>NC_090661.1:99183966-100505216 GCF_013368605.1 Nyctibius grandis | reverse complement strand
AGAAGACATGCTACAAGTGAGAGCCTCAAAAGCATCCTTCCCTCCCACCCCCCCCCCATAATTCCTATAGCTTCAACTCCAGCTTTGCTGAACATAATCCCATCATCAAAACAATGCAACCTCCTGTTTAAAAAA
This sequence comes from Nyctibius grandis, assembly GCF_013368605.1. Taxonomy (NCBI): domain Eukaryota; kingdom Metazoa; phylum Chordata; class Aves; order Nyctibiiformes; family Nyctibiidae; genus Nyctibius; species Nyctibius grandis. Next base: position 100,505,081 of record NC_090661.1, on the reverse strand, counting down.
GTTTTAAAATCCCAGAAATGGTTAAATTGCATCCTGACTTGTTCTCTCCTGCCAGGAAGGGAGCTCACCCTCCTCTAGCTGGCAGCAAATTTGGAGGCTTGCTGCCTGTGGAGACCCTCCAGTTCCTGGGTTTGGTGGCCGGGCCCCTGGGCTGCCTTCTGCTCCCTCTAAGCAGAAGGAGCCGTGCCAGTGGCCTGGTGAGCCCATGGGGTACAGAGCCACCGTGCTGGGATCCTGTGTCACAGGGTATGGCCAGCTCAGTCCCGGGCTGGATGGGGACGGCTGACAGAAGGAACTCTGCCTTCTCCCTGATCTGCCATTCAGATCTGCTCGACAACTGGCTGAAAGCCATTATTCCCTTAACTGTTGCTTATTTTTAAGTAATACAGCTGCACACTGTAATACACACTGCACAATCCTAACCACCTTTTGGATTGTTCATTAGGGACTTGCAATACTCTTGGTTTATTCCATTTAAACCTGGGTTTAACTAACAGTAGTTATGTGCCCCATCACCTCTTCATTATCAGACTGAATTGCTTCCTGAGGACCAAACCATGCAGAGTCCCGTGGTTTCTGTGAGGCGCCGGGCACCCTCTCTTCTCATCCATTTTACTTAGGCAGCTGCTTTCAATCGAAATTGATGGCAGGCTTGGGCTGGGCGAGTCCTGAGCCGACGGTCAGATTCTGCATTCAGAATCTTCATTTGCAGCAAACAGTGATGCACGTGAACCCACTAAATGCGAGGTAATGTCTGCATAACCATCAAGGAACGAAGGCATAATAAAGGATCAATAATCGCAATGATCTAACTAACAGTTTTGAAATATTTAACCAGAGGCAACAATTAAGGTTCTTTTGATGTTGCAAACTTAAAGCCTATGGTCTTGAATCGGAGTCAAGTGTTTATCCTTAATGATCTTACAAGTTTCCCTAAATGATGCCTCCCCTTGCTCAAGCTCAGCTAGCTACAGAGCCAGCAGAGAAACAAAAAAATCAGGCTTTGAAAATCACATGAAATTGCAATGAACTTTCCTCCTTTGCTAGCTTCTTATCACTTTTAAACAACGCTAAACTAAAGATAAAATTTATGATTTAACTCACGTGATAGCAGGCCATTAAATGATCTCCAAGGAAATTTTGGATTGAGTGGGCTTGCGTTTTATAAAGCATAAAGACCTGCCAGCATTCCTCAGCTGACGTGGGCTGAAATGTTTTGGGGCTTTTTGGCTTTGTTGTTCTGAATGATACTCAGATTTTGGGAATGAAGATGAATATTTGCTTGCTGGTAGCCTGAATTCCACTGAGATACAAATCTCTGTCTCTTTGAGAATGATAAAAGAAGTCAGGCAGGGTATTGTATACCCTCTTGCATTAAGAAAAACTCGAAGGTTTAAGGCCATCTGTATTTAAATCCAAGGACAGATGAGACATTTAAATTTTAGTAGCACTCAGTTATATACCTGACATAGAGAAATGGCTGCAATCCTTTTTATCAGGCTGGAGAATAGGCATTAAATGACAAAATATTAGTCAGGCCATAGATCCACGAAACCTATAAGTTCTGCAGCAGCTTCATTAAATCTGTTTTTTATCAGAGGGGAGAGAAGGGTCTGGTATAACATTGCCAGCATTTGAGGCATTGGGCTTTTAGAGGATCGCTGCCAGGTACTTCATCCATCTGTCTATTTTCATATTTATTGTTTTACCAATCACTTTATTCATCCATCTGTTCATCTGTGTAAACCCATTTTTTAAAATTTTAATTTTTATTTATAGACTGACCTTAATAAACTCTCCTCAAGTACCGCGTGTTTATCACTGTCATGGATGAAAACGTTATTAATGACAGGAGGGCTGAGCGGGGAAGACGACTGCCCTTTAAATTCCTTTTCAGCTGACTGGACCGCAGCAACTCAGCTGGGTGGAGGTGGCTGGATCGATAAGGTCGGAGTTCAGTCACTGGTCCCATCTCCTCTATCATCCCCATCACTGCCAGCTAACGATGCCTGCAGGTGGAGCGGGGGCACTTGGCTATGTTTATGAATTGCCTCGCTCCGTAGCGAAGGCTTTTCCACCCCGTAGGAAAAGCTGTGGCTAGCTCGGGATATTTATTTTGAAATGTATACAAGGGAAGACACGGATGTCAATACAGGAAAAGCAGCTCGGTGTGTTTAGAGTAAATATTGCTGGCTCGTAGTGCAGCACTGGCGCTGTGGGTTTCAGCTCTTCCAGGGAAATTCTGATTAAACATGAATAAGGGATGCACCGGTCGTTGAACGCTTTCCCCATCACACGAAGGAACGAGAGGTGAGTTAGTTTCCAGCACATAGCCACTTGCGCTGTACTTTCAATCCAACTACTTAAACTGTCTTAACTGCCCAGAATCTGGGGCCAATAACCAGAACATCGCGTACGCTTCTATCTCTGCTTGCAACAGCCAGGGCTTCGATACCCACACCTGGTTTGCCCAGGAATAGATGTATTTCTTTTCACAGGTGCATAACTCATAACACAGGTCAGAAAATTTATTTATTACTACTAATCATGTCCGTATTTAATCGCCAACAGCAATATGGATGATTGCTACATTGCAAATAGAAGGTAGTAAGAGTATCTCGAAGTACCTCAAAATTATACACCTATGGATTAAGAGTGCTCCAAATTTATGATAGGTAATAGTCACAAGGTGGCTATAAAAGCTTTACGGGTTCACTTAGTTGACATAAGGTCTAACCTTGCCGCAAAAATACATTTTTATTCTGCTGACTTAAAGCAGGTTTGACAAATACTCTCCAAGATAACTCAGCCCTCACGTTTTATCTTTGGTTGGCCTAGGTGCCATTTGCGACAGAGTTTTGCCATGAAAGATGTAGCTGTGAGGCTGGGGACATTCCCCTCATGGCTTCATCTCATCTCCCGGCTCATTAGAAGCCTTGGATTCCTGACTGGGATTTTATTTTGACATCAGAGGTGTAAATCAAGTCATAAACATATTTAAACTAATGTTGTTGAAAATCTGTAATTCTGACAGCGAAATGAGCAACAAAAAGTGCATGTAATATTTGGTGACATGTAATTTTAACTTCATCCAGTCTCTTTGCTTTTGAGACATTGTTACCTGCAGGATAAGGCAATAAAATAAGGATGTACAAGAATGTGTCAAATATAGGGCTTCCCTAAATTACACTCTGAGGCACAGATTAATACATTTAATACATTCCAGTCATGAGTGAAGTACTTATAGCAGAACAACTGCTCCTTCAGTGATATCATTCACTGGAATGAACTACAGCTAACAGTGACAAGCTGGAAAAATGCCCCCACTTTTCAAACTGTACAAATGGCATTTGGACACAGTAACTCAAAACTGGACACTTCATTTCAAGTTTAAAGCTAGTGGTCCAGTCAAAAGCTATTACTCCATCTTCTTTATTTGTAGTCCATGCTTTTGTGCTCTTTAAGAATCAAATAAATACTGGTGTAATGGTTAGCAACTGCCAGTTCAACGAAAAATACTGCTAAATTCACCAATAAGTCTTTTTTCTACACACACAAATTTATGACATAAGAACTGAACCCATTCCTGTTACAATGTCTGGATAGTTTTTTAATGTAGAGGGAGACTCACTTTAGTGATAAGAGTTTAAACCTCAACTACTTTTTCCTTCTTTCTGGATCATACATCTAGATAGAGAAGAGCGTGAAATAAACGACCGGTGCGTGTAAGCCAAGGTGCACTGAGCTGGCCCGTTCTCAGCTCCCTCAATCCGGCAGAGACAAGTGATCTCTCTAGTTCTGCAGCCTCTTGCATCAAATACTCTTTCCCTTTTGCATTTGCACTGAGATTATTTAAAAGCAAAGAGATTATTTGCACTGAGATTATTTAAAAGCAAATGCAAGAACTGCCCCCTCCTCTATTTTAAGAACTTGATGGAGAAGGGAAGGAGACTGAGCTGGGTACAAGCTCACTAGATGCCTCCTCCTTGTCACCTCTTTGGTCCACTGTTTGCAAGCACCTCTCCCTCAAAGGGATGTCCCAAGCCTCTCACCCTGCCCCACCACTGTCTGTATAACAGTTAGATCCCAGTTTGTGGTCACCACGGACGCCCTGCTACCATGTGTGCCCGTGAAAGGGAGGGAGCAACGCTACCCTTTGACCGAGGAGGACTTCGTACAGAAACAAGAGGATGCCCAGGGAATGGGGCTGGTTGCTTTCCATTCATTGTAGCACCACATGCAGGCTTCGGGGCTCGAGTTTTCAAGTCCTGCTTTGATCTGCATATACAAAATAACCACTGATGCTGACAGGTACAAGGCTTGAGCTCCTCTGTAGCAATTAGCAAGCACATGCACCATACCCCCAGAGAAATCTCTCCTGCACCCCCACACAACTACCACACCATGGGCTATGAGGGCGTCTGTGAATGAATGCTTATTCCAGACAACTTCTATGTTAAAAAAATGCATTATTAGGTGCCACATCACACCTGGAAGAATGCTTACGGATCTGGGGGTTACGCTAGTAATAGTGCTAAACTTCTGAAATTGACTGATGTGAGACCTAGGCAATGATGGTGTGATGAAGGGATAAATATTCATGCTGTCCAAGTGCCACGTCTTCTCTCCAGCCAGCCTTTTTACAGTGTGCTGCATTAAATGCTACAGTAAAACAAGAGCCTAACACCCACTGCAGGGAACAATGGATTGGTTTCTAAAAGGAGAAAAACTCACAGCCTAACACTTCTTCACTAAAGTGCACAAACATGTTTCCCCAAACTCATGAGGTTACTTTCAACTTGTTTTGGGGAAGACAAGGAACTACACAAGCAATTCTAGATTTTCTCAATGTATTATTTTTGTTGTCCAGCTTCCCCAGGTAGTGATTATAACCCTGTTCTTTTTTTGTCACTGATATTTGCAGCTAGAAGACTTAGAAATATGGGGCTGTTCTCAGGTTTCTTTTCCACCAGTGCAGGCTCTGCAGTGGACCTATCATCAGAAGACCCATGGCATCTGAAACACTCAAGAAAAAGTGACTGGAAAGAGAAATTATTTTAATTTCCACAGAAATTACTTACATTTTCTTTTATTCAGTTTCTTGAAGATACTGACGCTGAGATGAACAAGGATTTTATGATATTCTGAGTAATTTCATTTGGTGTCATAATTGCATCTTGAGTAATTCTATCCACATGGAAAATTATGAGGGTTTTTTCTTATCTGCAGGGTACGTTTTAAAGATTTTGTGTTAACTGCAAGTAATACGAGTTGGGAAGAACTGTGATAGCCTACAAACAAAGCACCTTTAGTGACTGAGAAGGGAAAAATGACAGGTATAACAGGGGCAGGATTGTCCCCCTGATCTCTGCATTGACATTATGAGAATACAAAGACCCTGGAAGCTACTGTGCAGAAAAAAGTAGGCTGCTATTACACATACCTCTGCCACCTCACTTCTTCCACCGCTGGCACTGAACACAACATGTCTGTTATTATCTTTCCTTCTCGGAGAGAAGCTCCTTACAATTTGCTGCGCTTTGAATGAGACATCAGAGCTCAGCAGCCCCAGCCCTGCCACGTCCAGCAGGATGCACGTCCCACGTGGTGTAACTTGCTTTTGAAATGACAGGCTGGAAGACTGGGACTCTTGTAGGCTTCCTAAAATCATTTAAGATTAAAATAATCTTTTGACTTTGGCCATCTGGCACCACTTTTTGATGCTTAGCTGATATTCTAAAAAAGTAAAATTTTAATTTCCTAAGCATACAGACTTGTAACTCCTGAGTTCTGCCGTAGCACCAAAGAGAAGCATGAGAAGCCACGCAGGCTGCAGGAGGTAGCTTCTGCCTGCCCCTGCAAGTGTGCTGCAATGCAGCTCCAACAGTGCTGAACTCCCCAGCACTGGCAAAGTCTGCCCTTACTGCAAGCACTCGCTGCTTTTCCTGGAGGTTTCCACATGGCCTTCATCCCCCAGAAAGATGAGAACAAGAGACCACTGGACCTTGCAGGGTGAGTCCCGAGGAAGAGGAAGGGCTGTGGATATTCGGAAAAATCCTCACAATTAATATCCGTTTGAAAAATAGAATTGGTATCTCCTTTCCTTTCCCTCCCTGCCATTCTCTTTGCGAAATAGCTTCACAGTGAGAAACCTATTATTGGCCATTGCACATCATTAATTTTAGAATCATTTCTCTTCTGCTGCATCTTATGGTCCTGCGTTACACTGCATAATGCTGTCATCCCAGCGTGGAAGCATTGCCTATTTCAAGCATAACTCTACAGACCAGAGTTACACAGTCTAAGAGAGACCTAAACTAGACATCACAGAGCAGTGCAGGGGTGGAGCTGACATACAGATATGCAGTCATGAAAATACATTGCGGATGAAGAGCCATTGCTTTATGCAAAGGGACTGGGAGTGCAGGCAATAGCTCGGAAGCTTGGAGATTTCTCAGCAGCTTCTTGCTTAGAAATCCAAATTTCAGGACTATAAACCAACCCTATTAAGATATAGTTCACTGTATTGTAAAACTATACATAGGACTCAACAGCTTATATCTTTGGTAGGTTTATGACAGAGAATATGTTTGGTATTATCCGTTTGAGCACCAAGTGAGTCTATGAACAGATTTCACTGTTCATTGACTGTGCTGAAGGTTGTAGTCACTGGAGGAGTTCACACATGTCAGTGTCTGTGGCCTGCCCAAGCAGAGCTGATGGTGGCAGAGAGGACGCCATTCATGCCTGAAGCCCAGACTAACCGGACCAAGATCTGCAGTGTAAAGGGGCTCTGGATTCAGCCTGGCAGAGAGCTGTGCCGAGCAGCCACCACCATTCACTACAGCTGCAGGTCCAGTTCTTATGTGACTAATCTGACTTTACTCGCAGGGACAAAGTGCTTTCACTAGAGCAGGCAAGAGGATGCAGGGCTAGGGATGCTTTTTTACCAGTACACTGCTTCTGCTCACCAATTTTTCTTAAAAATAATCTAGACACAAGTTTACATTAGTCCACATCCAATCCTAACCCAGCTTGTAAACACTTTGAAGCAGAAGGGTTTTTTTTAATATCTTTATATGCGTCTTGTACAATGGGCCACAGATAGAGAGCCTAGATCAACAGAAGTAAGAATGAAAACCAACACCATGTTCTAAACTGATATGAATAATTCCTTGTATTAGTAATACAAAAAACAAATCAACCCATACTGTCAGGATTTTATCAGTGACCAAGTACTAATTCAAAATTTTACCAGGGTCGGCCAGCTTTTCCATGGAATAACAGCAAAATGTATTTCCAGTTCTGATTTTGACTCATTAAATCCTGTTGACAAAATTGTTTAAGAATTAAATGAAATCCTTTCCAGAAGAACTCTCCTCAAGGGGCACACATGGGAAGCAGCCCTCAAATCTGTCATTCTTGGAAAACCCAACATGACGTTAGGAGACCCGATACTCCTGCTGCAGCGCCTGTGCAGAATACGGAGCGCAGAGTAAACTGACAAAATAATTGGATTATACATGCACAATTCAGACTTTCAGTTACTGGGCGCTTTCTTGCTCCTGGTTTCCACAGAAAAGTCAGGTTTTTGTTCCTTAAGTCCTTATACTGCTTATTTACATATGAAAAGGTAAGTTTATAAAAGAGCTTTCCTATTTTACTACATCTAATAGTTAATAATTTAAATCTGTAGCCATTATCATCATATAGATTGACACAAATGGCATATGGATCATTCTGGGGATGAGGGTTAGTTTCTTTTAAGAGAGAATTGTTTTAGTTTTTGCAGGAAATTAATCAGGGGAATGGGCTTTGTGGAGCATGGAGCAAATCTAATCTGTTCTTTGTTCAAATTTGCCTTGCTCCAATTCCTAGCAATTGTAGACAACATGCTCTTTTGTTCAGGAGCCACTTGTTACATGCATAATTAGAGACTGCAGTAGCTGTGTTTAAAGAAAAACTGTTTTCCAATGTAATGTGTGATCTTGATAATAGTATTTTCATCAAAGGTAGCAATTACATTCATTAAGCTGGGACTGGCAAGGCAGCAAGGAAATTAAGTGGAAGGTGAATAAAAAGCTCCCCGTTTCTTTTTAAAATCTCTGTCTCTTTATAAGTTGAAATGCACCATGTTGAGCTGCAAACTGGAAAATACGTGCTGAATATAAAAAAAAGAAAGAAAGGAAAAAATAAAGTCCTCCTTAACCTTTCTGAATAATGATCCAGAAGATATCCTAGGGACACCTACTATAGATGCACTTTTCAAATTAAAGGGCTTTATTCTACATTAATTTCTTATGCAAGTTTTAAACGAGCTCAACATATGATTCAGGTCTTTAAAGGCTCCAGGGCTCTCTAGGATTAATTCACTGTTCTTTTCACACATAAATTAATTGTTTTGTGTTCTCAAAAACAGCAAACAGCACATAAATCAACCAGTTTAGAAAAGACGCAAGGCTGGTACTTTTTGCAAACCACTGAAGTTCGCTATTTACACTTCATTATTATAATATATAACTTTTAAAGGAAAAGCTGGAAAAGTAGGACATGTGTTGTTAATTCTAAGCGGATTTCTTGAGTGCGTAACTCATTTTAGCAATTTGATTCCTTGAAAGACAAAAGTTGTGGAGCACTGAAAAGCCATTCTTCCAGTACTCTAATTATATTTTTCCCAGTTAATAATTCAATTGCACATCACTAATGTATTTGCAAACATTCCCACGTGAAAATAGCTAGGTTTTTTCCCCCCCCTCTTTTTGTGTTAAGCCTTGTAGAAGTGAGATTTGCGGATGGAAAAATGAAAATCTAAAGACGTGAGCCCCGGAGCCCAATACCTTTGCCCTGTGTGGACAGCCAGGGCAGCACACCACCGCAGAGAAGCTGCTACTTCAGATGAGGGCTGAACCCTACCCCGCTTCATGGATCTAAGCAAGTGTCAACCAAAGCAGATGACATTGCAGCAAGTAGGGCAAGTTTAATTTACAAGCACTTACAGCAGGACAGGTACTGAGAAGCAGGTGATAGCAGGTATCGTGCTCCCTCCTGAACAGGGGTGTCCCAGCGTACTCTGATCTCAAGGCAAGAGAGAAAAATGAAGCCAGAACCTGGTTACCCCTAACTCCAAAAATAACTGTTTCTCCCTCTGCCCTTCCCAGAAATAGAATTTGAAACCACAGCGTCTTGGCCAAATTGGAATTTGCATAGTTCTGCAAAGCATTTCCTTCAGTTAGGAATGATTTAATTATTCTTCACTTCCTCTTCTAGAAATCATTCCTGGATAATGAGGTTAGCATAGAGCAGATATGTTTCAGTCAAGAAATAGACGTAATTCAGTGCCAGAAGGCTTTTACCGTTCAAAAAAAAAAAGATTTTTGGACACTTCTAAATAGAAGCAGCAGTGTAGAGAAGGTTGGCTATTAAATTACAATAGTCTGAGACACCAGACCATTGGGTGCTTTACAGGGGCTGCATAAGCACCCTGAAGAATTAGAGAACACCCACAACTCTCTTGCGGCTCAGATTCTTATACAAGGGTAACAAGGCACATTTTAAATAATTATTAAATAATGACAAGCTATATTACCTCCAGAGAATTGTTTATCTCTGCAAATTGAATCACTGAAGTCAAAGCACAGTAGAGCTAAAATACTTCTAGTATAAAATGGAAGACCTGCTGCTGCACCTTACTTTGGACCTTGGAAACTGTGAATCCTGCGTGGCACTCAAATATATTTTATGACAAATAGCTTGCTGAATCCAGCTTTTATTATTCAAGCAACAATCAAAATAACCTGCCATATCAATCAAATGTAGACATTGCTGCAATTAAAACTGAGAAAATTCTTTTCTTTTTAAAGCTTGGTTGGACAGACATTGAGAAGACCAAAGTAATTTGGAATTTAAGAAGGGAGCATAACAGTTTGTGTTTGGTAAAAATCATACAGTGGAACATAAAGAATTTTTCTTTGAACATGGGGAAAACAAGACTGTGAACGTAAATACAGCCTTCATCTCATATAACCATCTTCTAGTACATAATAGGGAGTCATAAAACATTTTCAAAGTTCAAAAAGTACCTGAGCTGAAAAAAGTGCTTTGCCTCAGTTCTTACGGGAACAATTGGAGCAAATGCAGCATTTGGTGTGTAAACATCCTCCATCTCAGGAACAGAATGTCTAACATTTTCTTTCCTAAAACAAACAGCATCAGTTTTTGCACTAAAACACGTTTGCTCCATACCAAATATATCTTCAACAGCTCCATTAACGAAACAAGTTCTATGGGGATTTTCAGTATTTAACTACATTTCCAGAAGCTTAACTTTAATTTCTGAATTATTCCCCAATTCTTTTTAGGTCAATTTAGCAGAGCTGACACAAAGCTGTTCTTCATGAGATAAAATGCAAAAAAAAAAAAAAGTAAAAGGTTGTGCCTACAACTCAGTATTATTTAAATGTTGGCTTTTTCCCTTCACCTGGTCCTTTAGCCAGTGTTGGGTGAGTGATACAATGACTCCATAAACAAAGTTACATCAGCTAATACTTTTTAGCATAAATAATGTTTGCAGCTTCTGGGACTCTTAACCTTTCAAACTCTCTGCTTTTTATATCCCTACAGATAAAAAACCATCCAGAGAAGCTAGCATCTTTCTAAAATGTAATTATCATGTCTTTGGATACCATCTAAACAAAGGCAGAAAAACTCAGCAACAGTATCAAATTAAAACTGGATGACTGCTCTGGTTATATTGAAAAATTTGCATTTAATTTGCATATTTAAGTTGCAAATTAGTGAATAGAAAAATCTTGCAGCATGTCCTAGAAAATAATTCAGGCCAATAATATCCAAGAAACTTGCAGCAAACTTAACCAGATGAAAAGGATGATGGGAAAATTACTTCTGTTCCTCTGACAGGTGGGTCATTGTTTAAAACTCTTGGCTGAATGTTCCTAAGAGAGGGCACGAAACAACCCCTCAACCAGGAGAACATCAGCTCTGTCTGTGTGTATCAGAGCTTCTTGTGTCCTATGAAGAGACGCACGCAGAGTCCTTCTGCAGGCTCCAAAATGGAAACTTTCCAAACTCGAAACAATCAAACTTACTGGGCCCAGAGAGGCACGGGATACAAACTTAACATGAACCCATGGTGTTGCAGCTCCACTCTTCCTTCTCTCTAGGCTAGGAAAAAAAGTCATCTCATAGCTGCAAACATTAAGGCATTCTTGATCTGCCAACTCGCATTTTGCCCTAAACCAAAGAAGCAGCAACGCTCCGTTTCAGCTTTTCCCACCAACGAGCACTTTCCCACCATGACCCTCCAGCCATTGTTACAGATGACCCAAAGCTCATTTTAAGTCTTGCTAATATCTGCAACTGGACTTCTCTGTTAAACATGTCCAAAGCAGCCCAGCCCTGCCTTATCTGGTGATATTTATAATAGATGTTTTTAAAGCTGTCACAAATTGTGCCAATGGATTGTGTAACACCTCAGACTGTAAGACCTCCAGGTCTGGCTGGTTAGAAAGCAGAATTTACTTTCCAGTCCATATATGCTAATTTCCTGGTCAGGTGACCTACACATAATATAAACTTGCAATGTGAAGTTGGGGATTTATTGCTGTATTTTCGCTTTTCCTGTTGCTATTTTTTTTTGTAAGAGAGTGGTTACAGCTTATGATAGCTTTCCTTCAGAGATCCCTGCAAAATGATGAATATGTTTTTCTGCACATTCAGAAGTCCTCATTGTGTATATTAAATAACCCTAGTTCTGAAAGTACTGGTTACTTAGCTATAGACACACAGCTTTCTGTCAAGGGGGGAGTGCTTTTTCTTGAGGATCTTCAGTGAAGTCACCCTGAGATTTCTTTATAGGTATAGTCTTCCAGTATTAGAGGCTCTACAGCTAATAACACAGAGGAAAAATAGTTTCAGAAAGACGGAAATCCAAATGATCTTGAAAGATGGAAGAGTACATAAAAATGCTATTGCTGCCTGTTGAGACTGTACGTATTTTTCATTCATATTTTGAAGTATTTTATCAGAAGAAATGTTACATTGTACATTGCATGTTCTTTTGAACATTAATATATCAATGGGAATCAACATTTGAATGCTCTGATCTATGAAACAAGCTATCAGGAAACACAGTGGTTAGTTCTAGTCACCTAATGTATCAGACAGTTATTGCACATGAACAAAATATTTTTAGAGGATAATAAATGCCAAGATTTCAAAGCAGCTTAATAATGTCTCCAGAAATTCCCTCAATGCCACTAAGCTGGGCTTTGTTACTTACAGCAACTGATCTTACAACTGGCATATTTAACTGAAATAATGATTGTCATTCCTATTTGTTAGCCTGGAACTCTGGATTCACTATGCACAGATGTTTGACTGTCTCTGGTGTGGACTTGGAAAGAGCTCTTGCTTCCTCTCACCTGTGTGTACAGCCGACCATGCTACGTAGCTCTAGGCAGACAAATCCAGAAGAGTAAGATTTGGCTGTGCCCCCTCACCTGGACCTTGACCGAGGAGTTACACTTCAGAGAAGACAACTCCTTGCAAAACACTCTGCAACGACTGTATTTCGATACAACACAAAATGACAAATTGTGTGAAAATTCTTTGTGAATTGTACAATACATATTCATCTGCCCATCAGCTCTCACTTGATTTGTGCCTCTGCCAACAGTTTGCACAGTGATAACATAACAGGTAAATATTTATGAAGTATTTGTGGTAGCTGTTAACCGCTTTCATGTAATTCTCTTAGGAGAGCTATCACATTGGTACACTGAATACATTCTGGGGTTGAGGAAAAACATCTCTTCAGCCTTTGTGTATCCAATAAGCAAGCTCAGGAAAGTCAGATAGATGCTTTCGAAGCAGACTGTATTTCAAATCAAGCTTAGCTTGGTTGGAAGAACTTGAAATGTGTCTCTCACCAAAAGATTTCCAAATGGAAATGCAATAACATGTTAATTGGAAAAGTCTTTACATAGCAAAAGGCTCCCAATGAACAATTACTTGGTATTTCACGTAAACCTTTTCTAACACAATCTTTACACAGGGAAAAGAAAATATGGAAGAAAGAACAACAGCATAGAAAACATCATATAAAATGTTGTATTTGAGAATTTCCCAAGTAGCGATTAAACCTTTCCGTGGAAATCTGGCTCAGACCTTTATCACAAACCAGAACAGAATTAAAGAAACCTGACAGATGATACAGTCATTCTCTCCCAGTACAAAAGTTGCAAGATCTGGGAAAAAATGTAAATGAGAGATTATTAGAGAACCATCACTTGATATACAAGATTAGCATTGTATCAAGTCAAATATCAAATTTAAGGTTTTTTTAATACATTCTCAACACAGGTCTTTTCTTCTAACCGGGGAAGCCCAGATGCAACATTTGATTACTGCAGGTGCTGTTCCAGGGCAATAGACTCAACTGACTGGGCTGACTGAGGACATATAAAGTGAAAACTCACTAACATAAATACTTACTGTGTATAAAGCAGCTCTGAGCCCTGTCTTAGCACAGAAAGCCTCACAGCATTCACAACGCCAGCTCTGCAGCCCTACACCTACTGATGCAGCCAGCCACCATCAACAGTCCTGTGCGCAGTGCCAAATGTAGAAATGCAATTTATGACAATCCATAAATGCTTGTCCCAAATGCAGCTCTTAACAACTCCCACACAACAGCACAGTAATTTTATTACTAAACCAATGTCTGCACTAATGCAGCAATGGAATCAGACTTAAGGTGATGAAACAAGTTAACTTCTCCTGGAGTCAGCAACCAGAATAGCTAATGCTCTCCACAGTGGTACCTGCCCTTTTAAAACAACAATGAAAGAAACTCAGTGTTTGTAATTCATTTGTGCGCATGTTCCTCCACAAAATTTTGTAGATAAAAATCAAATACAAAGCATACATTTCTTTCAAAAATTATTGTGTACAGGACACAGCATATAGAACTGAGACGCATGAAATATTTACAGCTGTAACATTAGTTAAAGGCTTGACCTTGCTTGTCTGAGAAGATCTGTTGAGTAGCTGATGAGGCTGTTCAGGTTGTTTCCTGGACTATGGCGTCCGAGTTCAGACTGTAGGAAATCACATTATTTTGATTTTTTCCTGATTATTTTTTCCAAATGGAGAGCTGACACAGTTCTACACAAAGAGACAGTCCTTTTACATAATCCTGGATATCCAGCCCTTAACAGTCCTCCAAAGAGCTCTGCATTTCCCTCCATAAAGGGTTTGCTTTTAGCACTATATTAAGTCAGTTAAGTTACTTCCTAGCCTCATGTAAAACTGCAGAAGCCAAGCTAAGATAGTGTCTCAAACTAGGAGACCTACTAACCAGTATGAATCAAAACCTCATCTCTGCTGACACTCATGTTAGCAAAGCACGCTAAACTGCAGCAGCTAAGGACTGCCTCACATTAGCACAACTCATCACCTTAATCAACGTTAACTCAAACATTTTGTAGTATGGTTAGGATCATTTTAGACTCACAGACAGATTATGTTGAGCAGAGTAACTGTAGTTAATTGTGATGTCTGTAGTTTTAATTCTAGCCTAACAATCTCCCCAGCCATTTCAATTCAGCTGAAAGAAAGCCTGCAAACAACCTGAAATGCATTAATAATAATAGTAATAATAATAAGGATGCTAGAAGAAACTTCAGAAATCATCTAGTCTACCCTCCTACTCTTCTATTTTTGAAAATCTCAAAACTGTTGATCAAACTGATATGGGAGGGGCTTTTTTTATTGGCATAAGGATAATTAGCACATTCATTCTTTGCCTATCAACAGGCAAAGCGTGTATGGGGCGGGAGGTGTGATTCACTAAAGCAGTTACTTCCCTTTGAAGCTGACAGCAAGTCAGAAAACTTTTTAATAGTGCTTTTCCTCCTTGCTTGTTTCTTTGTATAAGGCACTGCAGTAGTTTTGTTTTACAAAATCATACTTGTTAAGTGCCATTTACCCTAGTTTTGCTAGGAAATCCTTTGGGAGTCTCGGACTGTAACATTCTAAGCTCCACTCGAAGTGAATCATCACTGACTAGCAAGCTTTAAAAATGAGACTCTTCTAAGTCAGCCAAAACCAGAAAATCAATCCTTTTCTCCCAAAAAACACTTGAAACAAATTGCCAATTACAGCAATTATAATAATTTTTCATATATTAATCTTTCCATCTCTTGATTCTTAGTTAATTAGTTCTCCAGCACTGAAGAGGTTTCTGCAGTAAATAAAACGTCTATTTTTAAAGTAAACAGAGAGGGATAAAAAAAGAAATACTTCTCACCCCCCTGCCCCGCTCTTTCTCTCTCAAAAGGAGAAAAACTTTGCTCTTTTTGTAGAGAACCACTAACTTCCACGAGTGCATTTTCTAACCTGCAAATTAACAGTCCCTCCCTAGCTCCCAGGAAGGCTCTGAGGATTAAAGTTTGTAAAATGCATTGAAACGGAAAGGCCACTGTGAGGTAGTACCACAGCATTCCTATTACCTAGCTTATATCTCTGTCTTTTTGCAGAACTACTAGAGCTTTTTTAACCCAATTTCACAAAGATTTCAACTCAACCTTTTATGAAAGGAGAACTATAAATAGCCTCTTAGATTAAAACCCTTAACAGCTGAGAAGGCTGGAAAGGGAGGTAGATATTATCCACCTTTCAGCACTACAAATTGGGGCTGGAAGGGCTTAATTACCAAGATATACTTAAGAACACACTAAGGGCTGCTATAAAAATTACTGCAATTACAGCAGCACCACTGACATCACTCTGCCTGGGAGAGGAAACCATCACTTCTATCTCTTTCCATGTACCTCTCCTGCACCCCATGCTAATAAAGGGCATCACGAACAAACAGCAGCTTCACGCCATGCAACAGTTCTGCTGCACATGTGGAGTCCTTTCTCCCAGGTGGCTTAACAGAACCTTTCACACCAGGCAAGCCAAGGATTTGGCTTCTTCTGTTTTCACTTTGGAATCTCAAAGTGGAGATACACTGCATAACTTAAGGCAACAAAATAATTGCAGCCAATGTATTAGCTTAAAAGTGTCTCAGGCAGAAAGAGAGACTTTTAACCCATGATTTCAATTTGAATGTGGAATGAATGATTTCACATGAATTACTCACTGTCCTGAAACGGGGAATTCATGGTTTTCCTTATGATTTTGTCTATGATGATGTATTCTTATTTATGATTTTTATAATTACAAATAAATGTGTAATTCACAATGAGTGTTCAGTGAAATAATTTCTGTTAACAGTCAAGAAGTCCTTATGGTTTCAGTACTCTTGTGCTAAGCTTTTTGCAATGGTGCTCAACTGGATATTTGAAGTTCCTTCATATATTGTACCTGAAATAAGAAGAAAATAAATTATAAGACTATAAAACCACAGTGAGTATATCAAGAGACCAAGATATCATCCTAACAGTTCAGTTAGAACATTTACAATTATGAAGTGAAGTTTTACTGAGCAAATTCTAGAAATAGAATTATTATTTACATTAATGTTCACATTTTATTGTCTGCAACGATTAAAATACTATGCGGCTGGTCCAACATAATGACAAGATGTTTTCTTGAAAAGCAATTCCTAAGTAACCAACAAAAATTAAGTATTTACAAATGCTATCAGCAATAAAAGTCAAAGGGTAATATTGTTAGAAATGTCAAACTGTTAGGTCTGAGGATTATCCTGGTAAATAAGGAAGTCTTGAAAATAAAACTCCACACAGAGTCATATCGTAAAGCCAAAGAAAGTATTTTCAATTTTTTTGAACTGTAATTTTCTTAACAGAATGGGACACAATATGTGTGACTCTATTTTATTGGTATCTAATTAAACATTTAAACTAGCCTTACATACACAGGTATTTATACCTAAAGTTTTACCTTCTTATATCTGAGCCTTTGAACGAGCATTGATTACAGTCCACAGCAAAAATATCTTAAAAAAACAGCCAGTCATTCATCCCCAAACTTTAATACTACTAATGCTACAAGAAATACTTGTTAAGAAACTATCACTCACCTATCTTGCAGTCACGATAGTACTTTTCTATTGGGTAATTTTTTGTGAATCCAATGCCACCCATCCATTCAATACATTTACTAGTTGTCAGTGTTGCAACCTATGAAAATAGTTTCAGAGTTACAATTTCAGGATTCAACTTCATGCAGGTGGTAGTAAATTTTATTATTTGTAGCTATTTAAAGTAAAAACAAAACAGCAATTAAAGCAGTTAATAGAACAAGTGCAAAGAGGAAGGACTGATATTTTTGTATTCTTCTTATTTATGCAAGCTATTTTAGAATAAAAAAGACATTTTTCTAAATCAGAAGACATCAAGAATTCACTAACCGTTATTGCAATAGTTCATATGCTGCACTATGAAAAAGACTAGCAGTGGTATGCAAGACAGCAATTACAAAGAGGTAGAGGCAATACAGTTTTCAATCATACTAAGACTCGCAGTTGTGAGCAGCAGAGTTGAAGTGGTCACAAATGAAGTCTCACATGCCATTTCTCCAGCCACAAAAAGAAAATTCTGAGAAAATGAAATCTCTCTAGATGAGTGCAAATACCAATTCACTTTCTCTTTTAATGTTGTTGCTTGTTTTTCAAAATTCTATTTAGGGGCATGAGCATTTCATTCTTTGGTGGCCTACTTCACATTCCATACACAGACTGAGAGTGAGAAACAAGATAAAAGGACATCCACAGATTTCACAGCAAAACATGAATTAGAAGTTTTACATTCAGTACGAGAGGAAATGTTTAAACAGCAGTGAAATAAATCCCCCGAATAAAGATACTGCAGGTTACCTCAGCAGCGTAGTATTTTGCCATGCTGGCCTCCTTTATGAATGGCCTTCCCGCTTCTGCAAGACGAGCTGCGTTGTAGGTCAGCAACCTCGCTGCCTCCAGCTGCGTGGCCACCTGAGCTATCTGATGTTGCATCCCCTGTAATAACACACCGCAAGTCAGACAGAACCAGTATCTAGTACTCAAGTGGAATTCCTAGGAAGAACCATTCTTTCACCAAGGAACATACCTACACTCTAAAATAAAAATACAAAATCTAGATGGACTAGTAATTCTGCACATCTCTCCATCTATGAAATCGAAGTTGGAAAAACTCTGGGCCAACAAAGTCCTTTTAAGAGCTGCACTCTCATTTTCTCCTTCCCTCTTCTTGGATTCAGGAGTACTGGGGAACTTCTTGCCTGGCTGTCTGGACAGGAGGGTTCAACCTGAACCTGTCTGCACCCATGAATATAAAGGAAAATTTCAGCTAAATCTTAATGTTCTCCTCAGCACCACAGAGACACGAATAGGTCAAAGCTGTATTTTTATTTTGCAGCTGTCTGTTGAGAACATTCATACATTAACAAGTCTAGTTCCCCGATGAGCTTAACTGAGAAAGACTTGAAAAAAGTACCTCTTAAACGAAGTGGAGAACTAGCAAGGTGACAAGTACTTCCCATGTCGCTTAGCCATGAGACAAGAGTCAGGAGCAGCATAAAAGTTTAGAGGACATGACTGATGAATGGATTCAAAGGGAAGGAAAAAGCTGATGCAGCTCACCTCTAAATGGTAGGTATTGCAGAAAAACAGGTTTATTTAAAGAGACCCAAACATTATGATGATTGAAAATGAACATTTAGTTGTCTAACTTGCTCCTAAAATACAATGAAATCTTTCATCTTATTAGAACATTAACACTGCTCCCTAAAATTTGCAAAAATATATATGCAGGTCAAAATAACAAAATGATTCAGCAATTATAAATTCCATTTCCCATTCAAAAGAGGCAGTTCCAATAATTTCCTAGATATCTGTGGGTGCTTCCTAAAATTTGTATAAATTATGAGCAGTACTAATATTCCTTCCCTTCATACGAGATGTAGGTTTCTTTTAAGAAGAAAATTACTACAGTAATTACGATTATAGATCTTCCTTATTAAACTATACATCATTTCTGCAACAGAGTCTTTTTTGCTTTAAGATACAGATATTATCATGAAAACTAAATGTCTTTGTATAACACAGGAAATCTAATAATTCAATCAGTTTTCCTCATCTTTTTATAATTTCTAGTGTCTCCAGAAAAAGGCCTTCCCCTAGACCTCATGAAAGGGTATAAAAACTGGAACACATTCAACATACTGTGATATTAAAGCAGAAGAGAAAGAAGTTCCATGTGTATTATTTTCAATGGCAGTGATCTATACTATAAAGGAAAACGAGTTATGTTAATAATGTTTTGAAGTTTTAAATTATTTATACGGTACTTGAAAAGGCACACAGCACTGAATGTATATATTTTACGTGGCAGATGAATGCTCATCTGAAATTCGTTTGAAAAATTCTTCTCAAATATTGAGAAGCAGAGACATGACACAAGGTGGAGCACAAATTATGCAAATCAGATTACTCATTTTACTGACTTCATCTACTGCGGTAACTACTACTCCCTTCATGGAAACTTCCCACATGTTCATTAACAAGTACCTGGAAGTCAAATACGCTTTTCCCAAACTGGACTCTCTCCTTTGTATAGGGAATCGTGTGGTCAAAACACCCCTGTGCGAGTCCTAACATCTGTAAGAAATAAGACACACTGAGGTGAGTTAGGACAAAAAAACCCCAAAACTTTCAGGAATAAGCCTATTCCATACTATTCCGTTCCTGAAAGAAACTTTCTTGCAAAACGGCAAAGTATTTGTGAAAACACTACCACTAATTTTTGAACAAAAGTTATGGGTCAAATGTGGTTGCGCAAATATTAAGTGTTTCTGGCAAAATTCTTAATTACATGGGAAAATTACTGTAAACTAAAGATTTATAGATCTACACTACACTAACAAAGGAAAAATAATATGCATGATCATTCAAAGCTATTTTCATAATAAAAATAATTTCTTATTTTATGGAAGACAGCAGACTCTCAGAATTAGCAATTTATTTCAGAAGTTAAAAAATTAGTGTAGTGGAAGGAAAGATAACATTTGTTCCAGCGTTTTCTAGGAAAAAAACAACTCAACAGAACAATTTTGGAAGACCCATTGTCTTTTCACACATTCTCTTCAGTCAGCAGGAAAGACAGCAAAACACAATTGTTATCTTGGAGGATAACATCTGGGAAAACTACGTATGAACATTTATAAAGAAGTAACTCACATCTACTTTAGCGTCTGATTTATTAGCCTAAAGAAACATTATGAAATCTGGAAAGTAAACTAGTTTTACATCTTTTTAACTACCAGATTTTGAGAAGTGTATTCCATCCCAAACAAGATAGTAAAGAAAGGACTCTGCCATTCATCTATGTTGGAATACCTAGCTATTAGTAAATAAGATCAGTTGGTTTCATTATATAACTACCATCCATCTGAACGCATTCTTTCTACCTAGTTTCTTTCCTAGGAAAAAAAAAGATACGAAATTAGATCAGGGGAAGCATCAAACAAGGAAAAAAAAAAAAGGAAAATGGATGGCATGAAGAACTGTTAAAAAGCAAGGTAACAGTATATGGTAAAATTAGTATCTCATAAAACTTTTCTAACTCAAGATGGGATATTACAATGTGGCAGTCAGCTGTCACATCAAGCAGCTCAGTCAAACTACTGTTAATGATGCACAATAGTGTATGGGTAGTTCTGGACAGACCCACATATTAAGCTGAAAGCCAAGGGCCCCAAGAAGATAAAACCATGACTCTGACTGGGTTCAGACATCTACTCCTTAATCATTTAGGTACTAGAAAAAAACCCACACTACATAGGAAAATGAGTATGTGGGAAAATAACATAAGAAATTAATGCAATTTGCTGCTAATCAGCTGTATTAGCAGATTTGTTGATTTCTTATATAAACTCATATAGATGAGCCAAGTATATCAACTTCAGCACCTGTAACAATATATGCAGCTACCTTGCACTAAAACTGTCTGAAACTGTTTTCACAGCCGCAATTACATTTTATAAGATATTCATTATCTTTTAAAATTATTACTACTGCAAAAGTGAATTCAGTACTACAGGGCTTTAGAACTGCTCTTCCTGTCCATTCAAGTGCATTTCTCTTCATCTGAAGGTGCCAAGGAAGTAGTAACTAAGATATAACAACTACCTGACCTTAACTTTTAATTAGGCTATAAGTGTAACTTGGAGTAATTAAGAGTAAAATCCAGACCACCTATTTTACTGCCAGAACCTCTGTATTATTTACAGCTCTGGGAACAACGGGGCCCACAGCTCTAGTTTTTAAATGCCATATCAGACAAAGTTTAATCACAGATAATCCTTAGAAATGATGGAAAAGCCAACCCATTTAGCAGCATAATATACTGCCATGTGGAAAGTCTAAATTTCACGAGGACTGTTACTTCTGGTTTGTTTGCAAATTAGGGCAAAAGATAAGGGAGACTGGTGGTACAGACACATTACCATTCTGTGATTCTATGATTCTATGATTACACCCTATACAGCACAACTACATCCACAACAAAGTAGAAACAAAGAAAAGATTACTTTCAAAAGCGAATTAAAAATATAAAAACTTGTCATAAGTAATTTTATTATAGGGTTGAACCTGACTTCCACTGAAATCAGCAGCAATATGAGATCCAAATTGAGTTTACAACAAAACACAAGATTTTGAAATAACTCCAAAGTCAGCAAATATTTTCCCCTAAGATGCCATAAGGTGCAATTCTCAAACACAACAATGAACTAGGACACTTCCGCTATACAATGTCACACTTATTTTAAAAATAAATTGACTTTTAAAAATAAGTTGTTGGGAAAACATCAGTGAGCATAAGGTCACATTTGGCAATCCCATACAATCACAGTTGAAAGCATTAATATTACACATTTCAGTGTGCTACATTTGCCAAAGCTAGTTTTCTTTATAAAATAAATTTGCATAATGGAAGATAAAAATGTTGATCTATTTCTGTAGCAATAAGTTAACCACCAAACTAATTGCCATTTAATGTTTTCTAAATCTATTGCTTATGTCATCGAAGGAGAATTTTACCATTTACAGTTGTTTCGGTATGTTACTGTAACTTAGATACAGGAATAGTGACACCTACTGGCAATTTAGTTTTTAATAAAGTATTTTCTAAATACTTTATTCTTACCAGCTTTAAATATTTTGTCAATTTCAATCCAAATTCAAAGTTATACACGGGTTGTACTCAGTATTAAACAAAGTTACCTACCTGTGCAGCAATACCTATTCTGCCAGTATTTAGCATTCCAATTGCATACTTATAGCCTTGTCCAACCTGTCCCAGAATATTGGTCTCAGGAACCTAAAGAATAAAACCACACAGTTATTCCTGTTCTATTCTGCTTTGCAACTGCTAGTACGGTTCACAGGTGAATCAGTGTATATGTTTTATTGAATGTTCCTCGTAAGTGAAGGTATAAAACATAAACCAGACATTTGATATGTTCATTAATGATTTGGACGCAGGACTTGAAGGACTACTATCCAAGTTCGCTGATGACACAAAACTGGGAGGAGCTGTTGACACCCCCGAGGGCAGAGAGGCCCTGCAGAGAGACCTAGATAAATTAGAAAGGTGGGCAATCACCAACCGCATGAAGTTTAACAAGGGAAAGTGCCGGATTTTGCACCTGGGACATGGCAACCCTAGATGTACATCAGACTGGGGAATGAGAGGCTGGAGAGCAGCCCTGCAGAAAGGGATCTGGGGGTTCTGGTCAACGGCAAGTTGAACATGAGCCAGCAGTGTGCCCTGGCAGCCAAGAGGGCCAACCGTGCCCTGGGGTGCATCAAGCATAGTATTGCTGGCCGGTCGAGGGAGGTGATTGTCCCGCTCTGCTCTACACTGGTGTGGCCTCACCTTGAGCACTGTGTGCAGTTTTGGGCGCCACAGTGTAAGAAGGATATGAAGATACTAGAGAGTGTCCAGAAGAGAGCCACAAAGATGGTGAAGAGTTTAGAAGGGAAGCCGTAGGAGGAGTGGCTGAAGTCACTAGGTCTGTTCAGGCTGGAGAAGAGAAGACTGAGGGGAGACCTCATTGCAGTCTACAACTTCTTCACAAGGGGAAGTGGAGGAGTAGGCACTGACCTCTTCACCCTGGTGACCAGTGACAGAACTCGAGGGAATGGCAGGAAGATATGCCAGGGGAGGTTTAGGTTGGATATTAGGAAAAGGTTCTTCACCCAGAGGGTGGTGGAGCACTGGAACAGGCTCCCCAGGGAAGCTGTCATGGCACCAAGCCTGACAGCATTCAAGAAGCATTTGGACAATGCCCTCAGATATGTGGTGTGAATTCTGGGGTTGTCCTATGCTGGGACAGGAGTTGGACTTGATGATCCTTGTGGGTCCCTTCCAACTCAGGACATTCTATGATTCTATGATTCCTAGAATACCTGATTAGAACGTTCTCTGATACATGTGATTATAAACTGATGATTAGGAAAAACTGTATCAAAATTTTAGAAACCCAACCCTCCTCAAGACTTTTGTGAAAGAATAGGGAGGAAAAAGTGAAAATATGCCAAACAATCAGTATGTCTAAGGAAAAAAAATATTGAGAATTTAGTTAGCATTCTTTCCTTATATGTGATCAAGCTCCAATTACACACAAATTATGCTTTAATAGCTAAACAACTTACAATACCTTAACGTTTTCAAACGTTACTGGGCAGGTGGAAGACGCTCTGATTCCAAGCTTGTCCTCCTTCTTCCCCACATGTAGTCCCTCTGTGTTGCGATCTACTATGAAGCATGTAATTCCCCTGTACCCCTAGGATGAATTAAAAAATAATCAAGAACTGTTTTTTATACTAATATCACCAAATGGTGGTCTACATATCTCATTCCAATACTGAAATTTTACACCTGCTTAATACTCTATTACTAAATGAAACACTGGCACTGTCATCTGTTCCCTCTATGTCTGCTAATTATGGTTTAACAAAGGCCAGAGATACCTTCCTATTAAAATATTCCATGTGGAAAACATAATCAGAACAACCTTAAAAGCTCTCAACAAGACAAGGGACTGATATTACATGAATGAACCAGATACGACCGTAGTACCTGTCTATACTGGAAATCACTGGGAAAGCAAGTTATCGCTGTGCAATGAAGTTGCTTGCTGTTGGAACATATGTCACAGTCAAACCATGGACTGCAAGAAGACACAGGGTATCTTTAGACTGAAGTGGTCAAATGAATAATGGCTCTAAACTCACGTGTCAGATGATTCTATAAGATGCAAGATTTTACTTAAGCCCAATTACTTCAGCTACTCTTCTCAAGGAAGGCTGCATATATACTCTTCCTTTTAAGGCTGTCCAAAGTAAAAGCACTAACTGATGAGACTGGTTGCACTAGGAACTGTGCTGAATATTCAAAGTGGAGCATAGTTGTAAGCATACAACAGACCTAATCTAACACCCAGAGCTGGTGCACACATTCTCCTTGTGATTCCAGTTTGCAGAACATGGATATCACTGTCTCTTCACTTTGGAGAGGTAGTGGGAATATACTTACTAAAGTACTCTCAAATCATTATGATGGTTGTTATCAAAAAGCTCAAAGAGTTGATTTGGTATTCAGATCATGATTGGACAGGACACTAAATAATGCATGTGACAACACATAGATTGTGTAGCAAATCTAAATTCTGGCATCTCCTACATACAAGCTTACAGTCTTCACATCTTTGACACCTTAAACTTGACTTTGAAGTACAGAATGGTGATTCCTCATGGCTGTCACTTTCTCTTTTTCCCTCTGTGTAATTCTTATTCCCAATTCTCTCTCCTTTCCACCACTTTTTTTTTTACATTTAACATTTTAGAATGTTACACTAATGCAGAAACAACTCCAGATTATATGGCAATGCATAGCAGTTAACAAATATAGAAACTGAAAAATCAAATATATTTTTGTTGTGTGTAGTACTCAAATCACCCACCAGCTTGTGAAGAAATGAATAAAAATTCAGAAAGTGACACAATGTTCAACTGTTCGATACAGTGAAAGAAAAAACCCTCTTCTTATTTAGTCAAAACCTGAAATTTTAATTTTAAAAATAAATATCTTCAAGTTAAATTTTTAAGAAAAAGATACTGGAAGAAGTTTAAAAAATAAAAGTTTTAAACAATTTAGTTTTGTATTTGATTATTACTCTACCATATTGATATAGTACATTTTAAAGTCTGCAGTTAACTTTTCTGAATCTACTATCTATATCCAAACTGGTGACAAAACTTGAAACATGCGTATTCAGCTACTTATTTTTTTACCTAAACATATTTCACTATAGTATACTTGTTAGTTTTCCAGTGCATGTAGCCTAAGCTCTATTTTGCCTTTTAACAACAGCAACTTGTTAGTTAAGTCAGAAGGGGTGGAAAGATTAGGCTATCTGTTCTTCTGTTACTCAGAATAATACCAGTGCATGCTGTGCTCTTCATCTAAGCAATTATGATTCTGACATTTTTATTTTTGCTGGTGGGAGGAATTTATTAAATTGCTCAGCAAGTTCTCAATTTTTCTTGGGAAATATTTTTAAAGGTTTGCTGTCAGTTAGGAAAAGGTGCAAAGAATATTAACTTTCAGATTATTAATATAAAATCAGATTATTAATATAAAATCCATAGTTTCATATATCACCAGCTGTCAACTGAAATGCAACTATTCTCTAGCAACTTACTAAGGATGGATCTGCATTTGCCATCACGAAGAAAACTCCTGCGTGTTCTGCTAAGCTAATCCACATCTTTGAGCCATTGATAATATAGTAGTCTCCTTTCTTTTCAGCCCGAGTCTTCAAAGAAAAAGCATCGCTGCCAGATCCAGCCTCCGAAAGACAGAAACTGCCTATCTGTCAATTGAAGGGAAAAATTTCATTTTAATTTTTACTGAACATATAGGCACAACATGTAACAAATTCTGCAACGAAAATAGTTATAAACAAGCAAAAGTCTCTTAAATTCAAACATTTTAACCTATTGCATCAAAGTAACTAAGTTTCAGATATGGAGATTAAAATAGAAACACTATGTAACTACTTGTCTCTCAAAGTCAACTGCTTTAAAGTTATTTTCCACAGTAAATTAAATTTTAATGAAACTAATAAGCACCTTTCCACTTTAACCTCTCAGCTACTGATGACAGGATGTATCTGTATCAGCACAGATCTCAGCTCTAACCACGAAGTTCATACATAAAGATATTTTCCAATGCTGCAGTCACACATTTAGTTACCGGAAAAAAAACCCACTAACATTACTAGACTATAATGTATTTTTTAATAGTTAGGTAAAGTGAGACTTTGACTCACTGTATCTTTAGCCACTCTGGGCAAATAAATCCTCTTTTGTTCTTCTGTTCCATATGTGGTAAACAACCTATTTGTTAGTGTATTTTGGAGTTCACATAGAAGAGCTACAGCTGGATCAACTTTGGCCAATTCTTCTACCACCAATATGACTGAAAACAATGAAGCGCCAGTTCCTCCATATTCTTCCCCAAGCTCAATGCTCATCAGCTGAAATGTAAAAGATGCAAATATATCAATCTGTTAGTTCTTGTCAATAACTTGTTAGCCCAAATTGATACTTAAGAGATTAAAATAAAAATCACAGAATGTAAAGTTCCAGATCCTTCCCCAAAGACCGGTTTTCCTTCAATACCCTTAACAAACGAATAATTCTTCACAGAAGTTGCTAGTCAATTCATGCAAGAAATAACTAATGTGCAGTATACAGGCCAATCATCACCCTAATTTGATTACATTTTCCAGAACAATTGCAATCTCAACAGAAGTCTAATATTTAGAGTTGTCATTGTATAAAATAACTTTCTAAACACAGACAAGCTTTAGGTCTGATAGCAGGGAAGGCTAAAATTGAATCCAGGAATGAACATGAGCATACCTGCAACACAAGTCTTCATGGTTGCCCAGTAAGGACACAGAGGCCTCCTGATACCCTTATCAGAGTCATGCCAGTTCTAGCATTCTATGCAATTATTTTTACATAATTAAAAAGAAAAGGTGGAGGGAAGATAAGGAACTTAAAGATAAGATGAAGAATGTGATGTGGGAGAGATGGAAAGAATATTACAGGAAAAGATGGAAAATGATAATGCAGTAAAAAAGAAGAGAAAGTTGCCCCGCTGTTGATAAATCCAAAGTTTTTAATGATTCATTACGTCATCATTTGAATTATATCCCTCAATCTAAAAATCTGAAAAGTGCACAGCTAGAAATCGATATGAATGATGTCACTTTTTGAATACATGATTAAGAAAAAGTGTGCAGACCCCTTGTTCAAACAATCCCTGTATTACAGAGTCTTCCATTTTCGAATTCTCATCCATTTTTTGCACCAAAGGTGCAACTCGTTCCTGAGCAAATTTTGCCACTGTAATGAAAAGAATAAAGAAAAGCATGTAAGTATTCTACTGCTCTCCTTGAAGATCAATACAACAGTTATAACAAGTTAATAAAAGGACAAAAAGTTGCCCGAGTGAAAAAAGGTGATGTGCCACAATGCTAAATTATCATCGCTTTCTGAGCTCAGCCACAATTCTGAAACAAAACAAATACTTCCTATAAATTCAGAAACTTTGAAAGCATCTCAGCAACGTTTATGTAACATTGGTTGACCAAAAAAATTACAGAAAATATTTCAAATACATCCCTTATTTGGTTAGCTGTATCATAGTTCTTTAGAAATTAAACCTGCAGTTTGGGAATGTGGTCTCAGGCTTTAATGCATGTTATTTTGAGTGCACAAAATCCTGTAAGGCTGTTCCTGTTTAAGCAGAGCCTTTTATAAGCTCTCTCCTAGATGTGAAGGTCCTCACTCTTTCACCTTTGCTCTGAGGATCTCTTCTGAAACACCGTCTTCCTCATGCAGGCCTGGCTGCATGGCAGACACATCTCTCACCATTCTGGATATACTGGAAATCTCTGAAAACCAGCCACAGCAGTTAACTGTAGCTGCACTAAACACTTTAGAAAGGGCATGAGTCAATGCCAGGCAACTTTGCTTCTGTGACAGTAAAAGTTTTAAACAGTTAATATTTATTTATGCAGAGTAAACTGCACTGTGGTATGTGGAATTGTGCTACGGTAACATGGAAAAAGAACATGACATTCTTCTCTGGTGAACTAAGGCAGTTTTAACATTAAGCAAAATCCCACACAACAATCTCAACATTTAACTAGAATTAAATAATGAAAAGAAATTTTTAAGCTAAAATTTCCCTTCTAGTTAGACATTTCCAAATTTTAACCACACAGATAATATGTACCCATATTTTTCAGCATCGTCTCCTCTTCAGTGAATGTTTGAAGCGGAGCACAGACAACTCCATCACTGGCTAGATTTGGCATAAGCTGTGATTTGGAGGATCTAAAGACACATGGAGAAGCCCTCCAGGGAGCCAAGTACGCTGGCAAATTTCTTTTCAGCTGTTGACAGAATACAGAATATGCAAACAGTTAGTAGAATTTGTATTTGTATACAGACAGCAATACACAATTTTACCTACAGTTTCTATTCAGTAAATGAATGGGAAATATAACTTGTGTTCAATGTCTAGTTTGAAAGTTTTTGAGAAGATATAACCCCTTGCAGTGTCCTAAAAGAAAATGCCCTGTAATTACTCTTCTTTTAACTCCAAACAATTTTCTTTCTGGAAGTTTGCTAACACAATGTTATTCTACGGTGTAGTCACAAAGATGAATTTTAGTCAATTTTAGTGTTTACAGCAAATAAATCCTGCTGATAGTATTTATTTTTACAGATGATTTTGCAAGTCTGCTCCAATATTCATAGTACTAAGAGTATATTTTGATAGAATTAATATCTTGACTAACACATATGCTAAGAGAAATGTGAAGTAGGCATACAAATGTTTTTTACATAAGACCTGTCACCTTTAATGATAGACTTAGCTTTCCCCCTGGTTTTCTAGGGGCCAGCAACTCTTGTTTCTAAAGCCATCTGACAGGACTTCGTCTGGATTATTGGTATTTTGCTGTGAAAGGGCGTAACTTTTAACATCACTGTGGATTTTTGCATTCAAACTGAGTCCTTACCCACCACTTAATGATTTTCAGAATGAGCACACATTTCACAGACAAAGCCCTGGCATTTGAATGCCTCTGTATAGTTAATTTCTATATAGTTAGTTTAAATCCTATAGTTAGTAAGTTGATAGCACTATGTAACTATTGTGCCTTATTTGGTTGATTTATTAAAAAAGTAGAGGAAGGAAGTAAAATTGAGTAATTTATGCTTAACCTCTCCCCATTTGTCCACGATATACAACAATCTCAAATGATATCAAGAAACACTGGTTATCCAACCAAGAGAGCAGAGGTATGACAGAGCCTTTTACTATAGGAGGATGGCACTAGGCATATATAGCAAAAGTCACAAAAATGCACAGAACAGACAGTGACTTTGGGGGAGCAAGCTACACATGGTGATTGTCAGGTGGGTGGAGACAGATCCTGTGACAGGTAATTAGTTTTGTACCTTGGAGAACTATAAATTACTTACTCAAGTAGGTAACAGCAGGCTTTAGAAAGGAACAAGTTTGGTTTGAAAATTAATATATTTTCTAACCACAGAATAATTTCTTCGGATTTTTTTTAAACTTAGCATAATGAATATGATCTGGCTTAAAAAGTAACAGGCTAACAGTAGCTAAACTGCTGCAAAATGTATTCCTGAAAAGCAGTATTCAAAAAAAAGCACAGTTTGACTGACTGATCTCAAAAGAGGCAAGATGGAAAAATGGCTTTGCTCTTACAGCTCCCAACCCCCAACTTACTCTGTGGCTAACGTCTACAGATCAGATCTTTGCTACAGATACCCGTCACTATTGCTATGTCAGTCTAAACTGTGAAGACATTAATGTCCTACCAAGACAACTGCTGACAGAAATCGCCAGTAGAGACACAGTTGTGCCATAAAAACAATGTATATAGGAGCATATGCCTGCCAACATACACTTTTGCCAGCACACACTCAACCCCACAGTGAGCAGTGTGATAACCAGACTGCTATTTAGCTCACAGAATGCAGGACAATTTTGCAATGCACACTGTGATAGCAGCATTCCTCAAAAAATGGAAGAAACTTTGGAGTCAGGAAGTAAAAATTTCTTTGATCCTTCTAATAATTCACTCTCTTTCATGTTGGCTTTCAACACTTGTCATCTCCCTGGCTGAAGAACTGATGTAAAACAGATCTACGGACTCCTTTTGTCTGAGAGAGAAGATGCGTAAGTCTATTACAGTAAGGAAACACCAACTTCAGCACAACCCGTCATGCATGACAAAAAAAAATAGTAAGAAGTGGTAATATAGCAAACAAATATTGCTGTGAACATTCAATGTTCGCTCTCATTCAACATTCCTGGTCACACAAAACAAATACTGACTAATGGGGCTGATTCATGAATACAAAGTTTGGACAATCAGCAACACTTTCAAATGAAGACTATGTTACTGGAGTCACTATAGGTCTTCACAGAAAACCAAAATATGAATTGCTTTAATGGAGAAAAAATTCAAGGCAACCATGTTCTGGAAGCTGTCAGTCAGGAATGGATTATTCGCAGAACATCTGGCTATGGTGGAGTCACTCAACACCCAGACGTGCAAGACTAAACATCCACCTCTGTAAGTCCACATTCTTAGCAAAGTCTGAGAAGGAAAAACCTAAGTATACACACACACACATATATAACACAGCACGCTTCCTGAGCAGTTACAGGATTACAAATCACACATACTTCCTGCTTCTACTACTCTATTTCCAAGTACAAATAAAAGAGCATTTTTCTTTCATGGTGGCATAACCAAAGATGAATCACTGAGAATATTTCACCAGTACTGACCAAGAGCTGTCAGGAAAAATACATGGTGCCTTTTCAAGAATACAAAACTTTTTGAAAAGCTGCAAGTAGTTATACTCAGTAGGAAAGAAGCCAGTACTGTTGAAACAACAACTAGTAGTACTCTGGAATTACCTCTACTTTCATTTAATGGCACCTGACACTTGGATGTAGAATTATCGACCACGCAAGTGAACACATCACTAAACGCATGCAGAGGGCTCTGCCCCATCCAAAGCGGGAAGTATAGATTTTGTAAGCTAAAAAACACACAGATTTTTCTCATGTGCTTTCATGAAAATGGGAAGCTGGACAACTTTGATTAAAAGCAGCTCAGCAAGGTCATGCACAAGTGTGCAGGGGGCTGAAGTGACCTGCCAATAGCCCGGCTAGCAAGTAGAAGCTTTGCAACACAGTAAACAGCTCAGTGTTTGTAAGAGGCTACAGCCAGGATAGCAGGCCTGCTCTTGGCAGCAATGCCAAAGGTTTTGCTCCCATGGGAACTGTCCCATCCTTTGCTTCCCCTCCCTCCTCCTTAGTAGACACCACCCCAGGCTTTGCCCCCCCCACCAGAGCTTTCACTTGGAGGCTCTTCTACTGCAGCCAACCCGCTTGACAGTGGCAGAGAAAGGTGTCCTACCGCAGCAGGAGAAAAAAAGGTAACCCTCAGTGTACGTATACAGACATGGTTTGATAAGCAGTTGTTTGATACCTGATTGAGATGGTGCTACAGGACAAAAGGAATATTCGTAACACGGTTACCTTGAAAAGTCTTAAAGCTGGCCCCAAGGGACGGGACACAGACAGCACCCACACGCAGAGCAGCAACCCACGGGTGTTATGTATTTCACTCCAGAGTAACACCACGGTGTAAAAGTGATTTGGTTTTGACTTAACATTTAGATTAAAAACAAAATCAAGTCACTACATTATTGTTTACATTTTTATTCTTAGAAGTCATGCAGTTGTATTGTATTACAAACTTTCAGATAGTTATTTAAAGTACATAAATGTTACTCAAATGCTTTGATACTGCTTCCCTGCTTTTTTTTCCTCTTTTTCTGTAGGTAAGGTAATGATTTACAGTGCTACAAGATTCAGACTGCTTGCCCTACTAAACACACATATTTAAAAATTGGTTTCTGGGTTGCTGGTAACATTGATTTTTCTGTTTATCTCAATTCTTACCTCCGCCTCAGCTCTATAAAGATTAGTTCTTTTGATTTCCTTCTGTTTGTTTTACAATCTAAAATGAGATTTTGACGCCGGTGGACCTGGCAGCAGCACTAAGATATAAATAAAAAAAGGCCAAAGCAATATATTTTCCTAAGTTTTTCCCTGATGACTTCCACTCCTGTATCTGTTCTAGCTGGCTTTCAGACAGCTCCTATTTCTCAGCAGAGAAGCTCCATCACAGCAAGCTTGCTTGCCCTCATTTATGGGCATGGTTCTCTTTATTTCCATTGTCACAACACACCCACAAGCTGCCATGAGAAGGTCCCAGGTGTCTTCTCACTCTGCACAGTAAAAGAGTGTGTGTGTGGCACAAACCCAGGTTTTCCGCTTGTTTCCTTTGTCTTTTGATTACCCTTACAGAAGTCTGTTTAGGGAAGTAAAGGAGACATCAAAGCACCTCTGCTGCTAGAGCTGTGCTGTCATCTCTCAGCCGTATCACACTTGCAGGAACTTTCCTTACCGAGAAGTGACCATATACCACCCCTCCACACCAAACCCGCAAGGCCAGAGGAGAAGAGGCCTTTCCAAACCCCCCTTCTGCCGCTGCAGCCCTGCACCTGCCCCGGCCGAGCCCACCCCGCACCCCGCCCGCTCCCAGCCCCAGCGAGGGGCTCCCCGGGGGCCGCTGCAGCGGCGGGCGCGCCCCCGAGCCGCCCTCGGCCCCAGCAAGCCGCAGCGAATGCGGGCGGAACGCGGCTGCCCCTTCCCACCGGCGGGACCGGAGATCGCATAACGGACACGCGGGGGCCTCCTCGGCACCGCCGCGCACACACGGCCCCCTCCACGGCGCTCGGTGGCCCCTCGGCAGCCTTAACCGGCGCTCTGAGGGGAGAGCGAGGCGGGATCACCCCGCGCCCGGAACCCCCGTCCCGACGCTCCCTCAGGCGCCCGGCGGCCCCGGTATCGCCCTGGCAACGGGCGCGGCCGCACCCACAGGCTCAGAAGCACCGGGGGACGCCGGCAACTCGGCAGGAGAAGAGCCCACCCCCTCAGCCGCCCCGCTTCACCTTCGTGCAGCTCCGCAGCCAGCCGCCCGCTGCCGCCATGTTGGCGCCCGCCGCGAGCCGTCCCGCCCCGATGACGCAACGCGCCCCGCCCCCCCGCCCGCCAGTGCTGCGCGGGGCCACGCCCCCGGCGCGGTCTCGCGAGGCTGCGGTGGGCCGGGCCGGGCCGCGGGAGGCACAACAAATATGGCGGCGGCGGCGGCGGCGATGGGAGGCGGCCGCGGCGCGGGGTGGCGGCGGTGAGTGGCGCGCTGTCCCTCCGCACCACGCCGTCAGGGGGCTCGGCGGCGGCGCGGCCCGCACCCCCCACCCGGGGCGGCGATGAGCGGTAGCCGTAGTAGCCGTGACACGCCTGCCCGGCGGCCGCGGGGTCCCCGCTGGGGCCTCCCTTTGACGTGAGGGGGGCCGGGCGGCGGGGGCGCCTCGCCGGGGGAGGTGGAGTGGGTGGGCGGGCGGCGGCGGCGGCGGCGGGGGAAAGGCAGCGGGGCCGGGGGAGCTGCACCGCCCCGCCGGGACCGGGGGGCTGGGTCAGCCGGTGCAGCCCCATGGCTTCTCCCGTGGTTTGGAGCAGGGGGACCCCCAGGTTTACGCGGAGGTCTCCCGTGGCCGTGTCACTTGCCGCCCACGCGTGACAGGCGGCGTGGGCCGGGGAACGGTGGAGGGAACGCCGTGGGTGTTCATACGGCGTCTGGCGTGGAAAGGGGGTGGCGGAGCGACCGGCGGTTTTCCGTGGCTGATGACAGGTCGTGGGGCTCGGCCCGGCAGCCGCCAACGCTGCTATTTCCCTGCCCGCGCACCGAAGTCCTCGGGAAGGAGCAGGAATGGTTTGGGTAGAGTCTGGGGTCCTTCCTCCTTCGCTATTTTAAGTCATTTAAGATTGGACTGGGGCAGAGAGATCCGCCCCCCCGCCCTTTTTTTTCCTTCATTCCATAAAAGACGACAGGATGCACACACGTGCTCATAGTCATATTATTTAATTCTCTTATAATTACTGCAGTATCAGTTCTTACTCTGTGTGTTAAGTTGCTGGTTTTACTGTGCCTGAATTATTTGCTTTAGCAGAATTCTTTAGGTAAAAATATTTGTAACGCCTTTCATCCTAGCCCATCGTATAGCACTTCTTAGGTAATTAACTTAGTACGCATCAGCACTGTAACTAACCTTAAATCCAACAGTTGTGCCTGTGTAGAAAATGAATAACCAGTATTCCACCCATCGGTGTATGAAGCTGGAGAAGATGTAGTTGTCTATGCAGAAAATGTTCTGTATAAATAGAACTTGAGGGACATCTGGTGTGATCAGCCAGTGCGTGAAACACGAGCTGGTCTGCTCAGGTTCTGATAATTAAAACTGCATTTACTAGTTTGCAGTAGCGACATAGCAAGCATCTGATCTGTATCCTTCTTCCCTGAAAAAGGGAACTGCTGGTTGTATAGCTGTAAAAAAAATACCACATAAAATCACAAAAGGTTCTTTTGTGCATACAAATATAGAGGTTTGAGGTGATGATTAAATTGTGGCAGCTTTACCTACATTGACATAAAAATAAAAATAAATGTTTTCAAACTAAATTGATGAGGTATAGAAAGGAAGTTTTATGCAGTTGATCCCCAAAATAATGTTTTTTCTCCAATCAGATTTTTAAAATTTTGTGTAATTTTCTTTAAAAAATAAATCTCATTATAAAGTAATCAAATAAGTTTTTGTGCATTACACAAAGGGATACACAGATTCTTCTGTGAAAATATGGACCTTTAACCTTGTTTCGTGTTGAACCATTCACATTTAGAATGGTTTAATTTTAAATTGTTATTTATTATTATTATAATTTGGTGAAAGTTGGCCTAGTCAGCACTCTACATTACCTTGTCCTGTTTTTTTCTCTTCCATCTCTTTAGTTCATATCCTGATATCTTTGTTTTATTGCAGGAGACACCAACAAATGGAGCACAAATTAACTTAAGCCTGCACGAGGCTGATGACACCTGAAAGAGGGTAGGCAAAATTGAAACGTAAAGTTATGTTCAAAACTAACTTAATGGTGATAACAATGCTAGTAGTTGAGCACACTTAGGTATGATGTGAAAGAACATGCTCATCTAGATGCCAGAAATGAACTAACGCTTGTAAATAACTTTGAAAATACAGGAGACTGTGTTTATATGTGGTCTTGAGCTCAGAACTTGAGTTTTCCCAAGTCACCTAACGTTTTGTTTAGTAGCTATTGGAAAACACAATGATATTCTTACTGAAAATGTAGCATTATAAATTATTCCTGATCATAATCTGCAGGAATAATAATGTGACTGACTCATTGCCCTCTTTCCAACTGAAACCTAGGTTCTGTCTTCACAAATTCATTGCAAATTGAGACTCTAGAGGTTTTTCATTTACAGTCCCAGAAAAGAGCATGACCAGTGACTTCTAGTGAATATTTTCATTATTTCAGTGCAAAATAATGAAACAGATTAAGACTTTTATGCAGAATATGAAACTAAAATTTTGGGAGAACCATGAAATGCTGCTTTCTATAAGGCTTCTTTCCATCTTTGCTAATCAGCGACATTCAGTTGGTTTCCCAACATCACAGTTGCCATAACTGACTGACCCAACTCTGGGATTCTTTGGAGCCATATGTTCACCAGAAAAACTATTCAAACGATAAGTGAGATAGAAATGTCTTTCGGTGAAATACATGAAGGAATAGATGCAGTCTTTGAAAAGCTTTTCCTGCAAGTGTAATTGTTTTAATAAAACTTAGAGCAGTAGAGTGTTAGAACCTGTCTTTTGAAACATACATTTTTTTTTTCAAGTTTCTTTTTACAACTCATGGGGATTGGGAAGAATAATGGACTTAAATTTCCTTTTTTTCCTTCCAGGGCAAGTGGAGAAGCTGTGTGCTGTGCTTTCTATCTGACCTGTTGGGAGTACATTTTGGAGCATGTTTGCTACTTAGCACGGAACTAAAATTCAGGTATGATCTATTTAAAAAGGAAAAAAAAGACAAGTTGATTATGATGTCATTTTATCCAATTTGATATTGCTGTTGCTGAGAATGGTTTCCCCAGTAATATGTATTTAGTGATCTTTGAGTTAAAAATTCTAAAAGTAATATTTTTATGGTTGTCAGTTTGTGCATTGAGTCATGCTGTGTCATAAAAGTAATCCTTCACTTAAAAACAAGTTTGTTTCTTTTTTTTAACAAATGCATTCAAATTCAGTGACCCTTGTGTTTTGAAAATATTTTTCGTTGTAGGCACAAGAGGTTGTAAACATAAAGCGTGAATATGGGTGAAAAGAAGCCAGAACCTTTGGACTTTGTAAAAGATTTTCAGGAATATCTGACACAGCAGACTCACCATGTGAATATGATTTCTGGATCAGTTAGTGGAGACAAGGAACCAGAGACTCTTCAGGGAGGTAGGTCAATTTTGGTGCTATCAAATTTTATTTTTTTGAGAATGACTGCACTGTTTACATTCCAGATAATTAGGCAGACTGCTACAATTGTATGGAAGCATTTCTGATAGTCATTTTCACATCACAACAGATGTGTACATACCTTTGTTTTAATCAGGTTTTATTCTTACAGTTCTGTATTTTTGAAGACCAAGGGCATACAGAAGCAAAAGGTATTTGGCATATTCTCACAGCTCGATAGATAGTATCCCACTGATTCTTGATTGAAATCTCTGTTGCATTATTCACAGCTGGGACAGAAGGTGATCAGAATGGTCTGGATCATCCTTCTGTTGAAGTTTCACTGGATGAAAACTCAGGAATGTTAGTGGATGGGTTTGAAAGGACATTTGATGGAAAGTTAAAGTGTCGATACTGCAACTATGCCAGCAAAGGAACAGCACGGCTCATAGAGCATATCAGAATTCATACAGGTATGAAATATTCTGCAGTACTTTGCTGTGAGGCATTGTGGCTTTACCTCAATATTACGATTTGCGTGTGAGGAGTTAGCATCCTCAAGCAGCGTGATAATTCTTAGTTACTCAATAGTTAGAACTGGTTTTTTAATAGACTGTTTTTTTAAAGGTGTGTCACCTACCTATTTAAATTATATAAATTCCTACTTACATTTATTATTGCAGACTACTGAATTTGAAGTAACTATACGTGGGAGTCAAGTTTAGCATGAAAGCATAGGTGTAAATTGAAGGGCCCTAAACGTAACTTTTAGTTTTTCCTTGCTAATCAGAAAAGTGAAAAACGTACGTGCTGCTATATGGAGATTTATAGGGGCTTTTCTTCCTCTGTATGAGAATATTCCTGTTTTGTACAACACTTTAGATTGGAAGTACAAAACGTAGTAATAAGAATAAAGTTTTCTTATTGGTAGAATATTCAAATGCGAGGGCATATAATCAAATAAGTGATTAATAACAGTAATGAAAAGAATAATTGTTTACTGTGGCTTGCTTAAGAGCATTTGCCACTGTTGGGTTTATAAAGCTGAAAAGCAAAACTTGCAATAAAGGTTAGAATATCCTAAACTGTTCACAAAGTCAGCTCCAACTTCTTGGCAAATGAGAGAAAACAAAAGAAAGGTCCTTGTGAAGTCTGACTTTGGTGCCTGCTGAGTATGTTACACTGATACAGAAGACTTTATGGCTGTTAACTAGAGTAATAAGAAAAAAAACCTGTATTCTGCAAAGAATGGAGTTTTTTACAGGTTTCCAGTCTGGTATGGACTATCCCAAAACTTTTAAGTGTATCATTTCAGTGGTCTTGAGTAGGTGGTATTCTGGGGCTCACTTTGAAGGAAACACGTTGTTTCGTTGGATGTGATTGTTGTTCGCTTTAGGGATGGTTATTGTTAGTCAGATTCTCGCTTAGCTGTGAATCATTGCTTCTACACAGTAACTCCCAGGGTGTATTTTGCGAAAGTCTGTGATCCTTGCACTGGCCCTGCAGTGTTGGCTGGTTTTGACAAGGCGTAATGGGATAGAAAACAGCAACCCACTAGAAGGCAAAGAGTTCTGAGGTCCAGATGCTGAAGATCTTGTAAATTTTTCTCTTGTGCTACTGTGAGCTACCTCTGTGTGTAGCTGTTGCTGTGTTCAGACTCCCAGTGCAAATTTTGTGTAGTTCCAATAGTGGATAAAACACTGTGGCTTGTCTACTTGCATTTGACACGGTGTTAATGCAATGTTTGCTGCGGATCTGCAAAGCAGCAATGTGTTTTAGAGCATTTTTTGGTCTAGTTTTTCATAAAGCAGTTCCTACCATTTGCAGTTCCTATCACAGCTTCACCTACCATTTGCATTGTATGGTAAGTGGACAATGAGAGATGTTTTTCTTTTAACAGCTGTACTCTGTGCAGTTCTGTTTCTGAGCTTGTGAAATGAGGGTCATGTAGTAGGAGAAACTGTACTACAGACTTACGCAGCTCACTGTAGCATTTTAAGATGACTTTTAGATGGTGCTTAAAGATGCAGAAGTACCATCAACTTTAAAATTTCATGCCTTTTCAGTAGCATATAGCTATTGCCGTCTAAAAACTTGTATCCCCAAGCCCACAGTTACTACTGGCCAGTTGTCAACATGAGCAGATGGACTGCTAGAGCTGTGGCAAAAATATTTTATGGGAAAAATAAATTGCTACTAGAAGATGTTGGTATTGTGGGTTTGCTGATTCTTGATATGTTTTTGATGGCTTTAGTGTGCATAGGGTTTCTCAAAACAGAATGACTGAAATATTATGTTGTTACTTAATATCAAATGTCATAAATTTTAGCCATACTAGAGAGCTGTCTTCGTTTAGCCCGCACCCAGGGCTAAACAATAACCAGTTGTTCTATCACCCAGTGTTCCTTTCCCAACTGAGAAAGGGAGTTGGGAAAATGAGGGAGACTTGTGGGTTAAAATTTAAACAGATTTAATAAAATAAGGAAACCAATATCAATGCTAATATAAAAGACACAAGATTATATTTAGCCCACAGAGTGGTGGCAAGTTCCTCCAGGGATTACAACTGTTAAGAAGAGAGGAGAACGAGAAAGAGGGAAAGGAGGAGAGAGCAGAGCAAAAAGCCCCTCCCACCCCCAGCAGCTTTCCCATTTATAGTGAACCTGACGTTAATGTTATAGAACACACCTGTGGGCCAGCCTGGGGCAGCTGCCCTGGGTTTAACTGCTGATGGGCCTGATCACCATCCCACAGCTGGCCACAAAATGGAACAGAAAAGTGATTCTATAAATTTTATCCCTGCAAATCCAGGACAAGTGCAAAAAATCAGATCTCCCTTACCTATCAAAGTGTCGGTATTGGTATAGTGTCAGCATTCCTTCTTTTACTCTAGGAAGTTTCCTGCTTTTTTTATACTCTCAGATCTTAGGTTAATAGTTCTTTTGTGTTTTCAGAATGCTTTCTTATCCTGCTGCTGCTTTAGGGAGTAGAGGTCACTAAGTGGCTAAAGGTAGCTGAACAATACCTGCTGCAGATTATGACCATGTCAGCATGGTTGCAGCAGAATATATACAAAAGCAAGAAAGATTGCAACCAAAGCTGGGATGCTGAGAAAAGTCCTCAAAAATCTGACCCAGTGGTCATTATTCAGAAGCAAACATTCCATGAGCTACACAAATTTGGGTTTTAGGGCAAAGCATGCTACTTTGGGTTTGTGCCTTGACTAACATTTTGAGTTGTTTCTCATTATTAGCATTATATTGTTAGCATTATAGCAGAAGAAGGGAGCTTTACGTGTGGGATGACTGTTGTCTCAGTGCTGCTGCAGGTATTCCCGTTATCAGAGGGTATGTGCGTGACTCATTTGATCAAAGAAACTTTCACAAAGGTGCTCAGAAAAGGTGGCCGAATTGAAGGCACACATCACTCTACTGCAAAATCATGCAGTCGGAACTATTTCCATTTCAGAAAGCCAGTTAGCAGTGAGAGAGGGATGCAGGGGGTGTCAGCCTACTGTGTATCAAAGAGCTTCAGCAGTTTGGACGCACCTTCACACAGTGAATTCTTTATAGCCAGATGACTGGTTCAAGCGTGTCCGATGCCTAACGAAATACCAGTGAATGTACAATGATAACAGTTCATTTCCATATACCAGTCTGTTCTGTTTTATAATATAGACAAGAATCTTGGGGTGCCAGAGGCCTTTTTGTTTTCCTGTATAATTTTCTCTTTTCCTTTTACAATATATTTAATATCCTTAATTTTAATAAATGGTGTCCTCATGGCAACACCATTTTGCCATTACCTTAATGGCTCTTCAGAAAGCCCTGCTTTGTTTCTTTGTACAGAGACGGGGGACTTCAGAACACAGAAGGGGTTTGGTTTGGTTTTGTTTTCTTGTTTTTTTTTTCACTGAAGGGCAAGGAGACCCAAGACCTGAGTGTTGTTTTGCTCAGAAGCATGGGGGGGAAGCATGGCAAAGGGCCAAGAGATGGATTTCATGGACTATGAAGGCTCAGAGTGACTGAGTCAGCATTAAAACAGGAAAGTGATAGCTGACTAGTAGCCTCAGAGCAATGTAAGTAAACAGATAATGCATCCTAGATAACATGCAAGTGCAGCAAGGTATCTGCCAAAGTAATTATGACCCAGGCATGACCACACAACCATTATTAAGTGCAGCTTACTGCAGAATTAACTTCATGCTGAGCCTGACAGCAGCATAATTAGTCATTCACCAGCTGTGTTCTATTAAGGGCGTGCAACATGGGATGCAAATCATCTCTGCGTAGCCAGTTTAGAATGAAATAAGCTCATATAGATTGACAAGTTCTTTGTGAATGCAGAGAGTTTGTCAGTCTTTTTACGTTGTTTTTTTTTTTTGTACCAGATCTCCAGATCTTTACACAGGGGTGTGTGTGTGTATATATATGTGTCTGAATACATATATATGCTGATGGAGAAATCATGGTTTCAGTTGGTGCAAATAAGGTACTTAGAGGTAGCACAAAAATTGCTTTCTTTCCTCTTGAAGAGCCAGTGATGTGGCGAAAAAAAACCCCAACTCTTCAGTGTCCCAGGTTGTGATCCCAAACTGTGGGATGCTCAACATGGGAAGGGCTTTCTGTATCAGTCACATGCCATCTTCTGGAGTCTGTCCAGTGCTTGCAGTGTAATAGTGGCCCTCGCTGCATTCAGGTCTCTGGCTTTTACAGTTGTTCTAGATGGATTTTGAAAGCCACAAAACAGATGCATTGCCCTGTATTTAAAATAGTAGAAAATGCTTCCAAAAAACCTGTAAAGGCTGAAGAGAAGGAGCCCACTCACATTTTTTTGCAGTTCATCATGCTGTGTGGCATGAGAATCAGTTGCACAACAGTGATTGAGAAATTGACCTGGCCTTCTAGATAGGAAAATAAGATAATGTTTCATTTCAGCACCTGAACATGCATCAGATCCCTTAGGCATTTCTAACATTGCAGACCTGGATCTAAAAACTCCTGTAAGATCAGTCTATGAAAGGAAAATCAGAAATCCCAAAGTATTATGTTCCAAATGTGTTGGCCTGTCACTATGTTTGAAAGTTTTCTAAGCACTTTTAAAAGTGTTAAAGCGAATATCTCTAAACATAATTTAATAGAAAAGCAAAGTTCTGCCTATCAGAAAGGAGAATATCTGGTACTATCATGTCTGAGAGCACACAGCTGTCCAGGGATTAGCTGGCTTACATTTTCTTTAATAACCCTTTAGCCACAGGATCCTTTTTCAAAATTCACTTCTTGAGTGGATGCATGTGTACATGGGTTATTTAGATATCGAAAGGATGCTCTCCCTCCGTGTTTAAACACA
This sequence comes from Nyctibius grandis, assembly GCF_013368605.1. Classification (NCBI taxonomy): domain Eukaryota; kingdom Metazoa; phylum Chordata; class Aves; order Nyctibiiformes; family Nyctibiidae; genus Nyctibius; species Nyctibius grandis. Next base: position 100,463,113 of record NC_090661.1, on the reverse strand, counting down.
GTTATCGTTAAGAACAGTTACATTTTTGGTGGTGCAGACATTCCTGTAGCCAACTCCTTATGTGCTTTATAGGTGAGGTAGAATTTGGATCCAGTTAAGAGCACCACACAAACGTCATTGCATTCAGTCCTTGGCATAACCTGACTAGGAATTGCAGCAGTGATCTGTTGTGCTAATTCTGGTCACGTTTTTTTCTTATGCTTATTACCACTTGGGTGAGGCAGAGTTGTCTAAATTTACTCTGCTCTTCCACCAAATCTAGCTAAGCTCAGGGCTAGCAGTGACTCTGAAGCTGAACTGTTTGATTAGCAGCTCCCAGTTAGCTACTTTCTGTTCCATGAGAAGCCTTTTTCAAGCACTCTGTGAGATGCTATAGTATAATCAATTTCAATTTTCCAGGTGAGAAGCCGCACAGATGCCATTTGTGTCCCTTTGCATCAGCTTACGAACGTCATCTGGAAGCTCACATGCGATCGCATACTGGTGAGAAACCATACAAATGTGAATTGTGTTCCTTTCGCTGCAGCGACAGAAGCAACTTATCTCACCACCGCAGGCGCAAACATAAAATGGTGCCTATCAAGGGTACAAGGTCTTCCCTAAGCAGCAAGAAAATGTGGGGGGTTTTGCAGAAGAAGACCAGCAATTTGGGGTACAGCAGAAGAGCATTAATTAATTTGAGTCCACCTTCCATGGTGGTTCAGAAACCAGACTACCTTAATGATTTCACTCATGAAATCCCAAATATCCAGACTGAAGCCTATGAGAGCATGACAAAAACAACTCAGAGCAGTGGGTTGCCAAGAGATCCACAAGACCTTATGGTAGATAATCCTTTAAACCAGCTCTCTACGTTAGCCGGACAGTTATCTAGCTTGCCCCCTGAAAACCAAAATCCAGCCTCTCCTGAGGTTGTTTCCTGTCAAGATGAAAAGCCTTTCATGATACAGCAGCCTGCTGCACCTGCAGTAGTTTCAGCTGTGTCAGCAAATATTCCTCAAAGTTCATCTCCAACCAGCCCAGATCCTCGGCCTACACACAATCAAAGGAACTACAGTCCTGTGGCAGGTCCCAGCAGTGATCGCAGTGCCCACACCAGTACTCCCAGCATAAGTAACAGTCAACCAAGTACTCCAGCTCCAACCCTTCCGGTTCAGGACCCTCAGCTTCTGCATCACTGCCAACACTGTGACATGTACTTTGCAGACAATATCCTTTATACTATTCACATGGGATGTCATGGATTTGAAAATCCTTTTCAGTGCAACATATGTGGGTGTAAGTGTAAAAACAAGTATGACTTCGCTTGCCATTTTGCAAGAGGCCAACATAGTCAACACTGACTGAGAACACGCTTTCATTTAGTTTTTTTAACATATTACAGTATATTTTTCATACTTGCTGAAGGAAAGCTTGCACATTCCCATAAGGAATATTCATGTTAATCAGCTCGACAAAGGAGGCAAATTTATTTTTATGTTGTCATAAAACTTGCCAGGGAAATTTTGTATAAGATGTGGTGGTTATTTTATATGTAGCCTTTCAAAATAGCTGAGAGTGCTGTAAGAATTGGAATGCATTTACATGCTTTGGTTGCTAAATTTAAGTTGCTTGCACTTAATCCCAATAAACATTCTACAAATGTAGAAGCAGAGCGTGTGTCATGAAACACAGGATGCAATTATCAGACTATTGACTAGGCAAGAAAAAATATATTAACCATAAAATACAAAAGGTTGATGCAATGACGTATGGTTACTTTGGAGACATACTTATGCTTAAAAACTTAGCTACTCCAAACTGGAAAAACAAACAGAAGCAACTTTCACATACAAATTTAATTTGATGTAAAACTTGCTTTAATCTGATGAAGGTTAATAAATTTTTGCTTAGTATAGTCTGAACTGAGCATGCTAAGGCTCAAACACTAATTTAACTATTATTTTTAAAACTCATTGCAAAACTAGAAGATAACAGGTTATTGTGAGTGAAGCTGGTAGGAAAAAAGGAAAAGTTAAAAGCTTGTCATTCACTAGTTAATACAAAAGAAAAATTAAACATGACACCGTATTTTAAACTACACTTACCAATTTTACATGTTGTTCTTTTTTAAAAGGAGGTAATTTTTGAACAGTCATAATACAGAGCTTGTACAGCTAATAGACATTCAGTGAGATTTTGAACTGCCTTAAACTAATTTGTACAGATATTTAAAATTTGCACAATTAGACTTCTGTCTTGCTGATGGAATTTCTAATAGAAACAAACAAGAGGTTTACAAATGAAAAATAATGTGTTCAATTTCATCTCGGGCCAAGCTACAGCTTGATAGGTTGCCTGTATGTTTGAAAGTTGTATCATCTAGTTTATTGTAAACTTCAGCTAACCGGGGAGTCGGTTTGTCATGTCTCCTCCCCCAGATTTGTTGTCCTTTTGGTGTGCTAGAAGTAAGGGGAAGGGCTTCTGGGTTTTCTGAACTGTTGATGTTGTAGGCGAAGGCGTACTGTCTGTCTGCATCTGAAGTCATTGTGATTAATAATTGCAAATGGTAACTAGAGATGTACATGAAGTCCATTGCACATGTTGTATTTTTTATACTGTACGTCATACTTTAGAAGCACCTAGGGTAATGGGCAGGCACTTTAATATAAACCTAAATAAAACCTCCCAGCAAAAGTAATAAAAGCTCTTAATATGCTACATAGGAATTTGTTAATATTTCAGAAAAGTGAAGAATTGTTACTTTTCCGATATTTAGACGTGCACTTTTACCTTAGTTTGTCTTACTTGAGATAAATTAAAGCTTCCCTTTTATATTCCCCTTTTACTATAAGCAAAATATGGCAGCAAGTATGTTTTGTTAAAAGCAGGAAGATTTTATTAATGTTCTGTAAGTCAGAGGTTTGGATCTGAATAACAAATGTTTGGCTTCTTCAAATTTGGGTTGTGATGGGAGCTAAAGCTTCCTGAAGCCAACAGGAAAACTTACAATGACTTCAGTGTAAGATCAACGCAGGGAAAACCACCCTTCTGAGAATTTTAGCTTTAGAAGTAATTTTGACTTAAATGAACTAGAAATTTAGGAACCGATTACACTTCTCTTTACCTAACTTACCTGCTGTTGAATTTTCCATGCTTAGATAACCAGTGGAAGGAACTGGATTCTTGGCTGCACATAGTCTTGTAGTAAGGAGGTCAAAAATATGCCATTGAAGTATTTCCAATGTAGTGAAGGTGAATGATAACATGCTATCACTCCTAAAAATGTTTTTGGTTTCAGGCCTCGTTCAAAATCCAGTTCAGTGGATTTGTAAATCAGAATGTAATTTCCATTTTTCATAATGGCACTCTTTGTAATTCCTAAATATATCTTTGTTGTTTTATACTTTTAAAATTTATTTTATAAGCAAAACTGCAACTCTGTATGCATAAACATACAGAATCATGTATTTTAAGGACTGAAACTTGGCTGAACTGGAATCCAGTTGCAAGTTACTGCTCCTGTACTGGTTTTGTAGCATGATGCTTCCAGTCAAAGAATAATGTAGAAATGATAGCTCTCTTCCGATGACGTAGTGACATGCTCTAAAATCTAAATTTGGCTAAAATACGATATTAGAACTACAAATGTTACTGTTAAAGAGCATTACAATTAGTAATTCGTAGAGGTCATTTTCCTTGCCTTTTGATAGCTGATGCAAACTGCTGTTCCTAGGCTCTAGCAACTCCAAGGAAACTTTGGCAGTGGTGGTGCTCCTGGGAGCACCTGCCAGTGCTGAATGATGCCCATCACAACAGCCACATTCTCCTTGGTTTGCAGCTCCAGCCTTTCTCCCCTTTGGTATCAGTAGGGAGGTGAACTCCAACGTGCACAAATGTTTGAGATTTCATCCTTCCCTTCCACTTACACAGTTTCTGATCCATTGGGACTTTCACTGGCAGTGCCTGTAAACATAATAGACTTTTCTTTTTGTGTAGGCTCATGATCTGGTGATTTAGAAAAGTCACTTCTGAGCCATGATGCCCCTGAAGGAAATTTTATATAGGAGAATAGTTAGGTCACTAATAGAGGTGGCTAGTAGCAAGAGGAAGCTTGCATGATCTTATTGAAAAGGGACTCTCGTTTAGGAAGGGATCCTCTGTTGCAGGGGAACGTATGTTCTTAATAGTAGAACTCAGAATGAAAGAAAATCTAACCCCAAACCTTGCAAATTGCTGTTTAGAAGTATGTTAATACTGCTGACTTTGTATCATTGTTTCTGCTTTGAAGTACTGAAGGAAAAGAAAATTAGCTCAAACATCTATGAACTGTTGAACAATGATACAACTATTTTCCCTGCTTTCCTTCTGCAAGCTCCTGTTTGCAGGGGGATTCTCAGGCGGCAGCAGGCTTTGGTGTTCACCCCTTGGTTCTGCAACCAGAGCCGTGGGGTGGATCCCTGCTGACGTCCTCAGCCTTCACCCAGGGTCACCCTCTGGGCTAGGATTCTTCATTTTGCAACGTAACACTCTGTGTTCAGTTGTGCCAAACAGCACCTGACTGTATCTGTTTCCTTCTGTCTCCTGGGCAGGTTTGGAAGGTGTATTTTCATATTGGTTTTTCATAATTTTATATGTACTATTTACTATAATTTGAAGACCAGAATTAGTACTTTGAGTATGATCCTGATGATTCCTTTGCACAAGCAGGCCTTACGCAGAGTCCATGAGGGACACTTGTCAGGCATTGTGGGATCGAGTCCTCGGCTAGTAGGACTTTTCATACCGAGTTCTCCATGTGCTACACTGCACTTACTTGCTTTTTTTTTTAAAAAAAAAGATCCTTATATTATGAGGTGGTGATTAGCATTTTAACTTGGATTAACAGGGAAGGCTGGGAATGAGCTGAAATTTTTCCATACCTTGACTCTTAAGTTCTGTAGTTGCAAAACATTAACTGTGTGGGCTTTTTGTTTTTGTTGTAATAGGTGATTTTATAGATTGGTTGACATTTTTAACATGCACTATTTATAGTACTCTTAGGACAGACATTATTTTGAGACTGAATATTCCAATGAAGATGCAAATATTAGACTGAAGATTTTAGTAGATTATGTCAGATAATACTCAGACCAACTGTGAAGCAGCTAATAGGGAATAATAGTTGTTTTTTTACAGATAAAATGTTTAGGTGATAAAGATTTTGACATAAGATGTTGATTGGCATTTTAATGTAAAACTCAGTGCTGGAAGCCACGTTCCAACAGTGTAGCCTAGCAAAATGATCTGTTGCTATTTTTTTTGTTCCAGAATGTTTGGGAGGTTTGCTTGTTTTTTGTTTCTTTTTTGACGAAGGGAATGTAATTTAGAAGTCTTCACTGGCAAGTTTTCTATTAATTTTAAGCTGCTTTGAAAATCTACAGCAAATGGATGTTCTGCTGCAGGAAATCTATTCCCTGCTGAAGCGTTTTTCATTGAGCAATGTATGTGCTTCTAAGTACCTGCTTTGTTAATAATATGTATTGCAGTGTAAAGAGCATATTTTGTATGCAAAACCTGAAACTTGTTAGAGTTGTAAAATAAATTTTATTGTGTAGTGAATGTTTTCAGATGACAAGGTTAATTCTGAAATAACTATATCTAGTGTAGTTCATGTTGTGAAGCTTTGCTTTTGTAAGATATGAATAAAATAACACTTTCTAATTAAGTCTTATGTTAATTCTTAATTGGATATGCTTCAACAGGTGGAACTGGTGAACTACTCATGACTAACTGTGGTCTCAGTATTGTAAGGAAGGGAAGCTTATCTTTTGGGTAAGCAAGGAATGGTGCATTTGTTTTGGTCTACTTAATTTGAAAATGCTTCGTTTTAGTGCTGAACTGGGACACACTTCTTTCCACTGTTAATCTTGCACATTTGGTCATCTTCTGTGAAATTTAAATAAAATTTAAGGATGGTTTGTTGTTGACTTGATCTTCAAAGTCACACAGAGCGTGCTAGGCTGTATTTCCCTTCCATAATAGGGGGAGAGGAGTTAGAGAAGGCACAGGCCTCCAGCGAAGGAAGCTGTCCCTCTCAGATGTTTTTGGCTGTACTGCTGAAAGAGTACTGCATTTTAAACACTCTGGACTCTTAAAAACCACCAACATTCTCTGTCATTATTTTAAAATATATTTATTCACTACATTGGTTGCTTCATGTTGGAATGAAGAAGTTATACTGGTAGCAAGGTCAGAATATTGATTTTGTATGCAAATTTGGTTTTTCACATCATTTCCTTGACGCAAGTCTTCCAGAAATTCTGCTTTCAGTTTGTTGAGTTCTTCTGCCAAGCTCTTCATCTCACTTGGGAGGACATTTTTATCTAAAAGAAAATTATAGGTGAAATTTTAACTTCATACTTAAAGACAAAATTGACAGACTTTGACTCACATTCTACAACTAACTTTGACCATGCTTTGGCAGTTGCCTTAGTCACAGCTGCAGTGTTAGGATTTCTTAGCAATTTCATGGGTTCAGTTTTATGTTGTGGGCTGGCACCTGGAACAGGCTATGCGTACCTTTTGCGTCCTTCATTGTCTGAGAGATGATGCGCCTGCACATCTGATCAGCCTGATGGACAGTGCTAGCTGCACAGGTGGCTCGATCTGCTTCCTGGCCAGGGTGACCAACAGAAAGGAAGAATACACACAAACACGTTAAACATGACCGAGACTGTCATCAGCTTTTGAAATACTCTTTGAAAAGACGTAACACATTAGCAGCGATGCCATGACTGGCACAGTGCACAGCTGCTCCTTTGAATTCAGAGGCAGGTGTGTGTACCGGGGTGACTGCCAGAGACATGTATGTTTGGCATTAGGAAGTGAACATTATTTCCCTCAGTGTGATGGGAGAGCTCCCAAAGGCATTCTTTATTACTGTAGGACACACAACAGTATTCCTAAACGTAGTTCAGTGGCTTAACTTAATAAGGTGGCAGAAGTACCCCTTTCAAATAGGATGAACTCTTCTGTGTATGCTTTTGCAATCAAGAAATGCAATAGCTATTTCTGTTTCTGCCATCAGTGTTCTGCATCCAGCTCAGGAACAACTAATCACTCAATCACCATCATCTGAAAGAGCCGTGACCGTGAAGACAAACAGTGCTACCTTCTGCTCAGCGTTTTCCTCATTTTGCTTCACTGGATTTTCCAAAGCAGTGGCCAGCAAACTAATTATCTGCTCACTAAGAAAACAAACAAAAGAATAAACCACATTAATCAAACAGTTTCACTGAAAATTTTTCTTTCATTTTGTAATGACACCTCATCACAGAAAAAAAAGCAAGTTTTCAGTTAAATTTATGAGGCAATCAATGACATAATTTAGATGAAAAACAATTACAACTAAAATGACAGCCAATTATTTCAAGTCTTAATGTTTCAGACAATTTACATACATTGTCAACAACAGTTCAGAAGTGCAGTTGGTTTTGAGGTTACCTCTGCAAAGGACAATGGCTGTGAGTTCCCAACAGCTGGCAGCTGTTGTGTGTAATTGACTGGCTTCCAAAAATCAGCATATGGAATAGTTTTTTACTGTTTAAATACAGGTAAACAGCTTCTACCCACCCAGTTATGAAAACAGCACTCAGTGAAAACCCGAGTGTCAATACAGTAACATACTTATCCTCTGAAGTGCCATCAAAACTTTTCAGAATGAGGCTGTTCCGTTCCCAAGCGTTTTTCTTGAGATCCGGCATTTCTATTTTTCTTGCCATTAAATATATTGTCTCGTCAGGTAACGGGTGACTTCTTAGACGATTTCTCTGCAAGCAGCATTCGAGTGGACACTCTAAAAATAACTGGCAGAAGCTCAAGGAATCTAAAAGAACATAAACAGACAATTTTACCTCTAAACTGTTCAAGTAAAAATTTCTGAGAGCAATACGCAGGAGAAAGGCTTTGCATGAGTAAGTAACTTCTATGCTAGTTCTGAGCCTGAAAAGAATACAACCTAAAAAGAATACAAACTATTTTACCTTCAACGCTGCTCAAGTAGTAACTTCTGAGATCAACAGACATAAGAAAGTCTTTAAGTGACCTAGCAATTTCTAATAATACAGCAATAAAACTAAGTTGCTGCCTATGATATTGCAGGAACCTAGCAATTAACCATAACAAATATTCCACAAAAGCACTTAAAAGAAAGGCAGTTAAAACGCTCTGAACCTCCTATAAAGCTGAAAACGTTCCTATGCACAGAACAAAGAGTAATTACATTTGCGAGCCAGCTGGTACACCTCGTATCTCATGCTCTGGTAATAGAAATTGTCATCCAAGATGAGGCAGAGCGGCCCAGACGTGGCCGCACGGGTCAGGTAACGACCAGCTCCGGCGTGACTCTCCGCTGCGGCGAGCAGCCCCTGCCCGCGGCAGCAGGCCAGGAAGCGCTGCCAGACGGGCTGGCTGGCGGCGGCGGGGGCGGACAGCGGCCCCCCGGTGAGCACCGCCCGCAGGAACCGCTCCAGGCACTGCAGCACCTCGCGCCGGCTCCGCTTCCAGCGGCTCAGCTGCGGAGGAAGGCCGCGGCGGGGTGAAGGCCCGCGCACCCACCCCGCCCCAGCTCCCGCACCGCCGCTGCCGAGCTCCCCGCTGCTCCCGCACCGCCGCTCAGGCCCTCCTCCATCGTCCGCCCTCCCCAGGCCCCGCCGCGGCGGCACCGGCACCGGCAGCGGGGCGCAGAGCCGCGCATGAGGGACGCGCCGCGCTGCCTAGCAGCGGCCGCCGCGCGACCAGTGACGCTGCTGAGCGACGCTCCTCGGCTGGCCAATGAGAGCCGGGAGCGCGCAGCGGGAAGGAGGGGAGCCGCACTGACCAATGGGGACGGCCCCTCCGGCCCCGCCCCCGCCTCGCGCGGGAGGAAGGCTTCCGGCGGGATGAGCTCGTCGTAGGTGAGGAGAGCGCAGGCCCAGCCGGGGCCTTGCGGCAGGCGGCGGCGCAGGGCGCGGGCCAGGGTGGACTTGCCGGCCGCCGGCAGCCCGCACACCACGCACAGCCCCACCGGAGGGCGCCCGCCGCCGCCCGGCTGCTCCTCCGCCGCCGCCAGCGCCGCCAGGAGCCCAGCCGCCGCTCCCGCGGCTCGGCAGCCGTGCGCCGCTGCTGTGCGCATGCGCGGGGCCGTGCCCGCGGGCGGGGCGCGGGGCTGCGGGGAGTGGTGCGGCCGTGGGCGCGGAACAGCCGGTTTCACTCAATTTCATTTTGGTAATAAACTCAGTAACACATTTTAGTGAACCCAGACGGGCCAGACGGCTGAGTGATCCCGGGTGTGCCCAGAAAAGGAAAAAAAGGACAAAGGAAACCTTAAATACACCGTCTCTCTTGCATGTTCTGAGGTTGGCAGCCTTCTGTGCTAACAGAAACCAGCATACAGTTTGGCTGTATTTTTTTACAACAAGTCATCAGAAAAACATCTGTTTTGATGTGTTGTGGCACAGGGGTATAGCATAGGTTTACACTATGGACACGGAAAGAAGCAGAATACTTTGGTAATGAGGGACATTTTGACAATGCAAATATGACCAACAAAAGTTATTTTGTTGTGGACTAAGCTTCAGGGTTACAGTTAGGAAACCTGTGAGTGCTCTATAGATGAGTAGTCTCTTTCATGTAACAGAAATATCCATGTTGCTAAAACCAGCACAAAAACCAATGGCGTTTCCACATACTCTGCACTGAAATGCACTTCTTTCCTAGGCATTGGCTCAAAGCCCTTGAGTTCCTATCAAAGTCAAAGTATGATTGTAGGCTTTTTCTAAAATTTATCTTCATATTGCTTGCAAAAATGTAAATTTGCAAGGAAAACTCCTCAGATACTAATGCAAATCAGGTATGCTAAAAGGCCAGCATTATACAACAAATTAATATAATATAATATAATACAATATAATATAACATACAACAAGTATCCACTTGAATTTCATTCATTACCTGCGGTTTGCCACAGTCACATTCTTCATTGTTATCAATGACATTATTACCACAGACAGGTTCTTTGTAAACATGACTTGTTTTGGTAGGATTTCTAAGGCAGTTGCCTCCTCCATTTAGAAAAAGTTTCTCAAAATCATCAGCACTGCAGGTGCTGAAATTCCAGGAGCCACTGGAAAGCATAATGTTATTTTTTCACTATAAATATTTTGCTTACAGGAAAATATACAACTTAAGCCCTTAAAATATTGTCACTCTATAATAAATATCATGTTTCATAACATTAGGAGATCATGAGATACTTCATTTTTACTTTATTTTGGATTAGACTGCAGTACTAGAAGTTAAAAATACTAGGTGTAACATAAATGCAAGTACTTTCAGAAGCCAAAGAGACCATCAGATTATCCATTCTGGTGTCCTATATAAAACAAGCCTTAGAAATTCCTTGTCTGTACTGAGCCTAAAATTCTTGATTAATAAATACTTTCCAGAAAGACATTCACCTTAACGTGGAGTCCCTAAGAACTCAGGAATGCATCTTCTTATAGTAGTTTTGTCCAGTGTTCAATTACCCTGATTTATTAATACAAATGTGGATAGATAAAATAATACGATCTTTTTCTCTTAAGGGGAAGCCAAAGGACAAATGAACTGAAAGAAATATAGGCCGAGAGGTTTTGTTTAAATTAACTGTTAAGAGAACCTGTGCGAAGGACGCATGTTTGCACAAAGCCAGTGAATATATGCAAGGCATTGTCAGCAGGGTAAAAAAAACCAGCAACGCACTATCATTTAAAAAAAGAATTACGAAAATTCAAATAAGTTTATAGGAATGCTACAGATAAAGAATGACTGGATTGAAAAACAGATAACATTTCAAATAAATTAAAATGATGTCAAGACCTAAGTCAGTGAATTCACCTCTGTGATTAAATGTTTCAAACAACTCCCCATACACAAAAGTTCTTCAGGATTCATGGGACTTTCACAGCTTATAAGGCATAGTCACTGCAGATAAATAACAACTATTAAAATAAGTGGAAATCTTACTTATCTGTGCTGTGCATAATATAGGATGCAGGACACCTCTTATCGTCATGTTTCATTCCGAGGTTATGCCCCAATTCATGTGCAACTACTGTAGCATGACGTAACACATTGTTATGATTCAACTAAGAAAGAGAATCAGTGTTAAAAAAAAATGTGAATCTAAAGAAAATACTGTGTTTCTACCTACTGATTTATTCAAGGCACAAAGCTCTCGGAGGCTATGAAGACAGAATACTAAATTGTATTGCAAAGTGAAAGCAGCAGGAACAGACAATTTGTCACTGTTTATTTTCAGGTATGGCCACATTCTGCCACTCTTTCTATTCCTTCCATTTTAAATACCTGCAGGGATGGTGACTCCCCCACTTCCCTGGGCAGCCTGTTCCAATGCTTGACAACCCTTTCTGTGAAGAAATTTTTCCTGATATCCAATCTAAACCTCCTCTGGCGCAACTTGAGGCCGTTTCCTCTTGTTCTGTTGCTTGTCGGTATCCTGGGAGAGGATACCGACCCCCACCTCCCTACAATCTCCTTTCAGGTACTTGTATACAGCAATAAGGTCTCCCCTGAGCCTCCTTTTCTCCAGGCTAAACCAAAAGTAAGCTCACCAAAGGCATTTAAACATCCAATTTTCATGGAAAATTAGTGTTATAATTTCCGTAAGGATCTGGGTCTAACATAGTTTAAGGGGCTAAAAGCAATGGGGAAATGCAAGGGTGTTCTGGAGGCTCCCACCACTGGAGGGCAGCGAGGCACTGTCCTTAGGGAGTGAGCATGTCTCTGGACAGGATGGTCTAACAACACAGGGTTTTTGTAGGGTCCGTAAAGAGGCCTCTGCTTTAGCAGATAGCTTTAGAAGTACGCAGAGGTGAAGACAAACACATGCAAAAGAGACAGCCACAAACAGCAGGACGGTTGTTTCCGTTCCTCACCTGTCTCCTGCCAAGGTTGGAGGATATGTCTGCCCAAATGGAGATGAGGAGAAACTCTGGCCCCCTTCAGGCATCCATCTATTTCCTCTGCCCTTGCAGTTCTTCACTCGTTATCACTTAATGAGGTTATAAAGCATGACACCTGATAGTTCTCATATCTAATATATGTAAAGATTTTCGCTGGGGTATCTTTGAAGGAATAACTAGGGCTGACTGCCTTTCTCCTATACGTGCATTTTTTGTACAAATACTTATTTGTATTTCTTCTTCCCCGAAGAAAAGAAATTACTGGTGTGTGTGAACTCCCAAAACAGTGCACTTTTTTCAGTGCTATAGTGATGCATTTGTTATTTCTTTAAATACACTTACTGCACTTTGGAGAAGGTTTCTTATGCAACAAATCCTGGTTTTTGCTGAACCTGTCGTGTTCCCAACAGTCTGGTAACAGCCACGTTTAGTGCCCTGCCATAGCAGAGGTGTTTGCGTGTGTGTGTCCCTCTCCTTGCTGGCTGCGCTAGATCTGGGTCAAAGCAGCAGCCTGTAACCAAACACCCTGCCACTGGCACTGACAGCAGCCCAGCCTACGGGAAGCTGCTCTTTGAGCACCTCGAAGGAAGCCGCTTGACTCTCTAAGCGTGGGTCACCTCTGGGAGTGAACTGCTGGTTGGTTGCGCCCCATGAGCCAGTCGCATTGTACAGGAGGAGGGACCTTTGGCTTTCAAGCCAAGCCCCTCAGGGCACTTGTGCTTCTTCAGGTGTGGTGCCCACTGCCTGGAAGTCTAGTTTTTTCTTCTGATATTAAATAATGGATTAGTACCGCCACCGCCGCTTTTCCATCCTCTCGCCCTGATGCCATCCCTGGAGATAACCACGAGCTCTAGCTCAGCTCACATTGTCTGGAAGTGGGAACCAAATGCTTGTGTATGAGTTGCATGGGAACCTGCTGAGAATGGATTATCACCAAGAGAATGAACATAGCACCATAAATAAAAAAATGGGAACTTGGGTGTAGAATCACTTATCAATGACTGTGTCTTTTTTAGGTTTAGTTGCAGCAAAGAGTGACTATATTATTGTGTAGTGCTATAACTCTGTTGCACAAGGTTTCTCAAAGATGAGACATCTGGGAAAACCTAAACCTCTGTGATGATTATTAAACTCCTGGAAGAAAACCAAAAGAAGTGTTCAAAATCCAGATAGAAGCTGGTTATGTTAAAGAGCTGGACACTTCAGTGCTGGTCCTCCAGCAAGGGGGTGGGGGTAGGGGTGAGGAAGTGAGGACCTTCAGAGCTGAACTGCCACTTCTGCTCAGGACAGAGAGTTAGTCTGTAACTGGTGTCTGTCCTGGTTTCATGGGAATGAAATTTATAGAATCAAGTTTCTGTTACATTTTGTTTCAGTTTGTGGCCAGCCATGGTGATCAAGGCCCTTAGCAGTTAAATCCAGGGCAGCTGACCCAGGCTGGCCCACAGGTGTGTTCTATATCATTTATGTCAATTTCACTATAAAAGAGAAAGCTGCTGAGGAGGGGTGGGGTTTTTTTGTGTGCTCTCCTTGCTTTTTTTGTTTGTGTTCTGAAGGATTGCTATTTGTGGAGCAACTTGCCAGCACTCTGTAGCTAAGTATAATTTTGTGTGTTTTGTGTTATCATTGATATTGGTTTCTTTATTTTATTAAATCTGTTTAACTTTAACCCATGAGTCTCCCCTTCTCCCCAGTTTCCTTCCTTGGTTGGGGAAGGGACACTGGGTGAGAGAACAGCTGGGTATAGTTTAGCCCTGGGTGAGGGCTAAATGAAGACAGTGTCCCAGCATTGTCTCTAACCAATAAAAGAAATTCCCCTCAGGAGTGCTTCAGCAGTGGCTGGTGAGCTCCTGGAGAGGCTGTCTGCCCAGGTCTGGCAAGCAAATTTTCCTTCAGTGTCTCAACAAGTGTCTGCCCTTTATTAACTGAATGAAATTGTTTCTAACCATGAAATCTAAATGCTTTGTAGTTCTAATTCAGTGTTCAGTACTGCTGTTTTGGGGAATTTATGAGTTCTTTGGTGTTCTCTTCCCCTTACACTACATATTTAATAGTGGGACATGGACTAAAGGTGTGTGTGTTTGGCCCAGCAACCAGTAAATGGGATTTTTCATTTGTGGTGTGTTTCATCTTGCGTCTTCCCTGTTGTAATTATTTCAGCATCTCTGACCATCTTGTCCTTTAGACTACCTTCACCAGTAGTGTGAAAGTGAGCACTGTTTATGTAAGGCTCATGTGTACTCCAGCTGCTTTTTCTCACCTGCTGTCTGGGTGCAGGACAGTGGGAGTGCTGAAGCTGGGGAGGAGAAGGGTGAGGCTGTGAGCTCCAGGTGGGAGCTGGGGAATGCCTCAGGCACCCCCAGGCAGGCAGAACATTTGGGTAAGGTGGAAAAGGACAGGCTGATCTGCATGTGCGATGTTATCTCTGCAGCAGTGTTTTGGCTGTGGTGAGGACAGTGTGTCTGTGTCAGCAGTTAGTGTAGGGTGGCCTCTGGGAGAGTGTGAGAGTCTTCATGCAGATGTTTGCTGATGTTGGCGTATGATTGCAGGAAGAGAGGCTTCCTTTGTGTAGGCTTGTCTATGAGGTGTAGTGCAGAGAGTAAGAGAGCAAGTGGATGTGAATGGATGAAATCTGGTAGGTAGTTTGTGAGTAGGTTTTGGACAGTTTGTAGGTACCTGTTAGGTACAGGACAGGGATCACAGTTGACTTTCTCTGTGTGGGTGCGATTGGATTGGTGTGGAAAGCTAATCGGAGGTGACTTTTTGCACGTGTTAGCTGCTCTGCAATTAGAAGCAAGAAAGATGCTCGAGCTAAAGCAGCAGAAAGGGTGCAGCCCCGCAAACCGGGAGGTGAAACTGACACAGAACCTGCCGTCTCGTGTTGCCGTGCGGCCTCTTCCCTGCCGCTGCGCTGCGGCTGGTGCAGCCTCCGCGCTCGGACTGTCCCCGGGCTGCCCCTGCCCGAGCCGGCGTCACCCGGGGCCGCCCTGACCGTCCGCGGGTGCCCGGCAGCGGGGACGCGCCGCGGGCGGGGGGCGCCGCTCTGCGGCCGCCGGCGCGTGGCGAGGGCCGCGAGGCGGGGGCGTGGCCCCGTGACGGGAATGGTGGGGACACGCGCCACAGGCGCACGGCGCGTGGGTAGCGCGAGCCGGTCGGCGCGGCGGCAGCGGCGGGGCGCAGCAGCAGGTGGAAGGGCGATGGGTCGGGAGGTGAGCGAGGGGCTGGCGGGCGGACACGGAGGTGACTTGGCGGGGCCACCCCGGTACCGGGTGCGGGGGGAGGCTGGAGCGTGAGGGACGAGGGGAAGGCGAGGGGCAGCCAGCCCGTGGGAGCCACGGGGAGATGCCGAGGCGCCTCGGCAGCCGCGACATCGCGGGTGGGGGAGGGCCCAGGCGCGGCGGGAAACGTAAGAGTGGCTTTGAGGGAAGGGAGCCCTGCGCTGACTGAAGTGAGTGCGAGGGGACAGCGCCGGGCCGGGAAGGTAAACGCTGAAGCGGCGCAGGGCGAGGACGGCGCCGCGGTGGGGGTGTGAGAGCGCGCGAGAGGCAGGTGCTGCCGTACGTGAGGGAGGGGACGGCACGCGGGCGGTTTGGGCGGGAAGGGCTGAGGTGCCTGAGGGAGGGGACGGCACCCGGGCGGTTTGGGCGGGAAGGGCCGAGGTGCCTGAGGGAGGGGACGGCACGCGGGCGGTTTGGGCGGGAAAGGCTGAGGTGCCTGAGGGAGGGGACGGCACGCGCGCGGTTTGGGCGGGAAGGGCCGAGGTGCCTGAGGGAGGGGACGGCACCGGGGGGGATCGTCAGCGGGAAAGGCTGCGGTACCTCGGGGAGGGGACGGCACCCGGGCGGCTTCATCGGGAAACGCTGAGGTACCTCGGGGAGGGGATGGCACCGGGGGGGGATCGTCAGCGGGAAAGGTTTGAGGTACCTTGGGGAGGGGACGGCGCCGGGGTGGGCCTTCAGAGGGAAAAGCTGAGGGACCTCGGGGAGGGGATGGCACCGGGGGGGCTTCAGCGGGAAAGGCTGCGGTACCTCGGGGAGGGGACAGCACCCGGGCGGCTTCATCGGGAAACGCTGAGGTAGCTCGGGGAGGGGACGGCGCCGGGGGGGATCGTCAGCGGGAAAGGTTTGAGGTACCTCGGGGAGGGGACGGCACCGGGGCGGCTTCGGCGAGAAAGGCTGCGGTACCTCGGGGAGGGGACGGCACCGGGGTGGGCCTTCAGCGGGAAAGGCTGCGGTATCTCGGGGAGGGGATGGCACCGGGGGGGCCTTTAGCGGGAAAGGCTGCGGTACCTCGGGGAGGGGATGGCACCGGGGGGGCCCTCAGCGGGAAAGGCTGCGGTACCTCGGGGAGGGGATGGCACCGGGGGGGCCCTCGGCGAGAAAGGCTGCGGTACCTCGGGGAGGGGACGGCACCGGGGGGGCCTTCGGCGAGAAAGGCTGCGGTATCTCGGGGAGGGGACGGCACCGGGGCGGCTTCGGCGAGAAAGGCTGCGGTACCTCGGGGAGGGGACGGCGCCGGGGGGGCCTTCAGAGGGAAAGGCTGTGGTACCTCGGGGAGGGGACGGCACCGGGGGGGGGCCTTCAGCGGGAAAAGCTGAGGTACCTCGGGGAGGGGATGGCACCGGGGGGGCTTCAGCGGGAAAAGCTGAGGTACCTCGGGGAGGGGACGGCACCGCGGGGGCTTCAGCGGAAAAGGCTGCGGTACCTCGGGGAGGGGATGATGCCAGAGGGGCTTCAGTGGGAAACGCTGAGGTGCCTCTGGGAGGGGATGGCACTGAGGTGTCACTTCAAAGGGAAATGTTGAAGTACCTGAGGAAGGGAGGCTCAAGCAGAAAGCCTCAAGCGCCTCACATGGGTCAAGAATGTGTTTAGGACAGAAAATTCTGCTGTAACCCATCCCAGTAAAGTGGGGGAGAACTGCAAAAATCCTCAGACCTCCTGGGATGTCTACAGGGTTGGGGACAGGGATGTCAAGGTTGTTAATCCTGTCCTAAATATATTTTTCTTCTCTCTACATCTCTCTCATAGGCCCCCGCCACCTCCTCTGCAGTACCTAATCAGATGGAAAAGCACGGGCATAAGAAGATCCTGCGCCACAACACAGATACGGCTTATTCCTCTCAGCTTCAGAGACCTGGAGAACCGTTTCCATCTTGGCGTCAAAGAGCCTCTGCGTATACACTTCTGCCAGGGACATCACAGATTTCCTCAATAAAATGACACATTAAAGCACACAGTATACACACTGCAACTTGCAAGCCCGGCTCTGCATTAAGTCCCACCTACACTATTGCACTGCACAGGTGATTTCAACTTGGCACTTGTTGTTGTAGTGTTTGGCTTTGGTGAGGACAATGTGTGTTTGTCAGCAGTTGGTATAGGGTGGCCTCTTAAGGAGAAAGTGGCGTTTTTCATGCTAGAGCTTGTTGATGTTGGAGTGTTATTGTGGAAGTTGTGATGCAGGTATTGGATGTCGGAGAATTATTGCAGGATGAGTTGCTTTGTGAAGGCTTTTCTGTGAGATGTGGTGGAGAGAGCAGTGTAGAGTGAAAGGCTGAGATTTGGAGAGTTTGTTAGGTAGGGTTTGGAGAGTTGTGAGCTGAAGAGTTGGGCAGGTCCAAGTTAGGTGTAGGGAAGAGGGCGAACTTGGCTTTGCCTGTGTGGGGCTGCTGGATTGGTGTGGACCGCTAATGCGAAGTGGGCTTTTGCAAGTGACGCCAAAACTCAAGATGCAGCTGGCAGCTCTAGACATTTTTGCGCTGCCTGGGTGGGCTGAGGAGCGCCGTGCGTGGCTGGTGGAGTGAAGCATGGCAAGCTTGAACCTCTGGAACTACCAAACAACAGGTAAGGACTATGGAAGTGAGTATTGAGCTATGCCACGTGTAACCGAGGAAAGTGGGGTTGAGGCTGAGAAGTGCTTTGTGAGGGTTGTGCTGGGAAGCTGTGCTGCAGCAGAGGGGCAGAGTTGGGGTGGAGGGCTGTGTGGGGAGCAGGGAGCAAGGCAAGGTGGACTTAGTATTGAGCTATGCCATCTTGTTTTGCCAGTGGCCGGGGTCAGCATAAAGGACACAGAGAGCAAGTTAAAGAAGTGAGCCTATCTTTACTTGACTTTAAAGCAATAAAGTAATAAGGGAAATAATAGAGCAAGAACAAAGCAGGACAAGGTAATGCACCTAATCATTACTCCATAAGGTTAACTATCGTGATCAAGAAAGATCCGTCACCAATTGCCCTAATACTTTATCATCGTGCAGATCCGCAATTGCTGGGGAGCCCCGGTTGCAGTGAGGATTCGGAGAACTTTTCCTGGCAATTGGTAGGTCCTACGCAGTGCGTCCACTCGTAGGGGAGGTCTCCAAAGTCACTGCAAGGGGGTCCAGCTTTTCTATTGTTGAATAAAAAAGCTTCCGTGATGTCAACTGCGGAACCATCTGGTTTCCCTCTCCTTTTACATTCCACCCAAAGGCTGTCCAGGGTTCAAGGAGGAACTAAGGGAGTTCATCTATTTGTTTTTGAGCACCTATTTCCAACCAAGGCCAGACATCTGGTTCAATGGCCTTGACAACTTGCCTGTAATCAAGGAAAGCTAAATACATGGTTGTGACATTTTATCTTCACTAATGGTTCTATTTTATCTAGTCGCTAGTCATTTTATCTTTTGCTAATGATCATAGATATTTCACTAATGATGAGATAGTAATGTAATGTTTGGTTGGAAGGTTCACCTAGAGGTCAACTTTGGTTCAGGGCCTCTTGCTCAGGCCTCAGTACTTGGTACGTGTAAGACATGAAAGTGGGGTTGAGGCCGGGAAGTGCTTTTTGAGGGGTGTGCTGGGAAGCTGTGCTGCAGCAGAGAGGCAGAGTTGGGGTGGAGGGCTGTGTGGGGAGCAGGGAGCAAGGCAAGGTAGACTTGCCGTGGGGTGCGCGGAGGTATCAGCACTTGGATTCAGCCCTCATGTGGCTGTAGAGTCTTGGGGCTGGTGTAGGTCATTCCACTAAGTGTGTCTGTTGGGGTGGTGCAGCTGATGGAGAGACGGATCAAAAAATGGAAGGTGGTGGACCTGCGAGTGGACGGTGATGAAGAAATAAGAGGGTGTGGCAGTGGACCTGCAAGTCAAGAGGGATGAAGAAAGAAGCGGGCAGCGGAGGACCCTGCGAGTCAAAAATGATGAAGAACAAGAGGAAGGCAGAAGACGTGTGAGTCAAGAGGGATGAAGAAAGAAGAGAATGTCTGTAGCCCAGCAAGTCAAGGGTGATGACGGCAGAGGACCCACGAGTCAAGAGTGATGAAGAAAGAAGAGGATGGCAGAGGACCCACGCGTCAAGAGCGATGAAGAAAGAAGAGGATGGCGGTGGACCCTGCGAGTCAAGAGTGATGAAGAAAGAAGAGGATGGTGGAGGCCCTGCGAGTAAAGAGTGATGAAGGAAGAAGAGGACGGCGGAGACCCTGCGAGTCAAGAGTGATGAAGGAAGAAGAGGACGGCCGAGACCCTGCGAGTCAAGAGTGATGAAGAAAGAAGAGGACAGCAGAGGACCCTGCGAGTCAGGAGTGATGGAGAAAGAAGAGGACGGCACAGGACCCTGCGAGTCAAGAGTGATGAAGACAGAAGAGGACCTCGGAGACCCTGCGAGTCAAGAGTGATGAAGAAAGAAGAGGACGTCGGAGACCCTGCGAGTCAAGAGTGATGAAGGTAGAGGATGGAGGAGAACCGACGAGTGAAGAGTAATGAAGAAAGAAGAGGATGGCAGAGGACCTTCGAGTCAAGATTGATGAAGAAAGAAGAGGATGGCAGAGGACTCAGCGAGTCAAGAGTGATGAAGTAAGAAGAGGAGTGCGGATGAACCAGGAGTCAAGAGTGATGAAGACAGAAGAGGACGGGAGAGGACCTTCGAGTCAAGAGTGATGAAGAAAGAAGAGGACAGCAGAGGACTGTGCGAGTCAGGAGTGATGAAGAAAGAAGAGGACGGCAGAGGACCTTCGAGTCAAGAGTGATGAAGAAAGAGGATGGCAGAGGACCTGCGAGTCAAGTGTGATGAAGAAAGAAGAGGACCTCGGAGACCCTGCGAGTCAAGAGTCATTAAGACAGAAGAGGATGGCAGAGGACCCTGAGAGTCAAGAGTGATAAAGAAAGAAGAGGACTTCGGAGACGCTGCGAGTCAAGAGTGATGAAGGAAGAAGAAGACGTCGGAGACGCTGCGAGTCAAGAGTGATGAAGGAAGAAGAGGACAGCAGAGGACCCTGCGAGTCAAGAGTGATAAAGAAAGAAGAGGACTTCGGAGACCCTGCGGGTCAAGATTGATGAAGTAAGAAGAGGACGGCGGAGGACCCCACGTGTCAAGAGTGATAAAGAAATAAGAGGACGGCGGAGGACCCCAAGAGTGAAGAGTAATGAAGAAAGAAGAGGACGGTAGAGGACCTTCGAGTGAACAGCCATGAAGAAAGAAGAGGACTGTGGAGGACCCTGCGAGTCAAGAGTGATTAAGAAAGAAGAGGACGGCTGAGGACCTTCGAGTCAAGAGTGATGAAGAAAGAAGAGGACAGCGACTGACCCCACAATTCAAGAGTGATGATGCAAAAGAGGACGGCGGAGGACTCCACGAGGCAAGAGTGATGAAGAAGGGCACGGCAGAGGGCCTTCGAGTGAAGAGCCATGAAGAAAGAAGAGGACGGCAGAGGACCCTGCTAGTCAAGAGTGGTGAAGAAAGACGAGGACGGCCGAGACCCTGCGAGTCAAGAGTGATGAAGAAAGAAGAGGACAGTGGAGACCCTGCGAGTCAAGAGTGATGAGGAAAGAAGGGGATGGCAGAGGACTGTGCGAGTCAAGAGCGATGAAGAAAGAAGAGGACCTCGGAGAGCCTGCGGGTCAAGAGTGATGAAGAAAGAAGAGGACGTCGGAGACCCTGCGAGTCAAGAGTGATGAAGGAAGAAGAGGACAGCAGAGGACCCTGAGAGTCAAGAAAGATGAAGAAAGAAGAGGACGGTAGAGGACCTTCGAGTCAAGAGTGATAAAGGAAGAAGAGGACGGCCGAGACCCTGTGAGTCAAGAGTGATGAAGAAAGAAGAGGACGTTGGAGACCCTGCTACTCAAGAGTGATGAAGAAAGAAGAGGACGTCAGAGACCCTGCGAGTCAAGAGTGATGAAGGAAGAAGAGGACGGCAGAGGACCTTCGAGTCAAGAGTGATAAAGGAAGAAGAGGACGGCCGAGACCCTGCGAGTCAAGAGTGATGAAGAAAGAAGAGGACGTCGGAGACCCTGCTACTCAAGAGTGGTGAAGGAAGAAGAGGGTGGCGGAGGACCTTCGAGTCAAGAGTGATGAAGAAAGAAGAGGACAGCGACTGACCCCACAATTCAAGAGTGATGATGCAAAAGAGGACGGCGGAGGACTCCACGAGGCAAGAGTGATGAAAAAGGGCACGGCAGAGGACCTTCGAGTGAAGAGCCATGAAGAAAGAAGAGGACGTCGGAGGACCCTGCTAGTCAAGATTGGTGAAGAAAGAAGAGGACGGTGACTGACGTGCAAGTAAAGAGTGATGAAGAAAGAAGAGGATGCTGGAAGACCTGTGAGTCAAGAGTGATGAAGAAAGAAGAGGAAGGCAGCGGACCCTGCAAGTCACGTCTGAGGAGGAAGATGGGCAGCCCGTGCAGAGTAAGGTTTGTTTTCTTATTTTTGTTTTCCTTCACTGGCAGACTTTGTGGGCTCTCTAAGTGGGAGTGATATGTTCTCATCCAATTGTTTTGCTCTTTTCATGTAACCAGTAGTGTCCCACTGTATGCGCAGTCTCATGCTTTTCTTCCTTTCCTCCCCAGGTTCAGAATGCCAGGCATCGTGCTTCCAAGCTTCAAGTTTCCTGTTGAACACTGCAGGATGTTCTGGTAAGATGGAAATCCATGAGCTGATAAGGAGAAACATTACCTGTCCCTTTCCCGTTTCAAGACGTTAATTTTTACCTTCCTGGTAGCTGTCAAATTATTTGCCATCTTCTTGCACTCGCATGTGCCTGAAAGAGAAGAGAAACACTTTGGGTGCCTCGTCAAGAAGCATTTGCTGTACGATTCTGTTAATGCTCAGGCTTTGGGGGGGGGAGAGAGTAGCATAAATCTTACAAGGCCTCCTGGGATGTCTGCAGGGTTGGGGTAACTGTGCTTGGGACTCAGGTGTTGAGGTTGTTAACCCTGTCCTAACCCTCGCCAGCCCCCGCCGCCTCCTCTGCAGTACCTGATGGGATGGAAAAGCACGGGCATATGAAGATCCTGCGCCACAACACAGATACGGCTTATTCCTCTCAGCTTCAGAGACCTGGAGAACTGTTTCCGTCTTGGCGTCAAAGAGCCTCTGCGTATACACTTCTGCCAGGGACATCACAGATTTCCTCAATAAAATGACACATTAAAGCACACAGTATACACACTGCAACTTGCAAGCCCGGCTCTGCATTAAGTCCCACCTACAGTATTGCACTGCACAGGCGATTTCAACTTGGCCCTCGTTGTTGTAGTGTTTGGCTTTGGTGAGGACAATGTGTGTTTGTCAGCAGTTGGTATAGGGTGGCCTCTTAAGGAGAAAGTGGCGTTTTTCATGCTAGAGCTTGTTGATGTTGGAGTGTTATTGTGGAAGTTGTGATGCAGGTATTGGATGTCGGAGAATTATTGCAGGATGAGTTGCTTTGTGAAGGCTTTTCTGTGAGATGAGGTGGAGAGAGCAGTGTAGATTGAAAGGCTGAGATTTGGAGGGTTTGTTAGGTAGGGTTTGGAGAGTTGTGAGCTGAAGAGTTGGGCAGGTCCAAGTTAGGTGTAGGGAAGAGGGCGAACTTGGCTTTGCCTGTGTGGGGCTGCTGGATTGGTGTGGACCGCTAATGCGAAGTGGGCTTTTGCAAGTGACGCCAAAACTCAAGATGCAGCTGGCAGCTCTAGACATTTTTGCGCTGCCTGGGTGGGCTGAGGAGCGCCGTGCGTGGCTGGTGGAGTGAAGCATGGCAAGCTTGAACCTCCGGAAGTACCAAACAACAGGTAAGGACTATGGAAGTGAGTATTGAGCTATGCCATGTGTAACCCAGGCAAGTGGGGTTGAGGCTGAGAAGTGCTTTGTGAGGGGTGTGCTGGGAAGCTGTGCTGCAGCAGAGGGGCAGAGTTGGGGTGGAGGGCTGTGTGGGGAGCAGGGAGCAAGGCAAGGTGGACTTAGTATTGAGCTATGCCATCTTGTTTTGCCAGTGGCCGGGGTCAGCATAAAGGACACAGAGAGCAAGTTAAAGAAGTGAGCCTATCTTTACTTGACTTTAAAACAATAAAGTAATAAGGGAAATAATAGAGCAAGAACAAAGCAGGACAAGGTAATGCACCTAATCATTACTCCATAAGGTTAACTATCGTGATCAAGAAAGATCCGTCACCAATTGCCCTAATACTTTATCATCGTGCAGATCCGCAATTGCTGGGGAGTCCCGGTTGCAGTGAGGATTCGGAGAACTTCTCCCGGCAATTGGTAGGTCCTACGCAGTGCGTCCACTCGTAGGGGAGGTCTCCAAAGTCACTGCAAGGGGGTCCAGCTTTTCTATTGTTGAATAAAAAAGCTTCCGTGATGTCAACTGCGGAACCATCTGGTTTCCCTCTCCTTTTACATTCCACCCAAAGGCTGTCCAGGGTTCAAGGAGGAACTAAGGGAGTTCATCTATTTGTTTTTGAGCACCTATTTCCAACCAAGGCCAGACATCTGGTTCAATGGCCTTGACAACTTGCCTGTAATCAAGGAAAGCTAAATACATTGTTGTGACATTTTATCTTCACTAATGATTCTATTTTATGTAGTCGCTAGTCCTTTTATCTTTTGCTAATGATCATAGATATTTCACTAATGATGAGATAGTAATGTAATGTTTGGTTGGAAGGTTCACCTAGAGGTCAACTTTGGTTCAGGGCCTATTGCTCAGGCCTCAGTACTTGGCACGTGTAAGACGTGAAAGTGGGGTTGAGGCCGGGAAGTGCTTTTTGAGGGGTGTGCTGGGAAGCTGTGCTGCAGCAGAGAGGCAGAGTTGGGGTGGAGGGCTGTGTGGGGAGCAGGGAGCAAGGCAAGGTAGACTTGCCGTGGGGTGCGCGGAGGTATCAGCACTTGGATTCAGCCCTCATGTGGCTGTAGAGTCTTGGGGCTGGTGTAGGTCATTCCACTAAGTGTGTCTGTTGGGGTGGTGCAGCTGATGGAGGAGAGACGGATCAACAAATGGAAGGTGGTGGACCTGCGAGTGGACGGTGATGAAGAAATAAGAGGGTGTGGCAGTGGACCTGCAAGTCAAGAGGGATGAAGAAAGAAGCGGGCAGCGGAGGACCCTGCGAGTCAAAAATGATGAAGAACAAGAGGAAGGCAGAAGACGTGTGAGTCAAGAGGGATGAAGAAAGAAGAGAATGTCTGTAGCCCAGCAAGTCAAGGGTGATGACGAAAGAAAAGGACGACAGAAGATGCGTGAGTGAAGAGGGATGAAGAAAGAAGAGAATGTCTGTAGACCAGCAAGTCAAGGGTGATGACGGCAGAGGACCCACGAGTCAAGAGTGATGAAGAAAGAAGAGGACGGCAGACGACCCACGCGTCAAGAGTGATGAAGAAAGAAGAGGATGGCGGTGGACCTTCGAGTCAAGAGTGATAAAGGAAGAAGAGTATGGCGGAGACCCTGCGAGTAAAGAGTGATGAAGAAAGAAGAGAACCGCAGAGGACTCTGCGAGTCAGGACTGATGAAGACAGAAGAGGATGGCAGAGGACCTGCGAGTCAAGAGTGATGAAGACAGAAGAGGATGGCAGAGGACCTGCGAGTCAAGAGTGATGAAGACAGAAGAGGACCTCGGAGACCCTGCGAGTCAAGAGTCATGAAGATAGAAGAGGATGGCAGAGGACCCTGCGAGTCACGAGTGGTGAAGAAAGAAGAGGATGGAGGAGAACCAGCGAGTCAAGATTAATGAAGTAAGAAGAGGACTGCAGAGGAACCAGGAGTCAAGAGTGATGAAGACAGAAGAGGACGGAAGAGGACCTTCGAGTCAAGAGTGATAAAGAAGAGGACGGCCGTGGACCCTACGTGTCAAGAGTGATGAAGACAGAAGAGGACGGCGGCGGACCTTCGAGTCAAGAGTGATGAAGAAAGAAGAGGACGTTCGAGACCCTGCGAGTCAAGTGTGATGAAGAAAGAAGAGGACGGCAGAGGACTCTGCGAGTCAGGAGTGATGGAGAAAGAAGAGGACGGCAGAGGACTCTGTGAGTGAGGAGTGATGAAGAAAGAAGAGGATGTCGGAGACCCTGCGAGTCAAGAGTGATGAAGAAAGAAGAGGACGTCGGAGACCCTGCGAGTCAAGAGTGATGAAGAAAGATGAGGACGGCCGAGACCCTGCGAGTCAAGAGTGATGAAGAAAGATGAGGACGGCCGAGACCCTGCTAGTCAAGAGTGATGAAGAAAGAAGAGGAGGTCAGAGACCCTGCGGGTCCAGACTGATGAACAAAGAAGAGGATGGTGTAGGACCCTGCGAGTCAAGAGTGATGAAGGAAGAAGAGGACGTCGGAGACCCTGCGAGTCAAGAGTGATGAAGAAAGAAGAGGAGGTCAGAGACCCTGCGGGTCAAGACTGATGAACAAAGAAGAGGATGGTGTAGGACCCTGCGAGTCAAGAGTGATGAAGGAAGAAGAGGACGTCGGACACCCTGCGAGTCAAGTGTGATGAAGAAAGAAGAGGACGGCAGAGGACCCTGCGAGTCAAGAGTGATGAAGGTAGAGGATGGAGGAGAACCTACGAGTCAAGAGTGATGAAGAAAGAAGAGGATGGCAGAGGACCTGCGAGTCAAGTGTGATGAAGAAAGAAGATGACCTCGGAGACGCTGCGGGTCAAGATTGATGAAGAGAGAAGAGGATGGCGGAGGACCTTCGAGTCAAGAGTGATGAAGAAAGAAGTGGACCTCGGAGACGCTGCGGGTCAAGATTGATGAAGAGAGAAGAGGATGGTGTAGGACCCTGTGAGTCAAGATTGATGAAGAAAGATTACGACGGCCGAGACCCTGCGAGTCAAGAGTGATGAAGAAAGAAGAGGACCTCGGAGACCCTGCTAGTCAAGAGTGATGAAGAAAGAAGAGGACAGCGACTGATCCCACAATTCAAGAGTGATGATGAAAAAGAGGACGGCGGAAGACTCCACGAGGCAAGAGTGATGAAGACGGGCACGGCAGAGAACCTTTGAGTGAAGAGCCATGAAGAAGGAAGAGGATGGCGGAGACCCTCGAGTCAAGAGTGATGAAGGAAGAAGAGGATGGCCGAGACCCTGCGAGTCAAGAGTGATGAAGAAAGAAGAGGATGTCGGAGACCCTGCGAGTCGAGTGATGAAGGAAGAAGAGGATGGTGTAGGACCCTGCGAGTCAAGAGTGGTGAAGAAAGAAGAGGACGGTGACTGACGTGCATGTAAAGAGTGATGAAGAAAGAAGAGGATGCTGGAAGACCCATGAGTCAAGAGTGATGAAGAAAGAAGAGGAAGGCGGCGTACCCTGCAAGTCACGTCTGAGGAGGAAGATGGGCAGCCCGTGCAGAGTAAGGTTTGTTTTCTTATTTTTGTTTTCCTTCACTGGCAGACTTTGTGGGCTCTCTAAGTGGGAGTGATATGTTCTCATCCAATTGTTTTGCTCTTTTCATGTAACCAGTAGTGTCCCACTGTATGCGCAGTCTCATGCTTTTCTTCCTTTCCTCCCCAGGTTCAGAATGCCAGGCATCGTGCTTCCAAGCTTCAAGTTTCCTGTTGAACACTGCAGGATGTTCTGGTAAGATGGAAATCCATGAGCTGATAAGGAGAAACATTACCTGTCCCTTTCCCGTTTCAAGACGTTAATTTTTACCTTCCTGGTAGCTGTCAAATTATTTGCCATCTTCTTGCACTCGCATGTGCCTGAAAGAGAAGAGAAACACTTTGGGTGCCTCGTCAAGAAGCATTTGCTGTACGATTCTGTTAATGCTCAGGCTTTGGCAGGGGGGAGAGAGTAGCATAAATCTTACAAGGCCTCCTGGGATGTCTGCAGGGCTGGGGTAACTGTGCTTGGGACTCAGGTGTTGAGGTTGTTAACCCTGTCCTAACCCTCGCCAGCCCCCGCCGCCTCCTCTGCAGTACCTGATGGGATGGAAAAGCACGGGCATAAGAAGATCCTGCGCCACAACACAGATACGGCTTATTCCTCTCAGCTTCAGAGACCTGGAGAACCGTTTCCATCTTGGCGTCAAAGAGCCTCTGCGTATACACTTCTGCCAGGGACATCACAGATTTCCTCAATAAAATGACACATTAAAGCACACAGTATACACACTGCAACTTGCAAGCCCGGCTCTGCATTAAGTCCCACCTACAGTATTGCACTGCACAGGCAATTTCAACTTGGCCCTCGTTGTTGTAGTGTTTGGCTTTGGTGAGGACAATGTGTGTTTGTCAGCAGTTGGTATAGGGTGGCCTCTTAAGGAGAAAGTGGCATTTTTCATGCTAGAGCTGCTTGATGTTGGAGTGTTATTGTGGAAGTTGTGATGCAGGTATTGGATGTCGGAGAATTATTGCAGGATGAGTTGCTTTGTGAAGGCTTTTCTATGAGATGTGGTGGAGAGAGCAGTGTAGAGTGAAAGGCTGAGATTTGGAGAGTTTGTTAGGTAGGGTTTGGAGAGTTGTGAGCTGAAGAGTTGGGCAGGTCCAAGTTAGGTGTAGGGAAGAGGGCGAACTTGGCTTTGCCTGTGTGGGGCTGCTGGATTGGTGTGGACTGCTAATGCGAAGTGGGCTTTTGCAAGTGACGCCAAAACTCAAGATGCAGCTGGCAGCTCTAGACATTTTTGCGCTGCCTGGGTGGGCTGAGGAGCGCCGTGCGTGGCTGGTGGAGTGAAGCATGGCAAGCTTGAACCTCTGGAACTACCAAACAACAGGTAAGGACTATGGAAGTGAGTATTGAGCTATGCCATGTGTAACCCAGGCAAGTGGGGTTGAGGCTGAGAAGTGCTTTGTGAGGGGTGTGCTGGGAAGCTGTGATGCAGCAGAGAGGCAGAGTTGGGGTGGAGGGCTGTGTGGGGAGCAGGGAGCAAGGCAAGGTGGACTTAGTATTGAGCTATGCCATCTTGTTTTGCCAGTGGCCGGGGTCAGCATAAAGGACACAGAGAGCAAGTTAAAGAAGTGAGCCTATCTTTACTTGACTTTAAAGCAATAAAGTAATAAGGGAAATAATAGAGCAAGAACAAAGCAGGACAAGGTAATGCACCTAATCATTACTCCATAAGGTTAACTATCGTGATCAAGAAAGATCCGTCACCAATTGCCCTAATACTTTATCATCGTGCAGATCCGCAATTGCTGGGGAGTCCCGGTTGCAGTGAGGATTCGGAGAACTTCTCCCGGCAATTGGTAGGTCCTACGCAGTGCGTCCACTCGTAGGGGAGGTCTCCAAAGTCACTGCAAGGGGGTCCAGCTTTTCTATTGTTGAATAAAAAAGCTTCTGTGATGTCAACTGCGGAACCATCTGGTTTTCCTCTCCTTTTACATTCCACCCAAAGCCTGTCCAGGGTTCAAGGAGGAACTAAGGGAGTTCATCTATTTGTTTTTGAGCACCTATTTCCAACCAAGGCCAGACATCTGGTTCAATGGCCTTGACAACTTGCCTGTAATCAAGGAAAGCTAAATACATTGTTGTGACATTTTATCTTCACTAATGATTCTATTTTATGTAGTCGCTAGTCCTTTTATCTTTTGCTAATGATCATAGATATTTCACTAATGATGAGATAGTAATGTAATGTTTGGTTGGAAGGTTCACCTAGAGGTCAACTTTGGTTCAGGGCCTCTTGCTCAGGCCTCAGTACTTGGCACGTGTAAGACGTGAAAGTGGGGTTGGGGCCGGGAAGTGCTTTTTGAGGGGTGTGCTGGGAAGCTGTGCTGCAGCAGAGAGGCAGAGTTGGGGTGGAGGGCTGTGTGGGGAGCAGGGAGCAAGGCAAGGTAGACTTGCCGTGGGGTGCGCGGAGGTATCAGCACTTGGATTCAGCCCTCATGTGGCTGTAGAGTCTTGGGGCTGGTGTAGGTCATTCCACTAAGTGTGTCTGTTGGGGTGGTGCAGCTGATGGAGGAGAGACGGATCAACAAATGGAAGGTGGTGGACCTGCGAGTGGACGGTGATGAAGAAATAAGAGGGTGTGGCAGTGGACCTGCAAGTCAAGAGGGATGAAGAAAGAAGCGGGCAGCGGAGGACCCTGCGAGTCAAAAATGATGAAGAACAAGAGGAAGGCAGAAGACGTGTGAGTCAAGAGGGATGAAGAAAGAAGAGAATGTCTGTAGCCCAGCAAGTCAAGGGTGATGACGAAAGAAAAGGACGACAGAAGATGCGTGAGTGAAGAGGGATGAAGAAAGAAGAGAATGTCTGTAGACCAGCAAGTCAAGGGTGATGACGGCAGAGGACCCACGAGTCAAGAGTGATGAAGAAAGAAGAGGACGGCAGACGACCCACGCGTCAAGAGTGATGAAGAAAGAAGAGGATGGCGGTGGACCTTCGAGTCAAGAGTGATAAAGGAAGAGGACGGCGGAGACCCTGCGAGTAAAGAGTGATGAAGGAAGAAGAGGACGGCAGAGGACTCTGCGAGTCAAGTGTGATGAAGAAAGAAGAGAACCGCAGAGGACTCTGCGAGTCAGGACTGATGAAGACAGAAGAGGATGGCAGAGGACCTGCGAGTCAAGAGTGATGAAGACAGAAGAGGACCTCGGAGACCCTGCGAGTCAAGAGTGATGAAGAAAGAATAGGATGGCGGAGGACCCTGCGAGTCACGAGTGGTGAAGAAAGAAGAGGATGGAGGAGAACCAGCGAGTCAAGATTGATGAAGTAAGAAGAGGACTGCAGA
Source organism: Nyctibius grandis (assembly GCF_013368605.1). Lineage (NCBI taxonomy): Eukaryota > Metazoa > Chordata > Aves > Nyctibiiformes > Nyctibiidae > Nyctibius > Nyctibius grandis. Next base: position 100,433,292 of record NC_090661.1, on the reverse strand, counting down.
GGAACCAGGAGTCAAGAGTGATGAAGACAGAAGAGGACGGAAGAGGACCTTCGAGTCAAGAGTGATAAAGAAGAGGACGGCCGTGGACCCTACGTGTCAAGAGTGATGAAGACAGAAGAGGACGGCGGCGGACCTTCGAGTCAAGAGTGATGAAGAAAGAAGAGGACGTCGGAGACCCTGCGAGTCAAGTGTGATGAAGAAAGAAGAGGACGGCAGAGGACTCTGCGAGTCAGGAGTGATGGAGAAAGAAGAGGACGGCAGAGGACTCTGTGAGTGAGGAGTGATGAAGAAAGAAGAGGATGTCGGAGACCCTGCGAGTCAAGAGTGATGAAGAAAGAAGAGGACGTCGGAGACCCTGCGAGTCAAGAGTGATGAAGAAAGAAGAGGAGGTCAGAGACCCTGCGGGTCAAGACTGATGAACAAAGAAGAGGATGGTGTAGGACCTGCGAGTCAAGAGTGATGAAGAAAGAAGATGACCTCGGAGAGCCTGCGGGTCAAGATAGATGAAGAAAGAAGAGGACGTCGGAGACCCTACGAGTCAAGAGTGATGAAGAAAGAATAGGATGGCGGAGGACCTTCGAGTCAAGAGTGATGAAGAAAGGACGTCGGAGACCCTGCGAGTCAAGAGTGATGAAGAAAGAAGAGGACGTCGGAGACCCTGCGAGTCAAGTGTGATGAAGAAAGAAGAGGACGGCAGAGGACCCTGCGAATCAGGAGTGATGGAGAAAGAAGAGGACGGCAGAGACCCTGCGAGTCAAGAGTGATGAAGAAAGAAGAGGACCTCGGAGACCCTGCGAGTCAAGAGTGATGAAGAAAGAAGAGGACGTCAGAGACCCTGCGAGTCAAGAGTGATGAAGAAAGAAGAGGACGACGGAGACCCTGCGAGTCAAGAGTGATGAAGAAAGAAGATGACCTCGGAAACCCTGCGAGTCAAGAGTGATGAAGAAAGCAGAGGACGTCGGAGACCCTGCGAGTCAAGAGTGATGAAGAAAGAAGAGGATGGTGTAGGACCCTGCGAGTCAAGAGTGATGAAGGAAGAAGAGGACGTTGGAGACCCTGCGAGTCAAGAGTGATGAAGGTAGAGGATGGAGGAGAACCTACGAGTCAAGAGTGATGAAGAAAGAAGAGGATGGCAGAGGACCTGCGAGTCAAGTGTGATGAAGAAAGAAGATGACCTCGGAGAGCCTGCGGGTCAAGATAGATGAAGAAAGAAGAGGACGTCGGAGACCCTACGAGTCAAGAGTGATGAAGAAAGAAGAGGATGGCGGAGGACCTTCGAGTCAAGAGTGATGAAGAAAGAAGTGGACCTCCGAGACGCTGCGGGTCAAGATTGATGAAGAGAGAAGAGGATGGTGTAGGACCCTGTGAGTCAAGATTGATGAAGAAAGAAGAGGACCTCGGAGACCCTGCTAGTCAAGAGTGATGAAGAAAGATGAGGACGGTGGAGACCCTGCGAGTCAAGAGTGATGAAGAAAGAAGAGGACCTCGGAGACCCTGCTAGTCAAGAGTGATGAAGAAAGAAGAGGAGGTCAGAGACCCTGCGGGTCAAGACTGATGAACAAAGAAGAGGATGGTGTAGGACCCTGCGAGTCAAGAGTGATGAAGAAGGAAGAGGACGGTGGAGACCCTGCGAGTCAAGAGTGATGAAGAAAGAAGAGGACCTCGGAGACCCTGCGTGTCAAGAGTGATGAAGAAAGAAGAGGAGGTCAGAGATCCTGCGAGTCAAGACTGATGAAGAAAGAAGAGGACAGCGACTGACCCCACAATTCAAGAGTGATGATGAAAAAGAGGACGGCGGAGGACTCCACGAGGCAAGAGTGATGAAGACGGGCACGGCAGAGAACCTTCGAGTGAAGAGCCATGAAGAAGGAAGAGGATGGCGGAGACCCTGCGAGTCAAGAGTGATGAAGGAAGAAGAGGACGTCGGAGACCCTGCGAGTCAAGAGTGATGAAGAAAGAAGAGGACGGTGACTGACGTGCATGTAAAGAGTGATGAAGAAAGAAGAGGATGCTGGAAGACCCGTGATTCAAGAGTGATGAAGAAAGAAGAGGAAGGCGGCGGACCCTGCAAGTCACGTCTGAGGAGGAAGATGGGCAGCCCGTGCAGAGTAAGGTTTGTTTTCTTATTTTTGTTTTCCTTCACTGGCAGACTTTGTGGGCTCTCTAAGTGGGAGTGATATGTTCTCATCCAATTGTTTTGCTCTTTTCATGTAACCAGTAGTGTCCCACTGTATGCGCAGTCTCATGCTTTTCTTCCTTTCCTCCCCAGGTTCAGAATGCCAGGCATCGTGCTTCCAAGCTTCAAGTTTCCTGTTGAACACTGCAGGATGTTCTGGTAAGATGGAAATCCATGAGCTGATAAGGAGAAACATTACCTGTCCCTTTCCCGTTTCAAGACGTTAATTTTTACCTTCCTGGTAGCTGTCAAATTATTTGCCATCTTCTTGCACTCGCATGTGCCTGAAAGAGAAGAGAAACACTTTGGGTGCCTCGTCAAGAAGCATTTGCTGTACGATTCTGTTAATGCTCAGGCTTTGGCAGGGGGGAGAGAGTAGCATAAATCTTACAAGGCCTCCTGGGATGTCTGCAGGGCTGGGGTAACTGTGCTTGGGACTCAGGTGTTGAGGTTGTTAACCCTGTCCTAACCCTCGCCAGCCCCCGCCGCCTCCTCTGCAGTACCTGATGGGATGGAAAAGCACGGGCATAAGAAGATCCTGCGCCACAACACAGATACGGCTTATTCCTCTCAGCTTCAGAGACCTGGAGAACTGTTTCCGTCTTGGCGTCAAAGAGCCTCTGCGTATACACTTCTGCCAGGGACATCACAGATTTCCTCAATAAAATGACACATTAAAGCACACAGTATACACACTGCAACTTGCAAGCCCGGCTCTGCATTAAGTCCCACCTACAGTATTGCACTGCACAGGCAATTTCAACTTGGCCCTCGTTGTTGTAGTGTTTGGCTTTGGTGAGGACAATGTGTGTTTGTCAGCAGTTGGTATAGGGTGGCCTCTTAAGGAGAAAGTGGCATTTTTCATGCTAGAGCTTGTTGATGTTGGAGTGTTATTGTGGAAGTTGTGATGCAGGTATTGGATGTCGGAGAATTATTGCAGGATGAGTTGCTTTGTGAAGGCTTTTCTATGAGATGTGGTGGAGAGAGCAGTGTAGATTGAAAGGCTGAGATTTGGAGAGTTTGTTAGGTAGGGTTTGGAGAGTTGTGAGCTGAAGAGTTGGGCAGGTCCAAGTTAGGTGTAGGGAAGAGGGCGAACTTGGCTTTGCCTGTGTGGGGCTGATGGATTGGTGTGGACCGCTAATGCGAAGTGGGCTTTTGCAAATGACCCCAAAACTCAAGATGCAGCTGGCAGCTCTAGACATTTTTGCGCTGCCTGGGTGGGCTGAGGAGCGCCGTGCGTGGCTGGTGGAGTGAAGCATGGCAAGCTTGAACCTCTGGAACTACCAAACAACAGGTAAGGACTATGGAAGTGAGTATTGAGCTATGCCATGTGTAACCCAGGCAAGTGGGGTTGAGGCTGAGAAGTGCTTTGTGAGGGGTGTGCTGGGAAGCTGTGCTGCAGCAGAGGGGCAGAGTTGGGGTGGAGGGCTGTGTGGGGAGCAGGGAGCAAGGCAAGGTGGACTTAGTATTGAGCTATGCCATCTTGTTTTGCCAGTGGCCGGGGTCAGCATAAAGGACACAGAGAGCAAGTTAAAGAAGTGAGCCTATCTTTACTTGACTTTAAAGCAATAAAGTAATAAGGGAAATAATAGAGCAAGAACAAAGCAGGACAAGGTAATGCACCTAATCATTACTCCATAAGGTTAACTATCGTGATCAAGAAAGATCCGTCACCAATTGCCCTAATACTTTATCATCGTGCAGATCCGCAATTGCTGGGGAGCCCCGGTTGCAGTGAGGATTCGGAGAACCTTTCCCGGCAATTGGTAGGTCCTACGCAGTGCGTCCACTCGTAGGGGAGGTCTCCAAAGTCACTGCAAGGGGGTCCAGCTTTTCTATTGTTGAATAAAATAGCTTCCGTGATGTCAACTGCGGAACCATCTGGTTTCCCTCTCCTTTTACGTTCCACCCAAAGCCTGTCCAGGGTTCAAGGAGGAACTAAGGGAGTTCAATTATTTCTTTTTGAGCACCTATTTCCAACCAAGGCCAGACATCTGGTTCAATGGCCTTGACAACTTGCCTGTAATCAAGGAAAGCTAAATACATTGTTGTGACATTTTATCTTCACTAATGATTCTATTTTATGTAGTCGCTAGTCCTTTTATCTTTTGCTAATGATCATAGATATTTCACTAATGATGAGATAGTAATGTAATGTTTGGTTGGAAGGTTCACCTAGAGGTCAACTTTGGTTCAGGGCCTATTGCTCAGGCCTCAGTACTCGGCACGTGTAAGACATGAAAGTGGGGTTGAGGCCGGGAAGTGCTTTTTGAGGGGTGTGCTGGGAAGCTGTGCTGCAGCAGAGAGGCAGAGTTGGGGTGGAGGGCTGTGTGGGGAGCAGGGAGCAAGGTTGTGGACACGGGTATTGAGGTTGTTAACCCTGTCCTTAATCTCTCTATCTTGTCTCGCCAGCCCCTGCCACCTCCTCCGCAGTACCTGATGGGATGCAAAAGCACGTCCATCAGAAGATCCTGTGCCACAACACACATACGGCTTATTCCTCTCAGCTTCAGAGACCTGGAGAACCGTTTCCATCTTGGCATTAAAGAGCCTCTGCTTATACACTTCTGCCACGGACAACACCAATTTGCCCAATAAAATGCCATATTAATAGCACAGGGTCTTCACACGTGTCTTGATGTAGCCTGTACCCTAGGGATAAAAAACAACTTTTTCTCTCACCCAGTGTCCCTTCCCCAAATGAGTCAGGGAATTGGGACAAGGAGGGAGACTCGTGGGTTTGAAGTTAAACAGATTTAATAAAGTAAATAAACCAATACCAAAGAGAGCACAAAATGCACAAAATTATACTTATCTACAGCGTTGGAACAGGTTGTTCCAGAAATACCAGTCACTGGGAAGGAGAAATAAGGAGTCTGAAAGAGAGTAGAGCAAAAAAGAGCCATGGAAAGTTAGTGTTATAATTTCCATCAGGATCTGGGTCTAACATAGTTTAAGGGGCTAAAAGCAATGGGGAAATGCAAGGGTGTTCTGGAGGCTCCCACCACTGGAGGGCAGCGAGGCACTGTCCTTAGGGAGCGAGCATGTCTCTGGACAGGATGGTCTAACAACACAGGGCTTTTGTAGGGTCCATAAAGAGGCCTCTGCTTTAGCAAACAGCTTCAGAAGTATGCAGAGGTGACGAGAAACTTACACAAAAGAGACAGCCACAAACAGCAGGACGGTTGTTTCCGTTCCTCACCTGTCTCCTGCCAAGGTTGGAGGATATGTCTGCCCAAATGGAGATGAGGAGAAACTCTGGCCCCCTTCAGCAATCCATCTATTTCATCTACCCTTGCAGTTCTTCACTCGTTGTCACCTAATGAGGTTATAAAGCATGACACCTGCTAGTTCTTGTATCTAATATTTGTACAGATTTTCACTGAGGTATCTTTGAAGGACTAAACTAGGGCTGACTGCCTTTCTCCTGTATATGTATTTTTTGTACAACTACTGATTTGCATTTCTTGTTCCCTAATAAAAAGAAATTACTGGTGTGTGTGAACTCCCAAAACAGTGCACTTTTTTCAGTGCTACAGTAATGCATTTGTTATTTCTTTAAATACACTTACTGCACTTTGGAGAAGGTTTCTTATGCGACAAATCCTGTTTTTTGTTGAACCTGTCGTGTTCCCAACTCATCTGCCCCTTCAGGGCTGCCCTGGGGAGATGAGGGAAATATTTCTTTCAGGTCCTGAAAAACCTTTTGTAAGGACCTGCTTAGCTGTTTAAAAAATAGTGTTTTTGAAGCATGGTGAAAAAATGTTTAGTTAAATATAATAAGGATAAGCCAAAACATTGATTTCAGAAGAAATATCATACTTTTTTTCATCAGTTTTACCTTTTGTTTCTAAAAGTAGATAAGAAGGACCAGCTTGAAAGGAACTTTTGAGGCTTTCAAGATGTACACTTAAATGAAGGTTCCTTATTTTTTCTACTTTGAAAAAAACCTGGGAAGTTTTGGTAGTGAACAACATGGTAGTGAAATAACATACTGTCCAAGAGCAGCCAGGTGGAGAAGATGCAGAAGTGAGCAAGCAGGGGAGCCAAGGGCTACCTTTTTTCTGCTGTTCCAGCCCCAATCCCTGCCACCTCAGGAGCAGCAGAACTTACCTGATAACAGCAGTCCTTGCTCCTGTGTACACACACATCTTTGCACACCTGAGATTTGCAGGGGGCGGGGTGCAATGTGTGTGCAGCAAAGGATGATGAAGAGCTCTTGTACAGCTTTGTGGTATGATTTGCATTTGGAAATGCAGTATTCTGGTGAGAGTTGGAGACCCGGGGTCTGTGCCTTGTTGCTTACTCCTGTTAAGGCCCGTGAGGATGTATATTCACTGCTGCTGTTACCCATGCCATCTGTATAAAGCTGTGTAGTGCCCTAATATTTGTTGCTTAGCAGTCCAGACATATTGTTAATTATAATTAAAAAGTGTATCCTTTCAATGTGTTCTTTTTTCATGTTTTCTCTCTGACAGCCATTCCACTAAATTCAACCCCAGTAAGTTCTGAAGTGAAAGGTATTTTTGCACACTGAAGAATGTATAGAGAAAAGGGCAAAGCCCAGGTGAAGTAAATCACATCCCCAATAACATAACCTTCAAACAGGTTCCCTGCATTTATGGTGAATTTATTGGTAAAGTGAAGTGGAAGCTTTACATGTGAAGCCATCTTCAGTGGACAAAACTGAGTATTGAGTGCTGGGTCTGGCTTCCCGGTCCCAAAGGAGAATTGTTGTGGGATAAGGATGTCACCACCCAGCCTCTGGAACCCCCAGGCCACCCCTGTGAATCCTGCGAGGGAAAATCTTAGTCAGAGATGAAGGCCCTGCCAATGTAAATGGGTATTGGTGATCTTGGCTCTGCACGCAGAGCTCCTGTTACCCAGCTGAGGCTTTGTGTCCACACCGGTTGCTTATCCTGGCATGTGCTGCAGTCTTGCAGCTTTTCCTGCTTTTCACTTTTATGTGGACCATGGTATTGTCTTAATAAGGAGGTTTTCTCATCTTCTAGCAAATCCCTTTGATCTCAGCAGGTACCATGGGTAGGGGTCACACAGAGTACCAGCAGTGCTGGTGACTGTCTCCAGGACCCTTCAAGCATTTGCTATTACAAAAATGGAAGTGGCCTTCTGGTGCATTGGGTGTGCCAGGGAGTGAGGTGTGACTAACACTGCCTTTAAATTTCTTTTAAGTAGATTTTGATAGTAAAATCAATGGAATAAGAAATGGGGATTGAAGTGCACAGTCTAACCAAATACTAACTCTGACAAAGTCTGATTCCTTCAAGAAATAAGTTCTGTTTATGAAAGCTGCATTTCTATTTAGAGCTTTATCTCCTGAGAGTGTGGGGAGACCGTAACAATTTCTCAGGATTTTGATTCAGAGGCATCTCTACATAAGAATAATCAGTACATTACTGATTAAGAGCGCACAGAGACAACACAAAACCCAGCACAGAAATGGCCAAACCCCAAGCCAATCAACTCCCAAATTAAAGTCATCAAAGCTCAAATCACAGAAGAGGAGCGAGCGGTAACCTGAGCCAATGTTTCCACTGATTTTGATTAATTGGCTCCTTCTGATACTCCTCCTCATGAGTTGTGTTGAATTAAGGAAAAATATTGATTAGGGAAATTCACAAATTCTTCTCTGGAGAAAATAGTGGAAGTTGTGTGTCCTGGTTTGGCCGAAACCAGTCCAATTTTCCTTTCAGTGATTTTTACTTTCAGCCAAGTCTCTTCTAAGTAACTGCACTTTCTGAAACTGACTGCATGTTTTGCAGACAGTGTCTGCTTCCAGGACTGATAACGCTCGAAGTTTGTAGTTATCGCTGACGCACCGGTAGGGATGTTATGCAGAAAGGCTCTTGCTGTACTTGTTCTTAGAGAAACCAAGGTCACTGCTGAATTCCTCACTGCTTACGAGTGAAGAGCCGAAGGGGAGTCACACCTGCAGGGAGGAGCAGACAGGGCAGGTGACCCAAAATTGACCAACGAGGTATTCCATCCCATACACGTCATTCTCAGGATAAAGTGGGGTGATCATGGGGGTCTCTGCTGCTTCTTCTGCTGTGTTTGGGTGTTTCTGCTGCTTTGGGCTGCTTCTGCGGCTTGAGCCTTTGGCCAGTGCCCAAGGAGGACTCTGTCCATTTTTCTGCTGCCCCCGATCCCGATCCGTGCATCCCTGAATCCAGCTCTCGACCATCGCTGGGCCCAGCCTGGGCCTTCCCACAGCCTGCCCTGCAGTGCCGGTGGGGACGTGGCCGACATCGGGGGAGCTCGATCTTGGTTTTGTATATATTTGTATATATTTGATTTTTCATTATTATAGTTTATTAAAACTGTTTTAACTTTCCAACCCCTAAGTCTCTCTCCCTTTTCCCTTTCCCTTTCCCTTCGGGTGGGGGGGAGGGTTAACAGAGAGTGTCTGCCACAGGTTTAATAGCCGGCCCAGCTTTAAACCGTGACAGCCTGGCACACAGGAAGGGCTGCGTTCTGCTGGCGCCAGGCTGGTCCCCAGCAGCACGGTGCTGAGGGGACGGGGCAGGAGGTAGACAGACTGCAGCCTTCCCGAGAGGTCAATCTACGTTCTTATTTTCACAGCAGCGTATGACGAGAGGGGAATAAACGATGTCTGTAGATAACTGAATTCACTCCTCTTTGGCCTGCAAGTAAGGCTGCACTGCAGAAGAGTCCTGTTCTCTGGTGCTGTTACAGATTTAATCTAACAGGAGTTGAACTTCAGGCTTCTGATTTAAAAAAACCCAAGAGGTGAGGTAGAAGAGGCAGAAATACAGCCAGCAAAATAATGGGATGTTACAAAATCTGTGTTCAGTGCCTCTTAGCATCCAGTCTTTTCCAGAGGTACGTGCTTTCAGAAGGTGTTTTGGCTGCACAAGGAGAGGGCTGGAGGATTGCAATCTTCAATTCTTTTCAGACCAGTTACTTGTCCAAATTGGTTGAGGGTACCCAGGAAACTTCAGACAGCTGGTCTAGGCGGGACTGTGGGTCGTTGAGGTCCTGAAGGAACTGCAGGAAACAGGGTTTGTACTGGCTGCCTGAAGTGTGGAAAACACATTTCATAAAGTATTTCATGACTTGGTATCTCTAAACTGGTTCTTTACCATTTTTAAACAGTTGCGAGCATTTATACATATATTTAACCCTCTCTGCCCCTCCCTCTCCCTCTTCGTCTCTTTCTTCCTAGTAGCATTTACGTGTGCCATTATGCTGTTTTCTATACAAGCAGTAAACCAGCATTTCTCCTTCAAGCATTTAATCTATTTTATCTCATATGTGCTGCATGAAAAATCCTCCTAAGCAGGACATGAGGCATTAGGAACTTCACTTACAATGACACAGCAATGTAAACATAGCAAACATGAAGTAAAGAAGGTTTTAAATACTACTTACCTTGGATCAGGGAAATGCGATATGGTAAAAAAATCAGGAGTTGATGTGGCAGGCTGGAAAAGATGTTGCAGAAAATCAGGTTAACAGAAAACCCAGATTTCAAAGTGTGGTAAATTATCCAGTATTAAGCTATTGGTATTTTAGAACTAATTTTCATTTCCTGTGACCGTCTGCATATTGTCTTGTAACATTTTGGTTTAATAATTTTTATATTGTTTTATCAGAACTAGATCCACAGCCAGGGTAAGCAGCTTCTCTGGTATTTGGCCACAGAATTCAGAGTTCAATCTCAGTAGCAGCCTATTCCATTCCATACTACGCACAGCCTGTGTTGACAGGGCAGGCCAAAAGCTCACACTTACCCGAACAGAAATCCTGTCTAACACATTCTAAATTATTTTAAATACTTGGAAATTCAGATGATTTCAAGTATCAAAAAGCCACAAAGTCATCAGTAACTATATTAGAGAAAAGGCACTCTATAATTTGGATTATTCAACATGAAATCATTCAAGTATGCATCTATCTTACCTGATTATTTCCTGTGTTATCACTTGGTCTGTTATTTTGCTTTGGTTGCTGCACATTGTTATCCCTGAAATAAAACCCACGACATCAGGCAAATCCCCATTTGGTTTATTGACCTTCAAGGGACAAAGCTACAGCTCAGAGATCTGGATTCTGTTTCCCACTCCACCCCTTGCTGGCCTTGGTAACTAATTTCAATGTGCTGTGCCCATGTCCATGTAATACAATTATCAGTAACAATTAGGAAAGTGCAGTGTATTTGGGGAAACAATGCTTGAGAACTGACAACTGGAGCATCTGGATTAAACTACCTAATAGCAGGGTACTGGCCATTAGACATTGGAACGGGCTGCCCAGGGAGGTGGTGGAGTCACCATCTCTGGAGGTGTTTAAGAAAAGACTGGACATGGCACTTAGTGCCATGGTCTAGTTGACATGGTGGTGTCAGGGCAATGGTTGGACTCGATGATCCCTGAGGTCTCTTCCAACCTGATTGATTCTGTGATTCTGTGATTAAACTACCTACTACTACTAATAGCAGGGAAGTCTTCTTTTAGCGGGTATGGAGTTCTTTGTATGGATAAAACATCTAACTGGCTCGCTAAATTAATCTGGAGCGTGCTCTCAAATCTTGAAATACGTGTTTGTCGTAAGTGAAATACCTGTATTGTCTTCTTTTCCTGCAAAACTTTCTTTTTATTGCATCACGCTTTATTACTGCTAATACAATAATGATTACTAGTGGCAACACAAGGAAGAAAAAAATAAGCAGACCGTCCCGAAGTGATGTATCTAGAGAAAAAGAATTGAAATCATGTAAGAGAGTAATCTCCTTTAACCTCACATTAAAGCATTTTTTTCAACTAAAAACACCTTTCTGTTGTAGAAACTACAATCTTCACATTATTATAGATTAAAACTAGTAACTCCACTGAAATTTACAAAATACTATGACCAGAAAAGCAGGATTTGGCCTTATGTTATCACAAGTTCTTTCTGCCTTACCCACTCCATGTTTTATGATATACAAACTTTTTCCATTTCCATATATTTTTCCAAGAATTCTAGAGCAGACAAATTGATTTTGTATTTGCTTACCCACAATTGATCTGCACCTCTTCTTTGTCTTCATAAGCTATTAATAAATACAAAACATTTTGCGTGGTCTCTCAGTGTGAAGGCCAGCAAAATCTACTTCATTTTCCCTTTGCAGAATTTCATGGCTCTTAGATGAGCCAGCTGCTCCTTGCTGCATGCACCTCCTTAACCCCTCTCATTTCTGGGAGACCCTTTCCATATAGAAACACTGCTGGCTTCATTCTCAAGCTATAATCTTCCTCGATGACATCCATCTTATCAGAAATCTGTTTTAAATACCTAAGTATTTAAATGGCAGAATGAAGGCCAGTTTCAGTGTCTCACCTATGTGAGCTGGACCACTGTCAACACTGCCGCCGTAGCCCGACCGGTTACAGAACGGAGGGGCCCATCCAGAATTGCAGTGGCAGTTCCCGTTGTTGTTACACACCTACAGTTGATACAACAGGGATTAGTCAAAGGAACAAGGCCTTTCTGGAAGTGGCCGCTTTCAACCTCCAGTATATGGTTGGAGTTACACATTAAGAACTGCACGTGGAAACAAGAACTATTGCATAGTATTGCTTGGGAATAAGCTCTTTCCCTCCGTAATATCCCAAAACACCGAGTGATACTGATACCAGAAGCTAATCCTCTACAGAAGTTAACCTTTGTTTTGTTATTTGCCTACAACAGATTACAGTCCTCCTCAGTTTTACAGAGCTTCTCAGTTTTACAACCTCTGGACTCAATTTTGATTTTTCATAGAGAAATATATAAATCACGAATCACTAGACTGTCCTCCTTAGAGGAATATTTTCCTTTTACAGCTTGATGGCTCAGTAATATTTGAAAATTCCCTAGGGAAATTCAGAAGAAATGTCTCTCAGTGTTAAGTGCTAAGAGGTTTACAGTATACTGGCAACACGAATTACAGATGAAAATGTGGACTAACTTTTAATAAAGATCAGTAAAAAACAAAGCTTCCTGGCTGGTTATGGCTTTTATGCAGGGATTTTGCACCTATCTCTGTCTTCAAGAAACAGGGCATGGAAACACCATCTACTCACCCCATTATCATTACACTTCTGCTTTACATCACAGATGTAGCCCAGATGACTTGCGTCAACACATTCAAAATCTACACAGGCCTGGAAAAAGTATTCAGTGTCTCAAACACAAAACTTCAAACAATCCCATCCTTTTATAAATATACTATATAAATGTATATGTTTACAAGTCTACAGCTTTTGCTTCAATGTCAAGAAAAAAGGCTGATAGAACATTCAGTACTTCACAATTTTACAGCTGTATTTGTCTCAGATTTTCTTAAGTCTGTGGATGCATTTTGATGGAGTAATTTGAATAACTGATAATGTAGGTCACTGATTTGTAGCATCTCAGTTTTTGAAGAGCTGATTAATTGTTTGTACTTTTATATCTCAAAAAGCAGGTTCTTTACTATATGATGGCATACAAATAAGAGAGCTATGTAATGCTTTCAAAAGTTACGAACTTTCCAGTTGGTTGAATATATTTTGTAATACTGCTGTGATTCATCTTACCTTCTTTTCTCCACAGGCAGTTCCATCATGAACTTGAGCAGGATCAGGGACATCTGATCCTAAGTCAAAGTCAGAAGACCAGCATAAAACCCCAGATGCGTTATTGACAACACTCCAAGCAGGAAGATTCTGAAGACTAACAGATGTGCACTGGAGCTTGCCGCACAGACTATGCCTGTATTGAACGAATGACACTCAGAGACAAGGTGAACAGAAAAACCCAGTATCAATGCAAATACACCATCCAGTCAAACTTTTTAGCTTGTATTTCAAGGAAATATTCTTTTAAATCTCATGCTCTGTGAGTTTGTAACAGAATATATTTTTTACATTGAGGATTTTAGGGTCAGCTTTTATTTGCTGGTAACTTACTGAACAGGACATTTCTTGTACACTCCACCTCTCATTCCACAGTTTCCAAACCTATCTCCTTTAATATTCGCTTTTTCAAAGCATACATCAGGTGCTTTTTGTGCCCCTGTACAAAAAATAGCGGATCTTAGTAAGCCACTACACTGTCTTACAAATACGAGAAAGAAACAGAAAAATCGGAAACGTCTGTTAGGAGACTACAAGTCTTTTTACATTAAATTATAACCATACCTTTTCCATATATCGATTCACATTGTGAATCAAAACTCTGGCATACTCCATAGTAGCAATATGCCTTCATGTTGTCGCAAGGGTAACCATTCATGATATAAACGTCGTCTGGACAGTAGGCATTGCTTCCATTGCAGTATTCGGGTAGATCACAGAAATCCATTTTCGATCTGCACTCTGCTCCTGCCACTTTAAACTAGAAGCAGAGAGGAAAGCCACCCTACTTTTATTTTGCAACAGCAGAAGTTCTAACATGAAACAATGACAGCTGGGAACCTTTTGTAATTTTAAGGAAGACAAAATGTTTTTTTCAGATCAATATCTAACAAATATCCAAAATTTCCCTCAGGTTCATATGGTGTAGCTACAAGTTTATGAGCAGAGCTTGCAGGGGACTGGGGTAGATCATACAAATGCATACACGAGTACAAATTAGAAAGCATCTAAATACCATAGACTTTGGAGAAGCTTGGTGTTGCATAACTGAGATCACCGAGTCCCCTGATTGCTCCTGCCTCCTACGAGGGATGACACAGAGATGACATTCCATTTCTAAGCTACTGGCCAGGAGTCATTAGACACAAATTCTCTGCTCACATGCTCTCTACTGGGGAATGTAGTTTGGTAATGTGAAAATACGTCAAGGGTACTATGATAGCTCTTTTCAGTCATTAAAAAATACTAGTAAATAGTATCAATTTAGCTTAATAAAACATACCCTACCTTGCAATTTTTGCAGCACAGTCCTTGAGCACATTGTGATCCAGGCATGAGTTTGCAGGTTGCAGCATCACAACAAGGGTTAGTACATTCCTGAAGAACAACCATGGACAAGGGGACACAATGTTTGTACCTCGCCGTATAGCTGGGAAAGTACATCATCAAACTAAGCGCACGGACAAAGCAAACCTTAAATACACCGTCTCTCTTGCATGTTCTGAGGTTGGCAGCCTTCTGTGCTAACAGAAACCAGCATACAGTTTGGCTGTATTTTTTTACAACAAATCATCAGAAAAACATCTGTTTTGATGTGTTGTGGCACAGGGGTATAGCATAGGTTTACACTTTAAATGGACACTGAAAGAAGCAGAATACTTTGGTTTTTAAATAACACTTCTTATCACCCCTCCTTCCATCTTATTTTTCCACTACACTAGCAGTCTGAAGGAGAGAAATGTTGGTATCTTTTAATGACTTAGAAGGAGGCCTATACAATGGAACCAGGGATTGCTGACAGCCTTTTGATTTGTTGGTGTCTTTTTTGAGACACTTTTATTTTCTAAAGAACGAGTCAATATCCCATTCTTTGAGGGACATTTTAACAATGCAAATATGACCAACAAAAGTTATTTAGTTGTGGGCTAAGCTTCAGGGTTACAGTTAGGAAACCTGTGAGTGCTCTATAGATGAGTAGTCTCTTTCATGTAACAGAAATATCCATGTTGCTAAAACCAGCACAAAAACCAATGGCGTTTCCACATACTCTGCACTGAAATGCACTTCTTTCCTAAGCATTGGCTCAAAGCCCTTGAGTTCCTATCAAAGTCAAAGTATGATTGTAGGCTTTTTCTAAAATTTATCTTCATATTGCTTGCAAAAATGTAAATTTGCAAGGAAAACTCCTCAGATACTAATGCAAGTCAGGTATACTAAAAGGCCGGCATTATACAACAAATTAATATAATATAATATAATATAATATAATATAATATAATATAATATAATATACCATACCATACCATACCATACCATACCATACCATACCATACCATACCATACCATACAACAAGTATCCAGTTGAATTTCATTTATTACCTGCGGTTTGCCACAGTCACATTCTTCATTGTTATCAACGACATTATTACCACAGACAGGTTCTTTGTAAACATGACTTGTTTTGGGAGGATTTCTAAGGCAGTTTCCTCCTCCATTTAGAATAAGTTTCTCAAAATCATCAGCACTGCAGGTGCTGAAATTCCGGGAGCCACTGGAAAGCATAATGTTATTTTTTCACTATAAATATTTTGCTTACAGGAAAATATATAACTTAAGCCCTTAAAATATTGTCACTCTATAATAAATATCATGTTTCATAACATTAGGAGATCATGAGATACTTCATTTTTACTTTATTTTGGATTAGACTGCAGTACTTATCCATTCTGGTGTCCTATATAAAACAAGCCTTAGAAATTCCTTGTCTGTACTGAGCCTAAAAATGCTTGATTAATAAATACTTTCCAGAAAGACATTCACCTTAACTTGGAGTCCCTAAGAACTCAGGAATGCATCTTCTTATAGTAGTTTTGTCCAGTGTTCAATTACCCTGATTTATTAATACAAATGTGGATAGATAAAATAATATGATCTTTTTCTCTTAAGGGGAAGCCAAAGAACAAAAGAACTGAAAGAAATATAGGCCGAGAGGTTTTGTTTAAATTAACTGTTACGAGAACCTGTGCGAAGGATGCATGTTTGCACAAACCCAGTGAACATATGTAAGGCATTGTCAGCAGGGTAAAAAAACCAGCAACACACTATCATTTACAAAAAGAATTAAGAAAATTCAAATAAGTTTATAGGAATGCTACAGATAAAGAATGACTGGATTGAAAAACAGATAACATTTCAAACAAATTAAAATTATGTCAAGACCTAAGTCAGTGAATTCACCTCTGTGATTAAATGTTTCAACCAACTCCCCATTCACAAAAGTTCTTCAGGATTCATGGGACTTTCACAGCTTATAAGGCATAGTCACTGCAGATAAATAACAGCTATTAAAATAAGTGGAAATCTTACTTATCTGTGCTGTGCATAATATAGGATGCAGGACACCTCTTATCGTCATGTTTCATTCCAAGGTTATGCCCCAATTCATGTGCAACTACTGTAGCATGACGTAACACATTGTTATGATTCAACTAAGAAAGAGAATCAGTGTTAAAAAAAAATGTGAATCTAAAGAAAATACTGTGTTTCTACCTACTGATTTATTCAAGGCACAAAGCTCTCGGAGGCTATGAAGACAGAATACTAAATTGTATTGCAAAGTGAAAGCAGCAGGAACAGAAAATTTGTCACTGTTTATTTTCAGGTATGGCCACGTTCTGCCACTCTTTCTATTCCTTCCATTAGGATCATATTCTGAATAATAACACAATTAATCAGTCACAACACTGATTTCAATGGAGTCTTCAATGGCAAAAAGACAAAGACTGTTAGAGAACAGAATCTGCCTCTAAGATTGTCCATGATGTTGTGGCATCCATATCGTAGACAGGAACCTCTGGAGACACTGCTGCTGCCCCAAGGGTGAAGGAGAAAAAACTAGTTTCTGGCTAATTTTGCCAAATTTAAAATTCTTGTCCATTTACAGCCTCACTGCGGAGAATTCCAGACACTTGAGAATAGAGTGCACTATGTTCACTGTCTATCCACATAAGGAGTCAAAAAATACACATTATTTTGCGGCTGCATTCCCGTTCCAAAACCACTGTAACGGTACAAGAATGGGCTTTTCTTATACAACTTTGAGCTAGCTGAATTACAAAATGTGATAAAAAACTATTTCAGGACTAAATCAAACAAATGGACTGGAACGTGCTGAAGAGAGAAATTGGAAAAAGCCTTTTTTTTTTTAAATATAAGTATAAAAATATGCCCAAATCTTTACATCAGAAACCCCATGAAAGAAACCGTACCACTCCAAGACCTGAGTGACTTGACTGAATAGGTCAGCAAAGTGCACATTATTTATTAGGATGTTCTGGAAGGTACCAATGTCTGGTCATAGCAGCATCTACAGCTCTGGGTTGTGTAAATGCACAGGGGAAAGCCTTCAATTGTTCAGGTACCTCTTGGTCTCACTAGCAGCACATCTATAATAGTTTAGCAGCTCCTGTGCGAGTTTCTTCCATTAACCGCAACATTATGTACTTACAGTGCTGATTGACCCTCCCTGGACGTGTGAGCAGACAGTACCCACAAAAGCCATTCCAATGGATCCACCATAAGAGCTTCTCCCTCTGCAACAAAAGCAGTTTGAAGGTGTTGTTGAAAGAGGGGCTGAAAGTTCATGATTTCTACTAAAAGACACTGATGAGTCTGAAACAAACACGGCAAGTCAAGATTTGGTCTTCTTGAAGTCAAGAAGAAATTTATCATCATATCAGGGTTTCACTGGAATAAATAATGAACATCTGAATAACGGAGCTTGAAAATAATGACCAATCACCTGAATCTGCTACTTTAGTGCTTCTGAGTTCCTAGAATCACAAAACGACTGAGGTTGGAAGGGGCATCTGGAGGACATCTGGTCTATCCCACCTCCTCAAGCACAGCCATCTGGAGTTGATTATCTATAAATTCATTGCAGTTTCTTGACATTTTTCCAGTTTAAAAGAGTTTGGAAGTTGAGTGAATTTTACTCTAGACATATTTTCATTCATACACAAACCCAAAATCATATACATTAACAACACTGGCAGCAGGGCTAGTTTTTCCACTGAACAAACACTTACATTATGAGATGGCTAACATCATTTCGTGATCGTTTAAGAAGATCTTTCTGTCTCCAAGAAACGAATCTACCCAGTACATCTCCAGCTGAACCATCCATTACAGATATGTGGTTTGTATCTGTCCAGATCTCTAATCCAACCAAAACAATCTGGATGTTTAATGCTCTATACATCTGAAAAAAAATATAATGATAATTACTGTCCATCAGTCTGTTTCAACTGAATTATGAAAGATTACATCACTACTACTGAGTAAACATTAAGCTGAACATGATGACTGAGGCATAACTTTAGTTTCTTCTAATAATTAACAGTTTGATGTGAGGCAAGAATCTATGACTGAAGGCAATCCACTTCATGAAGGTACCTAAACATATCTTTCAGTTGGAGAAGTTGGAAAGACCACGTTCATTCATTTCCTTAGTTAATTGTCTTGAGGAGAAATTGGGAACAGATGATCAGAGAGCTTATGGAATTGTTCACAGCACTGACAGTTTGCTTAATAAAAAAGAACTACATACACGAGAAATACTCTTCCTGGAAATGTAAAACCTACCGGAGACCTCACGTTCCTGGTGCAGCCAAAGTCTGAGAGCACAGAGAAGTGGTTTAAAACTATCTTGCATCTCTCCCTCTGTCTACACCTCTATAGGACTTGTGCACAGATTAATGAGGTACCTTAAATGTGTTACAGATTGCTGTATAACTTCTAAATACAGTTTCAGAACATAATTGTTCAGACTTGCTGCATTAGGTGTTCTTTTGAAAACTATGATAAAGTAGACACTACTGAATCTCAGCAACTTATCTGACCTACCCCATCAACGTAATTAATCAGCTCAACTGTTTCCTTTTGCACCGCAGCTGGATCAGATTTCTTCATCAAAAACTGTAAAATATCATATGAGAATATCAGAGAAAAAAATTAATGGTTTAATAAAATGTATGCAGCATTGGATGAAGTCATTACCCTGTTGTTATCCACAACCACAAATAATTCCACATAACTTTTCTGCAGCAGGACAGCTCGCTTCTTCTGCAAATTAGAAAGCACAAGAAGTTAATGTAATGACTAATGAGTTCAAGATTTTTTACTTATCTTTCTCATGATTTTAATTCAGGGATTTATAAAGCAATGATGCATTTTTTAATGTGGCCTCAAAAGCCTATTTGCCTTAGATTTCCACATAAATATTTGTATCTCGGTAATTCACATCTGCTCAGACACTGGGATGCATGAGCTGGATGGCAACTTCATGCCTTTCATGTCATACCCATGACTGTCTTGGGCAGAGCTCTGCTCTTCTGCTAAAGGATTGCTTCAAGCTATGTTAAATTCCCATTGTGATGTTCTTCTGTTTCAGGATTTCCTTAGCAGTACTCCTGCCAGTTTGGGGTCCATGAAAATGAAGGCAACAAGGAAGTGGCCTGCCAGGCCAAACCCACCTGCAATGATACCATGCCAAAGCAAGAGCTCTGGAGACCCTTGGCTGCTGGAACAGGCTGAGGAGATGGCTTGGACTGAAGCTCTCAAGAGAAACTGAAAGGTATTTACCCTCAAAAGCTTTTCCCTGCTAGAGGTACTGTTTGATAAAAACGTGTATTTCACAGACTGCTTCACAAACATCTCCTCGTGATGAAGGCTGCCGTTCAGCACACCACATTGGAAGGGGATATCCTGCATATCTTCTAACTCGTAAAACACATGTTCAAATGTGCTGGATGTGTTGAGCGGCTCCATTCCATACCACTTGCCACCAATGTAGAGAATTCCTCTAATAATCATAAAAGAAAGAAAAATTATTCTACAATTTTTCCCTCATGGTTATGACTAGGTGAGTGAATGACAGCTGAATACTTAAAAACTATAGTTGTTCATACCACTATGTTGAAAGAAATTATTATCTTTATTTATCTTAGTATAGGGGGTAAGTTCAAATGCCCAACAGGATCTGAAAAGACAAAATAACTTATTTAAAATACTCATTCGTAGACAAGTGTGGGCTCCTTGAATCAGTTGGCAGGAAAGCCCAGTTGTTACTAAATGAGTCTGGGTTGTGGGTAAGAGCTGGTGGACAGGGTCTATTTTAGTCCTTATCTCTAGTCTCACTCCTAGCCCCATGCAGCTAAAGTAATCTAGCACTTTAGGAAAAGATATCTTCTAAGACAGAAAGAGGCTAAAAGGAATCACCAGGATGTTTATGAGGGCAATAGCAGTATTGCACTGCTGAGTGCAGCTAAGGGTAAAGATTTTGCATTTGTCCATCGCTCAGAAACACCTGGTACATGCCCACTTGCTGCACCAGAATCTTTCAGAAGCTATTGTCTTGTTCTCCTGAATCTCAAAACTATATTTAGAAAAATAATTCTCCAGTTAATATCTTGTGAAAGAAAGTCCTCAAAAATGTGGGTTCAAGGTAACCAAAGGATTTGAGTCTGTGTAAGTTTGCAGAACAGCCAAAATGAAATATCTGTTCTGCTTAGTGAGATCCAGCATTTCCTGAAATACCGGTATGGTGACTATTTTATTCTTCATTTAAAGGAAAGCCAGGAAATGTCATTATTTATTGTGAGTGGCATCTCACTGTGATACTATATGTGAAAGATATGTGGGTGAACTTTATCCCATTTACCTCTTCCTGCTTGTCAAAAAAACATCAAACTGAACATGGCTACTACAAGCGACAAGTCTAACCAAAGCCCAGCTGAAGAGCCAAGCTTATAAAGGCAGGGGAGCATGGACACACTCTGTTCTGAATATCTGCCCAATTTGCTGTAACATGCCATCTCCTTTTGCCAACTCACATGGACCGATTCAGTGAGGAGAACACCATCTTTTATGCATTATTCTGGCTGTTTTCTCAAATGTAATTTTCTTGTATTTGAAACACAAAAAAATTGTTTCAAATTTGGTCAAAACTTTTTCCACAGAAATGTTTTTTCTTTTGAAACATGCCCATTCATAAGACACAATTGTTCACATGAGTGTGTTGAGTTTAGCAAAAGCTTCATCAGTGTTTCTTCTGGAGAGGGACCTCTGGTCAAGACATTCGCATCAAGTAATACAGGCCTCCATTCAGGCCCGTGTTCTGACTATATTCGGATTGTGCTCTCTCTCATGTTATCTTCTTCTGTGAAGGAATTTTGGAAAAGGGGAAAAAAGTGGTAGCTGAGGAAAAATATAAAACCTCTAAAGTGTTTCAGATTCATCTAAAGGTGAAATATAAAAAAAATATTGCAAGATAGATGGTGTTTTCTCTCCAGCTGTATGTGAATAGCAACTGTGCTTCACTGTTTTACTTTGGTACTGCACAATGAATTATCATGAAGTAAAAAGCAAGAGGCAATACCTAAGGCCATCACATCTGCTAAGAGCAAGCATTGAGTCAGCAATTCCTTCAACAGTGCCGTGATAACAACAGTGTGTCTGAAATGCAACCAAACCACATAATTAATGACAAAATAAGGTTGTTGCCTTCAAATGCAAACTTATTTTCTGACCAACATTTTTATTTGTGTGACATTAAGGCTGGCTGTCACAAATTTACAGAGCTCCCTATTCTGAAAGTAATCCCAGCCTTCTTGGAATAAAAAGTTACTGGACATGAGTAAGTACAAAAGCATTTGCTCCCTTGGTTCTAGAAAACAACCAGCCTTTTAGTTTAACCCATCACCATCTTTTAGCAAAATCTTTTCATCTACATTACTCATCCTTTTCTTAAACAAACTCCTCTCAAAGGCTGATCTGAGAAGATCTGCCATGCACAAAGCACCCAATTAAGTCTCACTGAGCTCACATGCAGTTGAAAGTTTAAATTAAATGCAGAAGCATTTGTAAGGCTTGTTTGATTCAGGACCTCAAAACTATAGAGCTTTGATGCTAACATTGTACCTTTAACTGCATACTATGC
The DNA here is from genome assembly GCF_013368605.1 of Nyctibius grandis. Classification (NCBI taxonomy): domain Eukaryota; kingdom Metazoa; phylum Chordata; class Aves; order Nyctibiiformes; family Nyctibiidae; genus Nyctibius; species Nyctibius grandis. Next base: position 100,411,496 of record NC_090661.1, on the reverse strand, counting down.
GAAGGCAACCTAATCGGGTAGCTCAGATTCAGTCTCGACATAATCTCCTGGCATCTCCTTTCACACCTCAGAAAACAGTGATGCTGTATCACCATAAACAGGCCACTCTATCATAAGACATAGAACCTTACGTTTTCTATCAGTGGTGACTTAAGCAGAAATGCTACAAATGTGAAAATTCACAGAAGCCTCTTTCCCAGCAAATATGTTTTTCTTATGTAGATGCTTTATCTGCATCACTTGCATTTTCCCCTCCACTGCCAAAAATGTAATCAATTTTCACTGTCCCATTATAGAGATATGAAGACACTCAGAATTAATGATTGTGCATTCACTTTTGCTTTGAAAATACATTTAGATGCACACACATCCTTGTTGTCATCCTCAGTTCTATCAAATTGTTAATATGGCCTTCAATTCATAAAGGTTGACTTCCCTGGGTTGAGGAAACTCTCAAACAAAAGGGGAATTTTATTATGTATGATACCTTGTTTTTTGATTGTGTTGCCTCCAGTTTCCCATTTTCCCCATACGTATATAGCATAAAGTCTTCGCTAACAAGCTTTCTGGAAACAAAAATAAACTATTGCTCTTTAACAGTCCAGAAAGCAAGAAATAAGTCAAGAATCCTAGTAAGTACTACATTCTGGTATCTGGTAGGAGCACACTCATGCTAAATTATTATTAAAATCCACGGACATGAAACCAAATACCTCAAAAATGAGCTGTATTATTTGGAAAATAAGTTACTTTTAAATATTTTAACTAAAATATCCATAGAGTAGGATCTGAGCTGAGTATGTTATATCAGGGCCTGGACTATTACAGGCTCAGAAATGAGGAACAACAGTAATAGACAAATTTCTTCAAGTATAACACAGCTAACAACCCTCCCCTCCCCCCTACTAAAGAGCTAATGTTGAGCTGAATTCTAATTTTCCATAAGGATTTTCTGAAATCTACTATCTTGTGGTGCTAATAAAAAATAATCAAAATAAATTTCTGCACGACTAGAAAAAAATATTATTCCCTTCTATGTGCCAGCTAGTGCCATAACAGAGACACTAATTAACAGTCATTTAGTAATTACTACAATCTGCCATTTAAATAGTTTCCTCTGAATTTTTTCAGTATGAAAATACTCATCTGTATTTTTATAGTCTGCGTACTATATCCAACTAAATCCCAAGATGGAATGATTTCTTAGAACACTCTATCGCATACTTATTTTTCTTCAGTTTTAGGAGGTATGTTCCATTTCTGGTTTTAATTGAGTAAGAAAGATTGTCATCTGAATGCTCCTGAAAACAGAACAAAAGGGATCACTTAGTTCGGTGATTGTCTACTTGGTTGTGTCAGTTCCATGTTTTCTCTGACAAGAGAAGTCCAACTATTATATATGTCTCAAGTATTTCCCAGATTTACAAAACACACATTCCTAACTCTTATGCCTTTCACAGTCTCAGCACCACTCTCTACATTCTTTCCTATGGAATGTTTAAATTCTACTGAGCTATAAATCTTCATGTAGGATACAGAATGAAAAAGTACACAAACTACACAAGAAATTAAATATGTCTGCCATTAGAGATTTGTAGAGAAAGTGTAAAAAGTATAGAGCCTACAGGAAAAACGAAAATGTAAAACTTGTACTATTGAAAAAAAAAAGGGTGTTAGTACAGCTAAACGTAGACTACCACCCTATAGTTCTGTAGGCTCAGGAACAGATGGTCCTCAGATGCTAGTGGAGAGGGGGTAGCTACAGCTTGGATGATGGTGGCCAGACTCAGTTCCCCAAGAAGGGCACAGCCCATGTATGCACTCTTTGCCCACCTACCACATCATGTTTCGTGACACTCCTTATGTAAATCATCTGCAGCCGGATGAACGACTCACAGATTCTTCCTTCCTTCCTCGGTTTGCACAAAGATGACTAATGCTATTTCATTAACAGGTACTTCAGTAATTGAACTCAGTATCTGGCACAAAGGTAAGTTACCTCAGAACTGAAGAACTAAGGCTCAGATATTTCTCTTTTAACTCATTCATTTAACCTGCGCAACTCTGTGGGACCATTTGTACAAAGGGAGCATCAGCCCTTTAGGTGCTACATGGTTGAAATGCTTTGGTTATGCAAAGACTAGAGACAAGGAGCAAAAGAACATATGCAGCATGGATGTTAGTTCAAGTTCGAGTTCAACATCTAATCTGACTTGGAGAAAGTGAAAATACTCTTCATGTTCCTTCCCACTTCCATCTTACAAGGCTGTTAACAGGACTAGAAGTTTGAAAGGTGTTAACTTAGACTGAAATTACAGACCTTTGTGGGAACAAATTTACTCAAACTAGTTGAAAACACTAAGAATCTGAAGAGATCATGTGGGGCACATTTCTTCACAAAAATAATCTATATATACCAAACATTGTGTGTATGTAATACAGGACGGTATTGTGAAAAACAGCAACATCAGAAGAAAAAGATCAGATAGAATAACAAACCTCATGAAAAAATGGGTGATGTTTCTCTCTGCCTGTCAGACTTTGAGGAATAATTATTTCTAACGTAGAAAGTCTGGATGTCTGTTCAGAAGATACACCTAAAAATAAAGTTTGAAATTTCTAAAGACTCAGAAAGGATAAGTAATACATCCTCCAGTACTGGACCCAACAGTCTATGCTCAGTTTGGTCTATTCTGTCTCTGCCAGAGTTCTTGGGTTATGCTGGGAAAGGTGCAGAAATCAATACTTTCATTCATGGCCAACATACTCTTAATTTCTGACTGTTTAAACTAAATATATATTGCTTCATATATTTATGTTCAACATACAGATATATTTTCAACATGCAGAAATGCTGTTTTGACTGTATTCAAGGTTAATGACTACACCACCCCAAACATAACCGATGTAAAGTGCTAAAACCTGCAAATTCAAGCAAAAGTTTTCTTAAACTGGGCATCCAAAACTATCTGGCAATCTTGGCTTTAACTCTTAGTCTTAGTTACTTACATTATAACTGGGATAATAAATTTTGGTCATTCTTTCATATAGACATTATTAAAATAAATTAACTGCTGTTAGCAAATAAAAAAAATAAATCCCTCAACCAATACGACAGTAACATCACAGAAAATCCCAAGAACAAGAAAAATAAAAAAAAAAAACCCAACCCTGCTGTATTCAGTGCATACTTTGATAGTGACGAAGTAGCTCAGGAATGGTCAAACTGATTCAAAAAAAAGTAACTTCAGATTAAAGCTGGGGTCTTCTGGGGCACACAAAGAAACACAATCAAATGGCTTAAACACAATCTTAATTCTCACGTATTCTAACCTGGATTATTAACTTTGTAACTTTGCCTATCATTTTCAAAACGTTTTTTCTTCCGTGACCTACACTTTTAACCTGATGTACCGTAGAAAATTTATGCAGCTACCTTCTCTGTCCACCCATCTGTCCCCTCACAGTAATTTTTGAAGTAGCTGTCCAGTTACGATCAACTGTGCAAGAGATGCTAACATCTCAGATGGAATTAAGTTCCTTCAAGCTTTGTGAGATGTGCCAGGAAGACTGTGCTGATCTGTAAACCTACAGCAGGGCTCTCTAGGAGTGGCTGACGGACGTACCGTACAATTATTTTGAACAGTGGATCCAACTTTGCCAGGATGTTTCAGAACTTGCTAGGCAGAGAATTGGAGAATATTGTATCTCCAGAAGAATAAATTCGGTCCCTAAATACACTGGGGAGTGTTTTTACTGGTTACAGAGCTATTTGCTGTGGTCTGGCCTTCTAGGTGCTGTTAGGTCCTGCACTTGCTCATATTCTCCCTCTTGCTCATGTCTGCACTTCTGTCCTTTCCTTGATTAAATCAACTCCCCCTTCAGCCTTCTCCTTCCATTTAAATCCTTTTACTCCTACTCCTTTCCCCATTGCCCTGAATGAGGAATACTTACAGTTGTCCTCTGGATATAATTCTGCCACCTGCTGCATGCATAGTCTTGTCTCACCACGCTGCCTCCCAAGCCATTGTCTAATGCGGCATTTTGTTTGTTCCAGTGGCAAGGAAAGGGTGAGAAGGGGTGACTGTTCCAATCAATCATGTTGGAAGAGACCTCTGGGATCATTGAGTCCAACCATTGCCCTGACACCACTCGCTATGTCAACTACACCATGGCACTAAGTGCCATGTCCAGTCTTTTCTTAAACACATCCAGAGGTGGTGACTCCACCACCTCCCTGGGCAGCCCCTTCCAATGGCTAATGACCCTCGCTGAGAAGAAATGCTTCCTAATGCCTAACCTGAACCTCCCCTGGCGAAGTCTGAGGCTGTGTCCTCTTGTCCTAGCGCTAGTTGCCTGGGAGAAGAGGCTGACTCCCACTCCGCTACAACCTCCCTTCAGGTAGTTGTAGACTGCACTAAGGTCACCTCTGAGCCTCCTCTTCTCCAGGCTAAACAACCCCAGCCCCCTCTCAGCCATTTCTCATAGGTCAGACCCTCCAGAGCCTTCACCAGCTTGGTCGCCCTCCTCTGGACTCGCTCCAACACCTCAACATCTTTCTTGAAGTGCGGAGCCCAGAACTGGACACAGGATTCAAGGTGTGGCCTCACCAGTGCCGAGTACAGAGGGATGATCACTTCCCTAGACCGGCTGGCTACACTATTCCCAATGGAGGCCAGGGTACCGTTGGCCGCCTTGGCCACCTGGGCACACTGTTGGCTCATGTTTAACCGGCTGTCGATCAGCACCCCCAGGTCTCTTTCCGCCAGGCCGCTTTCTAGCCACTCTTCCCCCAGCCTGTAGCGCTGCGTGGGGTTGTTGTGGCCCAAGTGTAAGACCCGGCTCTTGTTCCTGTTGAACCTCATGCTGTTGCTCTCAGCCCATCTATCTAACCTGTCCAGATCCCTCTGTTGGGCCTTCCTACTCTCCAGCAGGTCGACACTCCCACCCAGCTTGGTGTCATCTGCAAATTTACTGATGGGGAAGCCCGCTAGTGACCGGACGCCTGTTGGACCATTCACCACCACTCTCTGGGCTCGGCCATCCAGCCAGTTTTTAACCCATCGAAGAGTCCACCCATCCAAGCCCCGGGCAGCCAGTTTGTCTAGGAGGATGCTGTGGGAGACAGTGTTGAATGCCTTACTGAAGTCTAGATAGACTCCATCCACAGCCCTGCCCTCATCTGCTAAGCAGGTCACTTTGGCATGGAAGGAGATCAGGTTGGTCAAGCAGGACCTGCCTTTCATGAATCCATGTTGGCTGGCCCGATGCCCCGATTGTCCTGCATGGGCGGTGTAATGGCACTCAGGATGATCCGATCTCAAACCATCTCACCCTCTGTGGGGCAGGGATGCAAGGATGCAGGCTGCAAATCACCTCACCCTCCATGGGGCAGGGACGCAGGGATGCAGGGATGCAGGCTGCAAACCATCTCTCCCTCTGCAGAGCAGGGATTGCAGGGATGCAGGGAAACAAGGATGGAGGGAAACAAGCATGCAGAGAAGCAAGAATGCAGGGATGCAGGCTGCAAACCACCTTGCCTTCCACAGAGCAGGGATGCAGGGATGCAGGCTGCAAACCACCTCCCCCTCGCCGGGTCAGGGACGCAGAGGTGCGGGGCTGCAGGGATGGAAGGATGCAGAGCTGCAGGCTGCAAAGCACCTTGCCCTCCGCGGAGCAGGGGCTGAGGCCCGGCCAGGGTCCCTGTTTCGGCAGGCGATGGGCTTTGCTCGGGACTTTGGGAAGGGGCCAGCCCCCCGCCCCGCCCCGCCCCGCCGCCGCTCGCAAGCGCAGAGCAGGTCGCCCTCTGACGCGTCTCAGCGTGGCACCTGGGACCCGGGCGAGTGGTTTTGGTTTTTGACCCAAAACCGCTCGCCACCTTCCCAGCAGCCCCTTTACAACAGGATGGTGGGCAAAGAACCTGAGCGCCCCCTCCCACCCCCCCTCACCGCAGCAACCGCTTGGAGAGGCTGGATCCCACCGAGCCCCCTCTTGCTCACCCCCAGTCCCCCATTCCCAACCAAGGATGCTGTGACAAGCCCCCACGAGTGTCCTCCTCCACGTGGGGTGCAGCACCCTGCCGTGGAGCGGGACCTCCCCCCCAGGGGAAGGAGGAGAAATGCGTTCATGCTCCCCGGCTTTTCCTCACAGGCTCTTTTCCGGCCGCGGCACCCAGGGAGGTGCTTTGCAGCATGTCTGGGCTGGGGAGTTTGGCTGCTGAGGACTCTTCCAAGTGCTTTTTGTCTCGTGTGGCTCCTCCCCTCGAGCCCCACCACCTCCCGACCCTCCGCGCACACCCCATCTCGCTCGGGCCCCTCCTCAGAGGGAGCCGCGCATCCTTCCGAACATCCCCACGCCGCTTTATGCCCCTGCTTGGGCAAACCAGCTCCAGCAGAGCTGGCAGCGCTGGGCTGAGACATCGCAGCGTCCCGCTGGCTCTTCTCCCCCGCTGCCGGAGGGCCCTGCATGTCCCTCGGGTGTCCCAGATCCCTTTTTTGAACCTGACCGTGGCTGTGGATTCGTACTCAGGCCCCGAGCTGCAAACTGGGGCTTGAAGAAACATCCCCTGCAGCTGCCTCCGCTTCCCCAAGGGAACGTCTGGCAGAGCCCGACACCGGGCACGGGGTGATTTATGCCGCTGCCTGAAATCGAGCGTTGCCCGTCCTGCTCTTCATACTGGGCGAGCCGAGCCCGTTCAAAAACCAGTTTCAGGACCAGTTCAGGTCCTCCAGCATCTGGCCACTGGCAGCACAGGGACATCGGAGCTTTTGTATCTAACAGACTTCCATGGATTTTTCTTCCTTGACTTTGTCCACTTGTTTATCGGCCACGTGCAAACCCCCGAGCACCCGGGGCCTCCTGCAGTGGGGAGTCCTGCAGGGAGCCCTTGGGTGACCTGTGCCACCTGTTTCGCGTCTCCGCCTTCAGTCTCTATTTGCTGCCCCAATCGCTCTTCTGTTGGAGATGGCAGGAACAGTCACCCCTTCTCACCCTTTCCTTGCCACTCGGGATATTTTAACCTTCTATCATGTGATTCTGTGATTCTGTGAAATTTAAATTTTGACACCTGAAAGCACGAAACCATCTTTCATGCATATCATAAAAATATCACTTTCTAAGAAATATTCCAGGTGTTACATCTAAATCTGAAATATGAAGCCAAATCATAGAATCATAGAATGGTTTGGGTTGGAAGGGACCTTAAAGATCATCTAGTTCCAACCCCCCTGCCACAGGCAGGGACACCTTTCCTCTAGACCAGGTTGCTCAAAGCCTCATCCAACCTGGCCTTAAACACTGCCAGGGAGGGGGCAGCCACAACTTCTCTGGGCAACCTGTTCCAGTGTCTCACCACCCTCACAGTCAAGAATTTCTTCCTAATATCTAATTTAAATCTACCCTCTTTCAGTTTAAAACCATTCCCCCTCGTCCTGTCACCACTTGCCCTTGTAAAAAGCTCCTCTCCTGCTTTCCTGTATCCCCTTCAGGTACTGGAAGGCTGCTGTGAGGTCTCCCCAGAGCCTTCTCTTCTCCAGTCTGAATGTTAAAATCATAAATGGAAATGAGTTAATGAGGAACTAAATCAAAACTGTAGGAATTTCCCTCACATCACTGAAGATCGAAATCTTTTTCTCCAGTCTTTACTCTCGATGAGAGTGACAGTAACTGCAGTTGTCACAACCAGTGTCCTGTATGGAAGACGATGTATTTACCTACCTACTACATCCTGGAGAAAAAAAACCACAAAAAGCTCAACTATAAAAAGCTTCAACCTGTAATCTTTTCTGGACACTTTTTTTCTTGAACAAGATTTTCTCAATTAGCAGGTCAGCTAATAGCCTAACACCTGGGGAGAGCAGTGACTCGATTTGAAAGGTGGCATCATTACCATCAGGACCGAAGAGTACAAGAAGACTTGGAGAAACTTTCTGAATATGTAACAAAATCTGAAAGCTTACCTTGTATCCAAAAAGGTTTCCCAGTTAAAGTTAGTCCAAAAGTGAACAAAAATAGGCTGTATTTTAACATGACGAGATTTCCCTGAGAAGCTACTACAATATCTGAGTAGACACTGTGTACCTAGCTCTTAGCTGCTCTGCACAGGAGAACTAGAAGAACAAGAACCGTCTGCTCTGAAGATAAACAACAGAAAAGCACTCCGATACTTCATCTCTGCTAAGGAAACGGGAAGTAAAATTTAATCCATTAGGCTTGTAAAAAAAACTGGTTAGACAGCTTAACGCAAATAAAAAGCAGCACATTCTTAAATGCTGATTGCAGAAGGAGCACCAACCCATGCCAGGATCAAACTGGTTTATTCTAAAGGACTTTGATACCACAGAGAGATCATATGAGATTAGAAACATGAAATATAGCTACCAGTGGATACAATGTTTAGGATGTTTATACTGGCTATTGTCAGCTCAGTAAAAAACTCTAGTATAAAACAATCTACTCTTCGAAATTTCAGCTTGTTCTTTACTTTCCATTTTTTGGTCTTTACTATAAAAATATAAAAAATGCAGTGCATATGAACGCATGGAAATCCCATAAACATACATAATACAGGGATTTTACCCAGTCCCTTCTACATTAAAGATAATTCTGCTCACCAAAAGTCTGTAACTTTGTGCAGCTCATTGCTCTTCCAGGATCAGAATAATCTTCCGAGGCATCATGCAACCACATCGTCACCAAAAGCAGAAAATAAATGTTTCTAAAACTGGATGAATTTGCAACGCATTTCAGAAGTATCAAGCACATTTCGAAACTCAAAAAGGAGACTGATACAACACAGTTTTTATGCTAAAACATTTACATTAATTAATTTTAATTAATTCATACATTAAAACAGAGCAAATCCATTCTTCCATTGCTAGTAAATCACATAAAACAATGGCTTCAGTGAAAAAAAGCACACGCGCCAACTACATTTGTAATATCAGCTTGTACAAAGCCTGTCCAAGTCCCTCTTCATATTTGCACAGACCTAATTAGCGTTCTCAGCCGAGCACCAAAGGGGAGAACTTGACACCCGCGTTCCCTGGGTTCATGTCTGTACCACAGCATCAGGAGCAGCTTGCCCCGACTCCAGTAGCTGGGATCCTACTGAAAATTAAATGAACCAAATCTTTTATTTATAGTCTCTGTCCTTCGTGGTACGCTGTTAGCACGCAGCTGAGGGGGGGGGGGGGATTGCGTTGATCCCAACTCTGCTGTTTCATCAAGTTCCGTAGCATTAACACGCTTAAAAGGCTTTTCCGTCTCTCCGAGAGAGCTTTCTTTTACTAGAAAAAGGAATACTACTGGCATTCGCCCACATGCGGGTGTCATTTCAACGAGACCGCCCACGGGTCGCCGCTCCCCTCCGTGCCAGCCCTCGCTCCCCGTGGGAGGGCGGCAGCGGGACGTGGGCGGGCGAGGGGGTCTCCTCAGCCCGCACCCGCCGCCACCCCTGAGGGCCGAGGTAGGGCAGAGCCCGCTGCCCCTGGAAGGCAGGCTCCGGGCGGGGGGACACCCGTCTGCGGCCCCGGGGCGCACCGACCCGCGCCCGCCGCAGCCCCGGGGCGCTGCCGGTAGCCCGGGACCGGGTCCCGCCGCACCGCAGGACGCTGCCCCAACGGCGCATGCGCAAGCGCTCGCCCCCGCCGCCTTGCGCAGGCGCTGTCAGCCCGACAGCCGCCGGGGACGGTTGGCGGTGCCGCCTGGGCCGCCGCCGCTCGGTTCCGCCCGCGGCGTTGCGATGGCGAGCGGCTGTGCGGCGGAGGAGGCGGCAGCCGACTCGTCCGGCGGCCCGCGGGAGCCGTGCTGTGTGGCGGCGGGGTGCTCCTGGCCCTGCGCGCCGCCGGACGGCCTGGCCCGGGCGGTCTGCCTGCGGCGGGGCGCGGGCGGCGGCGAGGCCAGGTGAGGCCCCTGGGAACCGCCCCGCTGGCTCTGCTCCGGCGGGTGCGGCCAAGTGGGCGGTGTGAGGGGCGGCCGGGCTGGGCCTGGGCGGGCGGCGGGGCGGGAGCGGGCCTGGCGGGGCAACGCAGCCGTGGCGCTTCCCCCCGCAGCACCGAGGCGGTTGTGGTGGAGAGGCGGACGGGCAGCGGAGGCGAGACGTCCTGCGTGCTGCACCTGGAGTGCCGCCCCCCCGGCGCCGGGGAGATGGTCTCCGTCGGCATCTTGAGCGAGGCCCGGAACATGGAGGTGTACGTGGGCGAGGAGTACTGCGGGACCGGCCGCGGTGAGAGCCTGGGCGCCGCCCGGCCCCCGGGGTGAGTGGCGGCCTCTGGCAGCGGGCAGCGGGGGGTGCGTGGGGCGGGAGGCGGCCGTCGCCCCGCGGCGGGTGTCGGGGAGGGGGGGTTTGCTCCTGGGTCCCTAACACCGTCTGGCAACGTCGTTCTCTGTGTATCTGTAAGGTGCCTCTCCAGGTAAAGCCCTGATGTCTGCACCGCGAAAGCCGCCCGGTTCGGGCTGTGCTGAAGGTCTGTGCAGAACTGGTGAATGGGCACAGGCCCTGCAGTCGCCTGGGGTAACCCTGGTGTGCGCCTCACAGTTACTAGTGGCTGGCACAAATGCTGCCTCTTTGATAAAGATATAAGGCTGCAGTTCTGCTAGATACCTTTTTGATATTTTTTAATTAGTGAAGCGTTTAATTAAGTAAGTTATAAAGGGCTATTCTGAAATTCTGTTGTGTAAGACTACAGAGGAGTTAGGACAGGTGCAGCTTTTCTGTGTCATTTACTCTTTCTGGACAGCAGATCTGCTCATCTCTTCATCAGGTCTCCTTTAGCTGATCTTTACTGAAAAATCTCTTTGTTTCTTTTATATGTAGTCATCTCACTCTTTAAGAACAAGAGAGAAAATAAAAAAAAAAGAAGGATTTATTTTCCCTTTTAATACTTCCTTCCATGCTTTGCCAGGGGAATTAAAGCAATGTCTTCTCTTTTGTTTTTAAGTCATTACATGGCACATGTGCTGCTTAATTAGCTAAACAGAAACAGCTGACTCAGAGCCTCAGGGAAGGTGTGTGAATAACGTACTGAACCTCAAAAGCTTCTCTAGTAGATAATGTACGTGTGCATACAAATCCTTTTGTTACATGCGTATCCGCTGAGATTCTATACAAGCTGAATATAAGCATTAAAACTGCTATATCACATTAGAAGTATGTTCCAGTCAGTATTGTTTTCTATCTAAATATTTACTGTTATAGTGTATTTCTAGTAAAGAAAAAAGTACTTTAAATGTTGATGTCACAGCCTGTTTATTTTATTTTTCTAGTGAAACTGAAAAGGTTACTTTATACAAAAAGTACGTTAAGTTTGAGTGCCCTGCAGCCTCCTGTAGAATTAAGGTAAGGAGTTGAACAGAATTGTTTTATTTTTATTTGTCTTTTTAATCACTTAATAAACAAAATCGTGTTGCTCTTAGTCACAAATTATTGGTTTTGTACACTTCTTCACTTCATATAATCACTTAAAAATCTGTTAGATGGTACTTTGTCTTGGTAGCAGAGTTCTTTTAAGTTTGTATCACAGTTTTCTTTTTATGAAGGCTTAATATTTATATGAGAAAGATAATGTCCTTTTAGAGGGGAAAAAACCATCATAAACCAGATAACTGCGGATAATCAACAGTTGGTGTCTGATTAGACCTGTTAATTGTGAAGCAGTGGAATAACCTTATGAAAGTCTTTATGGCTACTTCTCTTAAGTGCTTAGATCAAGGCCTGATTTATCTTTGGGTCATGCAGACATCTCTGTTCCAGTCAGCATTTTCCAAAGAGTAATAGCAAGGAGAAATCAGCTTAATTTCCCTGGAAAAGAGTTCAGCATTGTACATTGTCCCATACATACAAAGAAAACACAAAGCTATTTCTTTCCTAACCAAAATGTTTTTTTTTTCCTTCTTGCAATAGCTGCTCTCCTTTGGTGAGAAACAAAGAGTACTCATCAGTAAAATAATTGTACAAGTGAAAACAGTGTCTGCAAAAGTAGCAACTGATTTTCCTTCACTAGGCTCAAGCATAGATCTAGACAGAGTGCAAACTATAATGGAATCTATGGGATCAAAATTGTCTCCAGGTGCTCAGCAGCTCATGGACATGGTGCGATGTCAGCAGAAAGTAAGTCATTGTGCTTTTCTATAAACATAAATAGTACTGCTCTGTGAGCTTACCTTCCATAACAGTTGAGCATGTTCTAAACTGATTTGGGGAAAAAGACTTGTTTCTTTTAAACCCAACCTTTCTGCCATTTTAATTCTGGTTTAGCTATTGTCACCCTTAAATAAGGAGTGCCATGAATACAGATAGTGTGCTCAAGGAATTACTGTGCATACAACAAGTCCAGGGTTAAGAACTCTGTATCATCAGAATTTTAAACTTCACTGCCACCCTACTCTGCTTTTGTTTCCATTGTCACTGCTTGTCAAGGATGGTGGGCACGTTCTCTATAATGTTTGGGGTGTAGGTGGGTGAGCTGGTTTGTCTCCTTTATGGTTATTAAAAGCATGTCACCTTCAACTAAAGGGAACGTGCCCTTAGAGAGCGTACATTTGGTTTAGATCCTAATCCTGCAAAGTAGGCTATTTCAGAAGAATCCTGAATCTGTCTGATGTCAATATGTTCAGTCTTGGGACATAACATGGTAAAAATGAAGTCAGTAAAACTGTTTTGTTACTTAGAGACTGACAAGGTGATGAACACATTGTATGTACAGGGAAAATCTTTTCCTGTGCTTTTCCCTAAGAATATAATTCAGAACTATTTTTAGAATCTTTACATTACACTAGTAGAATGCTGCATTATAAAGTATCTATTGTTATTGTTGTATAATTTCCAGTATACTTTAATACTTAAATATTGATCATATTGTTTTCTTCCCATCAGAACAGTTTACCACTTGGAGACAAACTTAATTGGATCTTTGGGAAAACATCAGACTTTGGAGGTGACCATGCAATAGACAGTTTGTACAGTGCAGCTATTCAGACATCACTAGATCGATCAGCCAGTGAATCTTTGCCTGTTAAAAACCATTTAACAAGCGAAACGGTATATGAAGACTTAAAAATAAGTCGTGATCTGAACACACAGGTACCTGAAAGAGGGAATACGTTTGATCCTGACAGACTTACTACCCCACAAAATACAGTTGACCTCGGAAATGATTTTAAAGTCATGGGATCTTTGCATGTGCAGGAACAAGCGAGCAAAACCCCAAGTGTAGCTAATGCACAGATGCTTCTTCCTTTTCTTCAAAACTTATGTAGTCAAGTAAATCGTCTTCGGCTAAAAGATGGCGATAGACATTTTGGTAAAAATGCAGTGACTACAGAGGAAAGCATTCAGTGTGACGGGTAAGTTAAGTTTGGTACACTTATTAAACTCGTAGTTTGACTGTATTGTCAAGTTTAATAAATAAAATCCATAATGTAAGCATTTTGTTCTCAACAGCTATAGTGAATCTTAGAATATGTGGTTTTGAAGGCTGTGTGGTGATGAATGTGGCTACAATTAATTTTTCAGATGAGCTGCTTGAATATAGGAGGTTTTTTCAGAAGAAATTACAACATTGTTTGTTGTTACTAAGCTGTTTGTCTTTTGCCTCCATTTCACCTTTTGTGATTTAAAAAACGGTGAAATGAAAAAAAAATTTGTATACATTTAGTTTGTCTTTCTCATCTGTTATCACATTTTCATTTTGACTACTTCTACCTCCTAAATTCTTCTCTCTTCCTTTTTTCACACTGTGTGCCACGATCTTTCTGCTGTACTTAGTGTATTTCATCCCACTGATCTCTCCTGTCCCTCCTCATTTGTTGGCATTTACAGCGCAAACTTCATAGTAGTAGTGGACCCAGTTTGATACCTAAGGAACAATAGTGGAAATGAGATGTAGGAGTGTTGCGTAGGAATCGGGGTTCTAATAGAGCCTGAGTATCTCCAGCTTCTGGGAAAGTGCAGTATTTTTAAAGAATGCAGATGCAAAAATAAAGAATTGCATAGTTTGTATAACTGTTGAAACACTTTAGCTGAGAAGAATAAAGTCTGCCATACTGACAGAATTTGAGCTCTGTGTATGCTGTTGAGTTGTGTGGATTTTGTTGTACGTAACTAAGCTGTCTTAATGTGCAACTGAGCCTTTGAAAAAATAAGGTTGAAAAAAGATGACTATATACCCTAGCACGTTTATAAAAAAAAAAAAATCTGAGTTCTAAAATGTGGCAGGTAGGCAAGGTATTTTACTTGGGCTAAAAACCTAATACCTTCCGCAGTTTATTGTCTAAGAAATGAGATTTTTACATTTAAAAGAAGTTCAGGTGCACAGATCTCTATCATGCCCCTTGTCATTAAGAAGTATGTTATATTTATTCTTATTTTTGCTCTTTTCACAGAGTAGAACAACAGCCTATTTGCTCCTATTTGGAAAAGATCATCTCAAAAAATATGGATCTGATGGAGAAAAAGCTAATGGACTATATTGATCGCCAGATCCAGGCTCTTCAGACACATATAGATAATAAAATGGTTCTCTTAATGGACTTGGTTCAGAACTCAAAGCCAAACAAAATTTCACAAGCACACTATGATTCTAACGAAGGGTTCTCTAATGGAGAGAGATAGATGTACGTAAATATAGGACTTCAACGTAAGTACTTTAAGGGCAATTATACTTCACAAAGCTTAGTATTTATGGAGTTAGAACTGTAAAGAACCTCAGTAGTGTTGACTTGCATTTTGTTACTGTGGTTCTATCCACTGTTGTACACAGTTGTTAGTTTTATGAAAGATCCTAAGAATGTGTGTTTTTTCCTAAACACAAGAATTTTATATGCCCTTTGTGGCTTATTTAAAGAGCATTGCTAAAAGCCATATAAAACAGTTTCCCAGTTTCGGTTTGACACTGGAGAAGTACTCTAAATAAACTGAATTACAGCTTATCTTTTTACCTACATGTAACCAGTTCACGTTTTTGTTGTCTTGATTTTTTGATGTGTAACATCTTACCAGTAGAACAGAATGTAGTTTCTTTGTGCTTTTTGTTTATTTTAATGGCACTTCTTTTGAAGATGTTTATTACTCCCTCTGTAAGAGGAAGGGTAGTACTGACATTGCGTAACTTAGACTGTTTAAGGAGACAGGTTTAGAGAGACAGGCTAACTTGAACCCCAGCCTGGGTTCTTTGAAAGCCTTACTGGCTGTACAGGCACGTAAGTTAGGTATCTGGGCTCCTTATGTGATACCTAAACCAAGACTGTTGTTATACTTTTTCCCTTCTAAATTAATTGAGCCATGCAGGAACAACTGAAATAAATGTATATTTAGCATACTTGTGTTTATCCATGTTTCATTATTCTAACAAATGTAAATACTTCACTCATGGTTCCTCTCAAGGGGATTTGTTGCTGGATAGAACATGCTGGGGTAGGTAGGATCTGCTGCAGTTCACCAACCTTTGGCCACAGAAATAGCCTTATTGCATGGTGTTTGCTTTAACCTGTTGCGATCAGTTCTGCTGTCATTTGAGGAGGTAGAAATGTGAATGGAAGTCCCTCTTTTGTGGAAGGTCAAGCTTCATACTTCATTCTGTTTGTTGCTCTTTGAATTCTAGGGTGCATCATTTAACTTGGGCTGTATGGGGACTTAATGGTCTGTGGGTGCACAGACTTTGATTGTACTCGGTGTCTTAAAGTGTTTTGAGCAAAAGCTATTGATGGGGAAGCAATTGTTGACTCAACAAGCAGCACAGTCACGTACAATCCACTATCTTTATCTAGTCCACCTAATATTTTCTTTGTCTCCAGGAAAACTGATGTCTTGAAGACTCTCAGATCTCGATGCTAGCGAGCCACAGGAGTAGATTTTGAAGAGAGGCTGATTTGCTTTGAGCAGACATCTCGCAGTTGTCCCTTAGCTTAACTCATGCCAGGTGCAGTTTCAAAGTGATTTGAAAAGATAAAAAGAGTATTTTTTTTTTAAGAAAAAAGGACCTAAATTATTTTGTACTTTACAGGTCACTTTATACCTGTAAAGTTAGTTTTTAGATGCTTTCTAAGAAACACCCTGAGGTAGACACTTAGATCAGCGAGTTGAAAAAGAATGTAATATAGAGTACTAGGTTGAGATGGTTTTTTTAATTACAAAAAAAGTGGAAGTATGTTTCCAATCGTCGTTGTGTTCCAAGGCTGTTCGTTTATTGATTTTTGATTGGGTTTTTCCCCTCTCCTCTCTTTGGGTGACAAATCTGAATAGAAGTTGACACGAATTCAAAATATCCTGAAGTGGTTAATATGAGCTCTGGATTTTTTGGTAGCTGTATCCTGCTTGACATTTGTGATATTTTAGTATCACAGCTGCCACAATGATAATATTTGAAATTAAAACCACAAGTGAAAGAGTGTAGAAGCTGTATTGTTGCAGGTTCGGGGTTTCTTCAACATCTGCTTTAGCGAGGGATTCTGCGTAGAGAAAAAATAAAGTGGGATGTGTAAAGTTTTGAATACCATGTCATTTCGATGGAAATTAAATAAGCATTTGTTCAGATACTTTGGTTCTGAGGAGTTGACCCACACTGATTGCAAATTCTGAATCTGTAGTACCGAAGAATTGTACAAGTTTGTAATAAAACAATCGTGCAGAAGAACGTCACAATGGCAACAAATTCGCTGGTATCTCTGCAGCCAAGTTTCTGCCAAGCAGTGCTGTCATTATCTTTAGAACCGGATAGATGGCAGACATACTGCTGAAGGTAGCTGGGCAAAAAAGAAACTCGTGGTTCTAACCCTGTGCCTTCTAATAGTTTACTAGCTGGTCCTTGCTAAAACTCATGATTTTTCTGTAAATTGCAAAAGATACAATGAGAAATACTTTATAATACTTTGAGTGTGATGTATTTGCACTTGAATCTTTTTCGCATTATAGATGTGTCCAGTTTTCTAGCGTATGGATGCAAAATCTTTCACTGTTGAAATAAATGGGAACATGTTTAAAATGCTGCTAGAGTTCAGAGAGGTTAATTATTTAAAAAAAAAAGAAGAAAATATGCTTATTAAGAGGATGATTAATTTAAATATTTCTTAGATCTGACACCTGAAAGCATGTGGCACAATGCGCTCTCTCAGGTGAAGTTTTGGGCTCAGTAAAAGTTAGAACATAGTGGGTGTAACAATACAAGCTTTTGAAAATGGCTTTTCCATATTTTGTAGTCTCTGTTAGCTCTCAGTACTCACCTAGACCACTGTAGAGCAGACTGCAAATTGTGCTAAAGAGTGTGTCAGATTGGGGCTCTAAAGCTTAGTTGCCTTATAAACAGCTTTGCAGCTCTAATTTAAAAACACGATGCTTTTAATTTCTGCCCCAGTGGCTCTCCTCTTCTTACTTTTGTTCTAATAGGCAGTACATACAGTGTGAGGATTTAACCTAGAGTGGAATGTCATCTATGTTTATCATCTGGCAGAGCTTTTCTGTAGTACCAACAAATAAAACTGAGTGAAATTGAGTGGACTGTTAGAAGATACACAGGTTATAACAAAGTTTGACTGTGATTTGGAATGTGCTTCTTAAATAGTCTGTGGCTTGAGAAATGAGCCCTGCTGCCTGTACATGCTTCATCAAAAAATGTCACGTTTGAAAATCTGAAATCTTCTCTTGCAATTCATAACTCTTTCTGAATACGTAGCCAGATCCTGCATACACTACTTTCATAACTAGGAGTGAGTGCTGCTTTTTCTACCTCAAAGAGCACACCTTAATCCAAAAGGCCATCGGTCTGTCAGTTTGAAAAGTACTTCTGTGATCTCACAAAACACAAACTTTGTTGAACCCCCATTGCTCTGATGCCATGTTAGTTTTGAACTAGTGTAATTCACTTACTTCATTAGTGGAATGAAGGTAATGGATTTACAGCAAGGAAGAACTTAATTAGAGTCTTAATTTATGTATTCCTCTTACCTGAGTGACCAGCAGACCTGAGATCTCTCTTCAGGCGGATGGGGCCTACTACGGCATTAGTTTTCCACGTGTACGAAGAAATAGCTCTCTTTTGTCTGGAGATACAGCCTTGGGTACAGCGAGAGTTTGTGTTGTTGCTGTCACAAATTAAAATGTCACACTGGAGATAAACTGATGGAAAGCTCCGCAGGAACCTGAAGGCATTAAATTTGAATCTTCCATAGTGTTCAAGTGGTGGGTAGATCACCACGGTGTCATCTTTATTGCAGCTGCAACAGAGTTTACAGATCTGTTAAAGTAGTCCGCAGCCAATAATCGTTCTTGCTAACCACTGTTAACTGTAACTACAGCATTTAACTAGGGCATTATTTTTACGTGTAGGCGTACAATAACGTGCTTTTTGCCTCTTCCCAGTGCAATGTGGTGCTTGCTTTTCCTAGCTCTGTTGTGGTAATGCCTTTAAATTTCTATGAAATTTAGCTTCCAACCACAGTCTGCTAAAGAAGGTAAGTGGAAGAGAGACAAAAATAAAAGAACTACAGCTGACATTTAGATTATATTTCCTTACATATTAGGAGATGGTAATAAAATTAATTAGAATCTTACCCACTTCTGATTAAGTCATAAGTCGGCGATCCAAAATCAGGTTGTGGAGATGCTATACAGGTATCGACAAACACCAAAAGATTTGGGTCAGTGGAATGAAGAGTGACTTGAGCAAAAAGACTTTGATTCAAGTCTACGTAATATGGGGACTGACGTACAGGCGTGGAGAATGAATCTGAATCGTAGAATGACATGCTAACATTGTATCTTCCCACAGCGGTTGTGTTTTGGATTATATTGTTTTTTGTTATGTAAATTACTTCTAAGGTTGAATTGTTTTCCATTTTGCATTTTGCAATAATCTGTATGTCCTTTTCACGGGTGATTATGTTGCCATTTGCAGAGTGAGAGATGATGTTGGTGTAAGTGATGCTCTGGCCGTCATCCTGTAAAAGGAATCACATGAAGTGCTCAGTTGTGGTTATAGAAGCAGTGCAGTTGAAAGCAATTGTACTGAAGTTACAAAGCTGCCCAGCTGTGCTTACCAGAGGCTCAAGATACCTTTGAAATGTGAAACAGGTTGCAACCAAAAAACCATCAGCCCTCCTGTTTTTTTCAAGACACTGAACCAACCTGCGCAGCACAAAGGTTAAGGAATGCTGCATGGAGAGTGGGAATTACCAAAGCTGCACTTCAGTCACCTGTGTCAAAACAATGCTATGAACGAGCTCTTGGGAATCTTCATGTCTTAGGGTTTTTCCCCTTCCTTGTGTCTCCAGGATAAGTGCCAGCCATATCACTTGCAGAGAATGTTAAAGTTGCATACCTAATGTTGTGCTACTTCTGATAACCTGGGTTGGAGAGGGAATGAAACATTTGGGGTTCATTTGTGTGGATTCTCCTGGACTTCCTCTGAAAGGCTCGTTGATCATCAGGTTCTTAAAGAGGAAAAATGTTCTTTCTACTTCAAGACTGGAAGCATGCAATGGGATGAGCCAAGTAAATCTGCTGTTAGCTTATTCACGTGCTATTCATAAACTGCTTCTACAAGCTCTTGCCGTTCTTAAGCTATTGTTGGCTTATTCACATAACTTTTTTCCCCCTTTACCTTTTTAGTTGTTCCACAGCTGGTTAATGGGAAGGAGAAGATCACAGAATCTGTTATAAATGGACTGCAAGATGGATCATTCAGCTGTAGGTGAGTTTCATTATAACCAACGGAGGCCAGATAAGACTTGCTCAGAACGATTTTCATGCTGTCTGAGGAGCATGTAAGGAATGCTGCCATTGAAAGAGAAATTAAAAAAAAAAAACCACAGAACAAAACACATTACCACAAACTGTTCTGCCATCGTTTCTCACTTGATCTAGATCCTTGAATATGTTGCACATGGTTCTTGATTTCTCACAGTCTGAAGTGGCTCATGTGCATTTGAGGCCATGCAGAAGTTGGGAGAATTTTGTGCTCGACTTAAAATGTTAGATAAGCAAAACCATGTAAAACTGATGCTGAAAGTTTAATTTTAAACCTAGTAACACAGAATGAATTGCAGCCTTTATAAAAGGGAAAAGGAATCAAAGTGCTAGTGCAGAATGGTGGGGTGAGGCAATAGATTTATGTCAGATGTTGAGGCTTTAGAGGCTCCCTTTCCACCTTGGTTAATGAGAAGATGGGCATGCAAACATATGGAACCAATAAGGAAAACAATCCGTCTCTGGGGGAAAGGAAATTACAACACACCTAAACCCCATTTGACCAACCAGTGTGGACCATTTTCCTGAGTATCTCAAGGAACAAAAATATTCCACCAGTCAAAAAATGTTTGTCTTTACATCTCTAGGATGGTAACAATGCCAGCTTTGTACAAAACAAGGAAAAACTCAGATTTTTCAGTGGTGCCTGCATTTTCAGTGGTGCCAACCAGAAAAAGGACCAAAAAGTGAAAGAACAGGCTTTCCTTTGCAGATGGTCAGGTAATAACTGATGCTCTATAGGTGAGACTACTGTTGTGTTTTTGTATGTAAAGAGGGTTAATGACTACCGGTTAAAAGGCTTAAATCCTTGGTATCAACCATCAGTTCTTTCCAGTATTTATAAGGCAAGGATCATATGTGAGAATAAGAAACAGCATCCTATTCCTGTAGCAAGTGTACTTACTGTCAGGCTCCACAGGGCCTGGCAGCGGAGCACTGGTATACTGAGCAGAAAATCCTCTGTAGGAGTTGGCGTAGTCTGTAGACAACACAACTGTCATAACATTTGAAGATGATTCAAATGTGGGCTGAGCACGACCACATACTTTTCCTAGTAAGCCGGTGTTAGTGGTGGGGCCATCGTAGACTGCTGTGAAGTCAAACTGGCAGTTTTGGTCTAGTTCCAGGCTGTAGACAGAGAAAAAATAATTACAAGGAAATCTGAGTGTAGAGAACATTGCTCATGCTGGATAATGGATCCAGTGCAGGCAAAGTGTCTGATGAATTCCAGCTGATTGAAATAAAAGAATGGAGAATAAAAAAATGCATAAATAGACACTATTAAAACCAAATAAAACATGGAAAACCCTTAAAGGCAAGAAGCGCTTAGGACCATGGTTCTGTTCCCATTGAAATAACAAACATTTTGCTATTGCTCTCAACAGGAGTGGGATCAGCTCTGTTTTCATAGCTCTGATACTGTATATATATTGATTGCTACCTATTTACTAAAAATAACCACACATTCAAACACATATATATAAAAATAATAATGTATCTTAAAATAAAGAGCTTTCAGAGTGTAGGGTTGACTTATGCAGGTCTCTGAAACCTCTTGTGTGTGTCACCAGAGGAAGACTCTTGCCATTTTATCAATCTGCATGAGAGCTTATCTTGGCACTTGCCGCCCTTGCCCAAAAGCACCAGCTGTGCTGTGATGGGTGGATACCTCCAGAACAACAGCTCTGTTCCTGAATCAGCAGAGGGACCCGGGCCAGGGCTGGTGAGAACATACACCACACTGCAGAGTTCATCGTCTCGGAGGGCCGTGGTCAAGGTAACAATTTCCTATAGAATCCTATACATTTCATACTGAATTCTTAAACTGCAGTCTGAATATCTCAAGAAATGTTCTCGAAGGTACTGCCCTTTGAATTCCCTTGGCCTTGAGACTTTCCTCCATGCACAGTGTCAGCTGATGCAGGGAAAGCCAAAAAAGGGCTACCAGTCTACTACATATAGGAGACCAACCCTGATAAAAAGCAATATGGGTCAAGAAAGTCCATGCCAGTGTGGTTTCCTTATGCCAATGCATTCATTAGCGTTGATACTTGGAAGTACTTAAGCCCGTGCTACGCTATCTTCTTTGCCCAATGGCCAGCAATACTGAGGAGGATGTACTTTGGGCAATATTTGCTTTATTCTTTTGACTCTCAGTTCTAAATTGCAATTACAGTGCAGATGATGGTTTTAAACATGTTCCTTATGTAGCAAAAGCTTTATTTGTACTGATGGATTTAAATTCAGATCATTCAGGATAGCTTAAAATGAACCCACACTTCATGGCTGGTCACCTGCAATGCTTTCTGCGTTTCACTGATGGGCACTGCAGAAGCTGTAGGGTGATGTGGAACACGGTGCAATTACTTTATCATAAGAGTCACCAAAGCACGTTTGTTTTAAAAGCACATAGATGTTCTAAAAGTTTGAAAGCACTTCTGTTTCTTGTGTTTAAAGTAGAATGAAAAAAGAGTAATAGAGCATTAGGGCATTTACTCACAAAAAATCCTGAAACTGTAAGTTGATCTTGGAGTTTTTTGCTGTTTGTATGTGCCAGACGCAGTATGTAAATTCAGGGTAAGGTGCTGGGTAGTTGGGGCTGGTAAGTGTCCCACTGGGACCGGTTAATTGTCCCCCACAATTTTCAGTTTCTGAAAAGAAGAGTAGATACATTGGTAACATAATGGTATATATAATGAACCATAAAAAAGTAAATTGAAGACCTAAAGTTATGTCAGTAGCAGGATTGTTTCTTTAGGGTTCTATTCCTTTGGAAATGATTAAAGATACTAAAGATAGAACTTTAGTTAGAACTTTAGGTAGAGAATTTCAGGTCAGGTGCATGTTACAAAATGAAGCCTGTTGTCACTATGGTGTGTCTGTGAGGCACAGTGTAGTGACACCTGAGATGGCTGTAGATGAGTTAGCTTTGATGCTGTGAGCGATTTCGTTGTATCTACGTTTTGGGTAAATTAGGTGCCATCTTAAAAATGGGTAATGAGGGTGCTATGCCAACCCAAAGAAACCCTGAGAGACTTTATGTCTAAAACTAAGGATTGTGTCTAAACTAGATTTGGTAATTACTCTGTAAAACTGAAGCTTTTAAGTGGTTAATACTGTACCACATCAGCAGAAGCAAAGGAAGTGGCCGCAAGCTAAGACTGATTTTGTCCAAGCTATTCTTACCTTTTATGGAAAAAAAGTAGGAGCTTGTTGAATGAAAACCCTTACTGGCTTCTGTGACCTGTACTTGGCAGGAGCTCTGACTAGATGGTCATATTCTCTTCCTGGGTAAACGCTGTAATATTTGCAAACCGAGTAAATTTAGTAGAAGCCTGTAAGTAAGAGTCGAGTCCCATAATGCCTTCTTTGCAATAATTTGTCTGAGCAGAATTTAACGTTTTAGGCTCTCTGCAAGTGCACTATTGTTTTACTGCCTCTTTCACTGATTTTTTCCACCACACTGTTCTCAAAGGCCTGAAAAACTGAGTGAGAGTAATTAAAGATTCTGTTAATAGTCTCTAATTGCAGTCCTAAACTTTCCCTTAATGGGAAAGTTTCTTTAAATGGTGTGATTCAAATGGTATGTAATGACTTACTTGTTTCTGGTGAAAAAAAGTAATAGAAGACAAAGAAGTTTCGTGTGAAAGCCACGGAGTTTGTTGTTATGAGGAAAGTTAAACTGTCTGAAGATGATTGAAGCACTGGGACTGCATCAGTGTTGTTACATACTTGTCCAAGAAGAGGTGAATAAGTTGAGGGGCCATCGTATACTTTAATACTTTCTGTTTCACAGCTTGAAGAAGGAGCGAATCTGTTGAAAAAACACAGTCAGAGCTCCCTAAGCTCACTGGTAGATATCCAGGCTCATTGGACTCCACAACACAGATTGAATACAGAGAAATATTTGGAGGCAGTATTTTTCTGTACTATATTCTAATGGAATGAAACAGTACAAAAGCCTCTGGAGGAAATACTTACTTAAAATAGGAGAACACAAGCCTAATTGTTTGATTTGCATTCCTCTGAATTTGCCAGACACAGTTTGCATTTGCATTTAGTTCAATCCTTAATGCTTTGTGGAGCTCATGAAGGGCAGCCCCACAGCGAGGTACACCTGTTGAAGAACAGCAACAACAAAAAACAACTTGCAAGGATGTCTTAAGTTTTCTCTTGCAGTGATGTTTCATCCTCCGCTATGCAAAGACTCTGGGACAGTCTGTCATGGAACAGACAGGCAAAATGTTGCCCTATTTTTTTTCATTTATATTACTGCAGTTTCTGAAACCTGAAGAATCAAATAGTAAAAGAATATTAGAAAATACGTTTTATCCTCATTTTCCTAGTAGCAGAGAAAAGGGAAGTTGGGGGAACACATATCACAGATGAAGCCAATGGCAAAACTGGAAATGCCAAGTGTTACAGGATAACTCAGCAACTCTCTTCAGCCAGGTTTGTCACTACAAGCACTTCAACCTTCCTGTCTTGCCACTGCACTGATTTCAGCCCTTTACTTAAAAGCGTTTGGAAACCTATGCCCAGGGAATCAAAAAGGCTTTTCAGATTTTATTGCTTCTGATAGAACAAAAGAAAAATGAGCAAATCTCTTTTAAAAAGCAGCTGTTTCCCAATTAAGTCACTTTATTCCTGTTATTCCAATAGGTATTGATTTATAAATGCAATTTTCCATTCCAGAGTACAATATCTTCAAAATCAAGTTCTTAAGTTAAAAAATTGCCATAGGGAGTCATATATTGCAATTTTTTTTTAATTTACCGATTTTTTAGCACTTGCTGGCACATTTGGGTGTTACTATTGTACAGCAGTATGTTAAAATAAAATGCCCTTTTAGAGATATCTTTAACATTTTTCCCTTCAGTTGCCTACAAAATACCTATTGTGCAAAAATTAATAAAATTTCACTGATGAAGAAACGACTAGATTTTCATACCTGTGAATTCTATTGAGTTGTCTTCAGCGAGAGCTAGAGCAGCTACGAGAGGCAGGAGGAGGAGCTGTCTGAGCGCCCGCATTTTGGTGGCAGCTGGGGAGGTGAGGCTTTTCTAACTTTTATACCTCCTGCTATTTCATAATCACCTTGTGTTACATGGTGGCGTGGAGGGAGGGCTTAATCTCTCAGTTACTGGTTCTTTTTAACAGATATGAATGAGAAAGTAACAGGTGTGCCAATTTTTTTACTGTGTGGAGAACGTTTACCTGTGCTTTTGCCATCTCTCGTGGGTTCAAAGCATGTTTTTCAGCTGATTTCATTGAGCATCTGTACGGGTGTGTTGACAGGAGCAGGAATGTTCTGGAAGGGATTGCCAGACTCCTTGGGACGCATTCAGCAGTTTGCTTTTAGCACTGGTCAGCAGGAGCTTGGTTTTTCCAACCTTCATTTTGACACCTATCCCTTTAGGTTGCACTGGGCAAATCATTCCCTGCCTTTGCTGAGGATTCCTCAGGTTATAAGGTGGGACTATCGTGATAGCGTTGTCAGGAGTAATAATTTCCTATTGCTGAAGCATTCATGATGAACAAGGCCAGATTCATGTTAGTCACATATTTAAAAGAAGATTGCATTGCAACCACTTTGCAGATAAAACTTTCTTAATCCCACAGCAGAAGCTACAAAAAAAAAGGAATCAGCCTCTCCTTCCCAAGGTAAGGAGACAAGCACAGTCCCAAGAGCCTCAGTTCCTTCTAGCACGAGTCCAATGAGTGTCTGTTCCAATATATTTACACTGCTTTGTCTGTCTTTCCATAAGGACCAAGGCTTTTGAAATCCAGATTATTTCCTACTGCAACAGTGGATACCCGAACTTCAAAGTGTCTACAGGTCATGATAGTGCCAGTGCCCCAGCTGTGCTCTTACCCTGACCTTGGGTCGGTGCGGTACCTGTGGGGTGTGTGCACAGCCAGGGTTCACACAGGAGCCTGGCTGTGTGGTTCTTTCCAATACAGAGAGCCGGTATCCCACAGCTGTGCAAACAGGTGTTCTTTCAGGCTTACTAGAAAAGTCAAATTGCAGTGCAGACCTTCTTGAAACATGTCCAGGTACTTTTCTTTCATGAAGACAATTTTTTTTGTACAAAACCTTTTTTTCTTTTATAAACAAACAAATATGATGCATCTGTAACAATCCTATGTTTCTAATCTCAGACCTATGCTGCCTTTAAAACAATTCTCTGTGATTTTTAACCGACTTCAAGGACTTTGAATGCAACACTCTCTTCATCATGACAACGTACTTCTACTGCTTTTAAACATGGAGGCATTGAATACGTGTATTAAGATGTTGCATAGCATTTGAATTCCCTTTAGCTTCTGGAAATGCTAAATTTGCATTTACTCTGTATAGCCTTTCATTTCTTAAACCCACACACATACTTGCAAGGAATTTTCAAACGCTAACACCCATTTTGTAAGCATTTAATGTGTGAACTGGTGTGTGGAGCCCTGCCAATCAATGCTGTGTCCATCAGAACCAAGAAAAAAATGCCTATGGCTGTGATACCCTGGTAATTTACTCTGGTAGTTACAGGTGGGCAGTCAAACTGTTTGGAATTACTTGTATATGAATGATTAGGAAATTTTCTTGTGCTGGAGTCGATACTAAGGGACTGGACCCCTAAGCAGTGGCCCAGTGTTTCTGAAGGGCTGAGCCTGTGCTCACACCTGAGGCTGGCTGGCAGCTCTGTCTGCACAGACAAGTCTCTAAGCAGCTGTGCTGCTCCGTGTACTTGTGCTGCAAAGCTGAGCCTCCAAACTGTGTTCAAATCTTGTGTGCTAAGCCCATGTTCAGATAGTGTGATGTGTTCAGATATCAGGTGATGCTAAAATGTGAGCGGCCCACTTTGAATTTTCTCTCCTACCTCAGAAGAAAATGGCCAGCAAGTCTTCATAAAAGTCCTTAAAGATGAGAAGAGAATGACTGTAGGGGAGGTGTTTTACAATAGCAGATCCTCACAACAAAGTAGAACATAAGCATTTTAGTACAAAGGAACAAGGATTCAGCTGTTGTGACACTTATTCACAGGCACTTTCTCTCACTGCCTGCAGCTGGGAGTGCAACAGCAGGGAAAATGTGATTTCAAGCACTTTAAATCATTACTTATGAGAAGCAGAGCAGCAGGTTCACAAGTGTGGCAGTTTTGTATGAACTAAGTATGATTAGGAAATACTCCAGCTCAGGATGGGCATTATGGTCCTGCAGGATGAGGACTTTGGCCATGAGCCTGCTCAGGTAATGCCAAGGCTTCACCACCACGTAAGAGATTAGATCGGGAGCCTTTGTGGGAGATCTGCGTCGTTTTGGCATTTGAGAGCTGGCAAAGTTATTCATGGAGAAGCTGAATTTCAGAATGACTCTAGTCACTTTTTCAAAGGGATGAAGGGTAACAGGAAAAGTTGCTGAAAAAGGTGGATTGTTTTGCTTTGTGTGACACAGCCTCTAGACGCTAGGCATCCTTATTCAGTACGGAGCATCTTGTTAGGAGTTGGAGTGATCTGCACGTACTCGCCATAGGACAACTTGAGTATTGGCCTTAAAGATGCTTTTCACAGTCAAGCCGAGTTCACTAGATTAGTCAAGATTATCAAAATTGAATCCATCTCTTTTCCTGAGATGACTGCTGTACTCCTGTACAAGTTTGCAATTGACAAGATATTTTTCTCTATTATGAACTGAAAATAATTAATTTTCTTTTTCAGTAGGTCATTCCAAGTAGGGCAATTTAACATTACACGGGAGAAACACTTTCTTGGCTCAAAGTGATATAATTTGAACAGATATTGAAAGAAAAAGGATGAAGCAAATGCTTATAGTTGTCGGGTTCCGGATTTAAGGTCCGCCTCTAAAGCAAATCTAGAAATAAAATGCAGACAGCCGCCCCCCGTCCGCCCCCCCCGAGAGAGAGAGAGGGAGAGAGAGAGGCCCGCCTAATTAGTCAAAAAAAGGAGCAAATCTAGAAATAAAATGCAGACAATCCCCGTCCCCTGCTCCCCGAGAGAGAGAGAGAGAGAGAGAGAGATCCGCCTAATTAATAATTCCAGTGCAGCCCACGTGCGGCGTGCCTGGTTCAATGCAGACAGCCCGCGCGCAGGGCCCGCCAAAAATATAAATAATTCCAGTGCAGCCCACGTGCGGCGTGCCTGGTTCAATGCGAACACCCGGTATGCTTAACCTGCCGGCAGGTAAAGCACCCCCAAACAATCCTGACCCGAAATATTAAAGATTCGTGATCCCTGAGTTCAGACAAAGCACAACCGAGGCACGGTATCAACACACTTGGCTCTGACTTTATTAGGTCCAACACTGAGGCAACTCAATATTCAAGGAAAAGAGAGAGAGAGATGAAAGAAAGAAAGAAACAGAGAAAACAGTTGAAAGAGAAAGAAAAAAGAAAATATTCACCACCCTGAGATCCAGCGATGTCTTCCTTGGAAGATGGCGGTGAGGGTCCCACGTGTTGAAGTGATCCAGCCTCTTTTATAGAGTTTTTCGGCAGAGTCATGTGACTGGGAGCCGTCAGTCAACAGTTCGCACCAATCACAGGTCCGAAGGCGGGACATGTCCGGTTCCTGCGCCGTAGGATTGGTCCCTTGCCAGGCTGTCACCGGAGACACGCATCCGGAGGCGGGTGGAGGGCGGGCGCCTAGCTTATTGCGCCATCCCACGTTGCCAGGCTCAGGCATTCCAGGCAGCCGCCATAAGATGTCGCCCGAGCACGTGGTTTACGATTTCTGAGACAATGCTCAAAAGGAAGGGCCAGATTCCCACACCACCCCGTGGCTCAGAAATCATCAACATATAGTCAGTAGTTCGATTCCAGGGGGTGTAGAAAAGTTCGATTCCAGGGGGTGTAGAAAAGTTCGATTCCAGGGGGTGTAGAAAAGTTCGATTCCAGGGGGTGTAGAAAAGTTAGGACAGAAAAAGATAACAGGTTAAAAGAAGGAAAAGGGAGGAGACAAGGAAATGTAGAAAGGTAAGGATAGAAAAAGATAATAGGTTTTGAAGAAAGACAAGGGAAGAGTAAAGCATACAAGAAGATAAAGATAAGTCCAATGACTTGTGATTGGTATCATTCTAATAAACAGAATGAGTCACCTCTTCTTCTTTACAGAAGTCTAACAACAACAATATCATCAATAATGATAAATAGCTTTTGACAAAGTTATAGTGCAACTATAACATGTAAACAAAATGAGAAAAAGTTATACAGTGTAAACACATTTCCATTATCATCAATTTTCAGGAAACAATTACAGTCATTTAACTTTGGCACAAACTCCTTCTTCTGTTAGCAGGTAATCGAGAACCAGCCAATCTTGATTGGCTCTCGAGCACCGCTGATTGGTTCATTGGTGTTTCAGGTTGCGGGTCCATAATACTCAATAATTCGTTGGGGATCATATAATTTGATTCCCAGTTCTTAGCTGCCAATTTTTAGAAGTATGAAGCATATCATCCCAATATACCATACCCCAGCCCAATTTTTTGGTAGTATTTTGAATGCATGGTGCCCGCAAAACCAATAATGACCTTTCAGGGTTCGCATACCATTTGCAAAGGACTTGGCCATGATCTGGCAGGGCGGTAGTCCTTTGACTCAGATGGTTCCCAGGCCAAAGGGGTTCCCTGTCACACCACAGTTAATGCAATTAATTTAATTCCATCCCCATTTGCATTACCATGCTCCTGCTCAGTGTTTCCAAACACAATTTGTACCTAATATTTCCCCAAAGTGAGCGTAATCAGTGGGGGACCAGAAAATCTTCTCCCACCAGGGACTGATTGTAGCACCCTCCCTTTTGGTTGTAACTAATACAATAGTGACCAGGAGCAGGGTGTTGCATAGGCCAAGATGAGGGTGATTCTTTTCACAATCCACTCATGAGCAAGAGAAATGGAGATCCACAATCAACTTTCAGACCAAATGGTCCGCCACACACCCAACAATTAATAAGCTTAAAAGCTTGAGTAACCAATTTTCCCAACAACAAGAACTCATTTTCCCCATGTTAAACCTGAGAACACGGAAGCAAGGTTCTCACCGGGTAGGCTTTGAACAGTATAGACAAGACAACATACAACTGCCCAAAACGATTTGTCAATAGTGACAAAGGCACATTGCAAAAATTATTAAGGCTATACAATTTAAAGCTATACATTCAATCAAAACTTCCATTAAATGTTGCTTTCTTCTTCTGCTTCTCTGAACTTCTATCTTCCGACCTGCAAAGGAACAGAAAAAGAAACTTCTCGGTCCTATTAGTGGAAGGACCGGGTGAGGTTTTGGTTAACCATTGTCTGGTGGAATAAGCTGGGGTCTTGGGAGTGAGCAAAACCATTCTTTTAAGGCTTGGGTTATGCTTTCCCCAGCGACAGGCCAGCCCCGAGCCCGAGCCTTACAGTAAAGATCCTTGGCTCCCATATGTCCTCGTTTGACATGTAGCCACTCCAATAATCTCTCCCAATTTTCCATTACTGGTTCATTTTGTAAGGGAGCTGGACGAGACAATTCACCTGCTCCACCATTCCATCGACCAGCCAGACCATCAACGCCCTGATGAGAGGCCACCCAGGCTATGGCAAAATTCCCTCGTTTGGCAATTCTTACAATGTCCTGCCACTTTTCCTTTTGCCATACCGGTATCTGGTTGACTTCCCACCCATTTTTCTCCCAGAAAGGAAGCCACTCAGTGCACTCCTTGGAGACAGTGAGAGAGTCAGTGTAGATGTAGACAGGAGAAGAAGATTGAGCCTCATGTTGGAAAACACTCCAAACAGCAATTAATTCACCCACTTGTGCACTACCTTCACCTTCTGTTATGATTTTCTCATCAGTCTGGGCTTGTAAAGCAGCAGCTCGATACTTCCACACTTTTGCCTCACGTTTGGCTGAGGCATCAGTGAGCCCGGTATTTGGTGATTGCTTGGAAAATGGAAGCACTACTTGTATGACAGGAGGTGGGAGGTTATTCTCATGATCTGGAGAGAATTCCTCCTGTATAGCTAATTTTTTAGGTGTGCCTTCTGATACGTTAAAGATGCTACAATAATGTTCAATTTGTGCATGCCATTTCTGTACAGAAGCTCGTTGTGCCACCCCGTCAGGGGGAGGGGTCCCTGCTATTTCCTTAAAGGGGCCTCTGAGAATGATTTGTTGCTGACGAATCATGTGCTCAGCCACTAGTAGTGCTAAGCTTACCACAAATAGTTCTATTATCCACAACACTCTCTTTCGAGATGTACTATCTCTCTTTAAATTTATCAGGTTTGGGCGAGAGGGCCTCGCTAGAGGACACTTTGCCTCCACACGCCTCACATTTTTAGGTCCTGATTTCACTGGACCATATTTCCACCCATAGTTAATCAATTCTTGAGCTACTTCCCCCCACGTCCACACTTTTTGTCCTGGGATACAGCGATCCGGGGTTACAGCTCTGGTTAAAGCAGCTGTCACCCGTGCACTCTGAGGGGTATTTCTGATAGTACCTTGCAATTGAATTCCTAAGGGTTTCAATGAATCAGGCAAACCTCTAACCAGGGGAGTCATCCTCTCAGGATCTACCGGTATCATCATTGGGGATTCCTGCCTAAGCTTCAATTCCCGATCATACATCATTTGCAAACAAGCCGCCTTGTGCACATTCTCCACAAGCTGATCCACCGAGCCTGTAAGCGCAAGAGGATCTCCCCTCTCCAAGGGATTCAAACCTCCAGCCCAATAAGCTGCTCGCTGAGTGAGAGACCAAGGGGCTCTATTATCACCAGTAGTCAAAAACACTCCAGGTCCCCAATATCCCTCAGCTTCTCTTTCACTCAACAGAATCTGATCACCACCAGTCAACGACACTCTCCACACATACTCTGTCTCAGACTCCTTTGGACTGCGTGAAAAATCCCTTTTCAACTTAGCCAATTCAGTTGCTGTGTACGGCACCTCCTTAGTAACCATCTTAGGATTATGGTCCTCACTATCCTCATAAGCATATTCGACCTTAACCAGCGGTCGAAGGGGTTGCGTAGGACCCTGCGGTAAATCACATCGTGTCCTCGCTTCCTCTGGTTCCCCCTTACGGTACAAACCATCCCCTTTGTGATCCTCACCAGGGGACGGGGCTGCATCAGCTGCCTGTGCACGACTCCGTCGCCCTCTGCAGTCACAAGCACGTAAGTTCTCCACAAAAGCCTCCTGCAAACACCTTACGTTCTCCCGCTCATTCTCTACTTCATCCTGCAGAGTTTTAACCCTTTCCTCCAATTCACAGTTTCTCTCCTCTAAAGTTACCAACCGATCTTGCAACAACCGCACCAAAAGCTCTTTTGTCTGCGGCGTCTGTGCCGAGTCCTCCAACTCCTGCTCTTGCGTTACATCAAATGCACTCAGAATTGCACCCATTCTCTCTAAGTTATTGATACCTTCCGAAAACTCAAGGATCCTGCCGACTACGCCAATTTATAAATGTCGGGTTCCGGATTTAAGGTCCGCCTCTAAAGCAAATCTAGAAATAAAATGCAGACAGCCGCCCCCCGTCCGCCCCCCCCGAGAGAGAGAGAGGGAGAGAGAGAGGCCCGCCTAATTAGTCAAAAAAAGGAGCAAATCTAGAAATAAAATGCAGACAATCCCCGTCCCCTGCTCCCCGAGAGAGAGAGAGAGAGAGAGAGATCCGCCTAATTAATAATTCCAGTGCAGCCCACGTGCGGCGTGCCTGGTTCAATGCAGACAGCCCGCGCGCAGGGCCCGCCAAAAATATAAATAATTCCAGTGCAGCCCACGTGCGGCGTGCCTGGTTCAATGCGAACACCCGGTATGCTTAACCTGCCGGCAGGTAAAGCACCCCCAAACAATCCTGACCCGAAATATTAAAGATTCGTGATCCCTGAGTTCAGACAAAGCACAACCGAGGCACGGTATCAACACACTTGGCTCTGACTTTATTAGGTCCAACACTGAGGCAACTCAATATTCAAGGAAAAGAGAGAGAGAGATGAAAGAAAGAAAGAAACAGAGAAAACAGTTGAAAGAGAAAGAAAAAAGAAAATATTCACCACCCTGAGATCCAGCGATGTCTTCCTTGGAAGATGGCGGTGAGGGTCCCACGTGTTGAAGTGATCCAGCCTCTTTTATAGAGTTTTTCGGCAGAGTCATGTGACTGGGAGCCGTCAGTCAACAGTTCGCACCAATCACAGGTCCGAAGGCGGGACATGTCCGGTTCCTGCGCCGTAGGATTGGTCCCTTGCCAGGCTGTCACCGGAGACACGCATCCGGAGGCGGGTGGAGGGCGGGCGCCTAGCTTATTGCGCCATCCCACGTTGCCAGGCTCAGGCATTCCAGGCAGCCGCCATAAGATGTCGCCCGAGCACGTGGTTTACGATTTCTGAGACAATGCTCAAAAGGAAGGGCCAGATTCCCACAATAGTGAAGTAAATTTAGTTGTACAATTTTTTTATAGTTCTAACATATGTGAAGATTATAATAGCTTGTAGGTATTGCAGAGGTTATATCTCAGTACATGTACAATATTTTTTCCAAATATTTTTGAGTTCAAATTTAAGGTAATTGCTCAGACATTACTGGTTACAGGGGATGCTTATCCTTTGATTTACGTCTCTCTGGGAGCTCAGAAAGCAGCACTGTGGAGTGTGCATCTGTAAGGCAGGTTTATCTTCCTTAAATGCTCAGTATTTGAGCTATTTGGTACAATGGGGAGAACTGGAAGAACTGTGAGAGGGAAACAAAGTCTTGATAAGAAAAATCAGCCAGCTGATCCAATTACTCCTTGTCACTGAGAGTATTTACTGAAGTTTAGGGTTTTACAAATCGAATAACATCCAAAAGATCTGAAATTAAGGAACACAAGTACAGTTAAGATTAAAATACCTTTAGATTTACACCCCCTAGTATAATGTATTTTTAGAAATTAATAGCAGATGTGCAACACAATGATCACGTATATAAGTGATCAACATAATGGTCAGAAGCATTATCAGGGCTGTTACTATTTAGGGACGATAATAATGACGACTCTGTCACTTGTGCTTCTTTTACGTCTCGTCATATAGCGTTGGAAAGAATAACTGTAACTGTTGCACTCTAATATTTCGCACTGTAGGCAAATTCTTGTGTATACAGGACCTCTGAACTTGAACTGGACAATCCTGTTGCCTGGTGAGTAGTAGTTCCTACAGGTTGGGTCCCTTACACACCTGAGAAAAGAAAAAGGAAAAAACCCACATATAATTGTCATACAAAAATTGTGACATGGTCACTAAGCCTGTTTGTTTCATTGGTTACAAGAAACTTTCCTTCAGGAATTTCTAACTGTGATGTTAATCACAATTCACAGCACAGAACTTCTGAACACAGATGCAACAATATGCAATTTAAATATGTATGTTGGTATAATATGTAACACAACATATATAAATATTGCACATGTATGTAAATGTATAAATGTAAAGCACCTGATGGAATTTGAAATATGTGAGAAAGAGTTACTGTGTAGGCCTCTTATCTTTCTGAAGTTATTTTTTTTTCAACCTTAGAATTTCTGAAGAGCTATGAAGAAACAATCCCATATCCCAAATCAACCAAAACTCCTTTAATCAGATGCTTCATCCTTCTCTAAATTTTTTATATAATTTGTGAAATACCTTCTGAGAATTTATACCAATTCTTCCTCCCTAGCAGAATGTTATGGTGAATTAAACATAAAAAGCCAACTAACAAAGCTGTATGTTTTTGTCCTGATAGCTAGTTCATTTAAAATCCTGCTGCATCTTGCAAGCAGGTAACTCAAATGTGTTTCAGGACTGTGTATCTTTGGTGTATGTATTTGTTGTTGTCCATATGAAGTCAATCACATGTGAGGAATTATTTTGAAATGGTTGTTGAGGTATTTTCCTTATTCTCTTCTGACTAGATCAGATGCCACAGTTGTAAAGTCATGAGGATTTGGAGAGACACCACCCACTTGTCTGTGAATAGCATCAGATTTGGCTCTGTGCTGTAGAGGGTAGCATGAACACGCAAATCCTGGTTTGGCTGAACATGGTATGATGAAGCCCTCACAAGATGGTGAATCATAAAAGGCAAACTTGACAATAAATCATCTACGCAGAGTTTCCTGGTACGGACACTCTGTAACACTGGATGTTGTTTGGGCACCAGCATTCCTGTGTGTTTTGCAGTTGATGTTTGAAAAGAGAATTTGTATTTCTGCTGTAGAAGGTGGCAGAAATGGATCCTTCCACTCTGTTGGAATAGGTCGTGGCTTGATGGGCTATGAGTTTAGAGCTGCAAAGTATGGCTGAAACCTTTTCCTGAATGCCTCTAGAAAGTCAGGTGAGCTAAGGGGTAACAGGACTCAGCTGTCCATGCTGGAAGGATCCCGGGCTGCCTGAGGTGGCCCAAGCACAGGTCCCAGCTGAGGACATTGCTGAATTGTGAGAAAGTCTGCAGAGCCATGTGAGATAAGAGAGGTGAAATTACTGACGGATCAGTTACTGTTGATTTGAGTTCGGTTAGTAGCTCAAGGACTCAAGAGGGAACACACCAACATAGAGAGGTAGAAAGTCTTAAAGGGGAAAAAAACATGGAGAATGGCAGCTGAGCACAGTGAAGGGTCTGTTTTGAGGAGCCATGGAGGAAATCCAACCCTTCCCTGCCTGGCCAGCAAAGGCTTGTTGGGAGTCTCCTCGGTGTGGTGAGCATGCTAACGCCCAGCTCGTTAAATCCTGCTCTCCGTTGTATGTTGAAGTGATACACACCATCGCTTTGTACGTCACAGCTGTATATAACCCACTTGCAGAGTCTCTCTTGTTTTGGGCACATTTAGCCACGCACAAAGTGACCTGATGAGGGAGGGTTATGAAAGGGAAGCAGGGTGGGGAAGTGTGTGAAATGGGGAGGGTTGATAATATCATATAATTTAGAATAATGAACTTTTAGAAACAAAATTTTGTTGTGATGTTAATATACCGTTTGTCTATGCTGTGGATGTTCTGTGTCAGCTTTTCCTGAGTCTTGGCATTCACAAAGCCATGGGGTGGCATCATCCCGTAACAATCTTTACAAATATTTTTGAAAGTTTTTTCATAAATAATTTTGATAACATCTTGGCATGTGATAATTTCAAACCCATATGTTCCTACCAGCCTTCTCGTGCCACAGCCTTTGTATGGCATATGAAATGGCATAGGAGTCGATCCCAGACCTGCACTGGGTATTGTTCAGGTGTCTGTTCCCTGCACGGCAGCCTCTGGCGTTGGTGTATGGTCTTCTAGCAGTCACTGTCATGAAAATTCTCTTCCCTAACTCTTATATCCATCAGCCTTTAGAGGATGAAAGTGTATCAGCTTTTTTAATATATATTACTTCACATTGTAAACTGTAATGTAACGAGGCAGTGGAATTTTACTGGAAACTCCGGTATTGTTCATGCTTAATTAAAGCAAATTAAAGGACTGCCTGGCAGTGGAAAGAAGGGCTTTTCTTCGTGGAAGCTTAGACCTGCCCATGAAGGATTCCCCTGGACAGCCAAGATAATGCCAGCATCCCAGCCCCTCTGACACATCTTTGAAAGCCCCTCAGCATTATCTGGGGTCATAGATCAGTAACTCCAGCAAGACTGACTCCAGGGACACCTGGATCAATAGACAGGCAGCAAGAATGGTGCAGAAATAAGAGCTGTTTTGCAAAATTTTCCTGTGATTAGTAATCGGTAGTGTGGGTGTGAGTGATTAGTCAAATCATGTTGTACCTGAACGTTTGAAGGGTGTAAGAACCCAGTGTGAAACCACATTGGGGTGCCCCAGTTTGGCTGGGACACCTCATGCGTATGATTAAATATTTACCCTTGTAATTTTATACTTTGCATCCAAGGACTCCTGGGTCGGCACAGGCCAGTTAAGTATCTCAGTAACATCAGCCGCACGTATTTAGGCAGATAAATAAGGTTTGCTGGAGAAGAAGAAGTTTAATGTTAGTAAACCATATGTAAGCATAGAGTAAAATGCAGCATGTGTTAAATAGTAGTATGGTTTGCAAATGCGTATGTAGGCCTTGCTGCCGTACCTGGAAATAGCAGCTGAGTGGAGAGGAAATGAATTTCTCTTTCTTTGATGGTGTACCATTAAAAGCTCATTACTCCCTCCTACAACTAACCCTGAGGTTACACAAGTTAGCGCTGTCTGTTCGTTCTCTCGTGGGAAGAGGGTGAGCTCGCCATGATAACGAGCTGTTTCTTTGCCTGTGAGCCCTCCAGAGCACACGGGCATGGACTGGCCAGCAGCCTGGCAGGCTACGGGCAGATGTTTTAAAGGTGTTTTTTCCATAAATGGTGCAGACAGCTCATCCCCTTGATGCTTACCACCAAGGATGGTTCAGCTGCCAGCCCCTGTGTCAGCGGTGTGCGGTCCCTGTGGCATCCCCAAGCTCTCTGCCTGCTCCCGGCCTCTCCCGCTTCCCCCTTTCTTCTGGTCCAGATACCCTCTACCATTAAACTGTTGGGCTTTCCTAGCTCACATCTCTTCCCCAACATATACTGCCCTTAGGAAGAGAAGTCATTAAAAAGAAGAAAGAATGAGAATACCTTACCTGGGCTTGCAGGTGCTGGGCCTGGTTTTGGTTGGGCTTTTAATGCATTAAGACTAGGAAAAATTAGTAGCAGCAGTTCTGAGGAATGGAGTTGTCATGGACAAAGGGCTCATATTAAGAAAAGTGTAGGGACTTGAGTACTAAAGATGACATATTACTAGCATTAATGGGAACAAGATTTAATTCTGTTTATTCCTTTGTGTAGGCAGATAGTCCCGTGCTCAAATGCATGCTTTGCATCTGAAATTTGGTTTCCTGTGTGTTGTCAACACAAGTATGTATGTTTTACCAAGGCAGCTGAGTGCCCTTTACCAAAGTGTAGCTGATAGGGCCAGACTTTAAAAGAAAACCTTAGTCTGCTATCTAAGCATCTGAGGCAGAATCTTTTCAATTAATGAGCAGAACTTGCAATTTAAATTTTTCAAAAGATAAATCCCTTTGTAGAAAACTAAGGATCAAACCAAATACTGCTGAATATGTCAGCAGGATTCCCACTGACTCAACTTCCAGTGGGGATGCAACCTTGAAAGTGCAGGGAGGCTGACTTTCTGGGAGTGAGATGATCTACAGCAAATCTGAATTTATATTGGTGTAGTGTGTCTGCCCCAGGGGTTTCCCCTTCCCTGGTACTTTCATCAGTGCAGGTATTTCTCCCATATCAATACCAATAGCATTTTCCATCCCTTGATTTGTATGGGAGCCAAATACTAGATCCTTGCGATTATGCACGCAGTGGAGACAGGGAACCAATGCCAACACATCATCAGATCACGACTTTGACAGAAAACTAAGGATATGAACCACAGTAATGCTGCATTACTTACAAGTGGTAATGGCTTTTGCTTCAGGAGTTGGAGAGAGTGGCAGAGCGGATGAGCTTGTTACTGTGAGAAGAGAAAATATGAAATTAAACTGTCCATGTTGTAAATACATTGAAGACTCACATGAAAAATAGTAAACTGCTCACCACTGTTCAAGAAATGACTAAAAATAAATACCTGTTTTTTCAGCTGTTGTGGACTCAGTCAGGACTGTCAAAGAGAAAGTAAAAGCCACACTTCAGTAACTGTTACATTACTGTGTGTACTGACACCAAGCCCCTTTCCCTTCTTTATTGTGTATGGAAGCCAAGGGAGGGGCAGTTGGGATTCTCCCTGAAGCTAATGGTTAAATCCATGAGATTACACACAGAATGGAGACAGGGAGCCAGTCAATACATGGTCAGAACTTGGGCAGGCAACTAAGCATGTAAGCCAAAGTAACGCTGTATTACTTACAAGTGGTAGTGTCTGCTGGTTCAGGAGTAAGAGAGACTGTTACTGTGAGAAAGAAAAGATGAAATTAAATATCGTCTGCATTTTAAGTGTATATTTTTGCCCCAAGACCCATAGGGAAACAAATAATGTTGCTGGAGAGGGACGGCTCTGGCAGCCATCGTTGCCTTGCCAGGAAGGCAGGTAGTTTGTTAAATCCTGAATTTAGACTGAAAATGTGAGTGCCTGAGAGTTAATTCCTCAACTCGGTCCAGGAGCACTGTGTGAGCCAGGGATTCTGCTGTCCTTCATGGTCTGACAGTAGCTCTGCTCACCACAGTTCAGTAAGCGACCAGAAATAAATACCTGGTGTTTCAGCTGTTGTGGACTCGGTCGGGACTGTCAAAGAGAAAATAAAAGCCACGCTTTAGTAATTTTTCCAATACTGAGCGAGCAAAGCATAGATTGACAAAGCAAAGCAACGTTATCATTTAGGTGTAATTATGCCTGGTTTAACGAGATCCCCAATCCAACGACATCACAGCAGTTTACCCCATAATTTGGCATTTGTGTAAACCAGCTTGTGGTATTTCCACCGCCCTTGAGGGCGGATGGAAACCATGTGTATGATTGTGTGTATCTCCACAGCGGCAAAAGAGCTCAGTGCAGCAGGACACCTCTGTCCACAGATCCCACCAGGAGTTCGTGTTCACCTGAGCGCCTTGATTCCTTCAGGGCTAATGAGGAAGTCAGGGCTCTCTCACCTCTGAGAGAGTACAAATGTCGGCTCAGCGCTGCTAAAGCCCAGGGGAATGGGCAGTCTGCTGGGGGATAAGTTGTATTTGGCTAAGCCTGAGATAAATAAACAAACACTGAAGTACTCCATACCTGTTGC
The DNA here is from genome assembly GCF_013368605.1 of Nyctibius grandis. Taxonomy (NCBI): domain Eukaryota; kingdom Metazoa; phylum Chordata; class Aves; order Nyctibiiformes; family Nyctibiidae; genus Nyctibius; species Nyctibius grandis. Next base: position 100,372,004 of record NC_090661.1, on the reverse strand, counting down.
TTTAGGTGTGGTAGGCTCCAGAGGGACTGTCAGGAGAGAAAATAAAATCCATCAAAAGAAGGAAAGCCAGATCAATGCTTTCAGCTATAAGGTGAGACAAGCAGCAGCACAGTCAGGACTCCCCCCAAAGCTGTGGCTGAGGTGATGCTTTCTGAAGCCTTGGGCAAGGCTGCAGGTGTTTCTGGCTAGCCATTGGTGTTTCTGCCATGCCATTTTCACTGCCACCCCATGCGATGAGTACATCTGTTGACAGTGGGGCAGAGAAGCAAACTTGGTGGGGACAGGGATAATTTCTGTCCTGCCTCCTCACCCAGGCTGAAATCTGTATGAATTGCTGTTTGCAGTGAAGTAGCTCCACCACTGCAAGACCTGCCAGTGCCTGGAAGATGAGGCATCTGGAACTGCTTTTTAAATTAAATAAATTACATGCAGCTTGGGAAGGTTAGTTTGTTGGGAAACAAGCATTTTGTTCTGTAAATTACTAAAATGTTTAAGCAAGTATGGCTCGTGCTGCAATACAGCCTGTTGGTGCATTGGAGGAGAAATGGTTTGCAGTGTGCGGGCTATGACGGACTGAGCAGGCCCAAGCGAGTTAGGAATGCAGGCTGATAGCCTGAACGTGATTTCTGCTTAAATGCTTCTCCTGGGGCTTGCAGCTTATCTACAGCACATCAAAGGTTCGTTGTAGCTGTTTCTCAAATACTCATTGTGATTATTTGTCACTAACCATCAACTAAGAGCAGTGCATGGTACCATAAAAAGGGGAGAGGAGAAGAAATAACAGAAATAAAATCAAAGTGAAAATATGGGCCTCTTCAGAAGCCTTATTCACTTCTTCAGGAATATGTAAGTCTCATGGCTATTGTTATTCATTATATCATTGTAATACAATATGACAGCACAGCATGAGTATCACTTCCCTATAGGATCTCACTTTCTCTTGGACAGAAACAGCTGAGTCCACAAAGATGCAGTGGCGTGTCAGCCTACACTGATGTCTAGGATCAGACACACCACATTCATCTAGTGCCAGAACCTCCACCAAAACAATTTCTTTCTCCATCCTCAGCTGGCAGGAATTTTCTCCATTTTCCTCGATAAACTTCACATAAATATGATGCAGATCTTTGAAAATGAGTACGAATTCATAAAGAGAAGAAAATACATTTATCAAAATGGCAGTGTGAGACAAGTCCTTTGTGGCTTTTAGGCAAATAGTCTTTGTCCCAAAAGCAGATTCCAGGTTGGTCTGCCAAAACCTACTGATGGTCCTCTCTGAAAGAAAATCCCTATAGCCCCACTCTTCCCTCTCTCCTTCCCTCAGACCTGGGTAGAGGAATCCCTTGTTGGAAGGATGAGGTGTCCCCAGAATGTGTGGAGTGCGCAGGGGCTGGTCCCACCTGTGACCAGTGTGCCCCTGGCCATCCTTCTTGGCTCTCATTGGCCTCCCCTCTCCCTGCATGGCCGCTGTCAAGGGTCCCCATTCCCACAGAGGCTCCAGCTTGTGCCAAGCTCTTCCTTTCCCCCGTACCGGCTTGCATGCACGGCTTAGGGAACTTAATTGGCATTAAATAAAAAGGAAAAGGTGAGTACCTTCACAGATAACGCCGGCGTCTTCCTTGTGGTAGCAGTCGTGCGTGCCCAGTCCCCTGTGAGAGCACTGCTCCAGGGAGGACTCGTCCCCTCTGCATGCCACGTTGTCCAGGAGAATATCTCCTGTGCCTTCCCCAAAAAAGGCATCGATTTTGGCTGAGACAGCATCTCCACAGCCCAGCTGTCTGCACACGACCGTGGCGTCCTTCATGTCCCAGTCATCATCGCAGACGGTTGCCCAGCTCCTGTTGTGAAAGACTTCAAGGCGTCCTGAGCACGCGTCCCCTCCATTCACCAGTCTCAGGGACATGTCTTGGAAAAGCAGAGGGAAATGCGTGGGTGCTCAGCAGCCTCAGAAGTGGCCTTTCCAGGTGCATTTATCAAATAGCAAAAGCCAACTTTGTTGTGTTGCACAGAAAGTGGCAAAACCATGAAATTAATCTTATTGTAACAAGCCACATTATGTCAGTTCATCGGCTATCGTAAATCCTTACTCTCACAGTGTGCCATATACACCTGGGACTAAATATAACGATGTTTTTTTTCTCTTTCAGACTCTGACGTGTATGTCTGTAGCTAACATAACCATTCCTGTTGATACCAGTATTCTTTAGCAGCAAAAATCTTAGATAAGCCTCAAGTATCTCAGAAATGCATCTTACACGCATTTACTTGCTTTGAAATTTTTACCTATAAAATTTTTGCCTTCCTACCAGTGCTTCAGTTACTATATAAAATACATCAGCTGTGAAAGCTTTGCAAGACCAATTTAGGGAGAACTCACCAGCTGGAACTGGCTCTGTTGTGACCCAGGGAATAACTGGTTCTAGGAAAAGAAACAAAGTTAATATCTAGTTTTACTACAGAGGATTCTTAATAATGTTCTTCAGTTATTATGTGAAAAAAAAAGAAAGCAGTAGTGATACAGAGCAACCCATTCATCTCTGGAAGCATCATCACTGAAAGGGAGAAGGCTGCAAACCCTTTTTTTAAATGTCAGGTGTTAATGGTTGCAGTTACCTTGCAGGTATAATATTTAAGTGTTTTAGGTGTGGGACATACCACAGAGACATGTCTGCTTGGGTCATGTGTTTAGTTCCACTTGAGGTCATTACTAAAAAACCTAACTCTCTTAAAAATTTGCTTTGATTTTTCCCCAGGGAGAGGCATCCCCAGGATAAGCTGTAAAGCAGCATTCCTTGTGCCAGGTCTCATCCACAATCCCTTTCAGCCAGGTACGTTCCACCTCGGTCATTTTGGGCTTGTAGAGTGCCTGCCATGTGGATGGGCTTTGTCCATGGACCACCACTTGCCCTGGCACTGGCTGCACAGAGGCTGCAGTGACTTGGGCTCTCCAACTGCACACGTGTTTCCAGTCAGGATACAGAATTGCTGGAAAGCTGGGAATTGATTTGGAAAAGTCCTAAAGGAAGTTACTAAAAATAATTTCCTACTAAATGCAAGAAAAGGAAATTTGATTTACTAGTTGTAGTTCATAATTTAGGGGAAATCAGGACTAGGAGGACTGAAATATAATAGTGATGATGTAAAATTATGATTCAAATAGTGGTGTGTAAAGCAGTCAGGTAATAGAGTAGGAAATGGCATCAGATAAGATTGACAATGATATCCCAGGTAGCCAAAGGATTTGAGAATTAAAATAAAAAATTAAGACAGAAACCTGTGTGAAGAAACTGCATGAGTTAACAGAAAGAAAAAATGTGGTAAAACACAGCAATTCTCATAGGTCTTCGTTTCATGCCTGAAACAATTCCACTGAGGGAAACAAGTTGTGCATCAAAATCTTAGCTGGAGGCAAGCTTGCATTGCTCATGAAGCGATAGTTTATGAGAGATGTGCTGGCGTACCTGCACAAATGACGCTGGCATCCTCTTTATGTTGGCAGTTATGGACAGCGATGCCCCTGTGGGAGCAGTCCCACAGGTTGTCTTCATCCCCTCTGCACTGCACGTCATCAAGGAGGATGTTGCCAGAGCCTGGACCAAACTGGGCTTCAGACATGGCTAGCAGAGCTGCTCCACACCCCAGCCTCCTGCACACCACCTCGGCGTCCGCCAGCTCCCACCCGTCGTCGCAGACCGTTCCCCAGCTGCCGTTGTAATAGAGTTCAACGCGTCCCGAGCACCTGCCGCCGCCGTCTGCCAGCCGCAGGGACAGAGCAGGGGTGTCTGCTGTGGAGAAAGAGCCCATGGCGTGCGTCAGTGGTGTTTATCTGAGGCGGTGGCACAGCCTTTCAGGCCAAGTACCATCCCAGTGAAGACAGGAGCAGGTAGCCCGCAACATTGTCTGCTCTGACAAAGGATCCTCCCCTGAGTTTCAGTGCTGTTGTAGGACATTATAAATGTCGAACCCACCTTTCTACATGCAATACCCAATCGGCATGGACATAGTCCTCTTCCACAGTGTGTTGATCTCTGCGGAAGATGATCCTCACCCGTGCAGCTAGCTGCCACCTCTCCCCACTCTGTGCAACAGAGGGAAGGTTTTCTACCTTTTCCTTACCATCATTCTCACCTATACTGTAGCTCTGTCTAAAGGACGAACACAAATACGCAGAGCCAGCGTTTTCCTGGGATACCTTGCAATCTAAGGGATATGGTTTGGGGTTTTTTGGCTTTTTCCTTCCTTTAAATAATGCTTGGTTCAGCTTCTTTTCCCATCCTTGCTAACCCTCTGGCATAACAGATGGTTGGCACAGCATCATTTCCCCAGAATAATAGCAAAGCTATTTCTACAGACCAGGCTCATTTCTGAGAGCTGGGTACTTACCGAATACTCCACACATTTATCTCACTTTCAGAGGGAAAGGCTTTTAGAGATCTGAAGTTCCAAAATAGTTTTATGGGCCTGAAGTGTATTTTTCTTACAGAGAAAGAAATCAGAGACACCGCCGACAACATAATTGAGTTCCTCCTAGTTTGTGGCCATCATAAACTGTACAAAGTATACACAGCTGTCTTACTCCTTGGTGGGTCAGTGATTATGAGGTTTTCATTTTGGGACATTTTGCTGTCACCTGGCAGCCGTTTGTAATCAACTAATGCACATCCATTCAGAATGAGGGCTGTGTTTCCTAGGACTCTCTTTCTCCTTAATTCCTTTTTGCTGACCATGATCAAAGCTCCTTCCATCTGAGTACCATGCTTATCATTTGCTTCTGCAAAAGCTGGCTGTAAAGAAACGCCAGCAGCAACATGCTTGGCTCGCTTCCCAAGATCTAGGTCTAAACTTCTGCAAGACTGCCAAATATGAATTCAAGGAGAAAAAAAGATAATTGAGACAAAAGGTAATTAACCTGTTGATCCAGGTGTTGAGTATTCACCAGCAATGGTGAAAGGTGTTAAATAAAAAGTAAGAACTGGACTACATAAGCTATCTAAATCCAGGTGGAAATAGTGAGAAAGAGACATTAAAAATTCTATATCCAGATCCAGATCTTGACTTAAATTATAGGCAGAAATAAATTTGTTGTGCTTCAGCTGATGCTAAAACCAGCTTTATTGGGAGGGAGGCATCTTTCCTATTAGAGTTGCTAAGTAAATGAAGTATTTATTAATCTGAAATATGAACATCAGTCTGAAATTTTTGGGGGCACTTTTTCAGAAAATCGAGGACTGATGAAGTAACAGTCCCAAGAATCTTTAATGTATTCTTGTGGGGGTGTCTACAGACAGCTGAAAGGCAACTTTTTAGTTTCAGCAAATTAATAAAAGAAAATAATCGATATTTGCATCTCTTCAAAGTCAATGCTCTGTGCTTAGTTAATATAATCAAAGGAATTAGGGAACACTTAGTTTTTCTGAGCTTTTAACCCAAAGAACAGTTTACCTACAGTTTGTACAAACAGAAGTGATGAGATTATTATTTACAGCTATAGAGGAGCCTTTTTTTCCCTTTAACCATTCAACAGAACCCCGTTATACACAGTATGCATAAATAAGATGAAATTGTTTGCTCAGATACTTGGTTGAGTAGACATAGGCAAAGCACTTAATAGTTACAAGCACATAGTTCCATAGTAATGAGGGTACTATTAGGAAACCATATATACACACCATGTGTTACGTTCCTTAAGCCTGCATAATAGTCAACAGATCACTCATTTAAGAAATTCATGTTCAACTGCTGAAAGCCAAGCAAATAAAAGTAAATCTCAAGGGACCACATTTATTTCTCATTTTCACTGGTGTGTACAAGGAAGTGCCAACTTCTTCCGTTCAGCTGGAATAGAGCCCAGTCTGACTAAGTAAGGCAAGCAGCAAGATCTGATCAAAGCTCTGTAAAATATTCTTCGAAGTCGGAAAGTTTTCATTTCTGTCCTTTTGAAAGTGAAATGACTGGCAGGAAAAAGGTAGAAAAACACTGACTGAAATTTCTTCTTCACTGTGCTGAAGATTTATCTGTTCATTTCTAAGACAACCTTTGTATAAATTAGGGCAGATAGATCCTAGATCTTGACCATGAAAATACTGTTTGAAATTAGGTTAATGGGTGGAGCAGTGAGCAAATCTGTATTACACTTTCTAGTGCTGCTACCGCTGGCAGAGTCACAGCTCTGAACTTCTGACAGCATAGATAAGGCTGTAGAAGACAAGCAGTGTTAAAAAAGGTTGTAAAGAGAGGAGTTATCAGTTGCCTTGCTAATTGTTTATCATGTTATGCAGCATCTTGGACTAACAGATGTTATGGGTGTTAAACAGCCAGCCACAGCTGCCTTACCCTAATGAGATCCTCAGCCCTTGCCACTGAAACTGGAACAGCGCAGACAGAGTGGCAGAAGGAAAGGCAAGATCTGTGCGATCTCTGGAGGACACGATGAGAATTCAAAGTGATCTTCGTCAACTGAATAAATGTCAAAAATCAGCAAGCTGAAATTCAATAAAGACAGGTGGATGGGCTGCTCATTGGAAAGAGAAAACCAATGCACAAAGGCAAAATCATCCTTCCAGCTGGCACAGAAGGACCATGATAAAACTGGAAGATGGTAATGTTAATGCTCCAGTGAGCCAGTCTAGTCTCAGTCTTGCTCACAGAGTGATACACAGGAGCTACTTACTCTCCTTGGCGCTAAAGAGACCTCAGCTGCTCAGTCGGTGATTTCATGTTTGAGAAAGATAGAGATAAAATAGAGCTTGGGTGAATGAATCAAGAATATAATAGGCTTGAAAAACATGAGCTCTGAGGAAAGATTTAAAGAGCTGAATTTAGTTTATGTGGGAAGTGTCTTTCACTGTTCTGAAGAGGGCTCTAAGGAGGATGGCCACCAGTTCCTCTGCTCCCTGGAGTCTGCAGAGAGCTAAAACAGCAACTGTAGGCACTGCAGAAAATGTCCATCAATAAAAGAACTTTGAATATAGTGTCCCAACACATTTTTTGTGTGTGTCTTGAAAATATCTGTCAAGTTCAGAGGCAAAGTACACATAGTCATCTCCCTGGTGGAGATTCGTGTAGGAGTTTATAGCCTACTGGTGCTATCAATTTCTTCTTCATTAGAAGAGGAGGTAGGACAGCATGTGCTGGATAGGAAGGTCCCAGCTCAGCTAATGCAAAATGGCCCTGCCTGGTGAAATTCTGGTTTTAAGATTTTGTAATAACTAAGAAATTATTTCATAGATTTTTTAAAACAGCTTATTCATTGAAAATCTGCAAAGTATCTCACAAAACAGATGCCAGAAGAAGAGTTGCCCCAACAAAGAGAATGGGGGAAAGGTGGGACATTGCAGCACGATCAGCACCGAAGAAAGGCTGGACCCAAGCTCTGTCTAAGTTAATTTCCCCTCCCCAACAGGAACAACTAAGAGGTGCTGAGGAGGAGTATGTGAAAGGAACAAGTGTAGAAGGTATGCTCAGGTTCGTCTCCTAGGCACCACCTGTTTGCAGCTCAGGGACTTTCTGACCCCAAATGGTGCCTTGCATGGTGGTGCAGGACAGTGTCATTTTTGCTCCTAAACAACGCAAAGCACACAGGTTGTATCTGACTGTTCCTTACCTTCGCTCAGCGTAGATAGTGATGCTGGAGTTGTTAATGGCTCTGTACTGTCTGTGAGTGGGGCAGATGTGATCAAGTCATCTGTTTCTGTGACATAATAATCTGCTGAAGCTTTAAGGAAAAAAACAATAAGAACAATGAACAATAATAACCAAACATGAATATGAACCAGAATTAAACTATTGGTTAAAATGATCTGGATTTGTCATTTTGCTGGAAAAGTGTGAAAATGCAGGAAGCTTTGTTTCGGAGAGCAAACACGGACTTATGCCTTGTACTTCTACCGGAGTCTCTATCTCCACATTATAGCATGATAAATAAATATTTAAAATTTGTATTTTTAAGCTTCTTAGCTACTGGAGAATGAAGGAATGTGTTCTTAGCCCTCTTTATTAAAACTTCATGGCAGACATTTTCTATACAGTATAGCTTTCCCTTAGCTTACTTACACTCAAAATTGATTTTGCAGCTATAACTTTGTCGTTGTAAGCCTCTAATTTATTGAAGTGGATGTACAGGAGGAATACAGGAGTGTTGAAGGGACTGTGAAAGAGTTGAGGAAATACATAATTGGAGAAAAACATCGGTCTCCTTGGTGAGAGAGTCCAACAGGGATGAGTGGGAAAGAGAGAACCAGCTTCTGTACTGTGTCAGATGGTGACATCTCCATCTTTAGAACAGGGAAAGAACTGTCAAAGATTATTGAATCTTTGAGGTGAAGATGTCACAATCTGATTTAATCATTGATGCTCTCCACTGTAAAGGATCCACTTTTGCCCAGACAAAAGCACTGATATTTGGGCACTTTTGCTGATTCCTAAATGCTGCTAATAGTACAAGCAGCTTAAAGCCCCAAATTGTTTGTAATTACATCTCTCTGAAACTTTGACAGCCCAGAGTTTTAGAAATGAAGGGTTTAGAAGTTGGATTCTTTCTTCACTGAGATGATTAGTTAGCAGCTGACAGATCTTAAACTTCATACAGCTGTTGTATTCCTACCGATGTAATCTATTTGAAACAAACTGAAGCACTGTTATTATTAGATTTTTATGGCATAGTGTCTGTTCTTACCTTCATCAGTTGTGGAAGGGATTTCTGGAGCTGAGGTACCACCATCTCCTGTAAGCGGGGTGGGTGAAATGAGTGGTTCTGCAGTACTTTCAGAGGCTGTGAGAAGAAGGAACAACCACGGAAATGAGAGGGAGAGAGCATTCAGGTAAGGGTGAATGACTGAAATCACCTCTTGATGAATTTAATTGCCTTCAGGCTTTGTGGAAAAGGGAGTCTGTCCACATCCACCGACATGGCTCAGAAATGGATCCTCGTGTTAATGCTTTGCATTACAAGCATCAAAAAAGTTTCAGGCTTCTCTCACCGAGAGTGAGAAAAGCAAAAGGAGTGTGAGGAGCAAAAATCGAGATGAGTGTTGTAATTTGGCAGTAAGTTTTATGGACATCTAGTTTCCCCCCACTGCAATGGGGGATGCTTGGTCAGCTTTACTAAGAAGTTCAAAAAGTGAAATAACAAAGGGTGTTCTGGCTGTATAGAGGGAAATATTTATTGCAGTTATTCCTGGGTTATCTGACTGAAAGTCCTCCTCCCAGAGGCACAGTAGTCATTGGAGAAAGGAGGGAGAGGCTGTCAGGACTGACACTGAAACACAGCATCTGTTTTTCCTCAATTCACTGCCAGATCTCCTTGCCCTGTGGAGCATCACCATTAGCAGGTGGGAGCTGTGCTGAAGAGGGGTTGGGGGTTGGAGGGAGAGTCAGCTCTCTCATCCCCAGCATTCTGGGCTGAGCCTGCAACATCCTGGGCCACAGGTTGTAAGAGGCTGAATCTGAGCTGAGAAATCCTCAGGAGGGAGTACAGGACCTGCCGTTTGTCCTGGAGTGGCTTAAGAAGAAGGCCCAAGCCTGGAGGCTTATAGATTGTCTAGAATGTTACAGATGGTGAGAAACATAGACCGGGTGGGTTTTTCCTGCGTCATGCTTCTTAAAGAAATAAAAATAATGATTTCCTTTGGATTCTGTGGTTCAAGTTCTGCACCATTCAGCTCCCCTTGAAGCAGGCATTGCATAAAGCATTTGCAGCTCCCGACTGGAGTAGTGGTAGTAATGTCAGTGATAGCCTGCCTGTGCTGCCAGAAGGCCAGCAGGTTGGTGCCAAGCAGATGAAATTCATGGACAAGCATTAGCTACACTGAGAGATGGTGATTTTGTAACATTTCTTGGCATCCCCACCAATGCCGTCCCCTAATCAAAACTTATAACCACGTTTTTTCTAACATGCTGCATGTTGTGCAAATGCCCTTTACCTGTGTGCAGCGTAGTCAGGATTTCTGATGTCCCACTTCCATCTGTGATGACGGTGGAAGCAAGGGAGGCACCTGTGCTACCAAAGGAGGCTGTGAGGATGAGAAATCAAATGGTTGCAAGTAGCAATTAAAAGCACAAGTGTGATCTGAGGAGCTTGTGACTTGCTTTAGGTCTCAGGCTTGATAAAAAACTGTGTTACCAGTCTGCTAAATAACTGGAGAGGCAGAGGTCCAGCCGAGGGACATGCGCACCTGGATGTGCTCCTTGATGTTTCTGGAGTTTTCTTGAATCTTGGGTACACCAAATCACAATGATGTGGACACTTTTGCTTTACAAAATTGTAACTGTAGTATTTATAGCTACAAGCTCATAGGTATTAATCATTAAATGCATATCTTCTTGATGCATCCTGACAGCCTGATATTTTTAAAGTGAAGATGTTGTAAGGGGGTTGTTCCTTCACAGAGATGTTTAATTTGTAGTTGTCTGCTATGAATATTTTACAGATTTACACGGTCACGTCTTAATCCAGGTGAAACCCCCAAGTTAACAGAATATTTGTTTTAAATAGCACTTGCAAAATGGCTGTTCTTACCTTGATAAACTGTGGCTGGGATTTCGGGAGCTGATGTGGCATTTTCCTCTGTGATGATAGTGGATGCAGAAGACATAACTGAGACCAAGAGAAAGTTGAGGAAATAAAAAGCAGAGGAGAGATTGGCAGCAGTTAGGAGTGTACGTGTAAACTGAAATCTTGATGAAAGTAAGTAGATTTGGGCTTTGCAGGACAGTGAATGAATGCATAGCCCTTTATTTTTGCTGAGAAAGAGGACTTTCACCTTCATTTAGTATTTAATAATGAAGATAGTTGATATTTCTGACTGCATTCTTTTACTGCTAGAGATGCAATAGTCATTTGGAAAGATGCAAAGTGGCCATTGTTAGGAGAAACAAAGAGAGAGATTTGTCTTGTGCTTTGGAAGTGACTTTCAGGATGCAAGTGTGCCTCACCTTCCTCGAGGTTTGCAAAGGTCCCTGGAGCAGACGGTGTCTCAGTCCCTGCTGGGCTTGAGCTGGATGCAGAGGAGGAATCTGTGGAGGTGGCCAAGGGGTGGGGAAATATGTTATTAAACAGAAACACCACCATGTAAAAGAAAAGACATTTCAAGGATCAGTGAAATCATTAATACTTCAGGCTTCATGGAAAAGAAAGTCATTTCGTCAGACTTTAGCTTTTGGTAATGTGACTCAGAAGAACATCTGCCCGTTAGTAATTATAAGTGAACTTGGGAGATGGATGCCACTGGTGCACCTCTCAGCAGGGTATAAACACACCTTATTTCCATTCTACTTTTGCACTAACTTAGGAACCAGGGAAAATTAAGAAGATTATTAAAAGAACTGAAGGTGAAGAAAATATGCAGGTAAGAGTGCCTCATATGAACCAATAGTAAAGATCTCACCATACATACATGCAGTCTTGCTAACTGTATATGCATTTTGCAACTATAACTTTGTAAGCTGTACTTAGGATTCCTGGAGTAGATACTGCCTCAGCCTCTTAATTTATTGAAGTGGATGCACAGGAGGAATACAGGAGTGTTGAAGGGACTGTGAAAGAGTTGAGGAAATACATAACTGGAGAAAAATATCGGTCTCATTGGTGAGAGAGTCCAACAGGGATGAGTGGGAAAGGGAGAACCAGCTTCTGTACTGTGTCAGGTGGTGACATCTCCATCTTTAGAACTGGGAAAGAACTGTCAAAGAATATTGAATCTTTGAGGTGAAGATGTCACAATCTGATTTAATCATTGATGCTCTCCACTGTAAAGGATCCACTTTTGCCCAGACAAAAGCACTGATATTTGGGCACTTTTGCTGATGCCTAAATGATGCTAATAGTACAAGCAGCTTAAAGCCCCAAATTGTTTGTAATTACATCTCTCTGAAACTTTGACAGCCCAGAGTTTTAGAAATGAAGGGTTTAGAAGCTGGATTCTTTCTTCACTGAGGTGATTAGTTAGCAGCTGACTGATCTGAAACTTTATACAGCTGTTGTACTCCTACCAATGTCAACTATTTGAAACAAACTGAAGCACTGTTATTATTAGATTTTATGGCATAGTGTCTGTTCTTACCTTCATCAGCTGTGGAAGGGATTTCTGGAGCTGAGGTACCACCATCTCCTGTAAGTGGGGTGGGTGAAATGGATGGTTCTGCAGTACTTTCAGAGTCTGTGAGAAGAAGGAGCAACCACGGAAATGAGAGGGAGAAAGCATTCAGGTAAGAGTGAATGACTGAAATCACCTCTTGATGAATTTAATTGCCTTAAGGCTTTGTGGAAAAGGGAGTCTGTCCACATCCACCGACATGGCTCAGAAATGGATCTTCATGTTAATGCTTTGCATTACAAGCATCAAAAAAGTTTCAGTCTTCTTTCACCAAGAGTGAGAAAAGCAAAAGGAGTGTGAGGAGCAAAAGTCGAGATGAGTGTTGTAATTTGGCAGTAAGTTTTATGGGCATCTAGTTTCCCCCCACTGCAATGGGGGATGCTTGGTCAGCTTTACTAAGAAGTTCAAAAAGTGAAATAACAAAGGGTGTTCTGGCTGTATAGAGGGAAAAGTTTATTGCAGCTATTCGTGGCTTATCTGACTGAAAGTCCTCCTCCCAGAGGCACAGTAGTCATTGGAGAAAGGAGGGAGAGGCTGTCAGGACTGACACTGAAACACAGCATCTGTTTTTCCTCAATTCACTGCCAGATCTCCTTGCCCTGTGGAGCATCACCATTAGCAGGTGGGAGCTGTGCTGAAGAGGGGTTGGGGGTTGGAGGGAGAGTCAGCTCTCTCATCCCCAGCATTCTGGGCTGAGCCTGCAACATCCTGGGCCACAGGTTGTGAGAGGCTGAATCTGAGCTGAGAAATCCTCAGGAAGGGAGTACAGGACCTGCCGTTTGTCCTGGAGTGGCTTAAGAAGAAGGCCCAAGCCTGGAGGCTTATAGATTGTCTAGAATGTTACAGATGGTGAGAAACATAGACCGGGTGGGTTTTTCCTGCGTCATGCTTCTTAAAGAAATAAAAATAATGATTTCCTTTGGATTCTGTGGTTCAAATTCTGCACCATTCATCTTCCCTTGAAGCAGGCATTGCATAAAGCGTTTGCAGCTCCCGACTGGACTAGTGGTAGTAATGTTAGTGATAGCCTGCCTGTGCTGCCAGAAGGCCAGCAGGTTGGTGCCAAGCAGATGAAATTCATGGACAAGCATTAGCTACACTGAGAGATGGTGATTTTGTAACATTTCTTGGCATCCCCACCAATGCCCTCTCCTAATCAAAACTTATAACCACATTTTTTCTAGCATGCTGCATGTTGTGCAAATGCCCTTTACCTGTGTGCAGCGTAGTCAGGATTTCTGATGTCCCACTTCCATCTGTGATGGTGGTGGAAGCAAGGGAGGCACCTGTGCTACCAAAGGAGGCTGTAAGGATGAGAAATCAAATGGTTGCAAGTAGCAATTAAAAGCACAATTGAGATCTGAGGAGTTTGTGACTTGCTTTAGGTCTCAGGCTTGATAAAAAACAGTGTTATCAGTCTGCTGAATAACTGGAGAGGCAGAGGTCCAGCCGAGGGAGATGCGCACCTGGATGTGCTCCTTAATGTTTCTGGAGTTTGCATGAATCTTGGGTACACCAAATCACAATGATCTGGACACTTTTGCTTTACAAAATTGTAACTGTAGTATTTATAGCTACAAGCTCGTAGGTATTAATCATTAAATGCGTATATTCCTGACACGTTCTGACAGCCTGATATTTTTAAAGTGAAGATGTTTTAAGGGGGTTGTTCCTTCACAGAGATGTTTAATTTGTAGTTGTCTGCTATGAATATTTTACAGATTTACACGGTCACGTCTTAATCCAGGTGAAACCCCCAAGTTAACAGAATATTTGTTTTAAATAGCACTTGCAAAATGACTGTTCTTACCTTGATAAACTGTGGTTGGGATTTCGGGAGCTGATGTGGCATTTTCCTCTGTGACAATAGTGGATGCAGAAGATGTAACAGAGGCCAAGAGAAAGTTGAGGAAATGAAAAGGAGAGGAGAGATTGGCAGCAGTTAGGAGTGTACGTGTCAACTGAAATCTTGATGAAAGTAAGTAGATTTGGGCTTTGCAGAACAATGAGTGAATGCATAGCCCTTTATTTTTGCTGAGAAAGAAGACTTTCACCTTCATTTAATATTTAATAATGAAGACAGTTGATATTTCTGACTGCATTCTTTTACTACTATAGATGCTATACTCATTTGGAAAGATGCAAAGTGGCCATTGTTAGGGGAAACAAAGAGAGAGATTTGTCTTGTGCTTTGGAAGTGACTTTCAGGATGCAAGTGTGCCTCACCTTCCCCGAGGTTTGCAAAGGTCCCTGGAGCAGACGGTGTCTCAGTCCCTGCTGAGCTTGAGCTGGGTGCGGAGGAGGAATCTGTGGAGGTGGCCAAGGGGTGGGGAAATATGTTATTAAACAGAAACACCACCATGTAAAAGAAAAGACATTTCAAGGATCAGTGAAATCATTAACACTTCAGGCTTCATGGAAAAGAAAGTCATTTCGTCAGACTTTAGCTTTTGGTAATGTGACTCAGAAGAACATCTGCCCGTTAGTAATTTTAAGTGAACTTGGGAGATGGATGCCACTGGTGCACCTCTCAGCAGGGTATAAACACACCTTATTTCCATTCTACTTTTGCACTAACTTAGGAACCAGGGAAAATTAAGAAGATTATTCAAAGAATTGAAGGTGAAGAAAATATCCAGGTAAAAGTGCCTCATATGAACCAATTGTAATGATCTCACCATACATACATGCAGTCTTGATAACTTTATGTACATTTTGCAACTATAAGTTTGTAAGCTGTACTACTTCCTGGAGTAGATACTGCCTCAGCCTCTTAATTTATTGAAGTGGATGCAAAGGAGGAATACAGGGGTGCTGAAGGGACTGTGAAAGAGCTGAGGAAATACATAATTGGAGAAAAACATCGGTCTCCTTGGTGAGAGAGTCCAACAGGGATGAGTGGGAAAGGGAGAACCAGCTTCTGTACTGTGTCAGGTGGTGACATCTCCATCTTTAGAACTGGGAAAGAACTGTCAAAGATTATTGAATCTTTGAGGTGAAGATGTCACAATCTGATTTAATCATTGATGCTCTCCACTGTAAAGGATCCACTTTTGCCCAGACAAAAGCACTGATATTTGGGCACTTTTGCTGATGCCTAAATGATGCTAATAGTACAAGCAGCTTAAAGCCCCAAATTGTTTGTAATTACATCTCTCTGAAACTTTGACAGCCCAGAGTTTTAGAAATGAAGGGTTTAGAAGCTGGATTCTTTCTTCACTGAGGTGATTAGTTAGCAGCTGACTGATCTGAAACTTTATACAGCTGTTGTATTCCTACCAATGTCAACTATTTGAAACAAACTGAAGCACTGTTATTATTAGATTTTATGGCATAGTGTCTGTTCTTACCTTCATCAGCTGTGGAAGGGATTTCTGGAGCTGAGGTACCACCATCTCCTGTAAGTGGGGTGGGTGAAATGGATGGTTCTGCAGTACTTTCAGAGTCTGTGAGAAGAAGGAGCAACCACGGAAATGAGAGGGAGAAAGCATTCAGGTAAGAGTGAATGACTGAAATCACCTCTTGATGAATTTAATTGCCTTCAGGCTTTGTGGAAAAGGGAGTCTGTCCACATCCACCGACATGGCTCAGAAATGGATCTTCATGTTAATGCTTTGCATTACAAGCATCAAAAAAGTTTCAGGCTTCTCTCACCGAGAGTGAGAAAAGCAAAAGGAGTGTGAGGAGCAAAAGTCGAGATGAGTGTTGTAATTTGGCAGTAAGATTTATGGGCATCTAGTTTCCCACTACTGCAATGGGGCATGCTTGGTCAGCTTTACTAAGAAGTTCAAAAAGTGAAATAACAAAGGGTGTTCTGGCTGTATAGAGGCAAATGTTTATTACAGCTATTCGTGGCTTATCTGACTGAAAGTCCTCCTCCCAGAGGCACAGTAGTCATTGGAGAAAGGAGGGAGAGGCTGTCAGGACTGACACTGAAACACAGCATCCGTTTCTCCTGCAATTCGCTGCCAGATCTCCTTGCCCTGTGGAGCATCACCATTAGCAGGTGGGAGCCGTACTGAAGAGGGGTTGGGGGTTGGAGGGAGAGTCAGCTCTCTCATCCCCAGCATTCTGGGCTGAGCCTGCAACATCCTGGGCCACAGGTTGTGAGAGGCTGAATCTGAGCTGAGAAATCTTCAGGAAGGGAGTACAGGACCTGCCGTTTGTCCTGGAGTGGCTTAAGAAGAAGGCCCAAGCCTGGAGGCTTATGAATTGTCTAGAATATTACAGATGGTGAGAAACATAGACCAGGTGGCTTTTTCCTGCGTCATTGTCCTGGTTTGGCCTAAACCAGGCTGATTTTCCTTTCAGTGATTTTTACTTTCAGCTAAGTCTCCTCTAAGTAACTGCACTTTCTGAAACTAACTGCATGTTTGCAGACAGTGTCTGCTTCCAGGACTGATAATGCTCGAAGTTTGTAGTTATCGCTGAGGTACCGGTAGGGATGTTGTGCAGTAAGGCTCTTGCTGTACTTATTCTTAGAGAAACCAAGGTCACTGCTGAATTCCTCACTGCGTACAAGTGAAAAGCTGAAGGGGGGTCGCAGCTGCAGCGGGGAGCAGACAGGGCAGGTGACCCAAAATTGACCAACGAGGGTATTCCATCCCACACACGTCATTCTCGGTATAAAGGGGGGGGATCATGAGGGTCTCGCTTTTTTTCTGCTATGGCCGGTGTCCAAGGAGGACTCCGACTGTTTTCCTGCTGCCCCCGATCCCGATCCGTGCATCCCTGAATCCAGCTCTCAACCGTCGCTATCCCAGCCTGGGCCTTCCCGGAGCCTGCCCTGCAGTGCTGGTGGTGACGTGGCTGACTTCAGGGGAGCTCAGTCTTGGTTTTGTGTATATATTTGTATATATTTGATTATTTCTATTATTATTATTATATTCTTTTTCATTATTATAGTTTATTAAAACTGTTTTAACTTTCCAACCCGGAAGTCTCTCTCCCTTTTCCCTTTCCCTTTGGGGGGAGGCGGGGGGATAACAGAGGGCATCTGCCACAGGTTTAATAGCTGGCCCAGCTTTAAACCGTGACAGTCATGCTTCTTAAAGAAATAAAAATAATGATTTCCTTTGGATTCTGTGGTTCAAATTCTGCACCATTCAGCTTCCCTTGAAGCAGGCATTGCATAAAGCATTTGCAGCTCCCGACTGGACTAGTGGTAGTAATGTTAGTGATAGCCTGCCTGTGCTGCCAGAAGGCCAGCAGGTTGGTGCCAAGCAGATGAAATTCATGGACAAGCATTAGCTGCACTGAGAGATGGTGATATTGTAACATTTCTTGGCATCCCCACCAATGCCCTCTCCTAATCAAAACTTATAACCACATTTTTTCTAGCATGCTGCATGTTGTGCAAATGCCCTTTACCTGTGTGCAGCGTAGTCAGGATTTCTGATGTCCCACTTCCATCTGTGATGGCGGTGGAAGCAAGGGAGGCACCTGTGCTACCAAAGGAGGCTGTAAGGATGAGAAATCAAATGGTTGCAAGTAGCAATTAAAAGCACAAGTGTGATCTGAGGAGCTTGTGACTTGCTTTAGGTCTCAGGCTTGATAAAAAACTGTGTTATCAGTCTGCTGAATAACTGGAGAGGCAGAGGTCCAGCCGAGGGAGATGCGCACCTGGATGTGCTCCTTAATGTTTCTGGAGTTTGCATGAATCTTGGGTACACCAAATCACAATGATCTGGACACTTTT
The DNA here is from genome assembly GCF_013368605.1 of Nyctibius grandis. Lineage (NCBI taxonomy): Eukaryota > Metazoa > Chordata > Aves > Nyctibiiformes > Nyctibiidae > Nyctibius > Nyctibius grandis. The sequence goes on along the minus strand of NC_090661.1, from coordinate 100,354,214 downwards.
GCTTTACAAAATTGTAACTGTAGTATTTATAGCTACAAGCTCGTAGGTATTAATCATTAAATGCGTATATTCCTGATACGTTCTGACAGCCTGATATTTTTAAAGTGAAGATGTTTTAAGGGGGTTGTTCCTTCACAGAGATGTTTAATTTGTAGTTGTCTGCTATGAATATTTTACAGATTTACATGGTCACATCTTAATCCAGCTGAAACCCCCAAGTTAACAGAATATTTGTTTTAAATAGCACTTGCAAAATGACTGTTCTTACCTTGATAAACTGTGGTTGGGATTTCGGGAGCTGATGTGGCATTTTCCTCTGTGACAATAGTGGATGCAGAAGATGTAACAGAGGCCAAGAGAAAGTTGAGGAAATGAAAAGGAGAGGAGAGATTGGCAGCAGTTAGGAGTGTACGTGTCAACTGAAATCTTGATGAAAGTAAGTAGATTTGGGCTTTGCAGAACAATGAGTGAATGCATAGCCCTTTATTTTTGCTGAAAAAAGAGACTTTCACCTTCATTTAATATTTAATAATGAAGACAGTTGATATTTCTGACTGCATTTTTTTGCTACTAGAGATGCAATATTCATTTGGAAAGATGCAAAGTGGCCATTGTTAGGGGAAACAAAGAGAGAGATTTGTCTTGTGCTTTGGAAGTGACTTTCAGGATGCAAGTGTGCCTCACCTTCCTCGAGGTTTGCAAAGGTCCCTGGAGCAGACGGTGTCTCAGTCCCTGCTGAGCTTGAGCTGGGTGCGGAGGAGGAATCTGTGGAGGTGGCTAAGGGGTGGGGAAATATGTTATTAAACAGAAACACCACCATGTAAAAGAAAAGACATTTCAAGGATCAGTGAAATCATTAATACTTCAGGCTTCATGGAAAAGAAAGTCATTTCGTCAGACTTTAGCTTTTGGTAATGTGACTCAGAAGAACATCTGCCCGTTAGTAGTTATAAGTGAACTTGGGAGATGGATGCCACTGGTGCACCTCTCAGCAGGGTATAAACACACCTTATTTCCATTCTACTTTTGCACTAACTTAGGAACCAGGGAAAATTAAGAAGATTATTAAAAGAACTGAAGGTGAAGAAAATATCCAGGTAAAAGTGCCTCATATGAACCTATTGTAAAGATCTCACCATACATACATGCAGTCTTGATAACTTTATGTGCAAGCAGACTTAATCATATGCCCATTTTCCCTCCAACCACATTTTCCTATGAAAATGAAGATGGTCTTGGCCATTGGGTCTTCCAAGGCTAATTACATGCAGTTATTATATATTTTTACTGAATTCCCAGTGTTCCTCCTACCTACTCTAAACATATTGCATATATTGCTCAAAATTTCCACATATGACATTTGAAGTTTGTTTTTTTCCCTTGCCTTTGCCAGCAGAAGTCAGGGGTTCTGTGGTAGATGTCACGACAGTGCTGTCTGTGGAAAATGTTGATGCAGTCTGGGGCTTCTTTGAGGCTGCTGGAAGTTAGAGGACATAAATTATTAGAGAAGTGTAAGAATGGTCATGAGAACTGAGACATTGGTGAAATAATTTAAACATCAGGTTTTCTGCAGCACCTGGGTTAATGCACCAGACCTTAACTTCTGGTAGTGTGTGTGACGTTTCTGTAGATTAATGGCAGTTCTAAATGTACTTCAGAGATATTTGGTAGTGGTGCCATCAGTGCAGAAATAGATGTGCAGAGTATGCAGAAACAGTTCAGGACTACTACCATGTGTTTTTGCAGGTTCAAGTCTTGAGAAGAAATTATTTTGGGGACCACTTTTTCTCTTCTGGGCTACATATGATCGAAAATCTGCATTTTAGCACCCACTCCTCTGTGGCTGTGTATTATGAAGAGCATTAGTAATTAACTCAATACTTAAAAACCCCAGGAAACATGAGTAATGTCCATACTTTAAGGTTTCTAGGGTGCTGTGATTATTTCAGGAACAGTTAAAAAAACAGGAGTCAGAAACTTAGACCTGCAGTGTCAAGACTTGCCTTATGTTTTCCCTAATTAGTAGTAGATGAGTGGCAAATACAGTTCCTATGAGCAATCCAAAGAACAGAAATAATGTTACAGTGGATGAATAAATAGTAATTTGGAGCAATAACTAGTAATTTGGAGCACATACCTTTCTAGAATACTGTCTGCCAAGGAGCTGTAATCACATGATTTTTGAGTTAAAAATTGGTCTCTGAGCATTTGGCGAGACTGTGAAGAGCTAATGGACCTATGTCTCAAGAGCCCTGCCTTACCTGTCAGTGCAACCATGGGGCATGCCACACCCGTGAACATGGAAAAAAAGCAAAAATTTGCTTTTATAGTGCAGTTATTTGTATTGTTTCAAAATAGGCTGCTTCTAGCAATGCAATCTTTGATTTCAGTTATGTTTATGACAACAGTATTAACTTTTATTTTCAATTCAGACATGCCTGGTTCACATCTGGATGTGCTTCTATCTCCTCCTAACTCTTTGCCTTTCTTGTCCTGGGAATGGCCTGTAATCAGGTGTTGACTAAAGTGGTCCTGTACTACTTCCTTTTCACCATTTTCGTACTTGGTGCTTGCTGCTACTGATCTTGGTATTTTTTCCAGGACATCCCCAATCACGCAGACCAGCCTAAACATAAGGAGCCTCCACACGCACACAGTTCAGCTCTAGTGTGATTTCCAAGCTTTACTCTGATGTTTCTTGCATTTATAGTCAACAGGAAAATCCAAAGAGTTTTTTAAGAGTGCATAACTCTTTTTTTTTTTTTTTTACCTGAACAGATGACACTGACATCCTCATTGTGTCCACAGTCCTGCGTGCTCCAGCCAGCATGCTGACAGTCCCAAAGGTAAGATTCAGTTCCTCTACACCGCACATCATCCAGGTAGATGTCTCCTCTGCCAGGGCCAAAGTAAGACCATCCCAACACAGAAACAACTTGACCACAATCAAGCTGTCTGCATACAACGCTGCCACTGCTCATATTGAAGTCGTCATCACAGACTGTCCCCCATTTGCCTTCATGGTAAACTTCAACCCTCCCGGCACATCGGTCCCCTCCAGCTACCAGTCGCAGTTGTGGATCTTCTGAAACTAAAGCAAAAATTGACAGGTAAACATCTCAATTTGTTTATTCCCAGGTTATCTAAACTTCTTACATCTGAGCTTGTATCCCCATCTGTGCAGAGATGGGCTGCCCAGTGTTTCTGTGTCCCCAGTACCCACATCTTACTGGGGAATGCCTGCACTGTGCAAAGCAGGACAGGGCAGGGAGCTGAACAGCAGAGCCCAAACCAGTGCGGTTAATTCAGCCCTGTTCACATGGCTCTGCTGCATACAGGACCAGATCTATCATGGTAGATTATCGTTGGCTGTGCTGGTGAGATAACCAGCTCACCCAGAGCTGGCTCATGTGTGCCCTGTATGTTCACACGCAGGAGCATGTCTCACTCTCTTACCTTTGGGTGTGAATTTGTCTTTTATCCATTCTAAAAATCTGTTCCAGAGTGAGTTTTGATCTCCAGTTGCTGAGTCTTCTGGTGAATTCCACCATGCACCACTTGCTGTGGCAGATAAGAAAACATATTAGCATTGATGTAACGTATCACAATTCTGGGTATATTTTATGTTTTGCTGTGAGATGGTACCTGGTATGTGTTGATACAGAGTTAGTTACAGTCAGTGGTAGTATGTGGTGTGTTTTCAAAGCAATCCTGTGGTTCCTCCCTGTGTCTGGAAGGACATGCTCATTTCCTCATAGTTCAGTGGAAGATGGCTGTAGAGGACCTCATTTCATGGCAGCAAAAAGAGCAAAGGGATCTGACCCCAGAAATCCTCATGTACATCCTTCACCTTCAGTGAAGACATGGGCTTCTGGGAGCTGAGCTCTGCCAAATTTCACTGGGGCAGTAGAAAGGGTTACTTACCTTTGCTGTATGTGATTGCTACAATAGCAGGGGAGGCTGTGGACCATTTGTCTGTGCAGACAGTGACAGTTGTTTTGGCTGCAGCCCAGCATGTTAGCTTAAATCTTTGCAAATGCCTGCTCAGGTCTGCATGGGAAGCCTAACTTTGTCTAACTCTGCAGTGAAGAGAATAATATATACTTCTTAAGGTATTTGAAAATGTATGTTTGATTAAACCAGACCATGGCATCATGGTTCAGATACCAGGAAATGGTCTTCCAAAACAGGATACAAACCTGTGGTCTGATGGTGTGGTTTTGATAACGTGTAGTTTTAGTCACATAAATACCTTTGAAAATCTACTTACATTCCCTGAAAGGAAAAAGGATTTAGGCTGCCAGGGGTCAAAGTGATGTTTTCAAACGGCACCTTTTAAAATAATATCCTTGCTCTTTCAGAATTAGCGTGCTCTGAAGAGCTGTGCCTGATTCAATCACTAAAATCAGGAGCAATTTCATTTGGGGATTTTTTTTGTTATTTTCAAATTGACATTTGATCTTCACACACTCACTTTCACAGACTTTTACCTTAGTGATACTAAAGTCTCGGGTTTGCAAGACAAGATCCTAAGTGATTTTTCCAGTCAAAGTTAATCTAGTCTACGTCAGGTCAAATCAAAAGCAAAAGTGAACCTATGGAATAAGGACAAAGACTATAGGGTTGCTGAAGTGCTGGGATTTGATCACCTTCTTGAAATGCAGCTTAGTCCTCTTTGATGCTGAACTTCCCTCTGGATTGCTTTTGCTCTTGTTTTATAAGTAATTCAATATAGCAATTCCCTTAATCTACACTCCATGAAATTATCTCTTTTTGTAAGGGATTGACAAGACTTTATTTGCGGTGTTCATGCTGATAATTAAAGGTCAAAGGATCTCATTCAAACTAGCAAGATTATAAGGAAGTTTTGGAGTTATTGTTGCTTGAAGTTCAAAGGAATATGGCACTGCAGTAAAGTGTATTTCCACCTGGGTCTGGCAGGCTGCTCTGTGTTTCTTTTTCTCTCTTTCTCTACATTGTTAAATGTACAGTATAGAATAATCTAAATTCAAAACTAGAATATTAGAAGAAGAACAACTTCCCCAAACTATTCCCCTCATAGAAGAGAAACAAAGAAAATATTCTTGAGCACCTTCACTTTTGGAATGTAACCTATGGATTTGATCTGAATCTTTGAATTAGAAGGTAAATTAAACCAACAATTTTATGGTACAGAGCTTGTCAGCAATATTCTAGGAGACTCTTTGTCACCAGTTCCCAACAAGCCAGTCTGTATTAGTAACTAATTCTGTCTGTAACATTTCCCTGCAAGCATGAAAAAATTTTAGACACGGTACCTGGTTCAGATAGAAGAGTAGCACTTAACAGCAACGACCAAGTGAGACTCACTCGAAGGTCCATTTTCATTGCGGTTGTCTGTTCTAACCCAATGCAGTTTCAGAATTTATACTAAATGAGTTCTGGCTGCCCAAAGGTGTGTGCTGTGCAATTTGATCTTTCTTCCTGAACTTCCAGATCAATGCCAAGAAAGTGATTTACTGAGTATTTTCATTTCACAGGGTACATCCAGACATCCGGATAAGCAGATCCAGATCACAGCGCTGTTCCGGACTGGCTACCGAGATCTTCCCAAACACTCCCCAGGCACCTTTGTGGCTATGTGTTGATGATGTGGTTGTTCCAGGAAACAGTGATTTACTTTTGGAGATTAGGCTTTTTGGTAAGGATTCTCATACCACCGGTTAAGTTGGTTTCCAACTTAAAACCATTCTAAACCAGATTAAATTGTTGTGAGAATTGTGCCAAAAGAAGATTAGCATCCTAAAAATGACAGGAAAGTCTCAACCAAATTCTCTCTGTCCGCTATAGATTACTCCTGTAAGAAGCAGTTTCTGTGCTTATTCATATTTCTCTGACTCCTCTTTAACCTGGGACTAGATCCCTCCAGCGTGTTTCAGATCTGCAATTCTCTCTCTCTCACTTGCAGCCTACAGAGCAATAAAATGGCTGTAAGAGATATTGGCTAAGGCATGGTTGGGTAAGAAGAACTGTTCTGAGGAGGGTAACTACGTAGGGCTAAACTACAACAACCAAGGAAAGGGAGCAAGATGGGGCCAGAGGGTGCTAAATTTAGCTAAAACTGTGCAAGTCAAGGAGTCTGTATGTGAAAACAGAGGGGCGTGACCAGCTGCCATGCCCTGTTCTGGGGAAGACCAGTATAGACTGAAGTCACGGGGCCCTATGCAGTGATCTACACTGACTTGCTGTAATCCCCAAGAAAATGGTGAGCACCAATGGAGCACAGTAGGGAAAATCCAAATAATCCTTATGAGCCATGAGGTTGCTGAAGGGAATTAGTCACCTTCCTTACTTTACAGTAACCATAAGTGCTGGACAAGATGAAGACTCCACTGACAATTTAAGCCCTGCTCTCCATCTACCTGTTTCACAGCTGGTACGTTTCTGATCAAACTGGAATGGGGCTGCCCAGGGAGGTGGTGGAGTCACCATCTCTGGAGGTGTTTAAGAAAAGACTGGACATGGCACTTAGTGCCATGGTCTAGTTGACAGGGTGGTGTAGGGGCAGCGGCTGGACTCGATGATCCCTGAGGTCTCTTCCAACCTGGTTGATTCTGTGATTCTGTGATTCTGTGAAACTAGGCTGAGATTTTTCCCCTTGTCTTCAAAGGGCAAACACACATGCTATCTGACAGTCCTGTGGGTTACACCCCTCAGAAACATAAACTGCACAGAGCCTGAGGAGGGGGAGCCTCTGTCTGTTAGGACCTATGAGATATACTTTTGGATCTTTTCAGATTAGGTGACTTGCATGAAAAAAAGGGAATCCCACCTAGAAAGGCCATCCAATACAGCTGGAAAAGATTTGCCTCTAGCAAAGCCACATGTCCAGCAGGATCCCTCCAGCCACACAGTCTTCTCTTTGGCATGAGGTTGTGGTGTCAACACTACCGTGGCCTCTGATACTCCAAATGATGTCTCCATCTGTATCTCATTCTGTACTCTCAGGGAGAAGATGGGTCTCACCTAGAAAGAAAAAAAAAAACAAAGCTAAGTTTTCGTAGATAGTTTAAAAATGAACATAAATTCTTTCTTTCCGTGAATGCTCTTGTTATTTTCTTAGCACAGTATGATGTATGATATCTACCTAGATATCCGTGTACCTTCACAGTACTTTCTTGAGCAAAACCAGTCTTGTCAAGTATCTAAGCTCCTAGTTCCGTGTGTGTGTATGACTTGAATTCAGTGTCATTTCCTGAAGTGACTAAGTGGGTTTATGGTAAATCCTTACAAACATATTTCTATCCACATAGATCTAAGCTGGGCCTGAACAGTACAGTGTGTGCCAGTTTTCTTTCCTGACAGCAATTAAACTATTTTATACAAACATTTTTCACTTTTAAATTAGAAAGGAAATTTAGAAATGGTCCAAAACTCCAACTGAAATCTCATTAAGATTTTATTCTCAGAACAATGACAAACAAATTCCTTATATCTTGTGATTTTACCTAGATCTAAATGCTCTGGATTTACAGATTTGGATCCAAACAATGTCACGTAGAAGGCACAGAAGTCTGATATGCACGTACCATATCAGTGTACTTCAATCCATCTTCTAATGAAAATATTTTTCTGGCTGCTGCTGGACTTTCAATGACGTTCTCTCCAGGAAGTGTAGAGTCCTGTAGAAATAGCCAATGTGTCAGTCTGGTGACTCGGCCAGTGTGCTCAGCAGTAAAGCTACTCGTCCAAGAAATCCCATGCAGCAGGAGCATGGGTGTTAATGGAAAGCGGGGACATAATTCACATTATCTAGTTGTAGGCATCTAATCTATTTCTAAACTAAGCTCTTAATCAGTGGCATTTCAGTGCACCTCTATTTGGAGCCTCGATATAGGGATAGGACTATATGGGGGACATGGCTGAATGCAAGTATCTTGAATAGGAAGGAGTGTCAAGATTTGCTTTTTCAGCATTCCTCAGTCTCTTTTGTAAAACAGGTCCCAAAGAAGACGTTAGTCACAGTGAACACGTGGAGGGCCGAGGACTCCACTACCCAGCTCTTGCCTAGTGAGGCTGGATCTCACCTTAGGTTATTTTGGCCTCGAGTTGCGTCAGAGGAGGTTTAGATTGGATATCAGGAAAAATTTCTTCACTGAAAGGGTTATCAAACATTTGAACAGACTGCCCAGAAAAGTGGTGGAGTCACCATCTCTGAAGGTATTTAAAAGATGAGTAGATGTGGTGCTTAGGGACATGGTTTAGTGGTGGCTTTGGCAGTGCTGGTTTCATGTTTGGACTTGATGATCTTAAAGGTCCTTTCCAGCCCAAACAATTCTGTGATTCTATGATTCTAAGTAACGGTGGTAGGTGTGAATGCTACCAAGGACAGGAGATTTGTAGAGCTGATCTGTGGCGATAGGTGACAATGAATGAGCAGCCTCCACATTAAACATTGCAGCTCCTGTCACGGACATTGAAGGCGCCATTAGAAAGGAGGTGGTAAGGCTTGAAAGCTGAGCAAGCGGACTAATCCTGTGTGACAGGAACCATCAGTGATGACAACAGGGCTTATCTTTGTGGTCTTGGGATAGCAAAGCTGTTTCCCAGAACATCTTCTTAAGGAAATCTATCAAAATTCACTGATAGAAAACAAACGGCATTTTTCTGTAGTGAAACAGTTCTATGCTGGAGGTTGGGTGTTAATCTTTCCTCATGGAGTGAAGTTTTGCTGCACTGGCAAAACTGCCTCTCCTGGGAAACAGCTTTTTCCAAATACATGTGAATTTCAGCGTGTATTTTGTATTGTGAAATCTAGCATCTGAATATTGGGGAAATAGCATTCATACAGTGCGGGATGACACGTGCATACACGGACAGAGGTACATATGTTTGCATATGTGAGACATTCTCCATAGGACACCTTCTGCTAAGGGGCAAGTTCTCCATGAAGTCATGCTGCTCTGCAGCTCTGACTGACAACTTCTCCAGAATCACAGAATCATCTTGGTTGGAAAGGACCTTTAAGATTATTGAGTCCAACCATTAACCTAACGCTGCCAAGTCAACCACTAAACAATATCCCTAAACAATATCCCTAAGCACCACATCTACTTGTCTTTTAAATAGCTGCAGGGATGGTGACTCCCCCACTTCCCTGGGCAGCCTGTTCCAATGCTTGACAACCCTTTCTGTGAAGAAATTTTTCCTGATATCCAATCTAAACCTCCTCTGGTGCAACTTGAGGCCATTTCCTCTTGTCCTGTTGCTTGTTACCTGGGAGAGGATACCGACCCCCACCTCCCTACAATCTCCTTTCAGGTACTTGTATACAGCAATAAGGTCTCCCCTGAGCCTCCTTTTCTCCAGGATAAACCAAAAGTAAGCTCACCAAAGGCATTTAAACATCTAATTTTCATGGAAAAATCAGTGTTATAATTTCCATAAGGATCTGGGTCTAACATAGTTTAAGGGGCTAAAAGCAATGGGGAAATGCAAAGGTGTTCTGAAGGCTCCCACCACTGGAGGGCAGCGAGGCACTGTCCTGAGGGAGTGAGCACGTCTCTGGACAGGATGGTCTAACAACACAGGGCTTTTGTAGGGTCCATAAAGAGGCCTCTGCTTTAGCAGATAGCTTTAGAAGTATGCAGAGGTGAAAATAAACATATGCAAAAGAGACAGCCACAAACGGCAGGACAGTTGTTTCCGTTCCTCATCTGTCTCCTGCCAAGGTTGGAGGATATGTCTGCCCAAACGGAGATGAGGAGAAACTCTGGCCCCCTTCAGGCATCCATCTATTTCCTCTGCCCTTGCAGTTCTTCACTCGTTATCACTTAATGAGGTTATAAAGCATGACACCTGATAGTTCTTGTATCTAATATATGTAAAGATTTTCACTGGGGTATCTTTGAAGGAATAACTAGGGCTGACTGCCTTTCTCCTATACGTGCATTTTTTGTACAAATACTGATTTGCATTTCTTCTTCCCCGAAGAAAAGAAATTACTGGTGTGTGTGAACTCCCAAAACAGTGCACTTTTTTCAGTGCTATAGTGATGCATTTGTTATTTCTTTAAATACACTTACTGCACTTTGGAGAAGGTTTCTTATGCGACAAATCCTGTTTTTTGCTGAACCTGTCGTGTTCCCAACAGTCTGGTAACAGCCACGTTTAGTGCCCTGCCATAGCAGAGGTGTTTGCGTGTGTGTGTCCCTCTCCTTGCTGGCTGCGCTAGATCTGGGTCAAAGCAGCAGCCTGTAACCAAACACCCTGCCACTGGCACTGACAGCAGCCCAGCCTACGGGAAGCTGCTCTTTGAGCACCTCGAAGGAAGCCGCTTGACTCTCTAAGCGTGGGTCACCTCTGGGAGTGAACTGCTGGTTGGTTGCACCCCATGAGCCAGTCGCATTGTACAGGAGGAGGTACCTTTGGCTTTCAAGCCAAGCCCCTCAGGGCACTTGTGCTTCTTCAGGTGTGGTGCCCACTGCCTGGAAGTCTAGTTTTTTCTTCTGATATTAAATAATGGATTAGTACCGCCACCGCCGCTTTTCCATCCTCTCACCCTGATGCCATCCCTGGAGATAACCACCAGCTCTAGCTCAGCTCACATTGTCTGGAAGTGGGAACCAAATGCTTGTGTATGAGTTGCATGGGAACCTGCTGAGAATGGATTATCGCCAAGAGAATGAACATAGCACCATAAATAAAAAAATGGGAACTTGGGTGTAGAATCACTTATCAATGACTGTGTCTATTTTAGTTTTAGTTGCAGCAAAGAGTGACTATATTATTGTGTAGTGCTATAACTCTGTTGCACAAGGTTTCTCAAGGATGAGACATCTGGGAAAACCTAAACCTCTGTGATGATTATTAAACTCCTGGAAGAAAACTGAAAGAAGTGTTCAAAATCCAGATAGAAGCTGGTTATGTTAAAGAGCTGGACACTTCAGTGCTGGTCCTTCAGCAAGGGGGTGGGGGTAGGGGTGAGGAAGTGAGGACCTTCAGAGCTGAACTGCCACTCCTGCTCAGGACAGAGAGTTAGTCTGTAACTGGTGTCTGTCCTGGTTTCATGGGAATGAAATTTATAGAATCAAGTTTCTGTTAGATTTTGTTTCAGTTTGTGGCCAGCCATGGTGATCAAGGCCCTTAGCAGTTAAATCCAGGGCAGCTGCCCCAGGCTGGCCCACAGGTGTGTTCTATATCATTTATGTCAATTTCACTATAAAAGAGAAAGCTGCTGAGGAGGGGTGGGGTTTTTTTTTGTGCTTTCCTTGCTTTTTTTGTTTGTGTTTTGAAGGATTGCTATTTGTGGAGCAACTTGCCAGCACTCTGTAGCTAAGTATAATTTTGTGTGTTTTGTATTATCATTGATATTGGTTTCTTTATTTTATTAAATCTGTTTAACTTTAACCCATGAGTCTCCCCTTCTCCCCAATTCCCTTCCTTGGTTGGGGAAGGGACACTGGGTGAGAGAACAGCTGTGTATAGTTTAGCCCTGGGTGAGGGCTAAATGAAGACAGTGTCCCAGCATTGTCTCTAACCAATAAAAGAAATTCCCCTCAGAAGTGCTTCAGCAGTGGCTGGTGAGCTCCTGGAGAGGCTGTCTGCTCAGGTCTGGCAAGCAGATTTTCCTGCAGTGTCTCAACAAGTGTCTGCCCTTTATTAACTGATTGAAATTGTTTCTAACCATGAAATCTAAATGCTTTGTAGTTCTAATTCAGTGTTCAGTACTGCTGTTTTGGGGAATTTATGAGTTCTTTGATGTTCTCTTCCCCTTACACTACATATTTAATAGTGGGACATGGACTAAAGGTATGTGTGTTTGGCCCAGCAACCAGTAAATGGGATTTTTCATTTGTGGTGTGTTTCATCTTGCGTCTTCCCTGTTGTAATTATTTCAGCATCTCTGACCATCTTGTCCTTTAGACTACCTTCACCAGTAGTGTGAAAGTGAGCACTGTTTATGTAAGGCTCATGTGTGCTCCAGCTGCTTTTTCTCACCTGCTGTCTGGGTGCAGGACAGTGGGAGTGCTGAAGCTGGGGAGGAGAAGGGTGAGGCTGTGAGCTCCAGGTGGGAGCTGGGGAATGCCTCAGGCACCCCCAGGCAGGCAGAACATTTGGTTAAGGTGGAAAAGGACAGGCTGATCTGCATGTGCGATGTTATCTCTGCAGCAGTGTTTTGGCTGTGGTGAGGACAGTGTGTCTGTGTCAGCAGTTAGTGTAGGGTGGCCTCTGGGAGAGTGTGAGAGTCTTCATGCAGATGTTTGCTGATGTTGGTGTATGATTGCAGGAAGAGAGGCTTCCTTTGTGTAGGCTTGTCTATGAGGTGTAGTGCAGAGAGTAAGAGAGCAAGTGGATATGAATGGATGAAATCTGGTAGGTAGGTAGTTTGTGAGTAGGTTTTGGACAGTTTGTAGGTACCTATTAGGTACAGGACAGGGATCACAGTTGACTTTCTCTGTGTGGTGCTATTGGATTGGTGTGGAAAGCTAATCGGAGGTGACTTTTTGCACGTGTTAGCTGCTCTGCAATTAGAAGCAAGAAAGATGCTCGAGCTAAAGCAGCAGAAAGGGTGCAGCCCTGCAAAGCGGGAGGTGAAACTGGCACAGAACCTGCCGTCTCGTGTTGCCCTGCGGCCCCTTCCCTGCCGCTGCGCTGCGGGTGGTGCAGCCTCCGCGCTCGGACTGTCCCCGGGCTGCCCCTGCCCGAGCCGGCGGCACCCGGGGCCGCCCTGACCGTCCGCGGGTGCCCGGCAGCGGGGACGCGCCGCGGGCGGGGGGCGCCGCTCTGCAGCCGCCGGCGCGTGGCGAGGGCCGCGAGGCGGGGGCGTGGCCCGTGACGGGAATGGTGGGGACACGCGCCACAGGCGCACGGCGCGTGGGTAGCGCGAGCCGGTCGGCGCGGCGGCAGCGGCGGGGCGCAGCAGCAGGTGGAAGGGCGGTGGGTCGGGAGGTGAGCGAGGGGCTGGCGGGCGGACACGGAGGTGACTTGGCGGGGCCACCCCGGTACCGGGTGCGGGGGGAGGCTGGAGCGTGAGGGACGAGGGGAAGGCGAGGGGCAGCCAGCCCGTGGGAGCCACGGGGAGATGCCGAGGCGCCTCGGCAGCCGCGACATCGCGGGCGGGGGAGGGCCCAGGCGCGGCGGGAAACGTAAGAGTGGCTTTGAGGGAAGGGAGCCCCGGGCTGACTGAGAGCACGCGAGAGGCAGGTGCTGCTGTACGTGAGGGAGGGGACGGCACGCGGGCGGTTTGGGCGGGAAGGGCTGAGGTGCCTGAGGGAGGGGACGGCACGCGGGGGGTTTGGGCGGGAAGGGCCGAGGTGCCTGAGGGAGGGGACGGCACGCGGGGGGTTTGGGCGGGAAGGGCCGAGGTGCCTGAGGGAGGGGACGGCACGCGGGGGGTTTGGGCGGGAAGGGCCGAGGTGCCTGAGGGAGGGGACGGCACGCGGGGGGTTTGGGCGGGAAGGGCCGAGGTGCCTGAGGGAGGGGACGGCACGCGGGGGGTTTGGGCGGGAAGGGCCGAGGTGCCTGAGGGAGGGGACGGCACCGGGGGGGATCGTCAGCGGGAAAGGCTGCGGTACCTCGGGGAGGGGACGGCACCCGGGCGGCTTCATCGGGAAACGCTGAGGTACCTCGGGGAGGGAACGGCGCCGGGGGGGATCGTCAGCGGGAAAGGTCTGAGGTACCTCGGGGAGGGGACGGCGCCGGGGTGGGCCTTCGGCGGGAAAGGCTGCGGTATCTCGGGGAGGGGACGGCACCGGGGCGGCTTCGGCGAGAAAGGCTGCGGTACCTCGGGGAGGGGACGGCGCCGGGGGGGCCCTCAGCGGGAAAGGCTGCGGTACCTCGGGGAGGGGACGGCACCGGGGTGGGCCTTCAGCGGGAAAGGCTGCGGTACCTCGGGGAGGGGACGGCACCGGGGCGGCTTCGGCGAGAAAGGCCGAGGTACTTCGGGGAGGGGACGGCGCCGGGGGGGCCTTCAGAGGGAAAGGCTGCGGTACCTCGGGGAGGGGACGGCACCGGGGGAGCCTTCAGCGGGAAAAGCTGAGGTACCTCGGGGAGGGGACGGCACCGGGGGGGCTTCAGCGGGAAAGGCTGCAGTACCTCGGGGAGGGGACGGCACCGGGGGGGCTTCAGCGGAAAAGGCTGCGGTACCTCGGGGAGGGGATGATGCCAGAGGGGCTTCAGTGGGAAACGCTGAGGTGCCTCTGGGAGGGGATGGCACTGAGGTGTCACTTCAAAGGGAAATGTTGTAGTACCTGAGGAAGGGAGGCTCGAGCAGAAAGCCTCAAGCGCCTCACATGGGTCAAGAATGTGTTTAGGACAGAAAATTCTGCTGTAACCCATCCCAGTAATGTGGGGGAGAACTGCAAAACTCCTCAGACCTCCTGGGATGTCTACAGGGTTGGGGACAGGGATGTCAAGGTTGTTAATCCTGTCCTAAATATATTTTTCTTCTCTCTACATCTCTCTCACAGGCCCCCGCCGCCTCCTCTGCAGTACCTGATGGGATGGAAAAGCACGGGCATAAGAAGATCCTGCGCCACAACACAGATACGGCTTATTCCTCTCAGCTTCAGAGACCTGGAGAACCGTTTCCATCTTGGCGTCAAACAGCCTCTGCGTATACACTTCTGCCAGGGACATCACATATTTCCTCAATAAAATGACACATTAAAGCACACAGTATACACACTGCAACTTGCAAGCCCGGCTCTGCATTAAGTCCCACCTACAGTATTGCACTGCACAGGCGATTTCAACTTGGCCCTCGTTGTTGTAGTGTTTGGCTTTGGTGAGGACAATGTGTGTTTGTCAGCAGTTGGTATAGGGTGGCCTCTTAAGGAGAAAGTGGCGTTTTTCATGCTAGAGCTTGTTGATGTTGGAGTGTTATTGTGGAAGTTGTGATGCAGGTATTGGACGTCGGAGAATTATTGCAGGATGAGTTGCTTTGTGAAGGCTTTTCTGTGAGATGAGGTGGAGAGAGCAGTGTAGATTGAAAGGCTGAGATTTGGAGGGTTTGTTAGGTAGGGTTTGGAGAGTTGTGAGCTGAAGAGTTGGACAGGTCCAAGTTAGGTGTAGGGAAGAGGGTGAACTTGGCTTTGCCTGTGTGGGGCTGATGGATTGGTGTGGACCGCTAATGCGAAGTGGGCTTTTGCAAGTGACCCCAAAACTCAAGATGCAGCTGGCAGCTCTAGACATTTTTGCGCTGCCTGGGTGGGCTGAGGAGCGCCGTGCGTGGCTGGTGGAGTGAAGCATGGCAAGCTTGAACCTCCGGAAGTACCAAACAACAGGTAAGGACTATGGAAGTGAGTATTGAGCTATGCCATGCGTAACCCAGGCAAGTGGGGTTGAGGCTGAGAAGTGCTTTGTGAGGGGTGTGCTGGGAAGCTGTGCTGCAGCAGAGGGGCAGAGTTGGGGTGGAGGGCTGTGTGGGGAGCAGGGAGCAAGGCAAGGTGGACTTAGTATTGAGCTATGCCATCTTGTTTTGCCAGTGGCCGGGGTCAGCATAAAGGACACAGAGAGCAAGTTAAAGAAGTGAGCCTATCTTTACTTGACTTTAAAGCAATAAAGTAATAAGGGAAATAATAGAGCAAGAACAAAGCAGGACAAGGTAATGCACCTAATCATTACTCCATAAGGTTAACTATCGTGATCAAGAAAGATCCGTCACCAATTGCCCTAATACTTTCTCATCGTGCAGATCCGCAATTGCTGGGAGCCCCGGTTGCAGTGAGGATTCGGAGAACCTTTCCCGGCAATTGGTAGGTCCTACGCAGTGCGTCCACTCGTAGGGGAGGTCTCCAAAGTCACTGCAAGGGGGTCCAGCTTTTCTATTGTTGAATAAAAAAGCTTCCGTGATGTCAACTGCGGAACCATCTGGTTTCCCTCTCCTTTTACATTCCACCCAAAGCCTGTCCAGGGTTCAAGGAGGAACTAAGGGAGTTCATGTATTTGTTTTTGAGCACCTATTTCTAACCAAGGCCAGACATCTGGTTCAATGGCCTTGACAACTTGCCTGTAATCAAGGAAAGCTAAATACATTGTTGTGACATTTTATCTTCACTAATGGTTCTATTTTATCTAGTCGCTAGTCCTTTTATCTTTTGCTAATGATCATAGATATTTCACTAATGATGAGATAGTAATGTAATGTTTGGTTGGAAGGTTCACCTAGAGATCAACTTTGGTTCAGGGCCTCTTGCTCAGGCCTCAGTACTTGGCACGTGTAAGACATGAAAGTGGGGTTGAGGCCGGGAAGTGCTTTTTGAGGGGTGTGCTGGGAAGCTGTGCTGCAGCAGAGAGGCAGAGTTGGGGTGGAGGGCTGTGTGGGGAGCAGGGAGCAAGGCAAGGTAGACTTGGCGTGGGGTGCGCGGAGGTATCAGCACGTGGATTCAGCCCTCATGTGGCTGTAGAGTCTTGGGGCTGGTGTAGGTCATTCCACTAAGTGTGTCTGTTGGGGTGGTGCAGCTGATGGAGGAGAGACGGATCAACAAATGGAAGGTGATGGACCTGCGAGTGGACGGTGATGAAGAAATAAGAGGGTGTGGCAGTGGACCTGCAAGTCAAGAGGGATGAAGAAAGAAGCAGGCAGCGGAGGACCCTGCGAGTCAAAAATGATGAAGAACGAGAGGAAGGCAGAAGACGCGTGAGTGAAGAGGGATGAAGAAGGAAGAGAATGTCTGTAGACCAGCAAGTCAAGGGTGATGACGGCAGAGGACCCACGAGTCAAGAGTGATGAAGAAAGAAGAGGATGGCGGTGGACCTTGGAGTCAAGGGTGATAAAGGAAGAAGAGGACGGCCAAGACCCTGCGAGTCAAGAGTGATGAAGAAAGAAGAGGACGGTGGAGACCCTGCGAGTCAAGAGTGATGAAGAAAGAAGAGGATGGCAGAGGACTCTGCGAGTCAAGAGTGATGAAGAAAGAAGAGGACGGCCGAGACCCTGCGAGTCAAGAGTGATGAAGAAAGAAGAGGATGGCAGAGGACTCTGCGAGTCAAGAGTGATGAAGAAAGAAGAGGATGGCAGAGGACTCTGCGAGTCAAGAGTGATGAAGAAAGAAAAGGACAGCAGAGGACCCTGCGAGTGAGGAGTGATGGAGAAAGAAGAAGACGGCAGAGGACCCTGCGAGTGAGGAGTGATGGAGAAAGAAGAAGACGGCAGAGGACTCTGCGAGTGAGGAGTGATGGAGAAAGAAGAGGACGGCAGAGGACTCTGTGTGTGAGGAGTGATGAAGAAAGAAGAGGACGGCACAGGACCCTGCGAGTCAAGAGCGATGAAGAAAAAGGATGGAGGAGAACCTGCGAGTCAAGAGTGATGAAGAAAGAGGATGGCGGAGGACCTGCCAGTCAAGAGTGATGAAGAAAGAAGAGGACGGTAGAGGACCTTCGAGTGAACAGCCATGAAGATAGAAGAGGACTGTGGAGGACCCTGCGAGTCAAGAGTGGTGAAGAAAGAAGAGGACGTCGGAGGACCCGTGAGTCAAGAGTGATGAAGAAAGAAGAGGAAGGCGGCGGACCCTGCAAGTCAGGTCTGAGGAGGAAGATGGGCAGCCCGTGCAGAGTAAGGTTTGTTTTCTTATTTTTGTTTTCCTTCACTGGCAGACTTTGTGGGCTCTCTAAGTGGGGGTGATATGTTCTCATCCAATTGTTTTGCTCTTTTCATGTAACCAGTAGTGTCCCACTGTATGCGCAGTCTCATGCTTTTCTTCCTTTTCTCCCCAGGTTCAAAATGCCAGGCGTCGTGCTTCCAAGCTTCAAGTTTCCTGTTGAACACTGCAGGATGTTCTGGTAAGATGGAAATCCATGAGCTGATAAGGAGAAACATTACCTGTCCCTTTCCCGTTTCAAGACGTTAATTTTTACCTTCCTGGTAGCTGTCAAATTATTTGCCATCTTCTTGCACTCGCATGTGCCTGAAAGAGAAGACAAACACTTTGTGTGCCTCGTCAAGAAGCATTTGCTGTACGATTCTGTTAATGCTCAGGCTTTGTCGGGGGGGAGAGAGTAGCATAAATCTTATTGAGGCCTCCTGGGATGTCTGCAGGGTTGGGGTAACTGTGCTTGGGACTCAGGTGTTGAGGTTGTTAACCCTGTCCTAACCCTCGCCAGCCCCCGCCGCCTCCTCTGCAGTACCTGATGGGATGGAAAAGCACGGGCATAAGAAGATCCTGCGCCACAACACAGATACGGCTTATTCCTCTCAGCTTCAGAGACCTGGAGAACCGTTTCCATCTTGGCGTCAAAGAGCCTCTGCGTATACACTTCTGCCAGGGACATCACATATTTCCTCAATAAAATGACACATTAAAGCACACAGTATACACACTGCAACTTGCAAGCCCGGCTCTGCATTAAGTCCCACCTACAGTATTGCACTGCACAGGCGATTTCAACTTGGCCCTCGTTGTTGTAGTGTTTGGCTTTGGTGAGGACAATGTGTGTTTGTCAGCAGCTGGTATAGGGTGGCCTCTTAAGGAGAAAGTGGCGTTTTTCATGCTAGAGCTTGTTGATGTTGGAGTGTTATTGTGGAAGTTGTGATGCAGGTATTGGATGTCGGAGAATTATTGCAGGATGAGTTGCTTTGTGAAGGCTTTTCTGTGAGATGTGGTGGAGAGAGCAGTGTAGATTGAAAGGCTGAGATTTGGAGGGTTTGTTAGGTAGGTTTTGGAGAGTTGTGAGCTGAAGAGTTGGACAGGTCCAAGTTAGGTGTAGGGAAGAGGGTGAAGTTGACTTTGCCTGAAAGTGGCGTTTTTCATGCTAGAGCTTGTTGATGTTGGAGTGTTATTGTGGAAGTTGTGATGCAGGTATTGGATGTCGGAGAATTATTGCAGGATGAGTTGCTTTGTGAAGGCTTTTCTATGAGATGTGGTGGAGAGAGCAGTGTAGATTGAAAGGCTGAGATTTGGAGAGTTTGTTAGGTAGGGTTTGGAGAGTTGTGAGCTGAAGAGTTGGGCAGGTCCAAGTTAGGTGTAGGGAAGAGGGCGAACTTGGCTTTGCCTGTGTGGGGCTGATGGATTGGTGTGGACCGCTAATGCGAAGTGGGCTTTTGCAAGTGACGCCAAAACTCAAGATGCAGCTGGCAGCTCTAGACATTTTTGCGCTGCCTGGGTGGGCTGAGGAGCGCCGTGCGTGGCTGGTGGAGTGAAGCATGGCAAGCTTGAACCTCCGGAAGTACCAAACAACAGGTAAGGACTATGGAAGTGAGTATTGAGCTATGCCATGCGTAACCCAGGCAAGTGGGGTTGAGGCTGAGAAGTGCTTTGTGAGGGGTGTGCTGGGAAGCTGTGCTGCAGCAGAGGGGCAGAGTTGGGGTGGAGGGCTGTGTGGGGAGCAGGGAGCAAGGCAAGGTGGACTTAGTATTGAGCTATGCCATCTTGTTTTGCCAGTGGCCGGGGTCAGCATAAAGGACACAGAGAGCAAGTTAAAGAAGTGAGCCTATCTTTACTTGACTTTAAAACAATAAAGTAATAAGGGAAATAATAGAGCAAGAACAAAGCAGGACAAGGTAATGCACCTAATCATAACTCCATAAGGTTAACTATCGTGATCAAGAAAGATCCGTCACCAATTGCCCTAATACTTTCTCATCGTGCAGATCCGCAATTGCTGGGAGCCCCGGTTGCAGTGAGGATTCGGAGAACCTTTCCTGGCAATTGGTAGGTCCTACGCAGTGCGTCCACTCGTAGGGGAGGTCTCCAAAGTCACTGCAAGGGGGTCCAGCTTTTCTATTGTTGAATAAAAAAGCTTCCGTGATGTCAACTGCGGAACCATCTGGTTTCCCTCTCCTTTTACATTCCACCCAAAGCCTGTCCAGGGTTCAAGGAGGAACTAAGGGAGTTCATGTATTTGTTTTTGAGCACCTATTTCCAACCAAGGCCAGACATCTGGTTCAATGGCCTTGACAACTTGCCTGTAATCAAGGAAAGCTAAATACATTGTTGTGACATTTTATCTTCACTAATGATTCTATTTTATCTAGTCGCTAGTCATTTTATCTTTTGCTAATGATCATAGATATTTCACTAATGATGAGATAGTAATGTAATGTTTGGTTGGAAGGTTCACCTAGAGGTCAGCTTTGGTTCAGGGCCTCTTGCTCAGGCCTCAGTACTTGGCACGTGTAAGACATGAAAGTGGGGTTGAGGCCGGGAAGTGCTTTTTGAGGGGTGTGCTGGGAAGCTGTGCTGCAGCAGAGAGGCAGAGTTGGGGTGGAGGGCTGTGTGGGGAGCAGGGAGCAAGGCAAGGTAGACGTGCCGTGCGGTGCGCGGAGGTATCAGCACGTGGATTCAGCGCTCATGTGGCTGTAGAGTCTTGGGGCTGGTGTAGGTCATTCCACTAAGTGTGTCTGTTGGGGTGGTGCAGCTGATGGAGGAGAGAGGGATCAACAAATGGAAGGTGGTGGACCTGCGAGTGGACGGTGATGAAGAAATAAGAGGGTGTGGCAGTGGACCTGCAAGTCAAGAGGGATGAAGAAAGAAGCGGGCAGCGGAGGACCCTGCGAGTCAAAAATGATGAAGAACGAGAGGAAGGCAGAAGACGCGTGAGTGAAGAGGGATGAAGAAGGAAGAGAATGTCTGTAGACCAGCAAGTCAAGGGTGATGACGGTAGAGGACCCACGAGTCAGGAGTGATGAAGACAGAAGAGGATGGCAGAGGACATGCGAGTCAAGAGTGATGAAGACAGAAGAGGATGGCAGAGGACATGCGAGTCAAGAGTGATGAAGACAGAAGAGGATCTCGGAGACCCTGCCAGTCAGGAGTGATGAAGTAAGAATGGGAGTGCGGAGGAACCAGGAGTCAAGAGTGATGAAGGAAGAAGAGGACAGCAGAGGACCCTGAGAGTCAAGAATGACGAAGAAAGAAGAGGACGGCAGAGGACTCTGTGAGTCAAGAGTGATGAAGAAAGAAGAGGACGTCAGAGACCCTGCGAGTCAAGAGTGATGAAGGAAGAAGAGGACGTCGGAGACCCTGCGAGTCAAGAGTGATGAAGAAAGAAGAGGACGTCTGAGACCCTGTGAGTCAAGAGTGATGAAGAAAGAAGAGGACGGCAGAGGACTCTGTGAGTCAAGAGTGATGAAGAAAGAAGAGGACGTCGGAGAACCTGCGAGTCAAGAGTGATGAAGAAAGAAGAGGACGTCGGAGACCCTGCGCGTCAAGAGTGATGAAGAAAGAAGAGGACGTCGGAGACCCTGCGAGTCAAGAGTGATGAAGAAAGAAGAGGACGTCGGAGACCCTGCGAGTCAAGAGTGATGAAGAAAGAAGAGGATGGAGGAGAACCAGCGAGTCAAGATTGATGAAGTAAGAAGAGGAGTGCGGAGGAACCAGGAGTCAAGAGTGATGAAGAAAGAAGAGGACGGCAGAGGACTGTGCGAGTCAAGAGTGATGAAGAAAGAAGAGGATGGGAGAGGACCTTCGAGTCAAGAGTGATGAAGAAAGAAGAGGATGGCAGAGGACCTGCGAGTCAAGAGTGATGAAGAAAGAAGAGGACGTCGGAGACCCTGGGAGTCAAGAGCGATGAAGAAAGAAGAGGACGTCGGAGACCCTACGAGTCAAGAGTGATGAAGAAAGAAGAGGATGGCGGAGGACCTTCAAGTCAAGAGTGATGAAGAAAGAAGAGGATGGCAGAGGACTCTGTGAGTCAAGTGTGATGAAGAAAGAAGAGGACGGCAGAGGACTCTGCGAGTCAAGAGTGATGAAGAAAGAAGAGGACGGCAGAGGACTCTGCGAGTCAGGAGTGATGAAGACAGAAGAGGATGGCAGAGGACATGCGAGTCAAGAGTAATGAAGACAGAAGAGGATGGCAGAGGACATGCGAGTCAAGAGTGATGAAGACAGAAGAGGATCTCGGAGACCCTGCCAGTCAGGAGTGATGAAGTAAGAAGAGGAGTGCGGAGGAACCAGGAGTCAAGAGTGATGAAGGAAGAAGAGGACAGCAGAGGACCCTGAGAGTCAAGAGTGATGAATAAAGAAGAGGACGGTAGAGGACCTTCGAGTGAACAGCCATGAAGATAGAAGAGGACTGTGGAGGACCCTGCGAGTCAAGAGTGGTGAAGAAAGAAGAGGACGTCGGAGGACCCGTGAGTCAAGAGTGATGAAGAAAGAAGAGGAAGGCGGCGGACCCTGCAAGTCAGGTCTGAGGAGGAAGATGGGCAGCCCGTGCAGAGTAAGGTTTGTTTTCTTATTTTTGTTTTCCTTCACTGGCAGACTTTGTGGGCTCTCTAAGTGGGGGTGATATGTTCTCATCCAATTGTTTTGCTCTTTTCATGTAACCAGTAGTGTCCCACTGTATGCGCAGTCTCATGCTTTTCTTCCTTTTCTCCCCAGGTTCAAAATGCCAGGCGTCGTGCTTCCAAGCTTCAAGTTTCCTGTTGAACACTGCAGGATGTTCTGGTAAGATGGAAATCCATGAGCTGATAAGGAGAAACATTACCTGTCCCTTTCCCGTTTCAAGACGTTAATTTTTACCTTCCTGGTAGCTGTCAAATTATTTGCCATCTTCTTGCACTCGCATGTGCCTGAAAGAGAAGACAAACACTTTGTGTGCCTCGTCAAGAAGCATTTGCTGTACGATTCTGTTAATGCTCAGGCTTTGTCGGGGGGGAGAGAGTAGCATAAATCTTATTGAGGCCTCCTGGGATGTCTGCAGGGTTGGGGTAACTGTGCTTGGGACTCAGGTGTTGAGGTTGTTAACCCTGTCCTAACCCTCGCCAGCCCCCGCCGCCTCCTCTGCAGTACCTGATGGGATGGAAAAGCACGGGCATAAGAAGATCCTGCGCCACAACACAGATACGGCTTATTCCTCTCAGCTTCAGAGACCTGGAGAACCGTTTCCATCTTGGCGTCAAAGAGCCTCTGCGTATACACTTCTGCCAGGGACATCACATATTTCCTCAATAAAATGACACATTAAAGCACACAGTATACACACTGCAACTTGCAAGCCCGGCTCTGCATTAAGTCCCACCTACAGTATTGCACTGCACAGGCGATTTCAACTTGGCCCTCGTTGTTGTAGTGTTTGGCTTTGGTGAGGACAATGTGTGTTTGTCAGCAGCTGGTATAGGGTGGCCTCTTAAGGAGAAAGTGGCGTTTTTCATGCTAGAGCTTGTTGATGTTGGAGTGTTATTGTGGAAGTTGTGATGCAGGTATTGGATGTCGGAGAATTATTGCAGGATGAGTTGCTTTGTGAAGGCTTTTCTGTGAGATGTGGTGGAGAGAGCAGTGTAGATTGAAAGGCTGAGATTTGGAGAGTTTGTTAGGTAGGTTTTGGAGAGTTGTGAGCTGAAGAGTTGGACAGGTCCAAGTTAGGTGTAGGGAAGAGGGCGAACTTGACTTTGCCTGTGTGGGGCTGATGGATTGGTGTGGACCGCTAATGCGAAGTGGGCTTTTGCAAGTGACCCCAAAACTCAAGATGCAGCTGGCAGCTCTAGACATTTTTGCGCTGCCTGGGTGGGCTGAGGAGCGCCGTGCGTGGCTGGTGGAGTGAAGCATGGCAAGCTTGAACCTCCGGAAGTACCAAACAACAGGTAAGGACTATGGAAGTGAGTATTGAGGTATGCCATGCGTAACCCAGGCAAGTGGGGTTGAGGCTGAGAAGTGCAAGCAGGACAAGGTGATGCACCTAATCATTACTCCATAAGGTTAACTATCGTGATCAAGAAAGATCCGTCACCAATTGCCCTAATACTTTCTCATCGTGCAGATCCGCAATTGCTGGGAGCCCCGGTTGCAGTGAGGATTCGGAGAACCTTTCCCGGCAATTGGTAGGTCCTACGCAGTGCGTCCACTCGTAGGGGAGGTCTCCAAAGTCACTGCAAGGGGGTCCAGCTTTTCTATTGTTGAATAAAAAAGCTTCCGTGATGTCAACTGCGGAACCATCTGGTTTCCCTCTCCTTTTACATTCCACCCAAAGCCTGTCCAGGGTTCAAGGAGGAACTAAGGGAGTTCATCTATTTGTTTTTGAGCACCTATTTCCAACCAAGGCCAGACATCTGGTTCAATGGCCTTGACAACTTGCCTGTAATCAAGGAAAGCTAAATACATTGTTGTGACATTTTATCTTCACTAATGATTCTATTTTATCTAGTCGCTAGTCATTTTATCTTTTGCTAATGATCATAGATATTTCACTAATGATGAGATAGTAATGTAATGTTTGGTTGGAAGGTTCACCTAGAGGTCAGCTTTGGTTCAGGGCCTCTTGCTCAGGCCTCAGTACTTGGCACGTGTAAGACATGAAAGTGGGGTTGAGGCCGGGAAGTGCTTTTTGAGGGGTGTGCTGGGAAGCTGTGCTGCAGCAGAGAGGCAGAGTTGGGGTGGAGGGCTGTGTGGGGAGCAGGGAGCAAGGCAAGGTAGACTTGGCGTGGGGTGCGCGGAGGTATCAGCACGTGGATTCAGCCCTCATGTGGCTGTAGAGTCTTGGGGCTGGTGTAGGTCATTCCACTAAGTGTGTCGGTTGGGGTGGTGCAGCTGATGGAGGAGAGAGGGATCAACAAATGGAAGGTGGTGGACCTGCGAGTGGACGGTGATGAAGAAATAAGAGGGTGTGGCAGTGGACCTGCAAGTCAAGAGGGATGAAGAAAGAAGCGGGCAGCGGAGGACCCTGCGAGTCAAAAATGATGAAGAACGAGAGGAAGGCAGAAGACGCGTGAGTGAAGAGGGATGAAGAAGGAAGAGAATGTCTGTAGACCAGCAAGTCAAGGGTGATGACGGCAGAGGACCCACGAGTCAAGAGTGATGAAGAAAGAAGAGGATGGCGGTGGACCTTCGAGTCAAGATTGATAAAGGAAGAAGAGGACGGGCGAGACCCTGCGAGTCAAGAGTGATGAAGAAAGAAGAGGACGGACGAGACCCTACGAGTCAAGAGTGATGAAGAAAAAAGAGGACAGCAGAGGACCCTGCGAGTCAGGAGTGATGGAGAAAGAAGAAGACGGCACAGGACCCTGCGAGTCAAGAGTGATAAAGAAAGAAGAGGACGTTGGAGACCCTGCGAGTCAAGAGTGATGAAGAAAGAAGAGGACGTCGGAGATCCTGCGAGTCAGGAGTGATGAAGAAAGAAGAGGACGTCGGAGACCCTGCGAGTCAAGAGTGATGAAGAAAGAAGAGGACGTCGGAGACCCTGCGAGTCAGGAGTGATGAAGAAAGAAGAGGACGTCGGAGACCCTGCGAGTCAAGAGTGATGAAGAAAGAAGAGGACGTCGGAGACCCTGGGAGTCAAGAGTGATGAAGAAAGAAGAGGACGTCGGAGACCCTGCGAGTCAAGAGTGATGAAGAAAGAAGAGGACGTCGGAGACCCTGCGAGTCAAGAGTAATGAAGAAAGAAGAGGATGGTGGAGGACCTTCAAGTCAAGAGTGATGAAGAAAGAAGAGGACGGCAGAGGACTCTGTGAGTCAAGAGTGATGAAGAAAGAAGAGGACGGCAGAGGACTCTGCGAGTCAGGAGTGATGAAGACAGAAGAGGACGGCAGAGGACTCTGCGAGTCAAGTGTGATGAAGAAAGCAGAGGACGGCAGAGGACTGTGCGAGTCAAGAGTGATGAAGAAAGAAGAGGACGGCAGAGGACTCTGCGAGTCAGGAGTGATGAAGACAGAAGAGGATGGCAGAGGACATGCGAGTCAAGAGTGTTGAAGAAAGAAGAGGATGTCAGAGGACATACGAGTCAAGAGTGATGAAGACAGAAGAGGATCTCGGAGACCCTGCCAGTCAGGAGTGATGAAGTAAGAAGAGGAGTGCGGAGGAACCAGGAGTCAAGAGTGATGAAGGAAGAAGAGGACAGCAGAGGACCCTGAGAGTCAAGAATGACGAAGAAAGAAGAGGACGGCAGAGGACCCTGCGAGTCACGAGTGGTGAAGAAAGAAGAGGATGGAGGAGAACCAGCGAGTCAAGATTGATGAAGTAAGAAGAGGAGTGCGGAGGAACCAGGAGTCAAGAGTGATGAAGAAAGAAGAGGACGTCGGAGACCCTGCGACTCAAGAGTGATGAAGAAAGAAGAGGACGGGAGAGGACCTTCGAGTCAAGAGTGATGAAGAAAGAAGAGGACGTCGGAGACCCTGCGAGTCAAGAGTGATGAAGGAAGAAGAGGACGGCCAAGACCCTGCGAGTCAAGATTGATGAAGAAAGAAGAGGACTTCGGAGACCCTGCGGGTCAAGAGTGATGAAGAAAGAAGAGGACGTCGGAGACCCTGCGAGTCAAGAGTGATGAAGGAAGAAGAGGACGGCCAAGACCCTGCGAGTCAAGAGTGATGAAGGAAGAAGAGGACTTCGGAGACTCTGCGGGTCAAGAGTGATTAAGAAAGAAGAGGACGGCAGAGGACTCTGTGAGTCAAGAGTGATGAATAAAGAAGAGGACGGTAGAGGACCTTCGAGTGAACAGCCATGAAGATAGAAGAGGACTGTGGAGGACCCTGCGAGTCAAGAGTGGTGAAGAAAGAAGAGGACGTCGGAGGACCCATGAGTAAAGAGTGATGAAGAAAGAAGAGGACAGCAGAGGACCTTCGAGTCAAGAGTGATGAAGGCAGAAGAGGACAGCGACTGACCCCACAATTCAAGAGTGATGATGAAAAAGAGGACGGCGGAGGACTCCACGAGGCAAGAGTGATGAAGAAGGGCACGGCAGAGGACCTTTGAGTGAAGAGCCATGAAGAAAGAAGAGGATGGCGGAGGACCCTGCTAGTCAAGAGTGATGAAGAAAGAAGAGGATGCTGGAAGACCCGTGAGTCAAGAGTGATGAAGAAAGAAGAGGAAGGCGGCGGACCGTGCAAGTCAGGTCTGAGGAGGAAGATGGGCAGCCCGTGCAGAGTAAGGTTTGTTTTCTTATTTTTGTTTTCCTTCACTGGCAGACTTTGTGGGCTCTCTAAGTGGGGGTGATATGTTCTCATCCAATTGTTTTGCTCTTTTCATGTAACCAGTAGTGTCCCACTGTATGCGCAGTCTCATGCTTTTCTTCCTTTTCTCCCCAGGTTCAAAATGCCAGGCGTCGTGCTTCCAAGCTTCAAGTTTCCTGTTGAACACTGCAGGATGTTCTGGTAAGATGGAAATCCATGAGCTGATAAGGAGAAACATTACCTGTCCCTTTCCCGTTTCAAGACGTTAATTTTTACCTTCCTGGTAGCTGTCAAATTATTTGCCATCTTCTTGCACTCGCATGTGCCTGAAAGAGAAGACAAACACTTTGTGTGCCTCGTCAAGAAGCATTTGCTGTACGATTCTGTTAATGCTCAGGCTTTGTCGGGGGGGAGAGAGTAGCATAAATCTTATTGAGGCCTCCTGGGATGTCTGCAGGGTTGGGGTAACTGTGCTTGGGACTCAGGTGTTGAGGTTGTTAACCCTGTCCTAACCCTCGCCAGCCCCCGCCACCTCCTCTGCAGTACCTGATGGGATGGAAAAGCACGGGCATAAGAAGATCCTGCGCCACAACACAGATACGGCTTATTCCTCTCAGCTTCAGAGACCTGGAGAACCGTTTCCATCTTGGCGTCAAAGAGCCTCTGCGTATACACTTCTGCCAGGGACATCACATATTTCCTCAATAAAATGACACATTAAAGCACACAGTATACACACTGCAACTTGCAAGCCCGGCTCTGCATTAAGTCCCACCTACAGTATTGCACTGCACAGGCGATTTCAACTTGGCCCTCGTTGTTGTAGTGTTTGGCTTTGGTGAGGACAATGTGTGTTTGTCAGCAGCTGGTATAGGGTGGCCTCTTAAGGAGAAAGTGGCGTTTTTCATGCTAGAGCTTGTTGATGTTGGAGTGTTATTGTGGAAGTTGTGATGCAGGTATTGGATGTCGGAGAATTATTGCAGGATGAGTTGCTTTGTGAAGGCTTTTCTGTGAGATGTGGTGGAGAGAGCAGTGTAGATTGAAAGGCTGAGATTTGGAGGATTTGTTAGGTAGGTTTTGGAGAGTTGTGAGCTGAAGAGTTGGACAGGTCCAAGTTAGGTGTAGGGAAGAGGGCGAACTTGGCTTTGCCTGTGTGGGGCTGATGGATTGGTGTGGACCGCTAATGCGAAGTGGGCTTTTGCAAGTGACGCCAAAACTCAAGATGCAGCTGGCAGCTCTAGACATTTTTGCGCTGCCTGGGTGGGCTGAGGAGCGCCGTGCGTGGCTGGTGGAGTGAAGCATGGCAAGCTTGAACCTCCGGAAGTACCAAACAACAGGTAAGGACTATGGAAGTGAGTATTGAGCTATGCCATGCGTAACCCAGGCAAGTGGGGTTGAGGCTGAGAAGTGCTTTGTGAGGGGTGTGCTGGGAAGCTGTGCTGCAGCAGAGGGGTAGAGTTGGGGTGGAGGGCTGTGTGGGGAGCAGGGAGCAAGGCAAGGTGGACTTAGTATTGAGCTATGCCATCTTGTTTTGCCAGTGGCCGGGGTCAGCATAAAGGACACAGAGAGCAGGTTAAAGAAGTGAGCCTATCTTTACTTGACTTTAAAGCAATAAAGTAATAAGGGAAATAATAGAGCAAGAACAAAGCAGGACAAGGTGATGCACCTAATCATAACTCCATAAGGTTAACTATCGTGATCAAGAAAGATCCGTCACCAATTGCCCTAATACTTTCTCATCGTGCAGATCCGCAATTGCTGGGGAGCCCCGGTTGCAGTGAGGATTCGGAGAACCTTTCCCGGCAATTGGTAGGTCCTACGCAGTGCGTCCACTCGTAGGGGAGGTCTCCAAAGTCACTGCAAGGGGGTCCAGCTTTTCTATTGTTGAATAAAAAAGCTTCCGTGATGTCAACTGCGGAACCATCTGGTTTCCCTCTCCTTTTACATTCCACCCAAAGCCTGTCCAGGGTTCAAGGAGGAACTAAGGGAGTTCATCTATTTGTTTTTGAGCACCTATTTCCAACCAAGGCCAGACATCTGGTTCAATGGCCTTGACAACTTGCCTGTAATCAAGGAAAGCTAAATACATTGTTGTGACATTTTATCTTCACTAATGATTCTATTTTATCTAGTCGCTAGTCATTTTATCTTTTGCTAATGATCATAGATATTTCACTAATGATGAGATAGTAATGTAATGTTTGGTTGGAAGGTTCACCTAGAGGTCAGCTTTGGTTCAGGGCCTCTTGCTCAGGCCTCAGTACTTGGCACGTGTAAGACATGAAAGTGGGGTTGAGGCCGGGAAGTGCTTTTTGAGGGGTGTGCTGGGAAGCTGTGCTGCAGCAGAGAGGCAGAGTTGGGGTGGAGGGCTGTGTGGGGAGCAGGGAGCAAGGTTGTGGACACGGGTATTGAGGTTGTTAACCCTGTCCTTAATCTGTCTATCTTGTCTCGCCAGCCCCCGCCACCTCCTCCGCAGTACCTGATGGGATGCAAAAGCACGTCCATAAGAAGATCCTGCGCCACAACACAGATACGGCTTATTCCTCTCAGCTTCAGAGACCTGGAGAACCGTTTCCATCTTGGCATTAAACATCCTCTGCTTATACACTTCTGCCATGGACAACACCAATTTGCCCAATAAAATGCCATATTAATAGCACAGGGTCTTCACACATGTCTTGATGTAACCTGTACCCTAGGGATAAACAACAACTTTTTCTCTTACCCAGTGTCCCTTCCCCAAATGAGTCAGGGAATTGGGACAAGGAGGGAGACTCGTGGGTTTGAAGTTAAACAGATTTAATAAAGTAAAGAAACCAATACCAAAGACAGCACAAAATGCACAAAATTATACTTATCTACAGAGTTGGAACAGGTTGTTCCAGTGTCACGGTTTAAAGCTGGGCTGGCGATTAAACCTGCAGCAGACGCTCTCTGTTAACCCTCCCCCCCCACCCGAAGGGAAAGGGAAAGGGAAAAGGGAGAGAGACTTACGGGTTGGAAAGTTAAAACAGTTTTAATAAACCTATAATAATGAAAAAGAGTATAATAATAATATTGGAATAATCAAATATATACAAATATATATACAAAACCAAGATCGAGCTCCCCCGATGTCGGCAACGTCACCACCGGCACTGCAGGGCAGGCTCCGGGAAGGCCCAGGCTGGGCCTAGCGACGGTCGAGAGCTGGATTCAGGGATGCACAGATCGGGATCGGGGGCAGCAGGAAAACAGTCGGAGTCCTCCTTGGACACCGGCCATAGCAGAAAGAGCAAGAGCGAGCAAGTGGGACGAGACCCTCGTGATCCCCCCGCTTTATACCGAGAATGACGTGTATGGGATGGAATACCCTCGTTGGTCAATTTTGGATCACCTGCCCTGTCTGCTCCCCCCTGCAGCTGCGACCCCCCTTCAGCTTTTCACTTGTAAGCAGTGAGGAATTCAGCAGTGACCTTGGTTTCTCTAAGAAAAAGTACAGCAAGAGCCTTACTGCACAACATCCCTACCGGTGCCTCAGCGATAACTACAAACTTCGAGCGTTATCAGTCCTGGAAGCAGACACTGTCTGCAAAAACATGCAGTTAGTTTCAGAAAGTGCAGTTATTTAGAGGAGACTTAGCTGAAAGTAAAAATCACTGAAAGGAAAATCAGCCTGGTTTAGGCCAAACCAGGACATTCCACCCCTTATTCCATACCATTCACGTCATACTCAGATCACCACTAACTTTTCATTTTAAAATATATACAGATAACATTAGTTTATGATTCATCT
Source organism: Nyctibius grandis (assembly GCF_013368605.1). NCBI lineage: Eukaryota > Metazoa > Chordata > Aves > Nyctibiiformes > Nyctibiidae > Nyctibius > Nyctibius grandis. The sequence continues at coordinate 100,323,645 of NC_090661.1, read as the reverse complement.
CTATACAGAAAAAAAAAAAAGTTCATCAAGTTCATTTAGTTCAGGATTGTGGGTTTCCATCTGGCTAGGAGTCTCTCAGGGCAGGAGACATGGTATGAGTTTTGTCACGGTTCATGCCCATGGGTTGCAGGTTAAAGATGTCAGACTCGAGGAGGTTACTGGACACCACTTGCAGCTAGCTCTATTCCCATCACCACTGCTTCAACCTGAAAGACACTTATGAACACTGTTAGTATTATGCAGCAATTAACATCATACAGTTCAGAATTAAGTATTCTCACCCAAGATCAGATCACCTTCAGGGACACATCGGACTCCACCATCCTGCAGCATCACCCACCAAGTACATCCAGGTCCTTGAGCAAAAGCAATCCCATGAATGGGTTTACCTTTGCCCGTAGCGGAAGAACCCAGACAGTTTTTCCCAACAGATTCCTTTCATGCACCACAGGGACTTTATCCCCTTCTACTGTATGTAAAAGATCTGACTGAGCAGGGCCAGCTCGGTTGATGGATCCTCTGGTGTTAACTAGCCAGGTAGCTTGTGCCAAATGCTTATCCCAGTTTTTAAAGGTTCCACCCCCCATTGCTTTTAGGGTAGTTTTTAACAGCCCATTATACCGTTCAATTTTCCCAGATGCTGGTGCATGATAGGGGATATGATATACCCATTCGATGCCATGCTCTTTGGCCCAGTTATCTATGAGACTGTTTTTGAAATGAGTCCCATTGTCCGACTCAGTTCTCTCTGGTGTGCCATGTCACCACAAGATTTGCTTTTCAAGGCCCAGAATAGTGTTCCGGGCAGTGGCATGGGGCACAGAGTATGTTTCCAGCCATCCGGTGGTCGCCTCCACCATGGTAAGCACATAACGTTTACCCTGGTGGGTTTGAGGGAGTGTGATATAGTCAATTTGCCAGGCCTCCCCATATTTATATTTCAACCACCGCCCCCCATACCACAAAGGTTTTAACCGTTTGGCTTGCTTAATTGCGGCGCATGTTTCACAATCATGGATAACCTGTGCAATAGAGTCCATAGTTAAGTCCACCCCTCGGTCACGAGCCCATCTGTATGTTGCATCTCTCCCTTGATGACCTGAAGTGTCATGAGCCCACCGAGCTAAAAATAGTTCACCTTTATGTTCCCAGTCCAAATCTATTTGGAACACTTTAGCAGCCTGATCTGCTTGTTGGTTGTTTCGATGTTCCTCAGTTGCCCGACTTTTAGGTACGTGAGCATCTACATGACGTACCTTCACGACTAGTTTCTCTAGCCGAGTAGCAATATCTTGCCACAGTTCAGCAGCCCAAATAGGTTTACCTTTGCGCTGCCAGTTGCTTCGCTTCCACTGCTTTAACCACCCCCACAAGGCATTTGCCACCATCCATGAGTCAGTATAAAGATACAGCCTTGGCCACTTTTCTCGTTCAGCAATGTCTAGAGCCAGCTGGATGGCTTTTACCTCTGCAAATTGACTTGATTCACCTTGTCCTTCTGTGGCTTCTGTGATTCGTCGTATAGGACTCCATACAGCAGCTTTCCACTTCCGATGCTTTCCTACAAGACGGCAGGATCCATCGGTGAACAGGGCATACTGCTTCTCATCCTCTGGTAGTTCATTATATGGTGGGGCTTCTTCAGCACGTGTCACCTCCTTTTCTGGTGGCATTCCGAAGTCTTTGCCTTCTGGCCAGTCCATGATCACTTCTAAGATTCCTGGGCGATTAGGGTTTCCTATTCGAGCCCTCTGTGTAATTAATGCAATCCATTTACTCCATGTAGCATCAGTTGCATGATGGGTAGTGGGAACCTTACCCTTGAACATCCAGCCTAGTACTGGTAATCGAGGTGCCAGGAGAAGTTGTGCTTCAGTACCAATTACCTCTGAAGCAGCTCTAACTCCTTCATATACTGCCAGTATCTCTTTTTCAGTTGGGGTGTAATTGGCCTCGGAACCCTTGTATCCTCGACTCCAAAATCCTAGGGGTCGACCTCGAGTCTCCCCTGGTACTTTCTGCCAGAGGCTCCAGGTAGGACCATTGTCCCCAGCTGAGGTGTAGAGCACATTTTTAACATCTTGTCCCGTACGGACTGGTCCAAGGGCTACTGCATGCACAATCTCTTGTTTAATCTGTTCAAAAGCCTGTCGTTGTTCAGGACCCCACTGAAAATCATTCTTCTTTCTGGTCACTTGATAAAGAGGGCGTACAATCTGGCTGTAATCTGGAATATGCATTCTCCAGAAACCCACAACGCCTAAGAAGGCTCGTGTTTCCTTTTTGTTAGTTGGTGGGGACATAGCTGTTATTTTGTTGATCACCTCTATCGGGATCTGGCGACGCCCATCTTGCCATTTAATCCCTAAAAATTGGATCTCCCGGGCAGGTCCCTTGACCTTGCCTCTTTTTATGGCAAAACCAGCTTTCAGAAGAATTTGGATGATTTTCTCCCCTTTGTCAAAAACTTCTGCTGCTGTATCACCCCACACAATGATGTCATCAATGTATTGCAAATGTTCTGGAGCTCCACCCTTTTCTAGTGCAGTCTGGATCAGTCCATGGCAAATAGTAGGACTGTGTTTCCACCCCTGGGGCAATCGATTCCAGGTGTACTGGATACCTCTCCAGGTAAAAGCAAACTGTGGCCTGCACTTTGGTGCCAAAGGAATAGAGAAAAATGCATTAGCTATGTCTATGGTGGCATACCACTTGGCTGCCTTTGACTCCAGTTCGTATTGAAGTTCTAGCATGTCTGGCACAGCAGCACTCAGTGGTGGCGTAACTTCATTTAGGCCACGATAGTCCACAGTTAATCTCCATTCTCCATCAGACTTTCGCACTGGCCATATAGGACTATTAAAGGGTGAGCGAGTCTTACTAATCACTCCTTGATTTTCTAATTGTCTAATCAGTTTATGAATGGGGATCAGGGAGTCTCGATTGGTGCGATATTGTCGTCGGTGCACCGTGGTAGTAGCAATTGGCACCTGTTGTTCTTCAACCTTCAGCAACCCCACAACAGAAGGATCCTCTGAGAGGCCAGGCAAGGTAGACAGCTGTTTAATGTCCTCAGTCTCTACAGCTGCTATACCAAAGGCCCATCTATACCCTTTTGGGTCCTTAAAATACCCTCTCTTGAGGTAGTCTATGCCAAGGATGCACGGAGCATCTGGGCCAGTCACAATGGGGTGCTTTTTCCATTCATTTTTAGTTAGGCTCACTTCGGCCTCCAATACAGATAACACTTGAGATCCTCCTGTTACTCCTGAAATACTGATAGATTCTGCCCCTTTATGATCCGATGGCATTAGGGTGCACTGTGCACCAGTGTCTACCAAGGCTCGATACCTTTGTGGTTTTGATGTGCCAGGCCATCGAATCCACACAGTCCAATAAACTCGGTTGTCCCTTTCCTCCACCTGGCTGGAGGCAGGGCCCCCCTAATCAAGAAATGGATTTGTGCTGCTCACAGGGACTGGACCTTCATTTCTCCTATTCACACTTTGGAAAAAGGAATTTGAGGCCCATCTACCCTGACTGGGGTCCTGCTCACTGGTAACTGGAGCAGCCATCCTCCTAGAAAAATTCTCTCTGGTATTTCTTTTAGCTTGCAACTCACGTACTCGTGCCTGTAGGGTACTGGTAGGTTGTCCATGCCATCTGTTCATGTCTTCCCCATAACCACGCAGGGCAAACCACAGGATACCTCGTGATGTGTTCCGTTTCCTTCGAGCTGGTCCTGTAGGAGGGTGTTTTCTCCTAACAGCTGCAACGCACGCCTGTGTAGGTAGAGAGTCAAGTTGATTCTCTATCCTGGACAGTTTGTCTGACAGTTGTTTAAATGAGTCCTTGTTTTCCTTTGTCAGTTTTTCCACAGCCGAGACACGGGCCTGCAGTGGGGAAGAAATACTATCTTCATACTGTCGCATACAGTTAGCCATTTCATCCACACTAGGTCGTGCCATAGCATTTTCTCCCCAGACTAATATTGACAATGTATGGGTATATGTCGGTGGAGCATTCTTCACGACCTTCCGGAACATGGATCGGTTGCATTCCACTTCATCAGGATCTAGAGGATCTACAATTTCCCGTGGGTGTCTATAAATGATCTCTTGCACAGCTAGTTGTCTAAGGTAGTTAATACCTTTTTCTATAGTGGTCCATTTGCTCAGGTGGCTCATAACATCATCTTTATAGGGATACCTGCTCTTTACAGCTGACAAGAGTCGCCTCCAGAGACTGATAGTGTTTGACTTTCTTGCAAGCGCCTTATCAATACCACCATCTCTGGACAGGGATCCCAACTGTCTGGCTTCTCTGCCATCTAATTGCACGCTGTCTGCCCCATTATCCCAGCATCGGAGCAACCAGGTAATAATAGGCTCACCGTCATAACGGCTGAAGTCTTTCCTTATATTTCTCAGGTCCTTCAGGGATAAGGAGTGGTAGGTTATCTCTACATCCGAGTCCTCCTCCTGTGATAGTTCTGCTTTAGAACGACCTTTCTTCTGTGATGGGTCTGCTTTAAAATGACGATCAAGGGAACCCCCATCTGTGTCGGGCCCTGACTCTGCCTGAGAAGGGCCCTCACCTGGGTCATGTGATGGCTCTGCCTTAGAAGGCTCTGAGTCATCATCCTCCTCTTCACGAGCTGATTTCTTTTGGTATTTCTTCCTGGTTACAGGAGCAATTGGTACAGATTCTTTAGATCCTGGGGTCTGAGTAGATGCAGTGGCTGTCGTGGGAGTGCTGAGACTCGTTAGAGTCTGAGTAGCTGCAGTGGCCATCTTGGGGGGTGTAGCAGCTGTGGTGCAGGCTGCCGAGGTTTCAGTGGATTTAGTGGCTGTAGCGGCAGCACACGCTGTAGGATCTGAGGTAGCTGCACAACACCTACAACTGTCCCTGCACCGATATTTAATCTTATCCCACATCAGAAACACATTCAGGACAACCGAAAATAAAAACATGCCACCTAGACAGCACCATCCTAATTTCACAAAATCTAGAGGAACCAGCTTGGCAGAAAAGGAGAAGGTACTATTTCCTGAAGTAAAACTGGAAGTGTAATCATTAACAGAATCAGCTAAAGGACGCCTGGAGCGTGCAGATGAAGTCGCTGCTACTGATTCGCGATTAAAACTGCCCATCATTGTGTTATAGAGATAAGAGATCGGAATAGTAACTGCCCAGTTTATCACAGCATAAATCAGTATCAAACCCCATACCAAAACAATACATTTCGACCAGCGCCCACTGCTAAACCGCATGTAAACATTCATAAGAAGCAAACAATAACACAGTGCCCACGGCAGGTAAGGCATCATTGCAATACTCAGCTGTGAAAGAAACTCTATAAAAAGACGAGATAACACAGTATTCAAAAATGACATCAGCATCTTCACTATCTGTTTTAATTTCCAACCCCTCGTAAATCTCAAAGGAAGAAATCTGATACTCTCTCAGCTGAGCTCTCCGGGTCTCCTCCCGCCGGAGCCGGGATTCGACTTATCAGAGGAACCTGTTGGAGCTTCTCTCGAGCCCCACGTTGGGCGCCAATAAATCTGTCACGGTTTAAAGCTGGGCTGGCGATTAAACCTGCAGCAGACGCTCTCTGTTAACCCTCCCCCCCCACCCGAAGGGAAAGGGAAAGGGAAAAGGGAGAGAGACTTACGGGTTGGAAAGTTAAAACAGTTTTAATAAACCTATAATAATGAAAAAGAGTATAATAATAATATTGGAATAATCAAATATATACAAATATATATACAAAACCAAGATCGAGCTCCCCCGATGTCGGCAACGTCACCACCGGCACTGCAGGGCAGGCTCCGGGAAGGCCCAGGCTGGGCCTAGCGACGGTCGAGAGCTGGATTCAGGGATGCACAGATCGGGATCGGGGGCAGCAGGAAAACAGTCGGAGTCCTCCTTGGACACCGGCCATAGCAGAAAGAGCAAGAGCGAGCAAGTGGGACGAGACCCTCGTGATCCCCCCGCTTTATACCGAGAATGACGTGTATGGGATGGAATACCCTCGTTGGTCAATTTTGGATCACCTGCCCTGTCTGCTCCCCCCTGCAGCTGCGACCCCCCTTCAGCTTTTCACTTGTAAGCAGTGAGGAATTCAGCAGTGACCTTGGTTTCTCTAAGAAAAAGTACAGCAAGAGCCTTACTGCACAACATCCCTACCGGTGCCTCAGCGATAACTACAAACTTCGAGCGTTATCAGTCCTGGAAGCAGACACTGTCTGCAAAAACATGCAGTTAGTTTCAGAAAGTGCAGTTACTTAGAGGAGACTTAGCTGAAAGTAAAAATCACTGAAAGGAAAATCGGCCTGGTTTAGGCCAAACCAGGACATCCAGAAATACCAGTCACTGGGAAGGAGAAATAAGGAGTCTGAAAGAGAGTAGAGCAAAAAAGAGCCATGGAAAGTTAGTGTTATAATTTCCATAAGGATCTGGGTCTAACATAGTTTAAGGGGCTAAAAGCAATGGGGAAATGCAAGGGTGTTCTGGAGGCTCCCACCACTGGAGGGCAGCGAGGCACTGTCCTTAGGGAGTGAGCATGTCTCTGGACAGGATGGTCTAACAAAACAGGGCTTTTGTAGGGTCCATAAAGAGGCCTCTGCTTTAGCAAACAGCTTCAGAAGTATGCAGAGGTGATGACAAACTTACACAAAAGAGACAGCCACAAACAGCAGGACGGTTGTTTCCGTTCCTCACCTGTCTCCTGCCAAGGTTGGAGGATATGTCTCTGCCCCAATGGAGATGAGGAGAAACTCTGGCCCCCTTCAGGAATCCATCTATTTCCTCTGCCCTTGCAGTTCTTCACTCGTTATCACCTAATGAGGTTATAAAGCATGACACCTGATAGTTCTTGTATCTAATATTTGTACAGATTTTCACTGAGGTATCTTTGAAGGACTAAACTAGGGCTGACTGCTTTTCTCCTGTATATGTATTTTTTGTACAAATACTGATTTGCATTTCTTGTTCCCTAATAAAAAGAAATTACTGGTGTGTGTGAACTCCCAAAACAGTGCACTTTTTTCAGTGCTACAGTAATGCATTTGTTATTTCTTTAAATACAGTTACTGCACTTCGGAGAAGGTTTCTTATGCGACAAATCCTGGTTTTTGTTGAACCTGTCGTGTTCCCAACTCATCTGCCCCTTCAGGGCTGCCCTAGGGAGATGAGGGAAATATTTCTTTCAGGTCCTGAAAAACCTTTTGTAAGGACCTGCTTAGCTGTTTAAAAAATAGTGTTTTTGAAGCATGGTGAAAAAATGTTTAGTTAAAGATAATAAGGATAAGCCAAAACATTGATTTCAGAAGAAATATCATAATTTTTTTCATCAGTTTTACCTTTTGTTTCTAAAAGTAGATAAGAAGGACCAGGTTGAAAGGAACTTTTGAGGCTTTCAAGATGTACACTTAAATGAAGGTTCCTTATTTTTTCTACTTTGAAAAAAACCTGGGAAGTTTTGGTAGTGAACAACATGGTAGTGAAATAACATATTGTCCAAGAGCAGCCAGGTGGAGAAGGTGCAGAAGTGAGCAAGCAGGGGAGCCAAGGGCTACCTTTTTTCTGCTGTTCCAGCCCCAATCCCTGCCACCTCAGGAGCAGCAGAACTTACCTGATAACAGCAGTCCTTGCTCCTGTGTACACACACATCTTTGCACACCTGAGATTTGCAGGGGGCGGGGTGCAATGTGTGTGCAGCAAAGGATGATGAAGAGCTCTTGTACAGCTTTGTGGTATGATTTGCATTTGGAAATGCAGTATTCTGGTGAGAGTTGGAGACCCGGGGTCTGTGCCTGGTTGCTTACTCCTGTTAAGGCCCGTGAGGATGTATATTCACTGCTGCTGTTACCCATGCCATCTGTATAAAGCTGTGTAGTGCCCTAATATTTGTTGCTTAGCAGTCCAGACATATTGTTAATTATAATTAAAAAGTGTATCCTTTCAATGTGTTCTTTTTTCATGTTTTCTCTCTGACAGCCATTCCACTAAATTCAACCCCAATAAGTTCTGAAGTGAAAGGTATTTTTGCACACTGAAGAATGTATAGAGAAAAGGGCAAAGCCCAGGTGAAGTAAATCACATCCCCAATAACATAACCTTCAAACAGGTTCCCTGCATTTATGGTGAATTTATTGGTAAAGTGAAGTGGAAGCTTTACATGTGAAGCCATCTTCAGTGGACAAAACTGAGTATTGAGTGCTGGGTCTGGCTTCCTGGTCCCAAAGGAGAATTGTCGTGGGATAAGGATGTCACCACCCAGCCTCTGGAACCCCCAGGCCACCCCTGTGAATCCTGCGAGGGAAAATCTTAGTCAGAGATGAAGGCCCTGCCAATGTAAATGGGTATCGGTGATCTTGGCTCTGCACGCAGTAGGACAGGTCATGTCATCCTGTTACCCAGCTGAGGCTTTGTGTCCACACCGGTTGCTTATCTTGGCATGTGCTGCAGTCTTGCAGCTTTTCCTGCTTTTCACTTTTATGTGGACCATGGTATTGTCTTAATAAGGAGGTTTTCTCATCTTCTAGCAAATCCCTTTGATCTCAGCAGGTACCATGGGTAGGGGTCACACAGAGTACCAGCAGTGCTGGTGACTGTCTCCAGGACCCTTCAAGTATTTGCTATTACAAAAACGGAAGTGGCCTTCTGGTGCATTGGGTGTGCCAGGGAGTGAGGTGTGACTAACACTGCCTTTAAATTTCTTTTAAGTAGATTTTGATAGTAAAATCAATGGAATAAGAAATGGGGATTGAAGTGCACAGTCTAACCAAATACTAACTCTGACAAAGTCTGATTCCTTCAAGAAATAAGATCTGTTTATGAAAGCTGCATTTCTATTTAGAGCTTTATCTCCTGAGAGTGTGGGGAGACCGTAACAATTTCTCAGGATTTTGATTCAGAGGCATCTCTACATAAGAATAATCAGTACATTACTGATTAAGAGCGCACAGAGACAACACAAAACCCAGCACAGAAATGGCCAAACCCCAAGCCAATCAACTCCCAAATTAAAGTCATCAAAGCTCAAATCACAGAAGAGGAGCGAGCGGTAACCTGAGCCAATGTTTCCACTGATTTTGATTAATTGGCTCCTTCTGATACTCCTCCTCATGAGTTGTGTTGAATTAAGGAAAAATATTGATTAGGGAAATTCACAAATTCTTCTCTGGAGAAAATAGTGAAAGTTGTGCCTGCATAAAACTCAAGGATTTTTTTATGCAATATTAGAGCCCTAGCAGAGGACTTCAGCAGAGCCTTTACATGGTTCCTGTCGTCCATCAGCCTCAGTGGCACCTCTGAGAGAGAAAAGAGAATGGGTCTGGCACTTTGATTTCCCTCATGAAATTAAGGTAGCAATGCTCTGGGTCTTGGTTCATAAGGTAGCTGAATATACTAGATGTAGGTGCAAAGCTGCATCAAATTTTGATGCATATTTACTGGAAATAATAATGATAAATAGAACTGATGCTGATCTAGCTTTGTTTTATTAGTTACTAATGAAAGATGATGAAAAGAATAATTAACAAAATAGGGAAAATGAATTAGCAGAGAAAATAAACAACAAGAAACAATCAGGCTAACTACATGAATTAATTAGGAAAACTTTCTTCCCTGCATGAGTCCTCAGTGCATTGGATGTAAGAGGAAAAAAGTGCACATAAAGAGATGTGGAGATCTTTTTTGCCTGTACACTGCTATTTTCCACAGTGCAGGCTTGCACATGCAAGGCTGTGCAAACACACATGCAATAAGTTATGGGAGCTATTAAGTGACCAGCTTAGTGCTTCAGTGGGACATCTTGGAGCGGCACCTTCTCCTGCCCCGTGCTCCTGTCTGCCCCAGGGAACAGCATTGGGTGGTGGTGATGGGTGTGCGAGGTTGGCAAGGCATGAGCATGCTCTGCACAGGAACTGTGTGAAAAAGCAGATATCTTATTTAACTGTGACATTTGGGGCAACTAATGCAGTTAGAGACTTGGTATGGAAAAAAGAAGGATGGGTAGTGAGTGATGTTATGCAATGGAAGCATTTATTACTTATTTACGATATCTTGTAACCACATCAGTCAATACATGTGCCTTAGGTATGTATGGAAAACATTTCTGACTATCCTACCCCCATGTATTAGTGTGAATTGTGCTGAATCTCTAGTGATGAAAATGTTTCTGCTGGATCAATCTGCTTGTAATCGGCCTTATTTTCAGTTTATTTGAATACCTGACTGTTTCCAAGCATGAGGAGAGAATTAAAGCACAAGACTGCTAGATTTCCAATAGAATGCATATAAAGTGAGATTACTGCAGGAAAGACTTGTTGTTAGATAGATTACATAAATCTATTATTTTCTGAAGAGTGTTTTGACATGAACAAACAGCACTGTTAGCTGAGGTTAAAAGGCATGGGGTGATGGGAGAATAACACAAACACTACTTCTCTGAGAAGCTGTACACTCCCAGAGAGCAGACTGTTAGGGAGGTGATGTGGGCCAAGTATATCTCTGCAATGGAGGACACTTGGCTTCCTTTATCTGATTCCAGATTGTGGAATCCTGTGTCAATCAGGTTAACAAAATTTGTCTCACAGTTTTTTCTTACTGGCTACATGAATCCCAGTGGACTCTATAAAGCAAAGAGAATAGAAATGATTTGTATTCTGCTACTTGAACTGAAAGTCAAGAACATCAGTCACAAAACACTCAGCCTTGTGAATCTCAGGTAATTAGCTGCTGAAATCACTGAGTCTTTGAGTCTGTAATAGATAAAATTCATTGGAAAAGAGGCTTTCCTCATCATTCCTTGCTGAGAAATCCAGTTCTCATGGAGACTGAGGATCTGTAAGGTGGAAGCGCCTGCTGAGATTTCTTGTAGATGCCTCAGCAATTTACCAGCCTTAAAGGTAATGTACGTCTTCATCCCTTCTCTTTATTCTGCAGACCCTGTAAGAATAACCAAAGAGAAAAATAATGAGTTGAGCTGGCAAATAAGTATAAGATCCATATTTATTAGGTCTCAAATAGTCCACAGAAGTGTAACAAGAAATGTATTTACCAGTAAACACCCAATTCTTAGAATGATTAGTTAAAGAAATGATAAGACTTGCCAGATTTCATGTCTCCTCTAGAAGCTGTGTATTAGAAATATGAAAATACGAATGATATGGAAATTGTTGTCTTAGCAGCTTCAGTTGTATTTCAGAAGAAATTAATTAATTAATTGCCAGCAGCAGAACAAACACTGCAACAGACCTTTGTGGTACCTGGTGGCAACTGGTGAGAACTTTATACCTCAGTCTGCTCTCTGTAAGTGGTGAGGAGCCTATCTCTTATGTTGTCTAAGTTGTTCTAAAACTAAGTTACTTTTTTATAACCCGTCTTTACTACCTTAATCAAGATAAAGATTTTAGGTTGTGTTGAAATCCAGAGCAAGAGTTTATTCTTGAGGAATGGCTTCTAAGTTAAAAAAACCAAACAAATATATGAAAAATCATTTAAAAATTATGTGCTGGAGAGTCATGGGAGGGTTCCGTTTGAACACACACACATCTGGATATCTGTGCTATAGCTGGTGGTGTGTTGACCATCCTGCATGAGAGCATTCCCACAGGTAGGAGTCATTTCCATGGCACTGCGCATCATCCCAGAAAATGTTCCTTGGACCTGGAATGAAATGTATGTTTCCCATGTGCAGAGAAGCTGTGAGAGGAGCAAACAGACAAAATACACATTTTAGCAATCACAGTTTTTGTAAAATTAAGTGTATTTTTAGAACAGGTTTTTCACTGAGAGGGTTGTTGGTCATTGGAACAGGGTCCCCAGGGAAGTGGTCATGGCACCAAGCCTGTCAGAGTTCAAGGAACATCTGGATGATGCTCTTAGTCATATGGTTTAGTTTTAGGTAGTTCTGGGGAGTTGGACTTGATGATCCTTATGGATCCCTTCCAACTCAAGAAAGTCTATTATTCTATGATAATACTTTACCTTTCTTTGCAAAACCTGTTTTTGTTTCAGAAAGTGTTCAAGAACTGGCTAATTAAGCTCTTTGTAATACCTATGTTCTGAAGGTGACAAAAATGATGAGACATGAGATTATGAGCTGGCTTTCCTTGCCAGCAACTTGAAAATCAATGGAGAGCAGGATAAGACTTTGCAACTTTTTTACCATCTGACAGATATCAAAAGAAGTTGCAAGGGTTATATTTGGGTAAGGATCTAGAACGGCCAGAAGTCTGAGCATGGCGCTTCCGTCTTCAGAGGGATCTGACACAGCCCTGGTTCCTTCTTGTTGCTTCCTGCCCCTGGGCTGCAATAAACCTTTGGATTTGGTTTATCCTGATTATCTCACTCAAATAAATCATCTGCAGGCATTCAATAGAAGCTTTGTCAAAGTGAGGCATGTGGGATTAGGACCTCAATTTCATGAGTAGTCTCCTGTTTGAAAGATCATTGATTCTGTAAAGGCAGAACGTACCTCAGGATTACTTTTTGGTGCTCCTCACTGGTCTTGGTAGTAAGCAAATAGAATTGGTTAATACAGATTATGGGTGATTAAAATAATGTGATGTAGTATAAAAATATTGGATGGACTCTGAGTGAGACTGATTAAAATGCTCTAACAGTTTTTGAATCTTAGCTGGATGGAAGTTTGCTATGTCAAATATTGATTATAAAAAAAAAGAGGGGAATTCTGTGTAGGATAAAGCCTTGTTACTGCTGAGAGAACCATAATGGTGTTGAGAAAAAGGTTTTCTAGTGTGGGGAAGCACTTTTCAATTTGACAAAATTAAAACTTAATTATGACTCTTCTTGATAAAGCAAACATATTAGCCTGTATTCGAGCAAACGACACTGGCATTGCAGCTGCTGTCACACTTCTCTCTATACCACCCCACCATGAGAACACTCCCACAGATAGTTGTCATTCCCTCTGCACTGCACATCATCCATGACAGAATTTCTTGGGCTGTGAGTAAAGGCGGCATCTCCTGAAGATGATACAGCATGTCCACAAACCTGCTGGTTATAGACAACTTCTGTACCACTTATATCCCAAAAGTTATCAAAAATGGTCCCTCAGGCTCCTTTGTAAAATATTTCATCATGCCCTTCACGTTGGTTCCACCCATCCACCAGCCTCACTGACATTTCTTTGAAAGAAAAAAGAGAATTTTCATGAACCTGGTCACTTCATGGAAACATAGAATCAGAGACTTAGGCGGGTTGGAAGGGACCTCCAGAGGTCTCTGGTCCAGCCCCTGCTTGAAGCAGGTCCAGAGTAGGTTGTTCTGGGTCATGTCTATGAAAACATTGAATACTTCCAAGGATGGAGATCCCACAGCTTCTCTGGGTCCCTGTTCCAGTGTTTGACCACCTCATGGTAAAAAAATTATTTTCCTTTATAACTAGGTGGAATTTCCTGAGTTCTGACTTGTGCCTGTTGCCTCTTGTCCTATTATGGTTCACCTTTGAGAAGAGACAGGCTCCATCTTCTCTGCGCCCTCCCGGTAGATGACTGTAGATGGCAATAAAATCTCCCCTTCACACTCTTAAGACTGACCAAGCCCAAGTCCATCAGCATCTGCTTGTATATCTTGTACTCCAGCCCCCTGAATATCTTGATGACCCTTTGCTGGACTTGCTCCAGGATGCTCTTGCCTCTCTTGTATGGGAACGCCACAGTCTTGTACTGGACACAGTGCTACAGATCTGCCTCACCAGTGCTGAGTAGAGGACGAGGTTCACCTCTTTTGACCTGCTGGCAATGCTCAAATGGCACATTGTTGGCTCATGGTCAACTTGTTTCCCACCAGGAGCCCCAGATCCTTTCCTGCAGCACTGTTGTCTATCCAGCTGGCTCTCTGCCTATACTGCTGCACTTCATAGTCTTAGCTGATACTTACTGTCAAAGATAATTTTTGCTAAGGAGGAATTAAGGTGGTACAAAGCAGGTTAGAAGAGAGACTTTATGCCATTCTCATTTCATTAGTTATGTATGAATGTGCATTTTCAACCTGCTTAGCTGCTCCTGCTTTTCAGGGTCCCTGGGACAAGGCCATGCTCCTGAAGCACATACCTTCAAGACACTGAAATTCCTGAATAATTCACTCTCTGCCGCACAGGATCCACAGCAGTGCTGCTCTGAGTAAACGTCAGGTGTGAACTTTCATGTAACTCTGTAGATACAAAGTCAAGCCTAATTTATCCTGACATAACGTTTAGGATGTAATTTGAGGACGTTCTTGACTTTGTTATCTGAGCGCTAACAGAATTGAGAAGTTGGTCATCTGTCTGGTACCTGAGCTACACTGGTGCATTATTTTACAGGGAAATCACATCCAACATGAAGAGAGCAATGTCCAAACTTTTCAGTTAAAATCTATCAGTGTTTTTAACTGTACAAATTCAGTTCTGAAACATCAAAAAGTGTTGATATTAAAGGCAATAACACAAATGTAAGAAGTTTACCTGTCGCTTCTGATCCTGTATAAGCTGTGTATAATAAAAAGTAGGTCACTTCTAGGTGGAGTTTTCAGCCACTGCAGTAACAACTACATCTATAAATGAAATGTTATATTGCATATTATGCTGCAAATATCACTGAAACTGTAAGAAGCAGATTAATGCACCTTATGTCAGGACTATTACACAGGTCTACAACAGAAGCCAGACCAGTTCTGAAACACATCAGCTTATGACTGTAGGGGAAAATATGGATTTTTAAAGTGTTTGTGATAAAAAAATTGTATAAATGAGACAATGTAGTCAACTAGAGAAAAAACCCAAGGTAATCAAAATAAAAACAAGGGATTTGATTTGGTAAGATTTGAGTACTACAGAGGAAATGTTACTGGAAGGTAGAAATACAGCAAGAAACTGAAAGACCAGTGATGGCCAATGTTTCTCTTTTAATGATTGCTTGCCCCCTTGGCACTGCACTGTGTCCAGGAGGATTTCCCCTGTGATGTCACCAAAATGAGTTTTTCCCAGAGCTGCAGAACATCTGTTCCACCCCTTCACTAGCCTCAGGGACAATTCTTTGGAAGACAAAAGGAAATTAGATGAACTATTAGGGTGGTTGATGTGTGTTTAGTGACCCCTTCAGCCTCAGGCTATTGGAGGAAATGCTTTACAATAGCTTTTTAAGGAGCCCATCAGCAGGGAAAGTGTACTCTAACCTGTGCTGCTCACCAGACTTGAGTTTCTGTGGGTTTGGGCCTGATTTTGAAGCATCTTCTAACGGTGAGGCATGTGAGTGTCCTTATGGCAGTTGCATAAAGTTAGAGTTACACCGACACAAAGCCATCATCATCTAGTGGGGACTCCAGCATGTCGTATTGTGTTTTATCTGGCCAGCAACAGACTTAGCAAGGAAGCCAGTTCTGAGAATAGCATAGCAGGAGGTGCCATTGGTGTTTCACTTACTGAATTAAAAATTGAATGCATGTGACAAAATTGAATGCATGAGCTGACAGCGGCGGCAGCAGTGAAAGCAGCGGCAGCGACTTGAGGTTAGTGCGGGGGCGAGGGCGACATCGGGCTTAACCGGGCGGTTTTTCGTACTCTGGGCCCCCCCTGAGCCCCCCGCGAGCATCAGCCCCGAGCTGCTTCCTCCTGACCCTGGACCCAGAGGTTCCCGGCAACAAATCAGGAGAGGAGGGGGCGTAGCCAGAGGCACTGCGGAGGCACCGCGGGCGATTTAAATGCACCACCCCCTGTTGATTGGGTGATTGATTGATTGATTGGGTGATAAAGAGCCTCCTGGAGGGCAGGGACCAGTCCTCCAGTACTACCCCAGGGGGTAGAGGGAGATTCAGCTGTGACTGCGTGAGTAAGCAGTGACTGGGTGTGTCCTAGGGCAGGAGAGGCTCCTCCAGGGCAGGAGAGGCTGCAGTTGTTTGCAGCTTGTTGGGCAGGGCACTGACTCCCTCCCAGTGCACAAGGTGAGGAAGGTGCCAAGGAGCTGTGAAGCAGGAGTGGCACCAACAGGTATTTCCCAGCTCAGAGGAATAACAATGGTATCTACCCGGTGGAAGAAGACCAAAATGGATGTGGGAACCCAGACAGAGCTCCCACGGAAGGAGGCGATGGTGCAGGTTGCCGGCTGCAGGGAATGCTACACCATCTCTGTGGTGTCAGGGGGCTGTGTGCGCTGTGAGCAAGTAGATGATCTGCTCGGCCGAGCGGCACAGCTGCAAAGCCAGGTTGAAAGGCTTCAAGCCGAAGTAGAAAGGCTTAGGAGCATTCGGGAGGCTGAGATGGAGATAGACTGGTGGAGCCAGGCTCTGCCTTCCCTGCAACAAAAATGGGAGCACCTGCCGGAGAGCTCCCAGGATCGAGGGACCCCTGTACTCTGCCCCTCTCAGGTGGAAAATGATAACCAGGATCGAGGGACCCCTGTACTCTGCCCCTCTCAGGTGGAAAACGATAACCTAGAGGAGAGGAGTGAGTGGAGGCAAGTCTATGGCCGTGGCAAAAGGCGAGTGCCCTCCTTGCCTACCTTGCCTCCACAGGTGCCTCTGAGCAATAGATATGAAGCCCTAGTGGAATACAGCCAGTCCAACGGGGATGTGGTGGAGAGGCAACCTATATCAGAGGTCCCACCACAGTCAGAAAAACCTGACGGGCGTATAGCTACCTCCTCCACAAGGAAGAAGAGAAGAGTTTTAGTGGTTGGAGACTCCTTCCTAAAGGGAACTGAGGGCCCAATATGCAGAGCTGACCCCCATCACAGGGAGGTCTGCAGCCTGCCTGGAGCCCGAATCAGGGATATCACCAGGAAACTCCCCAACCTGGTGAAGGCCACAGACTACTACCCCCTGCTAATCTTCCAGACAGGTGGGGAAGAAGCTGCATCCCGTAGTCTGAGGGGGATGAAGAAAGACTACAAGGCCCTAGGACGGTTGGTGAAAGAGTCTGGAGCACAAGTTGTTTTCTCCTCCCTCCTTCCATTTTCAGGTGATGAAGTGGGATGGAACAGTAGGATTCTCTCTATTAACGCCTGGCTACGAGACTGGTGCTACAGGCAGGGCTTTGGGTTCTTTGATAATGGCTGGTTTTATAGGACAACAGGTGTGACAGTGATACATGGGAAAGGTTTATGTCGTAGGGGCAAAAGGGTTCTGGGACAGGAATTAGCAGGGCTCATTCGGAGAGCTTTAAACTAGATTCGAAGGGGGATGGGGTAGTAGCTGGGCTTGCACCACTGGGGCAACGCTCTAGTGTTGAGGTAGACCAGGAGGCCCCCCATCCCCCTGGGGTGAAATCGGTGTGCCCAGCTCGCTCCCTGAAATGCCTGTACACCAATGCACGCCACATGGGGAATAAACAGGAGGAGTTAGAAATCCGTGTTCGGTCGGGGGGCTATGATCTAGTGGCAATTACAGAGACTTGGTGGGACGCCTCGCATGACTGGAATGTGGTCATGGATGGCTATGTCCTGTTCAGGAAAGACAGGCCGCTAAGGAGAGGTGGTGGAGTTGCTCTTTATGTGAGTGAGCAGCTAGAATGTATTGAGTTCTGTCCAGGGGCGGATCAGGAGCGAGTTGAGAGTTTGTGGGTGCGAATTAAGGGGCAGGCTGGCAGGGGTGATACTGTTGTGGGTGTCTATTACAGACCACCAGATCAGGATGAGGAGGGTGATGAGACCTTCTACAGGCAGCTGAGAGCAGTTTCTCAATTACAGGGCCTGGTTGTTGTGGGGGATTTCAACTACCCTGATATTTGCTGGGAGGCCTACTCAGCCAGCCATCCCCAGTCCAGGAGGTTCCTCCAGTGCGTTGATGATAACTTTCTGATGCAAATGGTGGAAGAGCCAACTAGGAGAGGAGCGCTGCTGGATCTGATCCTCACTAACAAGGAGGGTCTGGTTGAAGAGGTGAAGGTTGAGGGCAGCCTTGGTTGTAGTGACCATGAGATGGTAGAGTTCAGGATCTCATGTGGCAGGAACAGAATAGCTAGCAGAATCACAACCCTGAACTTCAGGAGGGCCAACTTTGGCCTTTTCAAGCAACTGCTAGGGGAAACCCCATGGGACAGGGTACTAGAAGGTAAGGGGGCCCAAGATAGTTGGTTAGCATTCAAGGACTGCTTCTTCCGTGCTCAAGATCAGAGCATCCCAACAGGAAGGAAGTCAAGGAAGGGTACCAGGAGACCTGCATGGTTGAACAGGGAACTGCTGGGCATACTCAAGTGGAAGAAGAGGGTGTACAGATCGTGGAAGGAGGGGCTGGCCACTTGGGAGGAATATAAGTCTGTTGTCAGAGGATGTAGGGAGGCAACTAGGAAAGCTAAGGCCTCCTTGGAATTAAACCTTGCAAGGGAGGTCAAGGACAACAGAAAGGGCTTCTTCAAATACATTGCAGGTAAAGCCAACACTAGAGGCAATGTAGGCCCACTGATGAATGAGGTGGGGGTCCTGGAGACAGAGGATAAAAAGAAGGCGGAGTTACTGAATGCCTTCTTTGCCTCTGTCTATACTGTTGGAGGCTGTACTGAGGAGCCCCGGACCCCTGAGGCCCCAGAAGAAGTCAGGATAGAGGAGGAATCTGTCTTGGTTGATGAGGGCTGGGTCAGGGACCAATTAAGCAACCTGGACGTCCATAAATCCATGGGCCCTGATGGGATGCACCCGAGGGTGCTGAGGGAGCTGGCGGAAGTCATTGCTAGGCCACTCTCCATCATCTTTGCTAAGTCGTGGGCAACGGGAGAGGTGCCTGAGGACTGGAGGAAAGCGAATGTCACTCCAGTCTTCAAAAAGGGCAAGAAGGAGGACCCGGGTAACTATAGACCGGTCAGCCTCACCTCCATCCCCGGAAAGGTGATGGAGCAACTTGTTCTTGGTGCTGTCTCTAGGCACATCAAGGACAGGGGGATCATTAAGGGCACTCAGCATGGCTTCACCAACGGGAAGTCTTGCTCAACCAACTTGATAGCCTTTTATGAGGATGTTACCCGGTGGATAGATGATGGTAAAGCTGTGGATGTGGTCTATCTCGATTTCAGTAAAGCGTTTGACACGGTCTCCCACAGCATCCTCGCAGCTAAACTGGGGAAGTGTGGTCTGGATGATCGGGTAGTGAGGTGGATTGTGAACTGGCTGAAGGAAAGAAGCCAGAGAGTAGTGGTCAGTGGGACAGAGTCCAGTTGGAGGTCTGTGTCTAGCGGAGTCCCGCAAGGGTCGGTTCTGGGACCAGTTCTATTCAATATATTCATTAATGACTTGGATGAGGGATTAGAGTGCACTGTCAGCAAGTTCGCTGATGACACCAAACTGGGAGGAGTGGCTGACACACCGGAAGGCTGTGCTGCCATTCAGAGAGACCTGGACAGGCTGGAGAGTTGGGCGGGGAGAAATTTAATGAAATATAACAAGGGCAAGTGTAGAGTCCTGCATCTGGGCAAGAACAACCCCATGTACCAGTACAAGTTGGGGGCAGACCTGTTGGAGACCAGCGTAGGGGAAAGGGACCTGGGGGTCCTAGTGGACAGCAGGATGACCATGAGCCAGCAATGTGCCCTTGTGGCCAAGAAGGCCAATGGCATCCTGGGGTGTATTAGAAGGGGTGTGGTTAGTAGGTCGAGAGAGGTTCTCCTCCCCCTCTACTCTGCCCTGGTGAGGCTGCATCTGGAGTATTGTGTCCAGTTCTGGGCCCCTCAGTTCAAGAAGGACAGGGAACTGCTAGAGAGAGTCCAGCGCAGAGCCACGAAGATGATTAAGGGAGTGGAACATCTCCCTTATGAGGAGAGGCTGAGGGAGCTGGGTCTCTTTAGCTTGGAGAAGAGGAGACTGAGGGGTGACCTCATCAATGTTTATAAATATGTAAAGGGCAAGTGTCAAGAGGATGGAGCCAGGCTCTTCTCAGTGACATCCCTTGACAGGACAAGGGGCAATGGGTGCAAGCTGGAACACAGGAGGTTCCACTTAAATTTGAGGAAATACTTCTTTACGGTGAGGGTGACCGAACACTGGAACAGGCTGCCCAGAGAGGTTGTGGAGTCTCCTTCTCTGGAGACATTCAAAACCCGCCTGGACGCGTTCCTGTGTGATATGGTCTAGGCAATCCTGCCCCGGCAGGGGGATGGACTAGATGATCTTTCGAGGTCCCTTCCAATCCCTAACATTCTGTGATTCTGTGCGATTCTGTGACCCCTTAGGGATTACTTTTGCACTGGGTGCATGTATACTGCGTGGCTTCCAGCTGGAGGTCTGCACAGTGAAGACCACTGTGTTACCCCTTGGCTCTGAACTACTTCCAGATTATTACCCACATTGGTTAATATTATTCCCAAAGCTCACAGAAACCATGTCACAGACAAACACTGTGCTCTAAGGAACAGATCGGCTGACACTGGTGTATCCAAAGCAGTAACTCAGACCTAGTCTGTGTCTAACCTCTAGGCTGTGACTCACCTGCTACACATATGCAACTCACCATGCTTTTACCAAATGCTCTTGCTTGCTGGGATCCCTTTTCAGTGTGTCATTACATTTCTGTCTAAGCCCCTTCAGTGCACTAAAGAAAAGTAATTACTTATCATTATGTATTTTTTTCCTACAGTGCATTAAAATACATGTGTTTTGTATATTACATTAAAAGAAATAATTAAAATCTTAGGTGGCATCTTCAGTCCTCAAGTCTGCTAAACACCCATGATGTCTACTGGTGAGAGTGGGCTTTGATACAGGTTACAAAATTTGCCAATATTATTTTTAGGGGAAAACACTAGAGAGCAGGAGGTAGCACTGAATAGCATAAGGCACCGTACCTGACCCCTACAGACATCCTCCATGCAGCAGTGGTATCCAAACAGCGGTCAGCACGGGACTCATGTTAAACAGCTTCCTTATAATGCAGATAAAACTGTTTCAGAATTTATAAGCATGTAGGTTTAAAGGGGTGTGCTCTGCAGTGTGACCAGCCTTATTTTTTTTTAAGTTAGTGGTTTCATACAACGGAGATACTTTTAAAAACATTCTCTTTTTTTTTTTTTGGCAAGGGTTTGTTTATAATACCTTGATTTTTCAGTTACCTTAATTATTTTTTGAAGTCCTTCTCTTCTATGGGACCAGTGGTTAAACCCTCCCCTTGGCATATCCAATGGCAGCCACTGGCCCATGAGGAACAAGCTGCGTGCAGCCAGGGAGAAAATCAGCGATGCCAAGTGAATAATGATGGCACACCTTTTCCCACCTCTCAGTTTCTCTGCTGTCCTGATGTGGAGCTGGAGGGTGGTTGTGTTCCCCCATCCTCTCACCGACCAGACACCCCCAGCCCACATCCACAGTGGTGGCTCTGCCCAAGGTCCATCGGGGTGGCTCTGTCGGCTGAGAGGGTTGCAGGGATTTGCAGCATCTCCTGCCCTGAACTGCTTGTGCTGTCCAGGAGCCTGGACAGAGCGAGTCTCATCAAGGAAGGCCCTATGTGGGGCACCTCTTGGGGCAGGGGTACCACGAGCTGGCAAAGGTCTTAGCCCCATGTTCCCGTGGCTCCGGAGCGCCTGCAGCCATAAGCATTACCGAGGCAATGGACTGCCTTATCTGCCAGGAAACAAAATGCTTTTCTTCAAAATGCAATGCCAGAAACCCCTCAAGACTGTACAATTCCAGTCTGTATTTTAAATAGTTAATTTTCAGCTTGATCTGTGTCATCCCAGCTGTCATACTTCACAGCCTTCGGGAAGCAACTCATGTGATGCCTGGATTAATCCTTGCAGTGTTGGCAGAGAGTAGTCCACTTGTCTTCCTCAACAATACATTCCTTAGAGAAATCCAGTGAACTTTTATGAAACAAAGAAGGCTTGTTTCACACTGGCAAGGCTCAACTCAAGTGTTTACTCTACATGCACAGTGTGCAGCTTTCAAATGCAGGCTGCCCAGGAACTTGAAAAGAAACTGAAGCAACAGGTTTTGGCCACCCTCCTGCAAGTGAGGCTTCATAGTTGGCTTTCTGAGCCTGCGACTAGGGATGGCAGGATCCAGCATTTTGGAAAGAAGGCCTGGCTTTGCCACATTACTATTAAGTCATGCTCCCTGCCACCTCTTTGCATGGGAGAACAGAGCCATCACACAGTGTAACTCAATTTTCATCATATTTCATGCAAAATGCTTTGCTCAAATCCAGGCTTAGCAATGGAAGATGGTGGTAACTAATGCCAAATGCTTCAGAAACACCTCAACATCCCTAGCTGATCCTGTGTATAAACTTTTTATAACCAGATAACTTCAGCAAATGAGGTGACCTCAAGTCATGGTCCTTTTGTGCTAGCAACTGGTCAAGCACAGAAGAAAATTCAGTCTTTGTACTGAGTGCCTAAATTAAAAAGCAATAAGCAGAAGGGATGAGGGAGATCAGGCAAGGAATAACAAGATCTTGACATGCACTGGGAAGTTATCTGCATGGTAGGAGCAGGGATGAGAGGGGAGGAAAAAGAAGCAAGAAAGGAAAAAGTAATATGGAAAAAACATAAGAAACTTCATCCCCATCACCGGTAGATGAGTTTCTACTGGACTTAAATCCTCATCCTAGCAGATGGATTTCAGCCTCCAAGGCTACTAGGGAACACTCATCTGACTGCAACTGTTTTTTTACTCTATTTAGTCACTCACATACCCACAGAAAACTTCCTTAGACTCAACAGGTTTGCATGACTATGTCTGAGGACAAAATACAGCCCTCACAGTCTTCATACAGAAAGAGAAGGAAAGTGACAAGCCATCGCTCTGAAACTATAGCTTCTGAAAAGTGAAAAAAAATACAAAAAAAGATGTCAGTCATTTAAACTTAGTAGGCTTTTTAGAACAGCAGCAGCCCAATTCATTTCTACATTACAGCCTGTGATTAATTCACTTATTTCAGGAAGAACAAGGGAAAAATCTGCTTGGATGGGTACCAGATGATTCAGGGCAAAAAGGGTGATCCAAGTGTTATTCTAGGAAATGAAAATAAATCTCAATCCCAGTGACCCAGCTGGGTCACTGACGAGTTTCCTCAGCTAGGCATGACTTATTAAAACATGCTTCTTGTGTCATAGTTCTTGAGCCTGAGATAGAAAATCTCCTAAAATACACAAGGTGCTGTGTTAGTCTTTTCCCAGCTAACTATAAACTGCCAAAATAAATAAAAATTAAAAAAAAAAACAACATGAAAATGAAACTACCAAAATAAAGGAAAACAAGCAAATAAGGAAAATCTCTTCTTGTAACAAAAGGCATTTAACAGAAATTATGCAAAAGACTGCAATTCTTTTTATCTTGAACTTGTCACAAACAAAGGGCAGTGGTGGGTCAGCCTCAAGAAATGCCTTTGCTGTTTCCTCTGAATTTATTAAGCATGGTGGACAATTCAGCAACCCAGCTACAGCTGCTGTCTGCCTGATTTCCCATTCAAGGTAGATTCTAGTGCAGTTCTGTTAAAAAAGCTTGCCCGTGGTTAGTGAGTCTGATGGAGGTGTTAAAAAAAAATCATCAGTGAAAATAATCTCCAGAGCACATTCATTTAGTTATTTAATTGGAATTTGGTGCAAGTGTTCAGTCTCAGGCATTAAAAGACACCTGAGTCAGAACTACGAGCAGAAGGCTATGCTTAGCTGCTTAATTCAGCTAGAGATCAATGAATATCTTTGCGGTCTATGGCAAGGCACAGGGAGAAAGTAATGAAAACAAGAAAAGCCGTGTTTCTTACCCATATTCTGCAAATCCAAATTAGATATTTTTTAAGTCTCAATCTACAAAACATGGGGATCTGTTATTAACTGGAAAATAATTCTACTTGTTGGCTAGGGGTTACAGAAACAAAACAATATTTATTTATACTCACTTATAAATATTTTTATAGTATGTTCCTGGGAAGGAGGACTAGAGAGTTGAATTATCTGCTCCATATTCCAAAATTAGAATAGAAAGATAAACAGGACACCAAAGCACAGGAAACTCATCATACAAACAAGCAAGCAAGAACTTTGTTCTGAGCTTTGCTTTAAGCCCAATGGTGGCCAAATAGGTTGCATGATAACACTGGGAACAGCACACCGTCAGGAACCCATAGAGTCCATACAATTTTTTTACCAAAAAAGATGTATGTATTTGAAACCAAATTGCTATGGATTCATTCTCTTTCCATGAAAAGAACCTTCTCAGATGCCACTTCAGGAGAGTTGTTCAGGGATGTGCCATTTCTTTGGAGTTATGAATACTTGCATCTACATGGTCTGGTTATACGTGGTGTAATTCAGTCATTATCCTCTCCCAACACAGCTCACACTACATAGCTTGACACTTGCAAGGGATTTTAGTATGATGTTGCAAACAACATGTTTAGTTAGGGATGAGATCGTTGGTTGAGTACATACTACTGACAGAAAAACTACATACTACATGGCTGAGTAGTGACAGACCCACTAGGAAGAAATTAAATAACCTAATAACAAAGTCAGAGAGTCATTCAAAGCAAAACCCTACCAAGATAGTTGATGTATCTTCTCTGAGGGTGGAGGAGGTGACAATAAGAAGTCTAACTGCAGCCTCCAGCAAGTTCATTTAAAAAGAGCAAAAGCAGTGGCCTCCATATGCTCCTGATTCTTGATATCTTCGTGTTTGCAGGCACCAGGCTTCACTCCGTGGTTGGCAAAACACTGATCCCACACAAAATGAATAAACAACAAAACAAACCAAAAGGCCAAATAATCAATTTTAGTTTATGTTTTGACTTTAATTCTCTGTATTTTCAACTAGGACATGAAAGGCAAAAACCCCAGATATTGCTTTTCATGTTTTCATGCACCAACAGCAAATGTTTATGTGGGATTTGGCTGTTTGCATTTCTAGCATATTTCAGCTTGATTTATGAATGTGCATAACACACTCTGAAAGGCTGGGTAAGTCCTGAGAAGCCAAACTCCTCACAACCACAAAGCATACAACCATGGGGAAAAAAAAGAAATTAAATCATTTTATTGTGATCAGCAACCGGCAGAATTAAAAATTGAACAAAACCCTTACTTCTGGAAAGGAGACATGAAATGTCTTTCAACATTTAAATGACATTTTGATGAGACCTGAAAAGACTCCTGACTGAGATTTGAACTCTTTACGTTTTTGCACATTCAGGATGTATGTCAAGGGGAAGGCTTCCCATTGATATGACAAGCCTTTAGATCAGATTGTGTGGTTCAGCCTTAAATACTGCAAACAAAACACCTTTAACAGCTCAGTGTCTTTTGAATTTGGATTTATTTAATCCAGAGCATTGAAAAACTGAATGGAAAAAATCTTCAAATAGGTAAAATGCACCTAAAGAGAAAGGGGAGAAAATTACTCCTCGTGGCCAGGAGAGGCAGGGCAAGAACTAATGGGCTTGAATGGCAACAGTGAAAATTGAAGGTAGACATTATGAAAAAAAAGCCTTTTCAACTGTGATGCTAATTCCAATAGTGAGTCTCATTAAGCATGAGAAGAGATTGCCTAGGCAAGTCAGGGAAACATCTATTGGGAAGATGTTGGGTTGAGGTGGTGATGCTGAAGGTGCAGAGGGAAGCTCCAGCTGATGTACTTTTGATGCTCTGGGTGAGCAGCGGTGCCCATGGCCGAGGAGGAGGTGGCACACGGGTGGCTGGCACCACAGCGACCTAGTGGCTGTGTGGGAAACAGGCTGTGGTGTTCATGGGGTCAAGTGCCGCAATGTGGAGCAAGAAGGAGACCAGGTCTATTCCAGGGATCTCAGGAGCAGGAGGTGGGTGTCATGAGAAGATAACAGAAATGGCAGGAGAGAAAAGAGCAATGGCAGCTACACTAAAATGGCTGGGGAACTTCTTCTAGACCTCTCAGGCCTGATGATTTCTGTGCTTTGTTTCTTCTCAGCTTTACAAATACGTCCATCATCAGTGAGGGACTAAGGAGTGATTCAAGGCCTTCCCTGTGAGGTTGGGACACTAGTTTTAACTTTGCTGCTAGATTATATTTTTTTTTTGCCCACCCTTTACAGATTAACTTCATTAAAATGACTTGTTGTAGCCACACACACACACACAGAGGTGTGCTAAAGGCTCATAGAAAACAGAGGTACCTCACACCTCTTCACAGCAGTATGTAGAATAGTTTCAAAATACAACCAATGGGCAGAAAGTCAAGTACTGGAGAGAAAGCTTTCTCTCTGATAACATGGAGAAACACACTGGCTGTAGAGGACAGTTATTCCTCACTGGCATGTAGGAGAAGTTCCTGTCACCTTTCCTGAAGTCCTCCCCTCTGGTGATGTTGTGGGAAGGGCAGCGGGGACAGGGCCTGCTTGGATGCGGGAGGATGCTTAGGGACTCAATCAGCCATCTGCTTTGGAGGGAACACAGGGATGGGGGAAATGCAGATAGACGTGTCCTTAGAAGTCCCCTGAACCACGTGGGTCATTTTGCTTTTGTATGTGACACACAGGAGAAAGTAATGGAAACCAAAAGAAAAGGCATTTCTGAATCAAGAGTCAGCAATCTGGCTTCCTAGGGGCAGATATTTTCTGTAAATTCGCATGTGTAGAAAGAAAAAGATTTAACCTACATTAAGATATTTAGAAAATTCCTACATAGCGTTTCAGAAGCAGGGGCTCAGTCTATCCCTTGGAGAATTTTTAATCCAACAGACCACACTCTTCAACACAGCAAAACATTTCTTTGTATTTTAATCACAGAGACATTAATTTGAAAGACAAAATAGAACTATTGCTTTGTAAACATTCGTTCCTTTGATTTTAAATTACACTGCTCACATAACAAATTACTTTAGCTTGGAAATCTCTGCATTTTATAAATAAACACAGATCCATTATTGTTTCAGTGAGAAATTTAGCATTAAAAGCAATGCTCAAAATATTTAGAATATTGTATAGCCACAATTCCAGATGTCATTGTAAGATCAATTTTTATATTTCCTTTCCAGACATGACCTACTACTTTTCCCAAAATTAAATCTTCTCCCCATTTAATAAACCTTGAAATATTTATTGATGCCTCATTCATATTTTTTCTCCAGCTCCCAAAACGTTGAGGCATGAGATAAATGGCCTTAGAAGGATGTGAGAAGAGACATAAAGAGGAGAAAAATGATATAATGGTTGTACCAAACAACTCGTGACATGGATGTTGAAATTATTTCTTAACCATTTAAGAGGTGTTAGGATTACAAAGGCTTTCCAAAGCATCGTAACAGGCTAGGATTCATTGTAGATAAAGATATCACAGCTTCTTACAAACGGCACATATGTGACTGTCGTCAGTGAAGCATTTTGGTGGCTCATAATATGTGACGTTTACCCTGTAATCATTTAGTGGATGATGGTGACCTTCGATCTCACATTATCCCATGTGAAAGTGGTTTCTTCAGTGCAGGTCTTGCAAGAAAACCAGCAAGAACGAAAACGACAACTGCCAGGATGGTGACGGCAACAATAAATGGTGTGAGGGGATTATTAGCAGCAGCGGGAACTGCCTGGGGAGGAGGCACAGAAGAGCCCAGCCCTGAGAGCGAAGGCAGAGGGGGTTTGGTCTCAATATATTAAAGATCAGGACACAAAGAGCTGATGCATTAAAAGGGATGGTTCCTAGATCAGAGTCAGAAATAACCTAACCTCTTACAGTTTCATTGCTTTAAACTATTTGAACAGGCTTTATATTAGTAGGGATGACAACTTAACTAATCAAACTGATGGAATTAAACGTTTCTCAAGAAGACTGGGAGTTTGCTACCAGCTGGCCATCATGTTATGCACTACCTCTCCTTTGGGACAGCCAAAGCAGCTAGGCTTGTTATAGATGCAGGTGAAAACAGGGGCTTCGCGAGATGTTGAAAGAAGAGATTTGTTGATATTTGGGTCAGCCAAACAATCCCTTCCTTCTTATGCTGAAGTTAGCAAAAGCAGATTTCGGTGACAGATATCAGAAACACAGAGCTATGGCTTTTCATGAAACTCTAAGCAGCCTTAAAGCAAATACAAGAGATATTTATTTGACTTTACCAGCACTCTTACTCTGAGCACCCCCTTCTCGAAGCTGAAGTGGTCCGACAACAACATTCACTTTTTCCTCGGCAGAACTTGTATCTCTCTTGTACCTGCTAACACAGCCCCGGTAGCAGCGGGAGGAATAGTCACCAAGCCTGCACACCACCAGCTCACACCGCAGGTAGACTAACGTATGGTGGCTGATGAACTCAAAGGCACTAAATTTGAACCGAGCAAAGTGGCTGTAGGGGGAGGGGTATGTGGCATAGGAAGAATCTCTAACACATCTAGAAAGAAACAAAAAAGAGAATTAGTCTTCGTGGATATACACATGTACATTCCTGCAAAAATACATTAGAATAAAACAAAATTATATTACAGCCAAGTACTAAGAACACAATGGGATAAAAATGCAACTCCTATAGCATAGTATAGACTTCTTAAATACAGATTTATTTAGGTCCTATGAAGCAGCTAGAGCATTGGCAACTCTTTTTTTTTCCAAGAGAAGGACACTATAAGTGGTGAAGAGGGGAAAACAGACTCTTACTAATGTCTGTGCTACATGAGGCATAAAAAATGAGTCTAATGCTTGACCTGGTTTTGCTAAAATATTTAACACCTATAGGATGATAGATTCCTGCTGCCAGTTTTCACTATCTCATCTCATCTACCTCACTCCCACTATTTTGAATTTTGCTTATAGGACAAGGAGGAAGTAAGTGAAATGAAATGTTAGTAAGGTCTAAATGTCATTTCTTATTTCCAGGCTCATACTGTAAAAATAAAAAAATCAAAGACCCCTTTTAACAGCTTGTTGATAATGAGATCTAAATCAATTCAGATTGGCTCTATTCTTTTAAGTAAATGCAGAAAGGGTATTACAGCTATGCTTCTAACAACTTGGGAAAACTCTTACCCATTCTTGATTATATCATAGGCCAGAGTGTTAAAATCATGAGGATCAGGTGATGCCACACATGTGTCCACAAAGATGACCAAATCTGGGTCAGAGCTGTGAAGATAAGCTTGAAGGTACAAATTTTGGTTCAAGTCAATGTAGTATGGAGAGTCGTGCACTTGCCGCAAGAATAATGAGGAATCATAAAAAGTGATGTTCACGTCATATCTTCCAAACTGATTTTCATTCACATCTACAATGTCCTCAGCAACATACATTATTTGCATCCATGTGTTCTGTAGCATTTTGCAACTGATATGTAAGTGAATATTGTTTTTCCTCCTGATGATGTACCCAGAAGATGCAACTCTGATCATGTTGGAATAGTTGATTGTATCATTGTTCTCCTGTTTAACATGTAATTTAAAATTAGGAATTGCATTTTTGTCATGTTCCATGTTCTAAGCTTTGATAGAGTATTATGCAATTTAAAAATGTAGATTCATCTTAAACTCTTTAAACCAAGAAGATTGATGTTGATCTTTTCTGCTCACACATTGAAAAAAAAACTTGGTGAAGTATGTAATTAAACAGAAATCAGTGGAGAAAACCTCTTCATTAAATCCAAGGCAGAGCCAACTCATTGAACATCTGTACAAAACACTGATCGTGTAATACACATTCATCCCAAACCTGCATGGCACTTCAAACACTATGTTTACTTTAAATCACAAAAAGTTCATATAACTTCCTCCCATGCTTTCCTCCCTAGAAGCTCATTTCTATTAAGCATGAGGGCTCCCTAAGGCATGGAAAGCTAAAAACTTCTGGGTCTCATTGGTTCACTTCTTAGCACTGTGGGCCACAATAACACTTCCATGACACTTCAAAGCGGGTTCTGCAATTCAGCGTGCACAACCGTGAGCATACCTCTTGTATTGTCCCACAGCCGTTATAGGGAATGTTGAATATAACCTCATGTGGCGTAACTGTTGGTTTACATTGATTGTCATTCAGAGTGACCATCTGTGCTGAGTAGCCTTGAGACTGGAGGTAGTCTCTGCTAACCACTGCATGCATGTAGTCTGGCAAGCACAGAAGGGCTGGTAGAAGAAGAAGATACAATATGTTACTGACTTCAGGAACTTGTTAGTGATTAAAGGTTGTAATTGAACCAAATGCTGTTTTTTTCTTAATTTAGAAGGTAGACAGTTCACACACCAACCCATCATATCTCACATGCATTATTTCATTTTCTTAACATCTTTAAATATAGACAAATATTTCTTTTGCAAAGAAAAACAATAAACAAGCTTGTCCATTGAGAAAGACCAACTGGGAACTTACTAATGTTGTGATCTGCTGGAACAGAGGAGTAGTGAGCCTGAAAACCTCTGAAGGTGTATCTAGAATCGCTGTGAAAGCGAACAGTCATCATGTTTGAAGAGGATATGTACGTGGGAAAGGAACCAGAACAAAGTCTCCCAAGAAGTGGGGAAGAGTGTAGAGGCCCATCATAGACTTCAATGTAGTCAAACTGGCATCTGCCGCTTTGCATCCTGGCAAAGAAATGTCAGCACCTTGTCAAATGCATTTCAGAAGCTCTGATTTAACAGCCTAACACTTGATAAAATCTTTCAGCACTTGAAGTTTTCATGGCAAAGGTTTTATTCATTTAGTTGCAGCAGGTATACTATTGTGAGCAGAAAATACTACACTAATTCAGATTTTGTTCTAGTCTTCCAACTGCTGGATGTTATTGAAAATATTTTTAAAATTGGGAAGCTTGCCTGTTTCAAATAGGTTTGCAAACTTCTCAGGTAAGTTTTGACTTTGTTATTTGCCCAGGGAACCAATGTTTTACTTACGCAATATCTCTAAATGTGAGCGTAACACGGAAATTGTTCTCTACTTGTATTTCCCACACACAGTCAGCATTGTTTGGATAACTTCCAGGGTAGAACGGACTCTGCAGCATCCCAGAGGAATTTGAGATGGAGCCACCACAAAAATAAGGTGCTGCAGAAAGAAATGGAAGAGAATTTACTTACAGTAACCCCTACAACATTGTACTTGAGCTGTATGTGTCTCATCCACAGCTCCTGAAAAGCAGGTCTCCCACTGACTGCAGGTGATATTCTGTATGACCCAAATCAAAACAAATATTTGTTTTTTGCATTAGGTTTAATTTCTGGTTGCATTTGGGATTCCCCATCACATCCGTGGTGTCAGACCACCCTCTTCAGGCTGAGCTGGTAACACCTTAATGCTTTCTGCTCTGGTCTCTCCTTTCTGCAGTCGAGGTCTGATTCTGGGAGTCAAAATGGAAGTACCCTCCTGAACAGACAGCATCCCCTCAGTTACTCTGCTGCTTCTCTTTATTCCCCTGAGGACTTTGGAGGATAAATAAGTTACAAGTGTTCTAGGAAACTCTGAAATTTCATGGTCTCAGACTGAAATAAGCACTCCAGGCTGCTGGGCCATCTTAAATATATCTCATTTCTCTTATAAGCATAACTGCAAAAAGCTTTCATATTCTGCCAGCATTAATGGCATATAATTCTTATGTCAAACACACAGATAATCCTAAAAGTTTCCTTACAGGAAGGTGAGTACAAGCTCTGAACTTAATTCCTACAAGATTTGACACATCTTGTGTCAACAACCCCCCATTTTATATTCATGCCCAGGGACACACACCCCCACCACAGTGCAACGCATTCCTCCCTGCCTCAGGATTTTGGGATTATTGGGCTATTCCAAGTTTGGGAGCATCAGCTATACCCAGATACTGCCCCTTCCTCTGTTCAGACTGGATGGGCTCTCAGGCATCTTCACTTTCACACTATTTTCTACTGTGAATGATCAAGCTCTAAACTAAAATCTGCTTTTTAAGGCAGAAATAGCAGGCTGAAGACCATAACAGCTCTAGTAAGCAGAAGAGCCAAAAATTATACGTTGCAATACTTGAACAGCACCCTGCCAATACTGATGTACGTGGTTAAAAGTTAAAGATTTAGACAACACTTTCTGAGCCTTGACCCAGCTGAAGAGCCCAGCGAGGAAATGGCTTGCCCACGGCCAACCAGCATAACTGCAAAATAAGCATCACTGAACTGCGAGGGGATATCTCAGACTATCTGAGAATTATCTTGCAAGTTTAAAGTGATATTGCCATAGAAACAAAAAAAAATTGTAAAAAGCCCAACAGGGAGACAGCCCACAAAGAAAAAAGGTGAAGAGATCCACAGAAGAGCATTACCTGATGGAGGTGTCGGGGTGGCCAGAGCAGCTGTGGATGTGGAGAAAGAAGAGCAACAAGTGAGACATGTTGTTCAGGAGGAAGGTGCTGGGGCACAGATGGCCCCATCTTGTGTCTTAGGGTACCACGATGGACATTGAGGCGAGGAGGGGATGGGGACACGGGGACCGAGCAGAGAGGGCCATGAAACTCCATGGGAGAACCAGTGGCCTCTGCTGCCCACGCACCTGCACAGATGACGCTGGCGTCCTCCACGTGCCTGCAGTTGTGCACGCCCCAGCCGTTGTGCCTGCACATCTGGAGGGAGGGCTCGTCCCCACGGCACTGCACGTTGTCCAGGAAGATGCTCCCGGAGCCGAGGCCAAAGCGCGCGTTGCCCGGGGCGGCCATGGGCTGGCCGCAGCCCAGCTGCCGGCACACCACCTGGGCATCGCTCAGGTCCCACAGGTCATCGCACACCGTCCCCCAGCTGCCGCCGTTGTACACCTCCACGCGGCCCTCGCAACCGTTCCTCCCGCCGGACAGCCTCAGGCGGGTGCCTGGGGTGAGGAACAGGGCACCAGGTCAGGGTCCCACCTGCCCAGCACCCACGGTCCCCACCTCCCTAGCTGTTTTGGGGATTTGGCCACAGTGACCATGAGCTGGAGTAGTGCAGACCTGAAGGGGAGGGCAGTGGCTGAGTAAACACTCTGGGCATGCAGAAGGCAGATGCACGATGAGCAGGGACCTTCTGGAGGGTTCCATGGGAGCTGCCTGGTTCCTGGGGGCTGCCTGCTCGGAGCATGGGGCCATTTGCAGAAAAACCCTTTGTGCACCTTGAGTGTGGCCCATCACCTGAGGGGGACTGCTTGTGTACCCTGGAGATGTCACGGGCAGAGGGGAGCAGCAGCCCTGCACCAAGCAGGCACAAGCCAGCATGTTCCCCCTCTTCTCCTCTCATGCGGGGCTGGGGCTTGCTGCAAGGCTGGGCATGAGCAGGGTGGGCATGAATTACCTGTTGTGTATGGCCATTCAGCAGGAGGGGTTGTATGTGCAGCTGCAAGGAAGGAGAGAGAGAGAGTGAATGAAAGGGCAGGGAATGCAGCAGACTTGTGGCAACGGCAACGGACATGGAAAAGCAAGGCTGAAGCACTAATGTGTGAAGAAAGCATGGAGCTCTGTCCTGCCTTTCCCCTCCAGACACCAGCCTGATGTGTCCCCAGTGCTGCCCCATCCTCCCCATGCTGCGATCCCACAATCCTGCTCTTTGCCACCACACCGAGCACCTGCACCTGTGAGCATGGAGAGCTTGCTGTGCCCTCTGTGTGCAAAAACAGGGCTTTTGCATGACACGTGCTTCCAGCAGCAAGCAAAAGCCCTCAACATCGCCGCTCCCTACTGGCTCTACTGAGGGAGGTAAGAATGGCTGCTGCCAAGGGAGGGCGCCGAAGCTCGACCGATGGGATCTGTGGGAGGGCCGGTGGCCTCTGCTGACCACGCACCTGCACAGATGACGCTGGCGTCCTCCACGTGCCCGCAGTTGTGTACGCCCCAGCCGTTGTGCCTGCACATCTGGAGGGAGGGCTCGTCCCCACGGCACTGCACATCATCCAGGAAGATGCTCCCGGAGCCGAGGCCAAAGCGCGCGTTGCCCGGGGCAGCCATGGGCTGGCCGCAGCCCAGCTGCCGGCACACCACCTGGGCATCGCTCAGGTCCCACAGGTCATCGCACACCGTCCCCCAGCTGCCGCCGTTGTACACCTCCACACGACCCTCGCAGCCGTTCCTCCCACCGGACAGCCTCAGGCGGGCGCCTGGGGTGAGGAACAGGGCACCAGGTCAGGGTCCCATCAGCCCAGCACCCATGGTCCCCACCTCCCTAGCTGTTTTGGAGACTTGGTCACTGTGACCATGAGCTGGAGTAGTGCAGACCTGAAGGGGAGGGCAGTGGCTGAGTAAACACTCTGGGCTTGCAGAAGGCAGATGCACGATGAGCAGTGACCTGCTGAGGGCCCGTGGGATCTGCCTGGGGGCAGAGGTTCCTGGGGCACGGGGGCATTTGCAGAAAAACCCTTTATACACCTTGAGTGTGGCCCAACCCCTGAGGGCAGCAAAACCCCCCAACCTCGCCCCTCCACCCCAGCTCTACTGAGGGAGGTAAGCACAGGTGCTCCCAAGGGAGGGTACCGAAACCTGCCCTCTGGGATCTGCAGGAGCGATGGGTTAGGGTCCCTCCAGCCTGGCACCCTGCAGTCCCCAGATGGGCCCCTACAGCAGGGACCCTGCATGGTGGCTGCAAGGGCAAGGATGGTTCTGGTGGGTGTGAATTACCTGTTGAAGACAGCCAGTCTGTGGTGGGCACTGAAGCTACGGATGCAAGTAAGAATTTGGTGTCAATGAAAAAGGCTCTCAACACCATCAGCGCATGTCATGCACCACAAATTAGCCCCTGTCTATGCCACTTCATATCTCGTGGAGGTCTCTCATTCAACTGAAATGACCATCGTGACTTCTCTGTTTCACACAGCCATTTCCACCCCTAGGCAGGAACAACATGCCCATGGAGGCGTAACTTGCATTACAAAACATTTGATGCAGCAGCTTTCTCTTTTCCAGTCATATCCCAAATCCCAGAGCATGTCTAGGAAATAGCTATGTTACTACCTGTGCAGGAACTGGAGAAGCAGAGGCAGAATGATCCCCTGTCACAATCCCTCCCCAAACAGTTTCCTTCGCCAACAATGGCTACAGAGGTCCTGGCCCCCAGCCTCAGCCCCCCAGTTTACCAGCTCTTCTCCATGCTCTGTTTGCATCCTCACTGTGGACTTAGGTGCCAAGAATGGCCTAACTGCAGTGGCCCAGGGATGGGATACTCCTTCCAGTGCAATCAGGTCTGGGAAGGGAGATCAGGGGCACTAAGGAGATCAGTGGCAGTGGACAGGGTTACCTGGTGTGCTCCCCTCTGCTGCGGTAGTCGTTGGCGCTGTGGTGGTCATCTCTGCCAAGGAGGTCGTCTCTGCTATGGCGATTATTGGCACTGTGGTGGCCATCTCCGGCAGGGAAGATGTCTCCATTAGGGAGGTTGGTGGTGCTGTGGTGGTAATCTCTGCTAAGGAGGATGTCTCCGCTGGGGAGGTCGTTGGCACTGTGGTAGTCATCTCTGCCAGGGAGGTCGTCTCTGCTATAGCGATTACTGGCACTGTGGTGGCCATCTCCAGCAGGGAGGATGTCTCCATTAGGGAGGTTTTTGGTGCTGTAGTGGTAATCTCTGCTAAGGAGGATGTCTCCACTGGGGAGGTCATTGGCACTGTGGTTGTCATCTCTGCCATGGAGGTCGTCTCTGCTATGGTGATTATTGGCACTATGGTGGCCATCTCTGGCAGGGAGGATGTCTCCATTAAGGAGGTTTTTGGTGCTGTGGTGGTAATCTCTGCTAAGGAGGATGTCTCCAGGGAGGTCGTTGGCACCGTGGTAGTCGTCTCTGCTAGGGAGGTTGTCTCTGCTGGGAGGTTAATCTCTGCTATGGCAATTATTGGCACTGTGCTGGTCATCTCCACTAGGGGAGTCATCTCTGCTAGGGAGGTTGTTGATGCTGTGGTCGTCGTTTCTGCTAGGGAGGTCATCTCTGCTATGGAGGTTGTCTCCAGTGTTGTGGTTGTTGGCACTGTGGAGGTCATCAGCTCTGTAGTGGTCTTTCCTGTGAATATGGAAGAAAAACACCACCCTCATGAGGACCATGCTTGTGCAATGGGCACAACTGTGTGTTAGCTACAAGCTCAGTTCCTCCAGAATGAAGTGAAATCGTGACAAATTACTCTGATGGCATACTCTATCTTGATTGGGGTCAATGGAAAGAAT
The DNA here is from genome assembly GCF_013368605.1 of Nyctibius grandis. Classification (NCBI taxonomy): domain Eukaryota; kingdom Metazoa; phylum Chordata; class Aves; order Nyctibiiformes; family Nyctibiidae; genus Nyctibius; species Nyctibius grandis. The sequence continues at coordinate 100,287,647 of NC_090661.1, read as the reverse complement.
GGAAGTGTGTAACAGTCGGCTGAAAAATTTTCTTGAAAGTGATAGTGACAGCAGGGAAAATTACTGATGTGGCACTTGCTCCCAGCCACAGGACACCATGGCCCAGGCACGGCCAGAGGCTGTACTCTGCAGGCTCCTGCCATGGAGTTGGGAGCAGTAAGGTTACTGGCAGTAGCAGGGCTTTGACCTATCACCATCATGGATGCCTTACTGCAGAGGTTTAGGTCATCCCCAGGAGCAGCCTGGGCAGTGGTATTGGGGTGGTGCTTGGTGCAAGGCCAGGAGTGGATCAGGCCAGCATGACCCACCTGTTGAATAAGGCCAGTCTGTCATAGACACAGGAGCTACAAATGCAAGCAAGAAGTAAATGGCATTTAAAAAGACACTGAACACAGCATGCATATGGTAATAAAGGTATCGGAACAAGTTTTACAGTTTTCTTCTAAGTGCAAAGCACTGACGTAGCTAGCATTTTCTTCTAGCATGAATTCAGCTCTCTAGGCTCTTCCTCTATGAGGAAATGTGGAAAATTGCAATATATAAAAAACACCTGAACAGCCTGTTGTCATCAGCCACATCTCAGTTCATGATGATCTGTTGTTAATACAGGAGAAAATAACATACACATGAACTACATTTTCTTAAAAAATAAGGGGAAAGTGAAATCAGAAAACAGCAAGGTGACAGAGTACTCAAAATGGCCGGATATTTATAAAGGAAAATAATATTAATGGACCTGAACTTGAAGGAAAACTTGAAATATACAGAAACAATGCAAAGTGAGTTGTCAGCTATGGCAGTTTGGGTTGTGACTGTGAAATTATTATTGCCCATAATGAATGCATTAAGGCTTGCTATAAGATGCGTTTCACCTAACCCCATTCCTACCTGATGAACATTGCCTATTAGATATAGCCTTGCCTCTAATTTCAACTTGTTTCCTTACTTTCTGCATATTGCAATGCATATCTGATCCTTGGGTTTTTTAATTGCTTTGCATGGAGTGGGAAAGCACAGTTGTATACTACCCCAGTGAGAAAAACATAAGTCCATGCTGGCTCTGCAGGGTCAGGGGAGTGAAACATCAGGATTATTGGAATACCAGACTCTACTTCCTGAGAACAGGCCTTTTCAGAGGGAGTGTGCCCTTCCACAGATAAAAAAGTCTTCATAATAAAGTAGAAGGAAAGATTAGACTTATATCTGGTATATCTGGTATAACGTTCTACCATATGTCTTGAATGAATGAAATGTTATCTCAGGAAGAGCATGTCTGCATACCCCCAAGCTGACACATGTATATTGAGTGCCATTTATAGCAAAAGTATTTAGAAAAGAAAAATATGACAGCACCTGAACAGACAACACCAGCATCTTCATAGTGGACACAGTTGTGTATCCTCCATCCAGAGTGATTACAATACAACAAGGAGACCTCCTTTCCGCTGCACTTCACATCATCCAGCAAGATGTCACCTGAGCCTTGCCCAAAGTAAGCATTTCCTGGAGCTCCAATGGCCTGGCCACATCCCAGCTGCCTGCACACAACCTGGGCATCGGAGATGTCCCAGAAATCATCACAAACTGTCCCCCGCCGTCCTTTGTAATAGAGCTCAACACGACCTTCACATCTGTGCCTTCCATTCACCAGCTGGAGATGGGTCCCTTTATGAGAGAAGGAATTGAGCACAAACACAGTCAAACACTTCCACTAAGCTGGAAGTGACCATAAGAAGTCATCTATTCTGTCCTCTTGCCCCATCAGTCCTCGTAGCTTCTTGCCTAGCCCAATATTAAATGCCTGTGAGGACAGAGGTGATACACACCTTTTTTCTTCCTCCCTTCAGATCTCAAAATCAGCTGCGTATATTTTATGCAAGATTTCTGTAGAAAATTTAGACAGCAGGCTAAACACAAACTTTCAGCAAGAAAGGAAATTCTTTAATAATAAGAAAAGCGTAATAGGAAAGCAAAGGAGAGCAAATGAATTTTGGTATCTGAATGAAATCTAAGTAAAACTGTATTAAGAAAATACCACTAAATTTTTTTCACTTTGTTAATAGGAAGGAAATGGCATGTTTTAAGAACATATTTCATGTTTATGTATTTCTTTTATTCATTGTTGTCCAAATGTTTCATGCTAAAGAACAAGGAGATGTTGCAATTTGCATTGAATCTTACTGGAATTTAGGACACACAGCACAGCTTTCCAGCCCTCAACCTGTGTCTTACCAGAAGCATGTATGTGTAGCACTTCTACGTGATGTACAAAGCCTCTGCTGAGCTGGGTGCAGAGGGGAAAGTAGAGCAGTGACTCAAGCAGATCACTGAGGCTTCAGAGTCACAGCAAGATGCAGCTTGGACAGCCAAGACCATGGCTTTTTCCTAAACTTATGCTCATCAGGCTGCTACAGTGCTGCCATATAAAAATTACCAGGCAAATAAATTGCAATTCATGAGATATGCACTACTGAAGGACAACAAGCAGTACACCACTTTGCTTAAAATTATGTCAGAATTAGGCCAAATGAATCCTTCAGAAAAACTACAGAATTTTAGAGAAAACAATAGCCATTCTTTATTTTTCTCCCTGGTTTATGCAATTTAACTAGAATTTTTCTTCTTCCTCTAAAATTTTTAGGATAATTTTAAGGACCTAGAGTCTGCACATCACAAACAAATCCTATAGTCTTTAAGAGTAATTTTGGTGGAAGAATTCCACTAAGTGTTCAACAGAATGGACAATCGTCTCAAAGGGATTATAAAAATTTCAATAGGAATCCAGTGGCTTTATTTCTTATATGCCAGTAAAATGTTATTAGAGTTTGAAATAAAGAAATACTTAATAACCTATCATGTCTACATCTGATTACTGCATTCATTCAGGTAAAGCCCATCTGCTTTTCAGTTTGAGTTAGCATGTTTAGACATTCTGCAGTGAACTGCATGAAAATCCTGACTTGAGAGATCAATTTTTGGTGAAGAAGTTTAGTAAAGACTTTAGCACGAAGTTTAAGTAAGCAAATAAATGTTGTAACTTAAGATTTGCAGTATTTACACTTTGGAAATCAAAACATGCACGCTGTACTTGTTATACTTTGCATTTCTGCCAAATACATACTTAGCTTGTTATTAAACACAGAATAAGTCATCCAAAGCAAAACAAATCTGAGAAGTTAACAGCTCCAGGATTTCTTCACTCCATCTACTTCGTTGTTGTTGGACTAGAAGGACAGTCAAGACAGTGTCCAAACTAAATTTGTCTCTATTTGTATGCATTTAACTGGCAGTTCAAAGGGAGAAGCTACAGAATTGCCCCCTAACATATCTGATTTCTTTCTTCAAATATCTACTTGGACGTGCACATTTTTGAACCACATTCATAGGATTTTTGAGAAGTGAAACAGCAAACCTGGCAAAAAGTCAGAGTGGGATTAGGAAATTAAATCTGATCTAAAACAATTTTATTTGCTTTCATTCAGGTTCTGTCATCACGGTGCGAGCATAACCGTCAGCTGGGCATGTAACTGGATAGGTTGCGTCCTGCCTCACACTTTAAAGGTGTCAAAAGGACAACAGCCCATGGTTATACAAATACAGCACTTACTCTGACCCAGGAGACAGAGGCAGGGGCTGGGGAATGAAGCCAAGACAGAGAGAAGAACTGGAGCAGCAAGAGTGAGATGGTGGCTCATCACCAGGCAAGCAGAGGACAGATGAAGAAAAAATGGATGAGATGGATGATGACAATATAAATTATCACAATGATGCTTAAATAACTAGTTAGAAAAATCATCTGCAATTATTCTAGGATATACACAGAACTACTGAGCTCAAAGTTACCTAAGTCACTTAGGAGATAGAAACTAATCATGTAAGGAAAAAGTCAACAACAAAAAAAAGTTAAACTAAAAACATTTCATGTCTTTTATTATTTTTAGATGTCTCTCATTTATCCACAGCGCTAGCCTATGAAAACTAACTTCTTGTTATATTTTATTAAATTGTACATAAGATTAAGAAGAATCAAATAATACAATCAATATTAAATACATAGCATAGGTATGTGTGCATATACTTTGGAATAAATATACATTTAAAAATAAATAAATAAATTATTCTGTAATTCTTAGATCAAATTTCCGGAACTGGAAGAATATCTCATTCACAACATACAGACACAAGTATCGCAATGATGCAAGACACTAAGACAAGTACTACCCTGTAGCAGCAAAATGAATGCCACTAAATGGTTTAAATAATTCTTGTCATTCACTATGACGATTAGTTCATAATTTTAGCAGAATGAAACTGTTCAATCTCTTTCATTCAGTTTTCCCTTTAACCTTTTGACCAAACTGATACCAGCATGAATGTGATTTCTATTCACAGAATCAACAGAGAGGATCCCAAGCAGTATTTATATTTTTTTTATGCACCCTGGAACAAGTCTAAATGCTTTACCTGATTTGGCCTCCAGAACTGCTGGACCTAACAAGAGTAGCCATGTCAAAATCATAGTGGTACCCATCTCATCAAGTGCTGCTGATAGAAAGGACCATCAGAATATATAGTCTCTATTTCTGAAGGGGAGTGGCTCTCTAGGTTTCTCTTTCTACAGGAGAACAATAAAACAACCACAGACCTATGATCTGAAACAAAAATAGGTTTGATTTGTTATTCAAGATTTTGTAACTTCCTGGATTTTGCAGACAGATAATAACTCAAGAGTAACATTTTCCACTGCCTAGAAGGAAATATTTATGCTACTATAGGTTTCACAATCATCTCATTGTACAAAGAGAATGAGTTCCTACCCAAATATACCTTTCAATTCTGGCCAATGAACCTCAGTATTTTTCTTTCATGTGGAGATTCCTTGGTGGGTCTGGGGAAGGTAATGGAATCTTGAAACGTAAATGGGTTTCCTCCAGTGAAGTTACGAAAGAGCTTTATGACTTCGTTCCAACTAGTGAGGCAAGTGTCCCTGGGGAGCCACAAATTTCTTACAGCTTTGGTATACTCAAATAAAATAAGATAAGACCTGGTGGCCCTATTACAGTATGATTGGGGGGCAGTCTCTGCGCATAACCCACCAGAACTGTGGCTGTTGCTGAATGCAACATGAATATAACTGAGAGAGATCTAATCGAGATAGTTTTGTCCTATCACAATTGCTAGGTCCACCACACCATCAATTCCTCTGCCATCAGCAGCAGAGCCAACAACAAGAAGGTTAAGATAGGAGGTGGCTGCAGCCTCTTGGTGGATGTAGGAGCCACTGGAGAGGTAATGATGAGGTGGAGATGTAAGAAAAGGAGAGGAGGCAATCAGTGGTCCAGGGCTGAGCTACCAGTGCAGGACTTGGGGAAAGAGAATTGGAGTGGCAGTAAGAGAAGTCATCTTGAGAGACGTGAAATATTGCTTGCTAGTTTCCTTGCTTGAGCACCACAGCCATAAGCGGAGAGGAGATCGTACCATAGTGTGTAAGTGATAAGTTTGACTCAACACATGGGTAATTTGCTCCAGATAATTAAGGAGAGAGACTGAGCCAAGCCTTGTAAGTAAATTACTACAAGATACCTGAAGAACCTTGCAGTTGAAGTTCACACCTCCAGCCCCAATATGACCCCATTCCTTTTTGGCTCTTTTAAGTTCAAGTCAAAACTCTATTCAGTGAGAGACTGTTAGATTGCAAGAAAGTGTCGAGAGAATCAGGGTCAGCTGATAACTTTTTGTGAAAAGTATGCAGAAAAGTCAGTGGATTTTATGCATAGTTAAGTAAATTATATAGGTTTCAATTTAACTTTATTTTAAAATTTCCTTTGATCCATCAAATGGAAAAAAAACGGTTCAAATTTCTATTAAGAATCTTTCTTAATATATTCCTTATTTAATTGTGCATATTGACATTTACAGCTGTGTCATTCTTTGAAGAATGAATCCAAAGATTTTCCATGAAATAATGCTTAATTCTGATTCATCACTCTCTTGCCAGAGTGGTTACTTTCCTGTGTTTCTGTGTTTTAACCATTTAAAGAGAAAAGGCTGATCACCATCCTAACATTGAAGAGCCAGAATATTTTTCTTCATCTGATTCCTACCTTTACAGCCATCATGGCCTGGATGGCATTATCAGGAGACTAAATTTGTGGCACAACTGTTGCCATATACAAATTTATTGCCTCCAGGGGCAGTCATCAAGGATGAAGATTAGAGTTCAGGAGCCCAAGAGAAAAATGACTTAGAATGTCATTCCACAAAGGTCAGTATTATCGGAATGGAAGAAGGAAGTGCAAAACACAAAAGGCCAAAGATAATGTTGGAAGCCTTGAAAGCGAACATTGAGAAGGGTAAATATATGTTTCTTCTTTATACAAACAACCACATTCGCACATTAATGACGAAATGTACACAACACCTGGTATTCACTATTCGTATTCTTCTGGTTTTGACATCTTGTCAAGAAGCAGAAAATCCAGTATATCTGACTGACCAATCAAACACTGCAATCAGTGAAGCAAGAGTAAGTGATGGACAGCAATTCTTCTCCAAACTGTTGCAATAACTGAAAAGGGTGGAGAGGATGAGGGGAAAAAAAGTGATTCCCAGATGGTTCAAGTGGGAAAAAAAACCCAACACCCCAACATTTCGAACTGTCCAGGTAAATGAAAACACTGATTAGTTAATTCTTCCCTACATTCTTCACTAATTAATTCTTTACTACTAACTTCAAAGATCTGGATATTTCTTGATTATCAGACAATCTTCGCAGTAGGAATAGAAAAATGCTAAGTTCAGATTAATTTGAATTGATTAATTAATGCAAATACCACACAGCACATGTTTCCATCTTTCCCATTGGCTAGGTAAGTCTCTTGTGGTAACACATTTGCCCAGAGAAGTTGTGGGTGGTCCCTCCCTGGAAGTGTTGAAGGCCAGGTTGGATGAGGCTTTGAGCAACCTGGTCTAGTGGAAGGTGTCCCTGCCCATGGCAGGGGGGTTGGAACTAGATGATCTTTAAGGTCCCTTCCAACCCAAACCACTCTGTGATTCTCTGATTCTGTGATTTTTTTTTGTTCTCTAGGACTTCTTCTGGCGGCTTGAAGTGTTTCTCAGCATATTACTCTATGAAAGAAGCTCCACTGAGCTTTGAAAACACTTTCTCTTCTACTGACTGTTGTTAAGAGATTTCTGTAGACATACTGGCTTTTGTGAGGTCCAAATGAAAATCGTTGAAAGGACACAGAAGATTAATTAGCTTTCACCCATGACTATAAAGTATCTACATAGGAATGAGGGTATCCACAGACTTCTGCACAAAGAAATAGTCTCAATCCATGCATTATGATGCAATGAGGCAGCTTAGTCTAATTTATTGGTTTCCTTGATGGCCTCTTGGGCTCTGTTGTGTGTCATGTGAAACATGTCATTGAAAATCAATTTGCGTTTGTTTGACGGTGAGGATGCAAGTGGATCATAACTGCCCACCGCTGAGAGTCAAATCCACTTTATTTACCAATAGAAGCTTTCTTGAATGTAGTGTGGCAGGAGGTGGGAAGGAAGGTTCTTGGCAGAGAGACCATTCACCAGGCACATGTACTTTAGAGTATGACCCTTTCCTCATCACCAAATCCAGCTTTCTTGAATCCTGCATTTCTGTAATACTTGTGGATCAAGGAAGGTGGCAGGAAATGGGGAGGATCATTCTGAGACACCAACTACTTGAACAGTTTAGTGGTATTTTCTACAGCAACATTTAACATGGACACCACTAAACTTGGTACTTCTACCTTGCATTTTGATACAACCTTGGTATATCTCCATCTGGGACCCCTGGCACAGACATAGTATGGGAAGACAGCTCTGAACAGTACAGGCATGTTGCAGATTGGAGGTGCCAACATCCTAGGCCTAGGATCTTTCTGCCTGTCTGATCACAACAATATTCAGAGACTAGGAGAAGTTGAAGAAGTGACATCAAGCTATGCCCTGAAAAGTGACGGGGTAACAACACTGCAGCATCAAGGCCACAACAGGAGCAGGGATAGGAGAGAAAACAGTAGGTCTGGGAAGAGCAGAGGGGAAGGTCTTCTTCTAGAGAGGTAGGAAAGCCCAGGTCCAGGAAAGTCTTCACTGTGCTGAGCAGGTCACTGGATTCCTCCAAGCCTGGACAATCTCTGGTCCACATAACAGGACTAGATGAAAGTCAGGTCAGCCTTCCGGATTGCTCTGCCCTTCAAAGGTGGCTGTAGGCAGAGAGAAGGGGAGGACTCTCCTCAATACTTATTTATCTGTGTGGACAACAAAATTCATTTCTACTCTCTGTGGGCAATGCCAGTCCCTGCTTCTATGGTCCCTTCTCCACAGCATGGAGAGGTAATGAGAGACCTGCCTGAGGTCACCAGGAAAAGTCAGCTTGAAGGAAGAAATGGTACAGGTTGTAATGATAATTCCCGTCAGAGCTGCCCGCATCCTTCTCATCAGGTCAGGATGTTGCCCTAGAGTACAGCTCACTTTCCTTACACGTCACTACTTTGTCTCTGGCTCACCTCACACATGGTAGATTATACTGTTCCCAACAAGTTTTCCTCTTTCACAGCTAGCTAGAAAACATGAAAGTATGAAAAGGAGCATTTCTCAATCAAATACCAGTGACCTTTCCACCTGTAGTAAGTGGCTTCTTCCAAACAGATTCTTCCTTTATTATTGTTTTTATTTGGTTTTCATGTGGAGATAGGCAACAGGTCACATTTCCTTATGGCAACTTACGTACATTCTCTCTTTCCCCCACCCATTACAGGTTTAGAAATGCGTAAGAGCAAGAGCACAAATCATAGCTTGGCAAAGCCACTTCATCAGAAGTCATGATCTCCAACCTGATAATGAGTTAGCATTATGGTATGTTTGCAAGTACACAAGAAGTACTGCTCAAAAAATATTTTCTTTCCTGCTTTTTTAAAGTACACATTAACATAATGGATTTGATTATATTCGTTCACTATACAAAATCTGTAAATGGACCACATGTTCTCAGAGAAACATGTAATTGTGAAGAACCATACCCCTCAAAACAAGGAACGCTGTACAGGACCAATTCCTTATGTGCAGCCCCTGTGAATTTTTGCTTATGGCTCATTATTGAGATATTTTTACTGCAAAGAAATATTTTTCTTGGACTACTTTCCAGGCTATCTCATGGTGCTACACAGGTGTTTTATCTGCATATCAGCAATGGCAAAAGAAGCCAGTTCTTCTTTCTCAAGTCACCTAAATCAGTCTTCTCAGACAGACACTCAACCAGGAGCTCAACTGAGATGCTCTGAAATGTCCAGCACTGAAGATGGCAGCTTATTTGGATGTTGGGGTGGAAGAATCAACCTTTCTTTAGACCTTAGGTGTATTTGGACTTGAGGATTTTAAAGCCAGGCTCCTTTATAAGTTTGGTTCACGGTAACACTGGGTGTTATCTTGATACAGTACATTCTTCAAACAAGATCTGGATGGTGGAACATTCAAGTTATCCTCTACACAGATTGTAAAACGAAATCATGAAGCAGATGGCTGGTGAAAATATCCTTCCAACTGCAAGTCTTGGGTTGCCTCTCACTGATCTGGTATGGGATGGATTCCTGCAGTTTACATTTCAAAAGAAATCCTACCACAGTGAGAACAGCACCTACCAGCACCACGGTGGTCACAGACAGAGGAACATGAGAGCAGGCAGCAGGCACTGAGCTCTGAGACTCCCCTTTTGCCTGGATGTAAGAGGCCAGCTCCCTGCATAAAAGAGAAAGAGAGAGGCTTAAGTTTGTTTTCCTAAACTAGTTAATCTCAAAGGTAATTAGGCAAAGAGAACTTGAATTAAAATGTTGCAATCTGGATCTGATCAGAAACCAAATTGCTTTATTGCACATTGTTTCACAAATGGTTCTGTGGCCGTGCCAAACAAGTAAAGATTACGACAAGAAAATAAAGAGCAACTAAGAATTTGAACGATTACAACTCTAAGACCATAAGATGTTTTCTGATAGTGGAAACAGCAGCTACAGGACACTGGGAAACAACATTTCCAAGGGGACCTACAGATTGGTTGCTAATAAATGAGACATGCCAATCAGGCACAGACAGCTTTGAAAAATCAATATAAATCCTGCAGGGAGAAGAGTTGCATCTCATCCCTCTTCCCACAGAACTGAATCAATTGCCATTTCACATGTGCAGAACAAACAATGGATCTAAACTATGATAGAAAGGAAATAGCTTGCAAACATTATAAAACAATTTTATAAAAATTAATTTTAAAAAATCCCCATAAGAATTATAGCAGAGTTATGAATAAACTGGCAAAAGCATATTTCAAAGCTGGATTTCATGCCTGAACTGACATGCAAACATACAGTAATACACAGTCTTACATTATTTAAGTTATTTAAATTTACCAGTGTTCCTGTACTCAGCATGAACTTCCCGAAGTTGAAATAGGTCCAGTAACAACATTCACTTTTTCCTGGGAAGAACCTGCATTACTCTTGAACCTACTAACACAACCTTGATAGCAGCAGGAAGAGTAGCCATTCAGTCATTGTACCTGCACATCACCAGCTCACACTGCAGGTAAACTGATGGGTATCGATTAACAAATGAAAAAGCATTAAATGCAAACCGAGCAACATTGCTGTATGGTGCATAGTAAGAAAAGTAGGTAGGATCCTTAACATACCTGGAAAGAAATAATATTAACAGATTAGCTATTGTGAACAGAAACACTATTACGCTACCTCTACGCATTATGTTTCGAGATAAAATATAAAAGCAGAAGGTAAGAGTATAAGAGAACTCAAAAGGATAAAAAAAAGAAGCAAGAAGAGAAAGTTTTTAGCAAGAAGAGAAATTAAGAGATAAAAATAAGAGTGGCAGTGATTTCTCTCACAATAATTTATACAGCACAGACATTTTGTAGCTCAACAAAGTTTGTGTAAACATGAATAGCTGAAAAAATAACTAGTGGTGCTGCTGGTTTCTGTGTTTCAGGTGAGGACTTGTTTTGCATTTGCAAACAGGATTACTTGTTTGCAAAGAGGCCCCTGCAGGTTGTTGCAGAAGCAGAAAGGGCCCTTTCTACTCTGGAAAGACAAAACTAATTCTAATACACATCTTTTTTGGGCAATAAACATGCTCATTAGTCCTTTGATGTTTGTAGAGTACCTAGCTTGAGGAATCTTGACACCTGACAGAGATCTCCAGATGTTTCATAGAGCAAGTTGCCAGACTAATTTACCTGTCAATGAGTTTCACTTCCTGACAGTTACTAGCCTTAGAAGTTATCTAACTTAGATCCTGGTCATTCTGGTTTAGTTTAACGACCATGAAAAAAGATCACAATAATTCACCCACAATTGTTACCCCAGAATATTTCAAAGTTGTCATTAATTATCTTTGTATCTCAGAAAAATTCTGTTGTGCTCATTTCCCCAAGGATTTTAAGTCCTCTCATTCTTAGTTTGTTTTATACTGCAGTGATACCCCAACACCCCTGATACTTATAGATGGATATTGTTGATTTTAGATTCAGTGAATACATTTGCTTTTGACATAATTCCTTGTCACATGAATAAAAATTAACTGGAAAATGACCAGAATATATTTGCCCCATCTCCCTGGTGAGCGTCCTGCTCACAAAGCTAGAGAGTGCTTCCGTGTGCTGCTTAATGAATATGTATTTTTATAGATAAAATAAAAAGAAACCCTAACAAGAGGAAAACCTTCCTAAGATTCACACAAAGTGTAAGAGGGAGGACATTCACCCAGCAGGCAGGAGGCACTGTCACTTCATTAGCCTGTCACAAGACCGACTTCCAGCTTAGCAGTAGGTTACTACACCGCTAAGGTTACTTATGTGAACGCTCTTCTAGGAAGCAGAGAGATTCAAATCCCACCCAGCACAGAAGGGAAATAAATTAACATGAAAATTTCATTCCTGGAACAAAATGGGACACTGACAGGTCACTGTCAGTTTTGCATTCTTTACAAGAGTCCACAACTTTTCCATTTCAAATCAAAAGGCACATTGTGTATCAAATTAAATAAAATGTTTTAGGTTTTTAGAATAGCAAGAAAAGGCTAAGGAATTTCCTTTCTTTTTGAACAGACTGTTTTGTATTCTAGTTATGATGCCACACAAAACTATTACAAAACTCTAATTCTGATGTATGGAAATGTAGAGCCATTGACATCCCTACATTTCATGCATCTATTTCAGAAACAAATTCAAACCTCAGTTTCTACACTGCCTCCTTGAATGAAATCTCAGTGCTTGACTGCAAGTTCTGAATGGCGTTTCTTTGTCGTATTATATTTTATTGAGGCTTTGCCAAAAAGTCTTTCTTAGGAGTATATTTATATTGAGAATTGTAATGTACACTGGCCCTAAATCTCCTTTTTCATAAATGAAGCTCTTTCAGAACTATGCATAGATATAGTTTTTAAATAATTCTTTGGAAATTTCTTACTCACCTCTCATCAATTCATAGGTCAGTGTTCTAAAATTGTGAGGATCAGGTGATGTCATGCATGTGTCCACAAACACCACCAGATTTGGGTCAGAGCTGTAAAGAGAAGCTTGAAGGAATAAATTCTGAGTCAGGTCAAAGTAGTATGGAAAGTCATGCACCGTCCACAGGAAAGATGAGAAATTGTAGAATGTCAAGTTCACATTGTATCTGCCATGCTGATGTTAATGATGTCATCAGCAACATACATTACTCGCACCCAGGTGTTCTGGAGCATTTTGCAGTTGATGTGCAAGTGAAGGTCCTTTTGCCTTTTGATGAGATAACCAGAAGCAGGCACTTTTATCATGTTGGAGTAGGTGATCGTTTTGTTGTTGCCCTATTTGACACACTAGACGAGTACAAAACTATCACATATAGTCATGTTTACAACCTGTACTATAAACTTCTCTGTGTGCCAGGTCCTAGTATTAGTCAGAAAGACATGTCGTACTCAAAAGTCCCAAGCATCCTGGATGGGATTGTTCACTTAACTCTCTCCTATACTTTGATCTCTAGAATATCACTCTGAAATAGATATAGGGATTACCTAAAGCCTGGAAGGATAAATAGGAATGTTTAACAAACCTCAGCCTCCAGAAACACATGCTGTTTTTCTGTGTTTTGAATACCTGTGGGCTACAACACCCATTGCAATTCACGATAATTTTCCAAATGTCTATTGAGTTTCTATGCCCAGACTTGGAGAGCTCTCCAAAATATGTCAACACCAACCTGTCTACATGTACCACAGCCATTGGAACATTGAATATAACCTCAGTTGATGTAATTGTTGGTCTACTGTAAGAGTCAGACAAGCTAATGCTTCACCATGATTGGAGCCCTGTGATCGGAGATAGTGTCTGTCTACAACTGTGTGCACATAGGTTGGCAAGTACACAAGGGCTACGGAAGAAAACATGAATTATTAGTGATTTCAGATACTTGATAATGCTTGCAAGTTACATCATCAACAAATGCGATAGCTGCTACCATTTAGGGGAGAGAATTTCTAAGCCAAACCACTTATTTTTACTCCTTAGACTTAGATACAAATAAGCAATAGTCTCTGACAAATCTAGCTGACCTTCAGTTACTCTCCTGACAAAAAAAATGTAGCTTACAACAGGCTTCTGCTGAGACCTTGAGCCTATATCATCACTCACACAAAAATTCTAAGAAGTGGGAGTCTTTCCTGAATAAGAATCCAAAAGCTCTTTTGGAAGGTGTAGAGCTAAACATGCACACTGGCTTGCAGAAACACTACTTGAGTGGGAGGGCATCCTTGAAATCATCTCCATGATGGTTCACTGAGTCCATGACATGAAAAGCAATGATCCCAGGGAGATTTTGGCCTTTGGTAGAGAAAGATATCTGATAACAGAGACGTACTGGCAACACACAGCCTCTTGAAAGGCGTCTACAAAGACAACAGAGCCAAATGTGATGGCCATTGTTTGTGCCTGGGGAGGTTGTGAGTGCATGTTAGATAAACTTTCCCACTAGTACTGCAGGACAGTACTGGAACAGCTCACCCAGAGAACTGGCTTTGAAGATTTCATCCTTTGAACGTTTCTAGAGACTCAGCTAGACAAATTCATAATGGACCTTAACTGGTGTTGGCAATAGCTCTGCTTTGAATAGTTGGACTAGGAAGCCTCCAAAGGTCCTTTCTAACTAATATTTCTATGACTCTATGAAAATCTGTCTGCAAAGGAAGAAAAAATAAATATGAATAATGATGTAATAAGAAGAAATATGAATTCAGACTGGTTGTCATAGAAAACATATAAAGGCAATTAATTTGATACTTGAAAATTTTTTTTAAAATGAAAATATAATTATTGGCTGAAAGTGATCAGTCAAGAAACAGTTAGGAAATTCAAGTAGGAATTTCATCTGTGTGGGATTTCTTCAATAACTTTAGCAAATACTTATTTAGCAAATAAAATCTGGGTGTAAAAGCTTCTGAGCAAAGAAAATAACACAAACAGAATGGAAACTTACAGCTGTTCTGATCTGCTGGAAAGGACAGATTCTCAGCATGAAATCCTCTATTGGAATATCTAGAGTCACTGTGAGATCTAACAGTCATAAAGTTTGAGGATGATGTGTATGTGAGATCAGAACTAGACCAAATTCTTCCAAGCAGAGAAGCATTGTATGTCCCATCATATATCTCAGTATAGTCATTCTAGCATCCACCTTGCAACTGAGGAAGAAACATGAATATATAATAAAATGCATTTAGTAAACTTCTGTTTTTAAGTGCTGGGCAAACAATAAACTAAGATACTGCACTCACACAATTCCCATGTAATATTTATAATTCACTTATAAACATGGGAAATGTGCTTGGAAACTGTGGTTGCAGTTGAGATTTGGGACTCATTTATTGCCCAGACAGGAAGTGGTTTGTTTACTGAATACTTCCAAATGTGAGCACAATGCAGAAATTATTAGTTACTTGTACTTGCCACAAACAATCTGCATTATCTGGATAATTCAAAGGATAAGAAGGACTCTGAAGTGTTACAGAGGAATTAAAAAGTAAGCCACCACAAATATATTTTCTAGCTGAAAGAAGAAAAAAGGAAATAAGATATAGATGTGATTCATTTAGATTTACTTCTGATCAAATGAAAACACATTTTATCTATCCAAGCCACAGCAACAGGAGGTTAAATCTCCAGAGAAACTGAATGGTTGTGTTCTTCTCAGTCAGGGAACAAGTGTGATGACCTCTTCAGAGAACTCTGACTGTCCCTTGCTGTTTTGTATTTGGTAGGCTTAAGGCAAACATCTGTATGAGAAAAAGCAAGACGTGCTGGCCCAAATAATGTAAAGACTAGAGAAGAAAAAAAAGAATTCCTACAAAATCAACACAGTCCAAAAATGACCCCCAGTGACAGAATCAGAGAGAAAGAGGAGCAGTATGCAGGATTTAAACAGTTACTACCAATAATGATTTTTCCCAAAAGTATTACAATGTGTAAATGATACAACTCCAACCTATAAACTAGTAATACACCTCAAAATTAATGCATCGGAAAGATGAAAAAAGCAGACACACCTGAAGTAGATGATAGTGGACTGTGAACAGTGGTAATAGTTGTGGCATCTGTTAGGGGAGGAAGAGAAAGAAGCAAGTGAGGACCTTGTGGACGAAGGAGCATGGCCGGTTTTCTCCCAGCACTGGTGAGGTTGGTGCCACTCAGTCATGTGGGTGATGGAGAGTGTGTGGGTTCTCAATAGTGTGGTCTTCCATGGTGAGAGCAATGAAAAACACAATGGTTGAACACATTTCCAAAACATTTTCTCTTCAGGTAAACTCGTGCTAATTTCTTGGTTGCCCAGAGAGGTTGTAGATATCACATGCCTGGGAAAATTCAAGATCAGGTAGGACAGGACTCTGAGCCATCTTCTAGTTGAAGATGTCTCTGCTCATTGCAGGAGGGTTGGACTAGATGACTGTTAAATGCCTCTTCCAAGCCAAACATCGAATAGAAGAGAACCATTCTATGATCCTATGATTCTACGATTCTATGATTCTTGTTGTAAATGGCTGCTTTTAGTGAGTGACTAAATTTGACAATGCAAATGAGAAACAAATTCAGATGAGCTATGTTTTCTGTAGAGAGATGCATCTTTTGGGATGCATGCAGTCCACCCTGGAGTTTTGCTTTGTCCAGGTTTGCATGCCACACACCTGATAACCCCAAGGGCATGACTGGTAGACCAAAGGCAAATGCTGCTTTTTTCCCCTCTATTGTCATGAGCTCCTTACACTACCCTACAGCTGCATTGTTTCCCACTGCTTTGTATCTGATCCTCAAACCTCGCTTTTGCCCTCAGGCCTCTTTTTATACCCATCTATACAAATCATCCATAGTTCTTTGAAGCACTCTTAGTTGAGCGATTTTTAGTTTTCAAGTAATGCCAGTTTCCTTTCTAAGCGTTGCTGAGATAAAAATATACCAGATGTGGGGGAGCCTGAGGCAGCTGGCTCCTGAAAGAGAAGGTGTGAACTGAGAGGACAACTTGGCTCCAAGACTTCCAACTCTCTTCAGTGTTACCATCTGTTCCGCTTCACTGCCTGACCTTGCCTTCAAACCAGGAGAAGGACCTGCAGGAAGGAAATGCCGCTGCTTGTTGCCAAAGGGAGTTGCTCAAGGAAAGGAATCACCTCATGTGCACACATGCCTAGATGCATGAAAAGTCACCTGCTCTTAAAATAGCGAGAGTCAGCAGAGGTGATGTACTGCAGGTGTGTGCTATGTGATTTATGTATAAACCCAAGGGAAGCATATAGGGAAGTAATACGCATTTCTTTCTGTGTGAAAGATTATTTCAATATAAGACACAGAAAAGAAGTCAGTCATTCAACAGTTTCACGGTGATTGCTTCTCAGCACCAAGCTGCTTATAACGTGTTGGTCAACTTCTACGGTACTTTACAGCTGATACAAACTGACAAACAGCAAAGTCCTCCCACAGAAAGCTAAAAGTGACCTGTATATATCATTTTATCTAAATGCTTTTAACTATCCCAGCTCCTTTCAAGACTGTGTTTCCACATCTGGGTTTAGCTAGCCTCCATATTTTTCCATTTGTTCTCACAACTTGACAAAAATAGCATGTTTCTGAAGCCTTTTAATGACCTTGTGAACTTTGAGAACATATTTAAAAGTAATTCTCTTGCCACAACATGATATCTTTGTCAAGGACTTTCTGTTCATCCTGTATGCCCGCTAGAATTTGTCATCATCCAAAAAATTATCTTAAAGCAGTTTTTCTTCTGGTTAAACATAGAAATGCAAAGAGAAAGCTGAAATAGTGTAACTAGAAATTAATATGTTCTATTTACTCAGAATCTTATTGGATAAAAACAAGTTAGTGTCACTAAACTTTTGATATGTATGGTGATTAAGCAAATTCAAAAGCTAATAGAGCAAGAATTCCTTTTTTGTGATCTAACTGTGCAACTGGATTCATCATATTTGTGTTTCTAGTTTATATATGTGCAGAGAAACACTTGTGGTTCTAAGGCAGTGAAAAAACACATTGAAGTTACTTAATGCCCTTAGTCCTAAGAATCCAACTCAACTCAAGGTCTTGATTGCCAAGTGAGGTGATATAAAAGATCTTCTTACGGCTTTCACTGACATTCAATTTTCTTAAGCTGTAAGCTCCACAAATATGGTCCAAGAACAGTGTGGATCTATAGAAATGTTTAAAACACTCTAAAAAGATTCCATTGTGTTTGCAAGTTACCTGAATCTCGTACATCTCATCCGCTGTATGACCTATATTTTTTTCCTGAGGAGTTTACTGTGCTGCAACCGCCTTTGGCTTTGGTGTTCCTGGTTCACGTGAATACAATAATACAATGAATCTACTCTGTCTTGTCATAAGGATGCATGAGTCATCCCTTAAAAAAGAAAAAGACAATAGGCATTGACTTGTTCCATTGTGCCTTTTGTAGCTGCCACCCTACAGTGCAGGAAGATTGGTGTAGTTTTGAAGCAAGAACCTGAGCTAAGAACAATAATATAGGCTTTTACTGAACTCTCTCCTATTCATTCACCACTATTTAATAGAGGGGGGAATTATGGAGACATTTGGGGGTTTGCTGCAATTTTGTAGGTTGTAGTTTCATGATAACAAAAATTTATTATAGTCCTTTAGCTACACCACATACCTTGTTCTTAAGCACTATCTACTTGTTAATCATTAAACTTTCATCCAGTTCAGTCCTCAGTCTATGTTAGCTTTTAGCCCTCTTCCTCTTCAGAAACCTTCCACAGAAAAATTTCCTCCGGCTCTATGCAATTACATTATCACAGGGTTAAGTCCAAAGGCATTGAAGTCTGATCTAGGTTTTTTTTCCCTTGGGAAGTTTTGAACATGTTCCAAAACAAGAGGCTGTAACAGTAGCTTGGTTTGCCCATTCACAGCTCCAACCACACCTAAGGCGGTTACTCTTGCTTTCTCCAGCACCCTAAGCTTTTTGATGTTGCAATAAAGGTACCAAAGGTCTGTTGGCTCAGGTGGAGCTGACCTGAGAGCAGCCATTGAAGTCCATTTCCACCTGCCTTGGCCCCAGTCCAGGGCCAGCCTCAATCACACACAATCCAGCGCTAAGGATGAAGACGACACTTTCCAGAGACATCAAAGCAAAGCTGCCCTGCAGTGAGGGCTCCGATGAGCTGTGCTCCATTGCCAACAGCGTCGTGCTCTGCCTCTGCTGTGCCCCATCTTGTGCCATGGTCACCAGAGCACAGCAGGAGAGCAACCTGGCTCATGCAGGCATCCACGGGCAGGGGACAAGGAAGCACAGCACTTCTTCAAGGCACCAACTTCTTCAAAGATCTTTCTAGAAGCTGTCTCCTATATAGCCTGGCAGATGAGGATCTCCTGGTATTTCAGTCCAGCAGGTACCATCCACAGTACTTATTGCTGTTTGGGAAAGCAGGAGAAGACTTGCAGGTGGCTGACAGCTGTGATGAGGTTTGGCTTCTGGAAGTTTCAATGTGTGCAATGGTTACCTGATGGGGCAAATCGTGCTAGGTCACCTCTGCAACACCTATGGCACTGACCCAGTGGAGCTGTGGATGCCCTGAGGAGGAGTCAGGGCTGTTTCAGCCTGGAGCAGGAGGGTTGCAGGCAGGCATTCTTGGAGTGACAGCCCTTTTGCCATCCTGCAACCGCCAAAAAGTTTGTGCCACACAGCACTCACAACTGCCCTGTGGAAAGGAAGGACTCCTGATCGTAATTTACATCTGAAAAAGTGGGAAACCAGCTCATGTTTGGCATGGAGCAAGAACTGGCCATCTGGGTTCCCCATAACCCAGGCTGTATTTTTCACTAGCAGAGTCAAGAGATCCATCCTGAAAGGAGGAAGCTGATGATTCAGGTACTATGTTAAGATTTGAGAGCCTAACATTGGAACTAATTTGAGGGTTGTTCTCGGGCTGCAGACTTCCCCTGGTCTTCTGGCTTCCTTCAATGCTGAGTTGTTATGTCAAGTCCACCTCTTTTCAGGAGGTAAGCCATGGCCACAAAAAGCCTTTCATGCTTGGATTTTAATCTTGAATTGTCAATGAAATTACTCAATGCAAGGTAGTTACTCAATGCATCAAATTACTCAGCCAATGTGATCAGCTGCAGATGTTTACCAAGGCTTACATGATCTGGTACGGAATTCGTTTCTTCACATTAAGTTTCAAAAGAAACCAAACAAGAGTGAAAACAGCAGCTGCCAGGGGCCTGACAGCAATAATAAAAGTTGCATGAGAATCATTAGTTGGAGCAGGAGCTGAATTCATGTTCTCCTGGATGACAAAAATGTCCATCTCTGGGAAAGATGAGAGGGCCTGGTTACATTTGATCCCTCATCGTGTTACCCCCAAAGAACAAAAAAATGAAAAAAAAAAAAAAAAAAAGGCACTCTAGAGTAGATTTAAAGATTAATCAATTTCTTGCACTCCGATACATCCAGGTTAAGGTTTATATTAGTCGAGTTTGTTTATAGAACTTGAACTGCAACTTAAACATTTCAGTTTACCATTAAGAAAACAGAGCTGCTGAAGTAGCATTTTTGTTGTATGCGGATGAAGATAACTGATGCAAAGTAGGATTAACAGGCACGAATCAGTAAGCACGTTCCTATTATTTATTGTAGAGCTGCTGGTAATCCAGCAGCAACATAATTTCTTTCAGAATTAAATCGGCATTTAAAGATGCTATCTGTCAAAGGAGACAGTTTTACTCAAAATCACGTGCATTCCTATTCTCGGCACCAGATTCCCGAAGCTGTATTGGGCCAGCAACAACAGTCACTGTTTCTTGGCGAGAGCTTGCCTCTCTCTTGGACCTAGTAATGCAACCTTGGTAGCATCTGGAAGAGTAGTCGTAGGCCCTGCACACCGCTAGTTCACACTGCAGGTAAACCAGGGGGTTGTAACGAATAAACTGGAAGGCACTGAATGTAAACCGGGCCATGTGTCTGTAGGGTGAATAATATGTAGCATAGGTAGAATCTCGAACACACCTAAAAAGATACAAAAAACCTCTCATGAATACACCCTGCAATCCGTCATTTACATGCAATATAACACCTAACATGAAAAGCGATTTTTAAACATGATGAAAATAATTCAGAAATCTGCAATTAGGAAAAGCAAGATGCCCTTCTTTGGCAGCATTGAGCCGTGTTACCTTCCCTCAGCCTGTCGTGTCTCTAGATACCTAGTGTTTGTGTGTTTTTCTGAAGGTGAATTATCCTTACCTGAGATATGTCACTGTTACCTCCTCGATAATAACAATCCACAGCGAAATGGCCATAGCCTTTTAGTCTGTCATTTTAAGCTGGGGGCGTGTGTGTTTGTGTTATATTTTGGGTCAATCTATCCACTTTCCCCCGTTAAACCCCAAATGCCCATGTTCATTAATTAGTTAGAAGCTGATGTTGATGTATGCTGTATTCACACTATTCCATTTAAAAAAAAAAAAAAGAAAAAAGAAAAACAGAAGAGATACAGGAGTTCAAAGGCAGTTCTATCTGTAACAGTAATGCATAAGAGCTTACCCATTCCTGATTATATCATAAGCTACTGTTGTAAAATTGTGGGGGGTGGGAGATGCCACACATGTGTCCACAAATAACACCAGGTTTGGATCAGAGCTGTGCAGGTAAGCTTCAAGGAACAAATTCTGGTTGATATCAACATAGTATGGTGAGTCATTCACGGGCCATGAGAAGGACGCAGAATGATAAAATGTAAGGTTCACATCATATCTGCCATACTGAGTTTCATTGATTTCAAAATTGTCCTCTGCAGAGTACATTGTTTGTGCCCATGTGTTCTGAAGCATTTTGCAGTTGATATGCAAGTGAAGATTTTTATTTCTTGTGATTACAGAACCAGAAGATGATCCTCTAATAAGGTTGGAATAGATGATTGTATTCTCATTTGCCTGTTTGGCAGATAAAATAAAATGCAAAATTAATTCATATAGTCAGGTTTCCTATTACACATTCTAAACTTTGCTGTGTCCTTACAGCAATGTGCACAGTAACTGTGTTATTTTCCGGAAAGTCTGCTGTGGAGAAGTCTGAACCTAGTAATTTCTGTTTCAGGGTAAGAGTCTGTAATCTACATGTAATATTCAATGCCTACAATGTGGACCCAGAAAACTACTTACATTAAATACATCATAACCGAATTAAATGCAACCTATACAATGCTTTGAACATTAAATGCCTGAATGTTCAGGTTCTGCACAGTATTTAAGCAGAAATCTGGCTTAAAACATGACTGGTCATATTTAGTAAAATCTTTGAGACTTTTTTAATCATGACACTCAGCTTGGGACCTTGAAAATGCCGACTATTTGCTTCTTTCCAGACTTTATTCTTTAGGAGATCAGTAGCAGGCTATAAGTGAATGCTCTGGCAGCAGATGCAGGAAACATGAGTGTTAACAAACCTTCTCCCTCAGGAGAGGGAGAGGCAGCCCATAATCACCAGGACACTTCCAGTCCCTGCAGACCCCAGTATAGCTTTCAAGTTGTGCTGTTCTTCAACATGAGTTCTTCAGTCTGAATTTTTACACACTCACAATATTTGCACATTTAGTTGAAACATTTGAAGGCATACCTCTCTCACTGTGCCGCAGCGAGTGTATGGTATGTCGAATGTAACATACTCTGATGTAATGTTGGGTCTGCAAGAAGGGTCGTTCAAGGTGAGATTCCAAGCAGAGTAGCCTTGTGACTGAAGGTAGTATCTGCTCACAACTACATGCATGTAGTCTGGCAAACACAGCAGTGCTAGTGGATGGCAAAAAAAATATATTACAAGCTCATTGACGAGACTGAAAAAGGTTATACTTAAATAAACAATATCTTTTGCACAAGTAGTTGTTATTTCAGAAGGAGTTCAGAATCCAAAACATATACTTTCATGTGTATGAAATGCTACATATCTATTTGAAATAACATGAAATGGGTGATTCATCGAAGTGGTACAAGACTAACAATCAGTGAATTAGCAAATAATTGAGAAGCAGGTTTCTGCTTTAAACATAAACTTACTAGTGCTCTGATCTGCTGGAGTGGAATAATAGTCGGCCTGAAAACCTCTGTATGTGTATCGAGAGTTACTGTAAAATCGGACAGTCAGCAGGTTTGAGGAAGATGTATATGAACGAAAAGAACCAGAACAAAATTTCCCAAGGAGAGGAGAGGTATGGAGTGGCCCATCATAGACTTCCACATAGTCAGACAGGCATCTGCCACCTTCCATCCTGGGGAGCAAACATGACTATTTAGTTAAATGCTTCATTGTTTTTAATTATTTCTTTTTCCTTTTTTTTTTTTTAACTCTGATTAACTGTTCATAGCAAAAGAGTACATTTTACTGATATGACTATCAAATCTTTGGAACAGAAATTACAGCCTTGAATTTCTGTCTTATTAGATGCCAGCCACATTATTGACTAAGTAAACAAAAATGAATACATTTTTCATCTCAGATATACTAAGTGTTTCAAAAAACATCTTTGAAATCAAGCAGCTATCAACTTAGTAAGTCCAACGTGTCGATCCCATACGTCATCTTCCCAAGTAATGAATTTTTACTTACTGAACATCTCTAAATGTGAGTGTGACACGAAAGTTGTTCTTTACTTCTATTTCCCAAACACAGTTGGCATTGTTTGGATAATTTCTGGGGTAAAACGGACTCTGTAATGTCCCAGATGGAGAGGAAAGCAAGCCGCCACAAGAATCATATTCTGCAAGGAAAAATATGAGAAGAAAAACATACGTATACACATTTTCAGGTTTCTTTTGGAATATGTCTATGTGGAATTCAGAAGTCTAAAATTTAGAGGCAGTGACTTCTACCAGCTTCAGTAGTCTTTCTGTTGGGTTCATATATCATCTGAATGCAGATTAGGAGGTGCCAAGTACACTGAATATCTTCTATAATGCTGATCTTCAGTGTCTGCACTAGCAGGATACGAATATTTGTCATAGAACTGCACAATCATTGAGGCTGGACCTCTGGAGGTCAGCTCTTCCTTGAAAGAGGAAAAAGTCACAGCTGAGCCTAGTTCATCTCTATTACAATTGCTAATGACCAAAGAGAAAGAAAAAAAAGATCAAAATTCTTTTGTTTCCAAACAAGAATGCTGACAAATATCCAAATCATAAATATGAAGACCTTATGTCACAGTCAAAAAACTGTATGAAGTTTATATATAGACCAGTTGCAGACTAAGCGAATAATAGAGGAATCAAGATCTAAGAAAGCTTAGAAGTAAAATAAAGTCATGGATTTCTAAGATACTTTTCAGTACAAACTCAAACTACTCCAAGAAAAGAGAAATGTGTAAATGGATATCATCTTTTGAATTACATTCCGAATTAGAAAAAAAACACACTTACTTCTTTTAATCTAAAGAATGAACAAGAGACTACTAAGGTCTAAGAGATTTTAAGTTTTTATTTTCAGCTTCTAGAAAAGATGAAAAAAACCTTCTCTCACTAACTGACCTAACATTTGCTATGTGAACAGTTAACCTTTCAATATATGCACTATCCTCAAACGATGTACTTGAACAAACAGCTGAAATAGGAATTAATGGAACAATAATACTTATGAAGTTGTCGAAAACAATGCTTCCTAAGCACTTCTGAAATTCCTGCTCAGCTGCAAAGAAATAAGTGACTACACTGGGTGTGAAATCACCTGCACTGCTATTTTGGGATAATTTGAGGCATTTTCTTTTGGTACTAAATGAAGAGGAATATGCCCCAAAATTATGAACAGTAACATTCCTCTCATTGGCTGCAACCATGACCAACCAGCTCCTCTGCCTGCACTTTATACACACAGTCCCAACACAAACACATGAGCCTTTCCATCTGGGGACCCCACCTTAGGTATTTCATACATGTTCCACTTGAAGATCAGGACACACTTTTCTACCATGAAGGTGACAGACCAATGGCACAGGTTGCCCACACAGGTGATGGATTCTCCATCCTTGGAGACAGTCAAGAGTTATCTAGACATGGTCTTGGGCAGGCAGATCTAGGTGACCCTGCTTTAGGTCCCTTCCAACCTCAGCCATCCTGTAATTCTTAATCTGTCTTAATTAGGCTTTGCATTTCCCTGGCTCTGCTCTCCCATGGAAAAGACATAGGAGAAACCACATGAAAATCAACAAGGCCAAGTGCAAGGTCCCGTACATGGGTTGGGACAATCCCAAGCACAAATACAGGCAGGGTAGAGAATGGATTGAGAGCAGCCCTGAGGAAAGGACTTGAGGGCCATGGTTGATTAGAAGCTCAACACAAACTGGCAATGTGAGATTGCAGACCAGAAGGCCAACCATATCCTGGGCTGCATCAAAAGTAACGTGCCCAGCAGGTCGAGGGAGGTGATTCT
This sequence comes from Nyctibius grandis, assembly GCF_013368605.1. Taxonomy (NCBI): domain Eukaryota; kingdom Metazoa; phylum Chordata; class Aves; order Nyctibiiformes; family Nyctibiidae; genus Nyctibius; species Nyctibius grandis. Next base: position 100,262,637 of record NC_090661.1, on the reverse strand, counting down.
CCCCCTCTGCTCTTGAGAGACCCCATCTGGTTCCAGCTCTGGGGCCCCAACATAAGAAGGACATGGAGCTGTTGGAGTGAGTCCAGAGGAGGGCCACGAAGATGATCAGAGGGCTGGAGCACCTCTCCTATGGAGACAGGCTGAAGAGTTGGGGCTGTTCAGCCTGGAGAAGAGAAGGCTCAGAGGTGACCTTATAGCAGCCTTCCAGTATCTGAAGGGGCTACAGGAAAGCTGGAGGGGGACTTTTTACAAGGCCATGTAGTGATAGGACGAGGAGTAATGGTTTTAAACTGAAAGAGGGTAGATTGAGATCAGATATTCAAAAGAAGTAATTGACTGTGAGGGTGGTGAGACACTGTAACAGATTGCCCAGAGAAATTACAGATGCCACCTCACTGGAAGTGTTCAAGGCTAGGCTGGACAGGGCTTTGAGTAACCTGGTGTACTGGAAAGGTGTCCCTGTGTGTGGAAGGGGGTTAAAACTAGATGATCTTTAAGGTCCCTTCCAACCTAAACCATTCTATGATTCTGTGATTCTATGAAGAACAAACCCCTCCCTGTGAGCCACTAACTGGTACCGCCAAAAGTAGCGGCCAGAAAAACCATGACAAATTCAGACCCACCTGGAGGAGCGGACACTGTGAAGCTGGCTGGGGTCGTGGTTGTGGCACCTGTCAGGGGAGGAAGAGAAAGAAGCAAGTGAGGACCATCTGGATGAAGGAGCATGGCCGGGTTTTCTCCCAGCACTTCAAGAAAGATGTTGAGGTGTTGGAGCGAGTCCAGAGGAGGGCGACCAAGCTGGTGAAGGGTCTGGAGGGTATGACCTATGAGGAACGGCTGAGGGAGCTGGGGTTGTTTAGCCTGGAGAAGAGGAGGCTCAGAGGTGACCTTATTGCAGTCTACAACTACCTGAAGGGAGGTTGTAGCGGAAGTAGGAGTCAGGCCTCTTCTCCCAGGCAACTAGCGATAGGACAAGATGGACACTAGCCTCAAGCTTCGCCAGGGGAGGTTCGGGTTGGACATTAGGAAGAATTTCTTCTCAGAAAGGGTCATTAGCCATTGGAAGGGGCTGCCCAGAGAGGTGGTGGAGTCACCATCTCTGGATGTGTTTAAGAAAAGACTGGACATGGCACTTAGTGCCATGGTCTAGTTGACATGGGGGTGTCAGGGCAATGGTTGGACTCGATGGTCCCAGAGGTCTCTTCCAACCTGACTGATTCTCTGATTCTGGGAGGTTGGTGCCACTCTGTCGTGTGGGCGATGAGGAGCTTGGGGCTCTCACTAGTGTGGTCTTCCATGGTGGGAGCAACGAACAATGGAGTCCTTGAACACGTCTCCAACACATACCTAACTGCGGCCAACAAGGACCGCTTTTTGAAAGCGTCTCAGTATTGAGGAAGGAAAAGCAATGGTACCTGAGCAGACAACACCAGCATCTTCACTGTGGCCACAGTTGTGGACTGCCCCAGCCACGGTGTCTGCACTGAAAGAGGGAGGGCTCATTCCCAGTGCAGTGCACATCGTCCAGGTAGATACTGCCAGTGCCTTGGCCAAAGTAGGCACTTGATGGTGCAGAAAGAGCAAAGCCGCATCCCAGCTGCCTGCACACGACCTCGGCATCGTTCAGGTCCCAGTCGTCATCACAGACAGTGCCCCGGCCCCCATAGTGGTAAATCTCTACGCGGCCCTCGCACCGGTTGCTGCCGTTCACCAGGCTCAGGGAGGCACCTTGGAAAGGAGGAGACAGGGAAAACATAGGAAAACCCTCTGGCACGCAGGCACCTTCTCTTGCTGGGGCACTGGCAACGCTCTGCGAGTTTCAGGCCACCAGGACTGCCACCTCCGGCTAAAGTAGGCTGTGCATTTCGCTGCCTCTGCTCCCCGACGGGGAAGGCCAAACCCCACCCTGTGAGCCACTAACTGGTACCGCCAAAAGTAGCGGCCAGAAAAACCATGACAAATTCAGACCCACCTGGAGGAGCGGACACTGTGAAGCTGGCTGGGGTCGTGGTTGTGGCACCTGTCAGGGGAGGAAGAGAAAGAAGCAAGTGAGGACCATCTGGATGAAGGAGCATGGCCGGGTTTTCTCCCAGCACTTCAAGAAAGATGTTGAGGTGTTGGAGCGAGTCCAGAGGAGGGCGACCAAGCTGGTGAAGGGTCTGGAGGGTATGACCTATGAGGAACGGCTGAGGGAGCTGGGGTTGTTTAGCCTGGAGAAGAGGAGGCTCAGAGGTGACCTTATTGCAGTCTACAACTACCTGAAGGGAGGTTGTAGCGGGGTGGGAGTCAGCCTCTTCTCCCAGGCAACTAGCGATAGGGCAAGAGGACACAGCCTCAAGCTTCGCCAGGGGAGGTTCGGGTTGGACATTAGGAAGAATTTCTTCTCAGAAAGGGTCATTAGCCATTGGAAGGGGCTGCCCAGAGAGGTGGTGGAGTCACCATCTCTGGATGTGTTTAAGACAAGACTGGACATGGCACTTAGTGCCATGGTCTAGTTGACATGGGGGTGTCAGGGCAATGGTTGGACTCGATGGTCCCAGAGGTCTCTTCCAACCTGACTGATTCTCTGATTCTGGGAGGTTGGTGCCACTCTGTCGTGTGGGCGATGAGGAGCTTGGGGCTCTCACTAGTGTGGTCTTCCATGGTGGGAGCAACGAACAATGGAGTCCTTGAACACGTCTCCAACACATACCTAACTGCGGCCAACAAGGACCGCTTTTTGAAAGCGTCTCAGTATTGAGGAAGGAAAAGCAATGGTACCTGAGCAGACAACACCAGCATCTTCACTGTGGCCACAGTTGTGGACGCCCCAGCCACGGTGTCTGCACTGAAAGAGGGAGGGCTCATTCCCAGTGCAGTGCACATTGTCCAGGTAGATACTGCCAGTGCCTTGGCCAAAGTAGGCACTTGATGGTGCAGAAAGAGCAAAGCCGCATCCCAGCTGCCTGCACACGACCTCGGCATCGTTCAGGTCCCAGTCGTCATCACAGACAGTGCCCCGGCCCCCATAGTGGTAAATCTCTACGCGGCCCTCGCACCGGTTGCTGCCGTTCACCAGGCTCAGGGAGGCATCCTTGGAAAGGAGGAGACAGGGAAAACATAGGAAAACCCTCTGGCACGCAGGCACCTTCTCTTGCTGGGGCACTGGCAACGCTCTGCGAGTTTCAGGCCACCAGGACTGCCACCTCCGGCTAAAGCAGGCTGTGCATTTCGCTGCCTCTGCTCCCCGACGGGGAAGGCCAAACCCCACCCTGTGAGCCACTAACTGGTACCGCCAAAAGTAGCGGCCAGAAAAACCATGACAAATTCAGACCCACCTGGAGGAGCGGACACTGTGAAGCTGGCTGGGGTCGTGGTTGTGGCACCTGTCAGGGGAGGAAGAGAAAGAAGCAAGTGAGGACCATCTGGATGAAGGAGCATGGCCGGGTTTTCTCCCAGCACTTCAAGAAAGATGTTGAGGTGTTGGAGCGAGTCCAGAGGAGGGCGACCAAGCTGGTGAAGGGTCTGGAGGGTATGACCTATGAGGAACGGCTGAGGGAGCTGGGGTTGTTTAGCCTGGAGAAGAGGAGGCTCAGAGGTGACCTTATTGCAGTCTACAACTACCTGAAGGGAGGCTGTAGCGGGGTGGGAGTCAGCCTCTTCTCCCAGGCAACTAGCGATAGGACAAGAGGACACAGCTTCAAGCTTCGCCAGGGGAGGTTCGGGTTGGACATTAGGAAGAATTTCTTCTCAGAAAGGGTCATTAGCCATTGGAAGGGGCTGCCCAGAGAGGTGGTGGAGTCACCATCTCTGGAGGTGTTTAAGAAAAGACTGGACATGGCACTTAGTGCCATGGTCTAGTTGACATGGGGGTGTCAGGGCAATGGTTGGACTCGATGGTCCCAGAGGTCTCTTCCAACCTGACTGATTCTCTGATTCTGGGAGGTTGGTGCCACTCTGTCGTGTGGGCGATGAGGAGCTTGGGGCTCTCACTAGTGTGGTCTTCCATGGTGGGAGCAACGAACAATGGAGTCCTTGAACACGTCTCCAACACATACCTAACTGCGGCCAACAAGGACCGCTTTTTGAAAGCGTCTCAGTATTGAGGAAGGAAAAGCAATGGTACCTGAGCAGACAACACCAGCATCTTCACTGTGGCCACAGTTGTGGACGCCCCAGCCACGGTGTCTGCACTGAAAGAGGGAGGGCTCATTCCCAGTGCAGTGCACATCGTCCAGGTAGATACTGCCAGTGCCTTGGCCAAAGTAGGCACTTGATGGTGCAGAAAGAGCAAAGCCGCATCCCAGCTGCCTGCACACGACCTCGGCATCGTTCAGGTCCCAGTCGTCATCACAGACAGTGCCCCGGCCCCCATAGTGGTAAATCTCTACGCGGCCCTCGCACCGGTTGCTGCCGTTCACCAGGCTCAGGGAGGCACCTTGGAAAGGAGGAGACAGGGAAACATAGGAAAACCCTCTGGCACGCAGGCACCTTCTCTTGCTGGGGCACTGGCAACGCTCTGCGAGTTTCAGGCCACCAGGACTGCCACCTCCGGCTAAAGTAGGCTGTGCATTTCGCTGCCTCTGCTCCCCGACGGGGAAGGCCAAACCCCACCCTGTGAGCCACTAACTGGTACCGCCAAAAGTAGCGGCCAGAAAAACCATGACAAATTCAGACCCACCTGGAGGAGCGGACACTGTGAAGCTGGCTGGGGTCGTGGTTGTGGCACCTGTCAGGGGAGGAAGAGAAAGAAGCAAGTGAGGACCATCTGGATGAAGGAGCATGGCCGGGTTTTCTCCCAGCACTTCAAGAAAGATGTTGAGGTGTTGGAGCGAGTCCAGAGGAGGGCGACCAAGCTGGTGAAGGGTCTGGAGGGTATGACCTATGAGGAACGGCTGAGGGAGCTGGGGTTGTTTAGCCTGGAGAAGAGGAGGCTCAGAGGTGACCTTATTGCAGTCTACAACTACCTGAAGGGAGGTTGTAGCGGGGTGGGAGTCAGCCTCTTCTCCCAGGCAACTAGCGATAGGGCAAGAGGACACAGCCTCAAGCTTCACCAGGGGAGGTTCGGGTTGGACATTAGGAAGAATTTCTTCTCAGAAAGGGTCATTAGCCATTGGAAGGGGCTGCCCAGAGAGGTGGTGGAGTCACCATCTCTGGATGTGTTTAAGACAAGACTGGACATGGCACTTAGTGCCATGGTCTAGTTGACATGGGGGTGTCAGGGCAATGGTTGGACTCGATGGTCCCAGAGGTCTCTTCCAACCTGACTGATTCTCTGATTCTGGGAGGTTGGTGCCACTCTGTCGTGTGGGCGATGAGGAGCTTGGGGCTCTCACTAGTGTGGTCTTCCATGGTGGGAGCAACGAACAATGGAGTCCTTGAACACGTCTCCAACACATACCTAACTGCGGCCAACAAGGACCGCTTTTTGAAAGCGTCTCAGTATTGAGGAAGGAAAAGCAATGGTACCTGAGCAGACAACACCAGCATCTTCACTGTGGCCACAGTTGTGGACGCCCCAGCCACGGTGTCTGCACTGAAAGAGGGAGGGCTCATTCCCAGTGCAGTGCACATTGTCCAGGTAGATACTGCCAGTGCCTTGGCCAAAGTAGGCACTTGATGGTGCAGAAAGAGCAAAGCCGCATCCCAGCTGCCTGCACACGACCTCGGCATCGTTCAGGTCCCAGTCGTCATCACAGACAGTGCCCCGGCCCCCATAGTGGTAAATCTCTACGCGGCCCTCGCACCGGTTGCTGCCGTTCACCAGGCTCAGGGAGGCATCTTGGAAAGGAGGAGACAGGGAAAACATAGGAAAACCCTCTGGCACGCAGGCACCTTCTCTTGCTGGGGCACTGGCAACGCTCTGCGAGTTTCAGGCCACCAGGACTGCCACCTCCGGCTAAAGTAGGCTGTGCATTTCGCTGCCTCTGCTCCCCGACGGGGAAGGCCAAACCCCACCCTGTGAGCCACTAACTGGTACCGCCAAAAGTAGCGGCCAGAAAAACCATGACAAATTCAGACCCACCTGGAGGAGCGGACACTGTGAAGCTGGCTGGGGTCGTGGTTGTGGCACCTGTCAGGGGAGGAAGAGAAAGAAGCAAGTGAGGACCATCTGGATGAAGGAGCATGGCCGGGTTTTCTCCCAGCACTTCAAGAAAGATGTTGAGGTGTTGGAGCGAGTCCAGAGGAGGGCGACCAAGCTGGTGAAGGGTCTGGAGGGTATGACCTATGAGGAACGGCTGAGGGAGCTGGGGTTGTTTAGCCTGGAGAAGAGGAGGCTCAGAGGTGACCTTATTGCAGTCTACAACTACCTGAAGGGAGGTTGTAGCGGGGTGGGAGTCAGCCTCTTCTCCCAGGCAACTAGCGATAGGGCAAGAGGACACAGCCTCAAGCTTCACCAGGGGAGGTTCGGGTTGGACATTAGGAAGAATTTCTTCTCAGAAAGGGTCATTAGCCATTGGAAGGGGCTGCCCAGAGAGGTGGTGGAGTCACCATCTCTGGATGTGTTTAAGACAAGACTGGACATGGCACTTAGTGCCATGGTCTAGTTGACATGGGGGTGTCAGGGCAATGGTTGGACTCGATGGTCCCAGAGGTCTCTTCCAACCTGACTGATTCTCTGATTCTGGGAGGTTGGTGCCACTCTGTCGTGTGGGCGATGAGGAGCTTGGGGCTCTCACTAGTGTGGTCTTCCATGGTGGGAGCAACGAACAATGGAGTCCTTGAACACGTCTCCAACACATACCTAACTGCGGCCAACAAGGACCGCTTTTTGAAAGCGTCTCAGTATTGAGGAAGGAAAAGCAATGGTACCTGAGCAGACAACACCAGCATCTTCACTGTGGCCACAGTTGTGGACGCCCCAGCCACGGTGTCTGCACTGAAAGAGGGAGGGCTCATTCCCAGTGCAGTGCACATCGTCCAGGTAGATACTGCCAGTGCCTTGGCCAAAGTAGGCACTTGATGGTGCAGAAAGAGCAAAGCCGCATCCCAGCTGCCTGCACACGACCTCGGCATCGTTCAGGTCCCAGTCGTCATCACAGACAGTGCCCCGGCCCCCATAGTGGTAAATCTCTACGCGGCCCTCGCACCGGTTGCTGCCGTTCACCAGGCTCAGGGAGGCACCTTGGAAAGGAGGAGACAGGGAAAACATAGGAAAACCCTCTGGCACGCAGGCACCTTCTCTTGCTGGGGCACTGGCAACGCTCTGCAAGTTTCAGGCCACCAGGACTGCCACCTCCGGCTAAAGTAGGCTGTGCATTTCGCTGCCTCTGCTCCCCGACGGGGAAGGCCAAACCCCACCCTGTGAGCCACTAACTGGTACCGCCAAAAGTAGCGGCCAGAAAAACCATGACAAATTCAGACCCACCTGGAGGAGCGGACACTGTGAAGCTGGCTGGGGTCGTGGTTGTGGCACCTGTCAGGGGAGGAAGAGAAAGAAGCAAGTGAGGACCATCTGGATGAAGGAGCATGGCCGGGTTTTCTCCCAGCACTTCAAGAAAGATGTTGAGGTGTTGGAGCGAGTCCAGAGGAGGGCGACCAAGCTGGTGAAGGGTCTGGAGGGTATGACCTATGAGGAACGGCTGAGGGAGCTGGGGTTGTTTAGCCTGGAGAAGAGGAGGCTCAGAGGTGACCTTATTGCAGTCTACAACTACCTGAAGGGAGGCTGTAGCGGGGTGGGAGTCAGCCTCTTCTCCCAGGCAACTAGCGATAGGACAAGAGGACACAGCCTCAAGCTTCGCCAGGGGAGGTTCGGGTTGGACATTAGGAAGAATTTCTTCTCAGAAAGGGTCATTAGCCATTGGAAGGGGCTGCCCAGAGAGGTGGTGGAGTCACCATCTCTGGATGTGTTTAAGAAAAGACTGGACATGGCACTTAGTGCCATGGTCTAGTTGACATGGGGGTGTCAGGGCAATGGTTGGACTCGATGGTCCCAGAGGTCTCTTCCAACCTGACTGATTCTCTGATTCTGGGAGGTTGGTGCCACTCTGTCGTGTGGGCGATGAGGAGCTTGGGGCTCTCACTAGTGTGGTCTTCCATGGTGGGAGCAACGAAAAATGGAGTCCTTGAACACGTCTCCAACGCATACCTAACTGCGGCCAACAAGGACCGCTTTTTGAAAGCGTCTCAGTATTGAGGAAGGAAAAGCAATGGTACCTGAGCAGACAACACCAGCATCTTCACTGTGGCCACAGTTGTGGACGCCCCAGCCACGGTGTCTGCACTGAAAGAGGGAGGGCTCATTCCCAGTGCAGTGCACATCGTCCAGGTAGATACTGCCAGTGCCTTGGCCAAAGTAGGCACTTGATGGTGCAGAAAGAGCAAAGCCGCATCCCAGCTGCCTGCACACGACCTCGGCATCGTTCAGGTCCCAGTCGTCATCACAGACAGTGCCCCGGCCCCCATAGTGGTAAATCTCTACGCGGCCCTCGCACCGGTTGCTGCCGTTCACCAGGCTCAGGGAGGCACCTTGGAAAGGAGGAGACAGGGAAAACATAGGAAAACCCTCTGGCACGCAGGCACCTTCTCTTGCTGGGGCACTGGCAACGCTCTGCGAGTTTCAGGCCACCAGGACTGCCACCTCCGGCTAAAGCAGGCTGTGCATTTCGCTGCCTCTGCTCCCCGACGGGGAAGGCCAAACCCCACCCTGTGAGCCACTAACTGGTACCGCCAAAAGTAGCGGCCAGAAAAACCATGACAAATTCAGACCCACCTGGAGGAGCGGACACTGTGAAGCTGGCTGGGGTCGTGGTTGTGGCACCTGTCAGGGGAGGAAGAGAAAGAAGCAAGTGAGGACCATCTGGATGAAGGAGCATGGCCGGGTTTTCTCCCAGCACTTCAAGAAAGATGTTGAGGTGTTGGAGCGAGTCCAGAGGAGGGCGACCAAGCTGGTGAAGGGTCTGGAGGGTATGACCTATGAGGAACGGCTGAGGGAGCTGGGGTTGTTTAGCCTGGAGAAGAGGAGGCTCAGAGGTGACCTTATTGCAGTCTACAACTACCTGAAGGGAGGCTGTAGCGGGGTGGGAGTCAGCCTCTTCTCCCAGGCAACTAGCGATAGGACAAGAGGACACAGCCTCAAGCTTCGCCAGGGGAGGTTCGGGTTGGACATTAGGAAGAATTTCTTCTCAGAAAGGGTCATTAGCCATTGGAAGGGGCTGCCCAGAGAGGTGGTGGAGTCACCATCTCTGGATGTGTTTAAGACAAGACTGGACATGGCACTTAGTGCCATGGTCTAGTTGACATGGGGGTGTCAGGGCAATGGTTGGACTCGATGGTCCCAGAGGTCTCTTCCAACCTGACTGATTCTCTGATTCTGGGAGGTTGGTGCCACTCTGTCGTGTGGGCGATGAGGAGCTTGGGGCTCTCATTAGTGTGGTCTTCCATGGTGGGAGCAACGAACAATGGAGTCCTTGAACACGTCTCCAACACATACCTAACTGCGGCCAACAAGGACCGCTTTTTGAAAGCGTCTCAGTATTGAGGAAGGAAAAGCAATGGTACCTGAGCAGACAACACCAGCATCTTCACTGTGGCCACAGTTGTGGACGCCCCAGCCACGGTGTCTGCACTGAAAGAGGGAGGGCTCATTCCCAGTGCAGTGCACATTGTCCAGGTAGATACTGCCAGTGCCTTGGCCAAAGTAGGCACTTGATGGTGCAGAAAGAGCAAAGCCGCATCCCAGCTGCCTGCACACGACCTCGGCATCGTTCAGGTCCCAGTCGTCATCACAGACAGTGCCCCGGCCCCCATAGTGGTAAATCTCTACGCGGCCCTCGCACCGGTTGCTGCCGTTCACCAGGCTCAGGGAGGCATCTTGGAAAGGAGGAGACAGGGAAAACATAGGAAAACCCTCTGGCACGCAGGCACCTTCTCTTGCTGGGGCACTGGCAACGCTCTGCGAGTTTCAGGCCACCAGGACTGCCACCTCCGGCTAAAGTAGGCTGTGCATTTCGCTGCCTCTGCTCCCCGACGGGGAAGGCCAAACCCCACCCTGTGAGCCACTAACTGGTACCGCCAAAAGTAGCGGCCAGAAAAACCATGACAAATTCAGACCCACCTGGAGGAGCGGACACTGTGAAGCTGGCTGGGGTCGTGGTTGTGGCACCTGTCAGGGGAGGAAGAGAAAGAAGCAAGTGAGGACCATCTGGATGAAGGAGCATGGCCGGGTTTTCTCCCAGCACTTCAAGAAAGATGTTGAGGTGTTGGAGCGAGTCCAGAGGAGGGCGACCAAGCTGGTGAAGGGTCTGGAGGGTATGACCTATGAGGAACGGCTGAGGGAGCTGGGGTTGTTTAGCCTGGAGAAGAGGAGGCTCAGAGGTGACCTTATTGCAGTCTACAACTACCTGAAGGGAGGTTGTAGCGGGGTGGGAGTCAGCCTCTTCTCCCAGGCAACTAGCGATAGGGCAAGAGGACACAGCCTCAAGCTTCACCAGGGGAGGTTCGGGTTGGACATTAGGAAGAATTTCTTCTCAGAAAGGGTCATTAGCCATTGGAAGGGGCTGCCCAGAGAGGTGGTGGAGTCACCATCTCTGGATGTGTTTAAGACAAGACTGGACATGGCACTTAGTGCCATGGTCTAGTTGACATGGGGGTGTCAGGGCAATGGTTGGACTCGATGGTCCCAGAGGTCTCTTCCAACCTGACTGATTCTCTGATTCTGGGAGGTTGGTGCCACTCTGTCGTGTGGGCGATGAGGAGCTTGGGGCTCTCACTAGTGTGGTCTTCCATGGTGGGAGCAACGAACAATGGAGTCCTTGAACACGTCTCCAACACATACCTAACTGCGGCCAACAAGGACCGCTTTTTGAAAGCGTCTCAGTATTGAGGAAGGAAAAGCAATGGTACCTGAGCAGACAACACCAGCATCTTCACTGTGGCCACAGTTGTGGACGCCCCAGCCACGGTGTCTGCACTGAAAGAGGGAGGGCTCATTCCCAGTGCAGTGCACATCGTCCAGGTAGATACTGCCAGTGCCTTGGCCAAAGTAGGCACTTGATGGTGCAGAAAGAGCAAAGCCGCATCCCAGCTGCCTGCACACGACCTCGGCATCGTTCAGGTCCCAGTCGTCATCACAGACAGTGCCCCGGCCCCCATAGTGGTAAATCTCTACGCGGCCCTCGCACCGGTTGCTGCCGTTCACCAGGCTCAGGGAGGCACCTTGGAAAGGAGGAGACAGGGAAAACATAGGAAAACCCTCTGGCACGCAGGCACCTTCTCTTGCTGGGGCACTGGCAACGCTCTGCAAGTTTCAGGCCACCAGGACTGCCACCTCCGGCTAAAGTAGGCTGTGCATTTCGCTGCCTCTGCTCCCCGACGGGGAAGGCCAAACCCCACCCTGTGAGCCACTAACTGGTACCGCCAAAAGTAGCGGCCAGAAAAACCATGACAAATTCAGACCCACCTGGAGGAGCGGACACTGTGAAGCTGGCTGGGGTCGTGGTTGTGGCACCTGTCAGGGGAGGAAGAGAAAGAAGCAAGTGAGGACCATCTGGATGAAGGAGCATGGCCGGGTTTTCTCCCAGCACTTCAAGAAAGATGTTGAGGTGTTGGAGCGAGTCCAGAGGAGGGCGACCAAGCTGGTGAAGGGTCTGGAGGGTATGACCTATGAGGAACGGCTGAGGGAGCTGGGGTTGTTTAGCCTGGAGAAGAGGAGGCTCAGAGGTGACCTTATTGCAGTCTACAACTACCTGAAGGGAGGTTGTAGCGGGGTGGGAGTCAGCCTCTTCTCCCAGGCAACTAGCGATAGGACAAGAGGACACAGCCTCAAGCTTTGCCAGGGGAGGTTCGGGTTGGACATTAGGAAGAATTTCTTCTCAGAAAGGGTCATTAGCCATTGGAAGGGGCTGCCCAGAGAGGTGGTGGAGTCACCATCTCTGGATGTGTTTAAGAAAAGACTGGACACGGCACTTAGTGCCATGGTCTAGTTGACATGGGGGTGTCAGGGCAATGGTTGGACTCGATGGTCCCAGAGGTCTCTTCCAACCTGACTGATTCTCTGATTCTGGGAGGTTGGTGCCACTCTGTCGTGTGGGCGATGAGGAGCTTGGGGCTCTCACTAGTGTGGTCTTCCATGGTGGGAGCAACGAAAAATGGAGTCCTTGAACACGTCTCCAACGCATACCTAACTGCGGCCAACAAGGACCGCTTTTTGAAAACGTCTCAGTATTGAGGAAGGAAAAGCAATGGTACCTGAGCAGACAACACCAGCATCTTCACTGTGGCCACAGTTGTGGACGCCCCAGCCACGGTGTCTGCACTGAAAGAGGGAGGGCTCATTCCCAGTGCAGTGCACATCGTCCAGGTAGATACTGCCAGTGCCTTGGCCAAAGTAGGCACTTGATGGTGCAGAAACAGCAAAGCCGCATCCCAGCTGCCTGCACACGACCTCGGCATCGTTCAGGTCCCAGTCGTCATCACAGACAGTGCCCCGGCCCCCATAGTGGTAAATCTCTACGCGGCCCTCGCACCGGTTGCTGCCGTTCACCAGGCTCAGGGAGGCATCTTGGAAAGGAGGAGACAGGGAAAACATAGGAAAACCCTCTGGCACGCAGGCACCTTCTCTTGCTGGGGCACTGGCAACGCTCTGCGAGTTTCAGGCCACCAGGACTGCCACCTCCGGCTAAAGCAGGCTGTGCATTTCGCTGCCTCTGCTCCCCGACGGGGAAGGCCAAACCCCACCCTGTGAGCCACTAACTGGTACCGCCAAAAGTAGCGGCCAGAAAAACCATGACAAATTCAGACCCACCTGGAGGAGCGGACACTGTGAAGCTGGCTGGGGTCGTGGTTGTGGCACCTGTCAGGGGAGGAAGAGAAAGAAGCAAGTGAGGACCATCTGGATGAAGGAGCATGGCCGGGTTTTCTCCCAGCACTTCAAGAAAGATGTTGAGGTGTTGGAGCGAGTCCAGAGGAGGGCGACCAAGCTGGTGAAGGGTCTGGAGGGTATGACCTATGAGGAACGGCTGAGGGAGCTGGGGTTGTTTAGCCTGGAGAAGAGGAGGCTCAGAGGTGACCTTATTGCAGTCTACAACTACCTGAAGGGAGGCTGTAGCGGGGTGGGAGTCAGCCTCTTCTCCCAGGCAACTAGCGATAGGACAAGAGGACACAGCCTCAAGCTTCGCCAGGGGAGGTTCGGGTTGGACATTAGGAAGAATTTCTTCTCAGAAAGGGTCATTAGCCATTGGAAGGGGCTGCCCAGAGAGGTGGTGGAGTCACCATCTCTGGATGTGTTTAAGACAAGACTGGACATGGCACTTAGTGCCATGGTCTAGTTGACATGGGGGTGTCAGGGCAATGGTTGGACTCGATGGTCCCAGAGGTCTCTTCCAACCTGACTGATTCTCTGATTCTGGGAGGTTGGTGCCACTCTGTCGTGTGGGCGATGAGGAGCTTGGGGCTCTCACTAGTGTGGTCTTCCATGGTGGGAGCAACGAACAATGGAGTCCTTGAACACGTCTCCAACACATACCTAACTGCGGCCAACAAGGACCGCTTTTTGAAAGCGTCTCAGTATTGAGGAAGGAAAAGCAATGGTACCTGAGCAGACAACACCAGCATCTTCACTGTGGCCACAGTTGTGGACGCCCCAGCCACGGTGTCTGCACTGAAAGAGGGAGGGCTCATTCCCAGTGCAGTGCACATCGTCCAGGTAGATACTGCCAGTGCCTTGGCCAAAGTAGGCACTTGATGGTGCAGAAAGAGCAAAGCCGCATCCCAGCTGCCTGCACACGACCTCGGCATCGTTCAGGTCCCAGTCGTCATCACAGACAGTGCCCCGGCCCCCATAGTGGTAAATCTCTACGCGGCCCTCGCACCGGTTGCTGCCGTTCACCAGGCTCAGGGAGGCACCTTGGAAAGGAGGAGACAGGGAAAACATAGGAAAACCCTCTGGCACGCAGGCACCTTCTCTTGCTGGGGCACTGGCAACGCTCTGCGAGTTTCAGGCCACCAGGACTGCCACCTCCGGCTAAAGCAGGCTGTGCATTTCGCTGCCTCTGCTCCCCGACGGGGAAGGCCAAACCCCACCCTGTGAGCCACTAACTGGTACCGCCAAAAGTAGCGGCCAGAAAAACCATGACAAATTCAGACCCACCTGGAGGAGCGGACACTGTGAAGCTGGCTGGGGTCGTGGTTGTGGCACCTGTCAGGGGAGGAAGAGAAAGAAGCAAGTGAGGACCATCTGGATGAAGGAGCATGGCCGGGTTTTCTCCCAGCACTTCAAGAAAGATGTTGAGGTGTTGGAGCGAGTCCAGAGGAGGGCGACCAAGCTGGTGAAGGGTCTGGAGGGTATGACCTATGAGGAACGGCTGAGGGAGCTGGGGTTGTTTAGCCTGGAGAAGAGGAGGCTCAGAGGTGACCTTATTGCAGTCTACAACTACCTGAAGGGAGGCTGTAGCGGGGTGGGAGTCAGCCTCTTCTCCCAGGCAACTAGCGATAGGACAAGAGGACACAGCCTCAAGCTTCGCCAGGGGAGGTTCGGGTTGGACATTAGGAAGAATTTCTTCTCAGAAAGGGTCATTAGCCATTGGAAGGGGCTGCCCAGAGAGGTGGTGGAGTCACCATCTCTGGATGTGTTTAAGACAAGACTGGACATGGCACTTAGTGCCATGGTCTAGTTGACATGGGGGTGTCAGGGCAATGGTTGGACTCGATGGTCCCAGAGGTCTCTTCCAACCTGACTGATTCTCTGATTCTGGGAGGTTGGTGCCACTCTGTCGTGTGGGCGATGAGGAGCTTGGGGCTCTCACTAGTGTGGTCTTCCATGGTGGGAGCAACGAAAAATGGAGTCCTTGAACACGTCTCCAACACATACCTAACTGCGGCCAACAAGGACCGCTTTTTGAAAGCGTCTCAGTATTGAGGAAGGAAAAGCAATGGTACCTGAGCAGACAACACCAGCATCTTCACTGTGGCCACAGTTGTGGACGCCCCAGCCACGGTGTCTGCACTGAAAGAGGGAGGGCTCATTCCCAGTGCAGTGCACATCGTCCAGGTAGATACTGCCAGTGCCTTGGCCAAAGTAGGCACTTGATGGTGCAGAAAGAGCAAAGCCGCATCCCAGCTGCCTGCACACGACCTCGGCATCGTTCAGGTCCCAGTCGTCATCACAGACAGTGCCCCGGCCCCCATAGTGGTAAATCTCTACGCGGCCCTCGCACCGGTTGCTGCCGTTCACCAGGCTCAGGGAGGCACCTTGGAAAGGAGGAGACAGGGAAAACATAGGAAAACCCTCTGGCACGCAGGCACCTTCTCTTGCTGGGGCACTGGCAACGCTCTGCGAGTTTCAGGCCACCAGGACTGCCACCTCCGGCTAAAGTAGGCTGTGCATTTCGCTGCCTCTGCTCCCCGACGGGGAAGGCCAAACCCCACCCTGTGAGCCACTAACTGGTACCGCCAAAAGTAGCGGCCAGAAAAACCATGACAAATTCAGACCCACCTGGAGGAGCGGACACTGTGAAGCTGGCTGGGGTCGTGGTTGTGGCACCTGTCAGGGGAGGAAGAGAAAGAAGCAAGTGAGGACCATCTGGATGAAGGAGCATGGCCGGGTTTTCTCCCAGAGCTTGGGAGGTTGGTGCCACTCTGTCGTGTGGGCGATGAGGAGCTTGGGCTCTCATAGTGTGGTCTTCCATGGTGGGAGCAACGGAAAACACAGTGGTTGAACACATCCAAAACATTTTCTCTTGAAGCAAGCAATTGCTAGTTTCTTGGTCTCTGAGAGAGGTTGCAGATGTCACAGCCATAGAACATTCAAGGTCAGTTTGCACATCGCTGTGGGTTATCTTCTAGTTGAAGATGTGTCTGCTCATTGCAGGAGGGATGGACTAGATGACCATTAAAGGTCTCTTCCAACCTAAACCATTCTGTGATCTGATGATCCTATGATTCTTGTTGCAAATGGCTTCTTTTAGTGAGTGACTAAATTTAACAAAGCCATTGAGAAACACATTCAGCTATGTTTTCCCTAGAGAGATGCATCTTTTGTGATGCATGCAATCCACCTTCGAGCTTTGCTGTCTCCACGTTTGCATGCTACATGCCTGATAGCTCCAAGGGCGTGACTGGCAGACCAATGCCGTTCCCTTGGGCGTGTGGTTCACTGCGCCATGCTCCACTTGCCACCGGGTATACCTCCAAGCTGGGCTATTAAGTAGTACAGCAAAAAAGTAACACAAAGACAGAAAATATGAAAAATGCAGACACATGTGGAGACACTGGTATGGTAGCACTTTGTGTCATGACAGCTCTAACTGTTAAGGGAAGAAAAGAAAGAAACAAGTGAGGAACTTTTTATCTTCATAAACCTATGAAGATTACCTGTCCCTGATCCATAAATTTCACTTGAGGCAACTGTCTTACGAATGAGAAACAAAACAGTGGTGAGGAACTTGTTTCTAAAGAGACATACACATTCCATTTGGTGACTAGTACAGCAGCAGACTGACACTCACAGCTTTGGACAAGACAGACAAGAGAGGTGTGGTGGAGATTTGTTGAAAAAGGAGTTTTAAGAAAAGGGTGTGCTACATATTTTGCCCACTGATATGCATCCACTGAGGATATAGAGGCATCCCTTCCTCTAGTACATATTAGTAATCCATTTTTAAAACTTCTTTATTAGTCTGCTAAGGATAAAACTTTGCTGTTAATATATGCCATACTTCCTTGTTTTACCACTCTTAGGATTACAAAAATCAAGTGACAGAGCCTATGCACTGTATGCACGCATAAGTGTGACAGTAATTCATTTGGTTCTGGAAAAAAAAAAATATATATATATATACATAGGGGAGGAACAAGTGATGGTTGACCTGACTGTCAGAAATGGTCTTCTGTGGGTTTGTTTTTCCTCATTGCTCTGATGACATACATGTTGCTCTTTGCTGTGTGATTTGTCAACTAAATACAAGACTGTTTCCAGCACTGGGTCAGGTCAGCCATGACTTTGTGTAGCCACAGCAAGTCTTGAAAAGCTCCAAGGATGGGGATTCCTGAGCCTCTGTGATAGACCTAAGTCAAGTGTCTATGTGTACTGTTTAAACTCTCAAGTAAAGTTTAAGGTAGCTCCCTTCTGTCAAACTCAATGGAATGTGGCTATTATATTCAAAGACAGAGGGGAGGGCAGTTCAGCACTATAATGTCAATCTGCATGAGAGAACATCTTACAAAGCACTGTACAAGCATCACAGCGAAGGGTGCTCTTGTACGCCAAAATGGTGGCACAAAGTCTCTGGGAAATGAGAGGCAATTAGTGGTGCCATATTCCACAAGGGCTTGGTAGCCTCCCAAAGGTGCACCTGCAGACACTGATAGCAAAAGTTGAAGCAAAGGAAAAGCAGCAGCCAAGCTCTGAAATGGAACAAAATTATCTTTTCAATTAATAAAAGACAAAAAACAGAAACAAAGAAAAGTAACAGAGACAATGGAGGACAAATCTTCCTAGAGGAAACTGATTTTTCATACATGTGTGTTTGGATTAATGTTCTGTCAGACTAAACAGAATAGTTTGGATTTTTGACTAATATTTGAATTTTCTCTGGTAATTCTTACTGTGTATTTGCTAGCAATAATGGACAGAAGGTGCTGGGAGCTAATTAAACCAAGCATTGCACAGACTTACTGTCATCGTAATAAAAAGAAACAGTCAAAGTTTACAGAAAGACGTGACTGGGTGGGAGTAATGTAGAGTATTTGTGGTAATTCCTTAAATCTGCACTTCTGATTTGAAATACTCACAGTATTTTTGGTTGTTGAACACACATTATTTATCTGCAGTTGGTTATTTTTTTTTCTGCAAACATACGCGTAGTGAAAAATATGTAAAACAAGCATAAGGGAAACTTGCATAAGGCATTAATTTCATATCTAATAGGAAAAATGTATTCATGATTTTCACTTAAAAATAAAATAGAGACATGCTTAGCCATGGTCTATGGTCTGATGAAGTATTTTAGAAGTGTTTTGAGTTTCTCAAGCCTTTTTTATTTTGAGTAGCACACACAAAATACTTGGTAATTC
Organism: Nyctibius grandis; assembly: GCF_013368605.1. Classification (NCBI taxonomy): domain Eukaryota; kingdom Metazoa; phylum Chordata; class Aves; order Nyctibiiformes; family Nyctibiidae; genus Nyctibius; species Nyctibius grandis. The sequence continues at coordinate 100,244,646 of NC_090661.1, read as the reverse complement.
CCACACATTCAAAAAGTGACTTTATACAATGAGACATATAACAGACATTAATGTAAAAGGAACAGCAAACAGCGATCGCTATATAAACTCCTCTTTCACTTCCAGGCTGCGTCATGTAAACTCTTTCAGGCTTCATGATTAAAATATCTGTTCTTGTAGTAAGGGAAACTTTTTGGAAAGGCAGAGTAACTTTCAGTGGGTAATGATTCATGCATTCTTCAAAACTGCACAACTTGATTTAAAACAAACAAAAAACCCCAATGCTCCCTTCAACCCTCCCCAACAGAAGTGCTTTTCTTTTAGAAGTGATGTATAAAGCCGTGGGTTTCAGTTATACACATATGTTCGTATGATACATAGTTTATTCAAATAATCTCTCATCTGCATAATGCTCTGTAATTCATTGTGCATGTGAGTCAGGCTGCCTACAAATATTTCAAACCCTGGCTTGCTTTTGGTGTTACTTTTGGGGCTTCTTTGTTCTATTATTATATTTTTCTAAATGTATCTTATTCTGATTTCCTTGGTTTAGCTTTTGTTCCTCTGTTTTCTGTTGTTATAAACCTAGCATTTTGTACTGTCTTTTTGAAAGCGGTGGGCAAAATAAGCAACACACACTATATCCCTCCTATTCCCGGGGATATGACAGATGTCATTCTCTTATAGCTGCAAAGAAGAGTGAACTGACAGGTGTCCTGGTCAGAAGAAATTCCTGGCAGGAGCATAATATTTCAGATCTCTTCTTTGAAAGAGGAGTGATAGCTATGCTTTTTTTTATTTTTTTGCCTTGCTCTTACAATTGCTTGAACCTCAATTAAATCAGGGAAGTCACCATGCCAAGGCAAAGCGAGAGGCTGGCAGGCATGATGCAACTCAAGAGGTGTCTGCTGGGAATAGTAAATCCAAGAATTAATCCCTGTAAAATATCCATAGTATTCAGAAAGTCCTCAGTGATACTAAATATTGGTTTCTGAGAAAACCCAACACTGTTCCGATTTGCTTGTGTAAATGTGCAGACTGGATTGTTAGTCTCCAGGTTTTTATTCCACATGCACGAAAGTCTCAAGGATAAAACTGTGAGCAAAATGCACACCTCTGGGACTTCGTGATACCGTACAGGATAGCAACTGTGCCTTACTATTGTGCTTCAATTAAATTATATAAAGTTAAATATGTGTTGGGTGGTTCCATGTGTATCTGCAAGGTTGAATTTGGAGTCTTTTAAAGCAAATATGCATTGCAGCCAAAGAAACTATATTCCCTCTTAACTTCACATTGAAAAAAAAACAGATTTAGAGAAAAAAGTCTTTCAGTAGTATTTTCATGGCCATATTTTTTTTTAATTTGATTAATGCTATCTAATTTCATTCTGTCTTACTGCTAATCTTTGCACAAAGTTGATTATACTAGCACGTGAGTTACGTGTATGGAACCAGTGTAGAAGAGTAAGACATCCCCTTTTTCCTACCTTTTTTGGAAGAATGTTCTTTAAAGATTTTAAGTGGTTTACCTGAGGTGGCATCCAGGAGTGCTGTATTTAAGAGGAATAACCACAGCAAGATCTTAGTGGTACCCATCTTGTCAAGAGATGCCAGTAGAGCAGAGCATCAGAATTTATACTCTGCACCTGTAAAAGGGTGAGGCTCCCAAGGTCAGTCTGGCCCATGTTATTTCTGATTTCTTATGCAATACTTTTATGACTACCTTATCTTTACAGAATGGTTATAAATGAAAGGTAAAGTTTCCATTTCCTGGATAATTTGGGCTGCTGCCCTTATTATAAATTATCTTAACTGTATGTGCAGGCCCAGCACTACCTTTGTAACCAGACTGGTGAATCTACGTGTTTCTTTGTCCCCACCATCCCCATTTTATTTATTTACGGCTTGTAGCTAATGACTTAATTAAGCAGACTGTAACACATTGCAAGGTGAGGCAGCAAATTCATAGTGGGCTTTCTGATAAAACCTTCAGCAGAGAGCCCTGGTCTCATAAATGTTTCTATTTCTGATGGTTTTCACTTGAAATTACAGGCTTGTTTCCCTGCTGCTTGCACACAAACAGCACATCATAAATGGGATTATGTCAGGTATCAAAAGTAAATTAATGCTAGCTGTTTGTAACATACCCTAAGAGGACCTCATCTGGGGGCCTCTGTTGAGTTTGCTCTGGTTTACGAGCATCTTCCCTCAATCTACTGCTATTCTCCTTAGCTGAATTTGCCAACAAGACTTCCTTCAATCCTTTGAATCACAAATTTTATAAGAAGGGAAAGAAGTATGGGTTGAAGTAAAAACAACATGGTTTCCTTGGTTGATCTATGTGAAGTCTTAATGGAGTTATAGATCGCTTAGAGCACAACAGCCTGTAATACTGTTCTGCTAATCTGTTCATTGGAGTGACCATATTGCACTTCTACTGTTTCTTCTCATCTGCTGAGGAGAAATGCAGGCCAGCTAGAAACAGGCCAATTATTTGTCTAATATTCTATTCATTACACTTCATCCGGGCTCTACCTCTCTGTTTGTTTTGGTTATGATACAACCGTCAACCAAACCCCAACAGTTGATATAACTCATGATTCCTGCTGGTATATTCCAGCTTTCTTCCTGCAGAAAAGCACAGCTTGGGTCTAGAGACAAAGGGAATAAAGAGTTCCCTTTCTGCAAAGATTCACAGTGCTAGAATAGAGGAAGGAAATACAAAAGGCCAGAGTCCAGAAACAGAATCAGAAGCTGTCAAAGTAATTGCTGCAAAGAGCAAACAAACTGGAGGACAATGGTGAATACAACTGATTGTATTTATACGTTAATAAAGAAATGTAAGCCTGAACATTGCTATTCACAGCTCTACTGTTCCTGACTTCCTGACAAAAGCAAAACGATACCATGTGCTCAGTGGAGTGATCACACCCTGTCATTGGGAAGGGGCTATGGGATCATAATCATGCCTCTAAATTCTTGAAAAACAAGACCTTTGTATAGACCAAGGAACCCAAGCAGCTGTAAAGCAGTATTGCAGAAAAGGACCTGGGGGTCCTGGTGAACGATTTGACCATGAGCCAGCACTATGCCCTTGCAGCAGAGATGGCCAGTGGCATCCTGGTGCTGCATTCAGAGGAGCGTTGTCAGCAGGTCAAGGGAGGTGATCTTCCCATGCTACTCAGCACTGGTGAGACACACCTAGGCGGCAGGTTCCAGTTCTGGGCTCCCATTACAAAAGAGTCATGGACATATTAGAGCAAGTCTAGCGAAGGGCCACTAAGATGATTTAGGGACTGGAGCATCTCTCATACGAGGAGAGGCCTAGAGAAGAAAAGGCTCAGGGGGGGTCTCATCAATGTGTACAAATACTTGATGGGCTGGAGCAAAGACAGAGCCAGACTCTTCTCAGTGGTGCCTGGTGGCAGGATGAGAAGCGATGGGGATGAACTGAAGTACAGTAAATGCCATTGAAATACAAGAAAAAAGAATTTCACTGGGAGGGTGGTCAAGCAGTGCAATAGGTTGCCCAGCAAAGTTATAGATTCCTCTGTTCTTCAAGATACTCCAACCCAACTGGACACAGTCCTGAACAACCTGCTTTCTCTGACCCTGCTTTGAGCAGGGGGATGGACTAGAGGATCTCCAGATCGTCCAGCATTAGCTGGTCTGTGACACTGTGAATAGAAAATTCATGGATGACATCAAGGACATTCAAGAACAGAGAAGAGCTAAATGCGCTGCGGTTAAATTTATCCACAATTAAATCTGCTAGCGTGGCTCTTTTTAACACAAACTTGGCTGTCAGAGTTCTTGCTCGATCTCACCAGTTTCAGCTTCCTGGTGCGTTTCTGACATTTCCAGTAAATGCTCTTTAACTTATATGAGGACTTATGTCTTCAGGTTTGATAACAGGCACCTTTGATTTGCAGCTGCTAAAATGCCAACGTCCTCTGTACATAATGCACCTCAGATTACCTCTCCTTTCTATTGTACGTACTGACATCAGAGCAGCACGAAATTTGCTACAAAATAAAGTACCATAAAAACCTGTAAAAAACCTGATGTACAAAGCTGCATTCCTGATAGTGTATCAACAATCCATTGCTGTTCTCACATCAGTAGTAAATGGAAACTATTGCCTCGGCTCTTGACCATGTATCACTGAGACAGAATATGTGGGATCCAATCTGTTTTACCATGCTACAAAAGATGAAACCTAAAGGCACATGAAAGCTAAAGAAGTTTGTCAAAGAAAATCAGCCTCAGCTAACTCATGCTATCTTCTATCAGAGATCAGCTGTTCACTGGAACAAGTGTTCACTAAATTATACTGTTATACTTGGATTAAAGAAACAAATATTATCTTTTCTATGCAATGTCAATAAAAAAATGCAGGTCCAACCTACCAAAGATTGAATTTTTCAAACACAGTTGAATTTTTAGTGGCACTTAGAGCTGTTAAAGACTATAGAAAGCTCTGCCATCTCTCTTGATCAATCATTTTCTTTCAGTGAGAAAGAAAAAATTAAAAGATTTTACTTACTATAACACTCTATGTTCTAGATCCATGGACTGGTTTTCTGCCATGTGCTTCTTGCAGGAGGGGTCCTGAACACTTCAGTCTTCACATTGGTCTTTTGTATCTGCCAAAGAATGGTCTGAAGGACTTAAGTTCTTAGATATGTTCCCATTCATTTCATGTTGCACACAGATGGGCAATACCCTGTGAGGAGAGCTCCCACTGTTTCTCAGACTTTTCTTCTTAGCCTGCTTTGCTTTGTCCCTGCAACAGGAGAAAAGTTTAGTTGTAAGTCTAAGAAAGTGGCAAAAATAAATATCAAAAATCTCATGAAGAGCTATATACAGGTGAAATAAATCTGTACACCATCCATACCTAAGTCTAGCATTTGGATAGTGTCCTGGCTGGGTAAGCTCTCATATCCACCAAACAATCTGGAAAAGCTAAAGAACTTGCAAATTGAGAGTTTGCAGCAACATCCCATTTCTTGAATGCTGTTCTCCATTTTGAGCTGATTCTTTCTCTGTAGCAGAAAAGCCAATAGCCAAGTTTTAGCTTATATGTAACCTCATTGTCACCTCTGGTTGTCAGCACATTTGCATTTGGAATCTGGGTACAGCCATATTGGATAACGTAGAGAGATTTTTCTTCCCTGGTTCAGATTTAATCAGGCAAAAATACAGAGACCGTGTATAGCCTTTTGATGGTTTTCTTGAGGCTGGGCAATTCAGGCACCTGTATTATTCTGCATATGCCTCCCACATTGGCCCTGGTTATGCCCAGTAAGATTGCAAGACCTCCGGCAAAAGCTGGATAAAGCATGGACGAGATGGCTGGCAACACCTAGCCAATGGCTGAGCAGAATTTCACAGTGCTTATAGATAATTATGGATAAGTGTTTCATACTTTTTTTGACACTTGTGTTCTGTGAGCTTCCCTGCACTATCTGCCAGGTTCAAGGAACTTCTTACAGTTGCAGACCCTGGACAGCCAGGACCCAACAGAGATGGTTTGGGAACATGTAGCACAGCTGCCTTCCAGTGATATGGCTGGGGTGTGGGACGTACAAGTAACCTTCAAGGATGCAAGCCAACCAATGCACTCTCCCATTGAATGACCTGACCTGCACTTCTCTCATGACACGATACATGTGCATTTTGGTCATATAATGAATGAAGGCACTCAAAGGTCAGAACAGCCTACATTTGAAGGGTCTTTGGAGAATAGCATGAGTGCAACCCAGGGATTGCTTCTTTTGAGCCATATCTGCTCCTGTCTTACACTACCCTACAGCTGCATCCTTTCCCACTGCTTTGTATCTGATCCTCAAACCTCGCTTTTGCCTTCCGTCCTCTTTTTATACTCACGTATTCAAACCATCCATAGTTCTTTGAAGCATTCTTAGTTGAGCGATTTTTAGTTTTCAAGTAATGCCAGTTTTCTTTCTAAGCGTTGCTGAGATAAAAATATACCAGATGTGGGGGAGCCTGAGGCAGCTGGCTCCTGAAAGAGAAGGTGTGAACTGAGAGGACAACTTGGCTCCAAGACTTCCAACTCTCTTCAGTGTTACCATCTGTTCCGCTTCACTCCCTGACCTTGCCTTCAAACCAGGAGAAGGACCTGCAGGAAGGAAATGCCGCTGCTTGTTGCCAAAGGGAGTTGCTCAAGGAAAGGAATCACCTCATGTGCACACATGCCTAGATGCATGAAAAGTCACCTGCTCTTAAAATAGCGAGAGTCAGCAGAGGTGATGTACTGCAGGTGTGTGCTATGTGATTTATGTATAAACCCAAGGGAAGCATATAGGGAAGTAATACGCATTTCTTTCTGTGTGAAAGATTATTTCAATATAAGACACAGAAAAGAAGTCAGTCATTCAACAGTTTCACGGTGATTGCTTCTCAGCACCAAGCTGCTTATAACGTGTTGCTCAACTTCTACGCTACTTTACAGCTGATACAAACTGACAAACAGCAAAGTCCTCCCACAGAAAGCTAAAAGTGACCTGTATATATCATTTTATCTAAATGCTTTTAACTATCCCAGCTCCTTTCAAGACTGTGTTTCCACATCTGGGTTTAGCTAGCCTCCATATTTTTCCATTTGTTCTCACAACTTGACAAAAATAGCATGTTTCTGAAGCCTTTTAATGACCTTGTGAACTTTGAGAACATATTTAAAAGTAATTCTCTTGCCACAACATGATATCTTTGTCAAGGACTTTCTGTTCATCCTGTATGCCTGCTAGAATTTGTCATCATCCAAAAAATTATCTTAAAGCAGTTTTTCTTCTGGTTAAACATAGAAATGCAAAGAGAAAGCTGAAATACTGTAACTAGAAATTAATATGTTCTATTTACTCAGAATCTTATTGGATAAAAACAAGTTAGTGTCACTAAACTTTTGATATGTATGGTGATTAAGCAAATTCAAAAGCTAATAGAGCAAGAATTCCTTTTTTGTGATCTAACTGTGCAACTGGATTCATCATATTTGTGTTTCTAGTTTATATATGTGCAGAGAAACACTTGTGGTTCTAAGGCAGTGAAAAAACACATTGAAGTTACTTAATGCCCTTAGTCCTAAGAATCCAACTCAACTCAAGGTCTTGATTGCCAAGTGAGGTGATATAAAAGATCTTCTTACGGCTTTCACTGACATTCTGTTTTCTTAAGTTGATTGTAAGTTCCACAAATATGGTCCAAGAACAGTGTGGATCTATAGAAATGTTTAAAACACTCTAAAGAGATTCCATTGTGTTTGCAAGTTACCTGAATCTCGTACATCTCATCCGCTGTATGACCTATATTTTTTTCCTGAGGAGTTTACTGTGCTGCAACCGCCTTTGGCTTTGGTGTTCCTGGTTCACGTGAATACAATAATACAATGAATCTACTCTGTCTTGTCATAAGGATGCATGAGTCATCCCTTAAAAAAGAAAAAGACAACAGGCATTGACTTGTTCCATTGTGCCTTTTGTAGCTGCCACCCTACAGTGCAGGAAGATTGGTGTAGTTTTGAAGCAAGAACCTGAGCTAAGAACAGTAATAATACAGGCTTTTACTGAATTGACAAAAATCCTTGAAAGAGAAATAAATACTAACCACAAGCTTTTTCAAACAAGAATTAGCAGAGCACTTCAGGAAAGAATGATTAAAAAAAAGAAAATGTAAGAGTAGATGTTAGTTATTAACAATCATTATTTGTATTTACTAACAGTGCTTCAATGACTACACCATTTGACCTAAAATTTGAGATTTGATATATAGATGGAGGAAACTCACTGTACATAACCAAGGAACAGTGGGAAAAACTTCAGAGCTTAATTTAAATATGATAGTGTAAATATTGCTATAGGGATGCTCATATTTTTCTACTCATTCAGCAGTATCTAATAGAGGGAAAAATTATGGAGACATTTGGGGGTTTGTTGCAATTTTGTAGGTTGTAGTTTCATGATAACAGAAGTTTATTATAGCCCTTTAGCTACAGCACATACTTTGGTCTTAAGCACTATCTACTTGTTAATCATTAAGCTTTCATCCAGTTCAGTCCTCAGTCTATGTTAGCTTTTAGCCCTCTTCCTCTTCAGAAACCTTCCACAGAAAAATTTCCTCCGGCTCTATGCAATTACATTATCACAGGTTTAAGTCCAAAGGCATTGAAGTCTGATCTAAGTTTTTTTCCCTTGGGAAGTTTTGAACATGTTCCAAAACAAGAGGCTGTAACAGTAGCTTGGTTTGCCCATTCACAGCTCCAACCACACCTAAGGAGGTTACTCTTGCTTTCTCCAGCACCCTAAGCTTTTTGATGTTGCAATAAAGGTACCAAAGGTCTGTTGGCTCAGGTGGAGCTGACCTGAGAGCAGCCATTGAAGTCCATTTCCACCTGCCTTGGCCCCAGTCCAGGGCCAGCCTCAATCACACACAATCCAGCGCTAAGGATGAAGACGACACTTTCCAGAGACATCAAAGCAAAGCTGCCCTGCAGTGAGGGCTCCGATGAGCTGTGCTCCATTGCCAACAGCGTCGTGCTCTGCCTCTGCTGTGCCCCATCTTGCGCCATGGTCACCAGAGCACAGCAGGAGAGCAACCTGGCTCATGCAGGCAGCCACAGGCAGGAGACAAGGAAGCACAGCACTTCTTCAAGGCACCAACTTCTTCAAAGATGTTCCATAACATGGAACAAGGATGCTGAGTTGCCTTGAATTCCCCTGGACTGCTTTTATGAATATTTCTGTCCTAATAGACATCACAAAAGTATGCAGTAGAAAGTGAGTACCTTCACCTTTTTCTGTTCTCCCCCTGTTCATCCTTCAACATGCTATATCTTCACCAGGGTAGCAAGACTCAGACAGTATGGTTAAGCTCTACAAGTCATCTACTGCAAATCCGAAACCACCAAAGTAATCTTTTGACTTTTCTCACAAACTCAAGTCAAAATTCAGTGGTCGTACACTGATCATTGTTAAACTGCACAAACCTTCCCAGAGAACAAGTAATGTAAGTCTGGGATAGGGGCAAACACAGAAAATAAGGGAAAATTCATCCCAAATTCTCTATTTCTGAAGCTCTTAAAAACTTTACAGATCCCTTGACAGTGTCCTCCCACTGGGATTTACAATGTTTTTAAGATAATAAAGAATGGGATCGAATGGAAGCCTACAATGGATTTTTACAAAAACTTGTCAGGCAATAGTCCTGAAGTTGCTCTGTGATACATCGAGGACTGAGCTGGTGACATGAGGCTCCAGATGAGATGGAATGGGAAGGTATTTCAGGCTGCTCCCACTTCCTGTCTTAAGTTGTGGCAAGAGAGGAGCTGTAGTATCTGACATTTCTTGTAACAAATCAAATGACACTGTGAACATCTGTGGTGTGGGATTTGATTTGATCTTACTCTGCCTGTTCCTCCAGGACAGAAACAGTATTGAGTAGAGAGCTTTGGCAGACCAGCTTTTAATTAAAAAAATTAAAAAAAAAAAAAAATACTGTGTTCTTCAGGCAATAAAGCAATTTGAGCAGAGGAAGCCCTTGCGTGTGGTAGCAGGGTTTGCAATGGCCCTCAGTGCTTGCAGGAAACCATCACACAGGCTAGAACTGATCCTGATAGAGCTCTTCCTTCTGCACAGCACTCCTGCCTTCTGTGGGGAAGTGCTTTTTTGTTGAACAAGACAAAAAAACCATTTTGGTGAGGATAAATAAAAACAAAACTAATAGATTGTAAGAAACAAATAAGATGCATGTCATAGCTTCAGTATATTATTATCCTTTATGTACATCTATACATGTAACATTTACATGGTTGTAGTCTCTTTTCTGTTACTCCAATAAAATATTCATCTCCCGCTAACCATACTGGTGAAATGCAGCATTCTTTTGCCAGCTACTAGATTGTTCCCCTCTTCAAAAGGAAGGCTTCCTTTCAAGATCCCAGCCTCCAATTCAAAGGAGACGTACCCTTCTCAGCCACAGATGATGACCAACCCTGCTGCCCCATCTCACAGCGGGAGGAACAGGACCGTGATTGTGCTGCCACAACTGCATTCAGCAATTCAAGCTGCACTTCAGCTCCCAGTCTCCCCTGCCCTCAGTGCTACCCTTCTTTTCAAGCTAGATACTGTCTCTGATCATGTTTTCTGATTCAGATGTGAGGAAATGTACTATTGTTCTCCAGTTGATTACAAGTGTATTTTATCACAGGTTTGGTTTGCACCACAGTGCAAACTAGACAGCAAGAGACAGCTAGAGCTTCTTTTCTGTTATCTTTCCCTGTTTCTGGCTGACATCTGCATTTCCCTCTGCATCACCCTCCTCCTGTGAGTGCTCACCCACACGCAGCACCGCTGTACATAGCACCAGCAGCAACTGCTTGATGAGCACCACAGTGAACTCAACCTTGGACACAGCGTGTGCAGTTTCTACAGAGGATGGGGTTGAGATTTTAGCTCCAGTTCGCCCTCTCGTGGACCTACCTGACCAGAGGTTCTTAGAAATACCTATTTCTCCTGTAGGACCGCAGCTGCAGGGTCAGCCCCATGGGCTGCTGCTCGTCTCTCAGGTCTTGGGGGCTTTGGGAAATGGGGACAGCCAGACAGACACAGCAAGACCCCACAGCTACCACAGGGACACAGCCTAAATCACAGCTGTCTCAATCAATAACATCTCCCACCTATATTTTCCTCTGCAGAGCAGTGATCTGCACCATTAGCTCCATTTCAGAGGCAAAAGGAGGGCTAAGCTTCCACTGGAAGCAGCCATAGCCCATGAACAGGAGGCAGAAGAAATGCGTCAACCCCTGTGTGCCTTTTGCCCCAAAACCTCAATGGGATAAGCAGGATGATGCAAAACTTCACTTCTTGTGCCAGTGCTGCAAGAGAGTCATCAGCTGGAAAAGGTCTGAGTTTGCAAGGTTACCTTGGAGTTCAAAAGAAGATGGGATGAATTAGTCCTGAGTAATGGTGCTTAAGCTCTGCATGTTACGGGGCTTCAAATGAAAGCAAGAGAGCACATAAAAATGCAAAGTGCCCGACCAGATTCAGTGCTATGATAACCCTGTTTGGTTTAACAGCAGTTAAAAGTATAAACCTAAGAAAAAATCAGTGAATGTGAATTAAAATGATGAAAGGAATGGAGAGGAGGAAGAGAAGGGAGACTGGTCTGGTTTTATTAGTAAGATGGACCAACTGCTTTAATTATTCAGGGAAGGTAGTTTTATGTATTTGTACGTGAGTCTTTGAATAGAAAATCCTTTCTGTAAAAAAAAAAAAAAAAAAAAAAAATGACATGGACATGGTTTTCCATAACAACTTTTCATCTCAATCTGCTTTGAAAAAATTTCTATTTATCAGAGACACTCATAGGAAGGTGCTGCGTGGAAGAACCAGACCATTTGAGCCACGTCTGCGCAGTGAGTCTGGCAACAACAGCTACAGACAAACCAAGCAGTTGCCACCACACAGTGCTCTAATCCCACAGACTGAGGCAGACACATTCCCTTCCTGGCGGATCGATAGCTTTGTACCCATACCCACGGTAAGACGGTAATTCACACAAGCAGCAGTTTTCTAGCACCTTCGGGGGATCAGTTAATTGTAACTGCTTAGGGCAACAGCCACAGAAAGCTGACGGAGCACGTTCCAACAGCAGTACCCTGCTGTAACACAGCCCATTTCCCTCAGATACTCACACTGCAAACTTCCTGAAAATCACTGTGCTCTCTGCATAAACACTGAACAAAAAAGGAATGAATAGAACAAATATTTAATTTTCCTCTCCAGCATGTTATGCAGTATTTCCAAGCTACTAAAGTTAATTCTTTACCAAATTCAGTAAATTTGACTCCCATGCTTTAGCTCTGACTCATTTTCTCTCTAATCAATTCCTAATTATTATGCATTTCCTCGGAGAGTTTCTGAGGACAGATACTGCAGTACCATGACTACTAAACAAAACCATGAAAATTGGAGGAAAACTTTCCAGAAAATGCAGATTAAATTGATGAGCTGCTCTGGTCGCTTTCTGCCTCACTTGCTCTGTCCAATTAGTCGAATTATACATGCACTGGTTTTAGCAGTGATTTGGTGCAATAAATAACACTTAACAAATCAAGTTATTGCATATTCACAGAGTAACAGTGCAAAGAGGCTAAACTGGATTAATTCCTAAGGCTCAGTGCGTCCAGCCCTGACTTCCCAGCATCTTGCAGAAGAGAATGGAGTTCGGGGGTTGAGTGGAACAAAACAGATGTTGTGTCAGACAGCTGGACACACAGTGTCGGACGTACAGATGTACACTGTACACACACTAAGAATGTAAAGTCAGCAAACCTCTCTGCTACGCATTTCTATACAGTCAAGAATGACGATGGCCTTCACATGATGAGTGATGCTACCAGTCCCTTGGCCTCCAGGTAACTTAATCCAATGCTGGTCGAATTTTGTGATCCAGATGGGAGGATGCTGAGCTGAGGTTTGCATCCTAACGTCCAAGGTACAGCAAGATGAGGCAGGCCTTTAGCCATCACTTCTCTGCCTGGCTCCTTCCCGTCTCTTAGGATTGCTTCTGCCTCTCACTGTGAAGAAAGCCTCGCAACAGCTCATTGACATTTAACTTCAAAGTCTGATTTAACGTCAGCCCAGGGTGTAATTTCGGCTTCCTTTCGCTGACAGTCATCAGCAGTGCTAACGGGAAGAGCAAAGGGATGGGGGAAACTGAGTGAAGGATGCCAAGTCACATCCTTATTTTCTGGCTGGAAGAGGAAACAGTGTGAAATAATACGGGAATTTAGGAACAGCAGGAATAATCTCAAATATAATTCAGTCAAAGAGATCCCTGGAACCTCCGATGAACATTTCTTTATTCTCAGTCTAAGGATGAGGACTCCTGCAGTGACCTACCATTGCCTGCAAATAAATACTCAGTGGCACTCATTATTCACTGCTCTGGGCTGGTGACTACTGGCTTCTTGATCACCACTATTTCTCCTGGATATTTGCAACTGCAATTTTAATCACCTCTACAGAATTTTTCTGGTATGTAAGAACATGTATATAATCTAATGCCTTACTAGATGTCTCTCTCACTGTAATTTGGAAAGACGTCATTTTAAAAACATCCTCAACTTCTTTAATATAAATACAAAGTAGTTATGGGGAGGGAGGGGAAAAAAAGGAAAAAAAAAGTCCCTCTGGTATTAAAACCACACGACTTTACTGCTTGGCATATAAGCCATGGAAACCAGACAATTGTTAGTCATGATCATTTCTTTTACAGCTCGAGACGTTTCCCTCATGGAATAAGTGAATTAGCTTTTCAAAACTACCTCCGAGTGTAGCCACACGTAGCCATCTACTCAGCATCACATACACAGCAACTCCAGTTTCCATTTCAGACATTCCAAAATACTGAAAATCAAGCCAGAATGTCCAATTTCCCTGATTTAGCATCCAACACTTGCTGAAATTTCCAGGAAACTGATATTTATACAAGCTGTGCCAAAGCTATTCTGTACAAAGTATTTTCAATTGCACTTTGGAAAGAACTGTGCGTTGAAGCAACAAAGAATAAAAACCTTTCCTAATCTATAACCCAATAATACATCAAAAATACATGCTAATCAATTGTATTAAAGACAAACTTTGCTTTTGTGTCTCTGCTTATCAGTATTATTAAATACTTGAAAAATATTTAGAGACAATTTTGATTGTAAGAAACCATATGGGTAGCTACAAACATGGTTGGATACTAGCAGAGTAAATTCTAACATTTTTTTCAGGATATGCATGTGGTTCTGGATCTGATGCAAAGAAATTAATCATAAATTAAAAAAAAAAAAAGATAAATCAGAAAACCACTTTCAAATATATGATGAAAAATGACTGGCTGCAATAAGAGACCATCTTGCATCCCACTAGATGGAGCTACGGGCTAGAAATCCGGTCAAATATTTCACTAATCCCAGTGGCGCAGGAAAACCATTTACAGAAGTCAAGTTCATTCACCTCTTTCCTATTGCACATGCAAGTCCGAACCGTCGTCCTGCAGCATTTATGCCTCATAGCAGCATCGGTGTAAAGCACAGGCATAAAGATGTGCTGTGCTAGAGAGACCATCGGTAAGCCCAAAGCAAAGCAGCTAGCTAGAAACCAAGCAAAAAAAAGTTAACGGGTTTGCATATTAAGACACCACAACAACAAACAATAGGAACAAAGAAAACAACTAGCTCTGTAAATTATGCAACCACTTGTTTTGAAATAAAAAGGCAGATGAAAAATAACTTCGGTTTTAAATATAATTTCCTGGTTTCGGGGCTTTAGCTTATTTTTTGCTAGTTAAGCCAACTTGGTTGAGGTGCTGTAGCAGAGAAGGTAGGTGGGATTTTTTTTAATTCACTTTTGTTGCGAGCTGCATGTCACCACACTATGCACTACAGAGGGCACGGATGGTCTGCAAAATATAATACCACTTCAACAGGAAGCTGAAATATGAATCAACATCAGTAAGACGAACTTGTGGTGCAAATATACTACAAACAACTCTGCAAGATCATTCTACTTTGCATCTTTCATGCTAGGAAGTATCGTAGACCTTCAGCGCTTGGCACCATTAATATCTTGGCAGATTTTCAGACATGTGTGATTTACCACAGCACAAGTAATTCAGTAATGAGGTGTTCAGTCATGTCAAGTGTCAATACACTGTATGACTGTGTAAATTTATACTGATCCAGGTGAGTAAGGGCAGGCACTGGCGCTTAGCGATACAGAAGCTCCCCAAATTAGGATAAACTGGCTGAAACAGAACTGAAATACAGCTGGTGGGAGAAGCAATGCTGTCAGGGGTCTAGAAGATTTCTTGCTGTAACTGCATGGAACACAGCCCTTTCTCTAGAAATCATAAACTGCCAGGTACCCAGTTGAAAAGTTTTACTAAGAAGCAGTTTCCAAAAGAAGAGCATGTTTAGGAATGACAGTCACCAAACTTGTCTACAGCCCTTGGATTTATTCTCTGAGATACATATTTCAACAGAGGAAAGGAAAGGCTGCTTAGCCTATTGTTTACCCAATGCGTAATTACACTGTAATTAAATTTAGTTGATTGTTCTCCTTCACAGTAAGACAATCCCATTCACTACCCAAGCTTCAAGGGCAGCCATAAATACACGTATAAAGATTAGTCTCTATGTTAGAGGAATGCCCAATATCCTAGTCAAAACCAGGTCCTATCATACACACACCAGCACTCAAGATTATGAATAAAACTGCTTGTTTGAAAGAGCTTGAGGCCAGATCTACAACGGTTACAAACATCCTAACATCTGAGCTAGAATGGTATAGGATCTGTGATCCACCATATGACAATTTCTATAATGGGCAAATGGATTTCAAGGCATTGGTGAAGTTGGAATTAAAACAATACAGCAAACATACTAACATCTGGAAGACAGGCAATATGCTATAGCCAATAAGACAAATTTGAGCCAGCCATGCTAAGAAAAGCAGATGCACAAGAGCGCAAAACCAAGCACATACCGAAAAATAAGTGTTTTGGTTTATGATGATAAAAAGGAGACCCATCAGGACATCCTTTCAGGCAGATGTGCTGTTCAAAGAAAAGCATTCCAGAAGAGGAAATAAAATGAATCACTCACAAGAAGAAGTACTGTTGAATTGTTTTAATAACACTAGGAAAATATCATAGTATTAAAATCCTGCACGGGATCCTCAAAAGGTTATTTTGGTTGGGATTTCTTTGTGTTTATAAACCAAACTTTTTTACCCAGTTGTGTTTTCTTTTAAACCAACTACTCCTTTACAACGGTATTTCCAGTTAAAACACAGCTAACCTATAAATACCTGAATACCACAACACACATTGTGTGCGTGGGTTTTGTTTAAATCTTAGCGGAAATTATGGTAAATCTATTCAACACAGGGAAGCGAACATCGATTTGTTAAGCGGGGAATGTAATAGCCAGTAAAGAATACATTGCATACATAATACAGAAGGAAAAAAATTATCGTCTGGAGTACGTGAAATTACACTGATTTTGCACCTTAAACCTATTAGAAGTTACTCTGTTGGCCAATACTAATCCACTGAACAAGCAGAATGTTGGTCAGAAGTCTAACGTTTCCTGTACCAGCACAGAGAGAATATAAGCAGTCCAACGCTGTTAAAAGAAAACATGAAATCCAGCTCATGTTTCTGGTTAGGGATCGATTTCTTCAGGAACTACTGTTAACATAACATCTTCATTGCCCCTGCGTACGACCATGTTCAACGTACTGTCCTTTTTAATAATGTCACTGACATCACTGGCTGAACTTATCGACTGTCCATTGATGCTTATAATCACATCGTTGTCCTTCAGGCCACCACTGAAAATACAAAGCAGCAATGTATTATTATAATTGCCATCGCATTGTCTTTACAATATTGTTTTAAAAAAAAAGATCACTGGATTTTTTCTATTTCCCACCCAACGGCAGTTGCACAGAGAGACAGTGGGCAGGCAAGAAGCAATCAGAACTTATGAAGCGGTGAAGATTACAATACAATGCAGAAACCTCAGAGATCAGATGGAGGTACAAGTCGGATGAACCCCATATTTCACTCTCTACAGAGGAATTCACTATTGCAAATAGTGCAATAATTTTGCAACAAGGATCCTAGATGCTGATTCGGTAGAAGAGATAGAGGTGTATTTTTCCTTTAAAATAATTGCGACAAGGCACTCATTTCAGAAGGGAAATTTTTCGAGCTTTTATTCACGTATACATAGCAAAGCAATCTGAGTGGCACCGTGTTAACACATGAGGAATTTTGGTCCCGGATCCATGCTGTTCTCCATACATAGGTTACTGGCAGCCACTTCACCTTACCTTCGTGTTTTAAACCTGAGCAGAATAACACATGCAGGGATCTAGCCCAGTCACCACTAATGCATGTGAGTCCTTCCCCCTGCCTGCAGCCCCCAGAATCTCTTCTCCTGACCTCAGCACCGTATGCAAATCAAAACCAAAACCTTCCCGACTCAAAGCAAGACGGGGCAGAACCAGAGCCAGCACCACAAGGCTCCTCTGCCCGGGGCCACAGGTCTCTCCCTGAGCTGGCTGAGACTGCTGCTGGGACCAAGAAATGGGGTGGTGAGGGATACCATCGACCACAACGTCTTGCCCGGTCTTGCACAACGGTCTGGCTCCAAGTTATGGAAATATTAACCAAGTAACCAGATCAGACATGATTCAGCCCTTCAGCATAATCCTTCTTCACAAAACCACAGAGCAGTCATCGACCTCTTCCGCCCGCAGAAAATGCCTTACATGAATGTCTCCTGCAAGCAGGATGCCTTGGCCAACATTTGCAACAAATCTGGTTGCCTACCGAAGGCATGGCTTAAAACATTTTAATGGAAGAAACCATTCCAGATTATCTTGGTCTCATGCAGCCTCTTCTCTCAACTCATACCCAGGACAGGTAGGTGCAGAACTGCTCTGATCCCCTACCCAGCAGGTCTACACAACGCGCATGGGAGAGGAAATCAGCAGAATGGGGAAACCCACAGGCAAGGGGACTAGGAGTGGGGGAGACAGAGCAAACATGGGATGCATTTTAATTTCCAGGCCAGCCTTTGAATGAAGCATCCTGATTTGAGTTTGCCTTCAAGTTACGAGGCTACATTGCCTCACGTTTCTTCTACCTCCAAAGGTCCTTCTCCCACTCTCTGTTAACTATTATCCATACTCCTGTAATGATTTTTCTGCACCTTCAGATTGGACCTGCATGTCAAGGCAGTAAGCTCAGTCCCACACTGGAGCAGCCATGCTATTCCTACGCTAACTGCAGTTTAATTCCACATTACAGATACACCAGCATTCTGCATGAACAGCGCTGCCAACAAGAATTATCTACACAAAGCAGCAATAATTTAGAAAGCAAGACAGACAGCTAACGCTGTATGTCTTACAGCGGCATCCAAACTGTAACAAAAAGACATCATCCAACCACCCTCACAGTCTCCCTAAGAGAAAACTTATGCCTGCTCAAAGCAGCTTTCTGCCCACATGCCTTAGTGCTACATATGCATCTTTCTTGCCACAAAGATTTACTCTTCTCTTAAATGATCTCTAGCTTCAGAAAATTAATAAAGTTTCCTATTTCCTACCCTGGGTTACTGAGTGGTTTTGTATTAACCAAACTCTGAAGGGAATGTGTCTCCAGCAAGAGCCAGCCAGACCAGTGCCAGTGATCACAGACCAGACGCCGTACTTCAGCCAGGCATCTCGTGAAGCGTGGTACCAACCAGCACATGAGGTTCTGAGCAAATATTGAATAACACGAAGAAAAAGAGCAGTTGGCCAAAACCGAAAGCTCTTCCCAGTAACATGACTCCTGACAAAGCTCTCGCACGGAAGAGTGTTTGCTGCCCAGAGGGGATTTCACCCCCGATGGAGGCATGCCAGGAGAGCTGATGGGTTTGCCCAACACGGAGGTGCATGGGCTGAGATGGACACGTCTTCACAAGGTGGACACAAAGCTTCTCCCTTGCCCTCCTACAGGAGTGACTAGCAGGGCCGTAGGGAGCATGCACAAGCAAACATCTTTATTCAGCACTGGCATCGGTACAACAGATGTCTTGGAAGCGATCACCGAGAAAAACGAAAAATGAGTTTTCAGCCCACTGAATCCTTGTGCTTTCGGCCAGGAACGCTGACCGGGCTTCGCTGCAATACCCTGATACATTCGCAATATTGCCCATCAGGGACTGGACTGAAACCACAAACTGATTTCCAGTAGACAACCTAATCGGTATCAGATGGTTGTAATTTTTTTTTAATTTAGCATAATCAAGATAGCCAGTTAAGCAGGGAACATTCTCCATTGTTACCTCCTTAAGTCAGTGGCAGTGGTTTTGAGAAAAAAAAGTAGTTCAACTTACGCTTCAGCTGGTGTTTCTGGAATTACTTCAATAACATAGGCCCCAGAGACAACATCAGGAAAGTCTTTATGGCGATCCTTCAGCTCTCTAGCTTTGCTGGGAAATGAAGAAACAGCAACAAAAATATTTTGACAAGATGGAAAAAAAAAATCATGCATTTTTACTCAGTTAACTCACTTAACATACACTAGCTGAGGTATTTTACACATGTTGATGTGACACTTCACAGTTTGTTTTAACCCTTAAATATTTCAAGAATCGTTATACTTTTTGCATGCATACTGTTTTTTAATGCCTATTTCTGGTGAAGACAATCTTTTCAACAGATACAGAGGATCTGAGTTAAAACATTTCAAAACTTGGTCATGACTTTAGGACTAGCAGATCCTGAACACCTAAAAAAAGCCCCTTCAGTTTTCAATGCTTTGTTATACCTCTGGTCCTGCACATGTGAAAACTTCTGGTTATTTCTACAGGACACAGTACCACCTGCTCAGGAGTCTTTTCTGGTTTGAGTATTAACAACATGCAAAGCTTCATTTTACATAAAGCAACTTGTTTAATGGAAATAATTGTATAGAAATGGAAATATGCATGTAGCTGCTGTAATTCTTGAAAACATACTGTCCTGTTTTCTCCTTGACCCACAAGACAGCACAGGGCAGATGGTAACAACAGTAGTGGAGCCCTGGGACAAATCAACAATCACTAACCATTCTCTTCTGAAGCATTAAGGAAAAGAGAAAGTCAGAGAGTTGTTTAAAAACTAGCTCATACAAGAGTCTACAGGAGAGCTGAACCATGTAGCAGATGCAGAGAAAAAGCTAGCAAAACTGGCTGCGAGTTGTCACCAGCACCTACAGAGGCACACGCTGCTGGTTCATCCCCCTGGTTGTTTCTGCAGATCATGAGCTTGATCCAAATTCATGCAGTGACCACACTTCGGAAAGGTGAGGAACCACCACTCTTACTTACCTAGGAGTTAGAGACATCATTCGAATGCCAATGTACTTCTTTTTGGTTATAGCTTTTCCTACAAAAAGGAAAACAGGTCTTGATCGATTGCTCGCACTAAAAGAGCCTCAAAGGATGTTGACTTTCTGGTTTATTATTATTTTCATGTTTTTCTCTTTCAAAGCAGTGAAGTACTGTACCTTTAGCTTGTCTGTCGTGGGATTCAGTTAGGAACTTCTTGATTTTATCCGATGGGATAGCAAACGAGATCCCTGCTGTAACTTTTAATGTGTTAATTCCAATGACTTCACCATCCTGGAGAAAAAAGAAATTGTTATTAGCAAATGTGAAGCGTCTTGAAGAGAAATGGATGACTTCTTCCAAGTTGGGTTCTGCAACCTGCTTCAGTTGTTCTCTCTTGGGCTTATCCACACCTGCTGCAAGGTCAGCTCTGACTGCGTTCTATGATATCAGCAAATAAACCCTAATAAATACATGGCAAACCAGCAAATAAATATATGGGTTTTTCAGCCCCCTCAGTGTGATTCAAAATAAAGGGGTAGATACGTTTTTGAAACATTAAACTGAGTTTCAGTATGCAAAAAATATTGCTGGCTGCATGGTATACAGTGAGGGCAAACGCCTCAACTTTAAAATGTGCTTTTTACTTCTTGCAAGGCACGGGCAAAAAAAATTGGGCATTACACTTGCTCAAAACTATGCAAACCATAAACACCTTAAATATTAAAATCCAAGCATATCTTGTGATTTGCCAACATAAACACAGACAAGTGATTAGTAAGAACCATGTGAATTTTGTGTCGTCAGCCAGATATCAAAAGCTCTGAATCACATTTCTGGTGTGGGGGTTTTGTTTGTTTGTTGGTTTGGGTGGGGTTTTTTGTTTTTAAACTAAAAAGTAAAACGTAGTAATCTTGACACTAAGCAAACTTAAAGAAACTCTTACCAGATTTACTAGGGGTCCTCCGGAGTTTCCATACTGAAAATAAACATGGCAGGAACATGTTTTAATATCTACCTCTTAATTAATGGCAAGCAAAACATAACAGAAACTTTTGAAATATTTCTGTAGTAATTTTTTCACTGTCTATTAAATATGTACAACAGAACACTCTTAACATCCAAACCCATTAACTGCACTTAACATCACCCCTCTTAGCTGAGCTTTGCAAAGACTTAGTCCTTCTTCTCTTGCCAGAGTAAGTTAAGAAAGCCAAGGTTTTTCTTTTGTTTTAACAGTAGCATGCTAGCGACTCAGAAGATCTTAGGACAGCTCTGGGAGCTGTTAGTGAAGATTTCTTACAAGGCCAACAGTAGAAGTACAAAAACTATTGTTTTGCCTTAATGCAGAAACAAACTTGAATCCATAAACTAAGCTTGGCTTCTTTTTAGAAAACATGATGGATTTTGAAAAGATACTTATTCGCCAGAGAATACTGCCTCCTCCCTTGCAATCTGTAAGAATTTTGAAGTGAAGGCAGATATTGTACTTGGTGTGGTTCCTTGGGGGATTTTTAAACAACAATCAAGTGCTGCTGCACCACACATGTCCATATTTACACAGATAAAAGAAAAGCCAGCTATGCTCACTGTTCTTAAGAATTGTATCACTGGTGACATTTTCAAAGCAACTATTCAAGAAATCTAAGAGCTGAAGGGGAGGAGGTTCAGAGTGGGACCTACATTGATGATGGCATCTGTCTGAATATAGTCCATATCGGAGTTGCGGAGCCCCAGCTCCTTCCCTCCACGCTGAGTGGTACTAACGATGCCCGTAGTCACTGTGTTTTGAAGGGAAAATGGACTTCCAATCGCGACCACAAATTCTCCTGGCCTCAAGTCTGCAGACTGACCAAGCAGAAGAACTGGCAATTTACCCTACAAATAAAAATAAATTTAAAAAAAAAGAAGAACGAAGAAAAATTCAGATGTTGTTAAGACAGTACTACACCAGCAGAACAAATTCTACAGAAACATAAACACATTAATAGGGCAGAGGGAAAGAGAGAGGCTTTAATCCTTCGGGGATTTTGCTTGCTGTTTTCTTTGAATATTCAATGTGGCTCTGTACAGAAATACCTCAATGAACTTGTGCTCTAAAGACTGGGCTCTTTAGGCTGTAGGAGTAGTTTTTCCACAACAGGTACCCATTAAACCAAAAACAATTAGAAGACCAAAGGAATATTTATGCTCTGCTGTACAAAGCAAACATCTGATGATACTAGGAGTACGTTGTTTCCAATAGCTTCTTGAAATAATTAGCCAAAAGCTGCTGAAGTAAAAATAATATACTGTTTAAGAGTGAACACTAAAGAGTCAGGAAAGCAACAGCTGAGGTGTATCAAACATACATATGTACAGTTAAAAGCATTTTATATTCTCATAAGACACCAGCTAATGTTTCATCTTACTTTTTTATCAATGGAGTATCTCTTCTAAATAATTATATTGCCTCCTACATACATTGATGTCTTCTTCTGAAGTTGTTAGGATTTAAAGACTTTATGGGATTTTTCTGTTATGACAGTAGGGGATACCATTATATTTTCCTTTCAAGATCTTATCTCTAAACATATGAATTATCATGTTATTGAAGACATTCCCACTAAGACACAAAACATTCTATAAATCCAGCATCAAGAGAGATCACTGCAATTTACAGCAATTAAAAAAAAAAAAGGGAGGGAAGGTTGGATCCACACACTCTTGCCAATGTAATGGATCAAGGGAACTGAGTATGGTTTCTCCAAGACATTTTGTATCTGCACAGGAACTGAACTGGCTGGATAACAGATGATTCAAACTGGACCCATAACCCCTCCACAGCAATCAGAAAACAGCTGGGAAGTTCTTAAGGCCTCCTACTCAGCAAGTGATTAAGAGGGGTGTTCTGAAACAGACCATATTTCAAAGAAATACTTCGCCTTTATTTATCACCTGCCTGTAAAATGCACATTGAGCTCCATTTCTCCTTTGCTTCACATTTTTAAAAATCAGTCTTTAGCCTTTCAGTGGTGTTAAACGTTTTTTTACTCCTTTTTTGTTTAATCTGTTGTCCAAACGATCCTGACCCTCCCCAGGTATTTAACTACATATTTAATCATGTCATTAGACCATTTCTATTAGCATCGATGCACCTGGACATGTATAAATTTTGACTTAAGCATCTGGAGGATTAGGAGGTTACTGAACCCTAAATCAAAACAGAAGAAGTCTGAAGGGATGCATCTTTTGCTTGGCAAAACTAACATTACCATAGCTTTCCTCCAAGCTTGCCCCACTTCAAAATTCATTTATTTTGCTCAACAAACCCAGCCCCAAAAGGAAAAAGGCATTAGTATAAACTTTCAAAACTGGGTCAGTGATTCTAGATGCAGTGGAAATCCCACATAGAAATCAGTTTAAACCAGTTTCCAAGAAGTGGGTAACATAGTCACTTTATTAAAAAACAGGGTACCTTCAAGGTGTTCTTGAGCTGTGTACCTAAAATGGAGGTACAAATTGGCTTAATACCTCTCCTTGTAATTCATTCCTTCTGGAAAACTTTTTCATCCTATACCTGTTCCAAAGCACACAGATTTATGTGCCTATACTTGATGGGATCATAAAGACTGTGTGCTCACATAGCAAAGAAACAAGGCAATATTTAGTATGCCCTGATTATTTGTACAGATTCCCAAAATTTTGGCAAAAAGGGAAAATATTATGTGTTTAAATTGGAAATCAAGGGCTAGCTCTTTAGGGGTCTTTTGTCACCAACAGTTTGAAAGTCTGTATCGGTCAGTCACCGTTGGGGCAAAAATCCACTAATATAAACTAACCCAAATGCCCATCACTTTGTAATTTTCATGCACAGTTTTATGTCAAATGACCTAGGAGATACACAATGGCTGCAAAGTAGAATGGAAAAAAATGAAAGACATCAGTCATCACTATATGCCACTGCAAATACAGAAACTATGGTTTTAATATTTGACAAGTCTGGTCCTGTGTATCCGTTGTAACAATCCCACCAGCAAAATTTTACTCAGATGAACAGATTGTTTCAATAAAACTCATTGCCAAATCCCAGACAGGATAAGATGCTCTACGGAAACTTAGCCTTTAGTCTCCAGACAGCAAGAAAATAATTAACCAACTGCTTGTTAAACAGAATCAGTTGGAAGAGCAACAGAATAGGCAGAAGAGTAAGGAGAAAAACTTTCCCTTTCTAATTATCGTTCAGAGGAAAGTTTTTGCAACCAGCAATGCCCTACTATTAAATAATAATTATCCGTGGCCCCTATCAGTGCTGCAGCCAAGGCTGTGGTTTAATTCTGAGAAGGATTCAATGGCGATCCCCAGTTTCCCCATCGCGTTTGCAGCGCAGCAGACAAGCAGCAACATCCCAAGGCAATGCTGCTGAGCAGTTCATCATCTCAGACCACGGCCCTGACTCCAGGGGACCTCTCTGGTACAGCGGGGAAGAGGCAGCTACGATTAGCTGTGCTGGGAAGCACGCAGCATATGCAACACAAACAGCCCCATATGGGTATTGTTTGGATAGAGGGAGCACCCCGGCCCTTCCTTCTCTCGCCAGATGCTATTAAGCTTACGTAGCACGTGTTTTCAAGATGTCGTTGGTCAAGAAGTGCATCTCTTTTTGGCACCGCTTTTCCTTATTTAAAAAAAAAAAAACAAACACACAAAAAGTGGCTTTTGTTTGTATCCTGAAAACGGATACTTTACCGAGAAAGTGGACATTTATCAGCAAATGAAACACAGACAAGCAAAAGAAAACAGAAATATTTTTTTTTTCATTAACAGAAATAAGAGACTGGTCATGTACAAAGTTGAAGATTTATACAATGTTCCTGAGTTATAAAAACAGTCACAAAGCCAAAATTGTACTTGGCAGCAGAAAGAAAATACATGAAGAATCTCTGACTAATACAATTACTTTTGATTGTGCTGACTTTTCAAGCCTCTGCCTATACTAGCTAGGCTTCAGTTCAAAGTCTAGCGCTGTATGGATTGGCTGTGGGTCATCTGTGTGATTCAACATGCCTTCTGGAAAGAGTTTGGCTAACCTTTACTTTGCTAGGAACAAAAATCAATTGCAAAAATTGCCTTGCTCTGCACAGCCGGTCTAGGGAAGTGATCGTCCCTCTGTACTCGGCACTGGTGAGGCCGCACCTTGAATACTGTGTCCAGTTCTGGGCCCCGCACTTCAAGAAAGATGTTGAGGTGTTGGAGCGAGTCCAGAGGAGGGCAACCAAGCTGGTGAAGGGTCTGGAGGGTATGACCTATGAGGAACGGCTGAGGGAGCTGGGGTTGTTTAGCCTGGAGAAGAGGAGGCTCAGAGGTGACCTTATTGCAGTCTACAACTACCTGAAGGGAGGTTGTAGTGAAGTGGGAGTCAGCCTCTTCTCCCAGGCAACTAGCGCTAAGACAAGAGGACATAGCCTCAAGCTTCGCCAGGGGAGGTTCAAGTTGGACATTAGGAAGAATTTCTTCTCAGCAAGGGTCATTAGCCATTGGAAGGGGCTGCCCAGGGAGGTGGTGGAGTCACCATCTCTGGAGGGGTTAAAGAAAAGCCTGGACATGGCACTTAGTGCCATGGTCTAGTTGACATGGTGGTGTCAGGGCAATGGTTGGACTTGATGATCCCAGAGGTCTCTTCCAACCTGATTGATTCTGTGATTCTGTGATATTATGAAACATAGCTTTGGGAAACGTGTTCTCTATGCATTCCCTAGAATATGTACAGCCTTATGTAAAAATACACTATCTCAAGATAACTACAAATGTAACTAATGCATTCGATTTGTCATATTCTGTTAACCCAGAGAATTCACTTTTACCTGTTACATAGCCCCATGCCATGGGGAGGGGATGGGAGGACCACCCACACTGGTATCTATCCCACTTAAAGAACAACAAGGATGTTGTTATTATCCCAAGGTCTCTCACAGTTGAGAAAGAGCTCCAAGGTCTGGGAGTCTACGTGGTAAATGAAAGTTAGTGGGGCTTGAGTACTGCACAGTGTGGTGCAGAGTGCGCTAACAGCACTGCAAATAAATGCTCTCATTAGTGCCTCTACACGTAAATGCCATGAAGAATTGGTTATGAAGAATATATGCACTGTAGTGGCTTTAAATTTTGGGGTTTCTCTCTAAAAAAAGCTTAAAAATAACATTGCCTCATCCAGAACTAAACTTCCCATTATCAAAAAGCCCAAGTATTTATTTAAATTGTAGAGGTGGTTTTGAAGTGAAATCAGTACAAAACCCATCAAAATCCCTGGGCATCAAGTGATTGGGTGGGAAGTATGTCCTTCTGCAGTCCCCAAGAGGAGCGCTGGAGATGCAGGGCGAGCACTTACAGCAGTGGTTGTTAACTAGAATCGTGTCAAAACACCCTGCCTGTGCCCTCACACCCTTCCAGGATGTTAAGGCAGTCGCTGTAAACCAAGTTTAAGTGCTTGGGTCTCAGGCCCTTAATAACTATACTTAATAAATGGGCACTCTTCCATTTTTACATAACATCTGACGGTCATCAGGATGACACAACTACTGTTACAACTCGTGATTCTCTTCAGTTACCTATAGATTTGCCACAACAGTTAATTAAAATCCCAGGCAAACGAGTATGCCTTGCAGCGCAATGAACAGGGAGCCAGAAACACCCAGCACCTAAACCCAGCTTTCCCAGTGACTCACTGCATGACCTTGGGCAACACATAATGTCTTTTCTTTCCCTCCGTTTTTCTTTTGATGAAGCCTCAGGGCTCTGCTGGGATCTGTTTACTCAATAAAACAAATCTGCAAGCAGGCATTCTGCAAGCACACAGAAATAGGACTAAACATGCAAAACCATAAGTGGCACATGACTCACTGTTTACACCCAGACAGAAAAGGACACATTAATTAGTGTTAATATTTTAAGCCTTCCTCATCCCAAAGGGCTTCAGACATTTTTATACACAGATTTGACTCAAACCCTGGATAAACATAACTCCCACAAAATGGAGAGCTGCATAGCACCACGAGAAACAGCTTCACCCAACGATCAGATGAGACTGTCCTATGGATGGCAAGCAGCAACTCGGCATGGGAGGCTAGGAGAAGTCTAGAAGAACATCATCATCAGCCAGGAGCCAGAAGTTCACCTGACGTACATGAGCAACGTAACTTGAGCAAGGTAAAATCAGTGGAGCCTTGACAAATCAGCTCTGAAACTAAAAAAAGAGGCAGCATGTAACCATCACCAGGCTTGGCCAGTGTCACAGAGGAATAAAAACTGAGAGACAGATGGTCATAACCAGTAGGTGTTTCGGTTGGAACTTTTTCATAGAATCGTTTTGGTTGGAAAGGACCTTTAAGATCATCAAGTCCAACCATTAACCCAGCACTGCCAAGTCCACCACTAAACCATGTCCCTAAGTACCCATTAAATAAATGAATCTGTCTCTGCGTTGGCACAGAAAGCAAGTAAATCCCTGCTCTGTAACCCTCTTCGTTTGTGGAAGGAAGATCATGAACTTGCAGGAAGTAGTTTAACAAACTGATGAAGAGGAGACAAATGTTCTGAGTTCAATTTGTGTTAAATAGTGACAGATCTCCTTCACGCTTTATATTTTTAGATGGAAAAGAAGCAGATGCTTGCATGGTATGCTAATGCAGCTGTAAGTAACTCTGGCAAAACATGTAACTTCCCTGGGAATTGCATTTCTGTTCTCATTAATGAAACTATTTAACTTTCAGAATACGTTATGGCAAAAACAAAAACACAGGCCATGAGCATATAAAAATGTAGTGTATCATCTACAATCTAGAAACTGCTTGACAAAACGCCAAAGAAAATGAAAAACCCAAGCTGAATGCATTACAAGCCTCCGAAAGTATTTCATGTATAGTTAGAAAAACAAAACTGAGTCTCCTTATCTAAATATGGAGCATGGGAAGCTTGCAGAAAAAAATAAAAAAGGATGAAGTGCTGTTTTGCTATGTCACCAGGATTTCAATTACCTGGCAAGATATCGCTGTTCTTGCTTAAAATAAAAAAAATAAAATAAAATAAAATAAAATAAAATAAAATAAAATAAAATAAAATAAAATAAAATAAAATAAATACCCTGGTGCTGGCAGACTCACCCTGGAGGTGTGTGAGCATTTTGCCATGTGGGGAGCTGGGTCAGCGCATCATTCCTGCAGCAAGGGCTACTAGGAGCTGAGATGGCAGGAAACCACTGCTGCCTAAACTGATGAGTAAACAGGAGTTAACATGCAAGCTTTTTACAAGCTATTTCATTGCTGAAGCTGAAAGACTTCTGGAACCAATATGTGGGCTTCCTCGGGCTCTTGAGAGGAAGCAACGTAATATCCAGCGACAGATTTCAAAGTAAAATAGCGTTTTAGAAAAGCCACTTACATCTGGTATTCAAGTAGTTTGGTTTTTCAAAATGTGGGCTATTAAAATATTGATACATAAACAGGAAAGTTTGCTTTCCTGCTTCCTCCAGTTTGTACACACAGTGGAAAAAAAGCAAATCCCCTCTGACCACGAAGATACAGACGCTGCATTGCCTCATGAAACCACCGAAGGAACGAGGGCAGAAGGTCCTGTTGATTTACAAGTGTCAAACTAAGTGGTTATTAGTAAGAGGCAGGAAAAACCTTAAGCAAAAGGGCTGAAATACCACCGCAAGTTAGACATTGGTCACAAACCCACTACTGCTGTATCACTTAGATGCCAAATCCTGCCTGGGATACAGAAGCCAGTAACTGGCCACATTGAGGAGCAAAAATCCACAGACCCTGGCATGTTTTCCATGATATAGGTGCTATTTCAGAGTCGGTGGCAAGTGTCTCATGGCTGGTTTTTAAGCGCACAGGAAGATACACCTCAAAATAAAGCCATTCACCATGCTCCCCGCTTCTGTACTCGCTGCCAAACCATAGGCGCCTGCCACAGAGATCATTTCTGTGGGCAGAGTCCGATTTCCAGGGGTGAAAGGGGTCTCCAGGCAAAAGCCATCTCCACCTTCCACTACTTTTGGCTTCCAGCTTCAACTTGAGTGAGGGCACAGGGCTCTTTTATAACACTGCCTGCAATTAACCTTGACATTGTCCATTAAACCACCCTAAAATTTTCTTTCCTCCTTCTGGTGTTTACAGTTTTCAGCAGCTGTATCACACATTCTCATTTAACACAGCCGTTATTTGTCTTGAGATGAATTCCATAATCAAGCTCTGCCAGCTCAAAAGCATCTGCTTGCTTTGGCATCTGGTGCAATATTGTTGATGGGTTTCAGGCTCTCTGCAGTATCGCATCTGCCACACAGGATGGATTCTTTCACCAGCCTCTGCCTATGCTGCCAAACTCCAAATTTTTTTAGGGAAGTTTTATAAATTTTGCATGTTCATACCCAAATTCTCCACAACTGCGCTGCTTCTTTCTAGTATTGCAGCCTCCTCAAAGCTGTCTGCATTTGGAAGGATAGTTACATCGCATTCACCTTCCCCACACTTGACTCCAATCTTACTTCCTACTTTCAACACTTAATCAGACTGCTGTGTCTCACTATGGGCACAAGAAATACAGTTTCTCACTTTTACAGACTGTAAAAATACGTGTATTTTAGGATTAGAAGAACAACTCCAAGATTTCTGTTCCTCGTTGACTGCAATATGTTTTTCCATGGAGAAGAATTCAATCAGGGAAACGGTTCGTTCTTACTGGTGCCCAGATTTTACCACCCTCTTTCATTTCCTACTGCACTCAGCAAAGCCAAATTAGTTCTAGTAATGTCTTTGGCCAGATGCTCACACCTTAAAGAAAAACAGCATGCAGGTTGCTGCAAAATCTTAACAGTTTTAGGAATACCAGCTAGACAGCCTAAACTCTTGCTTCAAGCCCAGCTCTGTTCCTAACCACAGAGGCATTCCTCATCCTTCAGATCCTGCCTTAACATGCCACATAAAAACAGAAGAAAATAAAAATTTCTGCATCTTCGATGTCACCTTCAAACAATTTATTCAAAAGGAGGAACTTCACCTTTTACTTCAGAAAAATTCTTAGGGATGGTTTTCATGCCATATCCGGATTTTTAAAGGGTTATTTGTACTGTCACATTGACTTCTTTAATTATTACCTCAGTGATTTTAAAAAGCCTTTTATGAATCTGGATGATTGCAAGGCATTTCAGTAGAAAAAGGAAAGCTCAAACACTGAACTTAAATGGATATATAAAAATGTCCCATGAAAGTTCAGTCTGAAAATCAACTTCTCAGCTGACTGTGCTTCCATTTAAACTTTTTTGTGAACACTTAAAATTTTGTGTTTCTAATTCTCCAAGTGAAAAGCATCATCTGTCCTGCAAATAGTGGTCCCTCAGGCTTCACCTCAGACTGGGATTTCCCAGTGCCATGTCACTAGAGCTAGCTGGAAAACTGGTCTCCCATCCCAGAAAAAAAAACAAGTGATAGAAGAAGTTTTCCCCAAATCTCCTCCAAATTATCCTGAGATGCAACAGGCAGGGGTCAGGGGGGAAACGACACACAAGGTCCTGCATTGTACAACTGATAGGACACTTACCGAGGGTAGGTCAGACCTAAGTTCATATCCATTTTCTATCTAATTTAGAGCAGAGATGCGAGATTTGATCTCCTGCTACCCTGACGGATGTGCTAAGCTGACATTATGTGAGGAAGACAGCGGGGGCCTGCTCGCCTCCTTCTGCGAAGAGCTCAGCCTCCAGGCACTGAGACATCTCCCAAGTTTCATTAAAACTAACTCTTTTTCTCATAGACAACTGAATATTAACAGATCAATCCTTCCCCTCTCCACCCCCAGAAAGAAACACGTAGCTGATTTGGCTCTAGATAGCTCTAATACAGAAAAAGTTTTCTGCCTTAAAGAATTTGCAAGTATATATAAATTAACTGGGTTGCAACGCTCACAATCTGAAGCCGGTGCTGTGTCGGCTGGCTTCAGAAGTCAATACATCAAGCCAAAGACACATCCCTCTACCGTGGAGTCAATAAGTTATATACAGATAATTATGAATTTTTGAATAATTGTTTTTAAAACAGTAAAAGCTGCTGCATGTTAGATCAAAAATCATATATTCTTTCCTGCTCCATGACTGAACAATGTAAGAGGATAATAACCTGGAATGATAAACACTCGCAAGCGAGCAGCTGATGTGCCACTTGCAAAACAGGGTCACAACTACATTCAAAAATTAAATTGATGGAAGATGATGATGAGTACCATTTAATTACACAGCAGTAATTTTTAAAAAAGCAGAGTACCTGCCATCTTGCAAGTCATAACTAGAATTGCAATTCCAGCCCTGTCTAGCAGTAGTTTCCACTACAGGCCACTCATCTGGCTGCATTCTCCTTTTTCCAAGCTGCTTCCAGTCTTCCACGTTCTCCTTTTTCGCAAGCAGCTTACCCGGGAAATTTTGGAGCCATTTCTTTAGGGTATCAAATAACATACAACTCTATGTCTGCTCTCTTCTTAAGTCCTCAAAATGATCTCTCACATCAGTTCAATGTCTCCTCTCTTTGACTCACCAGCTTCTCCCTTCTCTGAAGCTCACCTTCCTATTGCTCGAAGTCCTCTCCTTCTCACCACCATTTTCTGGTCTACTTTCCCCACCACGTTGTGCTTCCAATTTTAAATCACTTTTCCAGCTGCCCTTCACTCCCTGCCATATCCTATTCAGCCTAATGCTGCCAGTTCTCATCCTGGGGATCTTTCCCTTTGCTTTGTTACTGCAGAACTGCTTTTGCTTATTTTAATATAAAAATGAGAAAATAAGTGATTGGTAAATGTGTAAATAGGTTATCTCAGGAAAACAGAGGAAAAAACAACATGGCAAAAAACATTCTTGGTATTGTTAAGGTTTTCTGCCATGTTGTTGTTAAGAAGTTTTTAAATCAGAAAAAAAGAGCAAACTTTTAAATGACAAAGGTGGCAAGGGAGCAGCAGGAGCACTTCATATCTTGGGTCATCCAAGAGTTCTGCATTAGACGTCTGATTTAGTCATGAAGTCTGGCACAAACACTTTTGACCTCGCTGGGGAATAGGTCTGAACTAAAACAACACTGCAAGATCTACACATTTTTGAGTCATGTGTTTCAAATGAAACGTTCTTGCCCATTAAATTTGGAGGTCGTTAACAGTCCAAACAAGAGAAACCAATATGAGCAGCACCCCAAGCAATCACATGCATCTCGTTGCATCTCCATTACACAGTATTTCAACACAATATTCCACTTGCGTGACGTTGTCGACGTGTGCAGAACTGCATGACACCTTTTCTGCTCTTGCAGGATGCAGAAAAATGCTGACAGACGTATGTTTGATATAGAGGAAGACTATGGATGAGAAGTTGCATTCCTATTTGTTCAGAAAACCACTTGCAGTGTAAGAGCATCTTTCCAAGCTGGCTTTAATTTGCATATTCATGATGCTCCCTAAGACATTTTCCATTTTAGTATCTACATCAGTGTGGTACAGCCCTTCAGAGGGATAAACCCATCCTCTAAAAGCAATTTGTGACTTCAGTACAGGCACACAAGAAAGACTAATACATCCCTCTAACAACCACGAGGGAACATCCGCAATGCTTCTCAGAGGGAGAGTTGCACCAGCCAATGTGTGTGTAAATCAGCCAGCAAACTCTGTTGTTTTTTATTTTGAGGATGCATACACAAGTGCCATGTACTTGCTTGCATTACATTGAGATGTGATAAAATTAACCACTACCAACCACAAACTTGGCTTTTAAAATGTGTATCCACCTAGCTCAAATATTCTCTATAACTCAGACCACTAAACTACTAGCCTTTCCTTCAAACGTGAAAATTAGCAATAGCTTTTGGAAGAGGAATAAAATGTGTCTTGCTTTAACTACTCACCTGAGCATCTATTTTAATTAGTGCAATGTCAGCTTTTTCATCAACATCTTTAATTTTAGCTTCATACGTTTCACCATTCTTCAGTTCCACCTTCACCCGGTTTTTGTTGGTGACGACATGGGCGTTTGTCACTATCAGTCCATCTTCTGAGACAATGAACCCTGAACCACTGGCAACAGGAATCTCCCTCTTCGAATAAGGAAGTCTAAAAGACATAGGAAACAAACATTTATTGCTGCAAAAAAGGTGAAAGGTCACAAATAACACACAGCCAAAAAGAGTCTGGTGATTTTTAATGCTTTAGGATATCTGCTGTTACTTACTACCATTAACAAGATAATGCACATGCATTAGCTTAACTTTTTTTTTCCTCAGAACTCTTAAATTATCTTTAATTCTTAAGCGTGACAAATATTTATCATCTCTAAAACCTCTTTGCTATTACACAGCATCAACCAACATTTCTGGCACACTGGCAGCTGTTTTCAAGAATATAAAAATCAAAACTGGGCATCTTGTTTACTTGCGAAATAATTCAATGTGAACCACAGCAGGAGCTATCTTCTCCACCACATCTGCAATAAAGTTGTATTTGTGCCGCAGGCTATTAGGATGTTCTTGGCCTGAAATAGAAACAGAAAACATGTCATGAGTTCTTCAAGTGACAGGAGAAGGGTCATTGCAAAACACCTGGATTAAAAAAAGCTCCAAGTGAATATCTTTCCCCTCCTTAAAATTCATCTGCAGCATAACCCTTGCCCGCAAGATTTCCCTTCTGGCTCGCAGCGAAGAGGCAGCATGTTTTGTTATCAGGACAAAAGGATTCAAGAAACCTTCTTGTTTCAAGCACACATAATTGGCCCATGGGGCAGCAGATCTGCTGCTCCGAGCGTGGCTGTAGCCACAGACCCTGCGTTGGGCCAGCCCCTGGTTCAGCACACCCCACCGCTGATGGCTCCCAGGGGCAAGGCACTGGAGGAGCACGGGATTTAGTCCATGTCAACACTGCCTCGCTCTTCCCTTCGTGAAAGGCATCTTGTGCATAGATGCCTCCATTACTGCTCTCACCTCTTTTCTTTTCTGGATGGTCTATTTAGCTCGTATGGTCTTCTCAGATCAAACAAACGGGCTCTGTTCCTCTGCCAAAATACGCCTGCTTGGTGATTTTTGAAGTCTCATGCTGCTGCGTTTGTAAAATGCTGAGGACAAGAAGATCCTAACCCCAGATTAAGCCCACGGCAGCTGCTGGGAAAGCTGGGTACAAGGTTTGGGCTGCATCTCCCACCGGTGCCCCCACGCAGCTTGAGCCACCAGCCTCCGCCTGGCACCTAAACGTGGATGCACGTTACATATGCTCTACACAACCATACTGAAGGCATCCTTTTCACTGCAACCTCCTGTGGTCTATCAACCCCATAGAGGGAGCAGATCCCATGTACTTTGGAGTTACTGAACCACCCTCAAGGCTATAAAATAGATACGCACACAAAAACAATGGGACGACAAAGCTCTGCATTCCTGGGCAGTGCTGTAACACAAAAGCTCATGGTCAGTGAGTATTCAAGAGAGGTCAACGGGATTTTCAAAAGCACTGGATACCAAACTCCCATTGTGGCCAACAGAAAACCTGTCTGCACCATCAGATGTCTAAAAATCTCTGGAAAAAACTCACTATTCTGACACAGCTTCCCCTTCTTAAGTAGTTCGGGGGCAAAACTTTTTTTTTAAATCGGGAGCAACTAAGCAATTGGAACACCCCAAAGAGTTATTCCCTAGAGGCAAGAAACACCCTTTGTTTTCATTAGTCTTCCCACTTTATCTGATGCATCCATCTTGCATTATAAAAGGCACCAGCCAAATCTGTAATTGACTTTCAGATGAGTATGAATGTGCTGTGTGTGCTGCTCCCATCCATCCATCCATGCCATTTGGCTTCTAAATCCGTCTAGAGATTAAAGCAGTAAGCAGCTTGTGAATGCTATAAGTGCCTGTGATGGTGTAAGAGGACGACACAGGACTATCCCATAAAATCATCCCAATACTGATACTTGAATGACCTTCATTATCTGAAAGCCAGACTGGAAAACTATGCAAATTTTTAAGTACATGCTGGAGGCAAAAACCCATGTCAGGAGATTCAGAGGAATGGTTTGGGAACAATACTAACCAGATACTGGTTTGATTCAGGGATGAACAATGGGTTTCAGGTGACTTACCAATGCCACCTAGCATACACTGCCCTCGTGAAAGGGGTGGATGCTCAACCCAAACACTATCTGATCACTCAAGAACATGTTTTTTTTTCCCATTTATACCCTGTGAAGCATCTCAAGGGCTTTTAAATGCAATCAGTCATGAACAGCAGCCACAGCAGTAACCACATAATCCGCTATGCAGTTTCTGATTACAAATCGGAGACGTTAATCTGCTTTATGAACAGGAACGTTGATCAGGAAACCTGCCTCCTCACCTACTGTTTTCCTCAGAAGTATTCTATGCTTTCTCTGATTTACGTATAAGCTGTTGTCCTTGAATTCTTATGCCAGAAAGGCATAAGGGGTTTAATCACTGACAAACATCACTTTACCAAAGGATTTATGTTATCTTTATGACAAATATTTGGTATTAAATGAACCATGTCATCACTATAAAGCTGATAGCTATAATGGGAGTGTTTTGGAAAACTAGTAGGAGAAAGAAACTGCAGTCTGGAAGTATTCACTCACATTAAATAGGAGCTTTGACAGATTATCAGATTGGATTAATGTGATGTTGGGATAAAATGCCACAGGGCTCTACTGTATCCATCAATATGCTTTTTGCTCACTGCTTATAAAATGATTTCACCTCAGCTACAATGCCATAGACATTCAAAGGTCACATCCTGCCCTTGAAAAAGAGAGCTCCCACGGATGAGGGAACTGCACAGGAAAACACACGGCTTTTTTTATGCCTTCAATCTTTTTTGCATTTAGCTATTCAAGAAGAGAAAGGATGCCTAAGCTGTACATGGTGAGACTACTAATACTCCATCTCAGAGAGCTGCCTTCACTTCGAGTCGGAGGCTACGAATGCCAAGATTTCAGGAGTGACAGTATTTTGTGTACAATCCGCCTCCATGAGCAGTCTCAAACTAAGCTGCACAGTTAAAAGGTCAAAATTTCATACTCTGACAGAGTTAGATAATAAATACTGATTCATGGCATACTGACCTAAAAAGCTCACAACAGCTTGCCACGCCTGCCTATTGCTTATGTATTAGGAATTCGTGCATTGTGTAACACAGTTTTGCAACAGCTCTTGAACAACTGCCCATTTAAATGGAAAACATACCTTTTTAAAGCAAATAAACAAAAGTCCAAGTACCATTCAGACAAATTCATTAATGAATGCTAACAAAAAAAATTCCTATCAACTGGTCTTTACCATCACATGACGACATGAAATCTGAAGGCTATAGTAAAAGTATTAATATGTTAAAAATCTTTTCTATCGCTGAGAAAAAGTATCACAGGGGAAAAAAAAAGAGACCAAAATGGACATGTGCACATGCATACCATTTGCCCATTACGTACGTACATAATGGTCCCCACAGCTGATTGCTCTTTGGGGTTACTGAGCAATGCACGTGGGAGCTGAGAGGTGCACTTCTCTTTCCTATAAGCAACCACCACCATGTAAAATTTTATCCTAGATTCGAATCACCAGTAGGCACAGGCTACTATGTGGAAGCCTAAATTGCCATAAAAACGCCAGTAATACAAAGCTAATACGAGATGTTTATTCCTCAGCCACCACATGGTAGTTTTCAGCCATCACCAGCCACTGTAGAAGACCACAGTGAAATTCAGAACTTTTGCAGTAGGTACTTTCCTCTTCTAACACACACATTTTTCCAGCTGTACTGACAGTTCAGGGTTTTAGTAGAAAAAAAAAAACAGTTTTAAGAGTGGAAAGGGTAGCATGCAACATCCTCCTCCAAGTTTTCAGGTTTAAAGAGCTCAAGACTCTACAGTGGTTTAGTGGACTGTGCCTGACTGTTAAGCAAAAAGAGGGATAGCTTTAAGTTTTGATTGATTATATGATTTTGATTATTTAACCCCCACTGCCTGTGTATTCTGATATATACATTTAACCACAATGTCCATCCTGGCTTATAGGTACACCACAGGCAGGTGGGCAGCTCTTTAATTCCATACTTAAACTGATCCCCAAAACACAGATTTCTCAGTTAAAAACTGTTTCTTGGGTATAACCAGGGTTGAATCCACATGAATAAAGTTCCCCAATTTTCTGACCTTTTTCTTTTTTTTTTTTTTTTTTTAAACCACACCCTTCTGGAGTTTTGTTCTTAAAAGAGTCTCTTCATTGGGTTTTTTTTTTTGGTTTTGTGTTTGGAGTTGGGGTTGTTTTTGTTGTTTGTTTTTTTTTCTAAACATTGAGAGGTGGGTTTGAATAAAGTTCTAGTTCCTAAATACCTTCAGGCTTTGATGTTCAGCTCTTTGCACTCTGTTCCTCTTCCTATTTATGTGCCGCGATTATTTGTTTTGTAATGTTTTTATTGAACTATTGCACAATGCCCTAAATGCCCATAAGCATGGTTAAGAAACCTTTATTAATAACATTATGAAGATGGTTGTTGTGAATTCAGTTAATGATCAAAAACTGACTTAAAAAAACATAAATAGGTTACAGAATGAAAAATTCCCAAGGCAACTAATTGTTTAAGGACTTCAAAGGTGTGCTGGCTGTCAGCCCTCAAATGAAAAGGAAAATCTCTGCCAACTGACATTAACAGGGCTAATATCAGTAAACAAACTGCTAGGAGGCAAGACAGAATACCAAGCCATGGAAAAAAAAAAAAAGCACAGTCGGCTCTAAATGACTGAAATAATTTGGTTTCATAAAGATGAGCCAAAAAGCATATTAAGATCTAGATTCTGATTAGGTCATTACTCGAAGTGGCATGGCTGCTTTAATGCTTACAACTCATACATGCCGCTTTTGGTAATATTTTGAGTTAAACTGAAAAGATGCTTTGGAGATAGAAATCTCCTGAAAGTAACCTCTCCCTGTCCATTGTGAGAACTGTATCTGCTGCTCTGGAATGTCTTCTCTCAGTGTAGGTCCGCCTCTAGTGAGAATAGGTTTTCATGCAAAGCTTTAGGCACATCTCAGTCAAAAATCGATCTTTTTCCCCATCCAGTTTTCATGTGTTTTCCCCCTTTCAAACAATGGGGTTCTGCTCTCATCCATCAGGACCAGCTCAGCTTGCTCCCCATCCTCCTCTCCTTCCCGATTGCATCCAACGCAGCTAGCCTGTGCCAAGGCATCCTCAACGCTCCCATGTCTCCTTTTCACTGTCTGAAGTTAGAACCAACACAATTATCTCATTCAATGGGACTTTTTATCTTAGATACAGGGAGGGGAAGAAAAGGCACACCCCAGCAAACACCAGCACGTCTCTCCCTCCCACCCTCACTTGGTGTGACCACACCAGATATCCTCATGTCCTAAGTTGAAAAGCTCAGATTCACTCTGGAATTGAGCCTTTGATTTCTTTAAAAACAACAAGAAGCTTTCATTCCTGTTAAAATTTAACAAAAAACTAACTTCCCATGAAATAGTAATCATCCAAGACAGCTGCAACTATCAGTCTTTGTAATTTTATAACTGTTAAAGAGGATGCTCATATGCAAATTGCAGGGAGGGTGAAGCACCATCTCCAGGTTCTTCATTAAAGATGCTTCATATTGGAAAAGTGCAACGCCCTTGTCCCTCCTGGGGAACCAAAGTAAAATATCCTTTGGGTTTGCTTCATGCTTGCACCCCCGCCACGTTCATCAGACCCAGCATTACCATCTCAACTGGTGGGATCTGGGCTCTGCTAACATCAGGCTGGTACCAGCAGAAGAAAATGGGGCTGGATCCAGGGATCTGTGGTTAATCTATCTATCTATCTCTCCCCATTAACTCCATAATGATCATAAGTGATTCCATGAAATCCTTGCCCAGTAACACAGAGTACGAGCAGTGCCACCACAACCTGCTGAAGTTTATGGGCTAACGAAACATATTGAGCTACCCAGGTTGCTGAAAATAGATGATTACTTCCTCCTGTACTCGCTGCTTGCTGAATGTTATATTCAGATACACAATCCCAGATGCATACGCACACCAGACTCTGAAAGAACAGCTTGGGGTTGGGTTTCTCTGCAGAATGAAACCAGAAGGGCTTAAGCACTCACGAAACCTCTGGGCTGGCAGAATTGGTGACTACTAACACAAACCACAAGACCGTAAAGTTTTACTTGGAGAACTTCCACCCTCCCAAATAAAACTCCAACCGCTGGTGTTTGTACAAACTCCCATTCATGTCATATAGGAAAACGTTAAAACCTCTGACGCTACTATGGAAACAGAAATTCCAGCAAATGTGCTTAGCTCACACTGAAAACGGTGGTATCAGCAAGCTCTGCTGGAGAGACACGAGGAAAAAGTGATGTATGGGAATCTGCTGCCACTCTTTCTTTTTTAGATTACATAAAACTGCAAGCCTAAATATTCCACTTCCTATTCAAGGTTAAACTGTGTAATACACCAAAAAAGGATATTACGCAATGAAAACACTATGAAAATAAGACACAACATTCTACTTATCATAGATGATTTGCTTAAGAACAACTTTCAGAGCAGTGGAGGGAATTTTGAGAGGTCTAAACCACAGCACGATGCTAATAAAGCCACTATTACATCAGTTATTTTTTCCCTTTGTAATCCAAGGAGAAACTAAAGACACTTCACAGACTTCTGAGAATAAAATCCATATTACTGTGACATCCCTAAAAGCAAAAATATTTTCACAGTGCTAAATAACGGAGAGATTTCAAGCGTTTTATTCTACCAAATAGTAAACCGCACAGATCTGGTATTCACTTAAAATATGTGCTGCAGCAAGAACCACTGTAAGATTCAAGTGAGGATTTAAAGTAAAATTGCTTTTTGGTATGAACGCAAACTTGCAAAGGAAAAATAAAGTCCATTTGCATCATAATATTTAGATGATCAATTCTTTCTTGGCAACCTTGAACAAGGATGCTGTCACATGCACCAGAGATCTTGCAAGTAACAGGCTTTGAAATTCGTATTTTCCCTGCTAATCCAAAAGCCTGAAACCATTCATTTTAATCACTGATTTTAAACAAACCAAAAAAAAAAAAGCTGCAAAGCTAAACAAAACGGTGAATCTATACAAAGTTTGTAGAACAAAACAGCTCTCAAATTAATAACACAAAACAGTTTTCAGACCAGCGTGTGGTCGCTTATATAACATAGCACTTTTGAGTACAAAAATGAAGGTGAATAAATTGCACGTTTTCATTGATATTCTCCAGAACAAAAGCTGACTTTATCGATTTGCAGGGAAAAGGGTGTGAAAGAGGAGACAAATGCCACCAAGCAGCAGGACCTTCCTGCTAGTGGGGCAGAGGCTGGATGCACTGGATAGCTCGGTCTCTGCGTCCATCCTGTTCCCAACTACTGGTCACAAATTAATGCTTACCCTGATCAGAGCTTAGGGGTAAGTTATTGAAAGCGCAAATGTACGAATAAGTAAAAGCAGATATTGGTAACACATGAATGACCAGGCTACATGAAGAGAACAACACATACAGAGCTCTTCTGCATTTCTAAAACAAGAAAACATCAAAAAAAAATGTTGCGGGGTTTTTTTTTTAAGATAATTAAATCGTAAAGCAGAGAGTATTCAGAGAACTTTGGTTCAGCCTCTTTGGTCCAGCTTCTTTCTTAGCATGAAACAGACCTCTTTGGCATCCAGTCCCAATGTAATTCAAGATTTTCTTGCCACTGAAAATGGTTAATGGGCAGTGCCCTTGGGCAATGTGCCTGCAGCTTTTTCACAGCAAGTTCCTATGTAACTTCAGATTTAAACTTGAATTTTTAGCCAAACAAGAACTTTTCCTACCACTTGTCTACAAGGCAGAATAACTAGTAAATGAATCAGAGTATCTTCTGTTGCAACTCAACTACTGAATTGCTAGATAGATGTCAAACGGTTGGAACATTCTGCAGAAGGATGAACACCCAGGATGTGTGCATCTCAGTCTAAGCTGTGTTACTCAGGCTCTATGCAACTTGTGAAAAGTAATTTGAATCCTCAGTGTCTTAGATTTATCTTTAAAATGGGCATAACCCCTATTTTATCTCACAGGAATAGTCTCAGGATTTAGCAATCCTTGCAGAACCTCACAGGGAGAAAATATGTATATAAAAACTCTTAGAAATGCCAGAAATTCTTCTATAAACAAAGTGCACCGGCTGCCCCTGCAAAAAAAATCTTGCAACTATAGTAGTAGTGAGCAAAAGCAATAGGCTTTCAAGCTGACGAGGCTCAAAAGCAATTCGGCGTAAGCAGGGAGGGCAGGAATCCAGAGCGGAGCGACAGCTCCATCTAACACAACAGGAAACTGCGATTCCTTCTGTAAACACCAGCGGTGAGGTGGGAGGAAACCCAACTTCTGCATAAACAGCCAGGCTGGAGCCCCGGGCTGGAGGAACGCAGCCCTGCGAGGAGGAACACGCTGTTCCCGGAGCAGCATTGCCATATTAATACAATGCTGAGCCTGGGCTCATCGGAGGAGAGGACAAATTAATTGCAAGGCAGCAGCCCACTGACAAAGATGCAGGGCTCTGGGTGGCCATGCCAGCACCACTCCCCGTGCCTGCATGGGTGCATCGGTCTGTCCAGGGGATGAGGAGGGAAGGCAGGGTGCAGGAAGATGCTCAGACACAAAAAAAAAAAGTGAAGAGCAATTCAGGACAAGGGCAAAGAGTGCTGAGCTCAAAAACATCATTAACAGCAGTCTTGTCTGAACTAGAAACATTAAGAAACATAAGTCCGGTAGTTATGGAAAATAAGCTGCCTGATTTGCTGCAGACAGGTGAAAAGAATGTTTCAGACAACAGGTTAAGGCAGACGTGGTATTCTCTTCTCTGCACAAGGCTGAAAATATAACAGATGAGTCAGGAATAATTTCTCCTCTCCATTTTCCAGCCCTGCTCAGTTTACATCCCTTCCAACTTGGGTCATCACCATGCTCTACCTCCCAGCTCCACTCATCGCAGGCACAGAACCAGCAAAACATCCCGCAAACGCCTATTCGGCAACAACGACGTGGTAATTCCTATATCCTACATGCAGCCAACAGCTGTCTGATCTTGAAAATTCCTCGTAACATTATAAAACCATTAAGGTCTCATTTTAAGTATGTGAGAAACTTCTGCACTGCATCTTTAGAAGAAATCCCTGCTTGAGAGAGACTTAGTTTCAACTTCCAGAAACCCTGGTATGAAGACACCAGGGAATAAAAACAAGTTCATGTTTTCATGCTTTTTAAACATATTTTCTCTAACGAGAAACCTAGAAAAAGCCTCTTAAGATGCAAGCCTAAAAAAAGCCTCCTAAGATGCTGCTTCTTTGCAGCTGGAGAAGGCATTGATTTCACCACTTGTCTGTGGCAGAACTTAAGAGTGACACAGAAATGATACACAGAAGGATAAAATCTACAGAAGAAACCACAAAACAGTAATAAAACACACACCCCTCCTACTCTGGGGCTTCAGAATTGTACAATACATAAATCCAGCATAACCATATCGCAAAAGCCACAATATCTATGTACTGAACAAATCCCTCAGCCTCTGTCAGTATTTTCTACTCATGTCTTAAGAATCACTCTAAGAGTGTCCAGATTTGTTTTAACGTGGACATCAGAAATCAACGAGTGCTTGGGAAATGAAACTGGATTAACACAGAGGGTGTTTCTGCCATCCTGCTTGGAGCACTCCAGGAAGGAGGTGGCACTGCCAGCGGTGAGCCAGCCACCGTCACGCAGCACCCTGCTCCACTGCACGTACAGCTGCTCCTTAAAGGTTAAAAGAAGAGCAGGTTCTATTTCACTCTCAGATATGCATATTTTTATAATATTTAGAGTTCTAATTACTATATTCACTGCTCCCCTATCAATATTGACTATTTACATAGTGGCTTTTTTTACCCGCATGTCTGTTTGGTGTTATTTTATGGATCATCTGAATATTTTTCGTATTTTATTTATAAGTGGTTTCTACTTGCCCACTTTTACTGTCTGGATACAGAAGAAAACAAGGCTTAGCCAAGCTTTACCTTTATACCCAGAAGTCTACATCCAGATCTCTGATACGGACTGGGCAGACATGCCAAACAGTGCATATGTCATCCTGGAAAAAGGAATGAATCATCCCTTTACCACCACAAATGTTGAAGTTATGAGATTCCTGGGGGGCTGTGTTTATTTTGGGGGTGGGATGGTGGGAGGGGAGAGGGTTGTTTGGGTATTTCTTCCTTATTAGTGCTCGTGCTTGGTCCACCCACTTCTTTCCTTCTCCAAAATTGCTTTCTGCAGATGGAGATTGACAGATCATCGATGCTGTTTGCAGAACGAAGCCAGAACTGCAGTCTGCAAGTTTAAGAAATAGAGTAATGGAAAAGAAAAGTAATGGAAAATGGAGCTGCAATGCTGGCAAGGGGCAGAAAAATGAGCAGGGACTCGTGAAAAGCTCCGTTTGCTCTCAGCTCTGCTACTGGCTGACCTTGAGCAAAGCTCTTTATCTTTCTCTGCCCTAGATTCACTATCTGTAAAACGGGGTAACAATATTGGCCTCTGGCAAAATATTGTGAGCTTCTCCTAATGCTCTCCTATATAAACTATTTCAAATTTAAGACCATTGGATAACTTCTATGCGTGGTTACTAGATTTAATATGCATTATTTTATCCATCAGTTCTTTGTCAATAAAAATACGTGCAAATCCAATTGCTACCAGAAACATGACGTGTTTTTTAATTCTAACCACCATAGCTCTGTCTCATCAATATGTATAGTAACAAGTCTGCAAAACTGGATATAGGAACCATTCACTTTCCCACCTCACCAAAACAAGGCTTTACAAGAGCAGCAAAATGGGAAGGCTGAGAAACCCCGACAGAATTTGATGGGAAAAAATGACAAACACAAGAACGTGGTTTGGTTAACTAGTAACATGGAAAATTTTTACAGAGTGCCTATAGCATAGCTATACCATGACGTAGCTCCGCACAGCCCCAGCACTGGTGCCATCCACACGCTGCTGCTCCCACCGACAGGACCAGCTACCGCGCGGGTGCCACCCTGCAGAGCTGGCGTGCAGCAAAAGCAGAGGCTAATGGATCTACTTGCACGTATGTA
Source organism: Nyctibius grandis (assembly GCF_013368605.1). NCBI lineage: Eukaryota > Metazoa > Chordata > Aves > Nyctibiiformes > Nyctibiidae > Nyctibius > Nyctibius grandis. Next base: position 100,200,528 of record NC_090661.1, on the reverse strand, counting down.
TTTTCTTTGCAGTGGGTGCGCATACACATGCACACATTTTTGTCTTCAGAAACAAGCTCCTGGCAGAGCACTCACAACAAATTGCACAACCCAGCTGGCTTCCAGCCTCGTGCTTCGTCTTATCAGTGCACCAGGGTATCTGATATTAACCCAGAAATTCAAGAGCTACCCTGCCTGCCTAATTCATCTCCAGTCACTACAACATGGTAGCCAAGATCTTCTCAATTCCCTAAACTTTAAAACAAAATAACTAGTCACCCGTGCCCTGTCTTACAAGTTTAAGATATTAGAAGTCTCCTGTTACCTACAGACACGAGGTCAACATCTTCAGTTAGTGTAAGATCAATGCATTATTTTATAGCCCTTCGATATAGGGGAGCTGAGGCTTATTTTTTGGTTATACTCTCCTCTTTAAGGCAGGCAAACCAATCTGAGAATCACAATGACCTGTTGTATCCAGAAGGCAAAATAAAGTCTTTCTTTTTTTCTACATCCTGAACACAGCCTCCAAAATAAAACCAGATATTCACTTGGGCCCAGACACAAACGCTGTGGGACATACTGCCAAGGCCAGCCAGGGATCCTAGAGGCCCCAGTAGTTTATTGGAGTGAGGAATGACTTTATTTACAACAAAAGTCAAGTTCCACAGTACCCTCGTTTCTATTTCTAACGTTGCTTTCTTTCACTCCAAGTACATGTAAATTCACATTTGAAAAATATTTTCCAGCTTCTCCTATTTCTTGGAGGGCAGATTCTTTCCTTTCACTGCTCAGGATACGCTGCCTCCATCACATCCAAACTCTACTTAATAAGACTCCTGCTGCTTACTCATGGCTTTAAGTATTCCTGTCCAGTCCACGGGTACCTTTAAATTTCAAAGCCCAGAAGATGAAAGGATTGAATCTTTCCTTGTTCCAAATCTGTATTTACCAACTTGACTGTTTGAAGTCTAGAGACTACAGAATTACTGCTGGCTGCCCGGGAAGGAAACCTAGATGGGGAGAGGGGAAAAGGTGAGCTGCTTCAGACAAACCACTTCTTACAGCTCCCTCCTGTCAGAGCTGAATACTTGGCTCTGGAAAAGCTTTTTAATCCCACACTTGGGACTTGGTTCTCTTCTGGAAATATATTGCTATTTATTTCCACTGCTTTCGGCTGCCTCTTCCCTCCCTCCCCTTCTCCGGCTGCTGCAAGAGAGTCTGAGGGAAGTCAGAAGATAATGTCAGACCACCCAAACACAGCAACTGAGGGAGACGAAGGCAGATAAAAAAAAATTAACAGCACTGGAGCACTCATTTGAGTATCCAATTCCTTAACGCCCAGTCCTCCCAGGTCACTTTTAATAGACTTAACACGTGCCAAGTAACCTGCGAAGCCCTCCCAACACTTCTTCAGCACACTAACCATCGTGGGCCTGTTATCTTTCGGGAAACAGCCGAAAGCCGAGTTCATAACAACAATATCAACTTTCCTCTCGACAAATATCTGGCTCAGTTCCTGACTTTCCCAGATTTCTCAGCTGAGTTTCTTTTCCTGCCCTGATTATTCATTCCTGCAAGGCTCAGCACTGCCAGCCCGTCAGCCCCAGCCGTACTGCAGGCAAAGGCACTCAGGCAGGTCCCTCCACTGCTCTTTCCCATCCTCTGCTGCATGGATCTCATTCTTACGCTGTTTTTTAGAGGACTCAATTAATGACAAATGGTTTATTGACCGCAGAGGTCCTTTTCTTCTGCCAGATAATTTAACAGAGTCACTTGGATGCAGTTTCGCCTGGTTCATTTCAAAATACAGTCAGCTACTTTGCAAGAAACTGAGTTTAAGTGATGGATTTCGCTCCCCCATCTCTGGAACTATGCAATGATAATGCGAGGGAGAGAAACAGCAAAGCCTGTATCTGTCAGCGATGCACACCTTTCTAGAACTGAGAGTTACCCCTAAACTCACCTCCGCCTGCCCCCAAAGCAAGCAGTAATGACCTGCATAATCTAAACCAGAAGAGTTCACATCAAAGTCCAGATATGACATCACTGTGTGAGCACACCTGTGACAGAGAAGTGTGAACAGCCTGTAACAGATGCTGGTGTGCTGAGGACTGCTGATATTAATGGAATACCACATTAGACATAAGCCTAATAAAAATATGAAAACATGAAAATCTGGTTCAAAAAGGGGCAGTGAAGTTAGGAACTGAGAGCAACCACGAGGAACTTTCTTCTTCTTAGTCTAGTTAAAGGTGAAAAGAGAAATCCGGGTTAGTTTGTATTTTATAGCGCAAAGAGCACAACACGGAGAGAAGGGCACTGTCCTAAAACGCCTGGCAGCATTTGCCAGGAGAAGCGAGGAGGGGAAGGAAGACTGGTGTAAGTTCTGTGTTGAACATCCCAAGCCTTCTTCCCTTGGTCAGCAGGAGGGATTTAAGAGCACCAAAAACATATTTGCAGAAGTAAAAGAAAACATCCTCCCAGCATGTTGAACCTCAAACAGAATATTGAGGTCTCGTTGCACTGACCTCACTCCTGGCTGTGTGATGGTCTTTACACAGCCATGGTTTCTGCTCAGAGGATGTTCACCTTCTTTCTGCACCTTCATGGGTACCAACCCACACCACGCTGCACCGGCATGTGCTTTGCAGGCCTGAATACCCTCTACCAACATCACTCCTGTCCTTCACCGAGAGCAAAGATTTCTGTTGTGAAAGCTGCAGCTCAGCAGCCCTGCCCAGGGTGGTGCACGAACAGCTTGCCGGTGCCGCAAGCGCTCATCTGCCAGCGGTTTTGACACGAAAGCCAGGGCTACATCATGTGCTGGAGGCAGAGGGAAGATGCCCGCCCCAGGGAGGCTGCCCATGCTGCAGGACGGGTACCACCGGTGACGCTGCCCATGGCCCCACCGCAGGAGGGGAGAGCTGGAAAGGGCGCACCGCCTCAGCCAGGGACACAGCACTAATGACAGGGGTTGAGCAGCCACCGCACAGCCTGTCACCCTGCTCAGCACCTGCCCTGCCTGACATTAACAGAGGTGAGCCCAGGCAGGGCGTGCTTCAGCCCTGCTCCCACCCCGTGCGCTCGCTGCACCAAGTGTAACCCATGTGTCTCCTGGCTACAAGCCACAGCTGAGCTTTCCCCTCTCCCCTCGCTGCCCCTGGGGTTTCTCCAGGTAGAGCCTGTTGTGCCCTTTGTGTGTGTCTGTGTCTGGCTCGCAGAGCGAGCTTCGGCCTGATCCTGCACCCTGCCACCGCCCGTCCCCTCAGCAGCGTTTAGGCCTGAGGCTAGAATAAGCTCCAAGGCTTGTGAAATTTTCCTTGAGCTTTTTAAGACTGACGATTCCCATTTTGCACAGGAAAACCTCCACCTTACACACACAGACCCAGAGCAACCTTCCTCTGCCTCTCCCGCATCCTCTCATAAACACGCCCAGTATTTGAACAGATGCACTGAAATCACTGCAGGACAAAAGCAGCACTGGGAGTGGACTGTAGCAGATGAAAATTGAAAAAAAACAAAAAGTTTTACTTTATTTCATGCAAGATACACTGTATTACATTTGACCAGTTACTAAAGCAATGTGAAACTTAAAAACAACAACAAAGTGCTTTCCACACACTTTCTCTACATCCCCATTCCCTCGCTTCCCTGGGCCATTGCACTGTATTCACCAAATTATTTATATAGCTATGTTACTATGAAAGCATACATATATTTTACCAAAGAGAACTCCATCTCTTGGTAGCAAAAGCACTCCTGAAAACGAACCCAAAATAACATTAAAAAATTAACAACTCTAAGGATTCACATATTAGGCAATGGCTTTTCAAAAGGGTGGTTCAATCTGCCTCCAGGGAACAGTGCTTTACAGCCTTGCTCTCCATTTCTTGTTATTTTAGGTTCTTTACATATGAAAAAAAGCTTTGCTTGCAGCAATGTTTGCTCTGGACTAGGGATAAACATGTGCTACCGGTTGGCTTCTCCAGCACCTTCCTTTTGTCCCCACTGATACAGAAAATAAGCCTCGCTCCAACCAGAGATGCAAAAGGGCAAAACAATTGTCTGGACGTACACATGATGGGTCTCCTGCAGTGGAGTTTGCCTATACAAGGTCTATATGCAGCCCGTGCATTTTCTGTACCATCTATCAGAGACACGTATTACTCTCCAGCTCAAACACAGCCCGAATTCTGCAAACGTTCTGCAGAAAAGACTGAGAAAACAATATTGGTTTCATGAATTGAGAATTAAAAAAAAAAAAAAAATCATAAAGCATTATATTATACTAGAGATCAGGAAACTGTAGCGTGAAAGCTTTAATTGTGTCCAGTGTCAGTAAATGCCAGCAATGTTCCACAGAGCACAACGCAGCGTTGAAACCAAGGGGAAAATCAGCGGTACAATAAATTGATTGTATTGATACAAAAGTTGTAAGATTGATCTGTAATGCAGGCTCAGTATTTTGCTCACGCTGAACATATAGTCACTATATGTGGCCATATACGACTATTATTCTGCTGTACAGACGATGGCTACATTTAGAAAAAGATTTGTTTTTAAAGAAACAAGTGCAGAAACGGTACAACTGATACCAAAACAATAAATCCTCAGTGAAAGAGCACTGACTTACTAGATGGTGAACTACCACGTGAGAAATAAAGGCTTAATTCATGCTAAGTTTTACATATTACCCCCTAAACGTGCCGAGTGGCTTGGAAGGAACACACAACCTTAGCTTACAAGGTTTAAGCCAGCCTGTATTTGGGGTTGCATCTTGCAAAGATCATCACCCCCCGCTTCTCCCGCAGCAGGGTTTTGCCTCGCTGTGTCTCACCCTGCGCTCATCCCTCCGACAAGACGGAGCACTTCACCGGGCTCTTCAGCAACTCCAGCAGCAGAGCCGCAGTTTCATAACCCAGCCATGTGTCTTTACATGGTTTACAAACAATTAGCACCCGTCCTGCAGCTCCGAGTACACAAATTACATCCGATTCACCTGAAATAACAACTAAATAATAATAATGCTGAGGGAAAAATACTACTAGTTACATTGTTACTTCTCGACGGCCCCTCCCATCCTCCAAAAAAAAAAAACCAAACAAACCCCTTAACGTCAGCTGGTTAGTTACAAGCATCCCCCTCTCGAGCAAATCTATTATTAATAACCATCCGCTAAAAGGGGCCAAGGCAGGCAGCCGCCTGCTCTGCCCCCACGGACACGCCGCGCTCATCCGCTGCCATCGGATTTTAACAGCTTCTGAGTTCTTGGCTTTATGTCCCGGGGCATTTCCTTGGGACAAAGCGCCTGGACGGGAGCGCAACTCAAGTTATTTCTCCAAACTTTGTTGAAGCCGCACGGTCGGGCTCGGGTCCTCATCCCTACCGGCTTCGGGAGTTTTGCAACCAGTTTCCCCCCAATTTTGAGCCCAGCATCACTTCTCGGGGGGGAGGGAAGGGGGATTAGTATTAAAGTTGGATATAGGACTCTCTTCCCCCCTGACACTTGGCAGGCGAAGACAAGCGCTGCATTCTTGCTCTAGTTTCTCACTGAACTTGAATACCAGAACTTGAGCCAAGGCCAGCCCTTTTCTTTGGTCCTCTCCTCGTGATGCCAGCTACCGACCGGGACGGGATGCCTTTCTGCTGCCGAGCTGTTTGCGCTGCAGCGGCGCGACCCCTCCTCTCTACAAGGGGCGCAGCGGCGGCTGCAGCAGCAGAGCCCCAAGGATGCGGGTCCTCACCCAGGGCAGAGCACGACCGGGCCCAACCCTCAGCGCCTGCGAGGGCCCGGCCCCGCAGGGATGCCCCCAGCCCCGCAGGGATGCCCCCAGCCCGGCTCCCCGCCCTTACCCTGCCCGCAGGCTCCGCGCTGGATGGCGATGACGGGCGGCTGGCGGAGGCGCTCGGCGCGGCGGCTGGCGGCCCGCAGCTGGCAGGGGCTGGCGTAGGTGACGGCGTCGCTGCCGCACACGGGCTCGCTGCTGGAGCACTGGCAGCGCCCGGCGGCCGCCCGCTTGCGCACGGTGGCCGAGGCGGGCACGCTGCCGGGCGGCACCACGCACTGCAGCCCCTCACCGCACGGCGGGCCGCCGCCGCCGGGCCCGCCGCACGGCTCGCCCTCCTCCGCCCCGCAGACGCGGCAGCAGCCGCAGGCGTCCAGCACGGCACCGCCGGGGCAGGCGGCGGGCAGCGGCGGGCAGCGCGACCGCTCGCAGCGCTCCGGGCAGGCGGGCGGCGGCGCGGCGGGGGCGGCGGCGGGCAGCAGCGCCGCCAGCACCAGGCTCCAGCCCCACAGCGGCATCGCGGCGGACAGGCCGGGGCAGGCGAGGGAAGGAGGAGAGGCGTGGGGCGCTGAGCGCGGCGGGGCGGGCGGGCGGCTTTAAGCGGTGGGGGGAGGGGGGGCGGCGCGGCCGGGGAGGGTGGAGGGGCGGGGCGGCAGCGGCGGGCACGGCCCCCCCGCCTGCCCCCGGCTGTAACACCCCCGCTTCCCCCCAGGCCGTAACACCCCGTAACATCCCCCCGCCCCGCCTCCTCGGCTTTTTGGGGCGAGCCGAAGCGGCCCGTTAGCGCAGGGAGCGGTTAAACTCGGCCTCGGAAGGCGCGGCCCCAAAAACCCGACGGGCGAATGAAGCACGGCGAAAAGGCCGGTAACGTGCTGCGAAGAGCGAGGGGGTGGAGCTGAGCACCCATCCCCGCTGGAGGAGTTACAGGAAAAGAGATCTAAAGTCAGCGTCGGTAACGCTTCTGTCTGATAAGATGATGGGTGGCAGAGGGCAGGGCCACCAGCTGGTCCCCTGCTAGAAAAGAGTAAAGCGATACATGTAAACATATGCAAATGTATGCAAATATCAGGCATCCCCGCCGGGAATGGCAGGTGCTCCTGCCTGCAGCGACCTGAGCAGCTCCCGGCTCTGGCAGAGCTGGGGGGCGATGGCCAGTGCCGAACCGCGCCTCGGTACCCAGCAGCACCGGGAAGGGGAGGAAGGCTGCGCCTCCTCACCCCCTCACCTCACCTGAGGTTCTCAGAGCCTCAGGGCGAGGTGGATGCTAGCAATTAGAAGAAGGTTAATTAACCGAAAGGGGAAAAAAAATGTAGTCTTCCATCATGCCACAAGCAGGCTGATCCGATTTATCAGGCAGCTGCGCAACCGCCCGACCCCACGGACAGAGGCCTCTAGGCCATATGCTCTCTTAGCACATACAAGGTGGTTTGAAAAGCAGTTTCATTACACGCAAGTACCTCCCGAGGGAAAATACATCATTTCCAAAGCTGGCAGGGAAAGGTATAACAAGAACCGATAGCTGGACATTGAGCACAGCCAATTTTTTTAATTATGAGCCGATTAAACTTTTGAACAGACTACCAATCTGTAATTATTTAAGAATATCTTTATCAGGCACCCGATAACCAAGGACCTAATGAACTTTACAAACCATTAGGCAAGATAAAATGCTGTTAACTGTTACATGAGCTGCAACTAAGAAACTGAGGATGCCAGCAACTACATTAATACAGAAGAACACAAAGTCTTTTCTCCTACAAAAAGTAGGATAATCTTTAACAACCAGCCACCTGAGCAGGTGGAAGCAGCACCCCAAGTGTCAGAATTCAAACCTAATTGTTCCAGGGCACATTATAAAATCTCCTCAAACCGTGACCACAAAACCACAAATGTGCAAAACTTACTGAGCTGCTTGGTTAGTACCCGCAGGTGGGAAACCACGTAGACTCCAGCGTTCCCAGTGAAAGCTCCATACGAACCCCTTACATCTGCTGTTTTCCAACAACTTCTGCGCTGTGCAAGAAAAGAGATTTTGGGAGAATTTCTTGATTTCAGAAGTGACTAAAGTAGTAATCTAGAAGAATTTGCAGCAAAACTGCTGTAGTACTAAGATAATTACAGTGTTAAAAAGTAAGAAAAAGTTTGAAAACCTTTACAAGTTTAAATATATTTCAATGTATGCATATATATACACATATATATAATAAGGATAGATATCATAGTAAAGTGTTTCCAAATTATTGTTTATCCATTACTTGTTGGCTACTTTTAATAAGCTTCAGGGTTGTTTTTTCCTTGACTTTGAAATAAAAACAAGTCTTTATGGAAAGATGAACCTCTTTTAGTATTAAAATATAAGAAATCCAGGTTCAGAAAAGCTCACATAAGCTCCTGTTTGGAAGCAGGAGCAAAACAGTCCAAGAACAATCAGTGAATTACTGTGGGGTTTATTCCTACCCCCCCGCCCCAGAAAGGCTATCTGCTTTTCCACCTCATTGCCTTCGTCAGATAACTTACAGTAGCTGTTTGAAGCCGTTGGAGCCTTGTCCCCGTAGGTAGGAACAAATTACGTGCAGTTGGAAACCTCCTTGTGTCATCCTCTCTCCACGGATGTTTGTGTCTTTTTCAGCTCGGTATCCTTTGATATCGGTCGTTCTAGGGAGCAAAGGCAAGGCATGAACAGAGGCTCAAAATGCATTAACAAAAGCCCCATTGACAGAAACCCACTTTGAATAGTTATAATTCAATAAGTCAATACCCTAGGTCAAACCCTAAATAAAGTGAATGCATCCTTGCCTCAAGAAAGGAGTAATTAATCAATGAAAGTATAAAGTGTTTACTTAACTGTTTAGCTTATAAAGTTGGCAAATCTTAAGCTAAATATTTAACTACTTCAAGAACTACTGCAAGTTTATAGTGTTCTCACACAACAGTTTGAAACATCAGTTGAGTATATTTATCCTTTCAGTGATGTATGGTTCTTTTTTTCCACAATTCAGCTGGCACTACCAGCTTCGAGCTCTTTTACAGACTACTAAAGACCTGTAATACAGTAGCCAATATTTTTTTTAAATAAATAGCACAGAAAAGGGAAGGACATTTGTTGATAGACAGTCAAGGGTGTCACGGTTTAAAGCTGGGCTGGCGATTAAACCTGCAGCAGACGCTCTCTGTTAACCCTCCCCCCCCCACCCGAAGGGAAAGGGAAAGGGAAAAGGGAGAGAGACTTACGGGTTGGAAAGTTAAAACAGTTTTAATAAACCTATAATAATGAAAAAGAGTATAATAATAATATTGGAATAATCAAATATATACAAATATATATACAAAACCAAGATCGAGCTCCCCCGATGTCGGCAACGTCACCACCGGCACTGCAGGGCAGGCTCCGGGAAGGCCCAGGCTGGGCCTAGCGACGGTCGAGAGCTGGATTCAGGGATGCACAGATCAGGATCGGGGGCAGCAGGAAAACAGTCGGAGTCCTCCTTGGACACCGGCCATAGCAGAAAAAAACAAGAGCGAGCAAGAGGGAGCCAGAGGGGCGAGACCCTCGTGATCCCCCCGCTTTATACCGAGAATGACGTGTATGGGATGGAATACCCTCGTTGGTCAATTTTGGGTCACCTGCCCTGTCTGCTCCCCCCTGCAGCTGCGACCCCCCCCTTCGGCTTTTCACTTGTAAGCAGTGAGGAATTCAGCGGTGACCTTGGTTTCTCTAAGAAAAAAGTACAGCAAGAGCCTTACTGCACAACATCCCTACCGGTGCCTCAGCGATAACTACAAACTTCGAGCGTTATCAGTCCTGGAAGCAGACACTGTCTGCAAAAACATGCAGTTAGTTTCAGAAAGTGCAGTTATTTAGAGGAGACTTAGCTGGAAGTAAAAATCACTGAAAGGAAAATCGGCCTGGTTTAGGCCAAACCAGGACATTCCACCCCTTATTCCATACCATTCACATCATACTCAGATCACCACTAACTTTTCATTTTAAAATATATACAGATAACATTAGTTTATGATTCATCTCTATACAGAAAAAAAAAAAAAAAAGTTCATCAAGTTCATTTAGTTCAGGATTGTGGGTTTCCATCTGGCTAGGAGTCTCTCAGGGCAGGAGACATGGTATGAGTTTTGTCACGGTTCATGCCCACGGGTTGCAGGTTAAAGATGTCAGTCTCGAGGAGGTTACTGGACACCACTTGCAGCTAGCTCTATTCCCATCACCACTGCTTCAACCTGAAAGACACTTATGAACACTGTTAGTATTATGCAGCAATTAACATCATGCAGTTCAGAATTAAGTATTCTCACCCAAGATCAGATCACCTTCAGGGACACATCGGACTCCACCATCCTGCAGCATCACCCACCAAGTACATCCAGGTCCTTGAGCAAAAGCAATCCCATGAATGGGTTTACCTTTGCCTGTAGCAGGAAGAACCCAGACAGTTTTTCCCAACAGATTCCTTTCATGCACCACAGGGACTTTATCCCCTTCTACTGTATGTAAAAGATCTGACTGAGCAGGGCCAGCTCGGTTGATAGATCCTCTGGTGTTAACTAGCCAGGTAGCTTGTGCCAAATGCTTATCCCAGTTTTTAAAGGTTCCACCCCCCATTGCTTTTAGGGTAGTTTTTAACAGCCCATTATACCGTTCAATTTTCCCAGATGCTGGTGCATGATAGGGGATGTGATATACCCATTCGATGCCATGCTCTTTGGCCCAGTTATCTATGAGACTGTTTTTGAAATGAGTCCCATTGTCCGACTCAATTCTCTCTGGTGTGCCATGTCGCCACAAGATTTGCTTTTCAAGGCCCAGAATAGTGTTCCGGGCAGTGGCATGGGGCACAGAGTATGTTTCCAGCCATCCGGTGGTTGCCTCCACCATGGTAAGCACATAGCGTTTACCCTGGCGGGTTTGAGGGAGTGTGATATAGTCAATTTGCCAGGCCTCCCCATATTTATATTTCAACCACCGCCCCCCATACCACAAAGGTTTTAACCGTTTGGCTTGCTTAATTGCGGCGCATGTTTCACAATCATGGATAACCTGTGCAATAGAGTCCATAGTTAAGTCCACCCCTCGGTCACGAGCCCATCTGTATGTTGCATCTCTTCCTTGATGACCTGAAGTGTCATGAGCCCACCGAGCTAAAAATAGTTCACCTTTATGTTCCCAGTCCAAATCTATTTGGAACACTTTAGCAGCCTGATCTGCTTGTTGGTTGTTTCGATGTTCCTCAGTTGCCCGACTTTTAGGTACGTGAGCATCTACATGACGTACCTTCACGACTAGTTTCTCTAGCCGAGTAGCAATATCTTGCCACAGTTCAACAGCCCAAATAGGTTTACCTTTACGCTGCCAGTTGCTTCGCTTCCACTGCTTTAACCACCCCCACAAGGCATTTGCCACCATCCATGAGTCAGTATAAAGATACAGCCTTGGCCACTTTTCTCGTTCAGCAATGTCTAAAGCCAGCTGGATGGCTTTTACCTCTGCAAATTGACTTGATTCACCTTGTCCTTCTGTGGCTTCTGTGATTCGTCGTATAGGACTCCATACAGCAGCTTTCCACTTCCGATGCTTTCCTACAAGACGGCAGGATCCATCGGTGAACAGGGCATACTGCTTCTCATCCTCTGGTAGTTCATTATATGGTGGGGCTTCTTCAGCACGTGTCACCTCCTTTTCTGGTGGCATTCCGAAGTCTTTGCCTTCTGGCCAGTCCATGATCACTTCTAAGATTCCTGGGCGATTAGGGTTTCCTATTCGAGCCCTCTGTGTAATTAATGCAATCCATTTACTCCATGTAGCATCAGTTGCATGATGAGTAGTAGGAACCTTACCCTTGAACATCCAGCCTAGTACTGGTAATCGAGGTGCCAGGAGAAGTTGTGCTTCAGTACCAATTACCTCTGAAGCAGCTCTAACTCCTTCATATGCTGCCAGTATCTCTTTTTCAGTTGGGGTGTAATTGGCCTCGGAGCCCTTGTATCCTCGACTCCAAAATCCTAGGGGTCGACCTCGAGTCTCCCCTGGCACTTTCTGCCAGAGGCTCCAGGTAGGACCATTGTCCCCAGCTGAGGTGTAGAGCACATTTTTAACATCTTGTCCCATACGGACTGGTCCAAGGGCTACTGCATGCACAATCTCTTGTTTAATCTGTTCAAAAGCCTGTCGTTGTTCAGGGCCCCACTGAAAATCATTCTTCTTCCTGGTCACTTGATAAAGAGGGCGTACAATCTGGCTGTAATCTGGAATATGCATTCTCCAGAAACCCACAACGCCTAAGAAGGCTTGTGTTTCCTTTTTGTTAGTTGGTGGGGACATAGCTGTTATTTTGTTGATCACCTCTATCGGGATCTGGCGACGCCCATCTTGCCATTTAATCCCTAAAAACTGGATCTCCCGGGCAGGTCCCTTGACCTTGCCTCTTTTTATGGCAAAACCAGCTTTCAGAAGAATTTGGATTATTTTCTCCCCTTTGTCAAAAACTTCTGCTGCTGTATCACCCCATACAATGATGTCATCAATGTATTGCAAATGTTCTGGAGCTCCACCCTCTTCTAGTGCAGTCTGAATCAGTCCGTGGCAAATAGTAGGACTGTGTTTCCACCCCTGGGGCAGTCGATTCCAGGTATACTGGATACCTCTCCAGGTAAAAGCAAACTGTGGCCTGCACTTTGGTGCCAAAGGAATAGAGAAAAATGCATTAGCAATGTCTATGGTGGCGTACCACTTGGCTGCCTTTGACTCCAGTTCGTATTGAAGTTCTAGCATGTCTGGCACGGCAGCACTCAGCGGTGGCGTAACTTCATTTAGGCCACGATAGTCCACAGTTAATCTCCATTCTCCATCAGACTTTCGCACTGGCCATATAGGACTATTAAAGGGTGAACGAGTCTTACTAATCACTCCTTGATTTTCTAATTGTCTAATCAGTTTATGAATGGGGATCAGGGAGTCTCGATTGGTGCGATATTGTCGTCGGTGCACCGTGGCAGTAGCAATTGGCACCTGTTGTTCTTCAACCTTCAGCAACCCCACAACAGAAGGATCCTCTGAGAGGCCAGGCAAGATAGACAGCTGTTTAATGTCCTCAGTCTCTACAGCTGCTACACCAAAGGCCCATCTATACCCTTTTGGGTCCTTAAAATACCCTCTCTTGAGGTAGTCTATGCCAAGGATGCATGGAGCATCTGGGCCAGTCACAATGGGGTGCTTTTTCCATTCATTTTTAGTTAGGCTCACTTCGGCCTCCAATACAGATAACACTTGAGATCCTCCTGTTACTCCTGAAATACTGATAGGTTCTGCCCCTTTATGATCCGATGGCATTAGGGTGCACTGTGCACCAGTGTCTACCAAGGCTCGATACCTTTGTGGTTTTGATGTGCCAGGCCATCGAATCCACACAGTCCAATAAACTCGGTTGTCCCTTTCCTCCACCTGGCTGGAGGCAGGGACCCCCTAATCAAGAAATGGATTTGTGCTGCTCACAGGGACTGGACCTTCATTTCTCCTATTCACACTTTGGAAAAAGGAATTTGAGGCCCATCTACCCTGACTGGGGTCCTGCTCACTGGTAACTGGAGCAGCCATCCTCCTAGAAAAATTCTCTCTGGTATTTCTTTTAGCTTGCAACTCACGTACTCGTGCCTGTAGGGTACTGGTAGGTTGTCCATGCCATCTGTTCATGTCTTCCCCATAACCACGCAGGGCAAACCACAGGATACCTCGTGATGTGTTCCGTTTCCTTTGAGCTGGTCCTGTAGGAGGGCGTTTTCTCTTAACAGCTGCAACGCGTGCCTGTGTAGGTAGAGAGTCAAGTTTATTCTCGATCCTGGACAGTTTGTCTGACAGTTGTTTAAATGAGTCCTTGTTTTCCTTTGTCAGTTTTTCCACAGCCGAGACACGGGCCTGCAGTGGGGAAGAAATACTATCTTCATACTGTCGCATACAGTTAGCCATTTCATCCACACTAGGTCGTGCCATAGCATTTTCTCCCCAGACTAATATTGACAATGTATGGGTATATGTTGGTGGAGCATTCTTCACAACCTTCCGGAACATGGATCGGTTGCATTCCACTTCATCAGGATCTACAGGATCTACAATTTCCCGTGGGTGTCTATAAATGATCTCTTGCACAGCTAGTTGTCTAAGGTAGTTAATACCTTTTTCTATAGTGGTCCATTTGCTCAGGTGGCTCATAACATCATCTTTATAGGGATACCTGCTCTTTACAGCTGACAAGAGTCGCCTCCAGAGACTGATAGTGTTTGACTTTCTTGCAAGCGCCTTATCAATACCACCATCTCTGGACAGGGATCCCAACTGTCTGGCTTCTCTGCCATCTAATTGCATGCTATCTGCCCCATTATCCCAGCATCGGAGCAGCCAGGTAATAATTGGCTCACCATCATAACGGCTGAAATCTTTCCTTATATTTCTCAGGTCCTTCAGGGATAAGGAGTGGTAGGTTATCTCTACATCCGAGTCCTCCTCCTGTGATAGTTCTGCTTTAGAACGACCTTTCTTCTGTGATGGGTCTGCTTTAAAATGACGATCAAGGGAACCCCCATCTGTGTCGGGCCCTGACTCTGCCTGAGAAGGGCCCTCACCTGGGTCCTGTGATGGCTCTGCCTTAGAAGGCTCTGAGTCATCATCCTCCTCTTCACGAGCTGATTTCTTTCTGTATTTCTTCCTGGTTACAGGAGCAATTGGTACAGATTCGTTAGATGCTGGACTCTGAGTAGATGCAGTGGCTGTCGTGGGAGTGCTGAGACTCGTTAGAGTCTGAGTAGCTGCAGTGGCCATCTTGGGGGGTGTAGCAGCTGTGGTACAGGCTGCCGAGGTTTCAGTGGATTTAGTGGCTGTAGCGGCAGCACACGCTGTAGGATCTGAGGTGGCTGCACAACATCTACAACTGTCCCTGCACCGATATTTAATCTTATCCCACATCAGAAACACATTCAGGACAACCGAAAATAAAAACATGCCACCTAGACAGCACCATCCGAATTTCACAAAATCTAGAGGAATCAGCTTGGCAGAAAAGGAGAAGGTACTATTTCCCGAAGTAAAATTGGAAGTGTAATCATTAACACAATCAGCTAAAGGACGCCCGGAGCCCGCAGATAAAATCGCTGCTACCGCGGTCAGAATAGTAACAGCCCAGTTTATCACGACATAAATCAGTATGAAACGCCATAACAAAACAATGCACATTGACCAGTGCCCAGCAGTGATAAACTGCACATAAACAGTAACAAACAGCGCATACGGCAAGTAAGGTATCATTACACTTAACTCTGTAAAAGGCTTTATAAAGAGATGAGATAACACAGCATTCAAAAATGACATCAGCATCTTCCCTATCTGTTTTAATTTCCAACCCCTCGTAAATCTCAAAGGAAGAAATCTGATACTCTCTCAGCTGAGCTCTCCGGGTCTCCTCCCGCCGGAGCCGGGATTCGACTTATCAGAGGAACCTGTTGGAGCTTCTCTCGAGCCCCACGTTGGGCGCCAATAAATCTGTCACGGTTTAAAGCTGGGCTGGCGATTAAACCTGCAGCAGACGCTCTCTGTTAACCCTCCCCCCCCCACCCGAAGGGAAAGGGAAAGGGAAAAGGGAGAGAGACTTACGGGTTGGAAAGTTAAAACAGTTTTAATAAACCTATAATAATGAAAAAGAGTATAATAATAATATTGGAATAATCAAATATATACAAATATATATACAAAACCAAGATCGAGCTCCCCCGATGTCGGCAACGTCACCACCGGCACTGCAGGGCAGGCTCCGGGAAGGCCCAGGCTGGGCCTAGCGACGGTCGAGAGCTGGATTCAGGGATGCACAGATCAGGATCGGGGGCAGCAGGAAAACAGTCGGAGTCCTCCTTGGACACCGGCCATAGCAGAAAAAAACAAGAGCGAGCAAGAGGGAGCCAGAGGGGCGAGACCCTCGTGATCCCCCCGCTTTATACCGAGAATGACGTGTATGGGATGGAATACCCTCGTTGGTCAATTTTGGGTCACCTGCCCTGTCTGCTCCCCCCTGCAGCTGCGACCCCCCCCTTCGGCTTTTCACTTGTAAGCAGTGAGGAATTCAGCGGTGACCTTGGTTTCTCTAAGAAAAAAGTACAGCAAGAGCCTTACTGCACAACATCCCTACCGGTGCCTCAGCGATAACTACAAACTTCGAGCGTTATCAGTCCTGGAAGCAGACACTGTCTGCAAAAACATGCAGTTAGTTTCAGAAAGTGCAGTTATTTAGAGGAGACTTAGCTGGAAGTAAAAATCACTGAAAGGAAAATCGGCCTGGTTTAGGCCAAACCAGGACACAAGGGTTAAACACTATAAAGGAAATAAAATATATTCCAAGGTCTTATGTGAAAACCATTAATTAATTAGCAGTTCACTTCCAAATAAGTGTACTAGTATCAAGGACCTTCTGCTATTATATTTTTTGTTTCTTAAACCAGGTAAGGATGTGAAACTTAATCTGAGTATTAAAATATACTTTTTTAAAATATGAATTTTATAGGTTTCACATGGGTGCACACATGACTGAAAAGAAACATCTCACCTTCCAGAATAACTGAGGTAAGTCTTTGGGAGTTTAATAACTTAGTTTACTGACAAATATATTTGTTCATTGTCCATCTAATCTGTGTAGAAGTGCCTTACACCCAAAAGGCACTATAAACACAGAAATTATTTCTCTCCCATCATGTTTTCACACAGAACAGCTATCCAAGCCAGCGGACATTTATCAGTACTCAGACCAAAATTGTGGTCTGAAAAATACTTACACTTGAGAGACTTACTAGTAAAACATTTCATCTCCTGCTTTTCAGACAGAACTTGATGACAGGAGGCTCCATCTAGAGATCACACGCTACAAATTCTTCCAAAGGTATGAAATTTTGGATACTGCTGTTGCGGAATCCAGAATTTGCCCTGACATTCAGCCTCAGCCCTGCTCACAGTAAGGGTTCCTGCAATATGACGGTATGCTTTATATTACCTATTACAAAAGTAAGTTTTCCTAGATGCCCACAAAGATGTTGCCACATTACCCAAGATGTATCATTTACTGCCTTTGAAATCAGTTTCAGAAAGCAGCAGAACCTCCCGTCTAAGAGCCACTATCTCCAGTGGCTCCTGGGCAAAGGAGGGAGCGAGAGAAGCCGGCAGCACTTGCTGAAAACAGGTCTACTCTGAAAACAGAGTATACTTGGCAGAAGAGAAAGGGGTTAATATTACAGTCTGGGGCTAGAAGGATCCTGGCCAGAAAAGAGAATGGGGAAAGTTTGAGATGGCCAGAATGCCTTTATTCTGAGCAAACTTAACAGCCTGGACTCTGCAGAAAGCTTTCCTAGGTTTATTATGACCACGTTATCATTTTGCTTCATTCATTAATGGCTTTCTCACAGATTTTCTGTGGGAAAAAAGTATGCTGTCCTGCATACTTTTGGCCAGGATGCTACACCCCTACCCCCACCCCTCAAAAACCCAGGACTTCTCTACTTTGTAGGACTTCTCTATTTTGTTAAACAAAGATTTACCTTTTTTTTTTTTTAAAAAAAAAAAAATCAACTTTTAAAAAAACATATGCTGCATTCATTGCTACATATACAAAAAATGCCATTACTTGGAAAGAGAATGGCTGCAAACCAGGGAATTTAAAACTACATATCCTTTTCCAGATGTGAATTCAGCCCTGGTGCCTGACAAGCAGAGCTGTTGGCACAATTTACAAAATAAATGAACGATCGGGGTGTCTTCTGTAAAGCCTCACGTGAAACCAAGCAACCTGCCCCAAGAAACAATTGCTAATTTGAACAACTTAAATATGTATTTGTGTACACGTGGTTTTTCCTTGATGTCAGAGGGCAATCCTACAACTAGAAGCGCAAATATTACGCTGCAGGCAGGGACTGGAAAACAAGTGTCAAAGCTTCATAAATTACTTAATCTTAGAGAAAACAAACACGCTGCTGTGAAAACACGCGGTTGATACCCACCTGTTGAGAACAGACGTTACTTGGGTGTCCTGGTGCGCTCAGTTATCATTAGGAGAATGGGGGCAACAGGAATGTAGTGCAGCAGAGTGGCTGAAATTCTTAAAAGATGTGTTCACTACGTATATTGATATGCAAAATTACAGTCGTTTTAAATGCAAATCCCTAATTACAGTGTCAAAGGTACCACTTTGAAGAGCAATATTCAACTGCTACCACACCATTACACAGCGCCTTTACAAATGATGACCAGTTTCTTTTTCTCACACACGTTGCACAGAGAATCTGAAGTGGAAAACCAAGGCAGACATGTGGGACATGATTGAGTTACAGAGTAGGACTCACACTTCATTTTTCCAGAGAGTAGCCTTCATTACTTCAATGGAAGGTCTCAGAAGTACTTTAGCAGCTTACTGGCTTGGAGCATCAAATAGTTATACAGGTTGTGCTCCAAAATACAGATGAATATTAAGACATTAAATGAAACTGATATAAGGTAAAACTATACATAGCACAAAGGGCTTCATTTTTTTTTATTTAACTTTCAGATTAAAAATGCCCTGTCCAAATTTCCCCTTCTTGCTTTTCTTCCCTCTCTCCCACCTCAAATTAATATGGAATTTTGATTAAGAACAGTAATATTTCTGTCCCACACCTTCAGAGTGCACCTTTTTGGTGTGCTCACTAATTTCTCCATCCATTATAATATAGACTTCCTATAAAGCCTAAAAAAAATAGCCTTTGAATATCAACATTTCCTACTAATACAGCTATTTTTATGACAGGAGATACTCTGTGATGCCTTATGCACTTTTAACTCATTTCCATATAGAATTTTGACTTCTGAACCTATATATGCAACTGCAAAACCTCAAAGTCAAAAGCAGAATTATTAAAATGGCAGCTCAGTTAAAGAGTGAAGTTTCAAACTGGAGAGGTCCCCTCCTTCAATTTGTAGCCCCAATTACTCTGGTCTACCTCCAAACTCATATCTTTGTGTCATGTTATTTTGCCTACCAAAAGCAGCAGAGATGCTTCCTGTCCAGTCCAGTAGCTGAAGAGGTTGTACTCGGTTGAGACATTTTATAGTCCTTCTGACCAGCTGCTTCGTTCTGGATAACCAGTTTCCCAGGCACGTTCCAGAGTTTATAAACTGCAGTAATTGCAAGTCAAGTAGCTCAGCTCAAGACCTCTTAGTACCGAAAGTTACTGCCTTACGCTGCTAGACACACACGTCTTTCAAGCAATAATTAATGCTTTGAGCACACACATTTTATACAATCATCTAACATACACTTGCTTTTCATTCAAAAAAGGCTACTCTTATCAGACTGAGTATCTAGCTATTAGCAATAGGTTTCTCTTGTACTGGTTTATTATAGGAAAACATCAGTTCTTTATCACTGACATATTTCATTAGTGCTGTGGTTTGGGTTTTGCTACTTTGTAGTATGAAAAACCAGATTCTCCAAAGTGTCAGTTCTTCAATTTCTTCTTTTTCAACTATTTTTTACTGTACTCTGATTGCCTGTAATTGCTTTCTACAGTCAGTAGCATCACAAGAAGCCTCACTTTCACTATTCACTGGACAAGTTAACAGATTATTCACTTGTTTCCTGTATCACAGCTTCCTCAGGAGTAAACGGGAAGAGTAAACAAACAAGAGCAGCAGGGAGAAAGGGCGATCTTTTGTCATCAACCAATTTGCTTCCACTGCTATTCGAAGCTTACAAGGAGCAAGAGTTTAAAAAAAAAAAAACAAAAACAAACACTTTTGAGTAGTCCTGTGACTTAACAACTAGAGTTTCAAAATTAATTGTTAAGATATATAATTTAAAAGTAAATGCCCGATGCAGCTCATTTCCAAAGCTAGAGCATGACCTCCAGGTGGTGCTGGCACCCTGGTAGTCCATGAGGTTACAGCACCTGCCAGTTTGTTAAACTGTATTCTGGACTGTCACCCTTTGGCAGTTACTTCAGGCATCTGGCTTGCAGGTTTAGCAGTTAAATGTCTGCAAATTTCTTATTGTAATATGGTGTGTTTCAACTTATAACTGCAAAGAATAATTCAATTCCCTCTTCAGTAAAGGGGCAACAGCAAGTACACAGCAAATGAAAATGTGCCAGACGGCACGTAGTAAGACAGAGCATCCAAGTCATTTCAGGGACCACAGTTCAGGGCTCAGTGGGCTGTGAAAAATAACTTGAAAATAATTAGAGGGAAAAAAGTTCAAAGATAAACAGCAGAGAAGCATGCGATAAGATAGATGAACTAGAAATGATATTCTCAGCTCCTTTAAATGAGGTTAAGTTGCAGCCAGTAATTGCATTTTATTCTGACATTTATTACTAGGAAGAATAAACTGTATTGCCGTACCTGGATTAGAATCATAGAACAGTTTGGGTTAGAAGTGACCTTTAAATGCCATCTAGTCGGTAGTTCCCAGGGTCCTCCTTTCCACCCTTTTTAAAAATGGGTGCAATGTTTCCCTTTTTCCTGTCACCAGGGTCTTCATGTGAAAGTCATGACTTTTCAAATATCACAAAGAGTGGCTTGGCAACTACAACAGCCAGTTCCCTCAGGACTCTGGGATGCATCTCATCAGGTCCCATAGACCTATGTATATTCAGATTCCTCAGGTGGTCATGAACCTGATCTTCCCTTCCAGTCCAGGGAGGCACTTTGCTCCCCCAGTCCCTGCCTTGTGGTCCATCCACTTGAGAGGTGTGGGAAGAGAGGTTGCCAGTGAAGACTGAGGCAAAAAAAGTTGTTCAGTACCTCAGCCTTCTCCTTATCTGTTGTTACCAGTTTGCCAATCTTGCTTGTCACAGGGTTACACTTTCTTTGACCTTCCTTTTCTGGCTGACTTACCTGGAGAAGCCCTTCTTATTATTCTTTGTGTCCCTTGCTAAGTTCAGCTCTAGCCGTGCCTTGGCCTTCCTGACCCCATCCCTACACAACCAATGTCCCTATACTGTCCCCAGGATACCTGTCCTGGTGTCCTGCTTCCACTGCCTGTACATTTCCTTGTTGCCCTTCAGTTTGACCAGCAGTTCTTGACTCAGCCATGCCAGTCTTTTGTCTTCCTTTCCTGATTTCTTACACCTGGTCATTGAGAGCTCTTGCACTCTATGGAAAGCATCCTTAAAGATCTGCCAGCTCTGTTCTGCTCCCTGTTTCCTGAGGGCAGTTTCCCAGGGGGTCCCATTGACTAATTTCTTGAACAGCTGGAAGTTTCATTTCCTAAAATTCAGGATCCTGACTTTACTCTTCACCTGACCCATAACCCTCAGGACTGTGAACTCCACCAGTGTGTGATCACTGCAGCCCAGGCTGCCTCCAATCTTGATGTCACCGATTAGCTTGCTTGCATTGGTGACCATCAGGACCAGTATCACATCCCCTCTGGTACGGCTATCTATTACCTGGCTTAAGAAGTTATCCTCAATGCACTCCAGGAGTCTCCTGGACTGCCCACAGCTCGCCGTGCTACTTTTCCAGCAGATGTGGCGGTGGCTGAAGTCCCCCAGCAGGACAAGAGCTTGAGAGCACGCCTCCTCCTTTAGCTGGAGTAAGAAGGCTTCATCAATAGGCTCCCCTTGATGGGGTGGCCTGTAGTAGACAACAACCACAAGGTTCCCTTTGTTGACTTGGTCTCTCTTCTTACCCATAAGCTTCCAACCTGCTCGTGGCTGTTCTTCAGAGACAGCTCTTCACACTCTATCCATTTCTTGATGTAGAGGGCAACCCCTCTGCCCCTCCTTCCTCGCCTGTCCCTTCTGAACAGCCTGTAGCCATCGATAGCCACACTCCAGTCATGGGATTCATTCCAAGCTTCAGTAATGGGAACTAGGTCATACCTTTCTAGCAGCACAGTGGCTTCCAACTCACACTGTTTGTTGCCCATGCTGTGTCATTGGTGTAGAGGAAGTTCAGCTGGGCTGTTGGCCACGTCACCTTTTTAGAGGAACACCCCTTAATTCCTTTGAGATATTTCACTGGTGTTTCCCTGTTGGCTCCTATGACCTCAGGAGCCCCAGGCTCATCTCCGTAAGACTTCAAGTGTGCTGCAGTGTAGCCAGCATAGCTCAGAGCAACAGGCTGAGGGGCCTTGCTAGCACCCTGTCCCTCCAACCTTGGCATGTCATCGCACAACTTGTCATAGGCAAGCCTGATATTATCCCCCTCCCCCTTCAAGTGTAGTTTAAACCTCTGTTGGGGGCAATAGCAAGCACATTTTGATACTAGTGTAACTGCAGATGTGTACATACCTGGAATAATTCACAGTCAGAAGAGGTCACAGTCAAACTGGAGTTTGGGTAACTGTGTACAGCCTATAGAAAGTATCTTAATTACCGTTCCTTACCTGAAGCTTGCACACTGTTGAGACAGACCGATTAACTGTGCTGCTTTACAAAAGGGAAAAGCGGACTTGAGAAAGGCAGTCGCTCAAGTGTGATCACACTGTCTGCTGTACAGATAGTGAGGTGCTTCCAGATGTCGTATACGTGCTGTTATTTCAGGAAAGCATTTTTGAGAGAGAAACACTGTTATGCAACAGTATAATGCCAGAAAAATGCATGTTACATTTTGTAGTATTTTTTCCCCCTTTCAGACTGTGCCTGAGTGTTTCCAAATGGTTAAACTGACATTACTATGCATCATCTCTTCCCTTCCATTGATTAAAAAGAAACCTGATCGACTTCCCTTGCATATCATGTAAAAATTCCACAGAAGAAACCAAGAACAGAAAAGAAAAACAGCTCATTCTGTTCAATTTCTTTCTTAAGATATACAACCCAATCAGATTTGAAGAATTAAAAAGACATTATAGCTGGATAAGACTTAATCTGACCTCTTATATGCTAAACATGGTGCAAGGAAACTCAGTCAGACGTTATTTTAAGTTACCCAAACTGATTTATTGACAATTTAAATGTGACTATTTACAGCACTGTTTCTAAAATAATTTAACAATTTTCATAGATTTATAAAAGTACTGATAAATAGGAGACCCTGACAATTACCAACCACAAATATTTCCCTATGCTACTGAACTACAACAGCAGTTCTTTTCTTTTTTTTTCTTTTTCTTTTTCTTTCGTCTTTTTCTAAGTCCCATAATGGAGCTGCTTTACCTCCAACCCAATGTGTAAAACTGCCAATACCAAAATATAATAAAATGAACATGCAGTGTGAAAGCTGTACCAGAGAAGTGATTTCAGATGTTAGACTACAGTAAAAATATTTCAATGCAAAGTGTCTTCCACACAGAATGTACTTGTGAAAAAATAAGCTTTTAAAGAGCTATTGTTTTATCTTTATAGAAGTTAAAACCTACAATACTAGTTCAGACATTTACAGTAACTTCCAATTCTGTGCTAGTATTCACATATATCTAAAGAGTCAAACAAAACCAGTAATTTACAAACACCACTGCCTTAAGACAGCGGTTAGTTAGCTTATGGATAAAAAAAATGAAGGTGCTGATATAATGTAAGGTTTTGAAATTAGATTCTGTTTCATTCTTATGTCAGACCAATTATTCTATCCTTGGATCAACAAATTATTGTGGTAGAGCCATCCATATCTCTCAAGCAGGAAGTCAGTTTGGAAGTTGGAGAGAAGATGGACTTGTATGATATGTATCTTAGGTTCCAGTAGAGAAAAAAAAGTATCGCAAAGCTGGACAATCTGAATCACAATAAGCAGCAGCACGAAATATTTGTGGGGTTTTGATTAAAGCAAACATTTTTCAAAAACAACGAAAAGTACACACTCCATCTAATCCAATACTTGAAATGTAAAGGTTCTTTTCATTTGCATCACTGAAGCCCCATAACACAGTGTACACAAACAACAAATACTCATTTTTTAAAAAACATATATTGCACAGCTAGTGGGTGCAATACCAGAACACTGGTATTCCTAGCCTAAGTTTTCTATTTTAAATAACTGTTTCAAATTATGCTATTCAGAACAACTCCAAGCCAACGTTCAAAACCATTAAGAATGGTTTGTGTACATACCTAATCCAAAAGTGTTTCAACAATGTGAAAAAAAACACAGGCACTTAAGATCATTAGTGCACCAAAAGTTACAGGCCACAACTGCATGACTATGAACAGTTCAGTACCAAGAATGACAAAACTAAACAAGGCGGTCTTCTACTGATCAAATCTAGAAACAAGAACTGTTCACAAAACGCTGATAAGAAAACCATTCTCAAACCAGTAATCAAACAATGCGTTTAGACATTTAAGAAAAATAATCGCTGCAAAGCCTAATGTAACACAATATAAACCCTACCTGGTTCAAAAGATCTAAAGTGTCCAAATTTAGAAGTCCAATTTCTCTGCTCCCCCTCCAAAACACCATCACGTGCAGTCCATTAAAATTCAAATGTGCAAAAAGTTACAAGCCACCTTTAGGAGTGCATCAAAAACAGGATGACTATTCAAAATATTATTTTAGTGGAAATTTTACAGCACCATAATTAGAATTCCAAGGGAGTTCAGAATTCTTGTTCTGATAACAAATCAGTTGACACTGTTGATCCTAAAGAACAGAAGAAACATTTTGTGCATTTCCTGGTATCTGAAAGTCATGGAGAGAAATAATTCTCATCTATGCCCAAAAGCTTACTGTAGTTCAAAATGCAATTAAGTAATCGCATTTGTTGGCAATAAGTTCTCCAAAATATAGCATTAGTTGTAAATTTAATAAATTTGCCAGATTAGGAATGAAAAGTTGCTGGTACCTTGCTTACTCGCAGAAGTACTTTGTTTTTGTCTTTTGATTTTTTCTTTTAAATTGTGCAGTTTGGCCCCTCCCTAGTAAGTGATTTACTATCAGGCTTTGAGAAAATGCATAAGGTCCGTTTCTGATCCTCAGCTGAAAGGCAATATACAAACACGTTATATATACACATGTGTGCACAGAAACACACACATACATATATATAAAAATCAGTGTTCCGGTTTTTTGTTCTCATTTCCTATAATTTTCTTTGGTTAAAAGTCCGAGCAAGGAAATTAGAGGACCGAACAAATGGATCATTCTCCAAACACTTCCACCACTACACATCACTAACTGGAAGGCTTGCATCATCCAGATCCACAAGGCCAGGATCCTGTTCCTGAGTGCCATTTTTACTTTGGGGTTCCGAGAGGCCCCGTTCAGTCACTTTGGAAGCTGATTCTCTTGGAGTGACAACCTGGATCTTGTAGCTCCCTGGCCTGGCCTTGGTAAAAGATTCGTGAAATCCTCGCTTCTCCAGGGCAGGGTATTTGGCGTGAGGGTTTGGGACCAGAGGGCTGCTGTGAGTGGCTGCGGAATGTGAGGTGGCTGGGGCTGGGATGGCAGAACGGAGAGCATGGTTGGGTTCGGAAGAAGACTCGGTATGCTCCTGGAAAAGAAGAGCACGTGTCAGATGACATTATTGACGTCATGGTGGAAAGATGCAGTTTCAGATTTTGCTCTCAGAAAAAAAAAATGAAGACAGAAAATACACAAAGCAAAGCATCAGCCACAGCAGCAGGAGGCAGGTGCTTTCTCAAGGCGGCGCATTATTAAGTGCGAGCTTACAGCAGTATGTGACAGCAACATCAGTTTCTTCATTTGAAGAAATTAAATTTCTCAAATCAAGCTCAGCAGCTCTTTAGACTTTATAATATTGTCCAGCAAATTGAGGCTTCTCATTTTACTAAGATGTTAAGTAATCTTTTGAAGATACATACTTTAAAGGCCATTGAAAGTGACATCTTTCCAAGAGAAAAATGGATTCAAACCTATTCGTATACATCAGGCACTTATATCCTAAATCCTGAAGTAATGCACATTTCACTGTTCCTTTTTCTTGGGGTACCAATCTCCCCAGTTTGTTCCAGGGACCAAAGAATATATTGACTGTTTTATGCTATCAAGAGTGGATAACAATTTCCAAAGTTAATGGACCTAGAAAAGAACCTGATCTTTAATCTATTCCTTTTAATTGTCAAGTTATTTTCTTGTGTTAATTATTGCTAACTACCATTCTGTTGACCTTTACATAACTCTACTAGATTGATACTGTGAAAATAATCTTTCACCATTTTACTTACTGAGAGAAACAAGTTCCCAGACTACCTAGGAATGATTTAGATGTCTAAAGCATAGGCACAGAGTGCCATTTTAGATGTCCTAGGATATCCTGCCTGACCTACAGCTGTATCTCCAGCACAAAAAATTCCTCAGATTCTGCACTGTATCTCTCAGTTCCATAAGGATGTCTCACATACCTAGGGACATCTAAAACAGCGCTGGACACAAGTGTTAAATGATATGACCAAAATGATGTGCGATGACGCAGTGAATACTTCACTCTGCATGCACTAGGAGCCACAGCTGCTGCCACTTCTGCCATCACCAGTGTTAGTACATGAACTAAAGAAATCTGCAAACTTATGTGTACACAAATCAAGTCACTTTTCAAGCACATTTGTTAGCAAAAAAACCATCACAGATGTGTGTCCAAGATGCAAATATACATCCTAAATGAAATACTTATTTCTTCATAGCAGTTTTCCAAATTTCTTTTAGAATTCTATGACATGAATTCATAAATTTAATAATAAAGGATTCTGCTAAATACTGTTGTATTTCTTTTTACAAATTAACTCATATTTTTGGGTGAAGGAAGGAGCTGTGCAACTTTTTTTGGATTTCAGTTGTGTTCAATTTCAGCGACATATTTCACATTATTACATTGCTGTACTTCATACCTGGCTTGATACTCCACTTTTAAGAAAAACATTTGCTTTAGGAGAACATACAATTCAGTGATTTACCTACTATCCTTCTTATTATTAATAATTTTAGTTCAACAAATAGGACAAAAAAGATATTAGGACAAGATCTCTATAATAAACTTGTTGCTAAATTGAACTGAAGGATACTCAGATTTTACTGCCCACACTGACTGTAATTTCACAGTTAAGAGACTATGCTGCTATATTACTCTTAAGGTGTACTGCTTTGAACAGTGTACTGATTATACATTATAATGGTTCTATGTTTGAACTAATAATTTCATGCAGAAACTTATGAGCCATGCAAATCAGGCTACAATATTATCCTTCCAATTGCTAGAGTTATGACGTGCATTTTTTGTGTGCACGCATCTGTATTAGTTTGTGGGTAGCTGAAGTTTAATTTTGCTTTTGCGCAGTTTCAAAAAAAATGTAAAGTAAAATGGAAATATGAACTCTCATGCAAATTAATTTTAATACTTTCCTTTTAAAATTACATAACTTATGTTTAAATATATAGTATGCTTTGAAGTACAAATACATGTTTTTGCCATTTTTAATTTCCAATTATTTTAAAAGTAAGAGAGAAACAGTGTAAACCTGTAAGTGAATGATACGATTTATGAGTTAGTTTTCAGTAATGGTAATGACAGCAGGTAGCATTATTTTTAGTTTTTTATAGTGCAAATTAGTCTCTAGTCCTAGCCCTCTGTTAAGAAGGCAAGTTTACATGAGAGCCCACATACGTGCTGCATTCACCAGTTCTTGATGTATACCTCTGTATACAAGGATTCGACAGCCTTCTGGCCTGCCGCATCTGGAACACAGTGCAAAGCTAAGATTAGAGTAACCTATACTTGGGGAAAGAAGAGAAGAGAGGGAAAAAGAAAGAAGTGATGCAGACAGTAATAGCTAGATTGCTCAGTTAGCCCCACAAAAAACCAAAAGCATACACAAAGAAGAGTTATCTGCATATTTTCATTCCCCCAAAACGCAACAAAATTTACGATAGGAAGTTTTATTTAAAAGCATGAGGCAGCTCCCAGCTGCAAAAAATAATTGAGAGCTTAGATTGAGTTAACAGAAACACAACATCGATGCAAACGTGTAGTCAAAAGCCAGATTTAAATGATTAGATTTCGGATTATGGGGGTAATGATATATTCAGCTTATTACAAAATATCCCATAGCCAGAAAGTGAAAACCATAGCTTGCAACATCTGAACTGTAAAGTATTCCATCTGTTAAATCTGGACATACTTGGAGACACTGTGACACTACAGTAGCCTTCACATTCACAAGTGAATGTACTTTGTACTGAACCTCTAAGACAGTTCAAATGCAAGTATGTATGAAATGTTGGCATCTACATGGCTTCACAAAGAGCAAGGTTTGTCACAGTGCCTCAGTTCAGTAATGCTAGATGGTGTTCACACTATGTTTGCAACAGTAAAACTAATTCATGCGAGCAGAGATCTCAGAGAAGTTACTTTAAATTTCAATCTGTATCTGCATATACAATAAACTATCAACAGAGAATCACAATTTAGTAGCGGGAGTTGTTATAAACAAATTAGGATACTGTCATTTGATTGCAAAATTCAGCAATTGCCAGAAACACCTCGCAGGAATTAGAAAGTTTCAATTTTACTTCCAAACTAGTAGCAGCATAGTGACAAAGATCATACTGAACTCAGAAGAATTTTTCTAGGTTGCACTTGCATTATCTACATGTTCAAGACAATACAACGCACATAAAGTTACGTACATGTAAGACTAAGGTAAGTGCTCAACTAAAACCACAAAATATTTTATGCCAGTCTGTATGAAAGTTCATGCAAAGATGCCACATTACTACAGGACAGGATAGAGGACAGGCAAAAGGAAAAAACAACTAGAACTTAATGTGCTCAAGTGAACATCAACTAATCACATTTTCTCTGAAGTTCAGAATAACATACGGAAGCTGCTGATCTTCCAGGTCCCCGCTGTGCTACAATGGCCCCAGAAATTGCTTTTATCCAACTGTGCATGTCTTCTGGACTGTCCGCCTGGATCAAACAATATGCATTACATTTAACATAATCAGCTCTCAACTTGCCCAGTGTCCTGACCATCTGCATTAAAATGTCAGCCTTACCCTCCTTTAGTACTCGGTTATTTAAAGCCATAGGGACTTCCATTTCTTAACCCAGACATTTCTTAACACCTTACCCCAAATTTACTATTATATGTATATAGTTATATAGAATAATAAGCAAGAAATAAGTATTTTTAAACTATCTACATACTCTAGACTCAGATTTTTACTTTCAGCAAACAAAAAAAATTGAAGCACCCACAGAAATTCTTACAGGAGATGTGCTGACCCCTCTTAGCAGCCTCTGGCCAATGACATAACTTCTGTACTTTTCAGTCACTGTTGCACTTTACTTCTATGAGGTATTTACTGAAGAGTTAATCAAATAAAAATCAGTCTCTGTCAGGGGTCAGTTGTACATTTACTTAGAAGAATCCATCAAAGACGGAAGAGATTAACAGTGAATACCAAGGGTGTACATATCTGCGATAAAGACAGATAAAAAGCTAAAGCTATCTCCTAAAATTAGGTTGCAGCTTTATTAAACTAGCACATCCACCCAGCAAGAAACATCTGCAACATGTCACTTAATTATGTTCAGCTATAGGACAGCTCATAACTCAGCATCTGGCACCACTGCCTGTATCAGACTAGACAGGCCTTTCTGATCCTACAAGAGAAACTCAAAAATTATTTCTAGCACTATAAGCATCACATTCCACACAGCGAGGAAAAGCAAGACTTTGTGATTTGCATTATATCCAAGCATTGTGCTTTAGTAGGTATTCTAATGTGGCAACTAACTTGAATCTGAGAACTCAATTACTATACATAAAAATGCAGTCTGCAAAATAAAAGATTTAAAATATTGAGTTGATTCTACAGAATTTGAAAACCTGAATGCCAACAAAATCACATTAGGATTTATTTTTTATTGCTTTCATACGCTACCAACATAACAGTTGCTGTTATGTGGAATATTTCTCATATGCATCTTTTGGAAACATAATGAAGATCACATTCCCTCTGAAAATCACGGCATAGTTATATTTAACTTTTATTTAAGTAGTCTCCTGACTATGGCAGTCTCCTTGTTTTGCCCAAGTTTAAAAAAGAAATTACCTGTACATAAAAGGTTCGAGAAGTTGTTACAATTTCAAAGAGATTGTCTCTCATCATTATATCACTGTAAATGAAACACACACAAATACTTAAACAGTAATTACAACCTTCTATTTTAAAAAGACTCTAGGATGTGCGGAGAACCAGAGCATTTGCTGTCTAAAGACCTTTGCATTTATCACTCTACTGTTGTTTTTTTTTTGGTAAATACCAAGTAGAAAAAGAAAACCAGACTCTCTTACTTATTTTAGTCCTAAGACTCTTTAGTTTGTCAGTAGCATGTGTGCTACTACAGATATTTTTAATTGGAACATTCTAAGCCATATCATGTTAAGTTTAAAAATATTTATTGTTCTAGTCAAATATCTGTAAAATTTCACATTTATATTTTGTCATGTCTTTGCAAAATATTAGTCCTAAGCAGTAGCCTGCTAAAAAAAAAAAAAACCTACTACAAAGGCAATGAATTCCTTAGTATATTGCCATTTGGTGGAAGGGAAACAGCAGGAGGAAGAGTGTTCTCCTCTAAATTCAGACATTTAACATAAGGTAATGTCCTCTAAAGGTTTAGAGACTATATAAGC
This sequence comes from Nyctibius grandis, assembly GCF_013368605.1. Lineage (NCBI taxonomy): Eukaryota > Metazoa > Chordata > Aves > Nyctibiiformes > Nyctibiidae > Nyctibius > Nyctibius grandis. The sequence goes on along the minus strand of NC_090661.1, from coordinate 100,170,151 downwards.
AGAATAGAGACTCCTAAAATTGCTGCCTCAATTCAGACAGCACCCATGCACCTCTGACTCATGACTGCATGATACTCCTTTGTTCCACCCTTGTCCAATGCATATACACATTCTACTGAATGTTACAAGTTTGAAACACACACTAATGCAGAACCCTCAAAACCAGTTTTATGCAGAAAACTACTTGCTGTCCTACAAATAGAGGCATGTGCATACATCAACCAAAGTTTTTAAAAAGTTCTCCGCTGTTTCCAATGAGCAGTCTAGCCATGACAAAGCAGCGTACTACATCCCATGTAATCACATCAGCGCTTCTCTCCTCACCTTTGTTTGCATTCCTGAACTTTATGGACCTCCTTAAGCGGTATAACCCTGAGAGGTTCCTTTTCCTGAAAAAAAAAGCAAAAATATTTCAGTGGAGTATATCTAACAACTAGAATATAGTCAAAAAGCCAGAGGTCAGGACAGCTGACAGCAGCAGACTTATGCAAATGAGACTTTCAAGGCAGTCACTTATGCAAAAGGTGATGTCAACCAAAATTTAATTTGCTTTTGTAAGTATCAAACCAACCATGGCACTTACAACAAAGCAGAGGTGAAATCAAGAAGTAAAAAACCCAAATGCATTCATTCAGCTTACAATAATGGAGACAGCCACCCCTGTCCCCTTCCCCCAACCAGATCAGAAAATTGAATCTGGCCTCAAGCAGCTTATTTCAGTAAAACCATGATTATATTCATTTGCTATGAAATGCTACAATACAAGACGCTTTGTTAGTTGTACTGCATGACATGGCTTTAAATAAGATTAATTGTGTATTATTTTTAATTGCACTGAGTATAAGATAAAGAAATCAATTGTACCAAAACCTGTAAAAGAGCAAGTACTCTTAAAGCATGGAAATTCTGTTACCGTAACAAAAATAAGCATTACAATTCTGTCAAAGTTTCACACAACAGGCAAAAAAGTGAGAACATTCAAACAGCAATACTTCCACTTTTGCCATGACAACATAACATCATACATACTATTATTTTCCTGTGGTTGTTGCAGTAAAACACAAACAAACAAAAAACTTATTTTACCTCCTAATGTGTTTCTTTAAACAATGTTACAATGGACTATTTGGGTTGGCTTCAGCTTATAGACAAAACAAAAGCTGTCAGCTCTGGAATGACTTTCTCTACAATTTCTATTACACATACTTAAGAGAGTTATGTTGTTACAGCAAACAGCAAATATCACCTAAATATAATCATTCTCAAATGTCAGTTTTCATTAGAACTCTTGTGTCTATAGCAGAACAAGTGTACAGATTTTAAAACTCAGTGTTTTCAGTTTTTTTGCCCATCTTCCTCCCTCCTCTTCCTGGGTTCTCTCATCCATTACAAGAGCTTTCAAATTAGTACATCAAATGTGAACTGCAAGATCCGTCCCTGGAATCAGACACCCATTGCAGGGAAGACCTCAGCTCAGAAATTATATAACTTTCTGAGTCTGATATTGCCTGTATTCCACTAGGCTCCACCTGAAGACTGACAAGGGCTCTTCCTCAAACTGAAAAGAGGAGATTGGGGAGCAGGAACAACATGACACCAAACCACCACAACAACAACAAAAAAACCCCAGAATCCGCAGATTTTTCAATTTAAAAAACCCCAACATTTTTTACTTGAGAGCAAAAAACTTGGATATATTTCTACAGATGCAAAACAGCAGCATCTCACGATACCCAGTAATAGTCATCTGAAGCACTGGTGAGCAGGCTGGCTGCCAAGACAAACTAACTTCAAGTAAGAGCCATACTTGACTGAAGACTGCAGCTACTGGGAGCTGAAGACCAACAGAAAGAAGTTTTCCAGAAATAGAAGTCTGATGCTACACTAGCTGAATATGACCTCCATGCCATAGCCTTCTTAACCGCAAAGGCACGACAAACAATCGCTATTGAACTTCTTTCCTATCTTTGTGTTACTCTCATTAGGAACAGGAGATTATTAGGGAAACAGAGACCCCACACATTGCTGAAAGAAATCATTCACCACCTGAAATCTTCAGAAGAGAGCACTTTACCCTTTTTGTGTTTGTAGGAGACAAACAAAAGTCTGCTGGACATATGGTTAAGTTGTTGCAGGTGTTTTCTTCTTGGTGGGCTTGTGCTCTGTGAAAGTTTGTCTCTTTCCAGTACAGATTAAATGTCTCTCCAACATGTATGTTTCAGATAAGGCAGATCCCAATTGTTTAAAAAAAACTATATGAAATATGATGATCATGATTGGGTTTTCTAACCATGGAATTCTTTGATTAGCCACTATAGTCCAATAAAAGGACACTATATTCTCTATCAATACTTACTTCCCTGAAGAAGGATGACTCTCTTAAAATGGAAAAAATACTAAAAATTGTGAAGCAGAATCTACTGACAGCTGGTCAGTTCAGTACCTTCCTCAAAGTGCAAGGGGATATTAGCCTGAAGAATAGAGGGCAGTACAAGATTTTATATTGTTCAAAATAGTTAAACTGGAAAGGAGCATAATGAAACACTAGAAGTGTATGCATTTCTACCAGCCTTCTAGTATACTCTCACACGGTACAATTCTTCACTGAGTTAGGATTTGCTTATAAGCCATCTGCACTCATTTTTTTTTTTTTTTTTTTTAGATAGAGGGCTTATTATAGGCAATGTGTCAGAATTGTGTTATGCTGACAGTTTAACAAAGACAATGATGCAAGATCAAACTCCTGCTAGTCATATTCCCTCATTAAAAGTAAAGCAAAAGTTCTCTTCAAAAACAGCCTGAAATTTGGTTTCTTGACATGTAAACTCAATTTTCCTTGATTTATAATACTCTACAACTCAGACTTTATTCCTTATGTACAGATGTTCTCGTGTTTAGTAAGTGTGGGATTCCTTTTTGGGGAAAACAGACCATCTCCAGTACCAGCCACTTGACTTTTAAATGAAGCCTGAAGGCACTAACATTTGGTCAAAAGTGGTCAAAAGGTTCAAGAGTGATGAGTGGGGAGGACAGATCATGAAACCGAAACAAACTGTTTTGTGTTGCTTCTGAACAGCAGAGTCTTTGCCTGTCTTGGCTGCCCTGGTAAAAGAAGTGTGTGGGGAAAGATTCCATTCATTTGTATGATAAAACACCCCGTAATCCTAACTTTAAATTAATAATTGCAAGATTACAGTTTTGTCTCTCTACATAATGATCAGCTGTTTCAACAACATAATTAACTATATGTGAGTACAAAGTAACACAAGGTACTAATACAAAAATCAGGGTGATTGTAGAATAAATATATCCTATTACTGTTCTTCAGTGCCCTACTGACAGGTTTCCAAACAGAAGACTGAAGACTGACTTAACAACCACCCTATTAATTTTTTGTTCTTCCTGATCATGAAAAGTTATTACAGTACAGAGCTAAGAGTTGCAGGATCAGCACAGCACATTTTTCAAATACAAGCGTATTTCTTTAGATGTTCTTGCAACTATCGCTGGAAAACAACACACATTTGGAAACTTACCAGTTCAGACTTGAAATATCCTATTGTGTTTTCATCTAACTGAAAGTATCTTCTCTTCCAGTTCTTCATCTGTTAAAGGAAAAGAAATATTTATGTATTTTATATTCAAAATACAAATATACTTACATGTTGTATATCATTCATATATTTACATCCTTAATCATATTTATAATTCTAGTCTGTTTATGATATTGTATAATTCCAATTTATTTATAATTATTCATCTATAATATTTATAATTTTTACATATTACATGATTAATGTGTGTTGTATATATTTATATAGTGCCCCCAAAATAATTCTGCAAGACTCTGTCCAATTTTTTTGAAAACTGCAAAAATTTAAAATTCTAGATGCTACCATTTTCTATTATAAGGATTTTTGAACAATCTCCACCAAAACTGTAGCAACTTAGCAGCACAAATACCCCATAAGAAATGTTAAAAGACAGTACATTAAAGGTTTCTAGTTTATTTTTAACTAAAAAAAAGGCATGTTACAAAAAGAAGCTTCATAATCCAAGATAAAATGAGTCTGAGGACTCAGGAAGCATGTTTATCTTGCTTAATCTAAACTATCTGTTCCTTCTTTGAGCAAAGCTTCATGTGAATAGCTCCACTTGTGTTAATGAGTCTGACAAGTTGTACAATTCTTCCTCTGAACTGAAAAATTAGCTTTTTCTAAACATTTTAGTGATTTTAAAAACCATGCAGACATTGAACTTCTGCCTTAATTTAGGTGCTTCTAGGAAGTGAAATAAGGATCTCTACATAACTGTAGAACAGAAGAATTCCTAGTTGCATGCACCAACCATAATGTGAAAGTCTTGGTGCACACAACTTTTTCTCTCCAAAACACCTCCAACAACATAACACTGAAGAAAGTCATGAAAAGAACTAACACAGACATAAGTTTTATCTTTAGCCATCCTTAATATTGTCAGTAGTGCTAAAGTTACTGGTAATTATGTCCTTTTTTTAATCATCTACTTGGTAAGTACAACTACCACCTTAGGACCTTTGTTCTCGCTTAATGAAACACACTGATCTCAAATACTTACCACTGCTCCTTGTTTTACACAGTAGCCAGCTTTGATAATAGCGTTATCTGGGGGATGCTTAGCAGTAAAATAAGGAAGGTGACTTTGTGACCGTTTCAAATAATTCCTATCACCCCCTTCACTGCACTCACTGATTTCTTCTTTCTAGAAAAAAGCAAGAAAGTTCAGAATATTCCATTTTTTCTAAAGGTCAAAGAATAACTATACTGGTTATAATAGGAAATAATTGTATCGTCCCACGCTCACAAATCCCATTTCCAATTTGTTTGAAAGGATAAAATATTTCAACTGATTTCTAGATACAACTAATGAGACTCTCCAAGGGCTCTGGTTGAGTACTTGCGAGCTACACTAAGAAAGTGCTGAATATTCTCAAACAATATTGAGAGACAGTCAATGAAGAATGTTACAGACCTAAAACCAAGATATATGCATGTATTTAGTGCAAACTCATAACATGACTTTAAGGGCAAAACACCAGAGGTGGCTACAGCAAAGAAAAAGCTATTTCTAGACCACAAGACACATCAGAATTCACCAACTTTTTAAATGCAGTTCAGGTGTATACATGTCATTTACACGATATCAATCCAATCTGTAACTATTTTCAGCTCAGGGAACTTCCAGAAACAGACACAGGTCTGAATCTTTAACACTGCACAGATTCTTCTTCCATGAGCTTGTCCAATCTCTTCAACTCAGAAAAGTTTCTTGCATCCATGCCATCTTTTGGCAAGGAGTACCTTATGTTTTATTACTCTCTGAAAGAACTCCTTCCCTTTATTTCACCTGGTTACACCATTAGCTTTGTTTAAAAGCCCATAGCTCTCATAGTGGAAAAGAAAGTTTACACCATCCACTTCTGCCAGTCATGATTTCGTGGAGCTCTTGCATCCTCCTTTAGTTATTTCCTTTGCACACGAAAGGGTACTAGCCTACTGAACTGTTCCTCATATGGACACCATTCCACATGGACCAATCATCCTTGAAATCTTCCTCTGAACCTTTCCAGTTCTAGTTTTTAAGATGGGAACAAAACTGGACACACTAATCAAGGTCTGGTTAAAGACAGGAATCATACAGCAAAGATGTTTTCAAGTTTGCTCCTTATTCTTTTTCTAGTAACACCTAATATCTGTGGATTTTTTCTCCACTGTTACTGAACACTGAGATGATTTTTTTTTTAGTAAAACTGTAACTCCTACCTCTCACTCAAGCGGAAATGGTTATTTCACAATCTAGTATTTTCTACTAAAACTAAAGATTGTTTTTCCCAGAATCCCTTACATCACATTTATTTTCATGGGATTTCACCTGCTTATCTTATTTGTTCACAGAGGCCATTTCATAAGGCCTTTCTGCCATAGTTTAATCTGCTGTCATCCTCACTGCCTCTAATAACATGGTGTATATATTAATCAGCTGACTTAATCACCTCCCTTTTTACCCACTTTTCCTGACAGTTAACAATGCCAAAGTTGTCTTTTTAACACCAACAATTAATTTCACACACACAAAGATGTTTTCAGCATACTGATATCTGTGATTAAAAAAATCAATACTCAAGTAATTCCTTACAGTCTTCTATAATTCTCTATAATCTTGTATAAAGGGAATAAAATCCTCAAAACACAAACCCTAGTCAGTATCAATAAAAGGTGCACATCAAAGTATAAGTCCTCTGAACAAGGTGAGAAGTTGACAGCTGTATTGTGATGCATAACCTATTCTCAGCTGCCAAAGAACAAAGCTTCCTCTATCAAACACCACCACACTTGTCTTAAGGGTATCACCTGGGTAGGTGTAATGATAGGAACACCGCCAACAATTTCTGTCCTGTAAGACACTTGCTTCTTTCCACCTGGGCTTTCAGCTTGACGATTTGCATTATCCATTTGACACAGAGGATCAGACTGCTTTGGTACCTGGAAGTGGAATATGATAATTAACATAAAAAGTTTTATGAAGACCTAAAAAAAGCCCCAATCATTATTCAAGCATTTTTTATTTGTCCTCAGTAAGATTTAACACAAAGCTCTCTAATTGTAAAAGGCTAGAAATAGCTTACAAGAAAAGCTGTTGCAATGACTATGATTTAGTTCTTAGAAGAAAACTGGTGCCAATAAAGATATTCCATCAGGTCTCTTGAAATCTGAAAATCAACTCCCAGCTTTGTCAGAAGTGCTATACTTGATCTTCAAGAAGCATTGCTAATTTGTGGAAGAACTGGTTCATTATTTTTCACTTCCTTTCAGTTTTAGTAATAAGTGCTTTAGCCTGGAGACACCCCACTGCCTGTAGAGCTAGCACAGTAAGGCCACCAACACAGAGCTACAGTATTGAGACTTCTGTCAAACAGGATGCCTGACCAGGATGACATTTGCACTCACATTCCAACACTTGGCATGAAGACTGTGTGTACTGCCTCCATTAATCCTACATACATTGCTCAATTCTGTCCAAAATGACCCTACCTATTTCTAACTATTAGATAATTCTCTCAAATGTGGAACTAAAAAAAAAAAACATCAGAACACCACAGCAATTTAATCTCCCCAATAAATGTCTTGATCTAAAATGTTTACTCAGATTGCTGAGTTTGTGCAAGAAGTAAACATCTGTAACTTAAGAAGTGCACTAACAATTGGCTAAGATATTTTCCTTTATAATCTCCTTTCAGCCCTAATATTAATATAGTAATTTTGTAGTGACTTCAAGAGATCAATAGTCTCACACCAAAATATCCTAGCCAGCAACCTACTCAATATTTACATAGGACACCCAAGTTGCTTCAGCAAGAAGGGACACGCAAATCCCCTTTACACAGTGCGTTACCATGCAAGACTGGGGCACCTTCAAAACTTGAAATTGAACTGATCTAGACAAAAACAAAACCACTTTATAGTCTGCTGTCATTCTAGTTCCTATGCCCAGCACTGCTTATTTTACAAAAAAACAGCCTGCAAAGAAGTACAAACAGTTCTGAGAGCACAAATGTCAGCCTGGGACAGCTTCCTCCTGGCCAAGGGAAGGTGGCACTCAGCAGCTTGCGCAGCTGTGGCATCAGGCTCATTCTCTCACTTCCACTGTCCCCTCAGCCTTGCACACCCCCCAGCTTTGCTAGCACAGCTAAAAGGTGACTCCATTCACAGCCTCTGGCGCTGAAGGATAAGACATTCTCCTAGTGCACACAGATCATGGGCCTCAGCCTTTCGAGAGAAGGACCTTGTAGCTACAGCTTCATGGACAAGTGCTTCAGCCATCAAACTCCTACTTAAAATGTTACAGACCAAACCCACAACCACCTTCTCACATGAATGCGTTTTCAAACAGTACTCAAATAGGTACACAATGTGCTAGACTGCAAAGGTTCATCGTTATTTTGAAATTACCAGCACCCAGAGTACTCAAAATGCAACGAAATCTTGGACGATTACAGTCGACAGCAAGTAATGCTCATATGAAAATTAATAATTGAATTATCTTAATTATTTGATTAAATAATTGGTCATACTAAATAACCTCCGAACAGATTAACAGTTCAAAGGCTTGTTCCTTCAAGGACAAAAAATACTATTGATTTCACCAGCCGTTTAGAATGCAAGTTAAATGTATGATAAACAGCTTCCAGACTAAATTCCAATTTGATGCAATTAATTCTTTATTCACTCTTATTTCTTGAACTGGAAACAATTCAAGCTTGGTTGTGGTGTGTCCTCATGAAAAACCCAAGTGAGAAGGCTTTGTGTTTCTGGTTTGTTTTTTGTTTTTTTTTTTTTTTTTTTTATTTATTTATTATTAGTAGTAACAGTTTTATAACTCCAAAGAAAGGGCTACATTAAAACAATTCAAATGACTTATGGAAACATCCTTAGATAATCTAAAAATGAAAACGTTACTAACAACAAATACAAATGTGCACATCCATGCTCAGAACCCCTTCTTTGTAAGGGCATGCTCTCAACACAGTTCGTCATCACTTCCCCGAAACTGGAGAGAAAACAAAACCGTAACTTCTACCTCCTGAAAAGACTGAGGTAATACATGAATTTTTTCTATCATGAGATAACAAGCTATCCTGGTACAAACCAGAAATGTAATTTAACACTTATCAGAAGAACACATTAATATTTCTTTGAATGGATGTTACCTGAAATCAGGAAAGAGCCTTTGGAACATGGCATGATGTGTTTGCTCATTATTTTAGTGATACTTTAAGAAATACAAACTTTTGACACCAGGCACATGTACATGTATCTTTTCATTACTTGCAAGTGTCTTCGGGATATTTCAATTAATATTAAATATATATGGGTAATTTCAAATTATTAGAAACCATCATACACTGTAATGAAAAAAAATATCACAATTTTGTCTAATTTCCAAAGCAAAAAGTAAAATAAACACAAGTTTAGGAGGAGTTCTGTACAGTTTCTCCAAGTCTAGGAAAGCCAAACCAAGACTTGTTTGTAGAGATAAAAAGACTACTCTAGCATAAGAACTGGAGGCAAAGGTTACATTTAAGCACGTTGAGACAGTCACCATTTGAAAGTATTACTAAATAGCAACTAAACCACTTACTGTGATTTTGGTAGCTTTGTTCAGAACATTTACCCATTCAACTAGGTCCTGCTGATCATTGGCTTGTAGAAAGTATTTTCTCATCCCTGCATTCATAACTGTTAAAAACCATTAAAAGTTAACAATACTGAAATTTAAGAGCAAACTTAACACCATCATAAAAAGATCTGATTTCAGATGGAAAATCCAGTTGAAGTATTCAAGCTCCCTGCTGCATTTCTTTTCAGAAAGTCATCTTAAGACACATACATTCACTTGACAAGCTTGCTTTATTCTAAAAAAAAAAAAACAACACCCTATTTTTTTTTTTTTTAAAGCTCTCCACTTAAACAGCACCATACAGAATTTGCTAAATGATTTTTATTACATAGAAATAAAGCCTTGAATTTTATCACAATTTTCTACAGCTCCATTGCCCTTTTCTCAATTTTCCTAAGCAACGAAGTTTTATACTTGGAGACTTCTACAATTTCTCCTTTTAATGCTCTGGCCATTATCTGTTATCCTTTGCAACAAACTCATTAACGTGACTGATTACTGATTTTTTTTTTTTTTTTTTTTAAAAATTTGTGGAAAAAACAATATTGATCACTAAGTATATGATGGGCAGGACCAAATGACTTTAAAACAGCCAGAACATAAAACTTTATTTTACTTTAGTGACTTGGCAGAGAAAGCATATTTTTAGTAAGTTTATATATATACCTGGCAACGCCTAGCATACCTTTATCCACAAAGGACAAACATGTTTCTGTGTTAACAGCAAAAAAATCACGGCTAGTTTTTTCACACACTCTAAGAACTTATCCTGAAATTAGTTTTAAGGTGAACAGTGCCTAAAACCTTCCCAAAATTTTGGAGCATTGCAGCTAAAGTCTGAACAGATTTCACTGCTCTACCTGCAACATAACAGTTCTTCAGGTCATTGCTAACAACAAACACATGCCAGAAACAGATACTTTTTACTCTTCTATCATCTTTCTCCCAAAAGTGGATGGTTTGAAGCAAACGTTATTAGATGCAAATATAAATTCAAAATATAGAAGTGTATGAGTTGACTGAAACAACGACTCCCGGTATTTAAATAAAGACAATAAATGTATATTCTTCCTCTAAAAAGTATCAAAAATGCTTTAATAAATCAGAAATATGAAAAGCTTTAAGCCAGGATCTTGGATCATTAAGGCTTTTTAGAGCTGGCCCACTGACAAGAGCAACTTTACAACTGATGAAGACAAACACCTCTACACATGCACATGTAGAGGAATCTGTAGATGGTTCTGAATTGACACGCTAGGTACTAGACCAGAGCCCCTGAAGCCTTACACACAAGGGTGATTTACCAAGTGTTTCATGAGCTCCAACACAGAGCCTGCACAAGTCCGGTGGAGCTGCCTTCTCCGGGCCTGTACAATACCGAACACGGCAAAGGACATCTTCACTAACTGTCATAAAACCTTCAGGCATTTTCAGTACCGTCATCCTCTGAGCTAAAACTCTTATGTGAATGCAGCCATAAATAATGGTTATTCATAAACAGAGCAGAGGCGGATTCCAGTCTCTACAGGTACTTTGGTGAATGCCAATTGCTTGTCAAAAAAATCTCGAATTATAGTAAATTCTGGACAAATTACAAGAAAAAAAATCTAAAAAAAAGACTGTAAGGGGCTTTTATGATTAGCTAAAGCTTTACCCAAGTTTAAACAAGTTTAGGTATCAATAAACCTAGAAGGTACCCCAAGCAAATTATTTTTCTTCAGTGCAGCAACAGAGGCTGAAATTTAACACAACAGCATTGCCTGACAGTATTTTTATATCAATTAAATCAACTCTTTTATCACTAATACAGATAAAAATAGTTACACTACTTGTCTTTATAGTTGACAGGCATGCCATGTTTCTGAAAACACCGATCATTTTTGATTAGCTTATTAATGCTTCAAAAATTTCAAACATCTGAAAAACAGCTCTCACCTACTCCTCATTAAGCTGCAATACGAAAAGCCACAAAAACACCTTATGAAGAAGCCAACATTTCCCTTGTACTAAAGAGGAAACAGTGAATACATGCTGGTTTTAAAAAATACACTACCAGCTGTATCTGGTAACAGAATTGCAGAACATTATCTTTGTCTCAAATTTCTGAAGAAAGTACTTGATGCACATGCCGCATGCAAGAACTTACCAAAACAGAATTCTGCCTTTGGCCTTAGCTTAGTTGCATCGCTAACCTAGTAGGGAAATGAAGATTATAAATATCACTGTGTATACAAAATATACATCAGACATCACAATTTTTTTTCCTCTTTCAAGTGGCTAAATTTGAAGATTAGCATAGCAAGCTTGTTTGGTATAAAGATATACAGATATAACAAAAAATACTCTACATAAAAGTCAGTTCAAGATGTGCAGCCTATGGTGAGACGACAGCTGAAGCCATATGCTCCTCTTCCTTAAGTTTAAGGATTCACTACCGGACAAAATGTTGAAATTTGAAAACACAGCTCTTCTACTTGCATTTTGAAGTTCTACATCTCAACTGAACTAAAAAGTCAAGGACATTTCATACTGTCAAGGACATCAGTTGTATTTTGGTTCATTAACATAAAAAGAATAATAGCCACTTTTCTTTAAGAGTCTCTGCAATGTTGCAGTTAGGGGAGGAGCAAAGGTGTCTCCTGTTTTGAGAGAGGCGTTGCCATTTTTTATATTATACAGCATGTCTGTCAAGGGTGGGGGAGAAGGCAAAGCAGTCTCTCACATCAAAACCTTTTTTTTTGGCCAGAAACAAAACCCATGTACTACATAACTAGAACAACCATGGAAAGTTAGAGTCTCTGCAAAGCGGGCACAACACTTGAGCTACCTTCAAGGCACACACAGGTGCAAAGGCACGGGTGACCACCCCTGCTCCCATTAAAAGTGAGATACAAGACTGCAGATTTCTTAAGACAATTGTGAGGTTTGGGGCAAAGTAAGCATAGAAGGAGGAAGCCAGGAAGGACATAAGCAGGTCTCCACAGACATTTCTGTACTTGGGATGTAACCAGCATCAATGATATCTTTTACAAGAATAAAAAAAATACGAAACAAGGAAGGTGGAAAGATGCAGCATGACAAAAAGAAAAGCAAAGGAAGGATGAGAAATGAGCAGAAAGACAAGAGAAGGTAAATTATATTTCTCCACTTATTTGCTAATGCAGTATCTGCCACAAATTTAACCATGGAGACTTTCTTAGCTCACAGTTTTCTTTCAGACATATTTGGAAGTAATTGTATACAGAGTATAAGGAACTAAGTATTTTCTAGAATTTTTTCTGTTCTGTCTATTTAAGATCATTATTACTTGCAAACTATCACACCCAAAAACTTATCTTTCACTTCATAAGTGGCCTGTCTTTTCTCCAAGACTAACTGGAATTCAAATACTCAAAGAACTGAAACATACAGTTCAGAAATACAAATTCTATGCAGCACAAAGAGCTGCCATTTGAAATCACAGAACAAACCTAGACAACACAGTAATTAGTCTGTTCTTATTTTAACCTGATACTATTGAAGTGTTTGTAACACTTGTCTAAAATTCAGGAGTAGCACACAAGCAAAAAGCTTCCCGTGCCCTACATAAAAGGCATCTAAAATTGTCTAAAGTTGAGGCCTTCAGAAATGGTCCTTGGTAGTTATCACCAAAAATTTAGCAACAAGTGTCTTGTGTATTATCTTACCTTTGAAATATAGGTGAGTTTAATGACTCCAACGGGTGGAGATCCAGAAGGAAGATTCTGAAACAAACCGTATGTTACAAAGTTAAACTAGTTTATTCTCATATCACAGTCAGTGTTTATGCATAAAAAGCAAGTAACTCAATTCCACAAACAAAAAGAAAATCCTACATGTTTTTATAGACAATACACAATGTATGCTTGAAACAGGATCTAAACTACTTGTTTATTACACATACATCTGTTAATCAACTAAAAACAGAAAGACTGCTAGAAACAATACAAACAGTAATTGTTTCAGAGGTTTATGTATTTCACTAGAGGAAAAAGGATTCTTGCAGGTCTGCATCCAGGAAATCCGGAACGAATACTTTTTCCTTAACAGATGTTAGCGTCTTATGTATTTTGACCAGGGCAGGCGGAAGGGACAAGAAGTGACATTCATCTATTACGTCAGATACTTCAAAGGCCATCTCATGTATTTTTCAAAAGAGATTGAAAAATCATAGTCTTATAATTTAATATTAAAGTTATTGCAGGGAAAGACCCTGATACTTCCTAAAGCTGAAGTTAAGCCTAAATAGATTCACAGTCCAAAAAGGAGCTGTCTGTTCTTTTTACATCCTTGCTTAATACACTAATCTTTCTGTTTACATTACTGTTCACAATCAGCTAGTAGCCTAGAAATACAACAGTTAAATAGAGCATCACAAAAGATGTTTAACTTTTTTATTAACTGTTTCTGATAAAACATTCGTCCTAATGACATCTGATGACACCAAGCTGTGCGGTGTGGTCGACACGCTGGAGGGAAGGGATGCCATCCAGAGGGACCTTGACAGGCTTGAGAGCTGGGCCTGTGCGAACTGCGTGAAGTTGAACAAGGCCAAGTGCAAGGTCCTGCGTGTGGGTCAGGGCAATCCCAAGCACAAATACAGGCTGGGCGGAGAATGGGTTGAGAGCAGCCCTGAGGAGAAGGACTTGGACGTGATGGTTGATGAGAAGCTCAACATCAGCCGGCAATGTGCACTTGAAGCCCAGAAGGCCAACCGTATCCTGGGCTGCATCACCAGCAGTGTGGCCAGCAGGTTGAAAGAGGTGATTCTGCCTCTCTACTCCGCTCTCGTGAGACCCCACCTGCAGTGCTGCGTCCAGCTCTGGGGGCCCCAACATAAGAAGGGCATGAAGGTATTGGAACGAGTCCAGAGGAGGGCCATGAAGATGATCAGAGGGCTGGAGCACCTCTGCTATGGAGAGAGGCTGAGAGAGTTGGGCTTGTTCAGCCTGGAGAAGAGAAGGCTCTGGGGAGACCTTATAGCAGCCTTCCAGTATCTTAAGGGGCTATGGGAAAGTAAGAGAGGGACTTTTTACAAGGGCAAGTAGTGATAGGACAAGGGGGAATGGTTTTAAACTGAAAGAGGGTAGATTTAGACTAGCTATTAGGAAGAAATTCTTTACTGTGAGGGTGGTGAGACACTGCAACAGGTTGCCCAGAGAAGCTGTGGATGCCCCCTCCCTGGCAGTGTTCAAGGCCAGGTTGGATGGGGCTTGGAGCAACCTGGTCTAGTGGAAGGTGTCCCTGCCCGTGGCAGGGGGTTGGAACTAGATGATCTTTAAGGTCCCTTCCAACCCAAACCATTCTATGATTCTATTCTATGATTCTAATTTCATTCCTTTAAATAAAGCATTGTTTTCCATATACTTTTTTCCATTACAATTTCTACTTTCAAAATAGCTCTTTATGTTACAGTGTCATTCTTCCCACTACAGGCCTCCCTGGAGACCATAAGAATGGTACTGCATCTGCCTGCTGATCTTTCCCCCAGCTAAACTGCTCTTTGTCATTCTGTAGTGCCTTATGAACTTCGACATTCAAAAGAGGAGACTAATGCTACCCACAGAGTCAGAAAGACAGACAAATAATTGGTCTACACTTCATTCATATTTCAAAGATAAGAAGTAGGTTAGGTTTACTATAGACTGGTAACACTGAATTTTAATTTAAAAAGTCTTCCCGTTTTGCCCAAATAAACAAATTTAAATTTTACTTGATCAGAATGATTTTCATCCCAGCACACACCAGTTTTATAAACTTTATATTAGGATAATAATGTGTGGTTAATGGTGGACTTAAAAACATTATTTCTTTGAACAGCTGAACTGATTTTCACAGATACTAATAGAGCATTTCTATCACAACAAAGGGCCCAGTGAAGTTCTGCACACACCACAGACTCATCCTATATGAAGAGTTTCACCACTTCAAGGATTAAGAATGGTCTCCACACAGTGGCTCTATAAAAGCTCTGTAGTTGTTCAAAACTAAAGCAGCAGTGGAAGAAAATCAAGAAGCTTCAACTTGCCCCTTGCAAGGCACACTTTCATTTGTGCATGAACTCTAACATAAAAAAAAAAAGAAGGTAAGAAAGCCTAAACTAGAAACTTTAACAGGTGTGCACTGCAAATATCATTAGTCTTAAAACTTCTCAGGAACTGCAATTTCTATGGCATTTAAAGTTTTCGCCCACGTGCCCTGGTTATGTCACAGGAGAAACTGAAGAAAAGAACTGCTTCATATCACTTGTTGAGATCAAACGTTTGAAGTCTCTTATTTCCAGAAATTTCTTTTTTTCTCCTTAGTAAGAACTTCTGAATGCTTCAGTCACCAGTCACATTCATTGAACTACACATCAGTTAATTATTTTTTTTGTTGGTTCCTTTGAACAGTAGACTTCTCATGCATTTTAACTGTGGTCTTCCTGGCAGAATGCTAAATAAATATTCTTTTGGCAGACAGTTGTCAGCTGACCTAGATCCTACACTTTCACTGCCTCAGTACCCAAACCCTAAGCAATTACCTATTCTCCGCTATGCTAGAAAACACATTGATGCATGTACATTGCAAAAGTAACTTTTATATAAAGGATGCTGTCCATCAGGATGGATACAAGCTTTCCTCATTCATGTACCATTCACACTGTGTTGAAATTGCAAGCATCATTAGAAATTGATTTTCAATGACTGATTCTGTTGAGGTAAAGTAATATGAAACAGCTAACTGACCCATGTAATGCAAGGAAAACGACATACTTCTACATAAGGTTAAAGGTGAACTAAAAGATCTGTGTAGTAAAACAAGTATGTGATTCAGCTCACCCGGTTATATTTAGATAGCACTACCTAGTGCCTGCGAGAACCTGCAATGCTCACTCAAGATAATTAATAGAAAATAAATACAGCACATCATGATTCAAAACTAATGACAGATTTATACGTAGGATCAAATTCAGGTTCCTGTATGACCCCTAAATCTCCTGTCAATACTTAAATTCCATACATGGGCAATTCATCTATGTTCAAGTTCTTTTTAATGTTTTACTATTGAGTGCAATTGGCAACGTTTTAAATAGAAATATGAACTATATTTTTTCTTTAAAAGACTGCACATATTGACAAAGAAGAAACACTGATTTACAATTATTTCACTTACATAACTAATTTTTTTTCCCCTAGCTTCCAGGTCCATAAGCTAACACTAAACCCTATTTTTCTTAAGTAAATTTGTTAAAAATATCTGAAAAAGTGGAAATTGATAGAAGCCAGGAAACTATTGCCAAGAACATCTCACCTGTGGGTTATCCATGTACCACACCAGACTGTCTTCTCGTGTGTCCAGAATGAAGTACCGCCGCAGAAATTTCCCACTATTCTCATTTTCTTCAATATCTAGGAAACCACAAATGCGATTCTGACGATCCACATAAGGCATTTCTGACCCTGAACATCACACTGAAAAACAAAAAGCACAGAAGTTAAGCGAAGTTCCTCGTTACTAATTTTAAGACTGTTCTGTGCCTACCCATGACATTTTCAGCAGTTTCAAGTAGAAGCTTAAAGAAGTTTCTACAGAAGAATAAGTGAAGCGTAGCTGTTTCCCCCCACTACCACTGAATTTTTAAATCAGCCTTTCTTACTTCTTTGAAGCACATACCTAAGGTATCTACTACCCTAAGTGCAAAGACACAAGTGGTAAACAGTAGGTGAGCATCAAGACTAGCTTTCACAAGATCACTAAAGAATAATCAAAGATTCTCCTTCACAACTCACACAGAGCTGAGATAATGCTAGGTTTACACTTCCTCCTTTGACATTGCCTTTCATGGTCAAGAAAGGATCTTTGACAGCAGCTCTACTGTTCAACGTGATTTTTCATATTTTGATTAAGCAAATTCAACAAAAGGGCTTTTAGAAACATTGCTCACATTTTTCTTTTCTCCTACAAAAAGAACTTCATGTCTAACAATGTCTAAGAACAGACATCTTTTCATCCTTATACATTAAATAGTCAAAATGAAGTTGTGTGTGCAGCAGAGATGAGAACTCATTTGCTAGTCCAAAACTGAAATCCTCACCATCCACATGGTACTAAGTTTGAGGGTAGCAGGCTCTTTTTTTGTTTTAATTTTGGGATGGGGGGGGGTGCCTTTTTTTGTTTTGCTTTAAAAAATAAAGAAAAAAATCTGTACTGCTGACCACCTACTCCCATTTTGCCTGCTTCACCTTTTATGGCTCTGTCTTACTGCAGGCTATTGCATCATTTTTTTTGCTTCCTTTTATTTTATGGGACAGTCATTGTAAGACCAAAGCCTTGTAAGACCAAATATAAATTTGCATACTCCTCTAAAAATGGCAATAAACCAACATTTAAATATGCCAAAAATCATATCAATGCAGAGCAGGAAAGAAACAATTCAGTCCTCTTTACATTTTGTTACAAAACTCAAATAGTACATATCCAAAAATATTAACGTGAAACACAGGTTTAACCACTTCACACTTTTCGTAGCATCTTCCAGCTTTCACTGTGTAAAATAATAGGACGTTTCTTTTTAATATTTCTGGAAATTGTTTACCTTTACTATTTCCTTGCTTAAAGTTATTTGATTTAAATATAGTTATCTATACAATGAGGCAGACACCTGATAACTATCTGTATCTAGCTATTGATAGACCACAGTAAAACATGATATACAGCTAAGCACATTTTTAAGTGTTTAAGCATACATTTATTTTGGGAGATCAGATATACAAAAATGTAGACATATGCTCATATTTACAGATGTCCTTTTATATGACTAATCAGAATACTAGTCAAATTTTACTTCAATCACTTTGAGAAACAATTTTTTAAAAATCTATTATCACGATTCTGATACCATATCAGAAGAATTTCTATTTAACAGTTTTAAGTCATTTAATTCAATCTGTAAAATAAATAACCTTTTTTGCACCCAACACCAAACTAACCTCCTGGTGCCGACTCAAATCTGATACACTTAAGTCTGGCATCAGGGACCAGATCTAACAGACTCAATTCAGCAGTATTTGCAAAAAGTTGAAGAGACTGCAGTATCATAGTGATGAGAGACTATTAAAAATTTTAGGTTTTTTTTTAATATAAGCTATTAAATTCTAAAGTTATATGCATTTTTGTGTATAACAAAGTTAACACATTTGTTTGAGATGCAAGACATTTTCCATATAGCTGCAAGGACATTGGGTGGGTATAAGCCTTACATTAAGTGCTTGACTATTTATTCTTCTTTCCACCTCCAAAAGGTAAAAGACTCTCCATATTTAAGGTATGCAACGATGGTTTAAAACTTCAAAGGCATAGGTTTGTTCTTCAATGAAGTAACAAAATTTACTAAGGGAATCTAAGTTTTATTAAGCATGCTCATCACAATTTAAATATCACAGATCTAAGACAAGTTCCGTAACCCAGTTATAGTTATAAGTAACAGCAAAAACAAACACGTGAGCACTCTTAAGACAATGTCATAATTGTAACAAACATTCATCAGTAATTCACATGCTGGCTCTTGGGATCACTTAACACTGAAGCAACATCTCACTATAAACACATCTGTAGCTAGGGGCAAGCTTAAGGGTAGCTACCCTCTAAATTATATCTTTTAAGTAGGCAGAACTTGGCATCACACATTGTTTTCGTTTCAATGAATTAAAAAAACCTGTCATTTACCAGTATTGTCCTCAATTGTGCCACATGGTCCCTCAACAAAACACACAGCACTTCTGGGAGACAATTTCAGCCTAATATCAACAGTTTCTGAAGCCCAGAAAAGCTTTGTGCCTAAAAAAAGCAAATATTGGTGGCTGGTTTCCTGTTTGAGCAGGCTTAAGCTGCGTTCTCTCGAGATGTGAAGAAAACAAAACAAGGAAAACTTGTTTTTGAAACAAGATACAAATTGATTAAGAATCCAAATAAATGTTAAAGCATCTATCTTTCAAAAAACCTTTAGGAAATACGAAAGGAGGATACTCATAACGCTCCATTATGAGCATACAATTAGCTAAAGTTGAACTATCCAATACTTCAATTTTTTTTTGCCAGGGTAAAAGATAAAATTCAGAAGCTTTCTCTTTTTTTTTTGTCAATAAACCAACTTTCACAGAAAAAAAACGCTAAATTCATACAGATTTTCTATTTCAAAGTACTACTAGCTAATTTCTAGCCTACAAAATAATACTATTTGCAGTTCCTTTGTCCTCTGATGAAAATACAAAATAAACTATCATTAATTTTAAAACTTCAGTTGTATAACTGCTGTTTTCTTCAGATTAGTTCAAAATTCCTCACGGGATTACCGACATCTAGCAGACTGATGCTCTTAAAGAGTAAGAGATAAAAAACCCTCTAACTTTATTATGAAATTGAAATCAAACATGAAATCATGCAATCGTTTTCCAGTTTTGAAAGTCTGCTTCCATCATATTAAACCTTGGCAAGATTCCACTGGAAATTAATACCGATTCTATTCAGCTTTCATTAACAAACCACAATTTGTAGCGTGCATAAGAAAAATCAATTTGTGCCTTTCTTCCAGTTAGTAAAGCAACTGAACACACATGACAAAATCACCACAACACCCTTCCTGGCAACTCCAGATTGAGTAAAAAAGCAACAAAGACGGAATTACCACATTACTTCCAAAGATTCATAAAAGGAATTGTAAGAAATCTGGCTGGAAGACCACCAGCCTAACAATTCACCAGAACTTCAACTTAAAAGTGTCTTCAGAATACGAATCCTGTCTTACATAGATATGATTTATTTTTTTGTGAAGTAATTATTTCAAGTAATTATAAAAAAAATATGCAAGTTTGTATACGTTTTACAGCTTTTATTATGCACAGTTATTTTCTGCAGCAGAATCTGCAGCACAGAACAGTGTAATAACTCTTCTGCCCACTTTTAGAATCAAATATTATAAAAAGATTATGTGTTCTTAGAAAGAAAAGCTGAAGCATCAACCCTATAACAGATTACACACAACTTCATTTTATTTTACCTTCCCTCCCTGGAGTGCAGGGCACAGGGGAGGGAGGAGATGTGGGTCACTGACATAGTGCTACTTCAGAAAAAGTATCCCCGTGGCCCATTTCCTCTTGGTTCTCACTATAATCCACCAAAAGCTAAAATACTTTTGAAAACCCATTTTGTGGTGTATATTGACACTCATGTAAGAATTCAGAAATCTCTCAGCTCCTTAAAATTCCTACTCAGAGGGCTGTGTTACAATCCAAACAGGGCATCTCACTTATTTTTGAAGTCTTACATCCCTCTTTCCAGTGGCGGTGTACTAATTTAAGTAGGTACATACCTCATCAGCTCAGCTTCTCTCAGCTTTCCCCTCTCACCACTTTTTTCCTCTGGGTTATACCATATACCAACACTCCTCAACATTTATATCACAAACCGAAGGCTGCCTGGCCTCCTGGGCACCACTATAAATAAAAATCACAGATCACCTTCTCCCAGTCCATAACTAAGTGCATGACTGCACAGCTAGAACCTGCAAAGGCACACAAGCATCTCGTTTCACCATTTATAACAGACGGCTTAAACTCTCCTACATTCATTTATATTTTTAGTTTCACACCAGCACCTGCTCGTGAGTTCACCTCCTTTACAGTTTGGTTGCAGCCTCTGTATCTTCAAGTACAAAGTCTATACAAGAGTATTAAAGTGGCATGTGAGGTAACATTTCTACGGCCCAATCTCTCCTTTGACAGCTAATGCTTGATTTCCACAAGCAGGCATAAACCACGGCCTGCTGGCTTACTAGAGAAAGCGGAACTTGGTATGAATAAAAAGACCATATAATAGGCTTTGCACTCTCCACATGAAAGCTTGATTACAAAATACAGCAAGATGAGCACCGCTCAGTACCTTTTAGCTTTATTTTACATACGTTTTCCTCAAGTTTTCTGTATAATTTCATTATTTTTATTTCTTTAATTTAGACTAACACTTCTACTTCCTGCTCTATTAGCGTACAGACATTTTGAACTTTGAATTTAACCTACCACAGGAGAAGACTTCAGGGTTCTTTTTCTATTAGCTAAGATTAAGAAACATACATTACTACTTACTCATCTCTACGAAATGATGAACAGTATTAATAAAACTACACTTGGTAAATTTAAAATGATGCCATGAGTCATGCCCATCGCTCCTCCCCACCCCCCTTTTTAAGCTCTACTATTTACACTAGCTCCATCACCGCCAAGGGAAGGCAAGCAGCATCCCCAGCAATCTCCAGTCTTTCCTGCAGTTTCAGGGACACCTTAATTATTGAGCGCTCTTGGCTTTTGCCTAGGCAATTACTATCAACTTCCTGCTGTAAATCACCTACTCTCCAGTTGGTCATCTCTTTTACTGGCCATTTACTCCATTTACTGACTCCCAAGGGTAAGGGATGAGTTCAGACTGTCCTGCTTATACCCTGAAGAACACAGCAATGAAAGCTTTCCTTCTTGAATACATCCAGGACAACGAAGAGGAGGAAGGGGAAAAAATAAACCTCAACCCTGAGACAACCAGCTCAGAATAGCCTCTGAAAACCAGTCACATAAATCTTCCAGGACAGTTGATCAAACTTCTTTATTTTCAATCCCTTGAAAACCTTCCAGTAGAGGCAGAACACCAAACAGATAATTTAAGCCAACAGACGTCTCTACTCATCTTTTACAAACCTCTTAAAGCCACAATTTTCTAAGTACCCAAAACATGACAGAAAAACACTAATGCCGGAGCTGGTGAGATGACTTGGGTACAATTCTGATGACAACTGAAGTTAATTTAGGATTGACTTTCAAAATTACACACTGAGTTTTTCTATTTCCCAAAGATCCTTCACTGATTTTTGTTCTAGAGGGTACAACAGACCTTGTAGCTTCTGTTAAACAGCAAGGAAATGACTTTGTTTCATATGCTTCTAGCATATCAATTGGCAACATTTTAACTACATCTACAAATGGGAACTGGAAGTCTCCAGGATATGCCAATCCCTAAATTTAGATTCCTTCTCTAAAGTGGTCAAGAAGAAGGAAAAAAGCAGCTGCAAAAGGCCAGTATTCACCTGGAAGAGAATTCCTAAGCATAAGAAGTTAATATTCAAAATTAAAAAACCTGAAATAAGTACCAATACCATCGACCTCTCCTATCCCTGATCAATCTATGAGGCATATCAAACAATCCATCCCTCCCCCAGCACCTAATCCACCTTCCAACCAGGCCACAATACAGAAGAATCATCATTTGCACTGATGAATCATCTAACAAAACCAGCAGTCTTATCTTGCACTTAAGTCTTACTCCATCATCATTCTCTCTTCAAAATGCATCTGATCTGCTGTTTTCCACAAGACCTGTCAAATCAGGGTAAGCCAGCTATTCCCTTCTTTACCAGTGTACCTCAGCAAGTCAAATGACTATTTTTATTCCATACTATCTACTACTTAAATGTTACAGCATTACTTCCAGGTGCTTTCAACTTCCACATATAACCAACGTTTATTAAAATATATATTTTACAACAGAAATGCATCAAAGCATACAGTCTGATATACCTTCTTTCAGTACAGCCTGAATCCAGTAAATCCTGCAACACCTCAACACCCTTGTTGTAATAATATGCCAATGAGAAACATTTGGCTCAAACTGAAGTGAGAAACAACCAAGATGAAGTTAACCACAAAAGATGCGTGCAATTAATGAACACGGACCACCACCATGTTCACCACTGCTACGCTGGCAGTTAAGGTTTTTCACAGCCATTTCAGTCTGCCTCCCAACTCCAGACACACTGCTCGCCAGAAAACCGCAATCATTCACCACAGACGATGATGTCAACCTACACACAAGCTCTTCATCTTTAGGCTAAACTGCAGTAACGTTACCCTTGTCAAGATAAAAATATCAGTATGTTTTAAGGGAGTTCTAAGGAAAATGTTCTGAAGCTACCTGAATCCATCATCTGCTGGCCTATTTCAAATACTGACCTGCAAGTTCCACGATGGAACAGATTGGTACTGCCTCAAAAACTTCCGCAGGAATTTCTGCAAGTGATGTTTCACGCTCTTAATTTAACCCCTTTCCTCCATTTTAAGGTATTCGCGATAGCAGCCAAAGGCTTTGGGATATGACGAAATGAGGAAACGCAGGGCACAGGATGCAAAATTCCTCTCTATCACTGATCTCTTAAGACAGTCAAAACAAAAAAACCTCACCTATTTATGGTTTTTGCCTAGCTAAAACCAGTATTTTAATCGTCCTTCTAAGTGCACAGAGCTAACGCAAATAAAAGGAAGCATCCTGTGCAATGAGGCCATAAAAGACACTCTTGAAATTTATCTATTAATAACTTATGAGTGATGCCTAGCCTGGAAAGCAATGAAGTAAAATAACAAAGTTAAATGACAGTGAAAGAATACATTCAATAGTGCAAAGTTTTTACAACAGTCAGAAGTACAGTTTTCATCACTTCATATTAAGTCTAGGTAACACAAAGTTACTCAAAATGAGATACAACCAGACAGATGAGCACAACAGAGGAAAACAATATAGTTACACTAATTCACTTCGAAAAATCTGTTTTGAGGATTGTATGAGATAAGTCAAAGCTTATTAATTTCAGTTACAGACTAGTTAAAATGCTTAATAATGAAGGTTCAGAGTTGATTATTATTTGCAATTATTTTTGATGTTATTATGGGCCTTTTCAAAATTTTAAATAAGCGCTGTACATAAAACTCCAAATACGACAAATTAGGTCCTCGTTCTTGAAAATGCTTGCGTGCATTAGTCTATAGAAATTGTTCCATTCATGACAACTAAACCAAATTAAAAATTAAGCAGGGAATAAGCACATTACTTATTAGGATTACTTATTATTACTAGATACTCATTGATAAAAAAACAGTTTAGTTTCATTACTAGCAACTGTTTCATCTAGGCCAGTCACTCTGAAAACTCAAGATTCCACACACTGCCAGCTATTTCAAATTCAACCCCAACCTGTCTTCAAATATGAAAAGGCAATAGCCTCAAAAGCATCCCAATGACTTTGAAGGACTAAGACGATCTCCATCAAACTAGAAGTCCTAATGAAGCTTATTTGACCTGAGGAAGTTCAATACAAAAAGAAGGTAAGGCTGGTTAAAAAAAAAAAAAAGTTTGCCATTTTTGAGACAGTGTTGCTGATTTTCACTCTGAATCCTGGGTAGAAACTCCCCAGCACAAACAAACACAGACCTTCTTCCTGTGAAATATGCAAAAAATCAAAAGGCCAGCTGCTTAGGAAATGAACAAGTTGAAAATATCTTCCTCAGTTTTCACAGAGTACTCTTACATTGTTAAAGAAATAGCAGCATGTACATAAGAGTGTGGGTTTAAGTAGTACTTCCAAAATTAATCTGCCACAACCAAAATGTTGTGCTGAAAACACTGGGCAGAAGCCAAACAGAGGGAAACTTAGCGTTGCAATAGTAAAAGATCACCTTTTACGTATAGATCCAAAGGCAAGTTCCAAATTTAAATGCAAGAATATCATACTCGGACTAATTCCATTAAACTATACATGTTTAAGACAGTCTAAAGCCAGCTCTGAATAGCTGAATACCTCCAAACTGTGATTTCACATTACCTATGTCTACTAGCAGCACAGCATATTACAGGCCATCTGAACACAAGTTTAAGCCACATTTAACAATTTTGTCTACAGTGAGCTCAGAACAAAGCAAGCAAACATATTTAACGCTCATAACCAAACTGTGGAGTCTAACAAGGACTTGAAATAACTGATTTTTCAGTTCATTTAAAGTATCAAGTAACAAAAAGAATATGATCAGGTATTTGGTTTGACCATTTTTAAAAATGTAAAAGGATTTAATGAAACCAAAGCACACAAAGCAAGTAACTGATTATCAAATTTGATTTTATAGATCTAATTTAGCAAATTGAATGCAGAATAACAAAATGCAATGGCTCATCTACATTAATACTTTGGGAAGGAAAAATTGTTGCTGTTAAGATTTCACCTCACTTATTTTAAGACTGTGAGACTCTGCGGTACAGACCATGTTCAGTTCATTGCATAAGCCACTGTGTGGGCCAAAATTCCTGCTACCACGAAGACACGATGTCTCCTCCAGAATCTAGCTTACTTATCAATCACATTAGTACTACACAAGGATTCACAGCAATTAGGACTAACCTCATAGCTCTTCAGTAAGTACAAGTTTAGTGAAAGTTCTTTAGGAAGAATAAGGCGTCTGTCTCACATAAATGAACCAATACTCATTTACAGAACACATACCAGCTCCTGTTTACC
The DNA here is from genome assembly GCF_013368605.1 of Nyctibius grandis. Classification (NCBI taxonomy): domain Eukaryota; kingdom Metazoa; phylum Chordata; class Aves; order Nyctibiiformes; family Nyctibiidae; genus Nyctibius; species Nyctibius grandis. The sequence continues at coordinate 100,144,554 of NC_090661.1, read as the reverse complement.
ATGGTGTGCGGAGAAAATTAAGCTCCCATCAAATGGCAAGGTTTTCAGGTCATAACTCCCCCCCGCACCACCACCTTTTTCATACTTCTTAAATTAAGAAAACGAAATCTCACTCCGGTATATTTAATAAAAGTCTCACCTAACACAGAGAGAAACCCTATAAAATAAAAGCTTATCTGCAACGATAGGTTTTGTACCATAGTGTAGCAGCACACTAATACTTCACTGAAAAGCACATACTTCTCTACCACTTCTCACACAATTCATTTGCAGCAGCCTTCCTCCCTGGAAGCAAGCTGTGAGCCCAAGGAATTGTTCTCCCACCAGGTACAGCCCATGCCTGTGGCTGACTTTCTTCCTTACCGTTCTTCTGATTTGTGCAATGACACAAATACCAGGCTACTGCACAGCTGTTGTTCTGCACTGACATTGGTGTTTCTCAAAGTGTAAATTACAACACATATGGAGAATAACAATGCTCCACCTATGGAGTAATCCCAATACTACCAGGAAGTCATCAGGCTCCTGGCACTTTGCAGGATTGCTGCCTGGCCTACACACAGCAAGACAGAAATACTCCAGAAGAATCGCAAGTCCTATGTATGTGCCACAATATGCCTGGAAATCCTGAACTTACCATGAGCATGCAACAGACTGGTTTTTAATATACTGTACTGCAGCCTTCCCCCACAAAGGGGACAAATGGGCCTCCCTAAGAAATCCTGCTCCTTCACGCAAAAATCAGGGCACCAGCACAAATTAGCAAAACAGCATAAATAAATTATAGCACCTACAATGAATCTGATTTAAGGAAGGGAAAAAAAAAAGTTAACGAGAAAAAAATATACCCAAAGCCTGAAGTCCTGAATAAGCAGGAACACTTCTGAAGCAAGAACATCCTTTAAGCACTGCTACCTACCTTTGCAGCAGTGGCGCAGAAACAGGCACTGAGTCTACTAGCTACAGAAATAACTTGCCAGATGAATTATTAGTCCAGCCTAAGTTTCCATTTGTTATTATAAGCCTCCCTAAAGAGTTAACCAATATAACAACATCTTTTGAAGTGCAGTTTTGAGAGGACTGCTCACTCTTAACAACAAACCTGACATGTAACTGTTTCAGGGCTTAACAGAAGAAGAACACTTAATTAAGTCACTAGTCTGAACACGTTCAAACACATTTTCTTGAACATGGGATGTAAATGTGGTGGGTACCAAAGCACCCATGGAGAGCAGACACATCAAAACAATTATATATTAAACTAATGAATTTATCTCCAACCGGTCAGTATAGAGAGACTGTTCCTGGGAGTGCTGACTCTCAACGATGAAAACACATTTGCAAAGCCTGATAATTGCTGTCTAGTCTACATTTTCAGTTTACAGCAATAACAATATCATCTTATATTTCCACCAGAAGGATTTTTAAATCCAAAATACTTTTAGCTCTATAAATTTACTAATGACACTGCTCTTTAGAGGTGGCTGCAAATTCTTTTCCCCCTTGGGGGAGTGGGGAGGTAGACAAGCTATCTTTTCTCAACCTCTTTCACATGAAAAGTCAATAAATCAGACTGAATTTAAGAGATTCTGCCTATCACGCCAGCAGAACACATGAATAAAATTGATAGCTAAAACATCTGGATGTAATGGTTAGCTAGAATTAAAAGCATTTGCCAAAGAAGAGAGCAGTTGACAGAGGAACAGAGACAGCTTTGCTATTGCTCCCTGTGTGGCAGAATCATAATAGGAAAGATTTGCCTGGCTCATTCAGGTATTTTAAGCACTGTTTTTATACTTTGCTTTGCAAACAAAGCAATGCAGCGCTCCTTAAAGCTTTAAGGACTTGCTTTCTCTGTTTTTCACCGATCCAAGAGATTTCCAGTCAAAACTTCTTTTCCCCCTTTATTTTTCTGATTTTACTCCTTCTGCCTGGAGCTCACCCCTAGCTTCTAACTTGGGCAGACTCTTCACCTTCTCCCTCCTAGCACCGTGGAGCAACATGCTGCACGTTAGTACCGCACCTGAACACATCAAAACCTGACTGACACTTGTAACACTTCTGCATTGCACAGAGCTGCTACTGCTCTTAGCAGTTTCAGTATGAGAATGGAGGGACAGAGAAGCAGCTTGTCCCAGGCCACACAGGAAGCTTTTGGCAACACAGTGAGCTGAACCTGTTTCCCAAGTCCCAGAGCAGCAACCTCACCATTGAACCACCTTTCTTCCACATAAAATACCTGAAACTATTCAGATTTTCAAGGCAAAGGCATATGTTCAAACCTGAAAACTGTTTAAACTGTTGAATGCCACAAATGTCTACCAGACCTGCAACTCCCTACTCGTGCAGATAACATCTGTTAAAAGTAAGTGGCTCATATAGTTCTGCACCAGAAAGCTTAATAAGTTCCTTCTCCAAGATTAAAGAAACACCTACACATTCTAGATGCTTCTGCAAGTCCCTGAAGGGAGAAAACGCAGCTCAGTGCTGAGACAATGAACCAAGCTTCCTTCCTCAACAGCAACAAAACCCTGCTGCTTTACCTAGCACTAACAGGAAAGTGTTATTTATAAAACTGAGTCGTATATGAATACATATCTAAATGTCTCTCAAAGTTAAGCTACAGCATGTATCAAGATGACCTTAGACGTACAAATTTTCAAAGTCCTAATTTGAGAGATCAGTGTAAGAGTAGAAAACATTTTGAAACAGCTCAGCCATATCTCCTATTCCAATTCATTTCAGTCATTCTGTGCATTAAAGCGTAACTTCAAAACTTGAACTTGAACCATACTTGTTACGCTGACCTCTTCAGCAGGGAATTTTTTTAAAGCAGCTACATTATTTCTGTGTGTCAGATAAGCTCACTAGAATTTTGATATTTATGTTTCTCATATAATTTTATAAATCACTGAAAGCAATGCTTCTAGCCATGTCACATTTAGGTTCAAAACCAAAAGAATATGTGTACTGACTGTTGTATTTCTCGTATCAATTGTTACCTGGTGACATCTATAGCACTCACTCCACTTTGTAAAAACGTTGTATGCTAAAGCCAGTTACCTAAATTCCCATATTCTGGCACTGCAGTAAGCTACTATCCTGTATTTTCATGTAATTATAAAGCTGCACAAAGGTTTATTTGGCTTCAAATCCCCGTAAGTATTTTCTAAGAATGTTTCTATTGTTCAGAATTATCAGGGAAAAAAAACCCAAAGCCATCTTGCAAGAAAGATACATGCTCTTGTATCACAAGCCATTGTTTAGACAAACACGGACATACAGCTGGATACAAGAAAGTGCACACCATGGCATGCAAGGAAACTTCTCACTTAGAGCTTGCACTCACTTCCCAGTACTGCTGGTTTGCTGCATTTTGAAAGAAACTACATTTACTATGATAACTGTCAGCTTAAATGACCAGGAACATTTAGTAATAAAGTCATCGATGGAATTCTAAACCTACCAAAATAGATAAAGAATTTTGCAGGCCTGGCAGTCCGGGCTATGTCCAACACTACACTGGAGACTGTATTACAAGTAAGTATCTGTTCACATTTCAGTAATGTCCTCAACTTCTTTCTAATCTGTTAAAACTGACTTTTGCACTTCCTCTCTTCTACACTAACTCTCTGACACACAGTCAGCCTTTATTATTTCTGCTGATATAACTCCCTTGTCTTCTGAAATAAGCCACAGCTACCTGGAAAAACTAAGGCCTTTTCCTGCATTTAGGTCTTTTCCTCATATACACACCTTCCTCATTCCCCATGCGTTCGTCTGTCTTCTGTCACTCAGTTACTACTCCTGAGGAAGAATAAATACAGCGGGAGAGAAGGAGGAAAAGTATTAAGATCCTTCCTATTTTCTTCATAAACTGCTTCTTCTTTGCCTATTCTCTAATTTAATGAAAGCATCTGCTCCACTGAAACATTTAAACGCTGCAATATACCTGTCAGTGACCTACTGTGCATCTTTTTATTTCCACCCTTGGAATGCATAGCTATACAATGGAACATAAGGCCAACTGTAGTTATAAAACACAGAAATAGCTTAAGAAAATAGATTTCATCTTTACAATTTACTAACTGAAAATTAAATTTTCTACACTAACAAAATAAAATTGCAATGTTTAAAATAACTGCAAAAAGAACACAAGAGAGTCACACAAAGTTTTACTTTTTATGCAAAGTGTCTCCAGCAGTCTGGTATTCAGTGATACCTACAATACACAAAAACCCTGTGTATTATCTCTTGAATTCTCACTTTCTACAACATTAGTGCTTATTTATCCCTGAATTGAAAGGCTCTCCTCCAAATATCAATCAGGCTACGAATCTCTCTTTACCATGAGAGATTTCAGCCCACTTTTAACACTTACTCATGTTACAAACAGGAAAACAGCACTTCTACACTTCTCTGCTTTACATACCTGACAGTTCTATGTATTGTTACTTGTGTGACTCTATCAAGTAAAAATAACAACCACAAGTAGGAGACAAGACTGCAGGGACCTAAAGGGCAAGTCCACTGTTCCAAACCCACTGTTAAGACTTACTAGAACACAGCAAGTGTCCTGTGAATTTATCCAACATGGAGCTTCATGAGAACAAGTGATAAAACTTAAATAAGTCTTCCTATACATAACTGGATGTATAGACCTTCTCAAGGACTACTGAATTTGCTTTAAAGTTGCACCTGTAATTCAGCTGTGAAATAAACTGATACAAGACTTCATCATACTTCATAACTACTTTCAAATCAAAAGTATTAAAAAAACCACCCCATCCTTAAAAGTGCAGTACAGTAAATACATTAAGACAGAGTAAATCATCATAGAGCAACCAGCCAAAGTCACCATGCACAGCTCCATCTCAGTAAAGATCGTGTTTGCGCTGCATCATAATGAACACAGCCCAAGTATAAAAAGGAAGTGGACAAATCAAAGAAGAAAAAAAAAACAAACCCTCCTGGATTCAACAGAAAGAAGCTATTCCTGGCACCTCTTAGGCCCAAACCATATGATCAAATATGGCTCTGCCTTCCAGTGTTGTGTATGGGATTGGGTAACAGAAAATGCACCTTTACAGACATCATGGCCTCTTTTAGTAAAGCAACAAAAAAGCTGATGCCATTCAGCTTACTATATGCAGGGATGTGTAGCAGTGTCTTTAAAAGTACTACGCTTTTGTAAAAAGGTGAAGCATGGAGAGATCTAGCTCTTAAGAATCTAAGAAAAAAGTAATTCTCCCTCTCAGCTTTACTCAGATAAGCAACACCATTTTGCTCATGCCTAATTTATAATGCTCAGCCTGGCAAATTAATAACTGTTTCCCCATTTGAAGATAAACTGTTCTTTTTGCTTGTTTATAAACTAACACAGTACATTGATTAGTGAAAATTAGACTTTTTTTTAAAAAAAGGCCTCAAAACAGAAGCCTGTTCCCCAAAGAGAAATTGTCCTCTTGATGTTACTTTGCAAGCATTTTATGCAATAATATAATGCCTTTTATGAAGGTTATGCATCAGTTACGCCTAAGGGAAACGCACAATACATACAATATTCAAGTCTGTGTTAAGTTAGTAGCATGTCAAATGCCTATCTGAAATTTCACATGTGCTAAAAACTGCAAATATAACAATATTCGTTACAGTTTAACGTTCATTTATAGTCAATTTATCCATTTAAAGACATTTTGCTTCAGTGAATAACCAGCCCAGGTTCCAACTAAGCTAGAACACGACTCAGAGGTGCAGGCTTGCATTGCTAGCACAGGCAACAGCTTTCCAAGACAGCCCTCTTCGGAACCAGCGCCCTCGAAAGCTAAAACCAAACGACGCACTAAGTGTTCGCTGTCCCAGTCGCACTCAGCTCGCCTTGAGGCTGCAGCTGGAGATTTCAATAGCAAAGGGGAGCAGAGCCGAGAAAGGCCCGGCTCGGCAGCCGAGCAGGCGGGGTGCTCCGGGAGCCCACACCCTCGCAGGCACCATCACTGCAGGCTCTGCCCAGATAAGATCGCTCCTTCCCATCATGCTCAAAGACCGAAGTTGCGAAGAAGAGAGAAGGAAAAAAAAAAAATATTACGGGTAATGAGATCATCCTCTTACCTCTGGGGATGTGACAGAGCCTCGGCTGCTTTACCAGGGCAATTAAGCCACGGCCTCCTATGCCCTGCCCCGAGGGGAAACACCGGGAGAGCCCCCACGCCGAGGCGGCGGCGGCTTCCAGGGAACGCGAAAAGGCAGAAAAAGGAGAAGGAGGAGGGAAGGGAACGGCACGAAGCGGTTACGATCGAGGAGCTGCACAAAGGCAGGGGCGTCGCGGGAACAGGACAGTGCCCTGCCCGGCCGAACACCGGGCCAGCACGGAAGGAAGAGCATCAACCGGGCGCCTGCCCCACAGGCCTGCCCCGCCGCCGCAGCCCCCCCGGCCCCGCCGCCTCAACGCCCCCGCCCCGGGCCGAGGCACTTACTGGAGTCCAGGGCAGTCCGGGAGCCCCCGTGAGGAGAGCCGGGCCGCGCGGGGGAACTCGCCGCCTCCTGCCGCGCTCCCCTCCCGGCCCGGCCCAGCACGGCGCGGCGGGCGGCCCCTTCTCCTCCCGCCCCTTCTCCCTCCGAAGAAACTTCACCGCCTGCCCCCGCCACCGACCGCGGCGACAGCGCCGAGGCCCCCGCCCCGCCGCGCGCATGCGCCGCAGCACCACCTCGCGGGCGGTGCCGGGCGCCGCGGGGCCTTCTGGGATATGTAGTGCGGCGGGGGAGGCGCGGGCCGGGCGCGGCAGTGCATGACGGGAGTTGTAGTCCCCGTCGGCGGGGCCGGAGGCACCGCCGCTGCCTCAGCTGTCAGCGTCACCGCAACACGTGTGGCCCGGCTCACAGCCGTTCTCTGCAGCTTTGCTTTTTGAACGCGGAATTGCTTTGATTTTAATGTTGAGTTTAATGGAGAGCGGTCAGCAGAAAGGGAATCAGTGGTTTGGCGGTGTGGAGGCTCTTCCCCCGCGCTGCTCGCCGGCGGCCTGTCTGTTCGGGTGCTGCCTCACAGCCTGTTGAAGCCATCAGGCACTATGGTCCTCGTGGCCAATAACAATTTCCAGTAATGATATTTAAACGATTTTAATGGGAACTATCTTCTAAGCATATGCTATATTTATACTAAAATACTCAGTATTTTCTGAAATAGTAATAGAGATTTTTTTTTCCTAGCTTAAAGCAGTGACATCTCTATAAATAGAAATCATTTCAACTCAGCCATTGCATGTCAATACACCTTTGTTTCAAGCTGGCGTGTAACAACCGTACTGCGCAGTGAAACAAAAGCTGTAATCAGAGCGCAACAATAACGGCTGAAGTCAGCCATGAACAATGCCGTACCATTCCCATGGCAACTTTTTCCTATCAAACCCCGGTTAGGTCACACACGCTGCAGCTGCATGAGCCAGAAGCTTTTCAATCTGGACTCCATTCACAACGATTCATACATTTTTTTGATGATTTTCACTTGACAGTGTTTTACTGGAGTTAATGTAGGACAATTAACTGTAGTCAGCACCGCATCCCTCCCCCGCTTGGGTCCTGGGTTGACATTTCTCATGCTGACACGACTGTGGCAGCTCATTAAACAACTGCAGGATGTGGCCTGCCATTGCGCTGCGCATCAAAGAGCCCTTTGCAAAAACCGTATGCCCTTTTTGCAGTCAAAAAGCTGTACCATCAAAAACCGTTTCATAATGCATGTGCAGAAGGTGGCAGAAGGAAAAGCACGGCAGTCTACAGTCTGATATGCCTTAACTTTCAAATACTTTGTGAAAATAGGACTCTGGAGAGGAAAAAAAAAGATTATTACATTTAAAAGGGGGAATATATTATACTGGAATCAGGTAGCAAACCTCATATTGTAGTTTACCATATTTTCCACCATGGAAGACTACTGCAACCTCCCTTTTGAGATGGCCTAATTCTTCTGATGTTTGCGATTTAATGAGGACAAAATAATGTATATAAAGAACTATCTTTGCTTAAGCTGAGGTACAAACTTTTTGAAATAGCCAAATTCTGTTAGTTGCACTGTTCACAAAAGTTTATTCACAAAATATGCACGTGGGGAATCAAAAGATGGAAGAGCTCAGCCATTGACCGGTGTGAGATGGAGAAGCCAGCTGCCACCGACACACATCCCTTTGTACCCAGCGCGTGGCTCTGCCCATCTCCTCTCCCCAGACACACAGACTTCTGAATGCTTTTAAAAATGGCTATAAACCTTCTATCTTTTATCTCTGTAATGTTGAAGAAGAAACGTTCTGTGGCTAACTGGTATCCTGAAAGACACATGTTTACAGCTGTGCCTAGAACACATGTACATTGATCTCTGCCATAAATTTGGTAACATCTGATCAATAATAAAAAGCCTTGAAGTCAGGCACTGTGGGTCAGATCCTTGAAGTCAATATCATCAGGCTGACTTAAAGCAGCCTTCTGTCCTGCTCAGCATTTGCTTGTTTGTGAACATTTAATTCAGTGGGTACAGCTGCAAAGTACCCACTGGGAATCTCTATACCCTCCTGCAAAACAAACATGAAATTTTAAAATAGTAACACAGATTTAATTCAAGTGGGCATTGCTCCTGTTGACGTAGTCTCTGAGTTTAGTTTTCCCTCTCCCCACTGACTTAGGACCACTGCTTATTCCTTCCTATCCCCCATGGCAAGGCAGTGAGGACATGTCCTTCGTAGCCTCTGAGAGTATTGTGCAGATAAACTAGACTGATCTTGCTAGTACTAGCTCACAGTATTTGATACCTCCTTTAACCTTTTCCTCTGTTTTCACATAATGATTTTAAAGGACGAGAAGAAGGATGAAGGCAAAGATTTTTTTCCCCCATGAATTACACACACAGTGCAGGTGAGCCCAACAGGATATGTCTCCGTGCTAAACCATTTATATCAATCTGTGATGTCCAAAAACGCCTTATCTGAGTAGAAACATAAATATAGTCATCTCTGATGCTTCTATTTAAAGCAAAACTTCCTTTCAGTGGGAGGCTTCTCATAGTTCTAGTGTTATGATATTGTACTGGTACACAGGCTACTTAAAGCTCAGCTGAGCTCACTGACTTCGAGGCAATTCAATATTTTCAGTGTTCCTTTCTGTCAAGTGTGCAAATGTAACAGCTGAAAGAAACTGTGGTGACAAACAGGTAGATTTCAGATCTGAAGTGGATACTTTCCCATTCTTCTGCAATAAAAAGTAGGTGTGCTAAGATTACAAAGGACAGAATCTAGTTTTTACCTACCCTGAGATTTTTAGACACTTTCAAGAATAAAGTCTGCACTGGCTTATGCCCCGTGCAATGCCACTGACTTCAATTTAGAAATTGGCTCAGAGCCCAGTATATTTTACCAGAATTATGAGACAGGCACTTATTTCCTCTCCAGTTGTCTCTATTCATAGTTTTCAAAAGCTGGCAGGTATTCTCACAGCAGTCTTCATGCCTGGGAAAAAATATTGGCAGGCCCCTTTTGTACCAATCCTTTACTCAGGAGCTGCTTGCGATTCTAATCACTGAAGCGAGTAAGACAGTTTGGACATCAATTCCTACTGGGATCCCAGTTACTCAAAAAACAGTCTATAATAAATAACGTTTGTTGGGTGACCTGTGGTAATATGCACCTTTAAAAACAAGGGTTTATTTCACAAGGTATGGAAACTCCCAGTAGAACATATGTGTATAACAATAATACCAAAAGGAGTAATATGTATCTATATATATGTGTGTATACAGATATACAGGTAGAAATATGCGTGTACCATATATACCTTGTATGTATAAATACACATCTTGCATGTCCTGGCAATGAAGCAGAAATATTCAACAATTCCAAAATACCCCAAGTCTTAACTTTTCTAGTTGTATTTTCATGATGGATAATTTTATCCAGCAGAGGAAGTTCAGCAACTTCATACATACACAGAAATAAAGAACTATGAACAAAACCTCACTTCATTGCTCTGAAGACATTAATTCTGCCTTAGACAAAATGGTTTTGTTAAAACTAACAGTTATGCTACAGTGGAAAACAGGAAAAAGCCTGGCCAGTGAATTACTAAGTGTAGAGCAAAATGCTCTCGCTATATTCTTTTTTTATGGGTTCAATATTGCAAATTCCATCCACATGCAGTATGCCTCCTGTGCACTATTTTAAGAGGAGTGTTACTGAGCTCAAAGGCACTGCTTTTCTTAGAGGCTGCGAGCAAGCGAGGTTGTTACTCTGCTGACACCTTCAGTGTTAGGAACCAAGGAAAGCTTTTCCGTTATTAAACTTTATCCCAGAGGATGAATGTCTGAGTTTTCTGCAGTGGCATGGGATTGGTTAGGTAATATTTGCTACCTAATTAAATTATTTGCCATAATATAGAGATGGAAAAAAATTTGCCAAGGTTCCTGTCATTATGACCTGGGGAAGAACCCTGCTTTGTACCTCAGGGTTGCCGGTCGCTGTGACTTCAAATATGTGAGCAAGATGGACTCTAAGAAACAAGGTTGTCTTCTCCACCTTGGGAGTACACCCTTGTTCACCTCCAGTTAGGGACCATTTCTGCAGCCTGAGAAGACAACACCACTGATCCCCGAGCTATCACTAGCTAACGGGTAGTGAAGGAAAAACATCCTCTCCATCCCTGCAGGTAACGAGCTAAAGCACTGAAGAAGGAGGTTTCCCTGCAGTCATTGCCTTACAGCAAAACCGCGTGCGTGATGGGCACCTTGAGGGTAACACGGACAAACCTCTTCCCCCCACACCTCCCAGGGGGAGGAAAGGAGCAGAAGCATTAAAATCCCTGCACATATAAGCAGAGAGTTTAATTCAAAAGCTGCTTTAAAGCGTATTTACAATATGCATTTTAGAGCCTCTAAGCAAGAGCCAAAACTTCATCTCTTCTGATGAAATTATGTTGACAGGGCTTGGAAATTTAATCTCACATGGAGGTTGAATTAATTCAGCTTCAGCTGCCAGTCGTTGGATCTTGCTATTAGATGCAGAGGTAGAAAAGCACCCTGATGTAACTGCTGTTTATAAGTACTGCTACAGAGTGATGAAGTAATTTCTCAGCCTTTTAAGTACTCCATTTCCCTGAAAGTAATTTTTAAACACTTTGAGTTCATTAGCACTAGGAGTTTAATATTCTTGTGTTGCAGTTGTTTTCCTCATTCCTATGTGCATAACATTATACTAAAATACAAATGATGATTCCTCATTTTCTATTAAGCAGTGCATTTTTATTTTTCTTCCATCATTTTAAGATATAAAATTTATTACTGGAAACAAAAAGCTCTTTTTCCCCCTTATTCTGTTTTAGCCTGAAGCCATTCCACATAAAAGAATGTGAATTGCCTTTAAAATATAGTGTCTCTGCAATAAAAAGTTTGAAATGTTTTCTTCAGTTGGGGACTATCTATTTCTTTCGTTCCAAAGCTTAAAAGACGAGAGCTTAATCTTCTTCAGAAAAGGGCGTATTCTGCACTGAATTATATGCAAACTGCCCGGAGGGCTTTCGGCTTGCGTGGTTGTTGCAGTCACTTACTCAGGTCAGGATGGTACTTTGCTTCTGTCTGTTGTTGGGCTCAGCAGCGGCGTACCCTAGAGAAAGCCACCTCGCAATGAGTCAATGGCCTTGGGATGACGATAGAAGGTCAGATGTGTGAGTTTGCTTCTGGCAGTGTCACAGAGGTGATGCTGTGCCTTCGGCAGGTATCCTTCACCAGATGCTGGTTAGCAATATACACCTCTCATGTGAAGGGTTTGAGGTCTACGTATGAAAGTATAGAGCAGTGTAAACATGATTTATTACTAGAAAAGGTGATACTCTATTGGAGCACACAGAATGAGACAGAGGTAATGAGATACAATATCTCATTTATTTAATTTTTCACTGTGCACTATATTACAGAGATAATTTACATTTATATTAGATAGTGTAGTGCAGAGCAAAACAGATGGTTGAAGCTGCTGGCATTTGTACTTTTACCTGGAGCCATAACATTATACTTTGCTTTAACAACTCAGAGTCTCGGAGTGACAGTCTATCACAGTCCACGAGGGGTGGAAGTAAGAAAACTTTCATTCAGTTATAGCGAGATCCCAAAGTATGTGGCACACCCTTCTGACTTAGCTGTGGCTAATATTTCCCATGCTGGGGAATCCCTCGGTGATGGCACTTGGGGTTTCTCCACCCGGCCGTGCCAGGCGGCAGGTCGAGGCGATGTGCCAGATGGCGAGAGTCCCACTGCTGGTTCCACCAGCCCTCAACCCCTCTCGTTGGTACCCACTTATGGATGTGCTCCTCCAGCATGGAGCAGCACCCACTGGGATGTCCACAGACGTGTCAGAGCCTTAGACCACGGTGTGGCTCATTTGGCTGCAATGCGATTGTGTGTGCAGGCAGCCTAATCCTGACCCAGTCTGTGCCGGTGAGGGACGCGGAGCTCAGCCTGAGATGCACCTCTCCAGCGGGGCTTGGTCCTGCCTGGTCCTGTTCAAGATTGAAGTGCCAGCTTTGTAAGCCTTAAGGATATACGCTCGAAACGTGTTTTACTTTGTAAAAGCAAAGACCTTTCTTGTTTTCTGTATAGGTGGGAACAATTTGCAGGGCTGGGAAGTAACTGATACTGGTGGCCGTTAAAAAAATGTACAACAGTTGAAGTGTATGGAGACCCTGGTTAACAATTAACGGAACTTTTAAGCTCATAAAATAAAATGCAAGAAGAAATTATTAAAGATTTATTAAAAGATAAGGATATTTCTATAAAATCCACCATATTACATTACACAACTTCAAATAGATAACAAAAACAACAACTCTGTGCCTACATTTAAAAAAAGAAAATAGAAACATTGGTTACCATTTCAGAGTATCTAGAAGGAAAGCAAATATCTTTGAATGTTCAGATTTATGGAATATATGAAATTCTGAGGTTCTGGTGACATTTCTAGATTCCAACTTTTTACCCCTTTGCTGTCCCCTTCACAGATTGTTCCTTGAGTGTTGTTTTACATCTCATTCAGAAAAATTATTTCGTAATGTCTCAAGCTGGTTTCTGAGCAGAAGATGTCTGTCATCCTTCCAGGACAATCCCCATTTTTCCTACCTCATTGCTTCTGAGGAGCTCCCAGTATCTCCCAGCATGATTTGCTTTTCATACCTCCCTTTGTGTCACCCTGCAAACGCTGCTGCCTTCAGTTATGTCACTTTTTAGTTATATTGGAGGAAAGATTAAAATTGAGCATTGGTATTAAAGCAGCTAGAAATTTGGTCCCAAACTCGACCCAATTTCAGTGTTTGTAACTTCCAACTGCTCTAATTTTTAGTATACGAAGCAAAAATCTTTGCACATTGTGCACATTACACAATGGGTTACTTATGTAAACGGGTTGTGGATATTTTGTCATCAAAAGCTGCCCAGCTCGGGTCTTACTAATTTAAAATCCTCATGTCTTTATTCCATTCTCTCTAGGACTTACACTTTTATTGAAGTCAGTGCAAGAATAACACTTTTTTAGTATGTTCTTATGGTAATGGATGCAGATATGACATTGTCTATAAAATCCCCAGCTGCCAACAGTAGCTATCCAGAAGCCACCCTGAACTGATAAGTGCTGGTGGGGGAGAGACCTGGAGCCAGAGCCAGCTCCAGCCCCGCCGAGGTGGGGAACGGGGTTTTACACCGAGATAGCAGCCCCTGTGCCTGGTGCAGAGCGAGAACCCACCAAAGGGCACAGAGGCAATCATGGCCTCTCCTTCTTGGCCCCCAAGGGTGCTTTAGGAGACATCAGTTTTTCTCTGGAGCCCTTTTTCTAAGCCCTGTTGCCATCAACGAGTACACCCAGGACTGAACATGGATGATATTGAACTGCTGCTGAAAATTATTTAACTGACAATGTGCCCTGCACTGCTCCAGATACTGCTCTAGCTTGTCTGGCTTTTCAGCATTTCCTTTCTCTCCACAGATTTTCCACTCTTGCTAAAACCAGCTCCACTGGTTGTGGCAATAGCTTCAAGGGGTTGTGTAAACAGCAGCACTGCCAGGTCATCTGCACCTCTGCTCAGCCCGTGGCAGTGCTGAAATCTCTGCTCCCTGCAATCTGTCATCCTAAAGTAGACAGCTGTTGACAGCTGTTCTCAGGCCGAATGCTACCTTTGCTATCAAGCTACCGTGCTCATCCAGCCATAATTTATCTAAGTTAGCCAGGTGGCTTTATATTTCAAAAGTAGAGACCCTATTTCCATGGTAAATGGATTGGATTTTTGTTTCTCCTGATATCTGTAATGGCAACATTTCCAGAAGGTGTATTAGGCTGCTCTATGACATTTTAGGGGTTTTTATTATTATTCTGTAGACAGCTGGGCTATGAAATGTGTTAGTCATTTTTTTATGACTGAGTGCAGTTCTGATATTAGTGATGAAAAGATGACTGGTTCTGTGAATCCTATTTTGTCTTGGGGAAGAGAAAACAGAAATGACTTATCCTTTGGATCACTTGCTAGGCTCATTGCACCTTAGAAACGTGTAAAAGCAACTGTAATGGCAAGGGCCATGTGTCTGACTGGGAATGACTTCACTACTATGAAAATACCTCTGTAGATGTTAAATAATGTCTTATGGACCACTAACACAAGGTTGAGTTAAGGTTAGAAAGGAGTAAGGAAGAGCTGATGCAGGTGAAAAATGATAAAATAAATATTTGATGGCAATTAAGATACATAGCTTTCTTTTTACAGAGGTTAATTGATTTATATTTTGTTAAAAGCATCTTTCAGTTTTATTAAAAGCAATAAGAACCCAACAGAAGTACCTTATGGCCCTGTTTTGAATTAATTATTAACCAGCAAGAGTAATCAAAATCATTAAATGAATTTGGTGTGCTCTGTTAAAAGCGTAGCAGCGTGGTTCGCAGTGGCAGACCATGCCCAGATAGGACATTTCTAAGGAAAAAAGGGTGGGCAAAACAGAACAGCTGGGTTTCGTGGCACGTGCTGAGAGAGAGCAGAGGTGAACCTGTGCTGGGGGCCAGCCCCGAGCTGTGCTGGGGCACAAGCCTGCCCCTTAGGGAACAGCCCCGCAGGGTTGCCTTATGTAGTTGCAAGTAATGACACACTTATCTGCCAGCCTCCAAGGCCGAAAGTTGTTTTACAGTTTGAGGCTACTGGATAAAGAAGTGTCCCATTGGCTTAACAGCAAATGGTTCCCTTGTTTGGAGTTATACTGTCATTTATTCCTTTTGCACCTCTTTCATTTGAGAAATCAGCAACCATCGCTGCTGGAGACTGGCGAGTTTCAGCGTTGCTCCTCCTGGGTGAAGGCTGGGAGCATGATGTGGAGCTGGCTCTTTGATCTGCGGGAGCGGCGGTGCTCACAGCGATGGGCATCAGCCTGGACCCGTGCCTGTCTGCTGGGGAAGCATCCTCCTCCTTTGAGGTCAGGGAGCCGTCTAAAGGCCAACCGCCCCTGGCTCCTATGCCCTTAATTTGAGTTGTTTAAATGAAGAGACTCCTTTGAATGCTATAAAACTGCAGTTTACTGAAAAATCAAGGACCAGTGGGCTGTGATAGGAAGCCAATTTAGTCCACAAAATGCAAGAGCCGCGATAAGGAAGAACAAAGGACAAAAGGAAAAAGGCAGAAATCATGGCTAACAATTATATGACTAATCCACTCACTCCTCTGCAACGATTAAACATTAAACTCCCACAAGCTAAGTAAACAAAAAAAATACCCTCTGAATTCCCCCAAGGCTTTGTCTTCGTAGCAAGGTCTGAACTTGTGGGACGAGCACAGCCGCATCCTCCGCCGAGCTCCCCTCCCCCCTGGAGGTGCTGCCTGTAATGGGGGTGTCTGTAACGGGGGTGTCTTTGGCCAGGCTGGCCTTGGCTTGGGATGCTGAGCACTCCCATACCATCCTTATAGATGCAGCAGGGTGTCAGAGGCTCTGTCCCTCTGCAGAGCAAGGGGCTCCACCTTATCTGCATGGGTTCTAACCCAAAGAGGCAAAATGGTACCTTTTTTTTCTTACAAAAGAATAATTTGGGTTTAGCTCTCCTTAGCTGTTCTAACCCCACTAGCCTGTCCTCCTTTGGCTTCATTTTATTCATCAGGCAGATCCCAGGCACATGCAGATTGCCTGTAGCCTGAAATTTGGCTTTTGCTACTTATCGCCTCCCCTTTTGTTTGCCAGCAAAGCTTTAATTATTCTGACTGACTTCAAAAAGCAGAAAGAGATTTAAAATCATCCCGGATTACAAAGCAAGGAACTGAATTTACTTTTACAGAGCAGCCTTGCCAAAACAAAGACCACAAAAGTAGTTCTCTCGTAGGAGGACTCAACCACCACTTTATCAAAGAAAGGAACGTGGCTCCCGTCCCGTCCCCGGCTCTCATCCCTGCAGAAACCCAGCTTCCCTCGGGAATGCAGTGCAAGCGTGCACAGGCATGCTGGAGCGAGCAGCATGCAAACAAATCTTCCTTTCCAGGGTCCTACGATGCGCTTGCTTAATGAAAATCTCAGCTTTCCACCTCCGCTTTGGTCTGCCGCCTGCGTTTGTGTTGCAGGCCGTAAATGGGGTCAGCAGAAGTTGCTGAGATTGTGATTCAGTTTTTTCCTCTGAAGAGCAGTGAGTCACTGCAAGGAGGGCAGGGGATGGATTATGGGCAGGCAAGGCTCTGAGGTGGTGTCAACCCAGAGGCAGGTGTCTGGGGACAGCTGGAGAAAGGAGATTGAAAGTCCCCAGTTGCTGACAATGAAGTGGGAACACTGGAGCATCTCCGCTGCTGTCTGAGCAGCAATCATAGAATCATAGAATGGTTTGGGTTGGAAGGGACCTTAAAGATCATCTAGTTCCAACCCCCTGCCACAGGCAGAGACACCTTCCTCTAGACCAGGTTGCTCCCAGCCCCATCCAACCTGGCCTTGAACACTCCTAGGGAGGGGGCATCCACAGCTTCTCTGGGCAACCTGTTCCAGTGTCTCACCACCCTCACAGTAAAGAAATGCTTCCTAATATCTAATCTAAATCTCCCCTCTTTCAGTTTAAAACCATTACCCCTCATCCTGTCACTACTTGCCCTTGTAAAAAGCCCCTCTCCCACTTTCCTGTAGCCCCTTCAGATACTGGAAGGCTGCTAGAAGGTCTCCTCAGAGACTTCTCTTCTCCAGGCTGAACAGCCCCAACTCTCTCAGCCTCTCTCCATAGCAGAGGTGCTCCAGCCCTCTGATCATCTTCATGGCCTCCTCTGGACCTGTTCCAACAGCTCCATGTTCTTCTTCTGTTGGGGGCCCCCAGAGCTGGATGCAGCACTGCAGGGGGGGTCTCACCTCCCTCCCTCCTACAATGCAGCAGTCAGGTACCCAGGAAGGTCTGGGGCCACGGTGAGACTCTGAAAGAGTTACGATATGATTCCAAGTCACCACTTTTAGGCATATAGAGTAAGTAAATAGAGAAGCCCTGGCTGCACACTTGTTCACAAATACACCAACTTTGTTAAATTGCCACAATAAATCCAGACACACAAAAAGTCAGATGTGCAAAGAGGATTTCTGTTTGCAACATTTGAAAATATCCCACTCCTGAAGCTCATCTCTGAACTCTCATCACTTGGAAGGGAACGAGGCATCCGAAATCAAAATTGGAAGTATGTTATCATAAATGTTTATTTCTTCAATGCTGTGGCCAAACCCATGTGGCTCTTACAGTCTATGCCTGCTGATACAAACTGGGCTGTAGCATAACAGGACTATTCCTCAGCAGAACTAAAGGTAAGGCTAGGCAATTGCAACTGGTTGAGTTATCGTGTCTGATAAGTTAATTCAGCCACATGAAAGGCTAGCTTAAAATATCTATGTTTTTGTGTTTGCAATAGGCTATGGACCTGTTTGCTGCTGGGGAATATGATTCAGTGAATGAGAAGTGACATATTAAGCTCAACTGCTTGAACAAATGTGTGTGCAAATAACAGTGGTGGATTAAGGGCTTAGTTTTAAGGAGCAAAAATGTAGATCTCTAAGGGACTCAGAGGGCTGAACAAGGGAAAAATAAATGGAAACGGTAAAATAGGAGAGGAAAGGAAAAGAACAGGGAGAAGTGATAAAAAAAAGGAAGGAAATTATGGAGCAGATGTAAAACCAGAGGAGATTATGAGGAAGAAAACAAAAACAAATGGAAACTGGGTTGTCCCCTTTTGGATGGTGAAATGAAAAAAACCTCGCTGGAACCTGAAGCAGTCACTTCAGTTCAGCTCCCCTGGAGAGCCTTGTGAAACCAGCATGACGTACCCAAAGATACGGAAAACGGCGAGTACTGCTGCTGTGTAATCTGTTTTCTTTCGTTTGATGGAGGCCATGACTTCGATATTTTCCACCAGACTGGCCTGAGTTGGATGTCGGGCTGCTTGTTTATTTACAAATAGAGAAATGTCTCTGACATCTGTCTGCATTCTCGTAGCAGCTACCTCATGTTTCTTGCAACTTCCCACCCTTGCCCACGGACCTTTCTTGGAAGGTTAGTTTAGTCTGTGTTCGTTAAAACACCCTTTAGCTGAACTCGCTCAACACAACACCAAAATGACAAAATGCAATGGATGAAAACTGCCTTAGCCTTTACGCAATGTTTTGCTAATTTTAACAAACAGGTTGAGTGGTAGGAGCCGGTGGGGATGCTGAAGAGCCATGAAGAGATTACATAGTCAGATATTTCTGGAAACATCTCGATTTCTAGAAATACAGATGAAATCATAACGAGATCAGAGTGCAGCTGTGCAGAGAAGAGGCAACTCTTTTTTTCACCTCCATCACCAGGCCAAAATTAGTCCAACACCAGTTGGAGACGTGATGCTGTCACTTGGCTTTGCAGCAGCTAGAGCAGCAACCTGTGAAAGGGCCACAAGCTGGGGCTGGGTATTAAGGAGTCCCCTGAGCCCTTGGAGCAGCTCCTAGCTTATCCCCGTGTGCATCCTGCGGCAGGGTCAACCAGCAGCTCACCTCCTGGGGCATCCCTTGGGGCTACCTGGTACCAGTGCAGGAAGCAAAAGTAATTTGGGAAATACATGGAAACCACAAGGTGAAAGCCTCGAGTGGAAATTCTGTGAAGAAACAAGTTATTTTCTGTGCAGCCAAATAATCAAGCTTATGGATTTGTGTCTGACCCTTATCCCCATGCTGCGAGGCTCCCAGCTCCTTCTCATGTCCTCCTGGCCGTCCCCTGGGGAGGGCCAGGGCTGTTGGCAGCTGCCCCGTGCGGAGGACTGCAGCCAAGGACCATGTGTCCTCTCCGCCAGCATCCCGACACGCATCTCTCCTCCCTACCCCCTGCCGATTTTTATCATATGGGCAGGGATGTCATTAGCTTCGGGATTTCTCAGGCTCTTGCAAATTTAATTTTAATTAGCCAGCAGGTTCTGAATTCTAACAAAATATATTTTAGCCTTAATTGTGCTTTAAAATTGGCTTCTGTGTAAGAACATGTGAAAAATGATGTGTGTGAGCTTGGAGCTTATTACTTATACAATTTATATACTAAAGGCTATCCCTAAATGTTTTACGTTTCCTACAATATGTAAATGTTATAATTGTACAACTAATTGCACAGGGGTTTTATTGAACTATCTCTAGGAACAGTTTGCACTTAAATGTTCAGCCAACTGTTAAATGCTAAAGCTCTTACAGAAATGATTGCCTTAAATTTCCTTTCAAAATTGTGATTTAGTGCAAGCACACTGCCATTTTTTTTAAGCAAGCAAAAAATAAACTTTATGCTGCAGAAATGTGTACATGATCTTTGGTAGACTGTTTTCCTGACCTCAGAATTACTATGAAGCATGTATTTTAAATACCGAGAATCTTGAGAGTAAGTGTATTTACAGGAATGAAAGCCTGACCAGAATGATAAATGAATCAGGCTTAATCAAAAATACACAGTGACCTATTCATAGCTGTTTCAAAAAGGCAAGAATTTTGCAGATGTTGTTAGGTTGAGTTATATAAAAAGACAGTTTATAACGAGCAGAATGTGTGTGCTAAAGTCAAGGGAAGTCTTCACAGACACACGTTTTTCCCATAGCTACGTGACTTTATTCCCCAGTGGCATGGATACATGCTCGTTTTCATCTCTGACCATTGCACCATCCCCTCAGTGGTGGGATTGCTGGAGAGCACAGTGAGAACTTGGAGAGACACAGGAAACTGAAGTTTAGGCTTAAATCCCTTAAGACATCCCTTAAGCAAAACCTGTGGCTGGAACCTGCGTGATGGCTGGCAGGGGGGTGATTGTTGCACCGCTGAGGTTTTAGGCGAGGTCAAACATTACTCTGGAATACATCAGTGCCCCCATGGTGCCCACTCCCTGTGTGTGGGAAATGCCTGCTCAGAAGGCAGCTCCAGCTCCCACGGGCAAGGCTTTGCCTGTCTGGAAATGAAATTTTGAGAGTCCTTTGCCTGGAGTCCAGCAGGAATAAAGAGCTCATTTAGAGACGGAGCCTCTTTTTCTCCCATCCCAAGTGATGGGAGAGTCAGGCAAAGGGCTGCAATTCAACCAGCAGTGGAGCTGGGGTAAGCCAAGACGAGCTTTTAAAGTACTCGTGAGTTGGCACTGATTTTCATTTAAAAACACTGATTGTAGAGTGTCTGCACTGAAGCCCAGAACACCAGAACCTATTCACTGGCTTGGAGCCCAACACACGCTCCCTTAAACCACATTTCATTTATTCTGTATAAGTAATGGACATCCTTTATGGCACCATAATATATCTCAGGTAGCTTCTCTGCTGTTATTAAAGTAGAAGAAGAGGGGAAAGAGATTGATAGCCAATGTTTCATGCACTGAAAGGCAGAATTAATCATAACCCAGGTACAGGATGGCACTGCTGCATCAGTTTTGGCCTGAGCCTACCTCTCTGTATATCCGTGTTGCACAATATTTCAGCTGTAACACAGAAATTTTACAATAGAGTCATCCTGGAAAGAACAATTTATATCCAAGGTGGGGATCTACTAGCATTAAACGAGATTCCTTGCTCTGAAACATGCTGGATTTTGTCCCCTCTGGGGGCAGCAGGGTTGCATCGGTGGCTGCAGAAGAAGTGAGACCTCAGGGACCTGAGGCTGTCATGAGTCATGCAGTAAAATTCAACGTGTAGAAGTGGGGTAGGAGGAAGGGACATAGGCTGGAGAGTCAGAGAGGGCACAGAGCAGCATGTAAACTCATAAGGATTTACAAAAACTGTTGTACAAGTGATCTACATTAGGCTCGTTCATGGTTTTTGTAAAGTTAGAGCCCACTTGGAAAATATTATTCAATCAAAAAGAAAGCAGAAAACATGTGTGGAACTGCGGGAAAGCTGAGACATGAACACCCCCAAACTTTCTCTTCCTATAATCTGGAGCCAGGTTTTGTCATCTGAGCCCATGCCTTAATGCAGAGGAAATTGTCGATTTTCAGCAAGAACCTGCGGCTAATGGAAACGGGCTGTTGATTGAATTTGCCCTTCAAATGAGCGTGACAGGAGGAGAGGCTGCAGTTGCTTATTTGCACTCTGTGACAAACGTGATTAGTGGGTTAAACTGATCGTTCCTGCTTCACCAACCTGATCAGGTGCTAAAATCAGTTCAAGTGAGGAAACACTGGGACTGACTGACTCAAGTAGGTGGAAGAAGATGAGCACGTGTTGCATGGCTTGGAACAGATGGTGGCCATGCTTCAGCATCTACACCCAAACCAGGATCCACATTGGAGGAATTGATCTAATTTATTAGTAATTTAAAATTCTAAGATGACTTCTGGCCAAGGTTTTGATTTGGCAAAATAGCTTCAATCTCATTGCTTTGAACTTTTAGCAAAAAGACATTTTCTTTTTAAATGAGGATGGGGTAGCTCTAGGCACTTTGTTTTCCTGACGTGAAGCAGACATGGTGTAATCTGCACCTGCAATCTGAGTTTTGCAGGCAAGGTGAAAAGAAACACGTTTGCTTCTGAGTAACTATACAAAAGTCCTGACATAGGTGCACACAGAGGAACCACAGACGATGCCTCTTAAATAACTTTTTGCAAAAGCCACGCAAACGATTCACAGGTCTTCACAGGAACTTGGCATTTTGCTGGGGAGCATAATCTTTTCTAATACTGTTAATTTTAATAAGCCCTTTCTTGTCTGGTGGTTAGACCACAGGTCTACAAGTCGTAACACAGGGGTACCATTCCTGCTCTTCATTAGCCTTGTGTCTCACCTCAAGCAAGACACTTATATTGTTAACTTTCTCTGAACCTTCAGCTCTAAAACCATGAAATATTTGCCCATCTCTATTGCTCAACTGAACTAACATTTGCAGAGCACTTTGGGTTGTCAGAGGAGAGGCATTATTTATTAGTGTAATTTCTGATTTCGGTTACGCCCACGCAACCTGCTTGTTCATGTGGAACAGCGTCATTTCTCTGACTTCCTTTCTGTGCAAAGGCTTGGTGTTATCTGCGTTAGGAAGTATGATTAAGGAAAGAAGTATGCTTCTTTTTACAGTTTTTTTATACAGATATCAACTTAGTATGTGTTTTTCCTTTCACAGAAGTCATTTTACTTTTTTGTAAGCTGAAAACTTTGCTTCAGTGAGGTACGTTCCTGAGATAACCAATTAGCATTTTCCGTGAGGGCCTGAGTCCACATGCCACCAACATTTTCTTTGAAGTGCTAAATATCTCCTTTTGACACCAATTTCAGTAAAAATTAAGGGAACTCAAATACTCCAAATTGAACCTTTGGGTACAATGATTCTCATGGAGTCTGTACATGCTCAGCCATCCCTTGTAGAAAGCACCAGCATTGTACAAATGTACAAAGTATTTTATTTGCAGAATTTGTGCTTATCAACCCTTTAGCTAACCATGAACCTTGAAACGTTCTGCAGATTCTAGAAAAAGCCAAGTTTGTTAATGGTCATATGTAGATGTGAGGATCAACGAGCAAAGGCTGAAGAAGTAAGTCTAGCAAAAACCATGTCAGCAGTCTGTTGAATGAGCTCTTCAAACAAACTGCTGGATGGCGATGTAGGGTTTTGAAGTCTTATGTGCTGACAGGCCCTTGTATTTGCTTACTAATGGCGCAGGCATTATATTTGTCATCAGCCGAACAGTAATTGCAGACATCATTTTTGTCATTGGCTCAATAGGTGTTGCAACAAGCCTGATGTTTCACTGGTAGTCTGTGTCTGCCACCACGTTTTAAAATTCATGGACTATGCCTATTTTTTTTTTACATGTCATATCAGAGTCCAAGCTCTTTTACGTGCAGTAAACATTTGCTTGCCACAAATACCACATCAGTGTTTAGACATAGCAAGAGTAATTGCGGTGGAGTTCATCCTTTTCCAAATGCCTTTTGCAAGAGGATCACGTCACTCCGGATTTTGAGTGAGCTGATAGGTACCAGCCTGTGTCTGACTCTCTGAGGAGGCAATGAATAAAATTCAGGCAAAAATCTGTAATGCGTATGGGAAAACCAACTGATAAATATTGTTTGCGTCAACTGATAATTGCAATTTAGGTTGGGAGACTGTAGCCCCTGGTTACTTGCGGCTTTTTGCAGGTATAAACAGAGATAAAGTTTTCCAAGGTGTTTTCAGCAGCAGTAAAAATACTGAATCCCATGCCAAGGTTTGCACCATGCGTTTGATTTCCCCACCATTTTTGCTGTTAGTTCAAATTCATGGGATGCTGTAGAGTTTTGACCCAGGATCATGGGGTTCTGCAAAATTGCTACCTGCAGGTTAAACAAGAGTGTGTACCTGTGAAAAGTAAAGGGATTCCCTGGTAGGGATGGCCATCCCTGCCAGAAACACTGGGAAACACGTTGGAGAGGACCAGGCAAACACTTTCTCTGCTGTCCTGAATGAGAGATGCATGTTCCAAATCCGGACACCTCACCCATGCTTCCAGTGCTCGTACCACACCCAGACTTGGTCCTGCAAATACAAATTATTAAATGTTTAGATAAGAAGGAAGATCCGTGTTGCTTCAAAATGTTATCTCCTCCACACTGCTTCGGTGTTCAGTTCTGAAGGCACCTTTCAAGATCCTCCTGTGCCAGCCCAGCCCTGTAAGCACAATGGTTGTCTTGGTGAGGGTTGAGACTGAGCCTGGTAAGTACCAGCAGCACTGGAAACCCCCGAGCAGCAGCAGACTGGCAGCACAACCTGTGTGCTGCAAGAAAACTTGTGTTCACCACCATCACCAATATTATTAATCAGCCCACGGTTTGCTCAGACAGGAAATTGTTACTGACCACTTTAATTTTACTAAACAAATGAAACCACCCCATTACTCATTCAAATCTAATAAACCGCAGAACACAGAGGAGGAAGTGAGCACTTTAAAATGGCTTGGAGAAAAGTTCTCACTTTGTTTTGCCATTTAATTAAAGCCAGGCTCTTTACAGGAAAGGGAATAATTAAATGGCAACAACTATGTGTACTATGATAATCATCTCCATCGGCATCTCAACATGCAACTTGCTACCGAAGGCAAAGGGACTTTGTGCTGCTCTTTACACTCCCAGAGCATTACCTGCTCCTCAGGAAGAGAAGCATTAGATAATATATTGAGTACCAGGACGGATCTCTGCTGTCATGCTGTGTTGGGTGATATGGGGCTTCGTTACAAAGGGGCCGATGAAATAAATTTCCTAACACTTAATGTCTGCAGGCGTTCAGAAAGCGACTTCCTGAAGATGGGCCCTGCAAAACACCTGACAACCAGCTGTTTTATCAGTGCCTTGGCATTTCCTGATCATCAAGTATTTAAAATACCAACAAAATATCATTGCAGCTTTAATATTTGCAGTTCAAGCACTAGTTCAATACGTGATATGATTTGTATGCATATGTAAATATTGTCTTTGCAGTCAGAAGGCAGAAAAAGCATGAAGGTACTTGCACCACAGAGAGCGATTGCTGTGGTTGTTTGCCTTTCTTCTCAACATCAAATTACTGCTTTAAATGAAGGTAATTTCACAAACAGGCAGAAACGCCATTTTTGCTATGGGAATTCTTACTCCAGTGTAAAAAGTGTATGATGAAGCTTCATGTTTAACTGCTTCTACCCGAAAGAAGAGTTCATAAATGGGAATTATTCCTTTGTGGTGATTTGGCTCCTAAAAGACAATTAAAGAAGAGAACCACTGGTACCACATAATCTCAATAATAAGGGAAAATATCACAAATAAACTAACACACAACATGTTTCTGCAGCACTGCAAAGGCCACGAAGGCTTTTTCAGGTATATACGGGTTTGTTCCTGTCCGTACAACACGTGCTCTTTGGGACTGTTGGCATTTGGCTCCTTCATGCTCAGGGGGGTGGCGAGTGTTTGCTGGAAGGTCCTTGCTGACTTGGAGCTGGACCGACAGAGCTCTCACCTGGTTTGCTGTAGACACTTGATCCACTGCAGCCTTAATCCAATGCACAGGAGGAAAGTCAACAGAAAGATGTGTTAATTGTATTGCACATCATTAAAGAAGCCCATGTACTTAGTAAAATCCCCTTTCAGCCACCACCAGAACGAACTGGTGTCTGATAAGTGAAATAATTTTTGTTACCATGCATCGGTCCCATACATGGACCGTGTTGTCCGCACAGTGCTGGTGTGGAGCCAACCCTTCTTCCTTTCCCCATCACAGACGCGCTGCAAAATGGGACAAAATGTGCTCTGCTTCCCATTCTTCACAATATTCTCCCTACCAGTTTATTTAGTCTTGCTTAATTTGTTTTGCTATTTGGAAGGAGTTACAGATTTGACACCCTTAGAAAACAGCTGTCATTTTTACAGGAAAAAAGTATGTGATTCATAATTTTCCAGAAATGTGCACATTACACATGTAGCATATTGACATCTTCTGAAAAACACGCTAAATCTCGAAACTTCTACCATATTGTTTCTGTTTCTCTGCTTTACGTACCTGTTCAAACACCATATCAAATCTCACAGCTTGCAAGGAAAAATCTTTGTGGTCTCTCATGCCATCACCATTCTCTGGCTGAAAGGAAAGCGGTTGCACCTTTTGAAGAAAATGATTCAAAATGGTGCCATTTTGTAATAGCATTTTCCAGTGGCACAGAGGACTATGAAGATCCAAGGAGATGGAGTATTGGGAGCTGTAGGACAGGCCTTTTTGCTAATCCAGAACACGCAAAAGAAATTCATAGTGCAATTCTGATTCACTGTTTAATTTCAGTAATCAGTTTCTGCTCGCTTTTTTTCTTTCCTTTTTAAAAGCAGCATCCTCAGCTTGCCTCATCAGGAGCCATGGGGTGAAACACTGTGATGAAATCAGACCGTCGTGACAAGGGTCCTGAGGGAGGTTGGCAAGAAGTGCACTGGAAAGGTGTCATGGTTAAGATGACTTCAGCTCCATCTTCCTTCTTGTCATTTTGAGAGGTGAATTTGCACACGTGGTACAGAGTGGAAAAAACTCATGGATACCTGAAATAATACTAATAATTAAATACAGTAAGTGTTTTGTAAGATGCAAGTGAACACACTCAGTCTCAGAAGGAATAGATGGATGTTTTGAATAACGCACTCTTCAGAAACTCCAGAAGTCAAAAAATTATTTATGAAGTGCACGTAAGATCACAGTAGTCTGTCCACTGAGCTAAAAATGTCTTTCTTTCTGTCCTCATCTACTTTTTAGCATCATTTACAGGGTACCCAATATCCCAAGGTGTACCACCAAAGCTATTTTATACATGCAACAGGGAAGCAAAAGCTTTGCAGTTCAGAGGTTGTTTCTGACACCCTTCCAGCTCAAACCTGACCAGGACCTCAAGGCACTTTGTAAGGATGCAATACACAAAGCAGTAATCTGAGTTTCAAGGAATAACCTCCATCATTTTCTATTTCTGTTGTGCAAAGGATTCTTCCATCTCGGCGCACGGTGATGCTTGGCTAGGACCCTGCCAGCTGAGGCACTGGGAAGAACTCAGCATCTCCTGCGAGCCCTCCAGCTACAAGAGTGCCAGGGGGTGAGTTTGGCTTCAACAGCCACCTCTCCAGCTCGATGCCAACCTAACGCCCTGCGTTCCTACACATGGCATTATTAAGACAGTGGCATTTCCTGCTCTGAACGTGTACATTCCTATCACTTCCTCTGAAAGAATAACTTTGGTGTAAGTAAATAACAGCCTTCAAAGGGAGATTCCATTGCAGAGCTGTTTAACCCGGCTTGCCGCAGCTCTGGAAGTCCCCGAGCGCACAGTGCCACCGAAGCAGTTTCTCACCAGTTTTTCCCTACAGATCCCCACCCAGCCATGCTTTCAGCAAAGGGTGACAGGGGGAGCCCCGGCCAGGGCTAGTTTCCCGCTGTGCACACTTTTTTGCCTGCCCTGGGCTGCAGGAGGCTGGAGGAGTACAAGTTTCCTGCGAGGGTTCCCGAGCAGCACAGGTAGCAGTCTTACCAACAAAAAAACCTCATTATACCAGTGCGGAGGGTCCTCTTCCTCTCCCATCACCTCCCCAGAAGTTATATGAAGTGATGGTGTAGCCTTGTTAAACAAAAAAAACCCACCAACCCCCCAACTTTCCGAGCATTTGTAGAATCCTTTCCAGTGTACCTCATCCATCATGTTTGCTTAAACAACTGCTTAAACAGTTTGTGTTTGCTTAAGCAACAAGATTTATATCCTGGATCAGTAAATAAACCTGTAACTGTATGCTTCTCTACAGTTACTTCTACCCTGATGATTGCAAAATAATACAAGTAGGAAAAAAATTACATGTATACAAAGAAAACTGGTGTCTTTAATGAAAAAGATCAGAAATTTTAGATCTGGTTTGGTGTATGCAAACAGACACACAGCCAGTCATGGCTGCTTAGCTCCAGGAGTTAGGTTTAGAAGCATCTCTCTAAGCAAAATGATGTCCAAGCAAAAATGTTAGGGTAGATGATAAAATATGAATACAGAAAAGTCTGTGAGTTAGATTTTACTGAGCGTTGGCTGGAGCTGCTGGATTGAGGAGCTCTGTCTCCTCTGGCTCAGACATTACATAGCAGAGCTCATAATTTTTCATCTGTTCTGGAATGGAATTTTGTAATAAGTACAATTCTAACTACTAGGTGCGAAGGAATCTTTTTAAAACAAACTTTTACATTGTCCTCCCGTGTTCAAAGTAGGTAAGAGCTTGGAAGGAAGGTGCCCCCCTGACCAGGAGAGAAGTACAGATAGGAGGTGAGCTGCATGCAGACCTGGTACTGGCACTTCAAATCTTTCCATCTGAAAATAGGAGCCAGTAAGGTTTAAATCACAAACACATGATAAAACGTACTTGAAATGAGTCCATGTAAACGAAGGGATTGAAAAACAGCTATGTATCTCTGTCCTATTTCCCTTTCCAGGAAGGAACATCTCTTGGGTAATCTAAAAACAAAACAAAGTAGCACAAAACTTTACTTAACTTCAAGCTAATTTCCTATCCAGACTAAATTTAGCTGTTCAGATTTTGCTTGGTGTATGTGCCCCCCAACGCACTGACTTGCAGAGGGATGTTTGCCTAAAGCAACTGCTGTAGCACTCTAGGTTGAACTGGCTGATTTAATTTCACATCTCAGTATTAATTTTTAACATGAAATGTCACTTTAAGTTTGGAGGCAGCAGTGGTGGCGTGGCAGCAGGATTTTGGTAGAGCTGATCGCTAAATTTTACTCCCTGGAAAAGCCCAACCACCCACACAGCGAACAGCTGCTGGGAACTGGCTTCCAGTTACTTCTGCCTCTCAAAGAGCGGGCGAGGGAGAGAGCGAGCGGATAAAAACATTATCATAAAAGCTTCTCCACGCTTATTTTGAAACAGACGGTCATTAATTCAAGGAAGATCAAGTCAGGGACCAGCCCAAAACACTTAGATTATTTTTCCATGAGTCAAGAGTTATACTCAAAACAAAAATTAGCCTACAAATACCAAGGCCACGCTGGTGCACCGAGCATTTCCCAGCACAGGTCACTGCTGCCAGCCTCCTGCTACAGAAAAAAAAAGATCTGACAAATGGTTTGGAAAGTTTTTAAAACTTTATTCGTTCCGTCTGTCTCTGTCTTTCTAAAACCTTTAATTTTAAGGCCAGAAATTATTTGCACTGCTGTCAGCTCAAGGTGTATAAATTCTGGAAGGAGCATAAGAGCAATAAGTACATTTAGAAACTCTCTGAAACTGAGAGCAAGTAGTTCTTCTGGATGTAAAGATTTGGGGAAGTTGGAGACCACAACAAAGTGCTTCTTCTCATACTTAACTGAGAATCGCATCGTCTTTGTGGTGCGAGTCTTTCCAGGGTAAGGAGATACCAAGTTACCAAACTATGACGAAGTAGTGTCTGCTGCTCACCTCAGTGCAGTGATACTGGAGGAAGAAGAGGAAGGGAAGAAAAGAAACCATTTTTAAGCAAGTGAATTTAAAAAAAAAATCACAACAACTTGTACTAGTAAAAAATAACACCTGTATTAAAGTACTGATTGAAGTTAATGTCAGAACAAACCCTGTCTTTGATCCCGTGCAAGTAAAAGATTGAAAAGGAGTGACAAATGCATTGACAGACTGGCTAGAAAAGGTAATTTCAGGCTACGTTCCTGCATCACGTGCCTCCCAAGACCCACCGGGCCCCCCTGCCACGGCTCCTGCCTGGGCTCAGACCTGCTGCACGGGGAGCTTCTGCAGCTGCTTGGCTTTCCAGCCCAGCACCCCAGGTCCCTGTTTTGTTACAAACGAGAATTTGAAATGAAATAAAAAGCTTTGTATGCTTATGAATGCAGTGGCACGGGCTGCAGCCATTCTTCTCTGTTGTGCTGAAAGGAGCAGATCCAGCGCAGGCACACGCACCGTGATACTGGGCATCCCGCTCCTGCCAGATCAGGCTTTTTTCCTTGTTTTTTTTTTTCTTGTTTGTGGGCAGAGAAAATTAAAATTTAAGATTAAATTGCATAAACCACCCTTGTTAAATTGGACCTTTATTTTCTTTATGAACTGAAAGGTACATTTAAAATTTTGCTGTTC
Organism: Nyctibius grandis; assembly: GCF_013368605.1. Taxonomy (NCBI): domain Eukaryota; kingdom Metazoa; phylum Chordata; class Aves; order Nyctibiiformes; family Nyctibiidae; genus Nyctibius; species Nyctibius grandis. The sequence goes on along the minus strand of NC_090661.1, from coordinate 100,114,492 downwards.
ACACTAATGAATTGTAGCAGCCTGGGATGTAAAAGAAAAGAAAGCTGTACTACATGTAATGCTGGCAATTTAGCCTTCTGTAATCATTAACACTCTTTTCCTAAGTCCGTAGTTGATTCACTTTGATTTTTTTTTTGTTGGTATGAGAAGGTAGGGCCCTGTCTGATTTACAAACCCATATAGCCTCTGTTAGATGAAGGAGGCTGTGCCAGATGCAAGCCAGGACTGAAGATGATTTAAGATTGTTTCCACTCTTACAGCAGTAGCTTCTATCTCTGGCATTAACAAATAAACACAATTACAGGCAGGGCAAGAAGAAGCAGCTGGTTACTAGTAGGAAATGAAGTGGTAAATAATTAAAGCAATTAGCTCTAGGAAGGAAAAAAGTAAAAAATTGTTTTACTGTAATAGTTATATTTTTCATCTGGTGACACCCAAATCTGGCAGAGATCTGTCAAAGCTGATTCAGGACTGGTTTTCAGAGTTATGTGCAGGTGGTGTCAACGACTTCAAAAATAAAAGCTATGAATAATACATAACTAAACTTGTGTTGAGTAATTATTAATAGGAAACATGCGATTCAAGATAAAGAAGTCCCTCAGCTGGCAGAACGTGGTAGAGAACACAGTAACACTGAAGTTATCAATCCACAGTGCTTAGATGGCACTCAGCAAAAAAAGGAAATGTATTTTCCCTGCTATTTCCCCAAATAGTTGTGAGTGGAGCAAATCAACATCCGCAGAAGGCAACAGAAAAAAGCCTCTGTTTCTGATGCAACTTCCCGTATGTTTTCAATCAGAATTTTCCATATGCTGCCTTTTGCTGATGCAGTTTAAGGCGATGTAAATGCTCCCATTGCAAAGAATATATATATATATGTATTTATAGGTTGCTGAACACTGCCACTGCTGCAGCTTCTGAAGGAAATGGAAGAAAGTTTAATAATTTTCTTCTCTGGGTAGTTGTGCATTCGTGGGTCCTTGAAACACAGGTACTATTTTGCAAAGGGATCATTACAAATGAGAAAGGAGCTGTAACTCCATCCTATCTCCTCCCCCACGTTGTGAAAGGTCACGGTTGGCTGGGCCCCATTGTAGCTGCTCAGCTCGGAAAGTGGTAAAGGAACTCAGAGGTTGTTTTTCCCACCAAAAAAAAAAAAAAAAGAAAGAAAAAAGAACAATTGTACACCACTTCCATTTTCTGAAGAGGAAATGGTGATTTGTCTCAGCCATGCTGTTGCCTGGGAATTCATCAGCCTTTGGAAATAAAGGAGTTAAACAGCAAGTTCATCTTAACTCTGGAAGAAAACATGTTGTTTGAATTGCTTCTTTCCAGTGTAAATAAGCATTAATGCTTCGTAGCACCTTTGCTGTTTGAGGTGCACTGTGTCTCTGGCTTGGCCGGTTTTTATTGAATCCCACCTCAGGTCTCACACAAATAATGTGCCACACCTGAAAGATGCAGCCACACTGGAAAATCTCAGCCTAAGAAAAACAAGTAAGAAGTGGACTGAGACGCTCTGAAATTCAGCCTCCTGAGCAGACATGAATTCCAAGGCACAAATTAATTACGTTATGTGGGCTTGCTCATCCAGTGAGTTGTGGTGGAAACCCAGTGAGTATCCAGCAAATGGATTTTTCACTATGACCTTTTAAAATATTGCAACAGCAAGAGTGTCACTGGAAAAGCCCCAGATCCTCTTTCTCTTTTGTTCTGAACCAGCTCCTCCAAACCCTACTGCTAAATTTCACTCCAGGTCTCATGTCCAAACACAAACCCATTCTGTCTCCTCAGCATGAAATTCTACAGAACAGCTGTGCTTTTGTTGAGTCTTTCCCATACTTAGTCTGATTGAAACCCAGAACATGCACTCTCGTACCTCTGACGATGGGTAATGGTACACGTGCTGAAGACGACCCAGGCCCTCTGAACAGCGTCGCCTCTCCTCGTGTGGTAGTCACGACTAGACATAAAGGAAGTTATACACAAAGTCACATTAACACATGAAAATTAATTCAGAATACCCCAAAAGGGCACTTGTTCAGCCTCACATAAATCAGCCTCATGAACCGTGATTCCATGATACTACTTTTTCTTTTTCCTATGTGACACCTGCCTGTTTCCCTGCAGAGGATGGACCTTCTGGGCATTAGGAAAAGAGTCTGGGTTGCCTGTAACACCTGGTGCCTTAGATAGTTTGAGTTAATCAGTTCCCCACATAGTCACCAGTTATTAACGGTGTAGTTTCTGGAGACCTATGATTCATAGCTCCAGAGCTGTCAATAACTCGTTGTCACTGGGGTCAGCTAAAGCTGCCAAATAAATTAAATGCTACACACCTCTGAATCCTCTGAAAGAACCCCAAGTCTGAGACAGCAGCTGAGCAGAGAAGGTGGACACTTCTGGTGTTCATTTCCCTCTGTCCTTGTTCCCCAAGGGGATAATTCAGAGGAACTGAACCTTCACACCTCAGATTGGTATGAAAGTACATTAATAAACATCTGTGATGTTCACTGGGCAAGACTGAGATGAGAACCATCATAAACTGATGGTGACATTAAGTATCATGATTTCAAAAAGGTGTTTCAACAGCATATTGGAAGATGCAGTGGGCAACAAGAAGAAGACAGAACATGCAGACACCTCAATTTTTGAACGCTTTTCCATTATGCACCAGGGTTGCGATGACAAAAATGGTTCTTCAATTATTTATTATAAGGCGTTATTATAATTCTTATGCCAGAGGGCCCTTGATTAAGATTGCATAGGAAGTTTTAATCGTGTAACTTCATTGTTTTTGTGGACTTGGGTTTGCCAGTCCTGTTGCATTCTTCCCTGTCATGTGCATCCTGTGCTTACAGAGCATTTGCTTGTAACCAACTGTTGGCTTTACAAAGAAAACTCTGTGAAAATTCTATATTTTTCCCTGCATTAACAATGAACAAAACCCCAGCTCGCAGTAGCAACATATATACTGTTCTACACATTGTTCGTGTTCTGAAAAGGAAGAGGAACGGGGCCGGACTCCTTCAGAAATGAGACAGAAATGCCATTGAGATCTCATTTCCTGTGCAGGAGCTTGCGAGAGCTTCAGTTGCTGCAGTCCTACGTTGGGTTTGAGTAGTGTCATGGTTTGTAAGATCTGCTACATCTTCCCTAAATCACTCATTCAAGATGAAAAAGAGTAAAAATGGGCCTGCTTTTAATTAACAAAAGAGCCCTAACAGCTCAAGCAGATTGAGCTGAGGACAGTCCCTTTGAATGGGGAGCAGAGAGTCCCTCACCTCCACTCCTGATGAAGAGTGGGAGGGAAGCCTCAGGACATCTCTGCAGCTAAAACAGCACCAACATGTCTGATAATTAACAGATGGTCCTTGACGTGTCCAATGATGGCCAACAGGCCCCGGTCTCCTTGCCACAAGCAGCACAGCATATGCCCAGTTGGACGTCAAACCCTTCTGAAGTAATCGTTTAGAGTAGTCACAGTCAAGCAGAAATAGGAAAATGTTAGATGTTGTTTGCGTGCTCATTGTACACGCCGCCATTCAGGCTCATTAATCATGCTCCAAAAATGGTGGGATGGCTTAAAATGTTGTTGTTGTTTGTAAATTATATTTTAGGGGCTCTTCTTGTTTAACTCTGGCTTTCTGTGGTTCGAGCTATTTTAGGGTGGTTCATGCCGATTTAGCTGCTTCCAGGGTGCGGGGCTTTTAAAGCCATTCTTCCTCCCAACTAAAAATCATGGGACCGGTGAAAAAATTGCAAGTTGGCAATACTGTGCATATATTGGGTGGCTTTTAAGGAAGAAGAGGTCACTGATAGCTTCCACTTTCCTCTGTCTAATTGCATGGAGCATAGAAAGGCAATCTCCTTGCCACGCTATCTTATCACTACCTGGTTGCAAGAATATTAGTCAAACCAGAAATGCCAGCTGCACTGTAAAAATACATCTTCAAATCCAGAAGATATAGTGGGAGAACAAAACAGATAATGTTCACTTCAACCAAGAGAAATCATTCTAAACAATATTTTAGTTTATTTTTTTTTAATATATTGTGGCTTTTCCTGGGAAATTAATTTCCTCATCGCCTCTTCCTCCTTCTCCCCTCCCACCTGAAGTGATGGCCACCATAAAGGGACTTCTTGATCCCAGATGTTTTCCATTTCCTGCAGTAAAAATTAAAATCATTGCCTTTTTCATAAATAACTGCCAAGCATGGAGATGCACTACTTAAGAACTTTCCGCAACTGCTTTAGTTCAAAATGAATAAATCAGTAGGATTTGATGAGCCAGCCAGTATTTTCTAATTTGTTTCTACTGGCAAAAGTGCCGCAGTGAGTTACATCCAAACAAACTTGGTGGCAGCATCTGCTTTATAATGACCTAAATGTCTAAATATAATTTTAGAAAGTGACTTGCAAAGGGTTCAAGCGAGGCTTTCAGACCTTGGTCCGGATTTTATTTTCACTCCTTGAAGTGAAGAGCTGATTCATGGCGTTTACATAGTCGCTGCTGATTTACGGATCCGTGGTGGGGTCCTAAGCCGAGCAGATCTGTGACCCATATGCAGTTGTGCATGGGGCAAGACCCCCACATGTTCAAAGAAGCACATCAGCGCTGTTTGTGATGGAGATGGAGGAGGGATAACCCCTCAAAGCTATAAATGGTTTGACATACTGAGAGGCAAGCCTGTACGGAGAGAGAATATGTTTCAATAGCCCCACCTGACAGCGTTGAAGAACAATGGGCAAACCTTGGTGTTTGACAAACCTTGGTGTTTAGCAAACCTTCAGCAGTTGCATGGTTCAAGAAATCCTGTCTCTGGGCAGTCTGTGATTGCCTTTGATCCCAGGACCAACCTTTCCAGGTACATTGCAGATATCCCTACTACAGGCAGCAGTGGTTAGTTTTCACCTTCTTGGCTCCCAGATGGATTTTGGTGGCTTGGGCTGGACTGCCTTCGGGGTCTGCCCATTGGGCTGGAGCTCAGGAAAATAGCACTGCTGGAATTGTCTGGCAACGGGAAATGGTTATAATCCACCTGGAGTTAATACTAAAATACCGTTAAAAATCCTGCTAACGAGAAGGCCTCCGCAAGTTCCTCCAATTCTTGACCTTTTTGCTGGAGCCCTTCCAACTGTCCCCAATGGAAGTGGCTTCTGGGGCTCTGCCTCTGCCTATTGCATCTGGTTTTGGTTGCCAAGTTTTGGTCTGATTCACTCTTTTATCACCTGGAACTCTGTTTTATTCCAGATTTGGGTTTCTGAGCTTAGATGGACTTTAGAGCCCAGGACTGCTCTGTTTATATGTATCTGTATGATTTTTACATCCAGGCTATATAGGGGTTTAAAAAGTGCCTTATTAGGTTGTATCTTACACACATAAAATAATATAAATGCATAAACAATACCATGTTTCTGAGCCATGTGAGAAAATATACTCTTGAAGTATACTCTCAGTATTTTACTCTTAAAATACTTGTAGTATTTTAAATAACAAAGATATCATTCTGGAATACAATAAATCACATGAATAATCCTGATCAAATGTAAAATCAGCATCAAAAGATATAAGGGATTATTACTGTATATGATGTAAAGAAAACATTAAAGAGCATGTTTAGTGTCTTGAGTCACATGTAGCTTTGGCCTTGTGGTTTTTTTTGTATTGTATGATTTTCTTTTCTTTTAAAGCTAGTGGTAAAAACACATCTCAGGTCAAAACAGTAAATAATGAATCACCCCCAAATTCAGCTCATTTCCTATCTTGCACTGAAAAAATGTTGATTCCAGGCATGGGAGCAGAACTTTGAGCCAAACAGTAATTTCTTTATGGTGTGCATGACTCACAGGAAAGAATGCCTCATGGGGATAACAGGAGAAAAAACTAAATAAAAAAAAAACATAAGTAAATTTGCTTTAAAGAAACAGGGAATCAAGTAAAGGGCAAAAGGTCAGAAAAGGTCCTCAGCCATTTTTGCGTTGCTCCTGTGGTCTTCACAGCGTCCTCCAGCTCCTCTGCCCTGAAACGCTGGAGTCCCTAGGAGCTCCCCAGGCAGCTGCAGAGGCAGGGTGGGTGTCGGCGGGGGCAGCACCCCAGATAGCAAAGGTGTGTGGCACCGTGGGACAGCTTGAGGGCCAGCCTAAGCCCACAAGCTGGTTAAAGAAGCCAAAATGAATTAATTTCACACCATCTTACAAGACACTGGGGGTAGATGTTTGCTTTTCAATGCGTGCCCATAGGTTGCCCCTGGTGTGAAATCCTGTGAGCTGACCCGGCAAGTTATGTGGCAGTGGCCCATGGTGGGAGGTACAGTGTGGAGTCAGCAGATACCCTCTATTACTTTGGGTTTTTAATGTCCCATACCTTTTTAGTAACTTTACTTAAGTGTCTCTTGCATTACTCTTTCCTTATCCACAAATGTGAATAAAAGCAGTTTGTCCTCATCCATAAATTGTGTTGCAATCTCTTGATGGGCCTTTAATTATTACAAATACTCCTCACCCTCTCTGGGAAGTGTCTCCTCCCTCAGGCAGGTTTATTCAGCTGGGTAAATCAATATTCATCGAGCATATTTCATGAACGCTGATTGTGAAATGAAACAGAATTTCAACTCAGCTTTCAGCAGCAATCTCTCATCTGATTTCCATTTCTTTTTTTTTTTTTCTCAGAGTGCTAATGGATGATTAATTTCATCAAGCATTACTATGTACATTTACATAATTATTTATGAGTAATTAAAACATCTTGCCTCCTGTTCCAGAGTCAATATTACGGGGCCAGGAATACAAAACAAGACAATGATGCAACATTAAAATGTAGGGTAGCTTATTCCTGTAGGGTAACGATGTGCTTCTTTAATGTCACATATTTAAAACCGTGTTCAGGACTAATTAATTTCAGTCTGTGAAGACTAAGAAAATTATTTGTATTATCTCAGTATGGATCATTACTGTCTCCCACGCATTTTAGGAGCTTTCAGAAAAATGCGAATCAGGTTCCAGCAAGATATAATTTGGGGCCTGAGGGTAATTTCCTGTTCAGCACCTTTCCTTCATAGAGATGCTACAGCAAATGGACTATACATTTATATGCTATGATTGCTATAAGAAATAAAACAGTTTTGTCTGGTTCTCCATCTCATCACTTAAAAGATGAAATAAAAATGTGCACCTTGGAACGCTTATTTAAGAGTTAAGTCTTGATGATGTAGGAAAATGCATTACAAAATTAAAATTTGTATTTCAAAAAAAGCTTGAATTGGAATTGAATTATTTTCTTTCCACTAAAATTCACCTTCTTACCTGCTAAAATACAGTAGAACTGTTTCACGAGCTGGAATTATCTGGACAGTCGGGTTTAACCCTAGGAAGATCCACCAGAGTTGTTTTTAGTAGGTGAAATTCACAGAGTGTAAATAACCTGCAGGAAGAAAAGATTTGTTAATAACAGATTGGCATAAATTACGTATTCCATATTAGCATGCCCTAGAGAGATCAGCCTCAAGCCACCCTTCCAACCATGTTACATTTGGAAGCACTAGGAAGGGAGTCATAGACTGGACTTCCACCAATATTTGGGAAATCGTAAGACTGTATATCCAGAGTGACTTTTGCCCTGGAAGACGTAACACAGATCAAAGGATCTCTTGCCGCGTGTCTGATGGTAGTTTGCCTTAGAAGTTCCAGGGTAAGGTCTAAACCATCTAAAATTCACTCGCTGTTGGACACAAAGCTCTCCAGCCCCAAGCAGCTTCTCACAGACCACAGGCAAGAGTCAAGTGCTTTTCTGGTTTTGGGTTGTCTCATTTTCACTCGGCTTCAGGGGTGAAAATTGCCTTCTAGAAGATGCTGAAAGAGCAAGGAGAACAAACCTTTCATTTTAGAGATCATAGCAGCAGTGTCACCTGTACCACCCCCTTGGTGCCTTCGGCAGCAGTAACTCACTGACCACTCTCCTGCATTAGAGCTTAGAGGGGGGTAAAATACTTGAATCTTGAGTCCAAAAGCCTATTTCATCACATGTCCTTATCAAAATGATAAATCCAATAGATTTCTGCTGTAGCTTTGTCACTACTAGAGATGTACTGGCCTTCCTAGCTTATTAAATTGTGTTTTCCTTCAACATAAGCAGTAATTTCTATTTATATAGTGGCACCTCATTAATAGGGAGAAGAGTGGCAGATGATTTATGCGTTAGAAGACAAAGGAAAACAGTTGGAGTGAAAACTCCACCATGATGCATTTTGGCATCAGAGGGATACAGGGAACTGCAGAAGAGAGGTTCTGAAACATGCTCGGGCTGCAGGAGATGAAAAGACAGGAGCCCTGTAGCCCATATCCAGCACTAACTCAAGAGGCAGAAACCAGGGAACTCATCCGAGCCTGAGTGAGCAGTTTCAAGCCAGAAGAAGACAGAAAGTATCCCTGTCTGGCCATAAGGAAAGCAAGCCTTGCCAGAGAAAAAGGAGACTGCTCGAAAGGTGAGCGCATGCGTGAAGGAATGCAGTGACCATGGGTGTTTGTGATGACAGGTGGTGTAAAGGAAAAAGTACTGATTTTTCCAGTGGAAAAGGTGGTGTCAGGTTGAGTTACGTCAGAAGTCAGAAAAGCACACTTTGTAGTGGAGGAACCTAACAGGAACAGCCATGTGTTTCTGTTTTTGCTTAACACTTGACATTAAAATTGGAAAATTTGGTGTAGGAAGGAAAAGACAATTAGCATAACTGGTAACTGACGCCTTAAAAGTCTGAAAGAAACGGTAACCTCTGCAAAGGAAGGGTCGGGTGGTGCACAGCAAGCCGTAGATAGCAATGCAGATGCTGGGTCCTTCTGGATTAAACATCTGTCCTGTAGTTGCCTGCGATGACAGTAACCCAGGCTTGCTGCCTCCGGCAGAGCACAGGACTGCAGGAGCCCCACACCCCTAATTACAGTGAAGAAATGCAGCTGGTAAATGTAAATGTAAATTTGCTTTAGCATCAGTCTTCACTCAGGTATCACTGAGAGATCAGTGAGGATGCTGTATCACATTTCTGATAAAGTTTTACAGCCTACTCTTTCATTTCAAGTTAATTAACATTAATGAGAATTTTACATGGATTAGGGGGCGGCTCTTGTTTACCAGAGCATCAGCTATGTTTGACTATCAAGACTATTCTCATTTTACTGACTTTCAGATCCTCATTAGATATTAAAACCAGGAACCTGGAGGGAAAAAGCCCTCTACATTTATCCTAAGTCAGTGTTTGTGATGAGTAGATTATGACACTCTCTAACCATGGCCAACTTTCATTAAATTTGAGTTTCTTTTTTATTAGAACAGAATTAACCAGATGGGATTTTGTAAAGAGAGAAATTACACTTAATATCACAAAATTTCACTGCAGCTGAAGGTGGAAGAGCTTGGAAACAAAAGCCGGGGAGGTTAGACTGTCAATATTTTGAACCTTCTTACTAATCTACAGACTGTTTCATTTTGAAAGGGCAGCAACAACAAATCTTCCAGAAAACTTGCTTTCATGTTTTCATGCCCATCGTCATTTCTTTGCTGTTTGTTTGTTTTAAAATGCTCCACTCCACTGGTGGCCATGGTATGCTATGTTACAACACAGTGTTTCCAGACATGGAAGAATGTTTATAAATCTGTGGGGAAATATTTAGCTATCTTTTAAAAATAAGCTATTTATGTATCTGGGTGTAAAACCCTCATGCTCAGTTCAGAGCCTCTTCCCATCAGCCTCCCCTCTCCTTGAGGCACTGTGGTCACGTTTACAGGGTAGACTTGGAACTATTTTTTTTGTGGTTGCCCCTGTAGCTTGAGGACCATGAACTTCAGAGACTTCATAACAAGTAAACTCTTAACAGTGCCAACATCACACAGAACAGTTACAGGAGTTTGATGTAGATCTGGATAAAATAGCTAAACAGAAAGAAGTTTTAAATATTTTTTTTAGGTAAGATATTACAGTCGGTGCAGTGTAAGAGTTCTTACTTTGAGCACAATCCATTACACCTGTCTTACACACTGGTCTTTTTTTTGGCCATTCAACAGTGTTATTTGCCTGAGTCTACTTTATTGCACTGGTATAAAGAGGAAATCATTCTGTGTAAGTGAAAAACTGGAGCATACCTGGTCCAGACACCAGCCTGATGTCTGTGCAGAAAGCAGAAATTCTGAAAAGGAGCAGGACAAAGCTCACAAGCCAGTACTCACACCACGGGGAAAGGCTGGTGTATGTTCACAGCGCTGCTCCAGCGCTCCCCGATTGCATCCCCAGAGAAATGCCGTCCTTTCTGTCCCAGGGCAGGGAGCTGAAGTGGGAATGAATGTCCAGCAGATCCAGTATTTGCACACAGGGATATCTGGCAAGGGACATGCAATAAAAACAAACCTGCAGGCACCTGGTTTGGGAAGTAGGTCTTGTTCCGATTTAACTTTTGCGAGAGTGCTTGCAAGGTCGCTCAAGGACAGAAAGAAATTGGTCGATTTGTGATGTAGCACATTATTATCATCCTCCTAAAAAAGTGTGGACACCTACAAATGTATTTTAGGATTTTTGTGTGAAAAATGCAACTCCTGTGGGGAGATAGCTCCCAAGTTCAGCCCAGGTTCTTACTGGAGACTCAGCCCTGTCTAAAGGACATTTGTACAGCATCGAGCCCATGGAAGCTTGGCTGTGCCTGGCTCGTCTCAGGCTCACCATGGCTGCAGTCATCACAAGGTGAGATGTGTGTTCAGCAGACGATTGCTTTTGCAGGATGCAGCAGAAATGGCCAGTGCACGACGTTTTTAGCGGGAAGCCTTACTTTTGAGGACAGTAAAATAATGTCACACCTAAAGAAGGGGGACCTACAGCCAGCCTGACCTGGGGGATGGAGCACGCAAGGCACTAAATGCTGGGGCAGTTTCCCTAGTCGGGTCTGGCAGGGAAATGAAGAACAAGGTTCCCTTCAAGCCGTCGTTGGACAGGCGGGAGCCCCGGCCCGGGCCGGGCTGTGTCTGTCTGCGGGCCCCGGGTCCCACCTGCCGGCGGGCGCGGGGAGTGCGGCCGGAGCGCGGGGACCTTCACAGGCCGCCCAGTGCCACCCCCGGCCGTGAGCAGGAACATCTGCAGCTACATCAGCTTGCTCAGAGCCCCGTCCAGCCTTGAGTGTCTCCAGGGATGGGGCATCCACCACCTCTCCGGGCAGTTCCAGTGTCTCACCACCCTCACTGTAAAAAACCGTCTTCCTCCACCTCCTGACAGCCCCGGGCTGCAAACATCGCACCTGTGGGCAAGCAGAAGTTTAATGAATATAATTTTATTGTCAAGTCGATTTCACCACATATTGTTCATGCTCATAAAATTCAAACTCCACAGAAAAGAAATAGACGGACCAAAAAGACCTCACCCCAGAGAGACATGAATTGATGGGCGAATTATTCAGCATCTTAAATTTGGGTAGATGCCACAGTTAACAGATTTTAACCCTGATTTTTTCAAGTAACATAATACAAAGATGCATACAGTGATGTTATATGCAAGTCAATGTATGCGAAAGGATTTCCCCAAGAGTTTCACAGTGTCTAACAGCAGTTTCAAGGCTCCTGAGCTGGTCCCCTCTTTTGTCACCTTGAGACCTCCCACCCCAAGGACTGTTCCCAGACCTCAGCGGTGTCTCTGTCTCACCTGGCCAGCAGCTACAGCAAACTCCACACGTCATGATGGACTGACACCTGCGATACAAAGGAAAAAAATATTTTTAAAGCATATAAAGAGAAATGTTTCTATTTTGTAATCAGAAGTCAAGAGATGTGAGTTAAAAAGGTAATTTTAATAGTTAAATTGGAATGGGGTGAGGACTCTGGTTACTAACAGCTGTTTGCCAATAAAACATTCTCTGGCATTTTCTTTGAGGAAACCTCAAAAGGTCTTTTCACATTAATGGTCTTCAGAACGGGTGTTAACTTTCCTATTATTGTAAGCAAAACACAGGAAGTTTGATACCCTGTGTGGGAGCCAGCTGCCAGGCCAAGCACTGGCAGCAGCTGAGGAACAGTTGAGGAGTGACCAAGCACTGTTGCCAATTGGAAGAAAAAAGGAGAAAAAGGATTTTTTTCAGCAGGAATTTGAAGATGAGTTGGGTGACAGGAGCATGAATAAGTGATGGCTCCATTATTCTAGTATATAGAGGAAAAAGAAAAGGGGAAAAAATGTTTTAGTGATTCTGAAGAGACCAGAGTGACCAGGGGTAACAAGAGAGGAGCTGAGGAGAGGGAAGAGATGCAGCGCTACAGATCAACACAGCTGCTAATGCCCTCCATAATTCTAGGGAAAACAGAGAAAGGGGGAAGAGAAGGTGTTTGAGAAGGTCTCAGCTGGAAGTGAGGTGCTTGGCTAAAGGGTTTCCAAATCCTCACATGAAAGGTTCTGTAACTGTTGTGTAACCTTGTTTCTAAAAAACAATATTATGTTCGCAGGACCAAATATATAACCCCTTGTAAAATATCTGCCTATTTTGCTATAATCAGAATTTATTTCCTCAATTTAATTTTCATCAGTTTGAAAAGGTAACACAGATACTCCAGTTCTTTAGCCTGTTGGGTATATCAGTGGGTACCTATATTTGTACATATATTCCTTGCACTTACATATGTTCCTCCAGAAGGACTGATTTCTTTTTCCTTGACTTGAGTATGAAAGCTCCTCTAATACTGCTCCTGTTTGGAGAACATCAGGCAGCTGTGAAGTAATTTAATGAACCGAAGTGATTGCTGATGATCCTAATCAGGCCATTCTCTATTGCTGTTTGATATCTTGCTCCATCGAAGGAACAAATTGTGAATGTGTAAATTAAGTGCAATTTAAGGACACTTAAATACTAACAGAATGGGACTGCAGATGACATTGTAGTGGCTTTGGTTCTTAATTTTCAGAACTCCTGTCAATCATTGTCATTGCTGTCATTATCATGGATGTGCAAAAGTGGGGTTTCCAAACCAGACAGATGAATAAATCAAATAAGGCAAACAGAGATACATGAAAGAGAGACACTAATAATCTCTGTCTGTAAAGGAAGTTTATGTGGTTGCTGCTTGCCAAGAGGTTTTTGTACTCTGACAAGTGAAGAAAAAGACTGTAATTTTAAATATTTATGCCTTATCTTCTAGTTCAAATACCAAACTAAGAGGGCTAGTTTCATGCCTGTGATCAATATTTGTTGTCAAGTGCTGCATCAAGGTAATAGAGAATATTTTTTTGCTGTTCTCTCACTCTGGAGATGTTCTGGGTGAGGCTCCCCTGAAAAGGAAAGTAAAATCTGCGCTACAAGTCAAAATGCCATTGGGTCATCAAGGGCACTGCTGCAAGTAACGAGCAGTACGGAGGTGCTCGCACAATTCAAGTAGCAGCAGCCTAATGTGCATCTTAGGGATAGCAAGGTCTGAAAAGTATCACGTGTGATGGCGACCAAATTGGCAGCCTCCTGGCTGCATTTCTGTTGGAAGAACCAAGTCAACTCAAATATATTATTTAAATACCATTAATACGTACTTGGATTTAGCAGGGATGCGTTGAGGAACGCTCCTAGGAAGCAGGATGCCCACACACGTGTGATGGACACCTCCTTCCTTGATAGCAGCGCTGTGAAATGGCCTAACTGTTCTCCAGCCCAGCAAGAAATTTTGCAGACACTCTGACAATAAGCTATGCACAAGTAGGCTCATTCCCAAGCTGATTCAAGTGTTACAATAAGCTGGAAGTCTGAAGCTTTATCTGAATCTGGTCACTGAGTACACAGGAGCATTTCCACTGATGCCATCACACTGTAGATCAGCTCATCCCCTTTCTTGTAGTGAGATAATTACTATAGAATGAGAGTTTGACAATATGCAGATTTTTCCTTCTGCTGCTGCTTATTATTATTTTTAATTCAAAATTGTTTTCATTCAAAAGATCCCCAGCTTTCAGAAACAAGACGTTGCATCCCTGCTATTCAGGGCAGGAGATGCTAAGTGGCACATCCATGCTGGGGCAGGGATTACTTTTCCTTCCTGGGATGTAGTTTTGTAGACTGCTTTCATTCCTGGGCTAGCTCTACCGATGTAACAGAGCTATACTGCATCATCACACATATAAAATGATATGCTTCAGCTATCTTGAGAGAACAGCTTGGCTGCAGAATTGAAGGTATTGCTAGGGAACTGGTCCAGCAAAAAGTGTTTCACGGATGCTGAGCAGCAAATGGATGGCTAGCACAGCTCCTGCCGCCCTGCCAGACCCGTCACAGAGATGGGTAAGGGAAAACTCGTCATTGCTGCCATAAATGTCCCTCTGTGGCTTTTTTTTTTTGTAATTGTGTGTGTGCTGTTCCCTTGCCATCAGTGAGATCATTTGACTTTTCATGGGTTAACACATTGCTTTGTGTATACTATTTTTAAAAGCAATTAAGAAGCTGAGCAATAATCGCACAGCACGTCCTGTGAGTCTCTGCTAATCAAGGTGGTTACCTTCAGCTAACTGTAGAATTTTTGACTCCACTGAGATATGCAATTCGAGTTCAAGTCAGCATATTTGAACTATATTTTATGGTAAAAAAATACTACAAATCAAATCGCTCTGTCTGAGAACTGCCTCAACTCACCAGAGCCAGTGTGGCCGAGAGCTGTTTTCATTTTGTCCTGTCTTGAAGCCCTGAGCATGACCTGTTAAGGGCTGCAGCTTCTGTACCTCCGCCTCCTTCCCAGCCCTATTTCTCCAGGTTTTTATCACAGCCCAGAGTTGAGGATTAGCAAATCAAACATGTAGCTAACACCTCTGGAGGTTTTTTCATTGTACCCTGTAGGTGCGAGAGGCAGGGCTGCTCCCATTTCATGTGAAGATACCGCAGGATGGTGGGCAACAGCAGGTCTTTGATGTGACTTGCAGCCAATATTCCAGGATAAGATGCATCATGACCCACTGCAGCCAAACCTCCACCAAAACCACACTTGAATGAGCCTTCCCTGACCACGACTGGATTTAAATAAAGAGATCTGAGGAAGATCCCACAGGAAGCCCAACACTTCAATAACACTTATAGGGAAAAGGAAAAACTTGCATTAAAGTCCTGCTGCTCAGATCAGGGAAAATAAAGTGCAATTTCCAAGGAATATCTTCTCTCAGGTCACTGTTTCAGACTTGGACCAGCACCTTCTGTGATCTTCTGCATGTGGTCAAAAAGAGTTCCTTTGGATGGGTTTCTGGGTATATAACCTTAGAGAAATAAAAAAAGAGATGAAAACTCTTAATATTGAAGTTTTCCTCATCAGCAGAAGGACTTACGTGCCTGTTTCTTTTCCCAGTTTTCTTAGCTGGCCTCAGTGAAGACTCCCACCTCCCCGCAAACCTTCCCTCACCTCTGCCTTTAGTCTGTCACTGCTGAAAAAGCATTGTCCAAAGCTAAACATGTTAGTACCCTTTTTTTTTTTCTATTGTAGATTTCTATCGTTTCTTTGTAATTTTTCTATTTTTGCACAAATAGCCAAACCATCAGGTGTGTTTGTGTTACCTGTCCAGTGTGCCACCCTTTTTTGGAGGCCATGGTGGAATATCCACCTGAGGAGCTCATCCCATATGTCCCAGTGCAGACACCAGACCTGCTGTGCTGCCTGGAGACACCGGTGCACCTCAGCTAAGGGGTCAAAGACAAGTTTTCTGACTGGAAGTACACTGATTAGGTGGCACCCGAAGGAGTTTCTTTTATAAATTACACAGCAAAGCAATGAAGGTGATTTTACCACAGAAAGAATGAAGAACGAGCACACTGATGTTCAACAAAAACTCCATAATGAGCCCCTGATTTGGCACTGCAGCCTCTTTAGACTTTTCCCGCAGAGCTAGCAGAGTCTAATCCGATTTAAAATGCTTCCAAATTCCCGGCAGCAACCAGCAGGAAAGCGGGACAAAGCTGACAACCAGACAGCCAGCTCTGAGAGGGGACCTGGAGCTGAGAGAGGGCTGAGACACCTGAGGGTTGGTGTCTGTCTGCAGGCACCTCGCTTCAACCAGGGCAAACTTCCAACGGCAGCAACATCGCTAAACCTTGTCCTAATTTCAGCCGTCGGCTCCAGTCCCATTTCCTCTGCCTGACTGGGGCTTCTGGCCACCTTGACCTCAGTTTCCCAGTTGTGAAAATAACATGAATGAAAATGCTTCTGTAGTTACTGGGCAAATCTAGAGCAAAATTGTTTAAGGGGAAAAAAAAAATAGAGAGAGAACTATTTTAAGCACTGCAGCTGACCCTGTGTTTCTCGAGACTGAAGCAGCCCGCAGGCCATCTGTCTCCTGGAGAACCGGTCTCCAAGACTGGGCACAGAACGATCCTCAAGCACACCATGACCTTAGAAACCATCTCCAAGATGGAGAGGACTGTTTTATTTGCTGGCTTGGGTCACCCTGTGCGTGGGCTAGTAATCCTCTCTTCATCCTCCTGATGAGAGCAAGCTGGAAGAGAGGTCACCAGGATTTGCCCCAAATAGCTCAGGTTCACAGTGTGGTCTGGAGCCAAGGTTTGGATAAGCAGAAAAAGCTTTGGATAAGCCATGTTAAAGTAAAGGTCAGATGAGCTCACTAGACTGCTGATCATTCATGAGCAAAGTATTTTCAGTTTTCACAAGGGATCCTGCTTTTTGAGCAGGCAGAAGATGGCCTTTTCAGGGACTGCTTCTCTCTAACTTTAACAGAAGGTGTCAAATCAAAGTTTTCTTTTTTTTTCCCCCCTACCTGTCATCATCCTCAGAAGAGTCTCATCAAGGCCAGCTCTGAAAGCCTTCTTGGCTTGCACAGTTCCTAAAATATCACAGCTGAAGTTACCAGCCATTGGTGAAACCCGCTTGACTGCAAAACTGCCCTCATTTCAAGAGCACCGCACCCTAAATGCACACAGATTTTTTCATGCACCCATCCATCTTGGGGCTGGGGTTTTGACTCCACGGCTGTGCTCGATTCAGAAGGAAGACCTACTAAATCTAGAGGGGGAAAAAAAAAAAAAAAAAAAAAAAAAAAATCAACAGAGCAGAGCTGTGTTGGGAAGATGCTTTAGCAGAAGCTCCTCCCTGTCCTAGACCTTGGGCAGAGCTAACCAAGCCAACCCAGGGACAAACCATTCGTTTTCATCCTCTGCACAAACACCACCAAACACAACGCAGCCTGGTAGATCTCTCCTCTCCACGAGCTCCTCCTGCGCTTGATTAGAGGAATGCTAATAAACCCGCTGCTAATGCCCCATGGGCATAGCCCTGCTCAGATGACTTCCCCATGAACATTTTTCCTGGCTTAGTTCACTGCCCCACTTGTGGATTTGCTTCATCCTGGTAAAATGATTTGCTTCTTTCAGAGTCATATTCATTGAAACTGAATATTTAACAAAACCAGACATGTTTATCCAATAGGAGGAGTCATAGCTGGCTGAGAGAACGTGGAAACTGAAGTGATGGAGACTGCCAAACACTCCTGAGCACTGTTAACAGTACAGTGCAAAAGGAATATCCAAAAAGACTGCTCCCAAAAGTAAGGCTTAACCCTTAGAAGAACTAAACGAGGGAAGAGATGATGACAGGGGTTGTCAGTAACTGCTCTGACCTGCCCACGTACAGCTGGTGGTGGTGGCTTTCACAGATGCAGTGAAACACAGGGGTGAGACCGAAAACAGCACCAAGGCCATTTGATGCTGCAAAGGTGCATATTTCTCTTCTGTGACAGTGGACCGCTCTAAAAGAGTGTCTTAACCCCCAGCTCTGCAGCCACAGCAAGGCTCGATGCTCACAACTGACCACGATTTAAATGGATACTGCTTTAAACACAGCCCCTGGGTTTCTGGCACACCTGCACGTGGAGCAATTTTGCTCTGGAGCTTAGCCTTAAGTCTTCATACACCCAGCATAAAATAAAATAGAGCAAAACCGATCATGCTGATAAAGACTGAAATTAGTAATCACCATAGAGCTGGAAGACACAATTTGGAGATTATTACGCTATTGGAAATCTAATTCCATTGACACATATGTATGAGAACTTGAAATTAATAAACACACTCTTTTGGATATTTTCTTTTCATTTGATAAAAGTCCTCCAAAAGCTGTAAGGGGGATAAGAACAAGTTGCTAAAGTGAGACAAGGAACATAGTAAAGATCACAAAAGCCCTGTGAAGGCTGGGAGAACACAGGAGCAAAACCATGCATCAAAAATGTGTCTTTGGGCAAAATCAGACTCTGCCTTGGCTGAAGAGGTGCCAGCCAGTCCATTGGAGCTCCAGGCCCGTTCTGCAGACACCAACCTTCTTGCACTGAAAATCAGAAACCGAGGATGACCAGCATCGCTTAAAATAAGACGAGAGATGTCTCAAATGAAGGCGGTAGGAATCAGTGACTGCATGTGAACACCAGCCTGAATTTTTTGGCCAAATCTCTGCCGGTGTTCAAACACCTCCCCACCTTGAGTGTTTAAAGCAAAAAATGAAAAACCTTTTGGTGAGGATGAAGTGCAGGAAGTCTTCAGAAAAGGGAAATGACTTCAAGTGAGAAATTCCCCGTCACCTTTCGAATATTATCTCATACTTACAAGTCTTTGGAGCTAGCACCTAAAAGGGCAGCTTTTGAAAGATATTTTGCCTGTGGGGTTAAATCAGGTTGCTAGAAAAGGCATAAGCAATTTCAGTAATAGTGTATGTCACAGATCACTGGTGCTAAGTGTGGAGCAGAGCCGGGTTGGCTGGCTACAATATGCTCAGCATCTCCTCCCACTCCTGTTCCTCTGCTTTAGTTTTGTTCCAGAAAAGTGCATTACCTGTCTCCCTTGGAAACACGTCCCTATAGCAACATATAGGACTATATTGACACAGACATACTGGTACATTGGTGACCTCTTCTTTTTGCGACTCTTCTTATGGTAACATCCTGAGATTGTCAGAAGGACAATGTGAGATTGCTTGTGTCCAAGGTACCATTTGGCTGATTTTCTACTGCAAACTTGTTTTTGCAGTTTTCACTCTTCCAGCTCTTGAACTCTCAGTCACGACTGCAATTGTATCTGAAATGTGTTGTGAAAGCTATGTGTTTGCCTTCATCAGCAAAAATCTGTAACCTCAAACAAGATGTTTTTGACAAGACCTACTTTCCATAAAGCCATGTTGCCAGGAGCGCATGCTGCTTCTGTGGTTCTTCCTGAGCTGAATCCCATGTTGGCTTTTCCCTTGTTTTGTTCAGATGCTAACAATGTTTACTTGTACCTACGCCACCAACATGATGAATTTCTAGCTACACTCTTTATACACACTGTTACTTGGATTAAGTTACCATTTTTTTCTTCTCTGTGTGAATAAATATACTACATCTAAGCATGTCATGAATTAACCACTTAAAAATACCCCATGCACTGCTGGCTTTGGGTGATAAGAGGGAGTGTAGGTGATGATAACCTTGAGCTCTGTGAATTGCAGTCAGGACTTCTGATTTCAAAAGCATAAAACTCCTCCCCAGGGGCAGTCACCAGCCACAGCCAACAGCTCCAGGCTACATCCTAAACATCTATAGGGTCCAGAAAAGTTGAGACCCTTTAGAATGATGCTCACAATAAAATCTGTCACAGTTTGGCTTTTGTTGCACACAAAGACATGACAGCACAAGGTACAAGGGTGTTCTTTGTTTTAATCCCTACTGAACAGAGCCATACAACTAACAATTCACATGAGGAAAAGGTTAAAAAAGAAACCATGGCCTGTGACACCAAGATGTACTTAAAACTTCTTTCATTAGATAGCACAACCAATATTGAGGTAATCTTCTCTGATCTAGATTTTAAAGCTCACAAGCTTCCAGAATTGCTTATTCCTTATCAAGAACAAGAGACAGCTTGGAACCTTGCTCTCACTGCAGGAGAAGTCAGGTGTGGGTGAATATTGACACAACTTAAATCATACAGTTACATGTATGCTCTTTGAGAAGGTGCAGGGGCACTTTGCTTGGATGTACCCTCCTGGTCAATCCCAGAGGCTCTCACTGTCTTTGAGAAGACTGGGAAAACATCTCCATTTAGCCTACACTCAGGGCTAAACAATAACTAGTTGTTCTATCACCCAATCTCCCCTCCCCAACTGAGAGAGGAAATTGGGAAAAGGAGGGAGACTCGGGGGTTGAAATTTAAACAGATTTAATAAAATAAGAAAACCAATATCAATGCTAATACAAAAGACACAAAATTATACTTAGCTCATAGAGTGATAGCAAGTCCCTCTGGAGATAGTAACCGAGGAGAGGAGAAAGCTTCCCTCCTCCTCAGCAGCTTTCCCATTTATAGTGACCCTGACATTAATGTTACAGAACACACCTGTGGGCCAGCCTGGGGCAGCTGCCCTGGATTTAACTGCTGATGGCCTTGATCACCATCCCACAGCTGGCCACACACTGAAACAAAATGTAACAGAAAAGTGATTCTATAAATTTTATCCCCACGAAACCAGGACAGAGAATAAGGAAATGCTGTCTGTACTGCCACAAACAAGAGGATATAAAGAAATCATGGAAAATATGATTTGGGGCTGTCCATAAGTCCTACAAGTCATAGTTATATTTGACAGCTTCTCTCACTTATAAATCAGAAATTATGAATCTCTTGCTTTGGAGACCCTTTCTTGAAGGCGAGAGGGTAGCATTAAACTCAAACCCAGTATGTACCCAACTGATCCACTATATACAGATCCAACTAATACAACAGACGAAAAAGAAGTCCTATCATTTTTCATTGCAGCAGAAGGCATTTCATTATCAGTTTCTGCTCCTTTTGTCCCAACTGTCTGTCAACATTGAGGAAGACAATAAGAGCATGCCACTGCGCCGGCAAAGATTAGACTTCAGAACAACCAAATCAAAGACAATTACTTTCTATTCTACATATGACTGGGAATAGCTCTGCGCAGTCATGGCAATGGAAACTTTAAAATATTTTCTGTATTTTTAATAGAGTTTAAAAAATATTCCTTCTATTTTGTTCCAATTTTCTGTGCTTGTCTTCCTGCTAATATTTATGCCAACAACCTTTGTGAAACCCCTCTGATATCATCAATCCATAAATGTGGTTTATCATTTCTAGATTCGTGCACGCTTCAGGTTCATAATTAGGCAAGAAAAATGTCAGACCTGTAAAAAACAAACCCCAGCCCATTATGTGCTTGGTGGTGGAGTCAAACGGAGGCGGAGGGAGGCTGTGAGCTGCCTGAAGCTCTGAGTCCTGGCTGTAGTCAGGTACAACAGATGGTGTTTGTAAAGAGGACAGAGCCTTACCTTCTTAATTTATCATGGAAATATCACAGTAAGAAAGCTACCAACATCCACTATTTTATCTAACGGATTTAAGAAATACATCCCACAGAAAAAAAAAACCAAACCAACAGAATTCCTGCTGGCAAACAGACAGCTAGATGCTGGAAATCCCAATTAAAAGATGCAGTTTTGTTTATCAAGAGACATCGTCAGCCATTGCATGTATTTTATTTTCTTGTTAAGGAAATGCACTGAGCATATACAGAGATTACATTCAATACAGATTTATCATTACAGAACAGTCAGAAAACAAAGATACAATCAATATGTATTTCTTGTAGCAGAACAGATTGAAGGAACAGAATGAAGCTGAGAATGAAATAAAAAATACTTAAACCAACTTAAGTGATTTTTACACAGATGAGATATTTTAAGTCTGAATTAACGTTCTCAGCAAAGATCTGATGCATTGATGCAATCTTTACATTCAACTGCTTTATCAGACTTGTGCCCAGCACCTAAGCATAGACCAGAACTGCCTTGTCTGAGAGCCCATTTCAACAAAACCCCAGAAGAATAGTCCCGGTCTGAAGCCACAATCTACATGAGGTGATGAAAGGACCCATACAGAGGAAAGAGTACAATAAAGCAAGGAGCCAGTTTGTTCCATGTGACAGGCAACAGCTACAAGGCAGGCTGGGGTTATACTCTATGTGGAGGTTTCACTGATTTCACTTGAAGGAGCTCTCTAGAGTTTGCAACCTTAATAAAATCGTGTGAATGTGCAGAATTCTGTGACACACTGCCTGGAACTGATTTTTTTCAAAGAATTGTGCTGAAAAAAAGTCTCAACACAAAGCTAGTGGAAAAACTACTTTGCCATGTATTTTGTGAGTTCCATAAACTTGACAACCAAATATTTTTCCAATTGGGCAACTAAAACTAGAGCTTGAAAGACCGCCTCTACTTCAATGCCACTAGCTGGACTTTAAGCCAGTCCTATGCATGTTGTGTGCCAGAGATCAGACCAGATCATCACAGTTGGACATGAAAATCTACAAATATCACTCATCTGCTTGTCTGTCCCTCTGAGTTTTGAATCAAAGGAGGTACCACCCTGTTCTCCAGTATCATAGACCCAAGACCCTGCTTGGTGCTATCCCATCATGCATTATGTCACTTCTTGTCTTGCCTAGTTTCATCATAACCACCTCAAAGGACCGTCTGCTTAGTAGCTAGTGATGCACAATGCCTTATACGATGTGGCCCATTCTGGATTATTTCCTTGGTAAGACTGCAACGAATGGGATTATTCAAAATGTTGATTTAGTTCCTTACTTCTCTAAAGATCTCCAAGAAATTTCATTCACTTTGCAAAATGAAAAGGATATATAAACCACCACAGATCAACCCAATCGCATAATTGCAGGGAGAGATGTATACTCTTACTCTTAAAGAATGAAGTCTAGGACAGTGAAGAATTAACTACATAGTCAAAACCGCAAGAAGAATTTGAAAAAAAACCAAAAATGTTCTTATTCAAGTTCTAATTTGCCTACAAGACAGGGATTAACCACTTGTCCTCAAAAACAGCTGTAGAGATAGAATGAGGTGATCTTTGGAGGGAGCTTACCAGTTCAAAACAACTTCCAAACTTTTTTTTTTCTTCTTCTTTCAATGTTGTGGTAAGATTCTCAAAGGATCAGAAAAGAGAAGACTGGAAGGTTTTTTTTTTTTTCCAGGAAATATACATAATATAACATACCTCCATGCATTGTTCTCTTAATGACCTTCTCTTACCAGTTTCTATTAATACTAAATCATCTTTATTTCACATTTTCTGGCTTTGTTCAGTTCGCAAAAGTTCTCTGAAAGACTAATTTGCTTGCTAGAATTTTCAGTCACTTTGTGCTTGAAAATTTTAGCTTGCTTTTGAACGTCTGCCAACAGTAAACAGCATCTGGAAGACATTGGTCCTTTACCCTACTACAAGGCTACTTGCATCCAAGATTCCTCCTTCTCTTTATACGTACTATCTAAACTGTGGGAAAATGTTACATATTCACATAATCAGCCCCTTAGGATAAACAAGAAGAGGGTAGCGTTTCTTACATATAGGTCAAGACATATTTAGCTGATGAAACAATTTTTATCTGAACATCTGTCAGGTCTACTTACTGGTTTTTGCCTACTGAGAAATATGGTACGTGGAGTAACGTGATTGGGAAATACAATCATCCCTTTCTAAGAAGGCAGACTTGTTGCTTCAGGATACTCTTTTCCACTCCCTCATGTCAGCTTCAACAACGAGTGCCACAGCAGTGTAAGGACGAGGAGAGAGACGTAGCTCGTGGAGGTGGTGACTCTTGAAGCCAGGCTTTTTGCGTTGCAGTTGTTTGAGTAGCAGCAGTGAACATTCACACCAGGCGCTCGGGATCCGTCCCTCCTCGCCCGCTCGCAGAAGGACCTGAACGAACAGGACTTCATAATGCCACCTAGAACAGAGGCACATTGAACCCAGAGGGACCTGCATGTTCATGGTCACCCACTCCTCTCTGCATCCCCCCAGCATAAAATGACCATCCAATATTCTGCAACAACATTCGGTTTGGCTGTTCCTTACATGTAAATGAATACAATTGCATCAGATCGCAGCACACTAACAAGCTCCCACTTAAGTTAAATAATTGCAATTTATCTTAGATGCAACTGATGAAGCTTAAATGTCTCTGAACATGCTCAAGTGCAGGGCCTCATTGCTTCTTTTCCTTCCTAATTTCCAGGTAAGACATTTAACTTTAAAATGACAGATTTAATTCAGAAGTGGGTAATACATGAAATGCTTTTTTGTAGCTTTCACATAGCGTGGATACAGCTCATCATCATGGCATACTGACAAATCCTACTCGGGGATTTTATATCAGATTGCTGCTAAACCAATAAAATTAGGGATTAAGATTTATTAAGAGGGTTTATTCTGAGAGGAAACATTTGCCTTTCTTTTTCTCCTTAGCTGACAATATACTCTTCTCTTTCCAACACTGGTTATTTATTTCTGTTATTTAAAATTTAGTGAGTCTGAACGGTTTGTGACTACTTACTTGCTTGTCCTCTAAAGACCGCACATGCATCTGAAGGCCCTGGACACTGCTGAGTTCCTTGTCTGTTACAGTCTTCATCACTAGAGCCTACACAGGTGTAACACTGCAGTGCTTCACCTGGCATTAAGGAAAAAAAGACCACTTAAAACACTGGGGTTTAGAGTTTACCAAAAATATTTTAAAATATCAGCTACACAGTCTGTCTAATTTTGTTTGAAGCACATGCAAAAAATGGCAAAAAGGTTTAAATTCTAAAGATTCTGCAAATCTTATAAATTTTTCTTTTTCAGAAGTAGTCCAGATACCGATTTTAAAGGTAAAAAAAAAAAAATCAGCCATATATTATTTAGTTGTTACAGTTTGCACTTAAAACAATCCAAGAACATCTGATGTTCTGGAATTGCATCCACACCTTCTTGTAACATTTTCATGGCAGAGTCCACTGTGACAAGCTGGAGTATGATGTTCCCCCCTGCCTCGCCCCATCATGAGCTTTGGTCCACAGCACCATGAAAAAGTACATTGTAAACACATAAAATCTTACTATGATCCATATTTCATTTTCCCTACAGTATCAATTCAGCTGGAAGGCACAACAGTGCATCTTAAGAGTTTTGCTTTTGTTTAAACATTACAACCGTAACTCAAGCCTCTTTCCCTTCCTTGATTCAAACTACATGGTATTTTCAAAGGCAAGCATGAATTAGAAATATATTTAAAATACCGTGCTTCAAGCTTGCAGACAAGAAGGCACACTTGCTGTCCACAGGGACATGTGTATTTAAATTTGTTAGTGTACATATTGATGTTTACATTACAGAGCAGAGGTGAAATTCTGTGCTGCTAACCACATACATACACAAAATAATCTGAAACCAAACAAACCCAGGAGAGAAACAGCAAAGAAGTAGGAAATAAAAAACAAAGGAAAAGGGAGTTAACTTACTTTTGAGTACAAAAAGGGAGCTGACAAGAACCAGGCTGAAGACTGTCCACATCATGGAGACACGAGAGATGTACCATTAGTCCAAGAGAGCAGTTTGTTTGCTATTAAAGCCTTAATGCTTATCTTACATACCTAATCCTCTGCAGAGGATAACTTATAGGATAAAGAGGCATGCGAGAATGCTACTTATCTTATTCTGGTTGTACTTCTAATCACACGAACTTCATCTCCACAAACCTTGCACGCAAATTCCTCCAGTAGCGGGAAGGAGAAAACGTATTCACCTTTCAGCGATAGATACGCTTAAAATCCACCATCCCGTCATCGCGTGTCACAGCCTCCAACTCATGCAAACAAGTCTCATTACATTCTGCCTATGGGATTTGCTGGATCAGGGTCAGAGTATGAAACATTCTGGAGGATTAAGCCTATGCTTGAGACCTGAGTGGTCCAAATCCAGCATACATATATATATTTATAGAGAGAGCAAGATATAGACATGGATATGTGCAGGTAAGTAGAATATTCTTGTGACCCACAGACTGCTCCAAGAAGTGACCCATGAAGTGCTTTCTGTGAAGGAATTCATTAATAAGAGCTGCTGTACCTTGTGCTGCACATGAGCTAAGCAAGTGAAGTACATAAAATAGAGCCATACTTAGCTTCAACTTTCAACGAAAAAATTTATTTACAATAGAGAATTTCATTTAAGTGACATGCATTTTCTTTTTTTTTTTTCATTTTTAATTTTATTTTACAAATCAGCAAATGCAGATAAAGTTTACACTCCTTAAGGCAAGAGTCCCCATGCAAGTAATACATGTTTATATTAAATCCAAAAAGACATCCAACATGGGAACTCATGTACAAAGGGAAGGCTAGGATCAGCGATTTGTAATTTCTTAGAGAACTTGACAATCTCCCTGATACAGGAACTTTGAGATCAACTTGCTATGAATTATACTATGAAAATGCAAACAATAGCAAGAAATTCTGATAGTCATCTTAGTACTGCATACAATTAAATCAACTTTATTTAGAAAGAAAATACAGTAGTGCATACGAAAAAGTGAAAATATAACCTGTCCACATAAACGTATGGACATCAGTGTGCCAATGGTCATATTGCACTCAATATCGAAGTCCAGAAATTTGGTTAGAAGTTAGCTTTTCCCCATTTTGGCAATGAGTTCATCACAAATCTTTGTTAATTCTTCTATCTCTTTATTCTGAAAAATAAAAGGCAATATTATGTATTATGAAAAATACTGTTGCATTAAGATATGGGTTTTTTTTAAATTACCCAATCTTTGGGAGAAGTGTGGGACAATTAAGTTTTCTCCAATACTGAGAACAGAATATCTACGTATATAGAGATAGATATATATATATACACATATATACTACAGCTATGTATAGTGCATTCAGACAATATGCTTACTTATTTCCACATACAGCTCCTCCGGCTCCAATAAATACAATTTAGCACTAAAGCAGACAGCTTTATAGCAGTATTCCTAGCACACGATAATAATACATAGTGTACATTTGTTTCTAGGCTGCACTTCTAGAGCATAATTTTCACCCTTTTTTCCAGGGGATGTAAGCAAGGATGAGCTGTACTACAGTGAAAGCAAGTTCCTTGGCTGAACTAGAGAACACGAGAGATAAATGGGGATTCCCTACAGCCACTTCTGCCCAAAGCTGTACAGGTCTGATCATTTTGTCTGTGTTAACAGCGGAGGCGTGTAAGCCAGCATTGGAATTACAGCTAAAACTAAAAATGGAAACAAAACCCAAAAGAACAACTAAACCAAGAAGATCTTAAACCCCAGAACCAAAGCAAAGCAAGGGCCCTGCTTGCTGTGCACTGAGCTTTGACCCTGGCCCGTGGCTGAGATCAGAGCCTGGCAGATGGGTCCGTTTGCCTGAACTGCCCTGTGCACGCAGCTGATTCTGGTACAAGGTCTGGGCCATGCTGCTCTCCCTGGGGCCGGGGAGCTGCCGGGCCAGCTGGACGTGAGGAGCAAGACAGGTCCTCGGGCAGACCCTGGCTGCAGTCTGAGCTCCAGAGGAGAGCTGGAGGCAACCACTCTGGGTAAGTTTCACTTAACTTTGCTCATCCCGTTGACTTCTGCCCCCTCCCTGGCAGTGTTTAAGGACAGGTTGGATGGGGCTTTGAGAAACCTGGTCTAGAGGAAAGGTGTCCCTGCCTGTGGCAGGGAGGTTGGAACTAGATGATCTTTAAGGTCCCTTCCAACCCAAACCATTCTATGATTCTGTGATTCTGCATTAAAGGAGCTGAATTGTTATTTACCTTTTGTTCCAGTGTTCTTTCCAACGCGTCCACTTTCAGCTGCTCTTTGCGAAGGCTGGCCTGATATGCTGCTTGCTCTTGCTGAGCCTTGCCTCTCACTTGTGCAATTTCAGCATTGGCTCTAGAAAAACACAGATTTTTGTCATGTCAGGTTCTCTATAGGAAAGGACAGTGGGTACCCAAGGATGGACTGAATCTTAATAGCTGGGTGGTGAGGGCAGGGCTACTTTCTGCATGTCTTTGAAAGTACTCTGAGGCTTGTCCCTCTAGACTTTTCATGACCCTCTCTTGCTCTGCAAAGGCTGCAAAGTCTTTTCTTAATGTCTGTGTTGTTCCCTTCATGCTTCTCTCAGATATCTGTGCTGGGGTCACAAATATCACTTAGGGAGAAGTGTTTTATGGCAGTTTCTAAACCTGATCTCCAGTTCTTACAGACTAGGCTCACAGCTGGGATAACAGCTGGAAAGCAAATCCGAGTCTTACTTTCTTTTAGGCACTGATCAATCCTACTGACATTTTGGAAACATCTCTTGGGTCTAGGGGAGTGTAATATGAGTCCTGAATGTAATCCCTAATGCTTAATTGGTCATTACATGGAAGCATAGAAAAAAAAAAAACAAAACACATCAACCATAGCTGCCTCTCTTAAGCCCCAATCTGATGTTTGCTCCTTAACAGTGGCTTAAGGAGTTACCACCCGCGCACATCTGGCACAATATTTTGTGCAACTATTCCTCGCTGCCCTCATCACAAGTAGGGCTGACGTAGCTTAGGTAACCGGTGTTACTAGGGAGAGACAGCCTGACTGATTCTGCACTGGAACAGCTGAGCAGCACTTACATGTTCTGTTCGGCTGACTGACGCAGGGGCAATAATACAGCACAGGGGCAATACTAAATCTCTGGGGGCAGGAATACTGGCTGCAGGTCCAAATATCTGAGCACAGCCCTCCACAGCTGCATAAACCTAGCTAGTGGCTTCTTTCTTGATCTTCCCTGGAAAATACGTTAAAGAAACATGAAGACATTTGATAAAGATAGAAATGTAAGCTGTTTTGTATGGTCAGGAGCTGGAAGAAACACCAGCACATTACAGAAATTCTTATTAGGGCATTTCATTCCACTCTCTATCACAGAGCAGCCTGTGCTCTGCACATCAAAGGGGCAGGTTTGGGACACAAGGTCCAGCCACAGGAATCCTCCTGCAGCACGAATTCCTGAAAAGAGATGTGCACAATCAATTACCTGTCCAGTTTTTCCTCAGCGTGAATCTTGAGTGCTTGATACCTCTGCTCTTCCTTCTTTACTCGTGATAAATACTCCTGCGCGCATTTCTTTAACACTTCTTCATTCTTAAACGAGAAGATTACATGACAGTTAATCCAAGGGGTCGAAGTGTAGGACAGGCACCTATTTGCAGGAATCACATTCAGATATTTCAAGGTGCAGTCTAACACTGACAGCCCCACAGAGACGCCAGCTGAAGCAATATTACACAATGCAGAAAGCTTCACAAACCTTCTGTTTGCAGAAGGTTTTGCTCGTCTTTGCTCTTTAAAGGAGGGGATTTAACATGACTCACCTTCCGAAAGCCCTCCAATACTTCTTTCATTTTTTCATATCTCCTGAAAAGATCTGCCAGGGATTTCTCCACTGAGTTCAGATCTGCCAAGGCTTGTTCCTTCTCCACTATCAGCTGCTGAACAGTGTGATGGGAGACAGATTTCTCTCTCTGTTCATCCTCTGTCAGAAAGAGGAGAGGGGGAGGGAAAAAAGTGATCTTCAGAAGGGTAATACTAGTAAGAACACTGATTTCACTACCATCTATAGTTTCTACTATACTGTGCTTTACGTTGTGTATTAGTAAGTTTGTGGAACCCAGAAAAGTCATTTTTATATAAAGACACAATCCTGTTTTGGAAAAAGGTTGCTAAATACAGTGATATTTAAATATTTTGATGTTGGGGAAAAATGTGAATATATCTCTGTACTGATGATTTATTTCACTCTGAACTCAGCTGCTCCCATGAAAAAGGCACGTGCTGGATTTCCCTTGTTTGCCCAAAGATGCACTAGCTGAAGGAAAGGACATTTATGCATATTACTAGCACTGGCAATAAATTATTTGCCATTGCTGATATATGCTTGCAATCTCCTGGCGTCTCTTCTAATCCTGTACAAACAAGGCACTTTGAGTAATGGAATTCAACTCAAATTCTTCCCTTGGAAAAACAGACTTTTGCAAACTCTCATTCTTAGGATTACTGTAGCAAGTGCCAGAAAGGAAATCTAACGTTAGACAGACTTTCTAAGTTCTGGTCTGCAGAAAACATTTTCCAAGCTTCTCCTATGTATAGTTAAATTTGAGGCAGGGATGGTGGGAAGAACACAGTAGGACTGCAAATCCCTATGGAAGAGAACTTTTCAAAGGAATTGACCTAGTAATAAATTGAAATACCCATATAACATTGGAAGAAAAGGGCTGGCATTGTCTTCCAAAATGCTTCATTGTTTGTGTTGTATCCTAATGTGTGATTCTGGTGTCCATGTTTTAAGGGCTACTTTGAATGACACTGAAATGAAAACCAACCCACAGAACATAGCAGTTTTATATTACCTTTTTTCTTTGTCTATGATGGAAACTAAAATAAGAATCTCTCCCATGTGAAAAGCACAGGGCATTTCAGAATCTACAACTTTTCATTCAGGTCTTTGTATTTTGAAATACAAAGAACTAAACAAGAGTTTATTTTTTTATTATTTGAATATCTAAATTAAGTATTTCATAGTGTTGGTCAGCTCTGAAATGTCAAAGTTGATACTGTCAATTCCCAAACTGAGATTAATCTCTTCCTTTTGCATATTCAACCCTTTTACACACTTGTTTGCTAGCCTAACTAAGCCCAGAGCAGCAACGATGCCACGCCATGCGTCAGCTCATGTTGGCTATGTCCTGTGCTCCTCTGCACACCCCCTGACAGCATCTTGCTGGGGCAGAGGCTGACCTGAGGTTATTTTGCTCTATGTGATGAAGATCGAAAGAAGCAGAGAAGCTCTCAGGACCTGCACTGAATTTGCAGCACTGGAAGTTGTAACACCTTTATTTTATTGGTGAACAAACTCCTTTGATATGGCAGAACTGACAAACCCAGAGCCCTGTAATGCCACATCAGTTCGATAACTTTTAACATTTCATAAAAAATAAACATTCTTTGCTATTTTGCCTTCTTAAAGACATTCTGTGATCATCTGTAATGTCAAAATGAATGTATTCTCAAGTAAAATGAGAAAACCATTCATCATCCTTCGTTTATTTTTCTAAATCTCTGTAAGCTGTCACCTTGTGTTCCAGCACAAGATTTAATCACACTGGAGATTACACACTGTCTAGCTTAATTCCAAAACATTTACTAGCAGGATCCTGTTCTTTGGCAAAACCTCTGTCGTCGCAGCTCCATGCAGGGGAAGGGATCCATTTGCATGATCACGTAATGTACTTAAATGTATTTAACTTTACTTTTTCTGAGACTGCTGTCTGCAGTATTTTAGCAACTTCCTTCTTATTTGTTTCTAGGGCAAGCTAGAAAGTTAGCAATTCATGACTCGCTCCACCACAATGACCAAGCTCCTCCTGTTCCTCCCAGCGCATCTCGGTGCCCTCCTCTCTCCTTAGCTGGACCAGCGCCTCCAACACTCACCTCCATCCCCACTTAAATCACACACGGGAATTAGGGGCAAGTGACATCCGATGCTCCCTTTCTCCCCCACCTTCCACTACAGGGCAGAGGTGGTCATGGAGAGGGCAGCGAGCTCAGGCCCTCGTTTAACTCCAAGGGGAAAACAGGAATTTATATGAGGGAAGGGAGTTGTGAAAAGAGGGTAAAGTTTCCCCTCAAATTGAAAAGAGGGAAAAGTTTCCATTGAGCTTTAGGAAAGGGGCATCTGATAATCTCAGATAAGAGTTAAGTTACATTTAAAACCAAAGCGGTTAAATACTACAGAAAAGAGAAGCTGGCATGTGGCTGGAGGGGGACTGGAAGACCTATGTGATATTTTCTAAAACTATGATTTTGCTATAATGAAAAAGCTGCTTAGTAGAACTGTGCTGATAAAGAGTCTGCCAGTCAAATCTTAGTTAAGCAGTTACAGGTACTTATTTCTAAAGATATTTATGAGGTTATGCGATTAAAATATTTTAATTAAATGGCTTCCACGTCTGCAACACACACTGTCCATGGCTCACCAACAGTAACAACAGTATGCTCAAGACTAACACTATCCAAATTGACAGAATCAGAGCAGCACCACAGCAGATCCGCTTTCAGGCTCAGCTCAGTATTACTCACATTACTTAATGGGAATGCAGCGAACGGAGAACAAAAGTAAAAGAAACTAAAAATGCAAAATGCTGGTGTGAAAGTTGGTGAAAAGCTTTACTTACCAGGCTTGCCTGTTTTGTTTTTGCAAGCAAATAGCAAGAAGCAACAAAAACGGAAGCAAAATAGAAAATCAGGAATTGTTAGGAAAGCAGAAACTAAGTAATGCAACAACCTGTAATGCACAGAGCGTAACAGCTGTTTGTTTTTCATAACGAGAATTTAATTCTGTATTTAAACATACAAGTATAACGACACATTTTTAACAGAAAAAACACCCCAACGTTACAAATCCATCAATAAAAAGAGAATCCAAGACAGGGATTTTGGAAGGGAACTGTGGATGGCTGGGATCAAGGTGTGTGTAGGGGGGTGCAGCGAACACCGGGGTCACGCAGGCTCCGTTCCATACGGCTGTCAGTGCCACGCAGCCCTGAGCTGCCAAACTCGGGCAACAGTCAGCAAAGCAGCAGCACAAGCAGCAGGCTAGCCTGGAAAGCCTGTTCTTTTTTCTCCTCCCTCCTCAGTATAAACAAAAATGTGTTAGGGGCTGAGGCAAGTGTGAGAAAAAAAGGAAAAAAAGTTAAAGAACCAGTAAAAAAATACGCAAAGAGACACTAACAGGGATCTAAACACTGACGGCTTGCAAGCTCTGGCTGTACAGAGTGTGCCATGAAAATCATTGCATAAGCTAAGTCGGGTAATATTGGGTTCTGTATGTGTATGACAGCAAATACTAGACCTTCCACAGCCCTTGAAATCAAAGCCAATTACTGTTTGAAATGCATGTTTTCAGCACCCTTATAGGCAAACATACACAATCATATATTGTTAATATAGAATATTTTCAATATTCATTACACACACACATGACAACCTATAAAAAGCTGAGCAGGACCCATCAACCTCACTGAATATTCATTAAAGGGATTTCTGAAATTGGTTCACTTGGAATGCCCTCCTAACAGGGCTGTATAAATAGCTCAGAAGGGTTGAATCATAAATAGAAACAGCACAGGCATTTCTTTTGTTAAAATGCATATTTTGCTTTAGCAGCAAGGCACTATTGTGATAACAGTTCAGTGAAGTATATGCAAAGAGCACACAGACAATCATTTTCCTCCACAATGAGGCATTTGGATGAGTGAATTCCTTTATAAAAAGGGACAGTAATTTAGGAAAAATGACAGGAGAAAGTGGGACAATTAGATCAAAAATTGACATTAAATGCAGGGAGAGGAAGCCTTGCATTTAACGTATTACCGTGCTGTAGAATTTGCATACTGCTCTAGTTAACACATGCTTTCTGTGTCACTGTTGTTGTTTCAGTTCCTTTGCAAATGGACAGAAAATTACATTATTTATAGCCACAGCTCTTAAAAACTGGCCATAGATCATCTGAAAGACTCAGAGTGATACTCTGAATTTGAATTTTAAAGATCTTTCTATTTCTTCGGTGGTCAATGGCCCGACGCTTTAATTATCTTTGATTTCTTGGCAGCAAGAGGAAATAGCAATTGTAGAAGTTACTATGTATGCCACGGCTGTGTCTTTGCCTTAGGACCCCTATTCTGCATCTTCTTGCTGCGCTGTGGTCTCACAATTTGATTTTTTTTTTTAATCTGTTTCTTAAAAACAGAATTTGAATTTGTTATCAAAAAGAACCTTCTGTTGCTAACTGTATGCATATGCTTGGGAAAAAATGTATTTGTACATGTGAACAGCCAGGTTCAGGGATGAAGTCATACTAGGGTATGTTTAGTGTAAACCAAAATGAATTAAGTTCTTTGCACACTTTGGGCACTCCTATTTTAACACTTGCATGATGAGAATGACAGACGTTATGTCAGAAGGCAGGCAAACTTACTCAGTTGTACATACAAAAGGCAATGGAGGCATAACACCATAGAGAATGAAGCCAGACATATTATTATTATATATTATTCATTATTATATATTTTGTTATTTATAAAAATGTATTATTATTATTATTACATCTATTTATAGGCCCATTTTTCCCTTCACTTGAAAGGAGGCTGAGGTGTCTCCCAAAGGCTGAGAAATGCAGGAAGGCAGCAAAAGCACCAGACATTGAACTACTTCCCCCCCACTCTCTTTGGGCAAAAAATAAGCAAATTAGCTATAAACATATGTGAACACAACTCAAGCATTAATTAAAAAAAAAAAAACAAACAACACACCAATTTAAAAGAAACCAAAATTTGTGGGTCACACACTACTGACTGTGTATGAGGGGACTGCCAATTTTAAAAGGGGCAAAACAATATGATATGTTGACAGCTGTGATAAAAATCCTTCCCTGTTAAAAACCTGTTAGAAAGACGCAGGTATGCCTGTTGTGTTCCTGGCTTGCTGTACTCTCTGTGACAGTTCTCTTAGGGGGAGTAAGAGGAATAATTTCTTTCTTTTTATTTTTCAATAAACACAGTGCAAACAGGCTGGATTCATAACACTCCCTGCTCACAGGTATCATTAGCTAGGCTAGCCTTTCTCCTGCATCTCACAGCCCAGATTTAACTCCGAGGCCACACCTAATGGCTTTTAACAATATTTCACAGTTCTCTGCTGCTTTACTTGACCTTGTCCAGATGAGCTTGCTCCTGCTTTCTCATCAGCCACTGCTGCTTTTCCTGATCTTCCCAGCAATTTTGGCCACAGAGAACTCATGACCCTGCTCAGCCTTTCACCTTTCTGGGAGACAGCTGAATCAGTACATGGCAGCACAAGCCACTGGCACTTTCTATAGCCAGACTAAGAAAAAGAGCTTTGGAAATCTTATGAGGAGGCTTTAAAAATCACATCTCGGAGGCCAGACCTCTGTGCCAAGGAAGCACATGAGTCCTGCAACCTTTGGTTTTGAAATGCTACTGCATGTAGTATTTTTCATTTGTGGGGCATGCTGTTAACAAAAGTATTTTCTAATTAGTGTGAGGCAAAACATGTCATAATTTAGACCTTAAAGGAGACCCCCTATGTCAGTAAATAACTGGGGATGTGGATTGGCCACTCATAATCTCTCAGATGGGATTGGAGTTAATCTAGGTTTTGGTCTGACCAGTGCACTTAGCACAGATAATCCCTGTTGCTGTAAAGAGCTAAGTTTGGTACCTCCCATCAAACAGTTGGGAGCAGATGACTAAAGAGTTTTTAGGTCAATGAAAGTCTCTCCCAGAGATACCCATGAATTCTGGGCAAAGCATTTGAACATGTTTCCTATGGGACGGTTTGCTTTGATGCAGAAGAAAAGCTCTGACCTTTCTGTATTACCTGGACTGCCTCGGGGGCTACTTTCAGTGGAATGAAGCCCTAGCTTTTCATCACAACCTGGCAGCACACACTGGTGTCCTCAGACACATTCACTCTTCCCAGCAGCATCGACAGATGTAGCTAGCAACAAAATGAAGCCCACAGACTTTCAACCATGTTTCTAGGCTCTCTTCAGAAAATCAGAGTGGAAGACAGCATCTTTCAGAGCAGAAACACCTACCTATCATCTGAGCGATCGTCTTCTCATATTCTGAAACTATTTTCCTATAAGAAGGAAAAAAAAGAAAAGCTTTTGGCAAACGTCATAATTGCTAATGCTTACTTAGAAAATAATGCTACTCAAAAACTGGGCTATGGTATTGTAAAAGAGATACAGAACCCCTTCACACTTTTATATGCTCCTTATTACCTGAGTAACAAATAAAACTGACAGTTTAATCATTGCACCTGATTTTTAATTCTCCACATAAATCAACAGAGGTGGGGTGAGGGAAAAGGGACTTCTTTGAAACAAATTCTGGTATCTGAAACATGCTCAAAGTACATTACCAATCAGGATTTAAATATAAACATAATCACATTGGTCTAATTCAAGAGTTACGAAGAGTATAATTTTTCCTTTACTTTCTCCCCTCTTCTCCATGTTTATGTTTGCTTATTTTTAATGTAAATGTTAAGTAAAGTTACAATTGGTAGCAAGTAAACCTAACAGGAGTATAGTGGCCCTCATCCAAAATACATCTAATCTTCCACTCTGCAAATGTGACTAAATGGTACATTAGCACTTAAGAGAACAAGACCAAAATATTCAATTATGTAGCACAAAATCCATCATGTCCTATTTCTCAAATCTGTTTTTGAAACAGAGGTGGCAAAATGTTACTTTTAAGACTATTTTGTTTCATATACTCACGGTAGGCTTTGAATTTCCTTCTTGAAAAGAGGTTAGCCAAAATAAGCAGCTTAAATGTGATTTAGAAAGATGATCCATCCCTTCCCAGAGCCAAATAAAGCTAATGAAATGAGACTAGCTTGATCTGTGCTTTGATTCATGAGCCACCTAGGACTGTCTACGAAAAACAAAGTTACCCCACACTTCATCTGAAGTGGATATTCAAAATAGCTCCCTGGTATTTGAATACGTCTCTTTTGAAGTCTTAGCTCTCTTTCAGCTGCTCCATTTTAGAGAAGTCTGCTGCAGTTGGTGAGGTTTCGGAAAGGATGTGGGAAAATCCTGAGTCAAAAGTCAGTAAGGAAAGGAGACACTTGCAGAGCCTCCCAAAAAAACCTAGTGCAGTAACTCCAGCACCGCCTGTCTCAAATCTGAATCACAAACAGAGCCCAGAAACCCCCGAGAAGGCCACTTGCCCCAAAGGTCAGCAGCGTCTCACTCGCCCTGGTCCTGCAGAGCACTCAGCAGAGAGGGGCATCACAGCTGCGCACCCCCCAGCCTCGCTCAGGCTTCAGGTGGAAACAATTTTTGGTACTGAGGCCAGAGCTCTGCACAGCTCATCGTGCCTCCAGCCACTGCCTCCACTGGGACCTGCTCAGATGCTGCTTTACCTACTGTCAGTCCTGTTGTTTTAATTGGCTTTTTGCTTTTTCTTTTTTTTTCTTTTAACCGTAAATGACACTTTTGACAGCAAAGATAGCTGCAAGGATTCTCCCCTAAAAGGAAGGGATTGGTTTCATGTACAAAGAAGATTACCTCAGAAGCCTACTGTAAGTAATAAGGATTTTAAAGCCATGTCATATCCTTGTAACACCAGGCACCTTTAGGAAGTTTTATCGTCCTAGAAAATGAAGCCAAGGACTCAGGGCAATGAACACAACATGAAACGCTGTTACAACACTACAGCACTTCCCAGTCTGGGCTGCACCACGGAAGCTTGCAGCAAAGTGAAAAAACATTATCTATTTCTTATTTTTACCAGCTTAGACTAGTTCAAGTAGGTACCACATTCTCTGCATTATCCAGCCTTATGAATCATGTGGCAGCTGTTCAATAGAAGTGGATACTGCAATGGCACATTGATTTTAACAATATTCGATTTGGAAAGCGAGGTAGTCAAGTGAAGTCTTGTTCCAGATTCCTGTCAAAGGCCTCTCTCAGTCAAGCAGCCTAAATAACAGTCATTATGGCTGGGGAACCAAAGGATGCTGGCCACATCGTTCCTCTCTGTGATGGCACATCTTAACCCTAGCTTGACATGCTGCATAGGCTTAACTTCTGGTATTTTAGACATTCAGTCTATTTATTGACTTCCTGCAGTTTCATGAGTCATACAAACACCAAAATCCAGGGCTACAAAGGATCTCGGAGGTCATCTGCTTGACTTCCCTTACTGAGGCATAATCAGTTAGACATCCAAATAACCATATTTAAATATTTCTTGCCTGCCTCTGGTTGTACCCTTGGATTATGGTATAGCCCACCCTGCTTTAGCTCTTTGCTAGTTATTACATTATTACAACTTTTCATCTTGGCTACTGTTCTCTAGAGTGGAATTTCCTCCAGTTTGATGTTTTTCTGGAAACTTAGCTGAACTCAGGATATTCCAGGTAGAGTATTCAGGACTTGGGTAAAAGAGCATTGCTTCTCCTTCTGTGGGAAGTGATGCTTTTGTGCTTGCAACTCTAGATAATCCCTTTACTCCTTCTTATCATTATGTTGTATCTAATTGCTGCATCTCTAATTTACCACACATGGACTGTTTCAACATTTAATCTTCCAAGAGAAATCTTTCCTTGTGCACACACGTGTAATTTATCATTTTGTGACAATATTAGTCAGATTTTTTTTTCACCCATGTGTTCTAGGGATGTACCTGTGGGAAATTTGACTTAGATAATGTGTTTTTTTCCAAATCAAATTTTATTGAGGGTGTAGACACACAAACAAACTACTGTGAGGAAGATGAAGGTACAGATCTTCAGTGTGCCAGCTGCTTTGTGTCTTCCCCTGCACTCCTTTCATTAAAGAATAAGCAACCTCTGTCAGTGCCCATTTGCAGCTGGCAGGCGCATGCACCCAGGCAGTTTCCAGAGAACGGACCAAGTACCACACTTCAGCGTGTGCTGAACGCTGAGATATTCCCCACACTATTCCTAATTTTGTTCATTCCTCACTTTGCTTGCAGCAGCTCCTTTCCTTTTTGCCTCATTATGCATTTGAGGGCTATGCCAGGGCTTTGTTTCCTTTCCCACGCAGAGTGCAAGAGAGGTGAGAGAACTCAGCTGGGCGCTGGGAGATGGTTTTCTGAAAGAAATAAAGCGGCTGCCCTTGCCTTTTGCAGATGCTTCTCTCGAGATGCTTTGGCTCAAAGCCCTGCCCTGCCACTATTCAAATCTGCCATGTGCGACTCCTGGCATCCACACTGGCATCTGCAGAGCTCTGCACCGCAGTGCCCTGTTACCCTCACTCCCTAAGTACAGTTTCCCTGGATACAAGCAGGAATTGCATGTGCAGGTCTTCACTTGATAGAGCTCATTGGCTTTAGCTTTAAACCACTGAAACATTTAATTTTGGGAAGAAGCTGGTGCTAGAACAGAAGTGATTTTGAAGAAAATTCAGTCTCAGAAGTGACTGCAGAAATTATTGCTTAACAGAAGGATGCTAAAATAATCTGACAGTTTCCTTTTATTTATGAATTAAGGGGGGGGTGGTTTTTCTGTTTGTTTGAAGGTAGAATAATAGGCTTTAAAGACTCCATGAAATATTTTTATACATTTTCTTTTGCCGTTGATGACTTTCTCAGATTCAGATCGATGAGCAGGTCAAGCTCATTGGTATGTCGTTCTTATGGTATTACCACCGAAAAAAAAAGAAAGGCTGAAACTTTCAACTGACTAAATGGGAAGCAATAGTGATTCTTTGAGCAACATCGCTCACCTCATCCACTACAGTGATTTTGTTGTCACCCTTGCAAGTGGTAGGACCTAGGCCAGGAAGGAAGGTCAAACCAGTTATGTTCCAGTATGCAGATATTTAATGTAATAGAGGCAGGTTTGCAAGGAGGAATAGAATAGAACAGATAGAACTAGAATAAAATTAAAAGCTCAGAGTCCTTTTGTCCCCTCTCAAATGCAGCAGCAAAATCCAAGATAACTATTGCCCAACTAAAATCAAGTGTAGTGTGTGCAGTAATTAAAAAATCAGCTCAGTTCAAAGAAAAGGGTGTAGAATCTCCACGGAAGTCAACACTCAGAGGCCAGAGTGGTTCCTTTGCAAGAAATGTTCTTCTACTGGCAACTGAGTTTTTGTTTTCTATTGTCAAAGAAACTTTTTACAATAATGTCCTGGAGGGAGCCTGTACTACTCATACGTATCTGCAAACCTTCACATTCTTTCTTCTGTTGGCAAAACTATCGTGGAGAGTGAATTTGAAATGAGCACGTGCGTACCTCTGCCACCTCTCCAGGCAGACCCCTTCAGTCAGGCAACAGAAACATCACTATGCAATCCACGTGAGACTTCACAGCACAAACTAGAAGAAGTTCTTCCCTTACATTAACTCAGATTAAGACCTCTCTTATCTCAGTATTTTGAGGATGTAAATGAGATGAGCAACACAGAAGTTTTCAATGATTACCCTGAACAAGGGTGCCCACCATGCAGAGCAAATGTATCAGTTTAGGATCAATCCAAAGCCTGCAGTTAAAAGTAACAAAGCAAATTCAGCTAACGAAGAGAGTACAAGCATGGTACTCTGCGTGCTATCCACAGGCTGAAATGAGACTCTCTGTCAGTGTGATTAGTGACAAGTTAGTAACCAACCTCATTTCCATCACTTCCCTTCTGCTTTCTTCATATTTCTCTTTCCAGTCAGATACTTCTCTTTCCTTGGCCACAATCTGAAATAAGGAAAGCAAAGGAAAAAAAAAAACAGTAAAACCAAGTGATCCATTAAAGAGGAAATTAAATAACTGTACAATATTTGATTTAATATAAAATCCTAATTAACAGAGGTATAGTTTTCAAGTGCGTAATGGGTTCATATATAAGCATCCCCAGTGATTTTTTTTCTTTCTCAGGCTGCAAGGTGCA
Source organism: Nyctibius grandis (assembly GCF_013368605.1). NCBI lineage: Eukaryota > Metazoa > Chordata > Aves > Nyctibiiformes > Nyctibiidae > Nyctibius > Nyctibius grandis. The sequence continues at coordinate 100,074,140 of NC_090661.1, read as the reverse complement.
ATTAAAAAAGTTTGGATGTGAAATCATACTCAGGTTTTGAAAAACTAACTTAGGAAAGTAAATGCAATGTTCTCATTTCATGTTTCATTCCTGATTATAACAAGGCCACTTTTCAAGAAATACCATATTACACTACACCACGTCTGATCTAACCTGGTGCCAAACCTGAAATACTTCTGTGCAGGGGTTTGGAACACGGGCCTCTGGTTTGTCCTCCACGGGGGTTCTAGTGTTTCTGCATGCGTATTTACGGCTGGCTGTCCATGAAATTTTATACCCAAAGGACTGTGTTCCTTTGTGTTCCTTTTGTTCATACAATCTATTATAAAGTTTGGAATACTCTAATGCTAGATTGTACCCATTTTTTAATTGTTATTATTAGCCAGACTAATCCTATATGTAGCTTTGTAAAATACATAATTTTATTCTTATTTCTAGCATCTTACAATTTTGGTATAATTATACAGCAATGTCAAGATGCACAGAGTACACCTGAGGTTAAAAACAATAAAGACTTATTTTCATATAATGTCTGCTTTTCACTTATGTCAAAAAAAAGTAAAACTTACAGCGTAGCACCTTTTGCTTTGGTAGCCTCTAGCGTGGCTTTAGCATGGCTGAGGATGGTTTCAAGAATAGAACAAGTCTTCATAATATGAATCATTTGGGAGAAAACAGGAAAGAAGGAAACCACAAGGGGCACATATTTCCTTTTCCAAATTCTGAAGAAAATTACCTCTGCTCTGGCGAGTCGTAGCGCAGAGTCTAAGTCTTGCTGGGCGTAGAGAAGACCCGTGGTGCTTTCTGCATCTGAGGTGCCGATCCGGGAGTACAGTGCACTTTTAGAAATGGAAACATCTGCTGGGATAGCAGGTTCTCTCTGTGTGTTTGTTTTTTTAAATACAAAGAAATGAACCATTAAATATGTGTTTAGCTAATAAGTTTTCTGGGTGTAGTGCTAGGCACCAGGGTCCTGAGCTAGGACTAGAATCTTGTGCACTACCTAAATTATAACAACAATAACACCGACAAGGAACTTGGAATTTAGCAATCATAAAATATGCATTTAAGATCTATAGTAAGCATCAAAAAGCCATATTACCCTTATAGAGAAAAAATAAACACAGCACTTTGCCACCAATATTTTAGGGTCCTATATTAGAAAATTTAGTACTTTCTGATGCAGAAATTTCATCAAAACATCCACAAGAAATGCACGTCATCAGAGGAAATTAGAATTGGAGGCAGAGAGCTTGTTAAGGGTAATTCTGCTTCCGTAAAAATAGAGCAAGAAACCAGAAGCAAGAGGACAGCTCACTTTTTTAGGTCTGACTTGCCAATATACTGCATCTATCATAAGCAGTATTTCATAAAAAGTGTGAATAACAGACAGACTCATAGAATCATAGAATATACAGGTGACGTTGCTGCCCCACTGGTATTTAGCATGCAATTAGTAAGTTAAATGAGGTTTTATTTGCAGCTGCCAATTTTGCTCCTGTCAGCGGCCCAGATCAACCTGGGAGGAAAGCAGCATGTGACATGAGGAAGGGAGAAAAAAGAGGTACGGGACACTGAGACGCAATGTCTTGCAAACAACACTCTAGGTACAAACAATCCAAGTCACAGCGCATTAAAACCAAGGAGATTATAAAAAACAGTTAGGAAGATACCAAACAAAAAAAAAACCCACACATTTTTAGTCACCATCCGTAGCAACCCCCTGAGAGCAGACCCCTCTGCAACAGGTGCACCACCACAGCCCTATGTCCCTGTGTCCCTACCTACGCTTTGCATCTCGCCATCAACCAGCCAACATGCACGTGCTGACCGCCCGGCTGGTATTGCCTCTGGCAGTCTGGGAAACAAAATGTTCTTTCAGCTGCTAGTGGGTCACAAAATAATTCTGGGGGTGCAGGTGACCATATCCTATTGTTGGGGTTGAGTGTTCCATTCCTCTGTTAAACATGCATGAAACTGGGCAAAGGAATCAGGATTACTGGGGACAGGGTGGAGAGGGGCAGACAGTACAGACAGCACGGCCGTCACTGAAACACTGCTTCCTTACAACGCTGGACTAAACCAGGCTGGAGAATCAGAATGTCACAAAAAATTAAAACAAACATTTTGTTTAAGAGGAAAATGCTCATAGAAACCAAAGGGGATAACAGGTTAATGGCAAGAGGCATCTCTATGAGCTCTGTTATGTCTCCAGCCTCTAGAGCAGAGAAAGGGGATCCCCTCCAGCCGTGTGGTGCTGGGACCCCCACGACTACACTGCACAGGCTACATCATCCTCAGGATAATTCTGTGAGACAGAGACAGAGCACCTCCACTTCACAGGCTGAGGGCCTGCTCTGGTCCCCCCATGGCCTAGAGCAGTCCCAGGGGATCCCCACCTTGGGGAGCACCGTGGGGGAAGATGGGCTTGGCCCTGGGCAGGGACATGCTCTTGCACTTAGTATTTTCCTTTCTCTTTATATGAAACCATTCCAGCAAAAGAAGTTTCATAGGACAGATCTGAGGTATCTGAGTATGGCTGAAATTCCTTGAATTTCCGTGACCGAAGAAGATACTTCACATGGTACAGAATATTCAAACACACTGACGTCAGCAGGGAGGATACAAACAGAATCACAGAATCACAGAATCAGTCAGGTTGGAAGAGCCCTCTGGGATCATCGAGTCCAACCATTGCCTGACACCACCATGTCAACTAGACCACGGCACTAAGTGCCATGTCCAGTCTTTTCTTAAACACCTCCAGAGATGGTGACTCCAACACCTCCCTGGGCAGCCCGTTCCAATGTCTAATGACCCTTTCTGAGAAGAAATGCTTCCTGATGTCCAACCTGAACCTCCCCTGGCGAAGCTTGAGGCTGTGTCCTCTTGTCCTATCGCTAGTTGCCTGGCAGAAGAGGCCTTCTTCTTCTACAGCTTGCTGACCCATCTTGCACTCATCTGCAAGGCACAGGCTTGGCTGCACCGAGTGAGATCCACTCCGTATGTGGGATCTGGCCGGTCTCTCCTTACTGCGTCTGCTGGCAACACGTGCCAGGTGACCTCCCAAGGCCCAGAAACCCCCCTCTCACTGTGTATGTATACACATCACTTGCTAAGCCAGTGTCAAAACTGCATTTTAAAATACAGAATGATTTTTTTTTAATTTAACCTGCAGATTCAGTAGCAGAACTTTTCAGTGGGCTCTCATGACAATTAAAATTGTCTCTATGATGATGTTACATGTAGCCACAGAGAGGCCTGGACCATGGCACACTGTTCGTTTGGGTGGCTGGGGAAGTCAGGCTGATCAACGCCTTTTTCCGTCCACTGATGGAAATCGATATTTACATACAGCTTTCTTGGTACAGCAATTCCTTGCTGCTGAAGAAGGGATAACATATTTTTCCAGTTTACTTGTTACTTTTGTGCATAAAGCAATATATTCTGTTTCTTCAAGTTCACTAATGCAGCACCTTAGTCTTTAGGCTTTATCTGCAATAATTAAGAGCAGTAATCAAGATTTTTTAAATTATTTTTTTACATAAAAGAGAGAAAAATATTTTATTTTATTGTAAAAGACAGTTGGGCTTTTTTAGTTGGCTTTGTGGGTTTTTTAAAAATAAAACAGCAGTCACATTCTACTGCTTGAAGCACAGGACTGCGAAAGTGAGTATCTGAATCAAGGTTCAGCTCTCCTCTCCACAACGTGCACACAAATAGACCTCATTAATTTCACCATCACATGCTCTTGTTTCAACACAGTAAAGGCTATTTTGTCAGATGGTATTCCATAAATCATTCACTTGCTCACAGTTCTTCTCGCATAGCCTAGAACAGTAGAAAGGATCCAAACCCACTGCTAATTTTGTTGCAATCCCTTTGAGTTCTCACATCACGCCTTATTGAAGAAGCTATATTAAAAGCTACATACAATGCTCACCCGAGATAAACACAGCATGATATCACATCTGGAGACAACATGAAGAAACCACACCAGCAACACTAAAAGACTAGGCAAGAAAATTTAATTAGGGCAAGAATAAGCTAAACAGTACTTAGAAAACACCATACTGCATCTTTATTTATATAAGGGACTCACTAATTTGCTCTGTACTTTTTGTTCGTTTTTAAACATGGGAGTCAATTGACTATTATTTCTAGCATTTATGGAGCAGGCCATCCCTTCTCTATTTTGCTACATTTAACCATGAACACACAAAATAATGATCAATGCCAACATAATTAGGAGGTGCAACCTCAAATCCAGTGGATCCTCCTACCTGAGCAAAAAGCATCACAAGATCTATCAAAATTACATAGCCTGTATTCTTGGAAGTACCTCCCAATATGCAACAACTATGCAGGAAAAAATACATCTGGGACACAAACTCAGACATCTATGTAAATGCATAAATACAAAAACACATGGGGCTGCCCACAGATCTGAGTAAAGGCAAAAGAGTCAATAAATAAGACTACTGCTCGCTCAACTCAGTATCCTAACTTCAAAAAAATCTACTTTAGTTCCTCCTCAAACGCAAGGCAAGAAGAACCAAGAGATAAAAAAGAGCTATTAGATCATCAAAGCTGCCTTCAAAAGAAAGGCCGTCCTGAAGATCAATCTGTTTAACTGTATGTGTCATATTTCAAAAGCCTCCTGCAGCTTAATTTGCTGGATCACATGAAGAGATTGCTGGAAAATATTAATTGTGGCAAAAGAAACACAAATTTCCTTAAGCTCATACAAAAATGTGTCAAAGTAACTGCCAGGATGAGGAAAATTTTTAAGGAAAAAAGAGCATTTAAAGCATTTAATACATACTTTTGTATTTTTTTACATAGTGCTCAACACATCACTAATATAACCAGGTTTTCTGTAGTTCTCTCTTGCATTTGAGTAAGTACAAAAGAATAGTAATAATGACATGCAAAACAACTTAAAATTTCCAGAAACTATTGTAAAAACTCTTGGAATTTAACCATTGAGCAGAAATGCTTGTGGCAGTGGTCCGAGCAGTATTGTCCTAACTCTGGAAACACCTCACACAAGTCACAACCAGGCTGCTGGGCTCTCTCTTCAGGAGCAATCAATACAAGTCTTCATGGCTTTATTTCAAAAGCCAATTCTACACAGTTCCAAACTGATGTATAATTCAGTAACTGTTATTTGCTGCCTCCAAATATTCCTATCCTGAGAAAATAATACAACCTGACCAAAAGGCTGACGGTATTACCCAAAAGAACTCTGTCAATGCTTTCTGTTCAACACCTAACTGCTGAGATGGTAAGCAGTTAATTGGGGTAATAATAAGCGTAGGGATTTGTAAGTCACTGAACCTCGCACAGAAAGATTAGAGTCTGCAGGGGAATTACGACTAAATGTAGGTCACTGCAATCTTAGTGTAAATATTTGAGAGCCCAACGCACTTCCTCTTCTCTTCCCATCGTTTTTCACAGAAACCAGATATCTGACCAGACAGGGAATAAATGCACATTGATTAACCAGCTGCAGTTATCTCGCTTCCAGAAGGTCAAAGTGAAAGAAAATAGAGAAAGGAACTGCAATGAAAATGAAAACTAGTTTTTATCATACTCTTTAGAGGAATATGTATTTAGCCCTGATGAAAATTAGCTCGCCCTTTACAAGCACTCAAACACTGCTTGGGTGCATATCAAATGACCTACTCTTTTATCTAATTGATGTGTGTGCAGACAGGTCAATGGAGGCAAAACAAGACCTATTCATGCTTGCAAATATATTGAAAAGCAAGTAAAAACCAAACATAAGTTCTCTGCTTGTAAAGTTAGTAGAAAAAATGGTATCCCTGTTTGAAGGAAATATTCCTCCTTCACTACCATGAGAGCCCCCAAAGCCATGACACACTAATCCCATTTGTGCCGATGCCTTTCCTTTCAGTTTCTCTCCTTTCCTTGGATCTTATTTAACACCCAACTCTACATCACCTCAGCATCTGTAGGGTGGCAGACACAAACACTATTGGCTTTCTGTTCATGGTGCACCCACAAAAAAATGGCCACAGCACATCCTAATGGAGACTCTTTAACAGGGAAGTATTAATTCATCTCAATGCTGGAAGATAGAAATCTTTGGCCATGTAAAACCAGACAACTAGTCCTGCTGTTGTTGAAGTCTGTGACAAGAAGTTTGGGAGTGGCCAAATAACTTCCCTCTGTTTGAGAACAACAAACTGCACATCCTTTTTCTCAGCCTTAGTACTAGAAGAAAATGCTTGTATTTAATCTTTATTTTAGGTGATGCAACACGTTGTAACAAGTGCTTGTGTCTTTATTTAGCATCCTATTCTTGTTTGCCATCCTGTAATGGTTTAGCAAACGTTAAATGTCATTATACAACACTAAGAAAAGAACTGTGACCAGCCAACCAGAAGGGAATTCTACCAGTCAGTATCCAAATTTAAGTCACTGCAGTTGTCTGGTGGATCCTATTATACTTAATCGAGGCCATAAGTCACTGTAGGTCACGTAGGTTCTCATCATAGGCTAATTTAACATTAGCAACCTCCCACTGAAACGGTAAAGTTATGCAAGGACAAAAGTCCTTCCCAGCCTAACATGACACCCACAGTATTCAGCTAAAAGCACTCCTAGGACTGCACCAACATGGGGCTTTGTGAATGTCAAAATGCAACTGATTCTGTCAGAGGGTGGAAATTTGCTTATTTTCTTCTCATCTCTACTTATTGTTTTTGTTGTCTTTGTTATAGAGAGTAATGGCATTTTCTAAGAAATCACATGAAATCCTTTCCCTGTTTCTAAGTTCTAAGGAGTTCATAAACTTGTTCTAGATAAAAGAAAATGCTGCAATGATGTTGAAAAGCATCTTTAAAATATAACTCCGTGTAATCAAATACATATTATAACATTTTTGCAGCTCAGAATCTTCTCTGGGTAACACACAAGAATTCACAAACATACAAACCTATTCTATTCAGTCTGAAATAGTACAGTTTGTGAGTTTCTGAATTGCTGGCTGGCAGCAAAAATGCAGATGTCTCACAGAAGTTTTTTGTATAACCTGTGAAGAGTATCTAGGTATTATTATGTGTTTCATCTCGAGTGGTTCCTGGTGCTGGAGAGCCTGACTGCTGCATGTTACAGCAAAGTGCTGTGAGGACAATGAGGCAGAGAGAGAATAAGGAGGTAGAGAGGATCCCACCTCACCCTCTTCTGACACCTGCCACTCAGGGCAACGGAGCAAGGGGACAGAGTCCCACACAGGCTAGTACTCACACAGGAAAATGGTATTTATTTTTTCACTCCTTTAATTAGAAGGTTAATCTTGGTTACTAATGAAGACAATGGCACATTTTTCTTGATTAAATAAAAGATTATAGCCACATACTTTAAAACACCCATAAATCTGCAAGGAATGAGTTTACTTGGGTAAGTATATGTGTACCATGGAAACAGTTGTCTCGTGGATTATTTAAGGTAAGCAAAATAAATCAAATATAGTCATTATTTTTTCATAAAAGTACAATTAGTCTAAAAAAAAAATCTTTACTTTTATGAACGAGCTACTTTATGACTGATCTTTAAAGCATCGAGAAATTCTACCCTGTAACCAGTCCAAATGTTGTTATGATGCAATGAACTCAAGATGACACAGGATCAGGAGAAAGACTTCCCGCTGGCTTATTAATGGACAGTATAAGAAAAGAAAGGTCACTAGAGGAGGACATGTCAGAGCACATTCTCCTCATTTGGAATAAAATGTCTCACTGCAGCAGGACAGTGCCATCCCATCAGCATCCCAGGAAAGCCACTAACATTTCTGTTTCGACTTTTTTGTTAAAAGTACCATAAAGGGCATCATAAACTGGCTGTGCAACTGGCTAACCACCAAACTCAGCGCATCAGAGCAAGCTTTTCCATCCCATTCCAAACACAGTGAGGACCACATGCATCCCTAGAGCAGTGCAAAGCATCACTCTGAGGCGGAACTAGCCAGAGCAACCTGGAAATAGCAATAAAAAAAAAAGGTTTCAATCTTCACTAGTAAAGACACATTGTGTTGGGAGGCCTTTTTTCCTTGGGAGCTCTATAGCCCTTGCAAACCTGCTGTAGTCCCTTTCTTCAGCTGCCTGAAGGCAGGGTTGATTGAATTTCTCACTTTTAAACTCTGAGAGTGAAGGTGTCTGATTTCAAGCTGAAAATACCAACAAAAGATAAAAAACGTCCCTACAGTCAAAATCTATAGCAACTTCATAAGAAGTAGATTTGGTGTTGTTTTACCATCAAACATTTTAGGACAAATCTTGCTGTAGACAAATGGCCACCTGGATTGCAGAATCTGTCTCCTGCGAAAGGTACGTGCCTGCTTCTTGCCTTCAAATGTGCCTTTTGTTCATTTGGATGTAGCGGTACTCTGTGAGTGGAGCAGGTGACAGCATTTCTGTGTGCAGTCCTGCTTTCAGCATGCTCTTTGGTGTCACGCTGAGGTGCACACAGCTTAGCACTGCACTCTGAGAGCCTTAGTTACCTTGTTAAAGAAAAAGCAGCACTCGGTTTCTTAGTCTGTGCACACTCACACACACATGGCAGGCACAAGACAGATACCTTGGAGCAGAAAGAAGACAGGGTAATCTGCCTGGCTAACTTCAGTGCTTCTATCCTCATTGCAGCAAACTCTAACTCCTCCTGTCAAGTGTTTGGTTGTGAGCAATCCACAGAAAGAAATGTATTAAGAACACAGCAAAAATGTTTAACACATTCAAAAATGGAATGTTATATTTTAATGTATAATTCTGACAGTTCTTGGGTGACAAACACATCCCATATTCCTTTCATGACTAGAATATTGATACAAAACTCCAGTTCTTGGTTAGTTTTGAGGTATCTATATAAACAAACAATTTTTATTAAGGGGTAAGTATGAACAATGCTTTGGGTAAAATAAATGCTTTCTGAAGCTACAGCTGTTTCTCACAGACTCCTCTCCTTTCCTTTTCATTTTATGTGAATTTATGCCAGCTGCTGCTCTCAATTCAACCTTTGCTGTTTTAAAATTTCACTATAAATATTCTAGAAAATATGTCCTGTCATCTAGAACTGGTCTGGTGATCAATTTGCTTTTCCTAGAAGAAGCTATGCCAAATTCTGCATTAGGCAGATTACTAAAAAAACAAAGCCTAATTTTCATTTCAGCAGAATTAGGGCCTAAATCTCTGAAAATTAATCTATGCATACAGACCTACTAAGGCCAGGCGTCAAGACAACTCTCCACACACCAAGTCCTATGTTGAAACTTAAAAGATTTGCTTTATAAAGACTTCTGCAAAATATATACAACAGTGGTATAGGACAGTTGAAAGTGTTGATGAAATTTAAGTTTATGTATTGTATGAATTAAATTAAAATATCTCTGTTCGTTAAGTTCCTGAAAGGCCAAGGCTACTTTGGAAAGAATCAAATAATTATTTTGCTGTTTTCCCACCTCTCCTCCAAGCCTCCCCCCACCCCTTTCAGATGAGGCAAGGCATTCCTCTACCTGTGTATAGACAAACTTCAAGAAAAGTGACATTTATATTTCTGCTACAAACCTGAAGTTTCTGAGCAAATACTGGGGGGTTCTTTTCAGCTAAGTCAGGATCTAGATATTCAGGCTGATCACATATTGAGGTTTTCTTAGATATCCTATTGAGAAGAGCATCAGCAGAGACAAAGGAGTCTTCAGGAGATGTCTGAAGGGTAAGGAGGATGTAGAATAAGCAACAGAGATTTTGCCCAAGTAGTTCAGGCCAAAAGCAACATATGTGTCTGCAAATCTTTGATTCCCAGTAATTTCATGCCTCTCTGAAGATTACTTTTGAATACATGATTCAGGTGTAACAGACAAACATCAAGAATAATTCTTTCTAATTTAAAAGCTGAGTAAACTTTCCAAGACTAACATGAAGTAAGTAATATTAGGACCTCTAAAGCAATGGCTCTCAAACCATGGACCACAGCCCACTTTCGATACTTCTACAATAGTTTTCAAACAGTTACCATAGGTTTTGTTCATACAACAGCTTATGTTCAGTTCAGGCATCTCTAAGGCAGTCCAAAAGCTTTGAAGACCACCAAAACTGAGGGGAACCTCAGCAAGACTCATTTTGCAGTCTTTACAAAGTCTTTTGCCGCTTACTGGATATAAACTAAGTTATGTTCACAATTATAACATGATCAGGATAAATATGCAATATAAGGGTGGACAGAATTAGAATGACAAAAAGAAGAGCACTGGGATTTGAGTACCCAATACTCCCTGCAGTTAGAAAAGTATTCAAGCTCATTAAAAAATGTTTTGTGAAGTGGTATCAACAGCATTGTTAATATAAATTAAGCAGAGTATTAAAATGAGCTGCTGCTTTTTTGACTCCTCAGCAAATACACTGTCATATGGCTCAGCATGCCTAGTGCTGTAGGCATTTGTGAAACAAGCTTGCCTGGAAATGTGGAGGCCTTGAGGGAACCTTCATGAATTTGAGAACCAATGTTCTAAAGTCTGTATGCAGTGCAGGTTGGAAGCAAGGAAGGGCTCACCACTAATTCAAATCCAACCCAGAGAAACCACTGAAAAAAGTGATTTAACTGGAAGCTGGAATGAGTTCAAATGGTCAAAAAAGTGAATTTTTCATTATCAGTATCAGATAACAACAATACAGTTAACAGTTTATACAAAAATGTGAAAGGGCACCTGTTCTTTACCTATGAAATTTTGGAATTTCACAGTACATGCAACAGAACAAATCATGTCTCTATGTTTATATCAACCCCTTTATTTTATATATAAAATATTTCTTAAAATATTGGGTTAAAGCATAGTGTAAAAAGGCCTGTGTGAGAAAAAAAGCATTTCAAAGTATCACCTTGGAATAAGTTAGCACAAGAAAATGTTAAGCTACAGTAAGAATTCAGAAAATTCTTCTAAATTCCATCAGTTCCCTCAACCTACCTCCCTCAGTTGGGTCCTACCATATGCTGCTTCCAAAATCTTTAAGTATCAGGTTGAGTTTCACTCTACTTTTGAGATCCAACTTTGCTACTTCTTTTATGACATGAGAAATCTCTGCAGGAAAATGATTCCCAAACTCTTATCATAAATTACTTACTATTTCAATAGCCTCTGGAGTTGTTCCTAGGGTCATGGGCTCTAGGTCTTTCTGCTTTGACTTGTCAGGTGACTGTAAGTGTGCCTCTTGGCTGGCAGCTAGGACTCGGGTAGCTGGATGTTGTATTTTCATTCCAGAGGATTGCTGGGCCTCAGGGTCTTCAAAACTTGACCTGGAAAAAGATAGTGTACATGCTTTCAGGGTGGAGCACAAGGCCCTTACAATTCTGCTTCTGGTAACAACTAAGCAAGTCCTCTTCATTACTTTCATGTGTATATACATATTACTTTCATATATATATACACACACATTTTTTCAACTCAACTTTATGAAGTACGGTGTTCAGCTCTGGGGCCCCCAACAGAAGAAGAACATGGACCTGTTGGAGCGAGTCAGAAGGAGGGCCATGAAGATGATCAGAGGGCTGGAGCACCTCTGCTATGGAGAGAGGCTGAGAGACTTGGGCTTGTTCAGCCTGGAGAAGAGAAGGCTCTGGGGAGACCTTCTAGCAGCCTTCCAGTATCTGAAGGGCCTACAGGAAAGCAGGAGAGGGGCTTTTTACAAGGGCAAGTAGTGACAGGATGAAGGGTAACGGTTTTAAACTGAAAGAGGGGAGATATAGATTAGACATTAGGAAGAAATTCTTTACTGTGAGGGTGGTGAGACACTGGCCCAGGTTGCCCAGAGAAACTACGGATGCCCCTCCCTGGCAGTGTTCAAGGCCAGGTTGGATGGGGCTTGGAGCAACTTGGCCTAGTGAAAAGGTGTCCCTGCTGGTGGCAGGGGGGTTGGAACTAGATGATCTTTAAGGTCCCTTCCAACCCAAACTATTCTATGATTCTATATCATTATCTCTCGTAACACTTTGCAATATACTTTCAAAGCAATGCACTACAGTCATCTAAATAAAGCCAGTTCAATCAGAAACGTTATGCACATTCCTTAAATATTTCTCACTTGTCTTTTTACCCCGTTCTCATTGTGACCTAAATCTCTCCCAACAAACAACTTTTACTAACAAGAACAGATGTCCTTAACAACAAAAATTTTTGGAAGTAAATACAACCCCCACATCCTGTTCTTATGAACTACACTCCTTGTTCAGGAAATATATCTAGGAAAGGCCAAGTGAAAAGTTGCAATTAGGAGATTTCTAGATTGACATGAAAATGACCTCAGTATCTGCGAAAAAAACTGTAAGTAGGAAGCCATTGTCTAGTGAAACAGTTGCCACTGTGACTCTATTTAGTAAGATTATGAAGAAATATATGTTCTTATTCCTTCCCATTATAAAACTTCTGTATCTTTGCCCTCTGTTCTCTATCATATGTGTACACAGATGGGAATCTATTTTTAAACAAACAACTTGGCAACACAGAGGCAGAGAGAGGAAGAATTGCCTGTGTACGTGCTATCATGGTAACCCATTTCCCTGACATCCTTTTCCATTGCCGAATTTGCTTGCAGTGACATACCCTGAGCATGGTGTCGTGGAATCAGACAGTCTGATGGGAGGTGATTTGACCGGGCTCTCCTGCTGTGCATCAAACATTAGGTATAAAGATTGTTTCTTCGGGGTGCTATCATCCTGCTGGCAACAGGAAAAGAAAGACTCATTAAGCAACTCAACCGTTCTCCATTAAAGCTAATGCAGGTCACTGAAGCCTTAAGTGACCAAATGACTTGACAGACAACTAATAATATAGGACTGTAATACAGTCTATGCTAACTGATACTGAGATGATGCCTTTAAGGAAGAAACCATTAAAGAACAAAACCTAAACAGTTCACTCTTTGTAATGGCTCTTCTTCTCCCACTTTGGGGTTAATCAGATTTTTGGTCCTGTTAGGCAGGTGGCATCCCTTGACAGAAAGTGTTACTAAAATATTCATTGAAACGTCATCAGTTTAAGCATCTGACATATATGCTTGATTTTTCTAACTTCCCCTGTGGATATACACCTCTTGGATCTAGTCAAGCTAGCAAATCCATGAATTAAATAGAAGTAAGGCAAAACAACTGATAACGTATAGTACTGCATTCCATATTTCCCATTCGTTCTGTATTCTCTCCTGATTCCCTCCATCTCCTTAAAAGTTTTACTCTAAGTTTCTCAAAATAGTTCAATAGCTGGTGTAGAGAGCTCTGCACTCTACACTGCTGGAAATACTGATTTGCTTTTAATCTCCAGAAAGAACTACTATGATGCTAGCTTAAAAATAAAATAACGAAAGGGAGCAAGGTCTACAGGATATAGGAGAACAAAGCACATGCAATTTACCCCAGTTATGCCAATTTAAAGGAACTGGTTTTGCAAATCTGCTGCAGGCACATTATAATTAATTTAAGGGGTAGTAAGGCTGATGGCATTATCAGGATAGTATATTATGACAAGGGAATGCAAATGAATGGAAATGGAAGTGAGAACTTACAGGCACAGAGGAGCCTATTTTTTCCATATATTCTATTTCATATGAGTTGCCATATTCCAGTTCTGCAACAGAAACAAAAAAGAGCCATTAAATACATGCCATGAAATGATTTTTCCAGAAGTAAATGAGATCTCTTCTCATTTACAAGGGCCACTCCCATTCTGCTCGATACTTTTTTATGATGTATTAAAAACAGAATATGCAGAGAGAAAGCAGAAGGTGCACTGACTTTCACTGATTTTCAACAATGAACCTATGACACATTTCAGGCAAATTCATTTCCCTGCAAAATTTCAGCTTTATCGATTTGCTGAAGATTCTGCCCCAGGGGCCAGAATATTAAGGTTTCAGAGTGCTTTCAAAGCACAGAAAACTTTCCTCTATCATGTTATCTTATCACAGAAAACATGTTCTTCAATAATTGGTAATGCTGATACCAGTTTCCTTTAATGTACGCAACAGGGTTTTAAAAGCTGTTGAGAAATATTTGTCACACAATTCTTAACTAAGAAGTACTACTGTGGTATCACTTCAGATAAAAAGATACATAAAACACTTGTATGCTCATTGAACAAGGGGTGAGACAACAGCCCAGCTTACTGGGCTGTTTTCATATTTTAGTTTCAGTGGAAAAGCCTAAGGCAGGAAGATTTACAAAGAACCCTAAATCTAAACCCTAATAAAATTGCAAATCTTTACTGCTTCTCTACTTCTAATCTCCTAATTACACTGGAGGAAATAACCAGCATTTCTTTCCAACCCATGGTCACCCAATAGCTGATACAGACAGATAAAACACAGCAAAATGGAAAAGAGAGCATACCTTCCTCGACCCAAATAAAAGCAAAGACTTTGTTCAATGATACCTTAATTTAAAACATAATTAATTTGTCCTAATGCTGTATTTTACTCTGTTTCCATGAGCTAATTCAATAAACCACTTTTATAATTTAATTTCCATTCTAGATAAGTTCTAATGAATGGCACACTAGCATTCACATTACAATAAAAGTATGTGCTAAAATTCTAGATTTTGGCAGCTTTTGAAAAGTAGGCCTTGTATCAGGAAGATGATAACCACCATTAAAATGTTTGTTCTTTAAAAACAAACCAACCCTAAAGATAATCTCTTACATGTTTTGTTAAAAAAAAAAGAAGTTTCCAAGGGTGCAATGTGAGTTTAAAATGCTCAAAATTATTTTATAATAAAAAGCACCGTAGAGTACAAGCACTGGAATTCCACAAGTCTATGTGTTTTGTCTAACAACCACTGAAGAGGAACAGCCACAAACTAACTCTCAGTACCTGACATGTGGGAGACATTAATAGTAAAACATCTAAGTGAAGAGAATGCTCTAACAGGAGGCCCCTCACATTTAAATTCCTGGCACCATATGTTTTTAATGGTAATAGGGAGCCAGGCAAGATGGACAACCTCCTGGTACCAGATACAAGCTTCTTCCTAGTCAAAGCAAAACCAAACTGAAATGATGAGATTCAAGCCACCTCCTGGATGCAGCATTGCAGGAAAAAGCGTGAAATACCAGATAACAGTGTCTAGTGTTTAGCAACTGTGTTTCTGTATTTCATTTATCTACACATAGCCCAGTGAGGTGCATCACCAATGTTTATGGGGTAGCTTTACGACCCTGGACAGCAGTCAGTGAGTGAGGGTACGAGCATGCTCATGGGCAGGAGATGTACCGGTGCTGTCCTCTGCTGGCACAGCTGGCAGGGATCTTCCATCTGCCTTTGCAATTGCAATCCAAACTGAATTTTGGGACAACACGTATTTAACTTTACTGATTTAAAAAAGGCAGAATACAGATGGAAATACTTCAACTAGAAACTAAAGGAATAACATGGCTCACTAAACGCAGTTTGTTTAATCTCATTGCTCTCAGAAGTTTCCAGCATAATTAGATACTATCTCCTCTCCTAGGTATCTCCTCTAAGACATCACCTTCCCTCCAAAATCTTAGGCTCCAGTTATCTCTACACATTCAAAATCTACAAATGCCCAGGATATCCCATGAAGTAAGATAATTATCTTTTATAAAGATATACAACAGACTTACTAAGTGATGTCCTCCAACTCCTCCCACAAATAGCTGCAAGATTACATCAGAATTTTCTGCTAATAATTACTGCTTATTTCTGGTCTGTGCAACACGAAAATGGCAGCAGTTATAAGCAGCGCATGCAACAGATGAGAGCTGGAGGTATTGGCTGACTCAGTAGTTGGGCTGTATCTGTACAAAAGCCGTGTTAGGTTACAGGATAACACTCATACTAGAATCTGGGAGGGGTAAAAATATTTGCACTGAGAAACAGCCCTGGAATTACTCAAAAATTTCTCAACGGCACAGGAGCAAGACTGTCAAGGGAAAAAAAATTATTATTTTTAAGAGATCTGAAAAGCAGAAGCATTGTTGATTACAAGTAGCATGTAATCTGAAACTCCGACTATACTATGCAGCACACATGAGACAAGACAATTAGCATTTAATTAGGAGCTTTGCTTGCTTTCTTCTACCCACTTTGATAGCTAAAATGATTGCCTTAGAGTATCTCTCACTATTCTTTTGTTCCATTTCCTTCCATATAATTTCCATTTCCCCAGATTTGGGGGGCTTATTTTCTAAAAAATATTTCTTAAATTATTTTTTTAATACAAATGAAGTGAAGCTGACATCTTAAAATTTATAATTTGACAATAAAGCCAAACGGATTTATCCAGACTGAAATACTTATCTGTACAGAAGGCTCGACAGATTTCCAAAAAGCCCAGGCCACGCAAACACATAAGCACGTGCATATGAACATGTGCAGTCCCATTAAAACCACTGTGATTATTTGTGCCTTTTGATGTCAAACACATCTGACCTAAAAGCTTAGCAGCTCTTAATTAGGCAAAAACTCCCCAGATCCAGTGTAAAACAGCATAAAATAGCTTTAATGGTAGATTGGGACACAGGTTGAAAGGTTAGGGGAAAAAAAAATTCCAATCAAGAAGAAAAAGTTTAAGCCAAGTTAAACTCATACATTCTTCCCACCCACAAAGCTGAAATCCACCCTTGGAGCAGATGTTGCAAAGCAGTATTCCCTCTGGTAACCCCAAGGAAGGCCACACACAAATTTTCTAAATTCTGTCTCTTCCACGTTTCACAGACCTGGAATGACAGTTCTCTTAACAGGAACTTCCAGCTTTAGCTCACGACTGCTTATAGGAAGGTATGACAGGAAAAAATAAGTTTATCTAGAAGGAAATTTTGCCTGGCACGTGAATGGTAACTATCTTACGCAGGGAATATCCTGGACATTTTTATGCATAAAGATACCTGAATGCTAGGAACCTGGAGGAGAGATGGCACGTTAAGGGTCTTCATGCAATACACAAACTTTGAGCAGAATTTTAACCCGGGACCTTCTCCCATTCAGGTTAGAGGAACAGGCTCAGGCAGAATCATAGTTCCATGACTCTGGATCCAGGAGCACTAACTGAGAGCGGTATCAGACCCCAGTGTCCCGTGAAGGCAAGAGAGAACAGGTAGCACGCACAGAAGAACAGAGCATGTCTCCAATTAACCATACAAAGGAAGCAAAAGCCTTTGTCTGAAGGCCCCTTTCATTTTCTTTTAAGCTTCCTCTCTACCCTTTCTTGAAAACTCAAGGTGGGACTATGGGGGTCATATATTCAGCTCCCCACAATTGCTAAGTTCCCCAGGCTGGTCCAAAGAGCATCATTTTTTTGGGTTCCCAAATAATACAGTTCGCATTCAGCAAAGTATACGCCAATATCCTTGAACGAACCAAAACCTCTCTCTCAATAAATATAACTTTAGCTGGATGCAGACAGTCCTTTATAAAGCATACCCTCTGTAGGAGAGCTGAATTTAGTCTCATTAACAAATGTAGACAGATCAGACGGTTGCGGGTAATCCTGTTTATCCGTGTTCAGGTCCACAGTCATGCAGGTCCATTTCTGACTAGTCACTGAAGATGCCAGTTTCTCCTCATCTGTCGCATGAACCACCGTGGATATGATGGGAGGTGTGTCTGGAGTAGGCAGTGGAGTGGGATCCTGCAGAAAACAAGCGCCAATTAATTCTATTATCTTTCATTAACACGTTGAATAGTCAACTCCCTAAATTCCTCTGCACTAACACGTTGGATAGTCAACTCCCTAAATTCCTCTGCACGACCACAGTCATCTTTTTAATTCCGCACTCTTTACTGCAGCTGTATATGAAATACTTAATGAAAAATATTAAAGTACTTCATTTAGAACTGTACTAGCAGCAAGTTTTCCCAGTATAACTGAACTCTTTGATGATAAACACTCGCATTGCAAAGCTGCTTTGATAACAAGGAAGAAAGAAAATCCAGAGCCGTTTAACTCTGTTAGGCACTTGACATAAGTGGCACACGTCACCCACGACTGAAGTCTTTGACTACCAAAACTGACTTTTTAGGCTTCCCTCATGGGAGCAAGCCGTCGTAGGTCTGCAAGGTCATGAACCCTTTCTTCGCTTCTAGGCTGCCAAGTCGCATAAATAAAAGAGCAGGATGGATGACAGGAAGACGAGCAGCAGCATGGAAGGAGCTGCGCCACATCAAAGCACTTAGGCCTTTGTAGGCAGAACGGCTTTTGTTAACTTCTCTTCCAACCTGCAGGCAGTTTACAACAAGGAATAAAACCATCCCAGCACATGTTCCTGGTAGATCAGCCCACTTGTTTTATTTCTATTTCCCCTCCAGCCCACCAGTTTGATGCATGTAGTTTCTTACTTCCTAATCTAAAAATTCCAGTGTGGATGGTTACATCTAATTTTCCAGACAACTGATTGAAGATATTTATTCATATTGTTGCTCCACTATAACACAGGAATTCCCAAAGTACATGTACTAATAATCTAACTGGAATTCCCAGAGCAAATACTAGATCTAATATACGTCGTATACATGTTTCTAGAGACCAAAAGTTGAATACTTTATGATTAGCCCAGTGTGCTATACTTGAACACCAATATGCTTATATTCTTTACAAAACCCTTCTATTATTAAATGTACAATTCTACAACTAAATAAATCAAATTTCCCTTTTTTGCCCCTATAAGAACACAAACTACGTGCATCAAAATAAAGCAGTACTTTACCTGAGAAGAAGGATCAGATAGTGGGGATCTTTTCGGTGATTTTTTCACCCTAAATGTATCACTGAAAATAAAGTTAAAACAGTTAATACGGTAATATCAGCAAGAATTGGGTCATTTCACACTTAGCAAGAGTCAGCCACAGACAATGCAACCTCTGTAAGCCCTTCTGCTTGAAAATCCCATCCATTAGACAGCAGCACCACAGAGAAACATGCCATAGGTACATTTTCTTGTCATGCACTTGGAACAGGCCTCAATTCCCCAAAAGCTGAGAAAAGCAGGATTGCCTTATTTTTCATGCCAACTACTGACACATTTACAGAATGGAGCTGCTGCTTGATTGCAATTCAAATCCCTGCTCCACCACAGACATCCTCAGTGGCCTTAAGCAAATTATTTAGCTTCTGTCTGCTTCAGTTTCCCATCTGAAAATTAGGTCTAAACCACGTCTTTAAATGAGAATTAAAATTGTGATAAACTTGGGTGGTAAGCTCCAGTGACCCCATAAATCATTAAGAAAAAAACTGCTATGCTTTGGACGAACTATATAAAAACAGCAGAGGCAGATGCTGTTCCCAAGATGCCAGAACAAAGCTCTGTCATTATAAATGTGCACAAGGCCCCCCCTCCCCCCTCTTTAAAACAAATACAACAGCAAATACGGCAATTCTGCTTCCAGTTTCCCTGACAGCTCACAGTGCAGACTGGGAACACGGATGCTGTAGCCCTTCAAAACCCCATAGGTTTCAATCAGGCAGAAGGAATGAAGAATAAACATTATGTCTTGGCGTATAATTATGAATGTTGCCTTTATGTTTATTCATAATTGGTTAAAAATATTTTCTAACGAGGAAATAAACCAATTATCCACCTGTCCTCTTGATGCATGTTGCCAGAGTTATTCAAACACATTTTTGCTTCTAACTAGAAGAGGGAGAAAAATATCACACCAAACTCGCCGATAAAGACTTAATGTTTGAACTGCGATGCAGTAGCAAAAATTACTGCCCACCAGCTCATCCCTGATCAATGAATAGCAAGGTCAACACTGGAAATTATAATGGTGGGCTTCAACTGGCAGAGGGTAAAATCAATACCACATCTAGAGGGGAAAATAAATTGGACAGCTGAATATCAGTGTGTTCGATGCTACTAATTATCTAGTTAAGATGCTAGAAGTAATTAGGATAACGTATGCCTTTAAGAAGGAGAAACACTTTATGGAGTATTTATGAAAAAATGTTTGTACAATGTTGTTGTACAATGGTAAAAATAAAACATTCATATTTTACCTCAAGGATACAAAATCTACATAGTTTTTAAAAGAGGATCTTCTTTGATAGGCAAACAGATAACGAGGCAATAGATTCCTCAAACTCATTCACAGCAAGGCATCTTACTTAAAATAGCTTTCATATGTGCCAGTGAAGTGAAACAGTTAACACAAAAGCTTCATGCTGAATAATAACTGATCATGCTGCAAATAAATGAGTAAAATTAAAAAGCCCATAAATCAAAGAGGAAACTTGAATTGTTAGCTTAGAATTACTTACAACAGAGAACATACAGACATCACATCTTCTACCATCCTAAGACAAATAAGACAAAGAAAAGAGAGACAGACAGAAGGAACTGACAAAAAAGATAAACTTACAAATACTCTGTTAATGTTAATGTGTTAAGGCAATCTGATCATGCATATTTTCTACCTGTATAATCTTAACACCTACTTTTTATTGTGAAATACATAGGGAGAAAACAATATTCATCAAGTCCTTTAATGTTTTCAAATTCAACGTTATACTTATGACACGCTTTCATCTTACAAAACACATTTTTCAAAGCTGAGGCCTCTGAGTTAAGTTCCTATCAACATACTAAGCGTCCTTGCCTTCCCTGATGGTAGCCACTTGCTTCCTTTTCAAAACACAGTATTTGTTATTATATGGGATGTAAAACTGTTCTTGCATGGCAGCTAAGCTCAAGGAAAGAGCACAGTTACGCAAGCTTTTTTCGTGTCTGCTGATTTGTTGTGACAGTACAGAAAAACCTACTTGGCCATTCCAAATCATTTACCTAAGTCAAGAAAGAAAATCACATTTCTTTAAATCTCATCTGTTTTGGTTCTCACTGAAACCTAACTTTGCGTTCTGATAGAACAAATTGCCTCAGAACCAGAAGAAAACTTTGCCAAACAATTGAGGCTAAGAAAAATTTTCATCTACTTATAAGCTTGGCAGCTTCTGCTCGGCTCTTCTCATGTGCAATGCTCTTGAAAGCTGGCACCTTGTGTTTCTAAACACAGCCTCCAATCATCCAACGGTTTCGAGAGCAATGTCTATACAAGCCACCTATTTTTATTCATCACTATAAGATGGCACTCCTGAGGCATCAGCTGCTCTTTGTTCACTATCATCTGAGGAAGACCTGTCTCAAAACAGCTCAGCACTCAGGTATACGACCAGAGAGTAATTTGCGTTGAGCTGACATCTTTTCTAAAAATCTCATCTCTTCACATGGAGGTCAATGCTTAGACTGCTCCAGGTTTCACTCCAGAATAAAAACTGATTATTTTTATTGATTTAACACAGGTAAGACCTAGCATATGGCACAGATTCAAAGTGGTACAGGCTTAGCAATGGCTTAAATACACGCCTGGCTTCTTCACCTCCCATAGGGCTAACCTAGAAATCGCCATCTTTTCGTATAAGGAACATATTTTCAAATTGTATTTCTGCACCCCTCAATAATACTAATAAAAACCCCTGGCTTTGCAAAATTATCCATGATTTCAGATTTACAAGTCCTGGTATACTACAGTATAATTTCCTAATTCAAACACCCTCCTTTCTACCCCTTGCAGCTGAAGCATCTTGCACTGACTTCTCTCTCCTGTCCCACCAAGACAGCAGCACCAAGAAGGGTCCTACACCCCATCTCCCTGCTTGGCCAGGGGTTCTCCTGCCCTGGACCCCACGAAGGAGTCATGCCGAGGGCCCTTTTTGTGGAGAGGAGAGACCAGAGACAGGCAGAGATAAACAGAGCCACTGCTTCCCCTGGCATCCCCCAATAAGCCTTGGGCTAATTTTCTTCTATAAAATATTACAGCTCCAGGCTGCACTGTGTATTAATATGTAGATTCTCTTCTTTGTTAGAAACCACTAGCAAAAGTAGGTTACGGGGCTACAGTGAGCAGACACACAACACAACGCAGTCCCAGGCAAGAGCTGGGAATTCCTGCAAACCTCCCAACCTAAGAACCTGTAAGCTCTGCTCTAGGGGAGTTTCACTTCTTCCACCATGATAAAGAGCAGCAGTGAACTTTGTGTCTGTAGGACAGGGCTTTCCCACGATGGATTTTCCCAAGGATGGAGGTGGTTTAGCAAACTCTTTGTAAATTCATGTTGCCGCTAAATTAACAACTTTGGAATTGATTCTAATATTCACAGCAGATGGGTGGACCCAAGAGGTTTATACGGGGGGTCTGTCATGTCCACTGCAGCTGCTGGAAGACACAAGGGAACTCTGGCTGGCTGCAAATATCAGACTTAAGGATCTGGTGATGTTAAAATTCCCCTCTCTTCCTCTGCACTTCCCCAGTAAGATTCAAATTGTTCCTCTCTTGCAGTCAGACTTTTAAGTTTTCTTGTTTTGGACAAAACCAGTTTGGACTGTAGGCCTGGAAAATGTGTCAGCTTAGCATGCATCTTAATTTCCCTGAAATTTCAGGCATACCTCAAAAAGAAGCAACATCAGAACAACTCAAACTCAACTCAACTATACAGTAGTCTATCATTTTCATAACTTAGAAATGCCCCTAAAAAGAAAAAGTGGCATAAGCTTCCTCAAGTCTGGCAAGGGACATGAGCTAGACATCTAGAGGGTAGCAGGCTGCTCAGAAAAACTGAACAATCTCCACCTCACTCCATAAAGGAGGTCATTTTTTGTACTGCTTTACATTAACCCTGTTATCTTCAAATTGTCAGGCTTTTGAAATTTTAACTCATATTTTTGTTAGTTAGCTGAAACATTTAAATCATAAAGGGACATGCAGTGAGATGTTTTCTTACAGATACACAGAGGATATCAATTTCAGATAAATGGGATTAAACTTACTGATTACCAACTCCAAACAACCATGTCTGAATGGGTAAGATAACACGCACACCAGCAAGCTGAACATGGAATCAATGCAACTAGCCATTGAAATCATCAACCAAATATCTAAATACAAGCTAGAGAATGTATCCTGCAATTTCTCAACTGCATCTAAAAGCTGGATATTTCCCTAACATGCAGCAGTCTAGGTGATTTTAACCCTTCTGCAGAACTGTAAGCCCTTTCACAGAAGGGAAATCTTTCACATTTTTAAGTCTTGTATTTAAAAAGATATATTTCAACACTGCACTCTTCTTTTTCAGGTTATTTTCTTTTAAATACTGTAAGTCACCAGATAAAACCATCTTCCTGCTGTGTGTAATAGGACATTTGTTGCTGCCTTACTATTTTATGTCCCACTCTCAAAACAGATGAATCACAAAACAGTCTTTACTGGTGTGAATACTTCGATCTGCTTAAACAGTACCAAATTCCCAAGATGAGGTCACAGAAAATTTGGCACAAAATTAATAAAATTTGGACTTAATCAGATTCAAAGCTACACTGAGCCCCAAACTTCAACAATCCCATGGCCAGTCCAGTGGCCTAATCTGGCTTTATTTAGCCTTGGATCTCTCCTTCAGTCTGGAAACATCAAGCTATTGAGGAAATATGTTGAGGGAGAGCACTTACAGACCCCCGGCATGAGTCCAATTGTGTGGCTGCCAACACTCAATGGCATCTTCCTTTCTCTATTCAAATATAAACCGTGTGTAACGGTGCTAAGGGGTAGGAATGTGCCGCTTCTCATCTAGAAACATCTGTGCCCTTTAACTTACGTTTTTATTGGTGTCTTCTTCTTCTTTGCAGGTTTATTCAAGTTGTCTCCTTCAGTTCCATTTGTTTCATTGGCACTGGCTGGTATCTCAAAGGAAGCTGGAGATTTAGAGGGTGAGCTGGCTATCTTAGAAGACGACTTGAAAGGGTCAATAGAGTCCTCACACATGTCTGGCTCAAAACTGTACGTTTGTTGAGGCAGTTTGGGTGATTCTTGCATTTTTGTACTAGATGAGAATGGGTTAAAATTGGGATCATCCCACTTGTCAATATCAAAAGTGTAAGAACCTTTTGTAATAGGGATTTCGTTTGGATCAGTGGGTGACTTGGTCGGTGTGGTTGGAGCATTGTCAAGCTTTTCCACTGACTTTTTAGTCTTTGGCCTCCGTAGTGGCATTTTAGCACCAGGCTTTTTACCTGCTTTTTTGGGAGGAGGAGTACTTTCCTGCTGGTCTTCACTCACCCCTTTGTCTTCAGAATAATCAAACTCCAGCCTCACTGCAATGCCTTTGACCGGAGGGTCTTCTTGTCCTCCAGTGTCAGGCGGAGTCACCTCCACAGCCTCTGGTGCCGTTGTAAGAGGTAGCGTTTTCTTATTGGCAGGGGGAGAGTTTTGTACTTTGCTGCCTCCAGTGCTAAATGCACTAATCCCTTCAATACTGTCTGGATCCAAAGGGCAGGATCCTTCAGGCACAGGCGGGGCCTCCTGTTTCTCAGCAGAGATTTTAGAAGGTTCAGTACATTCGGGCTTTACTGAGTCAGCCTTTGCTTCAGATAGTGGTTTATCCTCACCTGGGGCACAAGCTGCTTGGCCAAGGTCAGACGGTTCTTGTGGTGTTTCCTTCACCGGTGGAGCATCCAGAGATTTTTTTGCTGACTGTTTCTTTTTTAAGGAAGCTGGTCTGGATTTCTTTGTTCTCTTAAGGGTACTAGAAGCACTACTTGAACCAGTACTGTACACATCTGCTGCCGGTGCTAATGTCTCACTATTGCCAAGATAAGATGCTCCATCAAAATCACTTGCTTGCAAGCTAAGAGATCGAGACAACGTAGATTTGGAAACTGGGACTGAATCAGTAGATTTTCTTCGAACATTCACTTTGGGATCACGATTCTTCGATTCTGGAGAGCTCGGACCTAAGGCATGGAGAGAATCAACCAACTCAATGTTATCAAAGTCCAAGTTGTAAGTTCCACTGCTGGCTATTGGCTTGTCCTCATCGAAGACAGTGGAAAAAGAATGGGAAGGGGGACGGAAAGGGCTTTCTTCAACTGATTCACTGTGTGATGCATCAGTTACGGGTACAGTTTCTGAACATAATCCTGTGGGAACAAACAGAAAACTCTGTGAATTTTAAACACATTTTTAAAACTGGAGCTTAATAAATTTTACTACAATCTAATATTATTACAAGTAAAAAAATAAAGGGTTAAAATCATAGAAATGGACTAAGCAATGATTAAAGAACATACAAACCAAAGTGACATTTCCAATATATGAACTAGATTAATGGAAAAAACAAGTTCTGTTCTCCCCAGAAAAGGATTCAAGGCAAGTTTCATGAAAACACAAAATATGTATTTGCAATAGCCTCTAGAGCATCTCTTCTAAACTAATAATCACTTAGGTAAAGAGATGGATATTACTATAACATGCTGAATACCAGAAAAACTGAACATCAAGCACTTTATTACTCTCCTTTTCTACTACTATAAAGAGTTTACAGAATTGCATCTGAGCTCTTATGCAGTAAATTCCCTGTAAATTGACTGGAGCTTCAGCAATTACATGTTGATCTTAAGTTTTGCTTCCCATGTGCTATTTTTACCAATTTCCCAGAGGAACATGGCTTCCTCTCCACAACCCATCGATGCTGCCCCAAGCAGTCAATACACTCCACTTTGACCTCGTAATCCCAAGTTTGTAATGAGACATGAATCACTGAGAATTTCATATGAAATAAATTATGGTAAAGGCAAGAAAATTAGTCAATTAGAGTACTGTACAAATATTCTCAGTTGAAAATCTTCCTTAAAAAATACCACTAGAAGCTCCCTACAAATTATTTAAAAGAGATTTCTCAAAATGTAGTTCTAACTCATCGATGAAAAGAAAATTTATAGAAAGAATTATATGCTAAAACTGTTGAACTGAGCAGATTTTCATTGTATTAAAGACTTGCTTATTGCATGGAACCCTAACAAGTTGTCTAGAAGTCTACTGACTTGGGATATAACAATTATATTGGACAAAGTAGAAAAATAAACTGCATATAAAAAAAGAAGAAAATATATAGGTAGCAAAGGAGTAAGATGATGGTCCTTCCTGCCTTCCAGTTCATAGAAGTTCATGACTAAAATGCTTTTCAAATCCTGAATATGGTTTGTTTCTGCTGTCATTGTACTGCTCCCGATCTGAACGTTACATAGTCACCTCTGCCTATGTGCGTGCGTCCCAGTCAGGGTATCGGAGACCTGAGAAGTCTCTCTCTAGCTCACAGCTCAAGCTGGGGTAAGTCAGCTGCTCTGAGCTCTCACTGATACGTACTGGAGCAAAACACCCTGCTGCTTACTATTGAAGCAATACAGCATTCTTCATGTTGGCATTTTTTTTTTATTATTATGCCATTATAAAGAAAAACAGTCAAGCAAAAATTAATGCTTTTGTCATCATTAAATGATTTCAGAGAAATTTCTACACATCTTTTTCATTCCATTCTTGACATATTTTGCAAAGTAATTCCCATTTTGCCCATCTACATTCATTAGTGTTGTTCATAAAAGCAATACAATCAATAATTACTTTTAGTCAGAAGCTATGAATGAAGAGCAGAAAAAAAACCCAAAACATTTTTCCTTTGTTTCCAAGGAAATGATATGTCTGCATAGAGATGACAATAATTATTATTTATGGATGTAGCGGACAGAAAGGATTTAAGGAAACTGGACGCATTTCCCAAAGCAGTACCTTAGAGTGGCACCATGTATTTCCAGGGATTGTCAAGGGAATGACAGCTACAGTTTCTCCTTTAAGACTGTGGAAGTTTACTGAATTACATCAATTACAATAATATTTTAATGTGTTTTTCTGCTAAGTGAATGCTAATGACATGGCAGCACTTCAGGACGGTTTATTTTTCTCCTTAATCTCCACTGGGTTGCTCTTGGTTTCAGCCTGGCTGAGTGGTCATTAATTAGACTCGATTTGCCAGCTGAGCTGGTGCTCACTTCACTGGGACTGGGAGAGCGCCACAAAACTCCAGCGTTAGGCTGATCTGTGCATTTTACACTGAAACAGGAATGGAAGACACTTAACGGGAATACATTACAATAAACACTGGTGTAGCTCTAGTATGTCAGCAGAGTACAAATGTAGGTCAGCATGAAATAAAAGGGGGATCTGAACAAGAAATCATCTGCAATTATGCGTTGTTTTCATTCCAGTGTGCGCCAAAGGCCGCGACAGGATTGAGTCAGTACAAACAGGCATTTAAAAAAAATAAAATAAACCGATGCCCTGCAGGACTTGGACTGTAAATAACAGGCGTGGTAGAGCTGAGGTTAGGGATGCATCACAGCAGGAAAGAGAGCGTACAAGGTTTTCCAGCTGCTCAAAGCAAAACAGCATTCAAATTTGGTGTGTTCCACATACTGCAGAGCTTTAATCTTCTTTAATTGCTTATTTCACAACTTCCTCCTAATCCAATCCTTTACTTAAGAGTATAGGTTTCTGCACAACGTCGCTTGACTTGCTACTGTCGTATTTGTATTGTTTCTTTACGAAACAACACATGAAAATGTCTCAGAAAACATGGCTTTTGGTAGAACTGGAATGCTGCTGTTAGACTCTCACAGCATTACAACAGAATTGGCTCGGTACTAGTAACAGCAGAAATGCTGGAGAGGAAGATATGAACGGTGCTCACTACTGCAAAACAACACGGCTTTATCACTACAGAGAGATATGAAGACCATTCTTTCCAGACATGAACAGCCTATGCAGAGAGCAGTGCCTTTTGTCCTTTTACATCACAGAATTAAGCAAATCAGTATACTAATTACAGTATTTGATTAAAATGCCATTTGATCGCAAAGGAACATACTACAACACAAGCTATGAAAATTAAGGCAGGACTTGCCCTAGAGAGAGGCCAGCACAAGGTTTTAAATAAGGTTTATGCCTTTTATTTGCGCTGACAGTCACCCCCAATTTATACTGGTAAGAGCTGCCCACAGGTAGATACTAAGTTTTATAAAGCATTCCAAGAACATTCCAAGCAGGGAAACTTTTGTTGCCATAAAAAACAGGTGATCTCTGAAAAAACCCTCCCATTTCATTAGTTAAAAAAGAAGGTCCAAGTTCTGCTCTTTCCACAAGGAAATTTCTCTGTTTTCAGAGAATTTTTGCCTGGATAAAGTATGAAAAACAAAACCAATACCAAAACCAAAAATGACAACAACAGACCCCAAACTTCTTGTATCGAGATGACGAGACCTGTCAATGAGAGCAGCATGACGTGTTTAATGCTTGGCATTTTCACCTGTCACCTATTATGGCAGAAGCAAAAGTTGCTAGAAACACATTATAAGACTTTGCACTAATAAACAAAACAAATTTCTGTTGTTAGTATCAACAAAAAGGAATTTAAAAAAAATCAAAAAACTTTTCCAGTCAACTCCAGAAATCTTTTTCCTGTACAGTATAAAATACCTAGGTTATGACAGCACTTCAGATGCCAGTAAAGCTTCAGTGTCCCACAAGAACAGACTCTAATCACTGCGGTACCAGTAGGGCAGGATGCGGCACCCCGGGGCATGCCCTACCACAGGGCAGGTGCTGTGCTCTCCTGGGACGTGTTCACAAAAAGACACTTCCAAAAACTTTGATGGCAACTTCACATTTGTTTTAAAGATATTTTAAAGAAGAAAATGAAATATCTGCACCAGCTATGAGCTTATTGAATCTAAATCTGAACTATTTCTTTATGAATAATGAAAATATATTAAGGGGTTAGAACACATAAAGTACTTCTAGCTATTTTAAAATATTTTTCCCTTTAAATTACAACAAATTATTCTAGCAGTGGAGCTGGGTTGTGTGATAGGACAGTTGAATATTTTGTACTTTGTTGAAGTATCTCTAAAATAGGGGGGAACCCATTAGGCTGAAAATAGAAAGCCTTAACACCCCTGAGCTGGAAACAAAATGAAAAGCTATTTTGAAAGTGTTAGAAACAAAATTTAACCAGATCTAATAAAGCAAATACAGAAGAAATTAAATTCTAGTTGTTTTCTAAAAAAGCAAAGAGAAACCCTTGGAAAATGCATACAGCATGCACCCACATACTCCGTTATAATGACATAACTCATTAGACAAGTACTTCACCTATAGCATGTGGGAATTGGAATTACCTAATACTAGAAATTTTGAAACACAGTTTATTTCAGGTTCCTGCTTATTATGAGGTGCCTTTGAAGTTATGAAATAAATTAGTAGTGCTATTTTAAAAATTACTGTAAAACTACTTTTGCCATTTATTCTGAGAGAAAACTTTGGATATAAAGTTTATTTTGAATTTTTCTGTGTCAAGCTTTGAGAGGAAAAACATGAAAGAAGAATGTTTTCCTAACAAAAATTTGGGTTGTTTTTGTCTGGGTCATCATCTCTGTACTGGAAAGCCTGACCTCAATTTCCCTGGCACAAGAAGAACCTGAATATAGGTCCCCATATCCTGATCAGTGGGCTGTAACGCACAGAGGGGACACCAGCTCTCATATCTCGTCTGTGTATATAATCTGAATTCATTAATTAACTGGAGAAGGTGGCAGAGGGGCAGAAGAAATGCCCCTGCCTATGCAGAAAATCCTGGACAGAAACAGGGGGTATTTGGGAGAAAGGGCTTGGGGCACCTTCTGGTGCTCAGGTGGCTGGAACAAGGGACAAGAGGACACTGCTATGAGAAGCTGATGAGACAGGCAACAATAATTTTAAATACTACCAAAACAATAATATTTTTTTTTAAAAAAAGCACCCTCAAAGTCACATGCCTCAAGAGTGCAACCCACATTCCCCACAACACAAAGCATTTACAAAGGAATGGAAGGGCTCATTAGTGACACTTTCTGGGGTTCAGAGGTAGTTTACATACATGCTCTGTTACTCCTCTTCCTCTCTATTCTCGCCCGCAGACTGACTCCCCTCTCCTGCTCTGCTGCTGATGGACTGGAGCCATGCAGCAGGTTTTACCCCACCAGGAGCTGGCACAAACCCAGGACGAGTCTAGCTATATTCCACTTTCATCATATTTATTAAGCTAGCATTGAAGTCAACCTAATTAAAAACTCTCCTCTTGGCTTTCCAGCAGTGGGGTCCAGCTGTTGGGCTAATGATATCATGCAGCATAACTGCAACCGTCTGCATAAGTAATTATTGTCAGATATAGATGAAATAATCCTTTAAACTCTTACTATGCTTCCACACGCTCTGTTACCAACCTGATGTAGAGGACAAAGCCATGCAGCTGGTGAACCAGAAACCCAGCTGGACGTCACTGCCTCTCCCTGTGTGTGTGCCAGGCTCTCCGGTTGCCCGTATTCCTTACTCCTCTTTTACCAAAACCTATTTATTTAGCTGTATGGTACCAACAAGGAACTCTGCTTCAACTGCCCATGACCCCCAAGGAAAGGACTCATTCTCTTTGTGTGCAGCCACATGCATAACCTATGAGGTAAGCAAACTACAAGATAACTGTTACTCAAGCGGTTTATAAAGTACAAAACGTTTAACTGTTCTCACTTCTGAAGAAGCATGAAAACACCTAAGATATAGTCTTAGCATTATTAATTTCTTCCAAAGATTTCCAAAACAAATGAATGCTTTGTGTTGCCCTCCTACATTTGAATTTTTTCTGCATTACGTATCTTCCTTCCCTCACATAAACTACTCTGTTGTATAACTGCAATTTGCATAATTTGGAATGCTGAACATAGCTCTGTTAGTTTGTGGCAACTTGCCTCCCATGGACAAATCTTATTTTCAAATGACATGTTTTCATCTCTGCCAACCAATGGCCTTCAATATAGTTCACACTGGCTACGAATAGATATATTCAGTATCCTACCTTTCGTCAGAAGTATCAGAAAGAAAGGAAGGGGAGATCTGGGATGTGGGGAGACAAGAATCACATGTGCCAGGGAAGCACATGTGTAATCAAGGGTTTGAAGATAATCTACTGCAGTAATTAAAAACACACTCCAATCCTGTTTAGCATATGCGTTCTTTTGTTCTCTCTGCACTTATTTTGTAATTGCTAGATTGCAGAAGACTAGAAAAAGGAAAGAAGATGGAGAATGAGTAACGTTTGCTACAATGAAGAAGGAACTGTAACAGCAGAAAGGAAAGTGTCAGGACATCTCAGTATTTCATTTTTATTTTCTGGAACCAGTTTGTTGAACATCTTTCTCTCTTCTTATGAATTCGTATCATAAATCATGATCTTAAATAGCATTCCTTAATGCATAAGTCCCAGAAATGCATTAGGTAGCTCGAGACATTTGCAAGACTTATTTGTCACTTTCCCAAAGATTTAAATCAAAGCTTGACAGTTTTTATAATACACACACCAGCCACGGACACTGCCTTTGCCCACTGCTAAACACACCCACTTCTACAGTGGAAATGGAAGCTTTAAAACACTGCCTGGCAATGCTATACATCTTTCCAAATGAATTACAAGTGAACTTTAGTCTGCTTAGAGTAAAATTACCTTTATACAATTTAGCCAGTTGAGCAAGATGACTTGACTTTCAGATAGGAAAAAGACAGCATAATGGGGAATTCAATCTTAAACTGTTGAGCTGTCATCCGACAGCCCAAACAAAGCTATTTTGGGCTAATGGAGTGCTTTCTGCTCCCTCATATTCCATTACTCAATTTGGAGAACAAAGAACACTTTTTGAGGAAAAGGATTTCTTTGAGTTTTTTTAAACATGATATTCCCCTTTTCAAGGTTATTTTCCCAGTATGTACCAATTTTTGTGTATGTATATTATACATACATTCACACATAATCCCATGTTCCTCCTATCAAGCTAATATAAATATTTCTATTGTTCCAATGGTCTTTTTGTTCACCTTCTGTTTTAGGTGACAATATATTTGAAAATAACATTTTGTTAATTGTCACAGTTAACAGTGCTCACTCAGGTACCTGCATCTCGTGCCTCCTTTTTCTACTCCTCTGACTCTATAAAGATTCTACAATTCTGAGAAGACAGAATGAAGTCTGATTCAAAAGGACGAAAGGTTTTTCTAGAAAGCTCCTCTTTTCTTTATCATTTACCAAATGTTATGGACAGATTCTCCAATACTTTATTGCAGGAGGCAACAGGGTTTTTCCTCCCAGCATGGATAATGCCCAGCATGCACTAACTAATCTTCCAGAAGACATTTTATTAGCATCAATTCCTTGCCTGTGCTTACACAAACACCTCCCTGCAGCTTCACCTTCCTCAGTAACCTGTCCCACTCATTACATGCTTGTTACCTGTGTCTTCCAAGGGCAACTGGGGTTTTATTTCTTGCTCTGCTATGTCTGCTACAACTGCTGCTGCCGCCACTGGTTCGGCAGGTGGCTGTGGAGGTGAAGGTGGTGCCTTTACCGGTGTGGTAGACTCTGGGGTCTCAAATGCTTCTTCAGAGTCAGAGCTCCTGCGGAAAATCAAACAAAAGACTGGTGAGCAGAGTGAAGATTCATGTTTGCAGGTCTACTTGGAAATGCCGGGCTTTCTGAGCTGATTGTATCGACCTCAGCTATCAAGCTACCTCTGCACTTCCCAAAGGAGATTTTACATTGCAGTGTGGTTTCCAGAGCAGAATATCATGGCCATGGTCTTCTCCATATATGTCTTTATGTCGCTGTCTCCATTTAGCCTGCACCCAGGGCTAAACAATAACCAGTTGTTCTATCACCCAATGACCCCTCCCCAGCCAAGAAAGGGAATTGGGAAAAGGAGGGAGACTCGTGGGTTGAAACTGAAACAGTTTTAATAAAATAAGAAAACCAATATCAATACTAATACAAAGTCATACTCAGCCCATATAGTTATGGCAAGACCCTCCAGGGGTAGCAACCATTGAGAAGACAGGGAAGAGGAGGCCATCCCCACCAAACTTTCCAATTTATAGTGAATGGGATGTTTATGGTATGGAATACCCCCGTGGGTCAGCCTGGGTCAGCTGCCCTGGCTTTCACTCATCATAGCTTTAGCACTGGCTAACTCTTAACTCAAAACTGCTAACGGCCTTGATCACCATGGAAGCCTGCATACCATGGCTGGCCAGGAATTAAAACAAAATGTAACAGAAAATTGATTCTATGATCCTATTCCGGCGAAACCAGGACAGCCACTTAAGACTTCTTTGTGCTACAAGAGCAAACACACACTTGGAAATAAATCTGTCCTGCAGATCCTGCTTTCCAGGTGAAGGTGGTTCAACCACACAGATACCACCACTGACATCTCTGTGTTACTCTCAGAAACTGTTCTTGGCACAAATGTACTTAAATCAACTGGGAAAAAAGAAAAAGGATCTTCTCAGGAGATTGCATAGCTTCATCAAAAAACCCATCTAAAACAGCATCAAATTTCTGTGTGTGCTCCTACAGGTGAGAAAGCAGACAGGGAGCTACCTGAGGTGCAGCAAATCCCTGTGCATCCCACTCCCACAGAAATACTGCGTTCTATTTTTAGCAGAATTTTACCACAGCCCTTTTCCAACAGTAAGTATATGGCTTTGTTACACAAGGTAAGACAACCTGTAAAATGCACGGAGTCCTGGTATTATCAATAATCCTTTTCTAACACCACATGCTCGCACAGACACAAAAACCCAGCAAGAAAACAGCAGCACCCAAAATGGAGCCAATCAAATGAAACACAAGCTTGAAAGGCAGCAACTGTACAAAATGACAGGTAACCTAAACATTAAGTGAAGATCCAAACCACACAAGGACACACAATTTGCTCTCACAGCAGTACAGCCTTAGGAAACTGTCCTTCTAGATCTGAAAACTATAGATCTTATTTGTTCTTAAACTAAACTGAGACCAAATTTTAGCTTTTACACATTTCTTCTTGAAGCCTTTTTTGGGGAGCAAGGAATGGAGTAACAATGGTGTCATATTCAATAGGCACTGAACATACGTTCAATATATGTTCAATAAGCGTCTCTGTTGGTCAGTTGGTCAGATTTTTACTGCTGGTGTGTAAGAAAGTGAACTGAATATGACAGCTTCCTAAAGCACAGGACTGATCTACTTGTTTCCAGCAATTCTTTGCATAGCTGTAGTCTCCACTGCTCCTTGGGGCTGTCCACACCCCCCACGCCAGTGCAACAGGGACAAAATTTGCCATGAAATGAAAAGTCATTTCATCCCCCAGAAGCACTCTACAAGCCGTCCTGAATCGAGGACTCTTTTCATTTTGTTCAAGTTAAAAGATAACTCTGAGCTGCCAGATTCTCTTTGGTTTCTCAAAGCTCGTGATTATTTTAAGCAGCTCGATGTCAGGAGAAGTACAAGCATGGGATTTGCATTTGATTACATTTGCCTAAATCTACCGCAGCACGAAGCCTTTGGCGAGCTGGGGAAGAAAAGACCCCGATGTCACCCCTGACAGCTCGAGGAGCACAGCGGACCCGATTCTCCCCGGCTGTCTCCGCAGAATCCCAATGGGAGCTCCCACCTCCTCGCACGCCATCAGGGCACCGGCCGCTGTCTCCCCTGTCTCATCACCTCGACTCCCATGCAAAGCAAAAGGAATTCTACTAGCTAATAGCTTTGGATGGTTGCATTAGTCAGGGATTTTTGGAGATTTTTTTTTCTCCCCAAAGTTGTGTCACTGCCTGGGGAACTGCTCAAAAATAGTGTGCCTGGCTTTCGATTATATCTTTTGCCTCAGCTCCTCAAAATACCTTCTTTGTGTCATCGCTTAAACCATACTCATTCATCAGGCCACGGAACAGTCAAATTGGAAGAGGTAGGCTGCAGTATTTTAAATTACATCCGCTCAAAGATACATAATGTTTTAAGTTCAAAATACTTTAAGCTTAAGAACAGCTGCAAAGAAAGAGCTTCTGTAAATAAAGCTGCACAATAGGTATTCAACAAAATAACGCTTTCTCTTCCTTCCCCAGAGTGGTTCAGGGAGCTTTGAAGTTGAAGAATCAAAGAGAAACAGAGTTGTGTGATATTTTCCCAGTAGAGAAATGTTTCTTGTGTCATAAAAATAAACCTAGAAAGTTATCATCTAAACCAACAAAATGAAAGGTAATTCATCTCTCTTATGCTTTCACATAATTCTGCATTGTGCTGTACTTAATTAATGCTTTACTCTCTTGATTTCAAACCCAAAGTGTTGCTCTGTAATACTAAAACAATAACACTTGCATATGTTTGACCCCTTTTTCCAAACTATCTGTATAACACATGAAACATATGCAGTAAACATATAGATATGTAATATAACTGAAATTGTAAAAAATCTCTATTTTCATGTCCTACTTATATTTGTAACTTCTTTGTAAACACCGGCTTGATGAAGCAGTTCTGTGTCCTCCTTCTTTAAATGGCGGAGAGACTCTGTGAATGTTTATCTCCCTTTTAAACGAGCTGCCTTCGTTTACTTGGCCTCTTCCTTGGATGAGGTGGGCATAAGCATTTGATGTAAAGAGAAATGTCTCGGGTTTTTTTGTTCAGTGTATGAGCCTCCACACTGGAGAACCTCCTGAGTCTGTGGACAGACAGTTGTGGTGCCTGAGCTCCAGCACACAACTTTTTTTGCTAATATTTAATAATCCCCAACAGATTCTGATGCAATACTCTTAATTTTCAGCTGCACCCCTCCATAAGCAGCAGTGTAATGAAGTAAGAACTGTTTTAACTGTAATCCAAATGCTGCTGAGTTTGTTATGAGAAACAATCGTGCTGGCAAAATACAGTATTTAAGAAGGAAATACGAAGGGAAGCTGAATACTAGAAAAACGTTCTTTGTCATAGCCTGGGATCTGGGAGAGAGGATAAAGCCTGGAAGCACATACCAGGACTATGCTCCAAGGTCTACATTACATATATCCTGGAAAAATTAGATCCTGTGTTCAGTTTTCCTTAGTGAAAATACGGATGGTCTCTCTTGCATAGGATATTTTTAAGACTACAGTCCTACTTTCAAACTGTAAGAAAAGATTTTCCCAGAACAACAGGATTTCCTGTGAAAAGGAAATTACATATTTCAGCCAGTTCTATTCATAATGTCTTTTCTCTGAGAAATGCAGGGAATACATGGAACAAAAAAAATAATGCTGCTGCAAAGTTCGTGGCGTAAAACAGATTGCCAAATTGTGATATGCCGTGAGAATCGGCACCAGTTCAAAGCTGCACAAGGAGCAGCCACCATGGATCTAGCTGGGGGCAGGCTCTCACGAAAGGAAGAGCCCTTGTATAATCTAGAATATTATTCTGAAGCTCCAGCTAAGGATGAAGCAGGGTGAGATGGGACGCATGGGTTTTAGGAACGGAGAACTCACTTGCTGGCCCCAGCTCACAATGTTGTGGAGATGGGGTGTGCAAGTGCAGAGTCCAAGTCTGCAGGACTAGTTTGTGGGGCGGCGAGGAAGTAAAGGCTACAGGAAGGAACATACATTCACGCGTCCTTTTAGCCAGCTTGGGAAATTAGCAGGAGCTTGCCTGGAGAGCATATTTCATATCTTTCCATCTGTATCCTTTGGTTTTGTTACATAAAGGGCAACAAAAGTATAGCTTGTAGAAGCTACAAAATTATTAGATGATAGTAATTGAGTACGACACGACTAGAAAAATTCTTCTAGTCCATCTCTTTAATCCCCCTTCTTGAAAGATACCAGTAGACAGTAAATGTAACACAGAGAGGGGGAGAGAAGCAGGGGAGA
The DNA here is from genome assembly GCF_013368605.1 of Nyctibius grandis. Classification (NCBI taxonomy): domain Eukaryota; kingdom Metazoa; phylum Chordata; class Aves; order Nyctibiiformes; family Nyctibiidae; genus Nyctibius; species Nyctibius grandis. Next base: position 100,037,505 of record NC_090661.1, on the reverse strand, counting down.
ACCGAGAAATGCAAGAATGGTACTAGGCCAGTACAACTCTGGCAACGCTGCATCAGCTTGTGGAGCAGGAGCACTCCCACTCCCATCTGGAAACTCGGAGGTCTTGCCCAGCCTGTTACATAAATCTCCGGAGGAAATACTGAAGGGAGTCACTAGGGTCGACCTCTTCTTCACCTCTGGCCTTGCGGAAATCCAGCCTCATAAGTTACACTACCTTTTTTTTTGTAAACCATAAATGCTTATAATTTTAAGTCCTCACCAATTTCAGAATGAAAAATTGCCTTTTTGTCACTGTAGCTGGAAAGCACTCAGTAAGCAAGAACGAGATTTCTTCATTCCACTGTGTCTCCTCACTGTTTGCCCTCTTCAGGCATGAGAGCCACCGAAGTGAAGTCACCCCAGTTGTCACTTGGAAACTCGATTCATTAAAAAGAATTTTGTAACAGAGCTGTGGCCTTCCGCCACATCAGGAACCCTGCCATCTGTCTCAGGTTCTTCTAATATTTACACCGCAGCAGTGTAACCAATGCAAGTGTGCACTCTGGTTTCATTTCACAGGAATGAAAGGGATGTCTGATATATAACAGAAACTTAAAAGCAGGGCTTTGACAGAAAGACTGAGGTCAGCAGCATCACTTCCTATGGAGGGGCACAAGGGAGCAAATCTGGAACCGGTATGTGCCGAGGGAGCTCCACGGGCTTTTGTAGAGTTACTGCACTTAAAGTCAAATCTATATAGAATTTTTATTTAGCGTACAGCCTGCTTCAGAAAAAAGAAACCATGCCTAACTACTTTATGGAGCACTGATCTATTGGGGTGCAATATGGACAGTCTGGGGAGGAATGGGCGTGTGATATTTTGAAGTTTTGAAGCTGGAGTTGCATTATCAAGAACTGCTGCCTGTGCTGGGAGTGGGGAGAGGGGGATGGAGCCAAAGGAGCGGCTCTCCAACAGCCAGGGCTGCGGAATCACAAGTAACAACATCGAGACCAACTTCAGGGGGATCTGCTCTATCAGAGCTAAGGTGAACAGCTTCTGTCCACCTGTATTTAAATTTGTATATTTTCATCCAAACTTTGCACTCAGGAAAAAGTGTTTTGAATTTGCCTTATTAGTGGAACATGTCCCAGATTAATTGAGGTCTCTCATACTTGTCAGCGATATCACTGATGCCCAGCTAGCACTCCATAAACTCTCGCTGGTACTCAAAAACCTCTATCTGCTAATTGTTTTGTCTCTATGTACCTTTGCTTTATTGACATCAGCCCAGAAGCAATGATTTGTTCTCATGGTGTATTTGGAAATGTGACATATCAGGAGAAAAAAAGTCAGGTCATCTTAAACATGCACACGACAACAACAAAACCAAACTGTGCTCCATTGCCACCCAAGAGTGCTTGGAGGGTAATGAAACAAAAGCAAGGTCTCCAAAGCTTTATTGAAGAGCTGTTGTTTACAGATTGTCCTCTAATTGTAGTGTGCAGGACGTTTCAAAACGTACAGAGAAATTGAGGACAGTCTCAGATGATGAGCAATTCCTACCTGATCAATTTTAACTGGCAATAACTTCTAAAGTCTTCTCCTGAGATATAGCTGTACTCCCTGAGGGGGAGGAGACAGAAATGGATATTTTGTCTTTTTTTCCATCTCATCTTTAGACCCACATGTTCTTTACAACTGGCTAGAGCTGCAGTTCAAGGGGAAAATAGCTGCCCAAGCACATCCATCACCTCTAGGCCACATAAAACCACACTATCTGCAGATCTCTTTCCCTGGGCCTTAAGAATCAAATGACAAATAAGAGCACACAAGGCACATGCATCTGTTTCCAGAAGGACATCACACAATGCCCGGTTCCCTTACCAAGATTTCTGTGCACCAGAGGTACTGGTAGGGCTCTGAGACAAGCAGGGAGTCCAAAGCTGTCTGATAGAAGGACCCAAATGAGCAAACACTGCAGTGCTGATACACGAGCGCTACCTGTCGTGACACCTAAAGGCAACGTACAGATCCCATCAGACCTGGCCCTCCAAAGCATCTGTAGCTGGTATCATAAAGTTATCATCATAAAGTTAAGGTATAAATTTCACATGAGTATTTACTGAACAATTTATCATACACTGTGAGAGGAATCCAAATCAGGGGAAAAAAAAAAAAAAAGGCAACTTCTTACAATGTTCAGTTTAGTACTGAAGATGAATTTCGGTTTTCATTCTTGTAAATCCCATTGGGAGATGAGCTGGAAATAAAAAGTAGGAATGAGTTCTGCATTCTCACCTCCATCGATCATTTTCAGAGATGATCCTCATAAAACCTGCATGAATAATTCAGTCTGGTTTACTGAGGAGATCAGAACCAAGGATGCAGGACTGGCTATATACTTCTGAGGTCAATCTGTTCTGCATGTTACTTAAGCAGGCACGTATACTGCACTAGCAAGACCCACACAGGCTGACAGATTTGAAAAGACACTCAGTAACTTTAAGCTTTAGCGTTTTGAAAGCCAGAGAGGCAAGGCACTTGGAGATGCACATTAATATCAGTCAAACCTCTTTCACTGTAAACAGTTTGATAAAACCTTTTCAGATTTCCTGGTGCCATTTTCAATAGTTAAACTGGTTTTTCCATATAGTTCTTAAAAAACCAATAAACACCACCGAAAAAAAAGAACACTGTGGCAGGATGTTTCAGCAATACATCTCTCCAGACAAAGATCAATCCTACTCTCAACTCTGCCACTGAGCTGCTGCACAGACATGGTCTTGGTCAGTTCACTTCTGCGTCCACCTTAAGTCTGCCCTATCCACTCAGGCTGGGATCTCCGAACGGCATGAACAGCTTCTTGCTGTGGATGTATGTAGAGTCCAGAGTGGGAAAAAAGGCTGCTCAATACATGTTACATTTGAGGTTTTTTTCCTTCTGTTCATACAAAATTCAGTAACTGACAATCTCTTGTGGTATCACTCATGTGGCAGTTACACAACTCTGTAATACAGAGATACAGACCATCTTTCCTCTTTTTTTTTTTTTTTTTTCTTCAGACTCTTACAAATCCAGCTCTGGATCATAATTCAAAATCACCAAGAGAGCCCACATGGTAATTCCTTTCCTGGAGATCAAGTTACCAATTTAGGCCAGCAGCCATTAGCTGACCCAAGGGTCTACTCACAAGGAGCAAGAATATTCTCCAGCTACAACAAAAGGTCTTTTTTTTCATTCCAGCACTAGGTTAGGATAACATCAAAGATGTGTCAGCTTTGTATGCTATCATTTTTGTACAGTATTTGCCTACTCAGTGACTTCCAGCTAACATGATATTCCACAATAATTAGCTTCTTTTAACATGATGACTGTTAGCTATATCATTGTTCACCCACATGTTTTGAATATGAAACATCCCTACAGATTTTAAATTTTAATGTTAAATTCGTACAGCAACATATAGAAAACACGGATACAATGGTAGATTTATCTGGTTACTTTAGGTATTAAATATTACTATTTGGTGTCTAAGTCAGTCTACCTATCAAACCTAGCATCCAAGGATCTCCTAAACGCATGGTATTAAAAACCAAGCCAAATACAAATGGTGATAGGCATAAACCTCACAAACAATATTTCCCTTCTCTCTAATAAAATACACGATTAAAATGATAGAACTTCTCAAAAGAATTCAACAGTACAGACAGCTCTGAAAACATTTTGCCCAGAGAAGAGCAAGACTAGTAACCTTAGCCTAGCCTAGCAAAGCTCAAGGGTGGGTGACTTTTCAGGGACCACTGAAAGCCATCCGCCTTGCTGCCTCTCCCCCCATGGGAAATGTTCTCAGTGCTGGATCTGATGCTTTTATTGAGTCAGGATCTGGGGGAGGTACAAACATGTCACTTACATGTCACCAGACTCCATTCACGAGACAGTTCCTTTAGGGACATATTTCTGACCATTAACTATTAATGGCCTTCTCTCACACTGTTATAAGGGTATTCAGTGACAAGATCATCTATCCTGTGATTAAACAAATTCATAACAAACTTATGCTGTGAGGACACAGACCGCAAAACGGGTCCCAAGAAGAGGATGCTGAGAGGGAAACAGTCAGATCACCAGCGTTGCCTTCAGCTCACATCCTGCTCCTACTGGCATGATCCGTTGTCCCACTGGAACATTACTACTGATTTGCGTGCACAAGATGGGAATCAAGCCTTGCAAATGAGATAATGTTTGGTACCCCCAAGGTAGCCACAAGAAAACCAAAGTGTATTGGTCTCTGAGTCTGCTCTGGTGAAATGCAAAATGCCCCAGACTACACCAGAAGCCAGTGGGAATCCACGGCTTTCTAGTGCTGAGTCTGTACTAAGCAAGTACATCACCTTGTGGGGGAATACATTTGTCTGCTGTCTGATATGTATGGCATATGTACAGAATATATCTCATAGGCACACCAGAAAAGGCAATTACGCCTTCTGCTACTCACCTACATTGCAACATTGGCGCCATATTTTATAGGTTTCTGACTTGCAAAGTCTCATCATCAAAACAAAACCGTAATTTCATCGCAGGATTATTTCAGCTTAAATAATAATGCTGGAGAACAATTTTAATCTTACTCTATAACACTCATCATTGCTGGCCTATAGACCTTCTCTCTTTATTTTTACTTTAAAACTAGAAATGGTTCAATGAAAAACAGGTACAACTTCAGCTTCTTTAACCACAGCAATTTAAAACAATTTTATAGAAGAAGTCCCTGAACTGGGATGAAGTTAATTTCCTAGGTATCTTCATTCTTTATTCTGCTTTCTGATGCATTAAAACCCTAATAAAAACAATATTGTAGGTCAGAAAAACAGATAGCAATTTTTTAAAAGAGTTTTTTGTGAAAGAACATATCCAATCGAAGTTGGGAATTCTGTTTTGCATTCATGGGTTTCTGCAGCAAAAGTAATATTCCACAAAATCATCCGCAGTTTCTTCCTCAGCAGAGGTATTTTGCCCAACGTAAGAGCAGGATAAATGTCACATGTTCATTTTATGGCCTGAGCTACGATGCAGCAGAGCAGCATCCTTTGCAGTTCTCACTTAAGAACAAAGCTTTTATCAAATAAATCCCAGTCCACTGAAACGACAAAGACCTACTTTAGTGCAAAGCAATTACACAAGAACTCATATTGACACTGATGCGTGCAGAAAGCAGGGCAGGCATTCCTCTCTAGAGAAAGACTTTAATATTATTTCAGCATAAATATTCCTACAAGACCCACGGAAAACATGGCTCCCCAGAAAAATAATCGCTATTACATCGAAGGTGATACTTCCCAGCGAACAAGTGACGTGTCATGACGGGCACAACGTTTAATTTAGGGACACAAGGGAGGAAGATCATTCTGCATCGTGTGCAGAAGGAGGCAGAGTTGTTCCCCCGCTTTGTGCAGCTTTGTGCTGCTCCTCCACGCCGCGAGCCCAAGGCTGGAACGTCCTCTGCTGCCCCAGCGCATCTCAGACAGTTCAGCTGGAGTGTTAATGATTTACTCCAGGGTAAATTTGATGTGAATGAGTAAATATGGCTCAGTTACATACTGCTGCTGAAGTAATGCTACCGAGTGACTCCGCTGCTCTTCCAATAACATTCGACCTCCAGTGTCAAGTCCTTGGACAACTTAGCGTCTGAGCTGAGATACAGGAATCAGAATATTCTTTTTTTACGTAGGTGATATATTAGAAATGAAATGCTATGGCTTCCCTTTTCAGATCATTATGTGGGGCTTTAGTAATGGAAAATAATACCTTGTGTGTTATCCAAACCCCACAGATCAATTTGGAAATGTGTCTCCTAGAATAGACTGCAAAAAGAAACTTATGAATCCCTTAAACATTAATCACTTACTATAAAAAGGCCAATTTTTCCTCATAGGTTGGTTATATTTAGAGAGCAGGATTAGAACTGCAGTGGAGGAGAATTAAAAGGGCATAATCATCTTAAAAATAATGTTGATTTTTGGTTTGTCGCCTATTGCATTAGCAGTAATCTTCCTACCATAACTGATATGGGAAGAAGGAATTATTTTTTCCTGCTTTTTCTGCTTGTTTATTCAGCGATTTTGAGAGCATTTTGTGCAGAAGCCAAATTCACACTCCCGCAACAAAAGCCATTTCCTGCTTTCACACAGCAACCAGAAAGAAATGTCTCTAGCTGTGGGAAGCCACATCTGAAGGAAAAAAGACTGAGGGATATAACATGGCATACTTACAGCAGCACTTCAAACTACTTAAATCATTTTTCCAACTGATTAGCAAGAAGTTCCCCATATTGCTTTAAATCATGCTAAACTTTTCCTTTTTATTGCTTTTCCTGAGAACTAACAGGGTATGTTTTTCAACACTGCTGATACAAATGAATAATGAAACTAACTCCCACCCTTTCTGTCCAGCCTGCTTTCCTTTTACTGGCTTCAGTCTGAATAATGAAAACATCTATGTTACAGAAACAGGACTCAGAATTGAAGATTTTTTTTTAATCCCTATGCTCTTTTCAGGCAGATGCTTTATTCTCAGAGGAACAACAGGAAAATACCGTTTAATTAAAGGCACTCATCTTCAGCCATCACAACAGCAAATATACTAATGTGTCCCTAAATCACCAGAGGCTGCTAAATATTCAAACACATAAATCTCTTCAGAGGTGAGAAGAAACAGTAAAGATGAAGGATACCGCAATATCCAAGGTAGAAAATACTTACCACAAATATAGTTATAACCAGTTAATACATAATAATCCCAGTCAGTGCTGCACATTGTTCACCCTAGTAAGGTGAACCAATCCTAGTTAAGGATTGGTATTTGAATCAGTAGCTGATGTTTAATTATTTAATACCCATGGCAAATATCTTTCCTCTGCCTTTAGTACCGAGCTCTGAAGTTCTAATCCAGGTAACAACATCCTGTTAGCTATCTCCTCAGAAAGCATCCATGTGCCGGTGCTCACTGCTATACAGCATCATGCAATGGCTTCAAGGGGAAACAATCAATAATTCATTGAGAGCCAGAGCCATAGGTATGAAATTGCTTTTTTTATTGCAACTACCTTTTAAATGCAACAAGGCTTTGCAGAGCCACATCTCTGCTCAGCCACACTGCTCAAAAGCAGGAGCCGGGGACAAAATAGCAACTGTGAAGTGCAAAAATGAATATATGACACCCGTAATCCCTGGGGGACCTGCTTATCTTCAGAAACATGGAGCTTTGTGAAAATAGTGAGATGTGGAAATAAGACTGTGTTCCTGTAACACTTATGGTCCCTCCTTTCAGAAAAGAGATAAGGACTACATGGCGGGTAGAGAAGAAGGGAGGTAGGGAGTCCCTTTGCTAAAAGGGAAAGAGGGGAGAAAAGAGTCCCTCTGCCCCCAACCTGCTCCATATTCTGCCTATTTTACCCCTGCACAGCCTTCATAAAGCTGCGCAGAGCTTCGCACAGATCCTCACTAACCCTTATTCCTCTACTTCAACATGTGAAGCAGCTGCGTGGGTAGAAATGTGGCCAGGAAGAAACAGGAGCAAAGGACAAAAAAAATCTCAACCTCTTAACAACAACGACAAAATCTCTCATTGGGCTATAACGATTTAATCTCCCGACTTGGGGTCGGTGTGATCCTTCTGCTGCCACCCCAGCCCAGCGTAGCTCTGGGAGGATTTTCATTGACTTCAGCAGAGCTGCAGCGTTACCTCTCCCGTGGGCACACTGTGCTGCTCCAGCTCCCAGCACAAGGAAACCATCCCTTTCGGTAGGTGCTGCGTGAACGCCCAGCTCGGGGAAGTGCCGACTCAGCACAACAGCACGCTGGACAAAGCAATCCCTGACGTGCAGTGGCACCAGCTGTACTGCCCACAGCTCTGCTAGGTGAGGAACAATGGCACCAAACCTTCCCTTCCCAGGCCCCTCTTTGGAAGGGGACAGTCCTGCACTTGGGAAGTTAAACAACGGGATTTAAAGTCCTTGCTCATCCTCCCCCTTGTTTAGCAACCAAACCCTTTTCCCAGCACAACACTGGACTCATTCCTAATGAGAGCCATGAACTGTTATTAACAAGACCAATAAATGCAGGTTTCTGTACTGAAGGAAATCAAAACTCAAAAGTAGGAGCTTATTTTATTCTAACTACTACTAGGATTCAGATACAATATGGTTTATATTTAGCCCTAGAAACAAGCTTCTTTTGTTTAGAAAAAAATCTGTCTTGTAAATTTGAATATAATTCTAAGGATCCTGTTTAATCAAAATCAAAGAAATGGAAAGCCCCAGATTTTCCCAAAGTTTACTTTTCACCCCAACAGAACCAAGGGCCCCAGTTCTTCCTCTGGAAAGCAAGAGGCTTCCCAAGCACACATTCATCTCCTTAATCAGTCCTCATAGCAGAGGGAGAGGAGCTGCAGCAAACAGTATTATGGGGAAGCAACAAACAAAATTAATAGAGATCTGCAATTACTCTGAGGTCTGTCTCAGAGATATCTACAGTTGCTTAAACCAAAATTCAGGTCCCATGCCTTATGGCTAGACAGTCTACGTTGCAAACTTCACTTTGGTTTCTAGAGCTAAGGAAGGACCTTACTATCTTGTCTAGTACCACCATCAGTGAAGGCTCTCAGGCCAAAAGGTGCCTTAAAAGTAACCTTTGAAACCTCAGGCTATGGTGGAAAAAGGAAACTAATTCAACTTTTTCTCCCATTAAGCTGGATCTCTGGTGCTGATGGGAGTATAAAACTTGACAGCCACAGTCTGCTACTAAATTCAGATGGTTGCTTCAGAGCACTTAAGGATCTAAGGGAAATGGCACCTTTTTTTCTTAGAAGTTTTTCCATAGTAAAAAATATATTAGTTTGTTTGTTTGTTACAGCAAACATGCAAACTGCATTGAAATTGTAGCTATAATTAAAACTCTGCCTTTTGCCACTGAAAAGCCTGCTTGTCTGGACTAAATAAGAAGTTTGTTACATAGCTAAATCCTTACAATGCATGAGAGATGGATAAAGAAATGGTATCTAAGACATCAGCAAATACAAAAACTCTCTATAGGTGTAAGGTGTTAAAACAAAGGAAATGTGTTTATAATAGACAGAACAACTTTTCTATGTACTATGTTAGAAAAACATTAAAAGCACCCAGACTATTACCTCTTGAAACACACAGGAATGAAGAGCATCTTTGATTTAAACTTAACAAGCAGTTACTTGGACTGCTGGGTCAAGCAAAGCAAAAAGCAAAAGCAGACAGGGAAACCGTTCTGACTGTAAGTGACAGCCACAGTCCATGTGCAGGAACGCCTTTTCATTCATGTTTTTACTACCTCACATCAGTGTGTATTTTCCAATTTGCCCGTATGTCATAATACATAATAGATGACAGCAGCTCCATTATGCATGGCACAGGGCACACCATTCACTACTGAGAGCTTTATAATATACATGTTATTTGCCAGATGTGTGGCATGCCTTGCTAATAGAAGGGTGAGTGGTTCTGGGGTCTTTTTATTTTGTTTTCAAGTCTAAACGTGACCTGCCTACTTCTAGTGACAGATGTAGCAGTTGATGTAATAACCTCTCATATCAAAGGAAGCGCTGTCACTGACTTCAGAGATGAGATCCTTTGGACTCAAATAAGGGAGGCCGGAATAAGACAGGGGAGCTTGACAAAAGAATTTGCTTGTTACTTCTGGTCCATTTTCTCCTTAGTAAAACATACTCACGTCTTCCAGCAATTCACCCTGTTTAATAAACTAATCTAGTAGACAGAGTATGCTCTGCTTACTGATGGAGATGCTTACTGATGGCTGTCAATAAGAGGAGAAAGATGAGAAATTTACATAGGACACTGATAACAGGCAGAACTACCTGTCAAGGGACTAACTCAGAATAAATACCAATTTAGTAACAGAAGCCTCCTCTCCTCCCAGAGACCCAAATTCTTTTCAGTACTTTCAAAATATATATATCCTACCCTTCCATGTATTTATTCATTAAGATGATTTTCCTATGTATGAGCATATGAAACTGTGCAAATGTTTTACCAGGCTAATTTCTTTCAAACCTTTAAGATCCATACAGTGGATTCTTTTATGTTTTGAAGACAGAAAAACACAAAATGTGGTAGCAAGCAAGGGCTGTGTTTTTGTAAATATGCACAGGCAACTTTTATATGTACATGCACATGTACACACGTACACACAGAACAGCTGCTCCCATCTCTTATGCATAAGGCTGAGTCAATCCAGTTTAGATTTTTCTGAGTCCTTCCAGCAACTAACAAACAAATGAAAAGACCATGCAGCAGAAGAAATACTGAAAAACAACCCACAAGAGCACCAACACCTTGGCCTGCTACCAATGACCAGTAACATGCAATTTCTTTCTTGGAGCCTGATCCAGCTCCCACTGAAGTCAGTGGGCATTTCACCATCAACTTCAGTGGGAGCTGGCTCAGTCTTCAGTCATTTTCCTCTTGGATTGGCAAGGGATGAAAATGTTAGAGACGCAGCATGTAGAGCTCCTAATGGGAGGAAATAACACATCAGCAGCCCTTTGGCTGATCAAGAAATGGGCACTAAATGTAAATTCTGCCCAGTTGCTGCAAGGACAGTGACCATAATGCTCCACAAAAGGAAGGTGTGGTTCATGCTCAGGAGAAAGGAATCCTTTCCACCGGAGAAAAATAATGTTTCAGAGATGACAACTGGCTAAGAGGTCCCAACATTTCAAAACCTACCATCATTTCCAGTTTTCTAATACTCAAAAAGTATTTACCAAGAGATAGAAATATATTACTATTAAAAAGAAAACCACCAAGATAGCACTTGGCAAGCTGAATACTGTTCACATCCTCAGCAGGACAAAGCTGGCGTCACAGCGTAGCACAAACAGCACACGCGAGGATACCCGCACGGGTGTGCTAGATGTGTGTATGCACCTGAACAAATTCATGCACACTAAACAACATCATACTGTCATTTGCTTTTATTTCAACTGAGTCCATTCCTATCATCTGATTGAAACGTGCCCTTGATTTAGCTAAACCTGTGAGCACTGGGGTGCCTGCTGCAATTTGCAAAGCACATGACAGTGCTTATCATGTCAATAGCGAGGTCTGAACCACACCACTTTTATCTGCAGTTAACTTTTATTGTCACGGGTTTCCCTTGGGCTTTCCCTTTTTACTCACTCAAAATTGACTTTTTTTTTTAAATAAAAGGACAATTGTCTGCTGTCAGTGACTGAGTCACTAACAGTTCACAATGAACAACAGAATACCCCAGGCTGCCAGTTATCAATACTGGTTTTATTACAAATACTTTTATCATGGCTGAAACAAATTTACGTTAAAATTGGGAATTTGGCATACACATGCAAAAAGAGCATATTTAATCACGGATACACTCTAAAATCTTAACCTAGGCCCCTTTTCGGCATTGATTCTACCATCAATTTCTTTCTGCTACTTTTGGTAGTGTTTAGCGAAGAAGTCCATCATAGGACACTTTGAAGGAACTCCTAAACCAGCAGCTTTTTAAGGAATTTGTTTGTCTCTGTGCTTTTCTGATGCTAACATAAATCAATTTCAGTAATGATTTCTTATTTACACCCCTCTAATCTAATGAACTCAGGGCAGCCAAAGCCAGCTCCGCTTTCCCTTTGTGAAGAAGCTGTCTCTGTTAAGCAGTCAGCCTCTGCTGATGGCTAAAATGATGACTTCAGGGATGCTCTAACTGCATGGGCAGTTACCCAACTTGCCTGGGACACGGCCAGATGTTTTTGCTTCTGAACGATCACTGCCATTAAGGAATTTGCTTGTGTCTGCAAAGTAAGTTAAATGTAACCCCATTAAAAAAGTGTTGGTAAAAGTTATAGTTATTAGAGAACAAAGTCAAAACCTCAGACCAGAACTGATTCCCATGACATCCTATAAGGAGGTTCTTGTTTTGGGAAAACAGACTCATACTTTCTCAAGGATAAAGAAACATCTCCATACTTATTTTAAAGAGTATGTAGTTGGAGTGAAGAAAATGGCACACTCTCTTAGAGATTTATTTAATACAAGACGAGTAATATCTTTCACAAACTTTTCCCAAGGACATCAACAGTTACAGAATGACGCCTGTGCTGAAAGTGTATCTGTTGATTATGTTGGGCCTTAAAAGATCATATTGAAACCCCACAGGAATGACTAACTGCAAAAGATTACTATATTTATATATAAAAAGTCATTGAAAGAGATGACAATATAATTTACTCATGCTCTCCCAAAATACAAACATACATATATATACACACTTTGACCAATATGTTCTTCAACAGAATTAATTCCTAAAAGGCTGTGAAAATTGTGGATAAAAAACAGTGAACCCTGCTTTAGTTACATCTCTTTTATTGTCCAGTCCTTGGATCACTGTTAAGAATCAGCAGCAGTTTGTGCAGATGAAAACATAATTTACAGTACTTTAAAGATAATGAGGCATCAGTTTATTCCACCATATCATTAAAATAGATGCTGTATATAGGAATGCCGGTGCTATATAAGATGGAACTATATAGAAAAAAATCTTAATTGGTGAAGCTATACATCAAAGGAACAAAGGATGCAGAAATGCTGTTAGGCCTGTATCTTACAAATACAAGAAGACAGTATCAAGCAAAGCTATCTGCTGATATACTGGAATATGACAATAGGGATCATATACCTACTTGTAAGGCCTATTACAGAGGCAAAACTATCAGTTACTGCTCTATCATTCCCCATTGACTCTGAAGCACTTACCTCAAACATACAAATGATGTCTCAACTATAGTCAGATCTACCTTAATAAGCAGACATAAGATTAAAAAATAAATTTAAGAGACCTACAGGAGGCTGGTTTATAGACTAGCCCTAGTGGATACATACCTAAAACTTATCAAAACACATGCTCAGAAATGAACTCAGTGTTCAGACATGTTAGATAAATGTGATTTATGTAACTGAAACGACAATAGGAGACAAGGCAATTCTTCTAAAAACCATTCAGAGGTAAGGTCCATGCTCTAGCATGCCAGCTTAGTAGTTAGGGGTGGAGGGTTAGGAAGAAAAGACTGTTGGCTAAGTAAACCAATAAATCCTCAACCAATAAATGACAAAATCCTATTTACAAATGGGAAACGACTCTGCTATTTCTGCATGCACATACATACTTGTGCATTTTATATATGATTTAGCCATAAGAAAAAGAGATCTGTTGTTCTGAACAACCACTAATGGTTTGCTTTTTCCTCCCTCCCCCCAATGAATCTTTCAGAGTTGGCCTTCAGTGAGAAGAGATCTAAGGACACCTTGCTTATGATTCATCAGAGGATATAATACCATGACAGAGCTGGATGTTGACAAGGGTGATGTGACCTGAAAACCAGTATGTGTACAGAGAAAAGCAAAAAGAAGCTCTGAAAAAACAGTGAAATGCAGCTCCACGCTGTGCATTTTAAATAGAAAACACAGAGGTGGTGGGTTTGGGAGGGGGGAAGGGGTGTTTTTTTTGTTCACTGGAAATGGTCATTGTGTTTGATTGATTATGCATCCAAAACACAAAAAGACAAAACATATGGTACACAGCTATTGCTTGACACAAATGAATCGAGGTGGCCAGTCGAAGCAAGGTGTCTTCTTACTAGGAAAGCCTTATAAAATATAACTCGCAATATTCAGCAAAACCCTAACTATGTCTCCAGCTGAATGCAATTAGCATTAAACAAAGGCCTCAGACACACAAGTCAGCTCCTTAACGCACCGCACAGGTTAAGTGCAGCGAGGCGGCAGGCCCAACGGTACAGAGGAAAAAAGAGGAGAGCAAAGGGAATCCACACTTACATGGCCTCTGACGGCTCCCGGTTCAGGCTACCTGTCTGTGCCTGCTGCAGAGACTGCGACCCTCCCATCCTCGGCGTGCCCTTGGGTTGAAGCTAGACGCGAGTGAGGCCAGCTTCCTCCGTAACTCCACCGGCAAGGAGCCCCGAGAGCTCTGGCTGGGCAGAGGCTGCGATACTGCAGTGCAGATGGAAACAGCTGCTTGCATCAGTGGCAGCACAAGCAGAAACACTTCAGCAGCAGCTCCTCTCCTCTGAACTGTTGCCAGTTATTTTTTTTTTTTTTGTCCAGATGAACACTATTTATAAAATAAAATAAAACCCCAGCCACTGTGACAGGCTAATCATCTGCTAAACATCAGTGGTCCAAGCAGCTACAGTGCAAGCGCCTCCAACACAGGACTATTGGCTATTGAAACTGGCTTCAAAAAAAAAAAAAAAAACCAACAAAAAAAAAAAAGAAGAAGAAGAAAAGCAGACCCTCCCTTTAAGCACACATTGTCAGCTACTGTGGCTCCCTAAGGACCTACAGGCAGGACCATTATATTGTGTTGACTCAGCTGATTTGAAATGCAAATGCACGCACGCACTGGATGCCGTGCATACATTTCCCTCTAATAACAGGCAAGTTGTGCATATCGGGATGATGGCAGAGAGGATTAATAAGCAGAACGGCTGCTTTTTTTTTTCTCATTTAAACAAATGAGCTCATCCCTCTTGCCAAAATGGAATCTTCCATGAGGAACGTAGGGAGAATATCATGAGCAGCCAAGGTAAACAAGCCAATGTGGGAGCGGACCCTACCCAGCGCAGCTCCATCCAACAGACGGGGCACTTAACCGTTTGCTTCTGCCTGCACAGACCCCCGTGCTGGACGATGAGGTGGAGAACCGTGGGGATGCTCATCATCTAATACTGATGTGATTAGTGGTGAGGATCTTTAAGCCCAGACAGTACAAGACCAAGCAAACAGCATTCCAAACCCTACGAATATGCTTATCCTTTTGCCACCGTGGAGATACCAGGGTACAGGGAATTCACGTGCACAACAAGGTGAAAGGGCTGGGCACCACCACCCTCCACATCACCATCTTCAGCAAATAACAGATGCTCCATGTACAAGTTATGTTTCACATCACCGAAGGAGCCAAAAAAATAATCAATCAGTTGCACTACCGTCTACACTAGGAATTAAACTCTAGGGACACAAATGGCTTGAAGCTATGTAACAATTCTGGATATGTGACAGGGCAGAGAGGTCAAAAGGATCAGATAAATTTAACAGAAATATTAAAACATACTAATTTCCAAACACCTACCACAGCATGGCTTTCATGTTTCAGTGGAGGCCTCACTAGGTTCACACCTTAAACAGCTTCTGTTTTTTTTTTTCTCTGCTTGCAAAAAGAGAAATCCAGTAGGGTTTGCTTACTGTACAGAAACAACGACTGCCATGTACATATGCAAGGTTCTGTCTCTCTGGGTGCACCCACAATAAATTGTTCTTGGGATAAGAAGAAATAAAGATGCTTAGTGAACAAAAAGCACATTTCATTTCCAGAGACTGCCTAAAATTAAATTCTGTTTTATGAACAGCATCAAAATAAACGTGCCTTTTTTCCTCTTTTTTTTTTTTTTAAACTAAGGGGAAAAGCTAGTGAGCCAGCACTTTGTTCAGCCACAAACTTCCAAGCAAGTTACAATTTTGGGGTTGTTTCGTTTCTGGTGAAAGCCAAACCCTCATTTCTAGTGTCTCATTGCTCAACACTCATCTCAAGTCCCCCAGAGAAGCAGCGGCACCGCCTCACTCAGGGACTGAGCTTCAGGATTTCTGGTGCCTGGTTGGGTGCCTGAGCCACGGTTAACCCCCAAGCTCTGCAGCAGAGCCCAGCTCTGATGCTCCCTTGTCAAGGTGGTGGCAGTTCCCTATGCCTTCTGTATTTGCCATCTCCCAGGGGAGGACTCCCACTGCCTGGGCAGCCCGACCTGCCCAAACAGCCGTTTCCAGTCATCACCAGACAGATGAGGAGCCAGACTCATCCCATGCACCATCACAACTCTACAACTCTCAGAGTAAGAATTGAAAATACAGGACAGTGTCACTTGACAGGTTTGCACCTCTGCTGTGCTAGAGAATACAGGCTGCTTTTTAGCCCTTTTACAGCAGTATTTACTTCACCGGACATTTACCAGGATAAGCATAAAATACCACGAACTGGACAAAATTGTTCAAATCCACAAATCAGCAGAGCCAAATAAAAACACAACTCAGTGTGCAAAATTGTAATGTAATGTCAGGTATACAATTGTCAGGAGCACTCCCAAGTAAGTAAAACACAGAATTTGAAGAAAAGGTATGAAAAGCCCCATGTGCACTCTGGCAGTATATTTGAAATGGTTAATAACTCCAGGATTTCCGTCCAATACGGGAAATGAATGGTACCAGCCAGCAGACTAAAATTACATGGCTGTATTCAGAGACCCTATTAGGTTGAGGTTACAGTTCAGCTTCAGTTTTGCATGTGGTAGCTATACTGAACTATGGAGGACTGGTCTTTTGAACATCATAAGAGCTCCCCACTGGATTTCATTTGTTACAGAGAAAAGGAAGACATTGAGAAAAAAAATCTCCCTAGAAAGGCAAACACCATACTGAGAAAGTAAAGCCCTAGCAGGTACCTGGAAGTCAAGAGGGAGAACACAGGCCCTGTTTGTCCTGCCAGTGGGGAAAACAGGAATATCGTGGCATCTTCCTAACAAGTGTAAAGAATACACTTAAAATGCCTGTGTCTACTCCCTCACTTTTCACACCTACATCTATTAAATAAACAAAGGCTCAATAAAAAAAGGCTTGGATTGAGTCCAATTCTGAGGCAGCATGGTCCTTTCAGGAGCTGTATGGTGCAGGAGGCTTTTATCCCATTCCCCAGCCACTTCTATGCAACAGACATTCGAGTTCCACTAGAAATCACAGGTCTGGGCTCACATGTTCACTGACAGTCTGCAGGATCAAGGTCTTCAGCCTTTCAAGCCCAACTATGCCCCTGGTCTCTTTGCGTGGTCTGTCCAGCTTAGCAGGGGACTCTGGTCTATTGGGAGGGATGTCACCGACAAGGTATTGCCTCCTTCTCTTCTCCCTCTCACCCCAGTTCATGTGCATAGCTCACAGCACAGCTCAAGAGATTCACCACAACGACAGCTCACTGCCTCTATGCTTCTCCTGCTTATGAAGGGGACATGAATTAACTGTCCTCTTTGAAAAACAACTGTCCAAGAAGCTCGATTACAGCGATGTGAACTGGAGCACTGGTAAAACAAGAACGTGGGCTGCAACACTAGTGAGACCCTGATGGATGCATTTCTGTCAGTTTAGTGTCAATACTTCATTGACTTGCCAGGAGAGAGCTGCTTGGGGCCTTAGGGAAATGTTTCAGACCGAAAATGAAGGCGCTCAGTCCATTACACCCAAAGGCACATGCACAAAGAGAAGTTACATGCTCGAAAGCAGTGACAGCTCTGACGAAGTACTACATCATCAAGATCCAATGAGAGAAACTAAAATTAGGAAAACAAAATCAAGTCAACCTTTATATGCAAATTCCTAATAGGGAGGACAGTTACCTCATGGGGAGGGAACACATTTAATAATTTTAAAACTCCAGACTGTAATGGTCTTTCAAAAAAAAGATGTGCTGCAACTGAGCCTTGGACTAAGGGATGCAAGTGTAACAAAAAATAGACTTCAGCCTCTGGCCAACACTGTGCAAGAAGTCAGACTGTAGATTTACATCTGATCTGGCCATAAAATCTGCTACACTACAAAGCTGTCTGTGGACCAACCCTAGGTTGAGGATTGGAGACCATCTGTCAGTTTGCTTGTTGCTACATTCACCTAAACCCATGTATTCTTTAAACTACTGTAGATGCTCAGAGGATCACATCACTCATTTCACTTCTTGCACTTCAGAGAGAGGGGACATGTAACAAAGCATCATGCAACTACAGCAGTAAGCTTGCAAAGCTTGCAAAAGCTGGCTTTGGCCTTGATTTTTCTGTGGGGCAGAAGCACAGAGTCTGATAGACCTCGAGACTGAACACAAACGTGGTGTGATCAGCAGCAATGGAAGGTTTTCCCTGCAGCCGCCCTGATGGGTACAAAACACTTCGGATGAGAGGGGAGCTCTCCCTCTCCTGCCTGGCCCCAATCCATCCTCTGGGCCTGCCAAGAAGCATCACTTTAGTACTAAATTTAGCGCTGGCTTTTAAAAATATAAGAACTGTGTTGACACTAAAAGTACATTTTGTAAGAACTTCTCCGGAACCTGAAAACACACAGATGTAGCTAAAAAAAGAAAAAAAAAAAAAATCCCACTATGGCTTCAAAGGACTTAAAGATGCCCCAGGCATTTCAGCCTAGGGATGAACAGCCACATAACAGCTTATTGTGATCCCACTGCTGAAAAAGAGTATTTAAATATTCAGTACCATCCTTTAAAATGTATTATTTTCTTTTCCTGCCTGTTTCATCCATTTAAGCAAGAGCCATATTTTGGCTTATACTAAATTAATGTTTTATTGAAACTTTGTGTCTATTGGTTAGTTGTTTAAAATGCTGTACAGGCCCCTAAATATTTGGTCTTATTACATTTCATGTTTATATAGAAATCCAGACTTCGGTCACTTGCACCCAATTTGAAATTTTTGGCTTCCATGAAAAAAACAGTGCTGGACAGGACTATGATAAGGTTTATGATACACCAAAATTTATGTTCTGTTTCTTTGCTCTTGGCTTCACTGTCCATCGTGCTAGGCATTTACGCTAGTTATAAACATGACCACACATACGCACACGGAAACATCAAAGAGCCTACTGAAAGAAAGACCCCTCTCACACATCTATCCCCCTTGGGAAGGAGCGGGTGAATACTAAGCTATCCCTCCTAGCTGCAATGCATTATTGAGGTACTGTGCAGAAATGAGCACCATAAAAAGCAAACTGCATAGACAGAGCAAAACCAAACATCCCAGTAACAAAAAGGGATGTCTCTGGTATCCTGAAGGCTGCTGCCAAAGCTCTGAGGAACAGTACTGTCTACAAAGAACAAATGAAAACAAAAAGATGGGAAAATGTTAACAAAGGATAGATTATTGTTTAAACATAATTCTTCTCCCAAAATATTTTTTTTAATATTTAGATGATACTGCCTTTGGATCCCAAAGCCTTGAGTGCAGCTTGGGAAGAAGTTTTCACCCCAAGGACTCCCTTATTATTAGGCTGCCAGGTATCAAAGGGCTCATGGCCAGGGCATCCACAACATCAGACTGCTAAGAAACAGCCATATCTTTCCTAAAGGACTAAAATGACTAGACTGCTCAAAAAAATCAACACTGTTCTGTGTAGACAGAGTTGCAAGGCAAACCAGTGCCTCCGGGAGGCTGGCTGTACTTTTGAGTACACATTAGCACACAAAAGCACTGACATCTTTTGAAGTGCAGTGGTGACAGCCTTTTTAGGACACTCAAGGCTGGAGACCCTGTACTCTAAAACCCTTCCAGGAGCACCAGCCCTCCTTGGCCTTTGCTGATACACTGTCTAAGCACAGGCTTGGTCTGCTAAATCCTTCCCAGAAATATAGATCTCCCAGGACCTGTGTTGATCCTTGTGTTACGGAGAAGGTCAAGCAGACTGTTTTCAACCACGTGGGCACTCAAGGTTTGGAGTTAATCTTTCTAAAGGTTATACAGTAAGCAGTTTTACAGACTTTTAAAGAATTCAAGCATTCTTCATTATAGGTCACACAAAAATACATGGCTCTAGACATGTTACACATATTTCTGTGCTTCTTCACTCACCATCCATTTTTTCAGCCCTGGGACACCTAGGATTTCCTTTTTTTAATTGTTTATTCTGCAAAGTAGTCTCTTGCTCCTGTAACCAGATTTCTGCTCCTTAGTCTTAACCCCCTCTCTAACGTGACCAAGAGAAGATCTATCTTCTATCTAAGTTCCACTTGCCTTGAGGAGAGTCACTTAAAAGGCCTCCTCAAGCAATGAGATGCTGAGGCTGCTGGTTGAACACTACAAGGCATTTCACAGAAATGAATATTTGCCGCTCTTCATGTTGGTTCTTCACTTTATCTGGTTAACTCTAATCTTACGTTACGCCCAGACGTGTGCCAGCGGGAATCTTTGCAAGACCACGTCGATCTTGCATTTGTTTTTCCAGCCATTCCACAATCCAGCTCCCCGCCTGTACTCCTGCACAGGAGTGGGACAGGGACAGCGGCAATGCTTAATGCTGGTTCTGTCATAAAATCTTTCAGAAAGCACATCTAAGCACAGAAAGCAACCCTAACCCCTTCAATCTCTCTCTCCCCAGAGGTGCGATCCTAATTCCTTTTTGTTTTAGGGAATAGCCACAGTATTGCACGTGAATAGACCACCATATAAAATTTAAAATCTTAGTTATTTTGAAAGATGATATCCCAAAGAGAGAACCTAAGCAAATGCCACCTCCTGGAGGGCCATGCAAATTGTCAAAGAGAGGAATGACCTCTTACTATCAGGTAGCAGGAGCTCTGGAAGAAAAGCAGATTTCCTTCTTTCTCTCCCTTAGGTTTATGGGGCAACTTTGTGCTACTAATGAAAGAGTAAGTATGAAAAGTTACCTGCAATATGCAACAAAGTTATCCCATTTTGATTTACTGGCAAAAAACAGTGAAGTGTTAACATAAGTTGTAACACCTATGCTTTAGTAGTGCCTAAGAAATAGGCATTTAGTGCAGTTCATGTCCACAGTGTAATTAAAATATTATTATAGGCTATAATTAGCAATTTAAAGGCACATCATCATCCTTCAAAGATCCAGTTATCCTTAATTTAATCCCACTCCAGTACAGATAAATCAGAAATTCAGCCCTAAAGGAAGAATGATGGACAGATTGAAACCAGAGTCTTGCTGGGTTTTGGGTTTTTTGTAGCTGTTTCTTTCTTTTTTTTTGTTTTTAATGGGGTTAGAATGGGGTACTGATTCATGACTAGAGAGTGTAAATGAAATCTGAGCAGTAAAATAATTAGAGTGTTAAATCAGAGGGATATTTTTCAATATTCTCTTCAAGAAAAATAAAAGCAATTCATTCAATTGCCTCTGTACAATACCTGGCATAACACAGCCCTGTCTGTGTTACCATGATATAAAATAATATACCACAAAATAATATGAGGAGATACTAGGTGCAAAGCTTCAGAGATTTAACCTACTCTTATAGATTAAATACATCGATAAACACATTGTCTGCTCCACCACTTATCTAGATTAACAGTGTGAGTGCTTTATTTGCATTGATACATTGTTAGTCCATGAAAAAAAAAAACACTGCCTCAGTATTTTAAGCCTGAGCACACTGACAGAGAATTTCCTTCTGACAAATCAAAGAAAAATGGAGTGACCAGTGATGATGCACCCGCGATGGACACTGCAACTCACAGGGAACAAATACTAGAATAGGTTTCTAAAAAAAATAAAAATTAAAATTAAAAAAAATATATAGATAACTGTGCCCCCCACCCCCCTTGATCACTGTTGGGTTCCTAAGGTCACTGCTTAATCTAAATTGCAAGTGAGATTAATGGCATTAAGAGTTATGAATAACCAAGATGCCTGCTTAGTTATTGAAATTTGCTGCATGGGAAACCCACTGCAAAGATAACAAAAGGGGCCTCTGCACAGTGCTATTCAGGATGCCAGGGGGGCTACAGTCTTTCAGAGGTCGGCAGTGAATTACGATCAGTAACGTGAGAACTAAACACACCAGAAGATTCCGTGTACAAAAGCATTTTATGAAATGAAGCAGCCATACAAATTAGGAGATTGGGTTTCTGAGAGCTGAGCACACCCTCAAGTGTGGAAGCCTCCACAGTGGCTGTGCAGAGATTTCACTGAAGGAACAAGGGGGTCTGTCTACAGAGGAGACCCGAGTTAAGGCTCCAGGGCAGACAAACCCCCACAGAAAGCTTTGTCCCGCACCGTTTATTGCAGCCTTTGGCCTGTCATTTGCTCCTTTGTTTTCCCCTCCTGCTGAGGCACAGACACTTCAATTTTGGATTTCATTTGTATCACGCTACTACTGTATGAACCAGGCCTGAATTCACTGGATCACAAACAAAACTTTAAACCCATTTTCCAAATTTCCGGCCCAGCCTTCAGACTGGGACCACAAGCACCACCACACCAAAGGAGGGAGTTTGTTACTGCTGAACACACCTCTGCAGACCACATCCATGAGCCAAGAGCCCAAAGCTCTGTTGACATTTCCGTGCACCGGAGTTGCAGAACCGCCGTCACAGACCATGGGATCTTTTCTTGCTTCCATGCTTCTTTCTGAGCCTTTAAACATCCCGAGGCGTAAAATCCCTAAGACAGCTGGAGCCAGGCTTGGTAGGAAAGGAGCTGTGTAACGCCGGGAGGGGACTGACATTTTTAAGGCCTTTCATGCACCTGCCCTCAGCTGACAAGATCAGTGCGAATAACACTCTCCGGGGGCACCTTGTTGCAGGAGATTTCAGGAGGCAGAATCCAAAGGTCTCTTGCCCTCAGGGCTACATGAAGAATTAGATTATGAAAACGCAGGATGAAGAAATCAGGCAAGAACAGCATTCGTCCTGGTGCAAGTCTTTGCTGTCACTGCCAAGGATGGGTTGTCTAAGGATGACTAGGTAACTTAAAGAAGTCAGCTCACAGCTTCAATTTGATTTCAAAAGAGTTAAGAGAAAACTGGTTTGAAGTATTTTCAGTATTTTTTAGGGGGTTCTTTTTGCTTTTATTTTAAAAAGATTTAGCATTAGGGGTAGAGTGCCCCAAAAGCACAGGCTATATTTAAGCATAACGTTGATTATTCAGAAATACAAAATACACCTGACTCAACGGTTTTAACCCCTGCATTACCTACTTTAGGACAAGAGGTGATCCCCTGCAAGTCCTCCATCCTCCTGGCAGCACCAGGCTCCCCTGATGCCCTTGGAGCTGTCACCGTGCGTGCCATACTGCCAGGTAACAGCACCCTAAGCCAGGTGTATAATCCCTGCCTGGAATCTGTACTGCCAGTTTTGTAGGGTTGATGCAAGATGATTAATGCCGTTCTAAAATTCCTTGTGGATGGATTAATTAGTGTAATGACATATTCATTTTCATGCTGCTGAACCTGTTCTAGCAGCAAGGAAATTACCATATATCGCCTGAGGGAACCTGTAAAATACATAGTAATAACAAGCAAACAGAGGGCTACCATTGCCCTTTTGTCCACTGCCACATACAGAGAGGAGCTTTACAACACACACAAATAATTGCTCTCTTTGAGCATAAACACACAGGCAGAACGCACCCTAGAGAGCCCAAATTCTGAACAAAGATATGGTTAGAAAGCTGGTGAAATTTCCCACTTCTGTCAAGCATCCATTAACGCTTTGCCTTTTAAAAATGCAGTTACTGGAAGCTATTAGTTGAATTGCTGCTGTTTTATGGAAGCTGTCCTTGGCCAGCACACAACATGGGCATGCCCCAGGCACCCTGCCCATCACACACAGGACCATCCCCACCCCAGTCATGGGTTCACCCAGAGAAGCCTGCAGAATCCAGTCTCTCGTCTGAGGACCCCACCGTACCAGTCCCACAATCAGCTACAAGAAAATGCACTTAGTCCACCACATTTTTGGCTTGAAACTCAGCAGACATCCCAGGATTTGATGCTATTATGCAGTAATGGGCTGAAGAGATCTACACTGAGCAACCAAAGCATCCTCCTGCCTGGGGCTGGGCAGTTCGGAATACATCACTCAGGAGACACAATCTCTTTTAAAAACCTGGAATGAAGAAAATGAATGAAGAGCCGGACTGTGGTTCATTCCCATCCATTTGTTACAGACTGGCTGATTAGGTGGAAAGTATCTATTTTTTTATGTTGTGCTTCAGCAGGTGGTGAATGCTTTTCAGGATATCAGCCACAAAGCCTCAAGAAAAATCCTTGGGTTTTAGTTTCCAAGACCTAAGCAACTTCATTTCAATGCCTTCATTCTGTTGTTATTATAAAAAAACATCACTTCACATGTGCACCAAACAGTCCAGACACTCATTAGAGGTATACTACTATCCAGTTCATATGACACACATAACCCACCCCCCCCACCCCCCACCCCCACCCCCCCAAAAAAAAAATCGAAGAACCTCACACTTTGGAAATAAGGCAGCCTTGAGATTGAATTTCTATCCCTCACTTGTATTTCCCATCTCTTCCTTGTTCAGTGCACTTAAACTTAGTGGAATGACTCATCCCTTTTAAAAGGGTTAAATTCACTCAAGGAAAAAAGCCTTGTGTTTCTGAATCCTGTTCAATCCCTTCTTGGTTTTCATTACATCATTAAAAGCAACTCAGTCTAAGATTATCAGTATTAGTCACAAATGAAGGCATTACATTAATTTGTATTTACTTAGTTTTACACCAAGGTGGGCAAAAGAGAAAACTTGTTTTCAACATGTGATCAAGCAAATAAAACCCAGAAGTCATAAAGCTTATCCTCTTTTTCTGTGTGACACCAATAATTCAGCTATGCTCCCCAGCTTTGCTGGGAAAGTACTATGAGACCACCTTTTGGAAACCAACAATGCAGAAAGTGGATCTTTCTGTAAAGACTGTAGTGACTTTCTGCTTTTGAATAGAAAGATTTGTTGCTGTGCTTCCAATTGATTCCAGGCTCATTTCAGAAAAACTGGGTAAGACAGAGATTTAATTTCACAGATTCAGAGATCAGCAGAAGTTCCCTATCCACGCAGAGTCTCTCTAAATGATCCAACTCCAGTCTGTTTTAGCTTTTGATAGAAAACCGACCCCCTATCTGACAACAAGGAGGACTCACCTCTCCAATCACACCACAGAATCACAGAATCAATCAGGCTGGAAGAGACCTCTGGGATCATCAAGTCCAACCATTGCCCTGACACCACCATGTCAACTAGACCATGGCACTAAGTGCCATGTCCAGGCTTTTCTTAAACACATCAAGAGATGTTGACTCCACCACCTCCCTGGGCAGCCCATTCCAATGTGTAATGACCCTTGCTGAGATGAAATTCTTCCTAATGTCCAACCTGAACCTCCCCTGGCGAAGCTTGAGGCTATGTCCTCGTGTCCTATTGCTAGTTGCCTGGGAGAAGAGGCCAACTCCCACTCCGCTACAACCTCCCTTCAGGTAGTTGTAGACTGCAATAAGGTCACCTCTGAGCCTCCTCTTCTCCAGGCTAAACAACCCCAGCTCCCTCAGCCGTTCCTCGTAGGTCAGACCCTCCAGACCCTTCACCAGCTTGGTCGCCCTCCTCTGGATTCGCTCCAACACCTCAACATCTTTCTTGAAGTGTGGGGCCCAGAACTGGACACACCAGCCACATTCAACATCATGGGTGTAGCTGTCAAAGCAGGCAGCGAGGCTACAGGTGAGGACATGCACAAAGATAGCATTTGCTTTTTACTCTACAGGATGGGTTATATCCATCTGTCTTCCTCACAGGACAATCACAAGAATATATCAGCTCTTCAGAGCCTTTCCAGCTCTATCCATAGGGCTTCCATAAAGGACAAGTTACACTCACTAGCAATATTTCAGCACTTCTCCCGAATTATGAAGTGTCTGTGACACAGTTCATAACGCGGCCACCATAATCACAGAGGAGACTGAAATGCCTCAAGGATCCATTTCGCAGAAAATTGTGCAGTGGCACAGCACTTGCAGAAGTTTAGCACCTTGCCGTCCAGGCAGTTGCCATAAATGTGACAAAGTGAAACATAACCCAATTTGCATGCTATTATTTTCCATGGCTGATTTGACTTGATACGCATGAATCACATAAAAATGCAAGATAATCCAAGAAGTATTTACATAAGGGGCTGATTATAACAGCAAAGAGCTATTTGGATAGTAATATATTTGCTTTTCAAGAGGATCCAAGCATTATCTTTAGTCCCACAGATGATACCTCTAATTCTCACCTCTGTATGCATCTTAATTTCCATTAAGATCTGTGAAAGTCTGTTCATGTTACCAAAAAAACAAACATGCAAGTTCAGCTTTAGAGAAAGAAGGGTGTGAGTGATAAGATGCTGTTCTCAAGGCATAACGAGGATGCTTGCCAGTGTACATTTTGGTTACTGACAGCCTAGGCTGGATTTTGATTTTGCATTAAGCAGTTCTACTAATATTACTTAATTACACCATTGTTTACCCCATCCAAGAGATTCTTACGCACACATAGATATTTACATTATTAAACACACTACATCATTATCAAAACCAAACAGAAACTTCAGAGACACAAGCCAATCTAAATATGTGAGCACAGCAGCTCTGCTTGTCTGCAGAATCCTAAATTATTTCTCCTCTCTTTGATGCTGAATTCTGGTGAAAAGGAAAAAAAAAATCACCATGTGTTTTGGTGGTTTCAATTTGGATTTGCAAACGATAGTCATCTGTGACTACACTGAAGCACTCACAGAATGTGAAATTCACTCCAGGGTATCTGTAAAGTTTAAACAATTTTGGATGATTCTCTGGAAAAAGCCAACATCTTGGGGTGAATATTTTTCAACTTACAACCTCATCTGACCATTTCTCTCCATTTTTAGAGAATGACCATGGCATCTACCCTTCATTCAGAAAATTCTCTCCAGATTACAGATTACCATTTTGCATTCTGGTGCAAAACAGACCTTTGAGCACTTCTCTTACCTACCAACTATCCACAGGTTAAAAAGTGTGGGTCCGGTACAGTATCATGGAGGAACATTACACAGAAGAGTTGGCCTAACTGTGTTACAGCAAGCACATACACTAGAGATAAGGACACCATTTTCTGATCAAAATAATCATAACTTTAGAATAAATAGTTAACCAACGTGTTTCCTAGATATTATACTGTGGATGGTTTTTTGAATAGCATTTGCTGGTAGCTATTCCTTCACTGCTCCACAGCAGAACGTGACTATTGTGTACATTTTCATTCATAGAATCACAGAATCAGTCAGGTTGGAAGAGACCTCTGGGATCATCGAGTCCAACCATTGCCCTGACACCACCATGGCAACTAGACCATGGCACTAAGTGCCATGTCCAGGCTTTTCTTAAACACATCAAGAGATGGTGACTCCACCACCTCCCTGGGCAGCCCATTCCAATGTCTAATAACCCTTTCTGAGAAGAAATTCTTCCTAATGTCCAACCTGAGCCTCCCCTGGCGAAGCCTGAGGCTGTGCCCTCTTGTCCTATCGCTGGCTGCCCAGGAGAAGAGGCCAACTCCCACTTCACTACAACCTCCCTTCAGGTAGTTGTAGACTGCAATAAGGTCACCTCTGAGCCTCCTCTTCTCCAGGCTAAACACCCCCAGCTCCCTCAGACGTTCCTCATAGGTCAGACCCTCCAGACCCGAGCTTGGTCACCCTCCTCTGGACTCTTTCCAACACCTCAACATCTTTCTTGCAGTGTGGGGCCCAGAACTGGACACAGTACTGAAGGTGCGGCCTCACCAGTGCCGAATACAGAGGGATGATCACTTCCCTAGACCGGCTGGCTACACTATTCCTAATAGAGGCCAGGATGCCATTGGCCTTCTTGGCCACCTGGGCACACTGCTGGCTCATGTTTAGCCGGCTGTCGATCAGCACCCCCAGGTCTCTTTCCGCTGGGCCGCTTTCTAACCACTCTTCCCCCAGCCTGTAGCGCTGCGTGGGGTTGTTGTGGCCGAAGTGTAAGACCTGGCACTTGTTCTTGTTGAACCTCATGCCGTTGGTCTCGGCCCATCTATCTAACCTGTCCATAGCCCTCTGTAGGGCCTTCCTACCCTCCAGCAGATCGACACTCCCACCCAGCTTGGTGTCATCTGCAAATTTACTGAGGGTGCACTCAATCCCTACATCTAGATCATCTATAAAGATATTGAACAGCACCAGCCCCAGAACTGAGCCGTGGGGAACACCGCTAGTGACCGGCCGCCAGCTGGACTTTGCCCCATTCACCACCACTCTCTGGGCTCGGCCATACAGCCAGTTTTTAACCCGTCAAAGAGTCCACCCATCCAAGCCCGGGGCAGACAGTTTGTCTAGGAGGATGCTGTGGGAGACAGTGTCGAGTGACTTACTGAAGTCTAGACAGACTCCATCCACAGCCCTGCCCTCATCTGCTAAGCGGGTCACTTGGTCATAGAAGGAGATCAGGTTGGTCAAGCAGGACCTGCCTTTCATGAATCCATGTTGGCTGGCCCCGATGCCCCAATGCCCTGATTGATTCAGATTGATTCATGATTCAGAGTATCCTCCTGCTGAGAGCGGCATCTTTTGATGTTTCTGAACAGAGCTTCAGTGGAATAGCTGTATTTCCCTTGGTGTCTCCTGTCTTGTATCGTACTTGTCACAAGCTGCCGGCCTGTATTTGCGGGGTGGAGAAGACTGTTCTCCAGGGAGTGCCCATTTAATATTCTCAGCTGTGCTGTGACCTTTTCCATTAATAGATGTCACAGTAAGGGCATGCCTTTATTGCCGAGGCACAACAGCATACTGGTTAATCACCCACAAGACAGGCGTCATCTGAAGCTCTGACAGGAATATCCAAGCACATGTCTTGTCTTGACTATATTTGAGATGGGAGGATTCAGCTTGGGGGTTTTCCAAGCAAAAATTCCCTAGGCCATCTGTCAAACACTATGGCACCAATCAACGCAAATCTGAAGGACAGAAATATTAGCTTTGAAATAGTGAAGATAATTCAAGATTTCTTCAGCAAGAACAAAACCAAGATGAACTTCTTCCTTCAGAACTGACAACTACAATGCAAATCACTAGTGTGGGGTGGGGAAGACACTGGCAGCATCTGAAGGAGAATGAGTAGAACAGTCCTCTTGATTATGACCTGATGTTGCACAGTTTCAGCCCCCAGAATTTTTCCTGAACTTCAAGCAAAGAAAATACTTGGGAAAAAAACTAAAAATGTATTAATTTAAAAATAGTAAGGAAGATCACCATGTTAATAACCAGTGTAGTCCAAGCTCCCTCTTCTGGTCTTTCGGAGTAAATATACTGGAGTAAGCTGATCCTGACAGTCTAGCATTTGGTTTCAAAACCTAGCAACAAAGTGTTCATATAACTTAGACAAAACACCTGTTAAAAGTTACTCAGCCTCTTTCACAGTAGTTGTGTTTTCTTAAGCAAAGGATGTACAGACATGGAAATTTACTGTAATGTATGAAATAACATTGCACAATACCTCCTTCTTTCCCTTGTGAAACCTTCAGTTTCTTGAGCAGGCAGTTCTACACCATCACCAGGGGCTGCAGCCAAAGGTACATCCCCAGGAACGAGGTTATCAGCTTCTTTGCAGCTATCAAGCTTGGAAGTGCTGCAAAACAATTATTAAAAATAATAAGCTGACAAATTTCAGAAGTGCCCATGAAGCTTTAGCAAAGCCTCCTTAAAATATGAACATTGGCTGGATCTAAACTAAGGAGCTCTAAGGAGCACATCGTTCCTTCCTCAATACCATCTCTCTCCCACCTCCCACAAACTAGAAACCCTTTTTCACTTAATTTCTCAGATGACCTCATAACCAGTAATATTGAAAAGTTTTGACAGCTCTTATAGACCGTAACATTAACTACCAGAGGAATTTAGCTGTATATGAAATTAGTAAAGTAAATCACTAATGAATACTTTGGAGTTCTCACACAGCCATTTCTCCTCAGCGTACAATACAAACACTCAATTAAGTGACTTGAGTGACTTGTCTTTTAGAAAAAACTAAAATCAAAGACTAAAAAATTCTCTTACTTTAAAAGCTCTCCCTATGCTGTAAAGCTAAAAGCACAATAATCCCTGAACTCATGACATGACTGTTAAGGTTACAGGACTGTAATACTGCTTTATTTGTTAATTCGTACAAGTCTCCCTGCTCAGCAAAGCCCCACAAGACCCAAGCTCAGAAGCATGATAGCCATGTAATGATTTCCAGAGCACGTAAATACAGACTGGAAAGACCGAGTTCCTTCACAGCAAGGGAAGGCACTGCAGGGAGCTACAGGAGGCGTGCCCGCTCCTCATCCCCATGGAAAAGGAGCTCTTGCACACAGGCACCAACCATAGCACAGGAGGAAACAGCCTTCTGCCCAAACCCCTGGCATGCAGGGCAGGATAGTCTTGACATTCCCTCTCCTCAAGGCAGAGCAGAGCAGAATGCACCGCTACAGCTCCATTTACTTTACGTTTTCTTAAGCAAAACCCAAATTAGAAATAACTAATTAACCAATGACTTCATGTCTCAAAAGCAGGAGCAGCGTAGGGTCTTGTCATGCCACGTTATCCTTTCCAAGGCACCTCTGACATACCAGAGGGACACAGATGTCCTGGGGTAGCAGCCACACACAACAGATTCCCCTCGTGCCAGCTCCTGCTGCCAGAGATCCAGACACAAATGTTTAAGGAAACGTTGGTGGAACCAGGCCTTGGCTGAGAAGTGTCTTTTAGGTTTCCTGAACTAAATATAAACAGCTATCTATCTTAGCCATTCCTTTTAAAATCTCCTCTCCCCTCCCCCCAGTAATTATACTGTAATTGTAGTAGGTAGATAAAATTGTGTTACTGAATAAGAGTTGGCAAAGTTCAGGGACAGATTGTTCCTTTTTTTAGAAACATGTATACAAACAGAGAACAAACATAAATCACATCTCTAGTTACAATACATATGAGCACGAGAACAGTTATTCCCCAAAGTGTTTATCTACTAACTTACTAAGATCACAAAAGCTCTTTCTGAGAGTGGTTTACCTCGATCAGCTCACATCTATGAAGTTCCTTTGTGCCATAGGGGATAGCTACTCACTTATTTCTTCTAAGAAATTATCTCTGCTTTCTGCACTCCTTCCTTCCTTCCTTCCCTCCCTCCCTCCTTCCTTCTTCACTTTCCCCAGTTTGTCCAAACTGATCTGACATTGACATAGACCTCCTAAATTTTCAGTCACACCAAGCTTAAATGAATAAATAAATAAATAAATAAATAAAAAGCAAGCTGTTTCCTTTTTCATGCAAAGGACTTCTTCCTTTGCTAAAAATGTCTTTGTCCTAATATAGTAATAGCATCAAATATATACAAAGGCAATGTGACTATATAGGGTCACACAAAGATTAGAGAAAGCAAGGTTTTAAAGCAAAAAGTAAACCGCTAAAAATCAGCGAATGCTGAACATCTGTTTGGAGAGTAAACAAAGAACTGCAAAACCCAAACAATTCACAAGAGGGCCCAGCCAAGCAGGAATACCAAAGGCACATAAAATTATGGACCTTGTGCTATGCACACATAAAAACGTCCGGGTTAATTGCTTACAGTAGCACCTGTTCCCCCCCACCCACACCCTTCGCACAGGCCCCACTGCCCATCTGCAGCTCTCCAGCGTCCCCCTTTAAGTCTTTCCATATAAAAGGAAACAATTTTCAGAAATATACCTTGACTAATGTAATTTCTAATGCTCTCTGCAAAGCAAAACTAGCTATCAAAATACAGGCATTTTTAGAAGGCTCCCTGGCCTTCACAAAGCACAAGGCTTACTTTTATGAGCTATCGTATCTATACGTGTTAAAATCCACAAATAATTTCCCTTCATCTAAAGCTTCATCTAAACTGTTGAGCAAAGCCATGATAAGTAGGGTGCAAGACTAATCACACCAGGTCTGGGGCTAATCTTGCCATATAATAATTTTGGCTCTGTTCAGCATGGTTTGCAGGTAGAATCACAACAGCGTAGTGCTGCTGGCTATTGCCCATCACTAGATGGGCATTACCTGCAGATGGGTCTGCCCACTGGTGGCATAAGCTCACAAGGGACAAGGCAGAAGCAGAGCAGCTCAGAAATGGTACAGACTGCACAAATTGAAGCAGGCTAGCACAGCACAGCAACCCTGTCCAAAACACAGACTCTGTGTCCACCCTAAACTCTCCAGCCTAAGGCTGCATCAACCCAAGTACACGTATCAACTCATGGTATCAAGCCATGGTACTTGTATCACTTCAGACATGAAGTGGCTACATTAAAACCTCTGCTTCCCCACAGCTCTTTCTAGAACAAAACTTGCCATTAAACTTATTTTCCAATTAGTAATATTCAAATGGCTGTAGCAAGGGTACTACCAAAACAGGCAAGTCTTCCTAGTGCACAATAAACTATACCTTGGCCAGTCTTCATCCTGGAGAGAGGAGCTGATTAGAAAACATTTTTCAAGCTCTGTCTCTGTTTATTTTTAAGTCTCAAAAGTCACTTTCTGACCTTCTGTGCATACAGATGCCCCCAGGTATTCCTGCCTGCTTGTGCTGCTACCACTGAGGAGCACACCCTGAGAGCATCACAGTTCCCCAGACTGTGAACTCTGCGTCCGGGAAAGGTCCATCTGCCGATAAAGCAACACAGCTTTTAGTGCATCTGACATGACCTATCACAAACTCCCTTATGACCGCTTAATGGGCCCTCTGCGCAACAGGAGCTGGGAGAGAGGCTGATGCAGGGGAGCACAACGTTTTCCAATGCCAGCTCAGGTTTAGAACAGCTTTCATTCCCTAGTATTCACAACAGAGCTGCAACATCTCTGTCTGGTCTGGACTAAATGCTGCGCTGCAGCCCTGCAGCCTCAGCTGGAAATTAAATGCAAGAGCAGAAGCTTTCCTTAGCGTGTGGAAGGGACCAGATTGGGTTGCCCTGCCTGTTACCTATGGCCTGACCCTAAAGACAACTCATGCAGCAAGTGCTTTTGAAGCTGCCATTTCTTCCTGTGCACCTGCAGGTTTTTTGCCCACCAGATGGGCAGCAAGTTGTAGGGAACAGGTAGACACTGCTCAGAAATGTTTAACAGCTCTAACCATGGAGCCAAGCTAAGCTCTGGTACAGCCAGAGCACTTATCTGCCCTCTCTGCCTTTCCAATCCAAACATTTCTCATGTAAAACAGAAGTCCTGTTGCAGAGCTCTGCACCTGCAGCATAAAGAGAAAGATGTGTCTAGCCAAAATTTCTCCTAGTGCAACGTGTACTGGCAAATCACTGTGAACTTGGCCTTTCAGTTTCATTGC
This sequence comes from Nyctibius grandis, assembly GCF_013368605.1. Taxonomy (NCBI): domain Eukaryota; kingdom Metazoa; phylum Chordata; class Aves; order Nyctibiiformes; family Nyctibiidae; genus Nyctibius; species Nyctibius grandis. The sequence goes on along the minus strand of NC_090661.1, from coordinate 100,004,492 downwards.
TAAACAAAAATGCCTGGCAGAACAGCCAGTGAACTTTTTACCTAATTCTTTTCAGGGCACTCCTCTGTAGATACAGTAAATAAAATCTACTTACTGAGCAGATGATACCATGTTGTCCCTGATCAATATGTTATCAGCAGGGGAGGAGAGAGACAGTCACCCTCAAGAAGCAAAACAAGATACAGTTTCTTGACTGGACAGATGGAGGGACAACCTGATCTCTTATGCACTGCCATCTGGAAGACATTTAGCACAAACTGATCCCTGCCTTATATGCACCATTATTTTTCCTTGTCAAAGCGCACACCATCTGCATTATATGACACCCCTGACAGGGAAATATATAGAAACAAAAGGAACTTATGAGCAAATAACTAAATACATTGGGGGAAAGAACAAAGTACACTTTAGAACTGTACTTTACTGCAGACAGATTGCAATAGCATCATGCCATCTAACAGCCCTGGTAACAGTTCAAAAGCGTAGTGCACAGATATAACCAGAAAGCATCGACAGAGAGACATGACACGTGTGTGCGCTACAGAAGTTTTTTGAGGTCATATTGAAAAGCAGTGGTGCAGTATTGCTACACAAAATGCCAAAAAAGCAGCAGCTTTAATATAATCATCTTTCTTATATAGGCAAGAATCTGCTCCACATCACAGGTGAAAAGAAGATGAGGGATAAGGCAATGACATGAAACAACAAACATCACTGAAACTCTTCCCTTGGGTAAGAAAAGCTGAGTCCTGCTATTACAGATCCTCACTGCGAGCATAATCCCACGCACTTTAAGAGTACTACCCTCATTTGCTATTAACATTATGTTGTTATCAGGTTAGGTCTGACCAAACCACGGAGAAGTCAGAAGTTACTGCTGGAAGAGAGTTACCCCATGCCTGTTTCAGACAGGAGCTAAAGCAGGGGTCCAGCTGTGCTGATATTAACCCCTCTTCTGCTGATCAGTTGCATCTGCGGGTGGGCACACGTGGGAGCTCCTGCGTTTCTGCTGCCGGGACACTGGGGAACACCTCTGGTCACAGAGCAGCTGGCCAGCAGCAACAGCCTGGACAGGAAAGACAGGAGCAAGGCGAAGAGGTAGGCTAAAGCCAACAAGGATGCAAAATAAAGGAGTAAGAAAAACAAACAGTGCTGACAAGAGTTAATTTGTGCAGCTTTTTAAAAAAATAAACAAAAAAAATAAAACCAACAAACATATGACAACTACCTGCAGCCAGATTGACTCCAGCTGACCATGGTGCATTTCTCTCTCACCTTCCTCTGTTTCAGGAACTGAAAAAGTACCTACTTTCAGCTGAATACCTCTGGTTTGCAACTTTGTAGCACTGAACCGTTGCAAAAATCCTTGCACCTTCATTAAAGTCAAGATATAGAAACAGGAGCCAGATCCTGCGGCTGCTTCACAGCCTGTGTGCCCTCACCCCTACTGGGCTCAGCCGCCCTGTATGGGCTCACTACAGCCCAGCACCAGCACCCGCAGCCTACGCAACTCAGATGGTGCAAGGCACCCCGAGACTAACTTTCGGCCATTAACCGTAAAAACATTTTAAAGACAGAAGTTATGAAAGTAGATAAAAAGAAAATGTATTATACAATTAACTCAAAATTCCAGATCCAGGTGGGAATGTGAACAGTGTGAATTCATGAGGTTTACAAGCAGCAGTAAACTGAAACACTCTAAGACTTCTCTTCCTACATGTTTCCTAAGGTGACGTTTAATCATAGACAGCCTGTGTGCCTTTTTCCCTACAAACAGCAAACTATCACCCCAAGGGCAACAGTCTTCTATTTCAGACTGTAGTCCAGAGACCATACATAAATATTCCTGGCACTTTTGGTGTTAGCCTTCTTTCATTCCTCCACATTCAGAAAGTAACTCACAGCTCCACCTCAATTACTGCTCACTCTTTTCTAACTGCCTTGCTACTACAGCCAAGAATCCATTAGCAAGAAAAAACAGAATCCACAAAAACCCATCAGTAACCCAATTACGTTTGTTAAAAGCAAAGAAACACAACTGTTTGAGTAAAAACTTACAAGAACTGGAAGAAATCCACATCATTAGCTTCCCACTGTAAGCTTCTCTAGATCATCTTACCCCGATTGTAGGAAAAAGTGTGTTTCTCACAGATTCACTCAGCCAGCATTAGCGACTAACCAGCTTGGGGACTGATGGAAGACCAGTACGGGCTAAATAGCAGTCACCCAGCTTTTAAGGTGGATTGAGCAAACCACACGAGCTCCTTTCCACCTTCGATGGCGTATTATTGCTACTTCAGCTAACCAATTTAATGTTAGCTTAAATATATTGTGTATGTTTACATTCCACTGAATTCACAGTGATTGAAGGGTAAACACACCCTACAAGGCTTCCTCTGCTGTTGGCGGTTAAGACAAACTCATGCCCAAAGATCTTGACAATCCAACTGCCACCAGCACAAACAGAGTAACAATTTCCCTTCTCAGTGAAAGTAAAAGCAGACAAAAAGCCCAGTGTCCAACAGAAATTAGATACTTGAATGCTTTACAATCAACATTATACAGTTAAGGAACTTCTCAAAATTAAAGAAAATGCCAAAGGATGAGTTACCTTGTATTAATCCAAAAAAAAAGTATAAGCACCTAAAAAAACATAACACACATACTGCACCTTCACATGGCATGACCCTTCTACGTGCCAAAGTGATTCAATCTCAGGGAAAGGTAAACGGCATCTTCCTTTGAAGGTTTTGATAGAGGGAGATTTCAGTTCTGGTAAAGATTTCCACTGACAGATGCTCCACTGACTAGACAGATTCAGCAAACCCATCAGCAACTGGCCATACCAGACATATATCCGTCCAATAAGAGCAACAGCAATTTCTCAGCTAGTGCTGACCTCGGTGGTCCTCCACCCTCCCACATCAGTAAACGGTTTGCAGCTGCTTCCCACCGCTCCAGCTGCAGTGGCTCTGTACAATACCTTGCTGCAGTCAGCTCCGCAGCATCCACGGGGTCAACGTTTCCATACGCTGCAGAAACAGCTAAGGGTTGCTCAGAAGGATCAAGGGGAGAAGCCAACTGTATATCATCACCTGGCCCAGGAGGGCTGCGGAGAGAAAAGACATGGAAAAAGGCAGCCTTAGAGGTCTGAGTTATTGCAGAACTATTGTCATTTGGCTGTCTGAACCCCTGGATTTAGCACGTGTATGCTAACTTGTGTGTTAGGGAACGCAGTGAACGGTGTTTTTAATATAAATCGCTTTTGTGCACAGCTCTATGTTCCCAGCGGCCTGAAGTCGCTGGATTTTTGTCTGTGTTACAACTGCAGGAGCAAGGAAATAGTACAATCCAGCTGCAAATTAACCCCATTTTGATTATGATTTTAAAAAGCAAATGAGAAAACAAGCTACTGCTTGAACAAGAGAAATGGCAAGACTTTCTTAGTCAGAAACCACGTAACACACAGGGAGCTTGAGTCTGGCTTTCACCTGCCACAGAGCTGCGCAGGGGTTCATCAGTGGGAGCACAGAGTCAGACAAAGGTGTCCCGGGTGTTGTCTGGTTTAACCACCCCTGAGGGCTCAGCCTGCTGTAGGAAGCTTTGAACTAAGATGTTTACAAGTTCTGAAGTCCTCTAGCTTCTTAGTATAAAAGGACCAATTTTCACTCATCACTAAGAGTTGCATATACTTATAGCACAAACTGGGGTGTCCCCTCTGCTTTGCCTGAAAACGAGCATTTAGAAAGTAGACCTTGACAACAGGATTGCAACTTCTTTCTTATATACATAAGGAGTAAATCGCAGATGGGCAGGTCTTGTTCTGGCTACTGACACAGCACTAAGGGTCTTTTCTGTGAACGTATAGAAAGCACAGCACAAGCCAAACCTGCAATTGAAGCTGTTGCACTGGTGTGCCCCAATCAGGTGAGAAACTGAAACATGGGAAGTTCCATCTGAATACGAGGAGGAACTTCTTTACTTTGAGGGTGACAGAGTACTGGAACAGGCTGCCCAGGGAGGTTGTGGAGTCTCCTTCTCTGGAGATATTCAAAACCTGCCTGGACGCAACCCTGTGCAACGTGCTCTGGGTGAACCTGCTTTGGCAAGGGGTTGGACTAGATGATCTCCAGAGGCCCCTTCCAACCCTTAACCATTCTGTGATTCTGTGATTCATTCTGTTTGCCTGCCACCGCTCACATTTGCTGCATGACACCCTCCCAGACAGAGATTTTCATACAGTCTACGGACAACGTAACCTGAAACGCGGGCTTGGGGAGGTGATGGCAAAGCTGCTTGTTGCCAAGCCACCCTGCTCTGTACAGGCACAAACAATGAAGCTATCTAAAAGCTGCTCAGACCAGTTCCACAAGTGACATTCCTGGGCATCACAGCCGCCTTCGCCTCGAAGGCTCCCGCCACCAGGTCCCTGCTGTAAGTCCTCTGCAGCAACCGGCCTTTTAGGCCAATTTGTTTCAAGAATCGAGCCCTGTAAAAAGGCCACGAGCTTTTTCCATTCCATTGCCTGAGTTCTGGGTCAAGTCTGGATCTACATAAAATGACTTCCAAATTCTCCTTATGACAAGCATGACTGAAATACTTTTCAAAGGAAAATACCTCACAGTTTAACAAGCAGTTGCTTACTAACAGCTGCAGTGAGTGCACTAAATTCAGCCCAAAGACCAAGGGGTTCAGTCTGTTATTAGTGTGTCACAAGTGAAAGATGTTGTCCATCAAGTGTCCTTAGGCTCTTGAATTTCATAATTTCACTTTTAAGGCCTCTACTTATCCTTGAAAAGAGATTTTCCAAGTCACTGTTAGAAGGCAGGTACGCAAACAGGAAGTTTCAGACTAAGCTTGACCCGTAGTAGTCATTAAATATCAACGAATGAATGAGAAATAGCTGCATAAACCTATGTAATTTCTTCTGTTTAAACGTAGGAGGTTTGACCTCTGTCTATGTAACAAGCGTTCGAACCAAGGCAGGAAATGTATTTAAAATATGTAGAAAAGCACAGCTTTACACACGTGGACATGGAGGCAAGCAGGGTCAGCTCCTTGGCACCAGCCCTGGGAACACGGCGAGGGCTAGGTGCTCTGGTGGGTCCACTTGTTGCTCTTCTACTGACACCAGTGAGCTGCAAACCTTAAAACCCTAATTTCATACTAAAGTTTTAAAATGTTTTGACGCTGGTGCTAGAGACAGAAGGCAGCTACGGGTCTTGGCATTTTCTCCCCGTCCACGTTTTTCCAATCAGGAAAGCTGGATGTGGCTCCCTTTGAACAGTCAACATCAGCTCCAAGTTTACTCCAAGGGAAACCAATAAGCATTTCGAGCCCCACTATCTCCTAGCCCCAAACATGTGGTTGCTTTTAATGAGATAAGGGTAAGATTTATAGGTCCTGCTCTTACTCCAGAAATCTCTGGAAATGGCACCAACCACCGCAAGGCAGGGCTGAGCTCTCAGCACTCTCAAGACCTGCTATTTCATTTTCTTCATGAAACGAGAAGTTGCTCACTGGGTAGAGCAAGGCTGATTGATAGACAAAATCCTCTAGATTTCATACTTGGCTTTGTAAAACCTCGGGCCAGAGAGTTAATTTTTTGAGCCTCAGTTTACACGTGCGTAAGAAAAATTATTCATTGCAAAAAAATATTGAAAGGATTACTGTTTCTTACACTGCAACTCTTTGCAAGGGAAAGAGATCTAGTGGCATCTATATCAGTTCAAATTCACTCATTCAAACATATTGTACCTCATAAAATTTCTTCCATTTTATTAAGTAATTCCTTCATAACATTAATTTTTACCTTCTCTTACTTTATTTTGTAGTTTATCTCGTACATTAGCCACATTCATTGAAATAAACTTCATGTGTAGAAAATCCAACAATAAACTGCGTTGCACCTTTGGTATTTCTGTTCTCTAAAAGTATTTTCATGATTATTGGGACTCCAATCAATATAATTTAGTAGAGTAGGAGGTAAGAAGCTATTTCTCAGATTAGAAATCAACATTACAGGTATCAGAAACTAAAACTAATGTTGTTCAGGAAACAGCTCAGGACTGCTGCATAAGCTGCCACCACAGGATTAAAAACAAACCAACCTCTCTTTTTGCCCCCCTCCCCGTACTATTTCTTGTGAGGTAATTTAAGATCAGTTTAAATATTAATAGAATTTTAGGAAAAATATGAGATTCAAAGATTGAAATGGGAAGTCTGGCTTTATTTCCCAATGAACTAAGGGGACATCCACACAACCAAATGATGTCCCCACAGGGCAAGTCCATATGGCAGCAAGAGCTTGAAAAGCTCTGACAGAGCAATGACTGGGGGTCACCGGTTACTTTTGCTGGTCGCTATGCATAGATATAACCAAGGCTTTACTTTTACCAGCTAAACACACACTCACAGTCAAAAGTTCAAGTTTCGGGAAATATGCTGCCTTTTGTAAACCCAGCAAAGACTTACTTATGCATTTAAATATGTGATCTTGGAAAAATCTCTCAAATTCCTTCTGTACTCTGAAGGAGAAGCTACGCCTTAAGTGCCTCTCATCAGCACTTTGTATTTACACTGCAGGACCTTCCGCACACCTCAGCCAGGCTGAGTCCTGCTGAGCTGGGCACTGTACAAACACGGTAATGAAGGTATCCAAGAGATGAACTGGCATGTGTTAATTAAACAAATAAAATCACTGTCATACAGGGGACACATGAGTTTGATGCACAGTTCTGTGCACAGCAGCATTTCTATGCTTATTCAAGAAAGACATTACCACCAAGACACCAGAACTGGCTCCGGGGGGGGATTACTCCAGTGTCTCAGATGATCCACATGCTCTTCCTCTGAGCCAGACTCCAGCAATCAGCAGAACAGCTCTGGTGCTGGGTGACCATGCTCAGAGCGCCCAGCGAGAGCCAGCCCAGCCCACTGTGGCTTGGGCAGCACCTCGGTCACACCTGTCCCCAAGGAAGGGAACTGCCACCATCCTGGCTGAGCAACAGGAACAAGCTGCAGCTCCCCAAGGCTGTGGGCTGCCTGCAGTCCATGCGGGAAGGCGCGACTGCCCGGCTCCAGACACAAGGCTGTGCTTCCAGCAACAAGGGGGTCCCTTCTACTGCAAATTTCTGTACTGATAAAGTAAGAAAGGAAAACAAATGCAGAAACTGCATTCTGGAGAAATAAAGCATCTTTTAAAAGACTGCCTGAAGGTAACACCCCACCTCTGAGAAGCAACCCCAGAAACCCAGGTGCACAGCAGCTGGCAGTCCCTGCAGGTAACTCCAAAATACGCAGCCGAGCGGGATGATAGCGCTATCGCTGTCAGGCAATCCGGGCATGTGATGATGGAGAGCAGTTCTCAGAAGCGATATTTTTCTGGCAGTACTTGTGGAAAGCCTGACAAGATAGAGAAGTTCTCTCTTGGCAGGGGATGGTGTTTATAGTCACACATTACCTGAGGGCCTGGACTTCCTCTCTCACCCAACCCTTCCTGCTTAGAAGTCCCTTAACTTTTTGTAACACGTGTATCCAGACTGATCACCGATGTGATTAGTCAGACCATAAAATAGAAACATTATTTTTTTTGCCTGAGTATTCTACATTACTGTGGTCACATTAAAACCTGAAAGTTATGGTGAGTTACTACATTAGACAAACAAATACAATTATTTCAGATTAAAAGACTTAAGGGGACTGAAACACACATTACAGTATTACTTCCTTCACAAGCTAAAAGAGGGACAACAGAAAGCCACATAAAAGTGTTACAACTATAAATCACGCCTGCACAGGATGAATAAGCATATTTGCTGTAATAACTGTCAACCATTATAAAAAGCCCATAACGTCACCAGCATGTCTCTTTCGGAGCCTCTGAAGGGCTCTCAGTCACGTCCTGATGTCATTGCTGCAGAATTCAAAAGTCTCCAAATTCCAGCTAGTAAACCTGAACCAGAAGTTTCTCAGTGCAACCAAAGCCCCCCCCAAAAGTCTCCTCACCCGCTGACACTCCGGCCGAGCACAAACCCAACCACAAGCCATGGCAGGAGCCACAAAACCATCCAGCCTCTTTCTTGGAGGTAAGGAGAGTTAATGCTCTCGCAGAGCTGGAGGCAGCGCTGTGGGAGCAGGAGGGCATTGTACTCGGTAGAAGTGTTATTTTTCAAAAAAGTTGTTCAAAGGGAAAAAGAAAAAGACAGAAAGAAAAGTGCAATAATCTTTTGAGAGAGAGAAAAGCAGTAGCAAACAACAGCTAACTTTTAATTTCTGATACAGGCTGTAACTACACATTGCTTTTGTTATTTCCTTGGCTAACTTTCCCCTCACAAGTGTCTACTTACCAAGGCCAGGAAATAATCACCAGCTTCGCTATTCTCACTCATCCTCGCTTCCAACACAACAGGCCCTTCAGTTTAACACACAAACTCCCTTCACTTCCAGCTTGGCCGGGGCTCTGAAACGTACAAAAGGCCGAGGAATAGGAGCCTGGAGCTGTTGCTGCTTCTCAGAGGCTCCTCCCATGAGGCTCCCCGAGGAAAGGCCGTAGCGACCGAGCCTGCCGCGCCCCGCGTCCTCCCCCGACGGGGTCCGATGCCTCCGGGGCGGCTGCAGCCGCCCCGGAGGCATCGGACCCCGTCGGGGGAGGACGCGGGGCGCTTGCAGCAGGAGATGAGGACACACAGGACCCCCTCATACTGCCCAGCGATGAATCTGCTGCTCCCACGTGGGTTTTGTTCTCGCTTTTTTTTTTTTCCTTTTTCTCTTCTTTTTTTTTTTTTTTCAGTGGAATTTCTTCCAGGAGTTTTTGAGTCACGGCAAGGCGATGGCTGCTCGGGAGTTTCCATCTGCTGCGGATGGTGGGGGGATGCGGACAGATTAAATTACGATGTATGTAACACATACACAAATACCTCCTTAAGGTTTTAAAAAGCGCTTCAGCGGAGCCTTGCTTAATTGAGGGTGTTTGGCAACTTTTTAAAGCTTCGGGATGCAGGAACGGGGTTTGGCCCGACTTTAAAGATAACTTTTTAAAAGTTTCAGGGTGCAGGAAAAGGTTTTTAACAACTTCCACTGAAACTTTATTTGTTTATAGCTGTAAATCTAAGCCAAACCTTTTTATTCCTACTCTAATTCTTGTGTTTAAAGTCACACAGGTTTTCTTACAGATTTCTTTACCTGTAAGAAAATGGAGCAGTTTTAATTAGTCGCATGCCCTTATTAATCTCTTAGGTTTCCTATGGGTTTATTACAGCACAAAAGAATGGCTTCTCAGGTAATTAAGTCTTTGCATTGAGATACACCAAATTGCATATACAAGCTGCCAGCACCCAAGGAATTAATTGAGTCTCTACCCAGGGAGATCATTATCATGTTTATAACATGTCATACAATAACTATAGACTAAATGTCTATAATATCTATCCCACAGCAAGACAGTTGGTAGATTCATTGCTTACCAAATGCCCAGTCGAGATATTTCAGATAAAATGGTGGGGTTACAGCCTTAATTTAGCCGAGTTACTTTCCCAGCTGACTCCATGTGCACTCTGCCCAAACTCTAGACATTCAACAGCGGTGCCAGCTATGCCTGCTTGGGTGACAAAACTACCATTTCATCTTCTTCAGAACTCAGTCCAGCTCTTCACGGGACTGTGAATCTCGTTTTAATGGTAGGGTACACTAATGATACCTCTCAAAGCATCCATTCAGAACTGAGCCTCAGGTGGTAAAAGGTATTCATCTATTCTTTTTAGTTTTTCTTTTGACTCTTGAACTGTTTCTCCTTCTAGCCCTTGTTCAATTTTCTATGAGCAAAAGGAGGGAATGGATTTTTGTCCAGGTAAATTTTGTGTTACAGGAGAACTTTCACATCTAGTCCAAAAGCAGATGACAGGGATTTCCCCTAGATGTGCTCATTGCTGCTTTTAACAATTTGGATAGCTGTACAGGAAACAAGAATATACCAAATGATCCCTGGAGACCAAACCAGATACTGTAACAGGTGAAAATGCTGAAAAACATGTAGACTACCAACATCACCTGGGCTGCAAGGTATGGCTCATCCAGGGGCAAGCACCATGCACGGTATGTGGAGATGTCACTTAGTTGAAGCACCAGGAGCCAGTAGCATCCACTCTGACAGCAAGAATTAAGATCAAGCTGAGAGTTAAAGTTTCTGGGGAGAGCAGCTCTCTCCTATCCTGCCTCCCAAGCAGCAGGAAACCAGGCATGGAAAAAGTTACTGTGATTTCTGATACAGGTACAAGCATTCAACCACCCGTTCATTTTGGGGGGGAAATAAACACTTTTGTCATCTGGAAACCATTTCACAAATAGCTTCTGCAGGTACAACAGCCCTGAGGGGAAGGGAGACCCCGGAGAGAAAAAGATTCATTAAAATACATTTTGGTTTTCTTTGCAAGCAGCACTTCAGTCTGGCGCAAAGCCGTGGACACAGACTAGCTACGTTCCTGCTAACAGAACCAAATTTAGCATTTTTGGAATGAAACGGTCATTTTGCTCAAGTAACGTGCCTCTCCCTGTTTATTCATTAGCCTCTTGCTGCACCAAAACCCTTTCACCTACTGCTAAGCAGTCTCAACCCACTTTTGTCACAAAAACATTTCTACTTTCCTCCCAGTGCCCTCTGCTACTTAAACATAGGAAAACTGATAACACAGTAACTCCAGGAACACCGGTGCTAAGGTGTGCTTGATTACCTGATTTTCCTGTGTGAATTAATTGATCTGCCTTAATAGAAGGCTTGAGGGAGGAAAGAGGAAAGAAGCTGAAAAGCAACAGGAAAACAAGAGATAAGCAACCTCCCAGCAAGGCTGGGGAGACAATTACAGGACAGGGGCTGACTCTCAGGCTGCAGCCTGCAGTGACACACTGTCTGGCTGGGGCTGGGAGCCCGCAGATCAAAGAGCCGCAGAAGAAAGTGTTGCAAAAGATTTCTCTGGAGGGCCGGAGCTGGATATGAGCAGTGAGCTTGCTGATGAGAGGGACTCTGCAGCAGGAGACATCCCTCAGGATGGTCCTGCTGGAGTCCGACCCCTTCCCTAGCTCCCAGGGAACAGTTTGTCTCAAGGAAAGGCCAGAAAGCATCGGGATGGCTTATATTGGGGGGACTATTGGGTATTTTTTAATGTAGATCCCAATCATTTTTAAGAACACCAATATTTTTCATTTAGGTGAGGGATTTTATCTCAACAATCAAAGGCAGAAGAAACGCATTCATGCCCATCGGAGGGGAGATGCTGCCAAAACTGCTGAATTTTGTCCAAGGGCGGTAACCACCCAAAGGGTGGTTTGCTCAGACCCAAAAGGACCAGAGGTTCTTCAGCCTGGTAATTTCTGTTTCAAGTACCTTCCTTTGCTAGATCCCCACTGTTTCCTTTTCTATATATGTATGTGTCCGCTAAAATAACATTTACCAAGCTAAGATGAGAGAAGTTAGCCAGGTTGCAACCTTAGGGGAGGAGGAGACCCTGAAAGAAATAATCATCTTTTTAGTTTGGCAGTGCTAAGCAGTTCACGGCACAGGTATAACGAAGTTCCTGTGGTGACACTAGTTACCTGACATTACATAGGCACACGGTGCTGGGAGGCAGAGCAGGTGCATACATCACCCCTGCTTCCACATCCCACGCTGCTCCTAACTGCAGGACCAACACATGAATATTCTCCTCAGGCACACAACGTTTTTACCCTACATGCAGGAAAATGACAATTTGAATTACAGAAAAAATAAAGGTACTTAATTAAGTTCAGTACCTCCAGAAGTGCTGGGTTCCAGGACATCAGTTTAGGTTGCGTTTTCAGGTCTGGACTATGACCTGAGAAATGTCATATCTAGAAACCCCGTCATTCAGGCTGTGCTCCGCAGTCAGGGTGCTTTCAGACTGAGGGTGGACACCTGGTGAAAGCTTCTGATGGACACCGTACTGCTAGTGGTGACCCACTCTGCCCAGCTCCTGTGGATTTGATCTGAGGGTGTTTCCTATAAACCATGTCACTTTTGCCAAACCAAAGCACTTGGGGAGGGGGAATGAATCAGCCCTCAAAAAAACCCATGAAAACCCCATGAAATTGGCTTGGAAATAATATTATATTAGATAAATGTAAAAAAAAAATACAAACCCCACAGTTTTTCTTTTAAGTTTGCATTCTGGTTTTAGAGAATACAGGATAAACTCGGATCAGATTGTCAAGTTTTTCCATGTAAGCATGAAAACATGGCTGGGTCTTCTCCAACTCTTTAAACTGAGGTTATCACTAGTCTCTAAGCAAATACAAATACTACACTATTTGTGATAAATTTGCAAAAAAGCTGGTAAAACAGCAATGCCTATGTTTGTTGTGAACAATAAGGCTGCATCATGCAACCGATCTTTAAGAAAATGTGTGTATGCGATTTTAAATTGTTCTTTGTGATAACTTAGTGCCCATTTTTAAGGCCATTTGCAACAAAGAAAACCATATAAATGTACTTCATTAGGTTTAAAATTAAAGAGGAGTTTCTCTTTTGCATTTCCTAATCAGAGGTTCATAGTCACACACTCTGCAAAACCACAGACCCAATGAGCTGCAGAGCAGCCTGGCCGAGATATCCAAGCCACACCTGAACTCCGTATTTCCACTACTTTCCACGTACAACTTGCCCACAAGCATCATTTGTGGTGGTTGAAAATTAGGTTATGCAATTCCCAGCAATTTTTATTGGCTTCTGCTTTGAAAATAAGGAAAGTTTAATGTTGACCCATTACATTTTGAAGGATCAAAGTGATGGGAAACTTCCATTTTGCAAATTTCTAAATAAGTAAGATCAATTTTCAAAAAACTCTAGGCTAGATTCAAAGCCTCACAAATTCCAGTGATAACCTCTCTAGCAAACCAAGTTTATCTGGAGTTTCTACCAGAAGAACAACATTTGAAATGCATGCTGCGTGCACAGAAGTTTCATGTACCATCACAGCATTCAAAAAAAAAAAATCTTGGAGACTTTCAAATATTCAGAAAAACTAACTCTATATTTTGTCTCATTTAATGACATTGTTAAGAAGGGGAGATGAGAGTTTTAAGTGTCCATTTATTTTCATGACAGCTAAATTTTTTTTCTTAGTGGTCAGAAACTGAGCAATGCATACGTGCTTTTTGCTTTCATTCCAGGAAACAAATCCAATCTTCTCTGTCTGCTGCAGGGTTATTCTTAGCTGGCTTTGATACTTCTATCAGCTAGGAGAGCATAACAATGTTATCATGCTAACAAATTCCAAAGATTTTACATAAGCTCTTGGGTGCCTTAAAAAAAAGAGGCTTTATTGATTACACTGCTTGTATTTCATTAGCCAAAGGAGATAGGAAAAACAGGCTGAAACGGAATAAAAAAGCAGTTTGATGAATTTCAGTTTCATGAAGCAAGTGCTCCGCGTTTTTCAGAGCAGCATTTACAAAGAGAAGCCAAGCTTTACAGGTTTGAGATTGAAAAACACCAGTTAGTTCAGGTCAACGAATCATTTAAATCCTACTTGTCTACATACAGCCTATTTTCCTAATTTAATTTTTTTATCCTTTGAAACAACTAGACACCCCCCCTTATTTAAGCAAAGAAGGATAACTGGGAGTACAGTGCTTGGAGGATGGCCTGGGTGAAAAAGGATCACAGGACTGCGCAGCATTCTCCCTGGCTGATCTGTTAGAGGCTCAGGGCCAAATTCTTTTCTGATATCACTCTGCTGGAGCAGAGATTTTGGCCCAACATCTACTGACCGTAAGGGCAGGCTGCAGCCGTAGCCTTTTCTCACACAGCTGTCTTGAAAGGAAAGTACCAAAAGGTAAAAAAGTGAATTAGTGAATTTAAAATAGAAACAACTTTGCAGAGTCTTGGGGCACTTTCAGACCGCTGGTTATTTCCCTGAGGACCATGGATGAATGGGGCAGGTACTGCACGGGGAGAGTAGGGAAGAGGAAGGATTAAGCCTGGGTGAACAAAGAAGAGTTCATCAGGAAATGCTTAGTCTGGGAGGAGATCCCAAGCACATTTCAGCAGGGAGAACAAGATTAACATACCAGACTAGGGCTGGTTCCTGACAACAGCACAGCATGGTGGCACTCAGCATTTCACAGGGACCTTAGAATCCAGAACAATTAAGCCTTTGATTGGAGCAATTAACATTTCTACACTTACTGCAATTTGAGATGCAGAGCTTCTTGTAGGCCAAAGAGCCTCTACCATAAGAATTAACCTGTCAACATGAGTGTAGATGAACAGGCCCAAACAGACCCATATAACAATTTTTGACTTTTCCAGAGTACCCAAATGTTAAGGAACAGCAATATCTAAATAAGCCCCACCTGCTGTTAGCAGTGCACATCTGAGCTTCCGTATACCTGGGCCAATATTGATAAGATAGGCTCCAAGGACATCAACATAAAAGATAGCAGGAGGAAAAACAGAAAGCAAAGGACAAGGTAAGTGGTACGGAGTTCTGGCTCTTCAGTCATGTCTCCAGAGGAGTCTTTGTTGAGAAGCACTACTGCAAGGCAAGCACGCCAAGATGCAGAAAAACTGAAGGAAGCCACATCCAAGTCATGGAGAATATGCCTGTATCAGTAATTGCTGTTCTCAGAGCTGCCCTGGGCAGGGTTCAAAGCTGGGACTAATCCTACTTTGCATATTCTATTAGAAACAGTGGAACTAGCTCCATGGTATCCAGTTTTGCAAGAAGCCAGAAGATACAGAGTTGGAACAGAGAAAATATGGGGACCTGTAGGATATGCAAAAACAATTTTGAGAAAATAGGCAGCTTACTTGGAAGAAGCAAGGTTGAAAAATACATCTGGGGAAAGCTAATCAGAAAAAAAAATCTGAAAGTAATTTTTGACTTAATGAGAAAAGAAGACAAAAATTGATGCTAAACTGCCTGTCCAGATATTGGACAAAGTATTACAGTGTCCATGCTGGATTTCTTTAGCAAATGCCTGTAATTGATTGAATAAATGTAATTTCTTGAGAAACACAGAAGGATGTGTGAAAAAAGCAGCTCATGTATCATCCATCCATGTCAATACCTACCTTACGAATATGTGCAGGTTCTCAGGAGTGTTAAAGAATGTTTTCAATACAGCAAGAAGTACCAGCAATTTGGCAGGACCAGAGATGATTTCCTTCTGTACTTTTGTGTAGCAGAGGCATATGGAAATAAGATAAAAAATAACCAGCATGGTATCACATACCTGGTTTTCCACTAGTATGTGCCTTGAGTACAACAGGGCATACTATCAAATCAGCATTTTACAAATACTTTACACTGACTTAGACGCTGCCTAAAACAGCAGTCAGTTCTGTCAATGGCATCCATTAGAGTAGATGGCAAAACTCCCTTTCACTTCTTACAAAGCAATGTGAGATGTCCTCTGGGTAAGAGTGAAGTTATCTTAATTTTACTCTTCCATGAATAGAAAAAACCCCAAATTAAATATCACATACTTCACACAGACAAAATTCCCACAGACCTCCCCATCCAGTTAATTTAATTAAGGACTGCAGGCTGAGCTGCTTGCATCTCCAAAAGAACAACTGTAATAACAGTTGCACCTACTGAGGATAACTGACAGCAAAATGGGGGAGAAATAAAGAGAAATAATTCATATGCGAAGGGAGAAGGGCAGGAGAGAGAGACAAATAGCCTGATTAATTTTGTGCATTTCACTTATGTGTAAATCACCTTCAGCTATTTTTCCCTTTATTGTGTGATGCTGAGATGCTGCACACCTGAGCTAGTAGAAAGCTGCATAATGACTGTTTTGATAAGTTTCCTTTTAACTCCAAACTCTTCAGATGCTAACAACACAAAGCCTTAGTGCTCAAACCCACTTGACTGATCTGAAAAGCAGTTCTACGTTCCATACCTCATCCAGCAAGACTGTTAAAATTTTTAATACTGTCTTTGTTACGCAGACAAAAAAGACCAAGTCAGTATTTACTAAGGAGTGAACATTCTTTTCTGACTTATTGAACTTGCCAATTTTTGATGGCAAGAATAAAGCATGAAGCAAATCCAAAAGTATGCCTGGACCAACTTTAGAGATCTTGTCTGACCTATGCATAGGACGTAAAGAATGTTTTTCAAGTAGCTTTGCTGATGCCAGCTGCTGCAATGTACTTACCATATAAGAATATTGTTTAGATTCATAAGTGATGTGAATCAATGCAACAGAACTCTCCATTCTGTAAAAAACAATGGCAGTG
This sequence comes from Nyctibius grandis, assembly GCF_013368605.1. NCBI lineage: Eukaryota > Metazoa > Chordata > Aves > Nyctibiiformes > Nyctibiidae > Nyctibius > Nyctibius grandis. The sequence continues at coordinate 99,988,231 of NC_090661.1, read as the reverse complement.
ATAGAAGAGTGCCTACAATACGGTGCTAGAGAAGGGAAAGGGCCCTCACGGTGAAGTTTCTTGCAGTTTCAAAACCTGTTAGGAAACATTTGCCCCCAAACCGGCACAGTGCCACAGCCTCTTTGCCCTTTAAGGCCAGCTTTATGTGTCACTCATATAGTGAGGAGCAGGTCAAGGTACAGCCAGCGAGGAAGGTTCAGGCACCACAGGGAATGAATGAGCACCTGCATGAGAGCTATGAAAGCACTGCATCTTGTCTATTGATTTGCATAGACAGGTTGGAATAAGGATTGCTTCTGGAGGCAGTAGCACCAGAAGCTCTGGGAACGCCAAGCCTGCACAATGCCCTCCTGCATTCGAGGCAGGTGAAGGTACTGGGCGTATTGCTCGGCCCTGCAGCAAGCACAGCCCATTCTGCTCTGCACAGCAAACTGGTTCTGCTGAAGGATGCAGAAGAGAACCTCACCTTGCTGCAAAATGAGTGTCAGTGCTTGCAGCATGCTTACGGCTCCTTGCGCTCTTCCCTCACTAGCACACCCAGCCCCAAGCCCAGCCTGTGAGCATCTCCACAACCCTGGAACACCCAAAGGCCTGTTAACAAGCTGAGCGTTTTGCCAAACCAACAAATCGGAGAATGATGCAATCTGTTCTCTGTACCTTACAGATGCACATCTGGGAATGACTTCATAGTCTCCCATAGTGTTCAAAAAGCTTCTTCAGCACTTTTTCCAAGAGACAATCACAGTTTGTACGTACCAGCCAGTAGAATTATAGAAAGTTGTCAAAAAACTCTATGCCACCTCTAAACATTTCTAAAATTTTGCCGTCATTTCTGATTTTGTTCCGTGCTCTGCTCAACGGCTGCCGTACCCCACGATGCAAACAAACCGGAGCATTTCAGTAGCATAAGGTATAAGGACTCCCTGTACATACATGAACCTCCTTTCTCCCTCCATAAAAGAATGAAGAAGTATGGGTGTAGACATTACAAAAGGAGAAAAAAACCCCTCAAGTCCTGTTCTTCCTTTCCAAGTAAAATCAGACAGCAAAATGGAGTGGCTGGATGCCCAACAGTAAGGGGGAAGGACAACATTTTGATGCCCAGATGTGGCCACCATGAATACAGGTTTTCAGTCATGGACTTGGTAGGGAGATAGAAATGTCAAAACCATTAAAGACTGGTCAGTGTGTTGGACCCGCAGAAGACAGACCAGCTGGCTCAACAAATGCTTTCTTACTTCTCTTTTACATTATAGATGCGTATTTCTCTAAGAAACCAGCCTGACCAAAAGCAGAGACTCCTCTACCTGTGAGAGTCCCCAGTGTTTAAGTCTACAACACTGCAGTCGCGTACGGCTCCACGTGCAGTATCTCCCGCGTGCGTATGCACACTCGGTGTGTGTGTGACACCACTTACAGCTGCAGTCCAAAAGTAGCAGCTGCCTGTTGATACAAACCCTCACGCTGGAAAAACAGGTGATAATGAATTCTTAAAGCATATGTAAGTATTAAGCAACTACTCCACGAATTGCCAGCAGCTGTTACAAGAACCCTGCCCTGCTTGCCACAGGTATTTATTTAAAGTATGATACCCGCCCTGATATAAAACACATGCATGGACATATGCATGTGCTGCCCCAGAGTCCCTTAAGGTTGCTGAACCAGGCCATGTCAGCAATTCGTTTGGTGATTTCAAACCTACCCACTGTGAAGCTTCCCATCATATAAAGGGAAATAGAGAGAAAGGAAAGGAGCTAGGGAGAAATAGCAGGGTCTAATTTCATTGTCATTTCACAGACAGATCCTTAAAGAGAAAGTCTCATAGCTGTTCAGAGTTCCAACACTGCTAATGTTCTTCTGATGTACATTTTGCTCACACAATTAGATCACATTCAGTCTCCGTCCCAGACTCATATACCACAGGAAGAACTCCCCCACATTTTCATACAACAGAAACGCTTCAGGTATTTTCACTTACAATATGGTTTTATCATTTTAACTTTTAAGGAATGCGGCATTGAAACATTTCCCCTCCTTATTCAGTTAGTATCATCTATTTTTTTTGTAATGCTTAGAAAGATTCCATCTATGCAAACCTTTCACTGATGTTGTCTGAAATAGTTCAGCATTTCACTGTACCCTTCTGCTCTGCTGTTGTCTCTTAGCAATTACAGCTATACTTGCCTCCTCTGGTATGGGAAGGAGAGGGACAGCGTGCAAGAAAGTTGCTGAGGTTACAGAGGAAGCAGTGACATGACTAGATAAAGGGAAAGCACTTCTTCTGAGATCATAATTCTTTTGAATTAACTGCACCTCAAACTGAGAATTCAGACAGCAAAGTAGAAACTCACAAAAAAGTCTTAACTTCATTAAAGAAGTCACTGCTAGGTTTGGAAAATAAAAAAAAACAACAACTCTTAGGCTCCACAAATCCCAGCTAAGAAGAATTCACATCTGAAACAACTCCATGTCATTAGAAACACTGAATAACACAGTGATCAAAGGCACTGTCAATACAATTATATTACGCAGGAGGATAAGAGGGAGGTCCAGACAACTAACAGTGTGAGTAACTGGGTTATACTGTAGGCTTGTTTTTAAATACTGCAATACACCATGTGAATGCTGCAGGTCTCATTTAACTGGGTCGCCAGAACTTACGCAAAAGTCTACTAACTTAAGGCTAGAAAGTGCTATTTGTTTGCCTAACTTTAGGCTACGAGATGTGAACACTGGGAAGCGTAAGCAAATCCCCACAGGTAAGGGCAGGAACCTGGACCAGCAGATGGAACAGGTAAGAATGGTGCTGCTCAGCTTTTAGGACCCCTCTGCCCTTACAAATTATTTCAAATTTTTTCCACATAGTCCACATTTAGAAGCAACAGAAATTTAACAGAAATTTAAGAACAGAGTAAGTGCCATGCCCTCCCAAACCGCCCAGACAATGGGTATCCGCCTTGAAAATTGTATCCCTGTCAAGCCCCAGGGTCCTGACAACCATTTCACATAGTAATTTAAAGTAAATACCTTTCAGTAGGTAATCCTGCCACAGCCATGTCTTGAAGTTCATTGAGGTCAGGGTTCTTAGGCTCAGTTAATGCAAGCGGTGATGGCTTTCTCGTGGCATCCTGAAGTGAGCTTTCGTGTTCTGAATTCATCTTGCTCGGCTGATTTTCAGCAACAGTGAGATCTGTACATGCAGAATGCTCACCCTGCTCCATCACAGGAATGGTTAGAGAGTGATTTTTGTACAGGGCTGTCTCCTGCTCTTTAGTGCTCATGTTTATAGCTAAGTCACCTTCACCAGTGACTAACATCCTTGCAGTACCTGTTTCAGGGATGTCTCCAGTTTTTTCGTTACCTGTCTTTTCTGTGCTTAATACCGCGTCACTGTTCTCTGCTACACCTCCCTCAGTCATATTGCTAGATTCTAGTTTAGAGTCAGTTTGCAAGCTATCATCCTGGCTTACTTCATTTTTTAAGTAATCTATTAACCCACGCATGGTCACTTCCTTTTCTTGATGTGCATCTTGTGAATTTTCCAATGTTTCCAAGCATTTCCTATTTACTGGATCACCCTGTATCATCTGCATATCATTCTGAGACTTAATATCATGCAAAAAATTGCTGTGAATGTGTGTCTCCTGATTTTCCTCAGGTGACAAATTAAAATTGCCTAGCAATTCTTCATGATTGTAAGATCCTCCCGGGACAAGTGTTGAAGCTGCCATGTCAAAGATGCCCTTGGCAATGTCTGGATCACCGTACCCACTTCTCTCCTGTTCATTTGGCTTAGGATCCTGGCACTGTTCAGTAGGAAGACTTACATCCTCTTCAGATGAAACTGGTTCTGCATTACACTCTGTAATTAAGTTACTTCCCTCTGCGGTAGCAGCATCTTCTAAGTCCCTCTTCTGTACATCGCCTGTAGAGATAACAGCTACAGTGGGTTGTTGCTTACTGTCGGAATATGCAGGGAAGTTCTCAGCTGCTGCCCCATCAAATGAAGCCAGTCCTTGCTTCTTTACCTCTAAGCTTATTAGCGATTCAGGATCAACGCCACTAGCACACACGCCTTCCTTTCTTTCCATCTCACTGCTCTCTGGATGCTCAGGGGTTTTGTTTGGCTTTTGCAGATTTTCCAGAGCGCATTCAGCAGGTGTAGTGCCATTCAATCTAGGGAACACTTCTAAACAGCTACTGGGCTGCTTATTTTTCTCATTGTCCTGGAGACTTGCTGGTGGCAGCTCTGCCACTGTATTTTCTTCTTGCAGTGATTTGCCTTTGGCAGCTTTGCAGGAAGTCTCAGTAGCTAAAGACAACTCTTGCGCCTCTGCTTCTGAGGTGCCTTCAGGAGCTCCTTCGCTCGCCTTGTTTGATTCTGAAAAGTTCTCAGCACCACACAGTTCTGCTGTATCCTTGGCCACTGGGCTCTGCTTGAAGCCTGCATGGTTTTCAGACAAAAGTTGGGGTAATTCAGCACTCAGTGTGCTGTGGACAGTTTTTTTAAATATCTGGCTGATATGTTCCCTAAAGTTGGGGAGGCTGGAGCCGATGTCCAGAGAGCTGCAAGTCAGAGCCCCATGCTCCCCTCCAGAGTTCTCTGCAGACTGCTCAGAAATACTGATCTCTGCCCTAGTTATGTTATTATTCTCTTTTGAAAGCTCTTCCATTTTTTCTGAATTCCCAGGTTTCTCTAAGATCTTACCGTACTTGTCATCTACGCAGATATCGGTTGCAATTTCCTCATTACAGCCTTCTTGTTTACCAACAGATGAAAGGCTCAGCAGCTTCCCTTCTAGAGCAGGGAGAGTGAACAGGGACTCTGCTGAACTGTCACTTTGCTGTTCTTTGAAGTTTACCTCATTTTTTGTTTCTTTGGATTTAATTGCAGTTATCTCTTTCTTCAGCTTCTCAGAATTGAACTGTGACAAGTTTCCAGTACTCTGCCCCATATTTAAAGTCTCTGGCAGGGCTAAACTTCTGTCTTCATCACCCTGAAAACTTTGGTCTGGAACACCTTTTTCATTAACATGCATATTCCCCGCAGAGCTGTTTTCTGAATTTTCTATTTTACTTGTGCTTACTCCGGGTGAAGGACCTAAGTGCACAGACACCTGAGAACCTGCAGCAACCTGCAAATTAGAGTTACCTTCTAAGGTGTTTTGGCATGCTACAATTTCCAGCTCATTATTTAGTAATTCCCCCCCAGTACCATTGTTCGTATTGTTTCCAGGTTGCTGGCTTGGATGGCTGAGTGCAGAGGTCCGTGTAGAGAGGGCTGTAAAATTTGCTTGACAATAACCAGGCTCCTCTGGTGTCTTTTGAATGCAGCTGGATTTATACGACTTATCAGTGGGAATTACTTCCCCGTGTGCCCTTAATGGTGAAGGAGATCCTTGTGCCCCGGGGCTTTTATCACTTTTCATATTGCTCGTTTCTGTGACAGAAGCACTGTCCTCACAACTTATCTCCACGTTTCCATCTTTCTGGATGATTTCCCCATCAGTAGTCAGACCTTCAATCTTTTCCAAGTTTTTTGCCATTAATGGCATTTTTCCTTGAGTTTCTGGATAAGATATTTGAGGATCATTTTTCTCAGAATTATCAGAAGTATGTGCTATTTCTGTATCACTTGGCAAAGCCTGTGATATGTTAGTGGCACTTGCTGAATTCTGTGTCCCTGCAAGAGCGTTTATAGCAGCAGCAGCAGCACAGCTTTCACCAGTATTATCCTTTATCCTGCATACGCTGCCTGGCTGTTCATTCTTGTCAGATTCTTTAGAAAATGTATTGGTATGACATGCTGCTTCATGCTGACTAGCTGAGATCAAAGAATTATTATCCTGCTCGGGCTTGTTTGAGTTGTGCTTACTGCAGCAGTTTTCTTCTGCCTTAAGATCAGTTTTGTTTTGCTCATTGCAATCTTGCAAATTAAGCATGGTCACACCAGAAATGTTTTGTCCCTGTTTGCTGCTGCACATACCCTCTGACAGCACGGCACTGCTTTCATCCTTGTCCTTTTCTTTTGCTGTGTCAGAGTCGCACTGGATCGGTGCTGGACCTAGCACAGAAGATTCTGTATTAAGGTTGTTTGAAATGTTTAGAGGTATTTCTGGTATGTTGCTGTGATTATTTAGGTCCAATGGCCGTTCAGTTTTTAGAGCCCTTTCTTTGTGTTCCTGATCATCTGCTCTTGTGACAGTTGTCAGACTGCTTTGGTGTTTCTGTTGTTCAAGTCCTGTATTTGAAATCCAGTCACTGTCACCAGCAACAGACACTGACTTCTCCATTTGCTCTGCTTGGGGAAGAGCAGTTGGAACATCTGCATTTTCCTGCGATTCTCTGATAGTGCACTCCAGGGTCTCCAAAGAGCTACACGTGTCACTCTCAGAGGGGCACTTGTTTTCACTGACGTGGCTGTCACCCCCTTCCTCCACGTGAACTTGCTGAGGAGTTAGTCCTGAAGTACCGACTGCAGCTTGGGAGGTTTCTAAACAAGCCATCTGCATATTTCTGTGACTCTCTGCAGCCACTTGCTCCAGCTGAGCTTGCATCAGCACATCAGATTTCCATTTACTTTCCAGTGCCAAATCTTTGTCCTCCACGAAACTTTTCACCGCAGTTTGGTGCTTGTCTTGTTGAATACCTTCATTTTCTTTACCATCCACAGCACTGCTTTGTGCAGCTGCAGCTGCAGGTCCTTGCTCTGGATCGCTGTGAGGCACTTCAGTGATGTGACCATTCTGTTCTTTGGGTTCCAAAACCCGTGAGGCCTCCTCAGTTTCTACAGCCATGCGATCCAGAGTCACTGCCAACTCATTTAAGCCCTGGAGCTCGAGTTTTGATTTGGACATTTTTGCACTTCCTTCTGACTTGCTATAGCTCTCAGGCTTTTCTTGACTCTCAGTTTTGCACTCAGATTCCAACACAGTTTCTCTAGCAAAAGCCTTTTCCCAGGACTCATCCTGCTTACTCTGCTTAATATTATTGTTCTCAGAGTGGAGGAGCGGTGAACTGTGTGCACCAGCTAAACAAACTTTTTCAGTCCCATTGCAGCCTGGCTGGCCCGAAGTTTTGTTGTCTGCCTCCATGTTAAAGCAATCAAAACTCAGTGGGCATTCCTCCCTTGGAAACTGCGGTGAAGCCACGAGCTTATTCTCCAGGTCATCTGTGGCAGCTGTTTTCTCTTTACTCATTTGTTGTTCAGGTTTACCACCAAGAGACTGTGAATTGTCTTCCGGAGATTTAAAGTTACTGTCTAAATCCAGAGGCTTTTCCCCAGCATCTTCCCTTAGGTCACTTGTTGAAGCCTTTTCACAAAGACTGAATTCTTCAGGACTGTGCCCCAGGTGGGTACCTCCCGTGTCCTGGTGGTGGCTGCTAACAGAGTTCAACAGTTGTCTTTCCACCCCACTTGACCCCTCAGGTAATTCACTGGTTTCTGTCACTTGTGCTGCCTCTGTTCTGATTTCGTTTTTTTCTCCTGTCACACCCGCCTCAGTTTCTTTTTGATTCAGCTCTGTCGATCTTCTCAGAGAAGTACTTAATGCATATTCTTCCAGTAATAATCTTTTATCTATCAGGGAATTTTCCTTGGTGGGATTGATAATGCTTTCAGTTTCAGAAAGTGTGGTGCTTTCTCTAGACACATCATCAGCTTTTATAATTTCATTGCTACTGGCTTCATCTTTTAGGCTTTCAGTTGTGACAGCTGATTTTTGTTCTTCCTCTCGCTTAAATGATAAATGCTCACTGAAATACTCGGCACTAACAAGCTCATCCTCCTTTTGAAGCTCCCTTTGAAAAACGGGTTCATTTTTTCCAGAGGCTGTTTTCACTGCTTCACTCTTCATTGGATCTTGAGAGTCATTTCCAGGCACATATTCCCTCGAAGGCTCTTCAGGCTTTGGTACCGGGAAGAGATTTGGAGGGGTAGAAGGCAACTCTGACATTAAAGTACAGGCTTCTGATTGCTCCCCTTCGCTTCCAGATAGAGCTGGATTTGCCTCATTCCCTTTAGCTGTTGTTACAGCCCCCATCTGTAGATTACAGACTTCACTGATCTCAGTGAAGCCCTGAGCATTCACAATTGCTCCAAATTGTTCACTGTCTGAGCCTCCTGTTGCTGGATAATTTAGGATTAAGGTTTCCTTTTTTATTAGCAGACCCTCTCCACCATCTGTGTTCTGTCTACCTTGTTGCATTACAGTCTGCAGCTGACCTACTTCCAAAACTCCTCGCTCCTGCTTGGCCTCCTGAGCAGTAAAATAATCTCCTGTTTCTTTACCCTGGGGAAACGTGCTGACATGTGGTTCCCTCATGCCACCCAGCTGTTCACTCTGCCAGAGCGATCCTAATTCACTCAAACTCATTTGTGTGACTCCTTGCATTTCTGTAATTGCTGCAGGAGGGCTAGGCTCCAGGCCTGGGTTTCTGGGATCATCCTCACTGTTTTTCATAGAAGTGGCAGCAATATTGTCACCTTTCGGGCCTCTGTCCACAGTTACAGCATGTGCTATTCCCTCTTCTTCGTCATTCACTGGACCTGGTGATGGCACTGCTTCATTGCAATTTGAGGTTGGTAACTCATCATTGCTACGTGTAAGATCTGCTGTGATGTGTTCTTTGGCACAGTCTGCTAAAGGCGTTGAGGTAGGCAGACTTCTCTCTCTTGGTTCTGCAGCCTGCTTTAAGAAATCAGAGCCTGTTTGTCCTCCATGTTCTTGCAAGATATTGTTCTGTCCTGTCACCTCTGAAGACACCATGCTTGAATTTGGATTGGATAAATCTTCAGCACTGTAGCTACTGATGCCTTCATTACTGATGCTGCCAACAATGGAAATATTTATTTGTCTCACGTCAATAAAGAAAATGAAGCAAAGAATAATAACAATTCGTGCCATTGATGTTTCAAAGCCATGCAGCACATGCACTGAGAAGCTAATAATCTGCTTTCAGGAGCTAAACCATCAGACACACATTACAGTGATTTAAATGCTTATTACTCTGGGAAACATCCCCAGCCTTACCTGACAGCTGCCATGCTCATGGCATGTGTTTTAACCATTCCAAAGTCTGTCTTAGTTAAGCATGGGGAGAAGGGACACACACCTAACACACTAAGGGAGCAACATGGGAAAAAGTGCCAAAAATACTGGAAAAACCACCAGTTCCTCAAAGAAAGGTTTTTCATTTCTGCTTCTACGAGGCTACTTTGTGCAAAGCTAAAGGCTGTGCTATCCACAGTAACTGCTGTTATCTGGCTCTACTTCTATTGTGTAGCAGAAGGTTAAGAAGGGCCCATCTGTTGAATGTTTTCTCCAACTAATCAGCACAGCTGATTCTCACCAAAAGGTCAAAGGTCTCGCCCTGCCTCACGTTGCCATACAATGATACACACCCTATGAGGTCATTTTATTGTAGTGTTTGATTTCAGTGCATATAAGCTATAACTGTTTGTATGACCTCTTTCCCCACCCATTAAAGATAAGATAGAATAAATGGAAGCAGAGATGATGTGGGTGCACTAACTGCAGAGAAGGAGAAGTTATTTTTAAATTTTTCACATGCACTGTGTGGATCTCAGTATCCATACCTAGGTTTGTCAGGGATGGAATAGGTTAGCCTTGTTCTCTCCCTCACCTCCCCTGGGAAGCCTGGGCATGTTTTCATTGCCTTAGGTGACATGGGTGAAAGATCAACTCAAAACTGAACATGGAGTTGTATCTAGGAGCAAGGGGCATCATTTACTTAACATTAAATAATAAATGTCCCACCTCTCCCCCCATCCAAAGCAAGATGCACAGACGACGCTGTCAAATGCTCGGAGGTCAGTGTGATGGCAGTGCACTCTAGTTCCATAGCTGCACGGAAAGAGTTCATTCATGATGAGCCCATCACCAGAGCTCTGCCACAGCTTGGCAGTAACAGGCTACACGTCAGAAATTCAAAGTGCCCTAGAGATCAGAGGTATACAAGATGCTTGAAACACCTTCTGTAAGGCCGAGCATAGATTGGATTTTAAGTAATCTCCAGAAACCTGAGAAGCCTCTCTCCCCTTCTCTGCCCAAATTTTATGCACAAAGTACTTGACCGAAAAGTGGGTCAGTGACCAGCCCTCAGGTCCCTGCAGTTTAGGTTCATGTTTATACAAACACTGCCCCTTCGGTAACTGTCGACACAGCATTAAATCCCCATGCTCTTGGGATGTGCTATCGCACACAAAATGCACTTCCAGGTGGGGTTAAAACCCCTTCTTATACTGAGGACAATTTCTTTATGAGAGGGCTGAACGTGAGCCTTAAACCCTGAAAATCTTCTTCAGAGTCATTACAATGGAAAATCAACTAGTCTTTAAAGAGCTATTGAAATTTGCCTATATTTAGGACAAGCCTCAAATCTAAGCTAAAATATCTATACCATACAATTAATTTATAGTTTAACCAAGTTTCAACAATGCTTGGCATCAGTTTGTGCATTTAATTTATAACAGTAATACATTTTATTTAAACTTTTAAAAATTCTTTTGCCCTTTTTTTTTCTTTTCCTAGCACACTGAAAACACCTGTCTATATAAAACTTACTACACTGGGAACAACACAGGTGGCAATGCAACATCTGGTATCTGTTGGATCGCTGACAACATGGGGCATGATGGGACATGAACAAACAACAAGGAGATGCCAGGAGGCTTTCCCTAAGGAAGGAACAGACTTTATCATTTGACTTTAATTTTGCACTCAGGGACTCTTAATTGGAAGAGGAGGGGCACACACCACAACACTGAATTGGGGAGGCGATGGAGAAGTGGAAGTGAATTGTCATTCCAGCTTTTTGTTCCTGTTGCAGGTTTATCTTCTTACTGATTAAATTGCTCATTAGCAGTTGTGTGCTCAGGGTTCTTCAACCTGGAAACTCACTCCTGTCAGAGATACAGTGTTCAGGGCAAGAACAACCTGGGTGCATACTGGGTGGGGGTGGTGAAGCCCTATAACCTCTGTGAAAGTGAGTGTTGAAAAAAGTAGAAAGCACCAACTACAATCACAATTTCTCCTTATTACTTATCTTTAACCTCTGATTCTTTACTCATTGTTAATCCAATTTGTCAGCTGAGTTAGGAAAAGCATGTTAATGAATCTGGGATTGAAACATTGGTAATGTTCGTCAAACAGACTATACATCATTATATATTTGCATTTTACAGATTTCAGCTGACTAAAATGTCTCTAAGATCTTTACAGATATGACTTCTTTGACACCTTAGACTTCTATTTGCACCTATTAAATATGAAACAGTTCCAAACATGTCTGAAGTGGTTAAGTTTTCTTGAATACAATTGCTAAACCCATGAACTATCTACTGCCATGCTGGTAGCGACTTTGTAAAGAGTCATAGTTGTAGACCTGTGACTTAGCAGGTTCAAGGGCAGATGGCAATCGTATGAACTAAGCTATTCAGCATTATGAATCAACTAAAACAATTTCTCTGGTGTTCAATAATGCTGAAAATTTGTTCATTTTACTCAGGAGTAGATGAAGGAATTGGGACAACTTCGTGATTAATGTATGCTGAACAAAATTAAAATGACAGTGCTGGCACTGTGACAGCAACTTAAACTATCACTTTTAGAATGAAATAGTGCACATTCATCATTTGTGCTACTTCATCTTGCTTCAATGTTTTATTCAGGACATAACATAGAAAGGTTCAATTTTCCAATTATAAGAAGATATCTCCAGACTGACCTGTTTGGATATCTCAATTTATGTTTCTCCTGATGTAGGTAACAAGGAAAACTATATAGGGAACATATCCTACATCTTCCTTTTCATTTTTTGTAATCTTGCTTTTCTATCTGCAAGACACTGCTGGGGTTAGACAAACATCTGCTGGGAATGACTTAAGCACAGCTGATGCTGCTTTAGGACAGAAGGATGGACTAGATGACCTCTTAAGGTCACACCTAGTCCCATTATCTTCTCTTTTTAAAGGGAATAACACTACAGGGAAATGACAGCACATACTGAAGATAGTTTCCCTGAGTAAAACCCAAACTACATGAAAATGTATTAGCAATCAATAATTATGTGCATGGAGCATGTATTTTCAGACAACCCATTCAATACGATCAACATAAAGCTATGACCCTAAAAGTTGTTTTTTTAAAAATACAGGAAAATAAAATGTGTTCTCTTTTGTGGTTATTTGTTCTCTCTTGTTTGTAATCTGAGCTAGCTTGATATTATTAAGGGAAAAATTCATACTGCAGGGGAATATTTAAAACAAAACATGCAAATGACAAAGCATGGAAGAACATTAGAGTTCCTCATAGTTTGTGTAGAGCTTAGGGCAGACAGAGTCATTTTACTAGGAATAATTGCTGCATGTAATTGACGATATGTTAAAAAAAAAGAAAATGCAGTCACCCAAAGGCCTAGCTGCATATGTATCTTGGAATATGCAAGTGTCCCATTGCACTCAAGAGTTAACGAAGGGAAATTTTCCCTTGTCTTAGAAGTTAAGCACACAATTAAGGATTTGCATGTTCAAGGCCTTAAGATACTGACCATATGAATGCTATCCTTCCAGTTACAACATCAAATAACAATGAGTTAAATCTTCATATGTCTAAACTGTTTGTTTTGCCTAAATAATTACTGAGAAATTGCTTGTTTGGAAGCCCATTGCAAATTTACTGATTCATTTTTAATACTTGTAGTTAACCTCTTCCACCTTCAGAATTTATTATGGCAAGTTCAAATTATCCTGGAACAATTTAAGAGCACTGCCCAGTTACTAAGATGTTTATTAGGACAGCACTGCCTGGTTTGTGTTTAGGGTGTGAAGCTACAAAGGGTGTTAAGAAATCGATGACTTAACGGTGCATCCACCATAAATACTTCTGGATTAACAGCCATACCCAATCTACCAGCCATTAACACTTGAAGTCATAACTTCCATTACTCTGTTTTGCCATCCACAGCAAACACAAGGGGACACAAGATAAAACCAGCAGCAGCTGGACAAAAGCTCTCTGGCGTTTACTATCTGGGGTGGGGCGGGGGGTGTGGAGGGTAGAGATGCCCAAAGATTTTAAGCCTACTTGGTAAACAACAAGAAATAATGATCCAACAATAGAAAATAACAGATAATTTAAAATTTCCTTTTCTTATTCCTTTGCTTTCCTTCTAAAACATGCAGTAGTTGTTGAAAAGACAGGCAGCCTTTCCAACCCAGTCACACTTGTGAGCGAAAAGCACCAAGTGCCAAAGCCTATGAAACCCAGAGGTCACATGCGGTTGCTATCCATACTGATGTAACTCAGAGCCTGAGTGATTATATTCCCTGGAGTATAACAGCCTGAAATCTGAGGATGAATTTAGAAGGCACTGAAGGGGACAAATGTACAGCCAGCTCTGCAGCCATGGCACATGTATAGCTGCTTCTCAAATGGTTCTGTTCTGTGTCCCCTGACACATGAGAGATCAGTGTCTACTTTTTGAGTTTACACATTTGGACACACTGTACTGGAGGACTTGAGTTAACTTAAAGAATCCCACACTTCAATCTGTCCCTAAGAGGTATTGAAAGTTAATTAGGATCATGGGAAATAATTTCCACATTCCCTTTAAAAAAAAAAAGTCAGAGTTTTAGAGGCAGAGCTAGTCACTATTTGAACTTTTCAGTAAACAAACACATGAGAAATCCATCATCGCTGAAGGGCTGCTAACAGCAGCCAGCTTCCCCCACCCTCCTTGTATATCTAAGCTTTCAGGAAAAAGTGAAGCAGGAATAATGATCTATATGATCCTCCTGGGAATTGTCCTCCCCGTCTCCCCCACCCCCAATCACTTTTCACTTTCTTCCATACATAGAATAAAATGCAGGGCTGCGATATTTTAAGTATGACTGAACTAAATTATTCTAACATTTAAAAAGTAAGCTGAACTACTGCTGCAGCAAGCAAACATGGCCAGATCTTCAGTTCCAGTTCCACAGCCGGCTCCTGGTCTCCATCCAAGATATCCGGAGAGTCAGCAGGAAGCATGGCACTGAGTGGATGGTCCCACAGGATGCGTGGCAGCTTCAGCTTGTCGTTCTGCAGTGGCTCTGTGGGTCCCACAGGATCTGTGCGCAGCACTCCAGGTGGGAGATCGGCCAAGTTCATCCTCGAAGAGTGCTTATTCCCCTGAACTGCTTCTGGGTGTGTACCTTTTAAATTGCTCTATCTCCTTCTTCCTAAACCTACAGGAAAAAATGCCTCTCCAGGGTAGATTTGTCCAGCTAAGGATTCCCCAGGCATTTTCCTCCATGTGTGCACCAGGAAAAAGGCATGGTTAGATCTCACGCAGACACCAATGCAAAGCCTGAGGCTTGCTAACTATTCTAGCTCTTCAGCATTTTTATTTCACACAGATTAATTGCTGACAGTGTTAATTTTCAGCATCCAGGAGTAGTGAGAAACAGGTAAAAAAATCTTGGACTGAGGGTATTTTAAAACAAGAGTCACAGATGTTTTGAATTCTAAAACACAAGAATTTAAAAGTGACTGAAACAATTTCTGAGAATTTGTGGAGGGTGGAAGAAAGCCACCCAGAAGACTGGAAAAAAGCAAACATGGTAGTTTTCCACACAAAGATACTCCATCCAAAGATGGCAGGTCATACACTCTTAAGACTGTAAGAGTTCACTTCAGGGTGGAAAAGATGTGTTCAAAGCGCCACATGAGAGCGAGTTAAAAATAAACAGCCTGGAATCTGAAACTTCAAAGATTTTCCGTTTATTGTCTTCGTTTCTATTTTGGCAGGATATAACTTAGAAGCCACCCAAAACAGGCATGTGCCAGCAGTTTCAGGAGTAAAGCTAAATAAAAAGTAATTGCCTGAGCTCCTGCCCATCTAACACCTTTCCTGAAACAAGAATCTCAGGAATCCCTTCAAGCTGACTCGTCCATATAACATTCATCTCACAAGAGCCATAATTTCGCACGCTGAGTGTAAAGCTGTTTTAGCCAGCTAGAATATAAGTCTGAGTGTTCTCGGTACTCACATTTTGAAAAGGAACCCCTCAAGTGCTGCAGCTATGCCATTTTTGAGCAATGCATTTTAAAAAATGCGCATTGGTCACAGGACAGTATAAAATGCTTATGCTAATATTAAAAAACAAAAAGCAAGACTGCACTTGCTGCAGCCAAACCACAAATATTCAAAACCCAAGATAAGAGACCACACCCCACAGCCTCCATTACTACCACTGGCCCATTCTGACACCAGTTTGGACAGATTAATGTGCTGGGTGGGTGACAGCGTAGCCTTGGGTTAATTAGCTGTACTCAGTCCATTGTTTCAAACCACATCAGTGTGTAACTACTTGCTTCTTCACTTAACACGGTCTTCCAAAAGGCCACATGCAAGAATTGCTGACGCTAATGTAAACCATCACACACCGCACCTCAGCTCCAGTGTTTCTTATTTTCCCATTCATGCTTAATACTCCTATACATGCTCATAGCTGGAGCCTGAACTTGTGCCTCCACTAAAATTCAGACCCACAGAGAGAAAATTATCTGGCCCACTTCCTTATCGGATGACTTCTGGCTTCAGATCAGACTCTATTAACCAGTTATTTCTACCATCACTACAGTAGGAAGAAGAGAGATACTTGCTACTTCGAGATGAAAAAATAAATATTTTTAAAAGCTGCCGTTCTGAGACCTACAGTATGCCAAAGCATCATTACAAAGAATGGCAGGTTTTGAAAAAGAATAGCATGGATACAATAATGTGAGGGTTAAATTCTGCTACACCAAAGTCACCAAACGAAAGAACAGAACTGGGTTATAAGTTTTGCAACACATTTAGTAGATTTCTGCATTCTCAAAGGAGACTCCACCAGTAAGACAGGCCATTCCTTGTTGTGTTAAAAGGCATGGTGAGGTCGTTAGCCAGGACTTTGTAGCTTTGTTTCCCACAAAGGCCATTTTTGATGGCAGGACCTCCCAACTTTGCCCACAGGTTGAAGATACAAAGGTCCGCCCATATGAAGACGCAAGACCGATGGAAATTTTACAAGTCTCAGGTCAAATATTCAGGTGATGAAGCTCTGAGAAGTTTAGCACATCCTTCCAGTACCAGCAGTGACACAGATCTGTCTGTGGGATGTATTAAATGGTTTCTGATATCTGAGTGACTAGAGAAACTTGAAGCTGACACTTTCTTCTTCACACCACCAAAACCCCCCCAAATATTTTCATCCCTAGCTTTCCTTTTCGTTCCTAGCTCTGCCTGCACATGCATTTCATCAAGAAAGGTTTTCACCAGATGACTGGGTGAGAGCAACAAAACCCCACTGCATGGATGAATACAGCTTCATTCCTGGCTGCTTGGTATGATTTTGCCACCTACTATTTTCTTCTTGAAGACAGAAGTAAAGGGAGGTATTGCTGACCAGCATAAAACAAACTGCCCTCCCCCAAAGTCCCCTCCTTGTCTGTATATATTTTGAACTTTAAAAATGAACCAAACATCACAGAAGTGATGGAGAGCTATTTCCTCAGGGCTCTTCGGTAGGGTCCTGCTGATTTCATGTACCTGAGTTCCTTACATTTCCACAAAGGAATGGAGCAAGAATGTTGGAAAGTTTTAAGTCTCTGCATACTTCTTGCTGCTTTCTGGCAACATGTAAGAGTCTTTTACTCTTTAATGTGCTACATTGTGCACATCCTATACCCATTTTGCAGGTGCAGCAAATTAAATTCAGAGAGATCATTTGCTTTGATAAGGTTCACTCCTAAGAGTTAGTATTCGGTCAGGGACTTGAAAGCACATTTTCCATTTTGAGCGTTTCATAGTGGTCTTATGCCAACCAGTTTCCTGGTAGCTAGTTGGAAGGTCTGTATAAGCAGCCATTGGAGAAAGTTGTGTATATGTCTTCCTTAAAACACGGACAAGAAAGTAATTGTACAGAGATGCCTTCTGAGAAACAAGAAGAGAATATACAATTTAAGACCTCTGAGGTGAGTTCTTCTGCTGCTTCATTCACAGGATAGAGGCAGTATATAAGGCAGGTCTTAGCAGTTGGCAGAAACACTGTATTAGGTGGATGCTGGTACAAATGTTGTCAGTCAGAAGGTGTACAGGTGTTGCAGTTCTAAGTACACAGACTAATACCTGACATTTTGCAGTTTCACAAACAGCTCTAATTTGCAGGAATGTTAGTCATGATGGGCCTACTATAAAATTCAGCAGTTAGTAATACTCATCATTTCCTCTCTAACCTTTTCCCCCTTCCCATAATATAACCTGCATACTGATAAGAATAGCAGAAAATGAATATTTTACTGTCACAAATCAGAATGCATCAAGTTTTAAGTAGCTTACAAGAAATGTATATTTTCCTCAGCTAGGGCAGCATGATCACTCACCATTACACACACATACAATATAGTGATTATGCACAATATTGTCGAGAGAAACTAGAAGCTAGAGGATACATGTAGTATTTGTTAACTGAAATAGCAAACAAACAAAATATACATCTAAAATTCTCACCCTGTCCAAGTTTACATCATAGAATCATCATAGAATCACAGAACGGTTTGGGTTGGAAGGGACCTTAAAGATCATCTAGTTCCAACCCCCCTGCCATGGGCCGGGACACCTTCCACTAGACCAGGTTGCTCAAAGCCCCAACCAACCTGGCCTTGAACACTGCCAGGGAGGGGGCAGTCACAGCTTCTCTGGGCAACCTGTGCCAGTGTCTCACTACCCTCACGGTATAGAATTTCTTCCCAATATCTAATCTAAATCTACCCTCTTTCAGTTTAAAACTGTTACCCCTTGTCCTGTCACTACATGCCCTTGTAAAAAAGTCCTTCTCCAGCTTTCTTGTAGGCGATCACAACTCCAAACTCATTTTTTTTCTAACTAGTGTGAAAGACATCTATGGCTTTCCTCATTTGACGTGAAAATGGAGAGACACTCTCAAAGACATGAGGAAGTCATCCAAGGAACATCTGTTTCGTGTCTAGACCTGGTGCTAGATAGTAAAGTGATGCCACACTAGAAAAGAAATAGTCATACATCTCTAGGAAAGAAGAGCAACCTTTCAGCACTTTAAACTTCAAGCCTAAATACCTTTATCATTGTAAATTGACTTTGCAGTCTTAGTCTTGCTCAGACTTTATTATTTTTGGTAGATAATTAAGAAGTGCTAGTGGCAGTCAGAAGAAATATAATTAATAGTAAATATCTTCCTGCATGTGTACTGAAGTACGACAACCTACTGAACTGTAAGAGCTTCATAGCACCGCCAAACTGTCCCTTCCAGAAAGTAATCTGCTTTTTCTTGGTAAATCTTTTTAGATTATGTCATGTCTCTAAGTTTCCCTGAAATTTCCCTGATGTGGGCAATTATGATCTTACTTAATACCTGCATTTGGACTTAAACTGCCACAAACTGTTGCGTGACATCAATAATTTGAGAGGAGAATAGAATAGAATAGAATAGAATAGAATAGAATAGAATAGAATAGAAGAGTAGAATAGAATAGAGTAGAGTAGAATAGAATAGAATAGAATAGAATAGAATAGAATAGAATAGAATAGAATAGAATAGAATAGAATATTGGAAGGGACCTACCATGATCATCTAGTCCAACTACCTGACCACTTCAAGGCTGACCAAAAGTTAAAGCATGTTACTAAGGGCACTGTCCAAATGCCTCTTAAACACTGACAGGCTTGGGGCATTAACCACCTCTCTAGGAAGCCTGTTCCAGTGTTTGACTACCCTCTCAGTAAAGAAATACTTAAGCTTCATAATTTCTTACTAAAAAAGGGAGAAGAAGAGTTTACTGCCTGAGACAGCATTAACTTAACAGCATTTGAAATATTTTACTTGACAACTGTTTGTTCTTGTTTTTCGTTTCTCAAGTTTACATCTTTCAAAAACAGTGGCAATCAGAAATGGTAGCCAGGGTTGGTGGAAACAGAAAAAGGCCCAAATCACACATACTTCACTTGAAAAGGATGAGGCAAATCTTTCTGCAGTGAATCCTCCAATCTTAAAGAAATTTCATGAAAACACTTAAAAAGGTGCTCACAGCCTAAAAATCCTACTCATTTATCAGCAAGTTACTGCTGCTCCTTCTAAGTTGTATCTGTCATTCTATCCCAGGTAACATTGATGATCTGGAAAGTATTCAGCCCCATGTTAAAATCACGCTGGTACTAGGTAATTTCTTCATTTCAACAGAGGAAAACCCTAGTAGCATGAGAAAATTCCAGTATTCAAGTAAAAAGTATCAATGCTTCAGACAATATATTCCCTTTGGGATATTTAATAAAATCTAGATTACGTTACCTTCTGCCATCCTTAATAGCACCGAGGAATACCTTAACTCTGAAAGTAGTCCTATTTATTTAATTAGGTGAATTTTAAGACATTTAGAAGAGTGTATATTAGCTGGGTTGGTACTTCTTAGTAGGATTGTTATGCAGAGCTGAGCATGGCATTTTGCAATTGTTTACAGTCCCATCTTACTTCACAGTCATATATAACTACAAATGACACTTCAATGTTTCTCTGTCTCAGATGAGAGTTTATTAGTATGAGCAAAAAGCATAGGAGTTTAGGTCAAGGGTTACTACAACAGCTGGAGTCTTGTTTATAGCTATGCAGTAAGGCGAGAAAGTCAGTTTGGTAAACAGTAAGTAGCCTTATTTTGTCAGGTTATTTTGAATACTGCATCATCATCATTCATCAGGATGACAGATTTTGAAAATCAGTTACATAAGAAGAGAAACTTAATGAACAGTCCCCAGCTATCAACAGCAGCCAGGCTTCAATTCTATTCACAGGAAGAAACATGATTTCTTACCTTGTAGGTCCTGGAATTGATGGGGATATGCTCTCAGCCAGTTGCACAGCAGTAGGAAGAAGATCTGAGATGTCCTGACCTCCAGATCTTTCTGTGCTGTTTTCCTGAGGGTTGCTTTTTAAACCGTGCCCATTGCCAGGAGGTTGGCTTAATTCTGAATCTTGTGGAGGGCTCTAGAATGAAAAAAAAAGAACAATTTAAATAACTACTGCTATTTTGGAGAATACATAAGCTTAAGGAGTTTTGGTCTGCCCACTGACGGACAACTTCTGTGGTACATTTCACTACTTAGACGGAACTTGCAGGTTCCAAAGCCAAGACTTTTTTTTCTTAATGACAGAAAACCAGAAGGAAGTGGTTGAACCAAAAATAAATACTAGGAAAAGAAGAAGGAGGGAAGAATGCAACAATTGTTCTAAAGCAGCCAGGGCATTTACTGACCCAAGGAGGGTACCACCTTCTCTTTTTCCAAGCATGGCAAATGCTTCTTTGCCAAGAAAGTTTAAAATGAGAAAGGATGGAAACAGGCTTTAAACTTTGACACTCAAAATATTAACAGTACCTTTGGAGTCAAGTTAGAGATAAAGCCCGTGTCAAGACCCAGCACTTGAATCCAAGTCCAGATTCTTTTCCTCCCACTTCGACAAAACTCAGAATGCCTCTGAAGTGAAATGCAGGGCCTGATTCTTCACCAGGCTGCCTTTCTATAATAACAGCTACAGGAAATTCTGCAGTTTCTGTAGTAATAGCTACAGAAATGCTATTACACAAATGTGGTAATGCTGCATCACCTCTTCTCAAAGGTAAATATTTACCCAGGATCTTCACCCGTGGAGACATGCCTTTACATGAGTGGGGGTTTTTTTGTTTTGTTTTGTTTCTATTGCAAACTGGTTTTGCTCCAGGGAGGAAGAGAGTCCTGTGCAAGTGCCAGGGCTGTGACCTGTGGTGTGCCTGCAAATCTCTGGGGTTCTACAACACCCCTATGGGGCTGCTTACAACAGGTAGTGGCACCTTCCTGCTGATTTTTTTTGGCAGAAGTACCTTTAGAAGGCAAAGAAGAGCTGGTAAGAGCTGCTTGGAACAGTAGCTGAGGATATTCTTCAAGTACAACAAAAGAACTGGAGAGAAACAATTAAATGTAAAGCAAAAATGATGTCTGAATGAAGAAGCTCCATTTCAAATCCTCTGGCACATCAAGCAATAGTGAAAGAGAAGGAAAACTGCTTCATTAGGTCACCCTCAACATGCAGTCACTGTTGTTTTAATTCTTAACTGCAATTGTAAAAAGCCTAAGGCACACTTAACGTAAGGACACATAAGCGTATGTACTGACAACAGGAGAACCACTTTAGAGTAATGTCATAGATCAAAAGCACAGTACACAATTCCAACTAATCTCTTGGGGTATTTTACTCTCAGTTTTTAGGTTTGTTTTGTTCTAGAAGTAGTCAATAAATTGCAGAAAGCTATTGTTTACAAAATGACACTTCTCTGTGTGAACATGGTGTGCTCTCACACACCCAAAGGCTCGTCGTGATCAGAGCCAGGAATGAGAGACACCCAGTGGACAAGCAAAGCCCATGTAGTGAGCAATTGAAAAGGTCAGGGCATGCTGAAAATATAAAAAGACTTCCTTTAGAGTTAAGGCAAATTTGATTAACTCTCATATCCTCTGCCTTTCCCTGGAGGAACCCCTTCACTACAGCTTTGCAGAAGTCTCCTTTATCACACTGCTTTCCGCTGGGATAGACCAAGGGCTCTTGGTTTCATGATTATTAAGCACTTACCCAGCATGTGCTGACATCTGGCATTTGGAATATTTATCTAAGTATATATGTTGGCCCCAAACCCACAGTATACCGCAAAAAAATACTGGAACATCAAGATCTATACATGGAAATTTTTTTCTTCCAGCCAGAAAAAAAAAAGAAAGTAAAAATAGAGCTTAGTTAGCTTACAGAGCTCTGTTTTGCTTTTGGTGCTATGTTTTGGGCAGCCTTGCTTTTGTTTGCATGAGAAAGTTTGCATGGCGAATTTATTTCAGCATGCATACACCTGTGCAGAGAGAAAGAACTATGAAAAAATGCGTTATTAAATTAATTATCAGGAAAAAAAACCAAACCAAAACAGTGACTTCTGGGGCCATATGTGATCATGCTGGAGCACGTCCATGGCCCAGTCATCTCTCACAGACCATCACTACACCCACACCCCAGAGCCTACCCCACTTGCCAGTCAGCATTTAGAAAACACAGCAAGCCAAGGTGAGGGTATTTATATCTTGGCAGAAGAGGAACTCCTTCAGCTAGGTGGGCCCAACCCCACGGAGAGTCAGTTTTCAGAGCATGCCCTGACCTTGACCCACCATGGAAGCAGGAGAAGAGCAAGGCAGCAGGTTGGTAAACTCACAACAAGCCATGCGAGGCAGCCACGGTGCCATGCTCTTACTTAGTCAACGTATCATGTCTTATTGCGAGAGCTACAGCTGGGTCAGTCTGGGAGGTGGGCCACAAACAAATGCCTCACAAAAGCAGCCAAATGAACAATAATTTTCAGGCCATTTGCAGACAAAAATGACCTCCTTTCCCTTCCCAGAAGGGCAGGGAGGGTAGGGAGAACCACACCAACAACTCCAAGAAATTAGGCCAATTTACAAATTTGTCCAGATGCCTCGAGCAGTTGGCAAGAGCAGTGAGAACTAATTCTTTATTTTCCCTCCTTTCTACTACCACCATCTCAAATTTTCTTTCTGTGAGGAATACCTCACAGCTCTCTTCAGAAGACGAAGAGCTGCATGTTTTGTCTCCTTCTTCTAAAGCCTCTGTCATCTTCCATGGCAGAAAGGAACATGGCAAAGAATTAAGTTATTAACCTACTGCACTCTTAGTACCCACACATTGCTTCTAATTAATCTCTCTTTCATAAGATCAACCACTTAACTCAAAAGGCTCCTTAGGTTACAAACCTCTGTTCTACTGGCCTGCAGTAGTCCCACTTTTGGAGCCACAGCATAATAGGGATGCCTCCTGCACACAAATCTCTAAAGGAAAACTCTATGCAGACAACCAGTATCCTTTGGATTGACAACCAGAGCCATGAATCCCACAATAACCTATAGTTAATCATGAACATGGCCTCAGTTATGGCACTAGAAAGAAATACTACTCATCAGCCTGTCATATAATAAATCCAACAGCGCATTGCTACCAAAGCTCAAATAGCACTAACAAATACAAGGAGACCTAAAACTGTCGTTACTTCTCGTAGGTGCTTAAAAGCCAGCAGTATAATAATTCCAGGACAGTTTGAAATCGTAACCATAGGATGGAGTCAGGGTAATTTGTCATTGACTCCCTGAGTCTGACACTTCACAGAACACTTTGGGGCCAGAATATTTTTGGTAGAAATTTGCTGGATTTTACTTTTACTATTCATCTCCGTAATTCACAAGTTAACTACATAATATAGACATTTATGTGCTTGCTATACCTGAACACCTCATCTCATCCAAACTAGGATATTTCCATATTAGACACAGAGAAGGGCCCATGTCCCAGTGATTTTATCAGCTGTTACACCAAGTCTTAATATCTAAACAAAAACACACTGGGAGGGGCAGATTGAGAAGGCAAGGAGAATGATCACAGCAAAACAGGTTAGTTATGTGCACTGTTTTGAAGACTACTTTTAACATGTTCCATAGGTTGTTTGGGGTTGGTGAGGTTTTTTGTTTGTTTGGTTGGTTGGTTTTGACTTTTATGTTTTTAAATAGTTTTGTGCTTTCAGAGATTTAATGTTTAAGATATTATAGTCCGTCTCCCAGTTATCCCTAAGCAACTGTCACTGGCCACAGAAAAACCTGACTCTTTTTCTTCCAGTTCTGAACATGACCAAATTTAAGATATATTAAAACAATTTTTGCAACATAGCTCCTGTTGGAGCAGAGAGGAGTTTGAATGGTTGATACCCTTCTTTTTTCTTTCCAGGCTGTCAAGTGTTTGAATGATCAAAAAGAAAAGCTGCCCTCTTACCTAGTCAGGCAAGAGCACTCATGGCCAGGAAAGTGTGTTTTCAAAAGAAGCTCAAAGGAGGATTTTAACAATAATCTAAAATAAATTTTAATGTAGATATTTAAATGTATAAGGAACTGCTAATATTCCAAAACACAGGAAAGCTTTATATATTGGTCTTCTACATTTAATGTAATTTAATAATCTCAAAAGAACATGCTCTGTGAATCTATGCCAGCCAGCAGAAAAACATCATTCAATTTTTCTATCAAGTTTTTCAAATTTAAGCTAGTTATGCAAATTAGATGCTGAACTAGCTTTCTAGAGCATGCTTTTTTATTTTTAATTAACATCTGTGAAAACAATTAGAAAGACTATGTTTTCTTCAAAAATATCATCAGAAAGCTGCTGTTAAATAAATTACTTTTGAGGTTTCAACACGTACAGTCTCTGAAGTGATTTACTACAGAAGCTTGCAGCTAAATTTGCTCTATATTTGTTTCAAATGTAGCATACTCCTTTTTGATTCTGAAATTATAAAAAGTTACTTAATTGAAAGACTTAAAGAAATAACCATATTAAAAATCAGAATACAGAAGTTCTCAGCAGTTTTCTGTTTAAGTCTAGGATAATTAAAAAAACCCAACAACAAACAAACCAAGTTTGTCACAGAGTATACAAACAACAGAAGGAAAACTGAACAGCCTATACTTTTTTTTCCTTTAAGTGTACTATTTAAATGAATAAAATGATTCTCCTGCAATATGAAATGTAATTTACATTAAAACTTTCCACAAGCATTGGACTCTGCAATAACACAAAGTAAATCTACAGGATCACTTTATTTTCCTGATGACTTTGAACAGGAGCTTAAAAGTTAAAAAAAAAAAAAAAAAGAAAGAGAACTCCATTAACAGTGTAGCCAAAAGGATTATGTGCTCTGCTGTACTCTGGCTAAAGCTATCATACCAGAAAGAAATTCCTTTAATGCTACATGGGAGCCTGTTCACAGCTCAGCTCCCAAAACACGGACTCTCCCCTCCTCGTTCAAAGCCATAGCAACTGCATTAGGCACTGCCACAGCCGTGTGTTACAGCAACTCGAGAAGCCTCGTGTTTCCCAACAAGCCACCAGGCTCCTGATCACAAAGCACAAACCAGGTCTGGTTTTAAAACCTAACAACATTCACACTCAAACCCCTCCAAATAAGTGAACTTCCCTTGATTCCCCTTTGTCTCAATAAAAGTTGTTTCCTTTTACATCTGTCCTCTGCAACATTCCTCCATTATACACACATCCTTTTATAGCAGTTGCTGGAACATGCCATAGCTCTGACTAGCTCAAAGTAATCTTTGAGCAGTTACATTAAGTTTCCATTCCCACCAGCTCCCTCTGGTTACTAGGGGGGAAGCTGGAACAAGCTTTTACAAGTCTCAATCAATAAACCAGAACTTACCTTTTATTTTTCTCCATGTCTTCCATTACAAGTGGCTTTTTTTTAATAGGTTTTTTTAAAGTCTGCCTGCTAGAACTGTTGGTTGTTTGCTCCCAGCCACCACCTCCTCCGCGGGGACAGGGATCAGGCTGCGGCAGCGCAGGTGAACGCTGGGACGCAGAGCAAAGGTCGGCCCCGCAGCGCCTGGGCTCCTGTTTCAGGATCAATCACCAAGCTGACCTCATCGGGAGGATGGACACATGGTCCCAGTTAGGGACAGCGGGCCACACACCTCATCAGCCCAACGGCTCGCACGTGTGTGGCTGAGCAGGCTCGCACCAAGCAGAAGAGCGTGCACATGGTGCTCTTTGGAAAGGCTGCCCTGCGATGCTTTGCAGCGATTGCAGGACTGGCTGCAGAGAAAGGGAGCGAAAAGTTGTTCACCCACAGCCTTAATCAACAGGATGTTCCTCCTTACTCTTGTTCAGCATTAAATCCATACCTTGAGAACGGACCTGAGACACCAGAAAATGGCTTGCTGCAATTCTTAAGACAATCAGTTCACAGTTCCTGAATGAGTCTGCCTAGTACCCTGCTACCGTCTAGAAATCAATACCCATGAAATATGAATAACCCAGTCTATGTCAGAAAAGTGGACAGAAGAACAACAGTTTTAAAGGTTACATTTTTCTATAAACAGAATTGTACAGATCACATGGTTGGGAAATCATATTTTTAAAATGGCTGTTGCAATTTTTTAAGACAGAGCAGGTTTTAGCAGCTACTTTTTTGGCTCTTCTGTTTTTTTTTTCCTTGCTGTTCTGCAGGTACAGTAACTGAGTAGTAAATTAGATTTTTCAGTCTTTATATCCTTGGAGAACCATTGTTTCTCTATTGTTTGGAGAAATGGCACCAAAATAGATAAAAATTAGCTAATGAATGGGTATTGCTTTAACAATCAGAACTTTTCAATCCAGTCAGCAAACACTGGTCAGCAAAACTACTGATCACAGGAGAGTAACAAATTGGTACCTGACATATGGGGTCAAGCTTGAACTCCACGTGACAGTCAAGATGTGAAGAATTACACTAAAACTTGGTTTTGTCACATTGAAGGGAGCTACATTTTAATAAACAACTTGTGCAGCAATCTGCATTACTCAGTGCCTGCCCCTTGCTGAGGGTGGCTGGACTACAGCAGTTTAGAGAGGGGGATGACCATCACGACCACTACTTGCTTTTTTGCCCAAACATCATGACCACTTAATTAGTTGGATGTAATTATGACATGATCAGATGCGAAAAGCAGACTCTTTCTTTAAGGGAGATTCCATACAGAATTTTGCAATTACAGTAGATTTTTTTTAATCAGTAATGGTGTAATTTGCTATTGCTTCTGGCTTGGCTTACGTGTCTCTCACAGGAGTAGAATTTTAAGTTCATGCCTTTTCTAACTAAAATCCTCAGAGGGTCAGGAATGCAAAAATTGGCATTTGGTAGAAGTCTCATTTAATCTGCTTCTTACAAATACAAGAAGCAAAGCAAAGTGTGATACGGTAACAACGGTATTTGAAAAACTCTGCTTACAACATTCTATGGTAAGTACCTACGACCTTTTCTTAGAGAAAAAGGGTTGCTTTCCCTCCTGAGAAATACCTACTGAAATGACTCTGTCTGCAAACATAAAAATAAACAGTGTGGGGATTGTGTGTGTGTATACATATATATTTTTATATAGTCACCATCTCATCCTTGGTTTTGCATTCTTCACAGAATACACGACTTCCTCTCTGCTACAGCAAGAGCAATTCAAATCTTCAGGCTTCATTGTTCGTGTTTATGACCCTTCCAATCCACTGAGGGCACTAAACTGTTTATCTTCAGATCCTTGTAATGTCAACATAAGTGTCTTCTCAAGAACTTGCTGATATGTTTGAGCCTTAGTCTGTTTGAACGTACGTAGCATGAGTCTGCCCTGGGCCAAATGAAGCATAGCTATATAACTGGCTTCATGGTTCTTCTTAACCTAATCTTTCCATCTCTTTATGTGATCTATGTTCTGCAGGCAAAGGAAAATTCATAGTTATCCTTGTAACTCCACTAGACTTGCTGCAGCTTCTTATTTTCCTTTATCCCTTTCCTGACAGTTGGATGAAGACCTGATGAGTACATAGATGATTTTCTTAAGGATGGCAGGTGCATGAGAGATAGCAGGAGAGAGAGAGAATAGAGTTGTTGATCTTGAGAAAAAAATCTTCACCACATAACTTGCAATTTCCAGTTAATATAATTTTAGCTAAAGCAGCTTTCTAATGAGTGGTTCTTAGCAGCCTAACAATGAAACACTTGAGAAGATGCTGTTAGATTTATACAAAATACTACTGGGAAAATCTTCTCCAAGCTGACATCTAAACTGTTGTGCTCCCCAGCCGATAGCGTTTGTTTGCCTAGTAATTTCTAACTACCCAAAGCTGTGGAAAATGTAGGTCCAACATTTTCACCCTATTTCTAAATGGAGAAATGTGGTAAATAATTATAGAGGTTCTTTATAAATATAATTTTTTTTTCCTTTTCATCTGTACCCATAAATGTACATTTCCCATCAGAAATGGTGGTGGCTTTACAGATGCGAAGAAAGCTTTAACCATTAATTCAGAAGAGAAGGAATAGTCTTCCACCTTCCTTCTCACTATGCTTTCAAATTAAGAATCCCATCATAACTTTGAACCTTTATTCTTCTTTCATCCTCCCTCCTTCATTCACAGGGAAGATGAGAACAAGTATAATTATTCATTGCAGTGAGAAGTGTCCCAGAATTTGCTGCATTTGCATAAATGGATGTAGAATTCTCTGAAAACAATGTTCTTTTTGTGTAAACTCGAACAAATACTTGGCATTACTCACCGTAGAATATTGGACCAGTAGTAATTATCATTAGAAGTAAGCATTAATGAATACGGTGGCCAGAGGCATGCTAGAACTACATAAGCATCAGTAATGGGCTTGTTGGCCCAGGGCCAACTGCCATCGATACCCTGTTGTGGGCAAATGTTGACTGAAAGGATGTGGAGCAGTGCTGCTGGCCTGTGCACTCCTGATGTGCAACAGATGAAATGGAAGGAGAAATGAAAGAAAATAATAATTTAGAGAATAAAAGTGGTGAATCATGTGAACACAACAAACGCAGAGAAAAGCCCGTGCAGGGTAACAGCACACCTCATTAAAATGCTATAGGCAAAATTATTATGCAGAAAATTGGGAATGTATTTTTGTTCCCAACTGAATATAAACAATGGAATGTATACAGATGTTATTGCACTATCCAAAAAGTATGTAAACACACAGTATGAGCACCAGACCTCAGAGGAATCTGTCCAGTTATCATCTGTGGGAATGGAGACTGAAGGCTGGGAAGCTGCTAATGTGCCCAGTGCATTCTCTGTTGATCCCCAT
This sequence comes from Nyctibius grandis, assembly GCF_013368605.1. Lineage (NCBI taxonomy): Eukaryota > Metazoa > Chordata > Aves > Nyctibiiformes > Nyctibiidae > Nyctibius > Nyctibius grandis. The sequence goes on along the minus strand of NC_090661.1, from coordinate 99,959,447 downwards.
AATACTGGGCTCTGAAAGAAGAACCATGCCAATGAACTAGATCCATCATTTCACATAGGCATAAGAAAGTTGAAATATGGAGAAAGTAATAATGCAAAATATTAACTGCAGAATATGCAGCAGTCAAGATTCGTTCATAACAATTAAAAGGAGAAACCCTAGCAGGAACACAGCATGACACTTCAGACAAACAGACTCCTCAGAAGTTATGGTCCCTCTGGCAAGGATGCATGTGTTGCCTATCTTACATGTTTCACAGTGAAAAACAAGCAAGAGCAAAAAAGATAGCCACACATTAAATTTTATGTTTAAAGAGAAATGGACAATAACATAGATGTGGAATAACCAGCTTCGTTTGGTGATTTACTTATTCCGAAAACAAGGAAGAAGAAAGGATAAAGAAAAATATATAGAAACAACTTATGTGGTAACTGACTTTGAAATTCCTTCTTCAACTGTGGGGCTAGAATTTCAATTCAGCAGCAGTTTTCACCTTCAAAGAGCTTTACAATTACTTGGTAACTTTGACTTTTCTGTAATCATGAGAAAGGCTGTGAAACATGACAGCTATCCTCCTCAGAAGTCTGAGTGGCAAGAATCAAAAACCTGAGTTAAAATTATGTCATATTAGAAAATCCAGCCTATTCAAGCTTTAGAAAATTCTGTGCTCATGTTTCCAGTGATAGAGAACCCCTATTTTTCACATCCTCCACCCACCTCTTTGAAATGAAACCAAAGATGTTCCTGGTAATAGCATAATTCTAGTAGATGGGAGACCATGATAAAAAACAGTCACAAAAGTCAATAATAGTGGAGTGGGAGTCGGCTTCTTCTCCCAGGCAACTAGTGATAGGACAAGGGGACATAGCCTCAAGCTTCACCAGGGGAGGTTCAGGTTGGACATCAGGAAGAATTTCTTCTCAGAAAGGGTCATTAGACATTGGAATGGGCTGCCCAGGGAGGTGGTGGGGTCACCATCTCTGGATGTGTTTAAGAAAAGACTGGACATGGCACTTAGTGCCACGGTCTAGTTGACTTGGTGGTGTCAGGGCAATGGCTGGACTCAATGATCCCAGAGGTCTCTTCCAACCTGATTGATTCTGTGATTCTGTGATTCTGTAATAATCCTGTAACGTACAGTCACTCTGCAAGCTGGTCCCTGAGTTAACTGCGCGAACCCCTGGAGTAGTGTGGACAAGGCTGGGCTGCAGAGCTGGTACGCTGGGCTCACACTCCTTCACACAGACCACGTGCCTCACACCGTCAGACATTTTAGATAGCAGATTTGTTGGTCCTAGTCATCTTGGTTTCACTTGCAAGTGTGGTTTTATTAGCTGGCATCTGAGCCCATACTATCGAGGTCTAGGGCTGAGGAAGTGCACAGATACATCAGTCTCTATGAAACTATGAGCCTTTTCTTTTTATTACAGCCACATAGATGATTTTTGAACATTTGTCTGTCCAGAAAAGTCAGGGAAAAGTCTGAGGACAGATCTTGCCATTCCTCTATACTAGCCAGTGCATTTGGATGGATGAAGAAAGATGTGTCTAATGGGCAGCACAATGGCTGAGACCTTCTACAGCTCCATAAACCGTGGTACTTTTCACAGCTTCCCATTAACCAATACCTCCTTTACTTCCCCTGTATTTTCCCTGCTAAAGGCTGGATCTCAAGGGTCAAACTGGGCCAAAATATCTGTTTTTTCTAGATCGTTTCTTTTTCAATTTAAACACTTTTCTCTTCATGTGGAGTTTCGCTTTTCAAGGAAAATGCGTCTTAAAAATCACTTATATTTAATTCAGCATAAGCCCAAGCTGTGCCACTGACAGAGTCCCTTGTTTGGAAGCAAGCTTTGCCATTCTAATAGGGCAGGGCACCAACCTCAAATCTCTCAGTGATTTGGACTTTGTGTACTGTTACAGGAAAACAGAACATGGTTAGTATATGCAAAATCACTTTGTTAAATATAATGCTGGCCCCAGCCTTGTTTTATCTAAGCATTATCTTTGCCCATTTCTACTAAATTTATATTGTATTTTCCTCAGAGACTAGACTTTACAAGACAGGTTGGGTATTTACTCTTTCTCTGAGTGCCTACTACGTTCTTCATAGTAGCACATTTATTCCACAGATCTTCCCTCTTATTAAATAAGTTCTAAACTTAGCACAGGCTCTCCAATCTTTAATGCAAACCACGTGTACGGCTTCCAAGTGACTCAGCTGAGAGCTAGAGCTGGGCAATAGTGTTCTCTGATAAACACATAAACAAAAACAACAACTCATGTCAATTGGTACGGAGTATAAGAACACCCACTGAGCTATTTTAATTGTGTTAGAGTTGGAAGGAAAGGCAGCATGCAAAGGGGGTCAAATGCAGGCTGTTTCTCTAAAGCATAAATTGCTACCAAAAAAAAAAGTTAAAAGAAACCAGATTTTTTTTTTACAACTTGCTGAAAACTTAAATGTAGCTGCCTTGCAAATTTGCAGTCAGTGTCAAAAAACCCAAAAGCCAGAAGCAGATGCATGAGAAAAAGCACAGCCAAGCCTGATGCTAACATTTTGAAATGCACACCATGCAAACCAGTCTCATCATCCAGTACCTGCTGTGTTCCTTGGCTTGGTGGTATAAGGATGACTTTATTTGCATTGGGAACTTCTGACTAAAAAATTAACATATTTAAACGTTTCAGTGGCTGTATGAAAGTTCACTATTCATTAAGCAATACTTTTTCAATAGCTGTACAGCAGCTTAAGTGTCTTTTAAGATGTTGTTACTACTTCTTGTTATTTCTCTGTTAATAGTGACTGAATAGACTTGGAACTGGAAGCAAAATGAACCCTAATGCATTTTATAATCTACCATAACATGAGAAGAAGAAAGGATGAAACACGTCCTGGTATTTTAACTGTTGAAACTAATGAATTACAACTTTTATCCAAGCTTATATTAGCATACTAACTTCTAACGTAACTGTACACCACTAGCCATAGCATATGGGTTTCCTTCATTTCAAGAATTTAAAAATAAATCACCAAACACCAACATGCGTTAACAACGCACCCTTCTAAAACAGGTGTAAATTCCTGGATCAGCACACTTATGTTGCAAGGTGATTTCTGACCAAGGAAAGGCTACTGTGTGTCAGGGCTCTAAGGGCACCATAGCCATTGCCTGGCTCCCAGAGCCTCCCCCACCCTGCCCATTGCCCAGGACCCTATTTTGGTTCCCCCAGGGATGTCATGCCCAGCAATGCCATAGGATGTTGGTCTCCTGCTCCACCATCGTCCTGCCCTGCCTGACCATCAGCCCTGCTGAGCCAGGCTGACCCACAGGCTGAAATCCTGGACCCATCCTGGCCTGTCCCTTTGTCCAGGGATGTGCCCAATGCCTGGAGCTGGGGCTGCGCCCAGCTGTCCTGGTCCCTGGCTGGGGAGGTGGGATGAGCCAGCTCTGCTCACCCTGTGGGGACCCTTGCAGCTCCCGTCCCCCAGGGAGCAACGGCTGCACAGTGCCCTGATGCTATGTAGCAGTGTCACTGCCAAAGAAACAAACAAACAAACAAAAGTTGCCTTCAATTACCACTAATGACACTGAAATAGGAGTGTAACTGGGAGCAGAAGATAAATGTGGGGTAAGTGGCCCATGAAACCAATTTCTGTAAGGTTTGCTCTAGGCTAGTAGGGAAAGAAAATGCAATCACACTGTCACACTCACCTGATTTTCTGCACTACTGTTCTCATTGCCCATTTTGATGCTGACGTCCAGTATCAAACAGCAATTAAAGAAAGATCACTGGAAGAAAAGAAAAAGCTCTAAGTCTTCTGTAAAAAAACAAACAAAAAACCCTGGAAATTTTGGAGGAATGTCACCTCAGTCACCCTATCAACTGCCCCTCCTGACATTGTCTTACAATGATTTTAAGTTATAAATCACGCGAAAATAACTCCTAATACTTTTTTTTCATGATGTCTCTCTGCTGTCTTCCCTACGCTGGCTCCAGTTATGCTGAAAGACACTCCTTGAAAGTCAGCTTTGTTACTCTGTTTCTGGATTATCCCATGTCATTTGAGCAGAAAGGCATTTTCCTTGCCAAAGTAACTTTGGATGGACAGCCCATACGAAAACCTTATTGTTTTAACTGTATTCAAACCACTTGTATGTCTTGGAGATCCGGTAGTGAGCTGTATGCTCACATTGTCAGAACCACAACGTTAAACCTGACCGTTACTGTAACAGAAACAATTTTCCATATATGCACTCAGCTTTAAGAAAGAGTAAATGGATCTTTTACCCTTATCACTGGTGTTGTACCCTGCTTTTCTTAGGCATTATTCTGCTTACAATGTTATGATCTAAACACTTTTTCTTTACATTTACCAGGATCTGCCCACCTTAATTACTATTGGTTTTATACTAGTTCAACTCTAATTATTTAATTTCAAAAAAGTCCTCAGAGCATTAGAACTGTAACCAGCAGCTGTGGAACTAGTGTCTCCCCAGGCATTACTAATGTCTGTATTTTTTTGCAAAGGATACTCAATAGTAAACGTACACAACAGAGATTCACTTATAGACATTTACTTCTTGCTCTAGACATTTTATTTTGGAGCTCAGGAATTTAAATTCACTATATTTATTGTATTACTGGATAGGTGAAAATTACACACTCTCTTCAATTTTTTTTTCCAAAGGTGAGATTGGTCTGTGGCATATGTCTAGAAAAACTCCATTAAAGTCAGGCTGTAAAAGAAAGATTGTACTTTGTTAGCCAAGGAAACTATACAAGCTGTTAAGGAATGTTATTACTTATTACTACAGTACACTTTTTTAAACTTGAAAGATTATTTTTCTTCACAGGAGGCTTGGAGAGAGAAAGAAGTTCAGTATTGTGCTTTTAAGCTATGCTCTGTTTAAACTTGAGTGTCTTCGGGGGATATATTGGTGCTTGAACTTGCTCCTGTTGAAATCACTGGGGCTGAGATTGCACTTTTAGTGATTAATTAGCAACACTAGGTTTTATCTGCTGAGATTACTTCCAAATCCTCTACTGTTTTAAAATAGTACTGAACTAATTAAAGACTGTATGTAGTATTTTCAAAATCATTATTCCCCAAGTACGAAGTACTCCATCATGAAGTAGTGTGCACACACAAATCTTTTCAGGCCCAGCTCACTGAAATGTTCCAAGCCAACATGTTAAGATTATAATATTTTAAGTATGTATTGATATAACAGAATATTCTCACACTGTTTGAGCAGCTAAGTAAGGTTTCAATGCACAAGAGAGAAACAATAACTTTGCTATAGCAATATGCTTCCCTCAAAAGCCAGCACATTTCTGTAGGAGTGAATATACTGGCATTTCTGTGCCACTGACCTAATAAGCTTTTCTCTTCCCAGCTCGTTTTCTGTTTCCACAGACAACATGTGAAAACATCAGGAAATTTAAAGCTCTCAAAACTGTCCCTTCACAAGCACTTGCAGTAATAATATAAGCTGGGGAATGAATGAAACTCTTCAAGTCCCCATGGAGTTGTTTGTTTAATTGGGGTGGGGTCTTGTCTATCAGTTATGAAAAATGCAAATTTTGCTTATCAAGTTCTTAAATAGATTAGCCAGTGTATGACATAATGTTGCTCTATTTATTTTAGAGTAAATTCACTCAAGTGCATAATACACTCTCAATGCTTCTGCACCAACTCAGCAATACTGACTGTTAAGAACAGTAACCGCTAATAGAGGCCAAATCTGTAATATTCAGCTGAAAGAAAAAATACTTTATTTACAGTTTTTTATTAAAATGTACAAGAATTAAAGTAGAAAATTACAAAAGCACAGAAAAAGTGCTAGCTATCACAAATCTCCACTATCATAACATGCTGTCTACTTTTTTCTTTCCCTAGAGACACACAATTCACACTTTACCATCTGCTTAATAATGAAGATAAATGTCATAAATAGGGAATAAAGTCATTATAGATTCTGCAGTAATCAGACGAGTGATAATAATAACGCATGAATTACATTGTAGAGTAACTAAGATAATTTTTCAGATTACAATGTTATTGTAATCCTTTTTACATACATTATTTCTAAAACATTTTCTCAGTGCACAAGCATTACTTAGGTTGCAAACTACAAGTGCTTTATCATATGTATAGAATTTCAAATAAACATTAAAAACATGCTAAAAATCCATTCATTAAATAAACATAGGTTAACCAAAAGATAATCTTTCTCATCCTTCTATACTATCTTTTACAATTTACATGCCATTATTAAAATTATTTTAACACTACATATCTCAAAAATTGCTCACTAGTACCACATTACTCTGATCAGCCCATAGACTTTTGTACTAGTACAGTAAAACAACTGCTTTCATGAAAGCGAGCAAGCGAGAGAATGTTTAACTTTACACTTACATTCCAGGATTAATCTGTCAGCTTTGGATTCACTGAACTTCTAGAGCTTATTTTCAAACCATTCTTTCCATCTTCACCTCACAAGATTTCACCTTATTTTCCTCCTACTTCTCCTCAGACTGACATGAAATGTAGGCTTTCTTTCAGGGACCCACCTTTATAACCTGCTGAACAACCAACTTGCCTCCACCCCAGGCAAGAAAGAAAACAAGTTATACTTCCTCCACCCAGGCCTCCCCCTGCTCCTGGGAGACTGCTATGGCTCTGCATGTCATAAATTGAGTACTAATGTTTCTCACAAAAGCAACCCCAGAGAAAATGGATTTTGGTTAAAACATATTTCACTTCCAGTGTTTCTTGGCCTATGGTTATGAGCAGTGCTTCTGGCACTACAAAAACTGTTCAGTGAAACAGTATCAGCAATACATTGAAGTTATGCACGTGTTTTCAAGGGAAAAATAATATTGGGGGGAATATCTATTCAGCATTTTGTTTTCAAGTTTGTTTATGTGTTTGTCTTTCATTTTCTCATATTACTCTTGAAAGTCCTCAGAAATACCTGCTAACAAATGTTGATGTTCCTGTTCAGGTTATGCTGAAATCATTTCCCATTTAATCATCCTGAAGGGTGGAGACATGACAAAAACCCTTTGAAATGTGATGTTGCAAGAAGTACTGGTTTATGGGTGAGCTAGTTCTTATTATTAATGCTCATTGTCCGTTCCAGCAATGCTTCCACAAACGGGTGCTCAGAAAGACAGCTGATAACAAAAGACAGTGTATTTATCATTAGTGGCAACTCCATGTGATTAACAAGTTTCAGTAAACACCAGTGATGCTTGTTGGTGCCACACAGAAAAGGAATTGTCAACTGTCGGTTTACTGCACCTCAAAGAGCTGCTAGGCAGCATTACTGACTCTGGGATGGAAAATTCATATCTGACATGAATAAGAGGCAGGATTTCATAGGGTAGCTCTATGCTGTCTGCTGGCTTTCCTGCGGTTGTTCTCTGTTCCACGAAGTCTTGGTCTACAAACACCTACCGTGAAAACATTAGGCATGGGAAGAGCTGGAATGAACAGTTGCAAGGTCAGGGACTACAGGAGCAGCCCTGACTTTTTAGCCTTTCTTTTTTTATGAAGGTGGTGATCCAGCAATCCAAGCTTCCAGCATTATTACACCACCTTAAGCCACTGTTACTGATCAAAGAAGAATTCCACAGATCAGAAATAAATTACCTGTATTCCCTGAGCTTTTTCAGGTTATAAAGTAAAGTACATATGAGTGGGTTTGGTGGTGTGTGGGTAATACAATACGTCAAATAAATCTGTGCTATACCTCTACGGGTTCAAGGTGGAACAGTCAAGATCTATAGTGAAGCTCAAAGAATAAAAGAGGTGAAAGTGGCTGTCACATCCCCTTTTCTCTGGTCTTCCCAGCCTGCTTCAGAATCCAGAAAAGCTGAAGTTCATCAAATCAAAGTTTTAGTGTGCTCTTCCTTAGAAAACAAAATGGGGCCATTGTAAAATTCATTGCCTATAGACAACAAATTATGCAATGTTTTTGTTTAGTCTCTCTGCCATGAATTTAAGAACAGGGATCCTGTGGGAGCTCAGGAAAACAGAAGCCTGGTAATATATCCTCACTTCTGCTAGCCACATTATTTCCTCATAAACAGAAACTGAACTCATATTTGGTGCTATTCCATTTCTAAAGCTAAGGCCAAAAATGCCACAAAGTAAAAGTGAAGAAGCTGCCTTGCAAAACAATTGTCTGGTACAATCTTTGGGGAAAACGACCTTCTGGTAGTTGACCATGATTTCTGACTGTATATTTTTATCAACACGTGCAAAGGAGAATCCCCCTGTTTGGCTAACCTTGTGTAAGGTTTGCAAATCCGTGCAGACAACATCACTACTGCCAGAACCATGAGTCATGTGAAATGAGAGGAGCGACACACATGCTAACAGACAGCAACCATGCTCTCTGATCTCTCAACCTAGAACAACTCCATCTGACAACACTGACATTATGTCTTTGGGTCAGTGTTCTGACCCACTCTCGTGTCTAAGTTAGGATATACTCAGGTCCTATCCCAACTATCCCAAGAAACACCTATTCACTGCAAGTTGTTCCCACCTACGCAGATGCTGCGCTTCTGCTCCCTTCCAGGATGAAGTCAAATCAGTTTGCGTAAACCACTAACTGTGAGAGCATTCCTCATCCTCTGATGCCTCGATTTATTCTCTTTGATTTTATGACAGAACTGGTGGGAGAAGATGTACTCACATTGGGCTGCTTTACTGTTATTTGCTGGAATTCCCCTGTGGTTCCTCATCCACGCTTCATGCTCGTCCAGGGAGGCTGCCTTCTCTTGATCAAAAGAGGATCTAACCCAGGAGGACTGGAAGACTCAAACTAGGGGAAAACACAGTTCATATTTAAAGATAAGCTATGTAGCGGGTTAATGAGTTAGGCATTTCAGTAAGATCCAAGTAATTTGTCATGAGCTATCAGATTTAATCCTAGTATATACAGTATTAGGTATACTTACTAACCACACACTACTCAGATACATTAGCTTCTTATATATTGAATACATGCTACCTTAGGTATTTATATAAGACAATTCAGTCTGAGCTCTTTTCACTTTATGGTATAAATACTGCCAAAATAAGACAAAATGTTTGTATGTTCCTTACTTTCACATGATTGATACTACACATAAAGCATTGCAAAGCTCTGCTGAAGCACTGAGAATACCATTACACACCAGTTATTCTCATAGGTAAGAGAAGAAAGGGGAGCTGTTCAGAATTTCACTCTTCTCTGATCTTGATGTAACTAATGTAAAATCATTCTTAGTTTCTGCATATTAGAACAACATCGTAGAGATCTGCAAGACTGACCTCTGACAGTCCTTCAGCCCTTGGTTTCTCACAAATTCCAACAGAGCAAATATCAAGATTTGGGAGGGAAAACATAATCCTATAATGAGAATTAGTAAACACATAATGATTTAAAAGTGCACAACTCGATGGGAAAGATGTTGCTTAGCAACATCAGCAGCTGGATCTGCTGTAAAATCGTGATGTTGCTTGGCAACATAAAGCTGAGCTGGCCTTTTGTGAGAGTTGTGAAATGGTATTTTGCTGCTCTTCCCCTCAAGATAACCAGAAACGGCCTATCGGGACCGCAGCACTGAATACAGGGTAGGACTGAGGATTTAAAGGACAGCGAATGAGGCAGATCTTTGATGCAGCCCAGCCATGGCTGATTTCACAGAATCACAGAATCTCACAGAATCACAGAATCACACAGAATCAACCAGGTTGGAAGAGACCTCAGGGATCATCGAGTCCAACCGTTGCCCCTACACCACCCTGTCAACTAGACCATGGCATTAAGTGCCATGTCCAGTCTTTTCTTAAACACATCCAGAGATGGTGACTCCACCACCTCCCTGGGCAGCCCATTCCAATGTCTAATAACCCTTTCTGTAAAGAAATTCTTCCTAATGTCCAACCTGAACCTCCCCTGGTGAAGCTTGAGGCTGTGTCCTCTTGTCCTATCGCTAGTTGCCTGGGAGAAGAGGCCAACTCCCACTTCACTACAACCTCCCTTCAGGTAGGTGTAGACTGCACTAAGGTCACCTCGGAGCCTCCTCTTCTCCAGGCTAAACAACCCCAGCTCCCTCAGCTGTTCCTCGTAGGACAGACCCTCCAGACCCTTCACCAGCTTGGTTGCCCTCCTCTGGACTCACTCCAACACCTCAACATCTTCCTTGAAGTGCGGGGCCCAGAACTGAACACAGTACTCAAGGTGCGGCCTCACCAGTGCCGAGTACAGAGGGACGATCACTTCCCTAGACCGGCTGGCTACACTATTCCTAATAGAGGCCAGGATGCCATTGGCCTTCTTGGCCACCTGGGCACACTGCTGGCTCATGTTTAGCTGGCTGTCGATCAGCACCCCCAGGTTTCTTTCCGCCAGGTCGCTCTCTAACCACTCTTCCCCCAGCCTGTAGCGCTGCATGGGGTTGTTGTGGCCCAAGTGTAAGACCCGGCACTTGTTCTTGTTGAACCTCATGTTGTTGGTCTCGGCCCATCTATCTAACCTGTCCAGAGCCCTCTGTAGGGCCTTCCTACCCTCCAGCAGATCGACACTCCCACCCAGCTTGGTGTCATCTGCAAATTTACTGAGGGTGCACTCAATCCCTATGTCTAGATCATCTATAAAGATATTGAACAGCACCGGCCCCAGAACTGAGCCCTGGGGAACACCGCTAGTGACCGGCCGCCAGTTGGACTTTGCCCCATTCACCACCACTCTCTGGGCTCGCCATACAGCCAGTTTTTAACCCATTTAAGAGTCCACCCATCCAAGCCCCGGGCAGCCAGTTTGTCCAGGAGGATACTGTGGGAGACAGTGTTGAATGCCTTACTGAAGTCTAGATAGACTCCATCCACAGCCCTGCCCTCATCTACTAAGCGGATCACTTTGCTCCACTTAATGTACTAGTATGAAAGAAAAGAAACAAGGGGACTCTAAGTAGCTGCTACTAAGAGACAAAAGAATTTTTTAGAAAAACAGATTAAGAAAGTTAAAAATTATTCTTCCCATTTCTGGCTGATTTTCAATCAGTTTAACAACCTGGCCTGGAAAAACCCAATCTAGCGCAAACTTCTATTTCTTCTAATGACTCCAGGGCAGCCCATCAGGGCAGTCCTGCACCACGGGTGTCAGCGCACCACGGAGGTCTCACTGTGGCACCAGAGGTGGTCAGGCTGCAAAATCACCATGGTCAGGGAGGAAGTGCAAGGGAATGATTGTGCTACGGTGTGAAACCTGGAAAAAAACATTGTGATCCAAAAGCATTTTGGCTTCCAACAGGATTCAACCTCTTCATATAGCCAAGGTACTTGGAAAAGTTTTATTCATGCTCACAGTAATGAAGTACTTAGATATGGCAGTGGTAACAGTTAAAGAAAAAGCGAAGGCCTTATTTATACACAGTACCGTTAGAAGTTATTTTAGAAAGTAGTGAGAGACATCAAGTGCCTGCAAGACTTCACCTCTCATTTTAGTCTCTGTACAGATTGTCCCTCCTCCAGATCTTTTAGTCTAAACTTTCATGGCACAAAAGATGTAGAAGAAGATGCCTACTTCTTTGGAGATAAACTGATTTGCCCAAGGTAAAAAACCCCACCAAGTTTCCTCAGCAAGTTTCACTTTGCCAGACTATGCTGGAATTTGACTTAATTTTGTTCAGAGCTCCACCAGGAGGTATCCTTCCTAAAGCAACATGGGGGTGCTAATTAATTTTATTTTACATTCCTTCCAGGAATATTTTCCCAGCTGAAAAAAAGTCTGTCATTTCAGCTTTTAACAGCACTTTCATAATACTATAATATTTCATGCAATAATAAATAAACATGATTCTGGAAATCTTAGATGTGATTGTATCGCCTAAAAGAGACCTCTAGTGTCACACTGGACACCTTAAGGTATGCTGCTTATCCCTTCACTGCCTGGCTAGAAGACGTGGGTCTCAGATAAGCTTTGTGTTTTATCTGCCAGTCTCACAAGGATGTCACAGTCACCTCAGGGTGTCTAAAGTGGTGCTTTGTGGATCTGAATAATCTTTCTCTTGTGCATTGAGCATTAAATGTTTTGAGCACATGTATATCCCACACTGATTGCAGATGTCAAAGTAATGCAGAGAACTTAGTCTTTAAAAGTGATGCCAAAAGTATTTCATAAAATATATATGATCCAAAAAATAACATCCAAGTATTGAAGCATTTCTCTTTCCAAACCACATTTATACCAGCAGTTTTTCACCAAATTCCATATGCAGCACTTAAGTCAGTGGGAAGGCTCTTCATTCAGACGAAACGCACAGCTCTGTGCAGTGGCACTGACCCTCTCTGTCCACATGCAGTATGTGGCTACAGGGAGCTGGATAAAGGCTTTGTATTTTAACTTCCTAACACCACAACCAGCTAACAGGGCTTGGGAGCTATAGGGGAGGCTGATCTACATTTCTCACCTGGTCAGTCTGTGCCTATCATTGTGCAGGACTACAAACAATTTCCTTACTGTTATTGCCTGCCTTGTATAAACAGCTGATTATGATTTCTGAAAAATATCTCACCCATACTTGTATTATGAGACATATATGACCATATATTTCAGGTCCATAGCCAACTTGGCAGAGTGCACGTGTGTTTTCACACTCTAAATGCATGCGGTCATTCACTCAAAGTGAAGGATCTCTCTTCTTAAACCTCAAAGATGGGGCAGGAAGAACACTACTCTGACTTGGCACAAAGTTTTGGAAGGAGTGGTGGGAGGTCTGAGGTGATGGGTGGATTTTCAGACCCTGCTGGCTCTCTCTCCCCAAGCTGGTCTGCCTGCTGTGGTGTCCAGTCACAGCAGTGGGGATGGTGGGACACAACTCAGAGAGACAAAAATCCATGTTATGTCAAGGCAGAAACGGAGACGTAGACAAGGTGGGGACCAGCTGGTTTAACATGTCTCTCGAGGCACGTATAAAGCATGGGAAGAATGCATCACAAGGGGAATTATTTCTTGCCTCTTTTCAAGTTCTTCGTCCTTCAAACTGTTTTTCTTGCTTTCATCTCTGTAGAGTTTACCTGTTTCTCCTGTCCATGCATTCCCTTTTTTCTCCTCCCTTTGGCCAAGAGATGCAGTGGAAATACAAGGGAGAGCAAAGAGTTGCCATAAAGTCTGGTTTTCTGAGAGCTGAGGAGAATGGCAGAGAAGAGGCAGGGTGTAAAACTGCTCAGAAGGTAAGAGATTCCTTCCTTCTTGTTATCCTTTAGCTACAGAGTCTGAACCAGCTGTCAGCAACTGTCTCTCCCTAATTGCGGGTGGCAGCAGTATTTCATCTCCTGCTTTCTTGGCCTGAGGTGTGTGTTGACATGTCAGAGTTGGCAGGTTGCAGCTGCTTTCTGGGCTTTGTGCTAACACACCCTTCATGCCCACACAAATACCACAGGAGAGGAGGACTCGTTCCTTCCAGAAAGCCTCCAACACTCAGAGACTGTCCTTGGGCTGAGGGGTGGATGCTTATTCATTTTTTGTGCTGGCCCAACACAGGTACATAATAATGTATACACACACTCACACACATATATGCACATGTATATATTACATATTATGTATATATAAATGCATATATCCTATACAGGTTATATCCTTCATCCTCAGTTAGAGATCATTTAGCCTGAAGCTGGTTTTCATAATCTCGTGATAGCTGTTTGATCACTGGGTGAGAATAAATTAGATTATAAATTCAGCTACTGAATATTTAGCAGTGAACAATATTCTCACTTTATATGTGCTGTGCTTTACCAGTGGTGAGGGCAGGCCATAAAAGTAAGTCTCTCAGGAGACTTGCACCTCAAGACAACTTGTTAATAGCCAGACCAGTGTTAGATTTCAGACTCTAGTCCAAGCAAGTATACTAGATCTTTGCAGGACTAAACCTGTCAACTGAGACACTGACCACTGAAACAATTTCATACTCAAGATAGTGCTCATAAAGCCATTAATCCTGGTTTACAAGGATGCTGAAGTTGGCTGAAAAAATGTTTACTTTGAAATGAAACTTGTTTAATTTCTTCAATCTTCTACACCTTAAAAATAGTTATATTAAGTAAGAACAACACTTATATTCATGTACTGCAAGGATATAGGTAGGATTACTTATGCAAATTCCTCACTGATTTACAAAGCAGGGTAACACTGCTGACATTTTACAAAAGCAGAAACTGAGGCACAGAGGGCTTGAGTGATTAGGCCATTAATATATTGTGCAACCCTGGGCTAAGCAGGAAACTAGGGCTAGTGCTCAGCCCTCAGAGTATCAGTACAGAATGAAAATGATTACTGATTTGATTTGGCACTGCTGTTCTGAAAGAACAGGTTATATTTTACATGGCATATGTACTGGATTAGGGATTTTCTCAAGGACTGATTTAGCCCTGCACAAAAAGACCCCATCACATTTCAAGGCTAATCAGGACTGAAATACTTCCTTAGGCTTATTTGTAAGAGCCAGCCAAGAACATTTTTATGCACAGTAACATGGAAGTGGTATCATTAAAGATATCTCAAAGAAAGAAGGAAAGGAAAACAGTGAGGCTAAAATAATTTTTACATCCTTTTTTTCGAAGGATAATAATTGGATAATAATGAGAATGCTTCCTTACTGTCATTACTGTTGTTTCATCACTGTCATAATGTTTAAAATTAATGTAATGAATGAATGTTTAAAGATGAATATGAATGTAAATTATAAAACTATTTTCCCCCTTGGTTCCTTTGATTCAACTAAGCAGGCATGCAAAACAAGACTGAGAAGTCAGCTAAAGACAGTCCCTAAAGTTTTTATGATGATCTGATGACAATGATTGTTGCCTAAACAGCATTTCCTACTCTAGATTGAAGCTCCTGATGTTTGCCTTTGTGGTAGTGGCTTTTTTAAAAGATGATCTAATGCCATGTTGGTGGGAAGTGGTCCTAGTGATCCATGGTGGTTGGTGGAGGTAAAGTTAACTAAGCTGCTCACTGTTGTTACAGATGGCACAAGTCGTCATCATTTTGACAGACATAAACCTAATCAGCTTCTCCTAAGGACAGATTTAAATTCGTATAACATATTGCCTTGTCCAGCTGGGTCTACACTATTTATATTCATGTTATCATTTTCGACTAATATAAACAATATCCAGTTTCAGAAGTTCACTCTTAATTGTGTATTTTTCCATTGGCATTTCTTCATCTTTACTGAATATGTTAGTCACAGACTTTACAGTACTTTAACTCAATCTCAGTTTTGATTTGGGGAAGGTTCCCTGGAGACCAGGCTCACAAAATAATTGTTGCTATACATAATTAGGCATTATATTTAAATTTTTAATCAGGGATTGTGATACTGAATGAAAATTTGGGAAGAAAACCTTCAGAAATCATCTGCAAATGGCTGCAATATTGGCTTCCAGAGTCTGCAAACAACCCAGTTCTTAAAGATGTGAAATTCCCCTTTCATCTCCGTAAGATTTTAACATCAAAATCTAACTATTTTTTTTTGAACATTGGCTATAGTTATTTTGGTTTGGGTCATTACAACAGATGGAGCTTGACAGATGAACAGATGAAATTTGACTTTGCAGTTGGTTTCTATTTATCTACTATTTATCTATTTGTCTGCTGTCATTGAGCTGTTCTGTTCATCCCTAAGAAAATAACAAAAGGTAAGAAAGTGAATGGAAATAAGCAACATTGCCCTAGTTCTCCTCCAGCTGCACTTGTGTTGTCTATAACCTTAGCACACTGCTATCACTGCAATCCAGTGACTGGATTCATATTTGGATGTGGACTCAAAAGTAAAAATGGTAATTCATTGGGGTGCAAAATCCCAAGAGTCAGGTCCGATATCTTACATGATGGCAGAAGACCAGGGCAATGGGAAAAGCAGCACTCAAGTTTTTTTACCTTGACAGATTTTTTTGAGATTTCATCTTTCAGATAGATAGAAATATTACATGCTTATGAAAGCCTTATGACTGTCTCTTTTGGATATTAAGATCCAAGTGCCTTTTTGTGCTGCACATCCTTGACTTGCTGGCAAAACCCCCACCTTTTCCTGTTAGAGCAGGAGCTAATATTAAAAGTAATGCCTAGGCCAATGCTATATGCAAGTTCACAGATGGCACTTTTGTCTCCCAGTTACATCAATTGTTTTTAACTCATCACAAAGCACTTTGATGTATTAGTAAACAGAAAAATATAAAACTTCTACTCTTAACATGAAATCATAACAGGATGTAGGGAACTAAGTATCAGTCACCTATACCCAAAAAGTGGATACTAACCATATTTCAAGTCAATGGAATGAGTACAAAATAAGGCCTACAATTGTTTAGTTTAAAGTTCGTGTACAACTGGAGTATATACAGTACCACCTTCTGTAATTAAAGGGCTAAAGTGAATCAAGATTGGTATCTTCTTTTATCTAGATGTGATTCTTTTTTGTTGTATGAGCAAACTCTTAAGGGTTACCTGGTGAAGTCCTGTACATCTAGAAAGGAGTAATGTTCTTCTCTGAAAAGTGTGATAGACTATAGGTTGAATCAGACCTCTGTAAACTTCAGATGTAGGAACAGAACTTGACATGGAAAGATATGAGGAGACTGCAGGATGTGTTAATGCAAAAGGCTTAAGCGCAACTTTCAAAACTCTTGAAATCTTTTTACTAAAACAAATGGTTTAATAGTGCCATGGTTCGAATATTGGTTTTGGGCTGGCAAGTCTTCATGCAGAGACTAAATATTGCATGTATGACAGTTAAGAAAAGTTACGTCTAGTTTATTAGAATGCAAGAATATCTCCATGCTCGATGCTACTGACACAAATCACCTTTTGATGTGAACAGTGCATTAAGAGTCTACCAGTGAAACTGAAAAAACCCTCCAACTTCATGTAGACCATGAATTTAAACCACCTGCCCCCTTATATCATGCAGAGATTTTCATATGTGTTCAATAAAACTGTGCAATGCTCCAAATTTGTGGGAAAACCAACTCTTTCTCATAAAGAAAGTGGTTAAGTATAATTTTCAGTTTACAGTTGGAAGTGGCATGGAAACTGTGAGTAATAGACATTGTAACAAGTAGGCATGCAGCTTATTCCAACAGATAATAATAATTACTGTAGTTTCAATTGTATCAATATGCTGTATATAATATACAGACACATACAGAAATATAAGAACAAAATCTTTATAGTCTAACCAAAAGCTTTTCTGTGAGGATGAAAAATAGGTCAACAGCCCACATTATACCAGGATAACTATCAAAAGTGAAAGACAGCAATGTATAATACATCACACACATATCCCTCTGAAGTGTTGGAGAATTCAGTCTATACCATGCTAAAACCAAAATGGAGCATATTAAAATCTAGGCATGTAAGGTCCAAAATGCAGATTTATGAAGCTGTCCTGTAAAAATTGTGATTTCGATACTCATTAACTGCTTTTTTTACTACTTGTCCTTTCCTCTCCTGCAGTAATCTTTGTGCTTCTGGCTTCAACTAGGAGTTGCTCACAATGTCAGAGTGTGTTAACATCAAAAATTGTTTGTGGTCCAGAAGATCTAGACACATCTTCTGTGCCTCTTTTGGAGGGTGAGTGAAAACCTGACATTGGACCTTAAGTGCATGGAAGTACTGCTGTTTGGCTGACACTTCACAGCATCACAGAAAATAGGGCTGAGGGTCGTATCCCTCCTCTATTTTAGTGTGTATCTCCCAAAAATAGTTATATTTTTTACAGGAGGAAGCACATTTTGGGAACGGGAGAAAATGTTCTGAAATCATATTTCCCAACGAATTCCTTTGAAAATATGTGCCATTTTGTCTAATCTGATCAATTCCTCAGTCAGATCTATTCTGCAGAAACAGCTACAGTGTTGGTTCACTAACAAAGTTTCCTGTTCTCTTTCATTGTCTCAAGGGAGATTATCTCGTGGTCCTGCTTTCTTACTCACAATTATACTGGTCCTGTTTCCTTCAAAAATATTTCTGCTGCAAATATGGCAACCATTCATATAAAAAATTTATTATGATATCTATTGCATTATGTCTTGATAGCAAGAAAAAGTGTTTACACTGTACACCCAGTCAGCTTCCCATGAATGAGCAAATCATTTTTGATTACTTATATTCAAAAAAAGCAGATTTCATCTAGGTAACAAAATAAATCATTCTTACCTTTTATTTATTTACAGTCCTGTTACAGTCCCATAAAATTCCCTGCAGCACACTACTGCTTTACACATGAAGCAAACAAACATAAACTAATCCACTTCCAAGGACTCAGAGCTGGCTGAGTCTTGGGTTTCACCAAGAACCAAGAGTGCTAGCTGGATCATATGCTTGCTCTGAAACCAGAGAAGTAAATGAGTCTGTCAAGTCCTAACTAGCATTTTATGACAAATTTAATTTGGCAAGAATATATAGTTCAGTATTTTGTCAAACTTGCTGAGGCTTGTATATTCTGTATATGTATCTTGACCAACTGATATATTTTCATAGTATCCTGCATTCAAGAGCTTCTAATGAAAACACAGAGAAACTAAATCAAACTTTGTTTCACCATGTGATTTTTAAAAGCCAGTACTTAAAAAGGATTATATTAAGAAAAATAAAAACTATAATCTGTGGTGGCTCTACTCTTACACCGGCTGTCAGCTGTGCAACTCTTTCAACCAGTAGTTGCTACAATGACTGTAGAATCAACCGAATTTAAGCTATTCATTTAGCTTTAAGCTGAGATCATAGAGGTAAGGTAAAATTTTACTCTTTTCAGACTTGTTATGGACTTAAGGGGCTTCTATAAACATTCCACTGGCATTAGAAAACTCAAAAGCTGATCAGAAAGTTTTGCACATCCTGAGTAGTGGTTCCCACCTCTCCCAGAACGAAGGCCCATCTTTCCAGAAAAAAGGTCAGTGGTCAGTATGAAAGCTTGGTTTGACTTCTCTCACTGAAAGAAGCAGCACAGCACTGATTAAAAGCTGCCCAGTGTTACAGGTCAATCGTTCTCTGATACTGCCATAAAATCATGCTCTAATACTGCCAAAAAAAGATAATGGATATAAGAGAATCTTAAAGAAAGCTTCAAGTGATAAGAAAGGAATATCCTCAATATTCTTCAAAAATACCTGCCCTCCATCCAGCTGAATGGAAGTTGCCAATGAAGACAGGGACCCTTCCACAGCCTGCAGGAGATTTCACAACCTGGACCTTCACAGAGATGTCTCTCCCTTGGCCCCCCTCCACTGCCTACTCTGGAAGCTCTCCAAAATATTGCTTCTATTTCTATTTCTATCCTGCTTGCTTTGTATCAAGCCCCACAAAATAACAAGTAAGCAATTTATAATGTAAATTATTTTTTGGTATAAGGGGAAAACAGTCTGCAGGCATACCTGTGAGTATGAAGTATAAGCATGGAACTGGGGGCATTTATTTTATTTGGGTTTTTTTTGCAGTAGGTTGTTTGACTGGCTTTGAACAGGTGTCCTTTCTAATCAGCCCCACAAACCAGTGCCTATGTGACAATTCAAGTACATCCAGTCACTGACAACTTGCTTTACTGATAAAATAACCAAGCTAAAATATAACTTAGATCAGCTTAGATCAGCTTTTTCCTAGACTAGGTTTTCCAGAGCTTGCCCTGGGATTGTCAAAATGCTTGATGAGAAAAACTAACTAGATAATTCTGGAGCATGTGTGAAGTGATGACTGATCTCCCTAAGCCAGGGTATCCAAGTTGTAGATGTACGTGCAGGTATAGATGTAGATGCAGATGCAGATGGCAAGTTACTGAAAACTAAGCCAGTGAGGACTAGATCTTCCATCCATAGGCCCATCTGACGTTTCTGGCCAACTACCAGCCCTTCTACCTGTCTACTTCCCCAAATCCCTTTAAAATAAGATTTATGGATATATGTACTAGCACCTACTTAATTAATCTCTGAATCTATAACTAAAAAGCTTTGATATGAAGGGATGGAGATTTTTGTCTTAACTCCTACACGTATAGCAGGTTTCTAACCCATCTCTTGGGCTGTGTAAAGGGGAAAAGGTCTACTCCTACTTAATTATCAGCCTGATCCTGAATAGCTGAATCACAAGAAACATATTCAAGCTAGAAGCACTCTATTTTTTGGATAAGATCAGATCTTGTAGGAAATACCAACTTTATAATACAGATAGAAACACGTCTGCCATTGTCATCCTGTGTCTGTCGATATGACTGTTAGTTTCTGCCTGAAGATAAACCTATCTTTTTTAAAGGCAGATTACTTGAAAAATAGTTTCCAAAACATAAAAAACATACCAAAACATTATGTTAATATAAACCGTGTTTGTTAAAAAGATCCAGAAATAACTGAAGTGGCTACGGTCTTACATGTTGACAACATATTTCAATATAATGTCATCAATGTTCAAAATAATAACAATCAAATTCTTGTTAATCTCAAACAAATGAAGTATTATTTTAATCTGATTAGTTCTCCTAGTGGAAAAGGCTAGAAGTGACTTCAGCTACCTGAAGATCTAGAAAAGGTTTGGATCACCAGAGGCAATATTCTACCTACAGATGTTCAGTGTTGTGTTTTACAGCCCGAAGCAAACTTCGTTATGCATGAAACAACGAAACATCGTAGGCAGTTCTCACTTAAGAACATCGTCAAACACCTGCATAATCTTTCTAGTGACTAGCCAGCTAATTTTATCTCTGAAATTCTGCATGAGAAACACACATTCTTGTCGTTACATGGCAACTTAAAATCAACAAGCAATCCTTTCTGAAACAAATCCTTAGAACTATTTCTGAAAAAAGAACAACGGTGGAAGAGAGCCATATTCAAAAACTCCAGCATTTGCAAATAGCTATTACAGTCTGTAATGTTGTAACATGTTTCTAAAACGGCTGTTTTAGGACATGCAGACTTAATGGTCAGTCTCCTGGTCTTAGAAAGACATTGACCAAATAGACATCATCCTGTAGACGACTTTATAGGTTATGTGGATTGTAAAACAAGTTATACAAGAGATCGTGAAAATATAGAACCTCAAAGGAGCCCCTGTTTTTTTTCTGGTAAGGAGAAAAGTTTCTTTTCCTTATAAGACACTCCTTTTGCCTTTTTGTAATGTCTAAAACATGATTAGTAAACTGTTTTGAGTCTAGATATTTTTAAATTTAAAGAATTAATAAAAAATTACTTACCCAATTTTCTTCTAGACTAAAATTGAAAATGTACCAGTCTGTCCCTGATTTTTATAACCTTCTGCACTCCTTCACTCCTAGCTGGTGTATGGATCCCCTTTCTCCCTGGATCACATGAAAGTGTTCTATTAATGTGAATTGGCTTATGTTTGAGAACACTATGCTGGATAGCTATGAAGTGTAAGGAATCTGACCCAGGGAGCTGTAGGGCTATGACACATCAGTTCTTCACAGGAATTCTCAGTTGCTGGATGAGAATAACACGAGGTAGGTCCTGTGTATTGGGTGCAGTCTGCTGCCATTGTTGTTAGCAGACTGTTTGCTTAAGGCAGTGAGACAAGCTCTATGATACACCAATGTAACTGGAATTTTACCCTCTGGCTTTTCACTCCAGGACTGTAACTACTAAGTATCAGGCTGTCTCTCTCACTTGACTAACTTAGTAAGCAAAGTTTGGGAAAAGGAATCGGTTTAGCATGTGACAAACGTATATAACCACAGCATGGCTAAAAGTGATAGCTGCCTTGAGAAAACCATTGCAAGTCAGCACTGCTCCACATATTTTGTGAGGAATGCTTTGCTGGAGTTCAGAATAAACATTCAAAGTCTGGGAATGCTAGTAGATTACCTGGCAGGAGGGAGAGAAGGAAAAAGCAGAAGTCTCCTGCCTCCATTCCATTCTTCATCCTTTTGCTTGAGTTCAGTCTTCTCTTGCCCACACCATCAGAAAAGAGGGAAAGCAGCTTGTCTCTTCTCACGATGGGTAAGACGGATCTTTCAGCCCACTTGTTGGAGTGTAGTGGTTGAAGTTAGAGTGTTACATCTGTGAGCCTTTCAGGAAAAAAACATGCCACTTTAGTGTAGAGTTGTCTTAACTATAAACCCCCAAAGCACGTGTCACTGGAATAGGAAACCCACACCAATCACAGCAATGACTTTTAAGTAGAGCATGTTTTCAGTTACATGGTACTTTTGGAAAATCCTCCCTTGGAATACATTATTTCAGAGAGGAAAAAATTATTTCTTTCACAATAGGTTATGAGTTACAGGCGTTTAAACACATGTAATAAAAATATATTCACATCAACACAAGATATGAAGAAATGATTGCTGTGATAGGATTAAACCTATCACAGAAGTGTTTATGTTTAAGTCAATTGTTTGCATGGTGTTGGCAATGTCTAATAGGAGATAACTTCTAGAGATTGCTATACAGAAAAGTGAATTCCTATGAATTTTCTGGGAATACAGAAATAATTGGCATATTAAAACTTCAATGTCCAAAAAATTGCCATGCAGTTATGCAAAATATGGGCACAACTCTGCAAAGCACTAATTGGCTTTTTCTTTGCAAAAATCTGACATTGTTCTGAGATTGATTTAATTCCTTTGTTCCTCCATTAGAAACGTACTGGATGGACCACCAAGGCAGCAGCCGTCTGGCTATTCTCCGCTCTGAGGCATCATTGATGTATGTATATATTTCCTGCTCCTTCTTGCAAAGATTATTTTTATTTTCCTAAACTAAATTGTTGTTTGATTATAGGGAAAAAGTGGAAGGTTTTGAGCGTCTTAGTCTCCACCAGCATGACTTCCACATGTTGTCATAGCAACCTCATGTCAATCATTCACTTAATGAAACCTTGTGAGTCATTAAAAAGAAAGAGTTCCTGGTGCCAAAGAGGGTTTGATCCTGTCGGGATTTTTTTCCTTGACATCCCACCAGATTGGGCCCCAGGTTTTTTTTCAGAGTTCTATTAATAATTGTTTCGTATTCCTCTGAAAATACCTTCTTAGACTGGCATAATGCATACTGTGATTTGATGGGCTGTAACCTAATCCACTCTGCTGAAAGAATATCTGGTGCCAGATTTTTACGTCCCACAAGATTATCTGTAAATATGGAAATAAAAGCTTCTGCAAAAACCAAGTATATGAACTTACACTTCTACATTGCTAAAACAATTTTTTTTTAAGTTAGCTGCGCTCATTAAAAGAAATTTCCCTCATCTGTGTTTGCTTGCAGAGCTGGCAGCTGAATGGCAAGTACCTCAGACATTTGGTTTCTAATGTTTTCAATTAGTTTAGGCCCCATTTCAGATCACCAGGATTATCTTCATGTCAGGAACAGCCATCACTAGGCAACAGGTCCTGTGTTGCCACGTTCTTAGGCAATGAATTTCTTACTTTATCTCTTCGTCCTGAATAGTTGTGTTTATTTTGGTGTATTCAAGGGATATGCAAAACGTTTATGCTTTAAAATCATAAGCAACACTCCTGGGCTGTGACTAAACTATCGAATTTAAAAACATGTCTTTTTCCATTAAGGCCTAGGAACATCTGCTAGCAGACTGGGGATCTTCACATCAGGAGACCAGTCTTCCAGAACTGGACAAATGATTATATTTGATAGTAAATCAGGTGGTTGTAGATCCATAGCTTATTGGCTCTAGATGACAGCAGCTGTGTGCTGGGCAGCTCCTGAGCTATCCAAGATGCACAGTCAATACCTCTGGTCATTCCCTTCTCAGCATTGTAAAAAACGCTATTATTACTCTGTATCTGATGGCAATGGAGACTGCCTATTGCTTGATGAAAGATAATATCCATATGAGCTGCTGCGTATCATGGTATATACAAAGTATGCAGTGTTAAGAATTAGAATTCATTTTGAGATCCTCTGCTAAATGCCAGAAACTTTATGTGGATTTCTGCACTCTGAGAGGAGGCAAAAGGGGGAATGATGATGTCTGTGCACAGTGAATCTCTGCTAATAAATTTGAAATATTTATTTTAAGATTTCTCTATGAAAGTCTTCTCATTTCAGTGAGAATAAGGTTTTGCATATATGCATGTATGAGAACTGAATGTACATCAGATGAAAAAATAGTCTTGGGGAGTAAAAACAATTCGAAAATCTCAATCAACTGAACACAGACCATTTTCTTAACTTACTGTTTTTGCTGTCCATGATAACAATTGGCACATATACACGATAAAAGTCAGGAAAGTAGAGATCTGATCATCTGAACTCTCAAAATGAAAATGCAGGGGAATGTCTGGCAATATTGCAAGATGTTCGGTTCATATTAATCATAGTCAGATGATATTAAAAATTTGTAACTCACGTATACTCCCATTTATTAAGACTATATTTGCATCCTGACATCTGGACTCACTGGGAGGAGAAAGTCCACATATGTTAAGGGCATATATGGCAGTTTCTTAATAATATTCCCCTATATTTCCCCTTTTTTCTGAAGCTGTGTGTTGTGAGTCAGCTTACAGAAGACAATGGTATTATTTTGGAAGGTGAGGTCTGGGACATGAGAGGTGATATTGCATGTGTTGTAAATTAATTTTCAGATAAATAATATAATTCTTAAACACAATTAGTGGCAGAGGAGGCAGAATCTGCTAGTTGCATAATGCCGCTCTGGCTTCCAGCTGTTAAACCATGTTTGAAAATTGGCTTACTGTACAGTCTGCCCGTGTTTTCCTAAGAAAATAATTGTCAGTGGGATGCCCTATCACTGTGAACGGGAGGGGAACACTGCTGTGAATTCTCCTGAACAATGCACAATATGCCCTTGCTATAGCTCAGACTGGTAAGAGTTCCTCACAACCTGTCCTATAGCCTGAAACACTGTTTTTAATCCTCATTCTTCTGCTCTTCTATGCCTTTCACTCTCTGTGTCAGGAATCTGCTGCCCACTACAGCATTGGTCAAAAATCATTCACTTGATAAGAGAGTTTATGAACAACTGTTACAGCAAGACCTGGAAATACAGGATCCAGTTACTGCATGATTTAGGCACTGCTTCTCACTGAAATCAACAGGAGTGAGGAACCTAAACAACTTTGTAGATCTAAGGCAGGCCTGAAGAACATGTGTGCCTACCTACATGCAGGATAATCAGTGCTGGCACAAGGGCTCAGTGTCACCTTCCAGTCATGAGACAGCACATTGAGGGTTGTGCTGCCTGATACTTCCCCCCCTGAAATCCTGTCCTCCTGCAAAAAGATGCAGTTGTACCTTTACCCTCGGTGCTCCCAGATTCAGTTCCTCCAGATGACCCAAGATGACATGATACTTGGTTATGCTGTCTGAAACTGCCAGTCTGTTCTCTGCAACAAGAAGATGGAATAGGAATTAGGAGTCCTGACAGTATCCACCTTCTGTCTCACCTATAGCTGCATGCTGCGTGCTGGGACAGACTGATGAGCAGCAGTAGGCTTTTCCTCTCACTCTTACCACTCCCAAGTGACATGTGTAGCTTCAGTGAAAGAGGTTTTTGTGATGAAACTGAAAACTGAATTCAGATTAAACTCCTCTGATCTATGTGGAGAGGTCTTATTTCACATGTAAATACAAGCTATTGTAGGAATGTGACAGTAATTGTTGAAATCCTTTTACAGTGCACAATATTCTTGCTAAAAGTGAATGGATATGCTGTACCGTATTTGTTGTACTATTGTGCTTTTCAGTGTTTAATTTTTGGTTAATGTGAGTTGCCTCTTTGAGAATACTTTTTGCTACTACATTGTATATTTGAGACAAAGAGCAGTCTGTGGGATATTTTGCCCTTGTACCCAATGAGTAAAAGGCCCTGCTTGTCTGAGCACCGAGAAAGGTCAAACACAGATTTCAAGACAGCAAGCATCATCTTCAGAAACGCAAGATTAGTGTTTGTACGAGACTGGGTACAACAGGATTTCCTCAGCAAGGTATCAAACCTTTCACCTCATATTGAATCTTTTACTACTTTGCCTCCCACCCAGCTCAGCATTTTGCTTTTTGTACTGTATTACACAGTCTTTGGAATAGGGAATATTTCTTACTGTGTGTTTGTGTACTGCACTGTACTTGTTTGGATCCTTTCTTGAGACTTTCTGTGTTAGGGTCCAAAAGCATATTACTCATAATGAATTTGCAATGCAAATTTGACAGCACTTTACTAGTCACACGAAGCATAAGAATAGAAAATTGTTCAATTGTCCAAACTATAATTCAACCATTTTGTACTGAAAAATGAAATATTTTAAACATGTATTTTGAAAGATAACTTATGCATAGCTGCAGTCCAGCAGAAGTACTGATTTGGGGAAGACAAGGTAGATCCATGAGTGTGTATTGAATCAGTCTGATCTATCAAGGTGTTTTAGAAGGTTTGCTAAAAAACTCAGTAAAACACCACAGTAATTAGAGCAACACAATAGTATTAATCACATAATGAAATACTAAGTGTTATGTATTTATATTTTGCAGGATTAATTTAAACCTGGAAATTAAGCAGAGAAGGCTACAAATAAATTCCTAGATTCTTTGGAGTGAAAAGGTATGATTTTTAAAAAGTCATTAGGAAAGTTCCTAGAAATCAACTTTTAATTTACTATATTGTTATTCTAATCATGCATTATAATAAAACCTTTATACTGATAACTTGGAATTATATTAAGTGGCATCCCTTGTCTTGAAACAATGCATTTGGTTAAAATCACCCTTTAGGATAGCTCTGTTGGAGTCAATAAATTCACACAAGGAATTGTTTTGATGGGCAATATTTGCATGGATCAGAGCCTGTGCAAGCTTGTAAAAAGTTTCATATTAATTGTACCAACCTGTGGCAAGTTGTGCATTTAGATTTTGCCTCAAGTTTCACAAGTACGTTAAGTTCTCAAGAGAACCCAACACACCTCTGGATTAACACTCAACTGAATTATGAATGTGTTTTGGGACGTCACGGGGACGGAAATCCCTGCTATTGTACGTGTTCTTGTAAAAAATCTGGGATTCATCAGTGCAAGTAACAATATGGTTTTGTTTTTAATGATCTGCCCTCTTAATAAAATGACTTTTATTTTCTGTTAAAATTACAAAATACTTCATCCTGATGTTTTTTTCTGTAATACAGTGTATTTCATCCTATATCTATAACATGAAAGATTCCCAAATTTGAAAATCTCCTATAATGCTAGTGTTCATCATACCCATGCCTTCTTTTTCTAACTTGTTATATGAATATACATTAACAGCGAAAAGAGAGTCAGTTGGGAGATGTTGTCTTGCAATAAGAATCCTGGGTAATAGAACTTGCTTTAGAACCAATATAAAATTGGACTTAAATTATCTGAATGACAAAGCAGCTACTTCTTTTTGTCTCTCTGGCTGCTTCACCAGACAATTTCCAGCCTGCTGAAACCCCTAAGAAGTCACTGTGGAAGTGTGAGGGTTCTGAACTCCGGCCTTCTGTTTCACAACTTCCTGAGACTGTAAAAACTTCTAGGCGACCCTGTCACTCTGTTTGAACACTATGTCGTACATGGAAGCAGAGAGCATACCCATTACTGTAACATTATGAACTCCACGATTAAGGGGAGTTACACACTGTAACCAGGAAGGCAGGAATTAAGCCTTTAGTATATATGGCTGTTTTAATTTTTTTACAGATTATAGCAACTTGATATTATTACATATTCTTTTAAATCTCTTTTCATCAGAATCTTGTGCAAACTCTGTAATCACAACTGAAATAGATTGCTACTGTTTTAGCTGATTGGTGTGATAACATAAACCAAAAGTCTATTTCAAGGAACTCTTAAAGTAGGATCATCAGGAGGTCAGAAATAATCACTCAGCACACTTCCTAAACTACTGATATTTACACAGCAATTCCACTACTTATGATGAACTATGAGAAAATAAGGGCAATGAGGGATATTATTGGCCCACTGCTCCAAATTAGAAGCCAGATCTACCATTACACTAAAATCTAATGATACTGACACTGGGAAAGGAATAGAAAGAGAGGAGAAACTATACATTAAAGAAAATTTTTTTAGACTGTAATATAAATTGCTCATTGTAAAGTGATGATTTGAATGTTGCTGAATTTTCCAGACTGGTAATGCTTGGTTGTGGAAAGTTTAAAAATACTGAAGATACATTTCTTCCTGGAAAATTAATAATACATATTTTTACATTTATCTTGGCTTTAACTTTGTTGTTTTTTGTATAAACACCACCACGAGTCATGATTAACTAATTTAGGAGTCTATTCCACTTCAAAGTATACATTTGTTATTTTATTTCTAGAGCAGATCACTGCTTAGTGATTATACATATTATATGGAAATATATGTACTGGAGATGCTCAGTCAAGTATTTCATCCCCTGGTCTCTAATTTTCACCTCTTCTGCTCCTCAGATGTTAGAGAAGCTTAAAAGCAGATGAAAGATTTGCTACCATCAGGTTCATTATTATATTTCCACTCCTTAAGGAAGTTTGCTTGACAGAACTACTCCTTTAGGACTTTTCTGCTCAACCTTTAGAAAGCAGAAAACTTGCTCAATCCAAGAGGTAAGAAGCCACCCCTCGGACGTGACCTCAGCGGCCGACTTTCGGGGATTTATTCGACATGACTTACTTCGGCCCGATTTATTTTGGAAGGAGGCAGGGGCAGCTACCGGCGAGGCCCGGCACCGCCCGGGGGGCTGCGAGCGCCGGCCGCTCCGGCTGCTGCATTCGCGCCCCGGTACGAGGCCGCCGTTCCCTCAGAGAGGGGCCGCCGCCTCCCGCCGGCGGGCGCCCTGGGGAGCCGCCCCGCCCGCGCGAGCGGAGCTCTCGGCCTCCCGCCCGCTTATCAACCGGGGCGCTGCTCCGCTCCCGCCGCCGCAGCGACCTCCCGCGGGGGCGGCAGGGACCGCGGCGGTACCCGCTCCGGAGCGGGCTGTGGCGGCCTTGGCGCCTCCCCGCCGCCTCTTCTCGCTCCGCCCCGCCTTGCCCTCTCCCCGCGGGTTTGGCCCTCTCGGGCCGCCGTCGCGACAGGTTACGGCGTCTCCGCGCCATTGGCGCCTTCCGCGGGGCCGGGCTGCCCGGGCGGCGGCCTCCCGGGACGGCGGCAGCGGCGTACCGCGCCTCTTCCGCGGCGGCTCCTGGAGGCCCGCGGCGGCGACCAGCGATGTCGGAGGCGAGTGAAAGCGGTGATGCCGCCTCCTCCTCTTCGCGGAGCTCGGGCGCGGAGCGCGGCCGCCTCCTCTCGCTGCCGTCCACCTCGCGCAACGGCGCCGTGCCCCAGCACAAGCAGCAGCGGCTGCCGAGCCGCCTGCGCCCGCCGGCCTCCGGGGATGAGGAAGAAGATGAGCTGGAGGTGGTGGGCGACAAGCCCGGGTGGCCGGAGAGCGCCGAGGGTGCCGGAGATGAGCGCAGCAGGAGGGTGATCCGGAACCAGTACCGGGAGCTCATCTACAGCGTGCAGCGTAAGCCCGGGGTGCGGCTCCGCTCAGGGCGGCGGCCGCCTCTCTGTGCCGGGGAAATGGGGGCTGCCGGTGGGTGCCGGGCTGGGAGCCTGGACTTTGCTACTGAAGGAGCTCGTCGAGCTTTCGTGGGAATTCCTAGTTCTGCTGACATTTTGGGGCTGTAGCTAGATCGACACTTGTCTCCCTGGAAGTATCTGCATGCCCAGGGATGGGAAGGTTCTGAGGGATTTACCTACATGTAACGTGAGTGACTGTATTGATGCAGGGGAACTATCAGCTTTAGACCTGGAGATAACACTGAAAGCCTTTAATTTTGCGTTCATGGTGTTTGAGCTTTAATTTGAAACTGCAGGTACCAGCATCAGCCTGGACCAGAAAGTTATTCTTAGGCTTTCCAGAAAGCGCTATGGGATTTTTAACATCTCCCTAGACAGGTGTGTCAGTCCTTCTCCCGTGCGTGTTTGGAGTGTACTGTTTTTCTCATGAAAGCATAACAATGGTTGTTTGAGTAAGCACTGCCAAATTTAGCAACGTGTGGTGTTGGTTGTTTTCAGCATACTTGCTAAATTTGTCGGGTTGTTTTACAAGAGAATACAAGGCAGTTTGTGGATGATCCACTCAGTGTTTATGCAGAAAAACAACAACGGTATGTCAGTGCATTGAGTATGGTGTGCGTCCTTAAAAGCAGTGCTGTGAGTAGCTGTTCAGAACCAAACAGCTGAAAGCTTTGTTAAATCATGTATATCGTTATGTATAAGTAACTGTGTTTGACATGGTGATCTTCAGAAATCACCAAGCATGCGTTTTTGGGGGTTGGTTTGTTTCTTTCATGAAAATCTGTAATAACTTATGGGTAAGATGAATAACATACAGAAAATTATGGTGTCTGGTAGCTGCTTTGACACAGATCTAGATATTTTACTGGAACTAAGAGGAATCTGGGATCTGCTAACATAAATTCAGCCATGTAAATCTTATTCCCTTGAAGTAAATGGAAAATAACGACTTCAAACCGAGTTAACGCATAAGCATTAACAAAATCTTGCAATTAATGTACTATAACTATATTCTGTATTTTTGTGTGTATGATGGGCTGTGAACCAGCCAGTTTTGATTAAGGTGTAAGTATGTATTTCTCAATGCGTCTTATATTTAAGTAATTTAGAATGTGATTTGTGTCCCTTCCCCCTAGAAAATCGTGAGGATATGCTGAGTTCCAAAAGCAACAGACTGACAGAAGCTTTGGAAGAAGCCAATAAACTGTTTAGTGGAGGTAAAACAAATTCTGTGGTCCTTATTAGAGGTGTTTGCTTGACAGTTGGCCAAGTGTGAGGTGATGATGCTTTATAAACAAAAAAGGGCAAGAGAATGAAGTTGAGGTCCAAGTACTTTATCAGAATTATTAAAGTATAACTTGAAATAGATATGTTTAGTTGAAGAGGAATTGTTTGAATAAGTTGCTATGAGAAAATAAATATCATTAATTTAGTGTTTATTTGCACTTAGAAATATTCCTTGCTTTATCTTGACTGTGGAACAATATATTTAAGTAGTACATATAAAAGATATTAGGGTAGAGGGGTTCATTTCGCTTGGAGTGATGGAAAACATGTCAATGAAAAATGCATTTTATTCTTTAAGATAATGTGTTATTTTTCCATGCTTGCCTTTGTCAGTGTCATCCTCTCCTTTTCTCTCTCTCTTTTTCTAGTGCAAATATTATTATAAGGATTATGTAAGTAATTGTGTTAGAGGTCATTGCAATAAAATGATTTACAAAGCTCTATACCCAGGATAGTCTGTATGCTAAATTTTGTTATTATATTTTTGACAATTTCATAGTATTAACATAAAATCTTTTCTGTAACAGTTTCGTGTGCACGAGAGGCTGCGCTGGATGCCCAATTTCTTGTCTTAGCATCAAATCTAGGAAAGGAGAAGGCCAATGAATTGCACTCTGAGATGGCAGCGTTTGATTCACTGACATTTGCAGAAGACTTGGTATGTTCCAGACTCTGAATTTGCCAACAATTTTGCTAGAGGTTTGCCCTATTTGTTACAGAATCATAAAATAAAAGCCTCAGATTGTCAGGCAGTACATGACAGTTCTGATGGAGTTTAACACTCTTCTTATGAATTTCTTTGATTAACTTTCAGGTTAGTGTCATCAATTGTTTTAAACTATGTTTTAAGCATTTCCAATATGCGTGGGGGAAAGTCTAACCTGAAATGCAGACATCCCCCCCTTTGCCATTGTTGCATTGCTGCTACTTTATCACAGTTCAGTCAGTTTGTGCTCTTAAGATAGTCTTGTGCACTTTTTTATACTCTCTGCTCTGTAGTTTGCCAGTAGCTAAGTAGTTTCTTTATCCTATCGACTGCTTTATATGTTTTTGGATGGAGTTCTCCAGGCCCTGTGTCACTGACTTGAAATGGGACTTTGGATTACTTGCATGCTTTTAGACCTGACATGTTTGTCTCTTTGTACTGTGGAAGAGTCAGTTCAGAATAGCTTTGAAGTAGACATTTCTTTCCCCCCTGAAAATTGTCTCTTATGTTACAGCAGATTAAGAAGGAGTCTGAGTCTTTGGTCAAGTCTAGAGCTCTGCAATATAAAAAACCATCAAGTTCAATTGTTTTATTGAAGTTTTTCCTGGGGATGTCTGGATTGGTGGATGCAGGGTTGGGCCAAATAAGTTGTTTTATGATATTTGAGGAGCTAGGCCTCCTGGAAGTGTGTGCTGTTCAGAAACTGTGAGACATCTTAGCTTTATGGTGCAATTTAAGTAATGATTTGCTACTGCGTCATTGAAATTCTGTTGGAATATAGGCAGTTTTATTTACTTATAGCTCTTTTTTTCATTGCTTGCTGATGCTTGCTGATCACAAGAAGTCTGTCTGTGAGGGTTTTTCTGTTTTCACAGTATCTTCAGGAGAGTCAAGGTTCCTATGCAGTGGTATTAAATATTAATCTATCAGGACAAACACCATAATACGGTATTTCACCATTGATGTATCTACTGATCTCTCTCTAAGTGAATTTTCATTGCAGCTTTTTTCTTTTGTAGCTAAACTTCATGGGTATAAATCGCATGGAAGTAGAAGAAAATGATAGTGATTCTGAGGGCGTTTCAGGTGGCTATTTACCTAGTAATGCCTGGCATAAATTGAGAGAAGAAGCAGAAAAGTACTTCAGAAGAGCACCTTCTTTTCACTACATGTAAGTTTATTTAAGGAAATAGTATATACTGCAGCACAAGCTAATGGCCTTAATTGATTCTTTTCTTTAATGCCCTGGGCTTGAATAGGGTTTAATCTCAGGTCGCGGAGCCAAGAACTTCTGCGTGGCCTCAGTTCTTACAGTACAGTGAACTCCTTGTCTCCAAAATATTTCATAATATTTCTCTCTTTGATTTTGATTTGGCTTGAATACAAAGTAATATCTCTTGTATCTAGTAGAGATAGCAAGGTATTCTTGATTGACCTGTTTCAGACCAAAACCAGTAGAAATGATCCTCTTTCCTTTAAAAGCTGACTCTTCCCTC
Source organism: Nyctibius grandis (assembly GCF_013368605.1). Taxonomy (NCBI): domain Eukaryota; kingdom Metazoa; phylum Chordata; class Aves; order Nyctibiiformes; family Nyctibiidae; genus Nyctibius; species Nyctibius grandis. The sequence continues at coordinate 99,926,387 of NC_090661.1, read as the reverse complement.
ATCTTTCTCTCCCTGTACAAGCTGCAGCCAGAATCATGAATAGAGGAACCTCTTTTATTTTTTCTTTCCTAGACAGTTATGGAAGGTCAGTCTGTCAGGGTCTATATCTTTTACCTGATTATTGTATTATCATGAAGAGACCAACAGTTCTTCTTGTACATCTGTGTTAATGAGTTGTCTTAGAGTCTTGCTTTCTGGCTCTGCCTTCAGAAGAAATCACGTGATTACTGGCAAGTGGCCTTACACAGAACCAGCGTCATCTCTCCTTATGTCTAGGCAACCCACTTAGTAGGAGCCTTTTTAACTGCTGTCAAATGACCCTTAGTCAGCTGGCTTACAGACAACACTACAATTTAAATCTCATGAACTCAGCCTACAATAGCAGGATCTAGTTAAATTAAAATATCAACAATAGAGCTGATAGAATATTATTCAGTTGTCTATACTTTTACACTTGTTCCACCCCCCAGTAAGTATCACTGTAATTGTAAGAAAGTTGCTGAATATAATAACTTGATCATACACTATCTGATATTTAATGTTGGATAGCTAATTGAGATATTTCAGACTTATGTTTGTGCTTTCAAGCTGTACGCTCTTAAGTGATAAGTATGTTTTCCAATCATTTTTATAATCTTAAGACAAAACTGACTGCAAGAAAGACTTTTTTTCTTGTTAGTTGCATTTTGACATCTTAAGTAATGATGGGCTTCTTTTGATGGAGGATGTGTGAATATTAGCGAAGTGTTAATTTTAAATAATAAAGTGTAGTCCTCAGTTTAGGAAAAGAACTACTTATTTCTGACTCCATCTATTCTTATCTGAGGCGTGAGTTATTTTTTTTCATGGTCAGTCTGTGACTTCTGAAATTGAGCAGTTGCAACTCACCCAAGACAGAGAAAAATATGTGCTGCAGAAGTTTTGGATATCTGCTGAACTAACTTGAATTGAGTCTCGATTCACACTCTCTCCTTTAGGCATCTAAGTTCGTGGAGATTCAAGGCAGCTAAAGTTAGGAGCCTAAGTTCCTTATGTAGTCATTGGAGAGAGGTAAGCACTTCAAGAAAGTGCCTAAATCTAGTACGTGTATTACACTCACGTTGTTTAATGAGAAGCTTTGGATCTCTTCTTAGTGTACTCAGTGTTCTATTGAAGGACTATATTTGATGGACTATAATTTCAAAATTTGTGTTTTTTTTTTTTTAAAAAAAACTTACTGCAAACCTAAACTTACAGAAACTAAATAGGTGAAAAGGAGATAAATACTGTATGGAGAGAGTCTTCAGGCAGAAAAGTTTGTAATAAATTCAAATGGAGATATTGAAGGATATGAACCATGTACTCTTGTTTCATTTCTTAACTAGTTTTAAAAAAAGTAGATTTAAAGTTTTCAGTTTAAAAAGAAATTGGAATAATTGCATCAAATTTTATACATCCTGTTGGTAATTCTGGTATGAGGCTGCTAACATGTATTGGGAGCAACTTTTGGGGATGGTTGTTTACGTGTGATGAAGCTCTATTTTTAGATATCAGTCATTACTTTGCACCTCTATCAGGAGATCAACTGCTCAGTATGTAGATTTCTTAGCATACAATGTAAAAGATATTTCCATATATGTGTTCTTTTTATTTTGGTTAGGTTGGGATCTTTCAAGTCTGATCCTCCTGTACCAAGGCAACGGATTGAGAGGCAGAAAAAGACTACAGGAGGAGAGGAAAAACGGGCAATGCCTGCTCGGGTTTGTGAAGTGTTATCTTTATTAACGATTTGTTACAGCATAGTTATTACAAGTGACTTTTACAACTTTCTGTTCATATTTTGGGTTTTGTAGTTATGAACTGTTTAGTACTAAAGGATTCAGACTTAATTATTAGGCTTCTTGATTTGTTTTGTGTGGACTGCAGTATTTTGTTGAGTGGAAGGAAATAGGATTTACAGACTTATTTCAAGTTCAGAAATAGGGTTTACGGACTGATTTTTTTCACATTCAAATTAGTTTATTTACTCTGTTGCTCATTGCTTTGAAAGGAAACAAAAAAGAAACATCTTTACATCAGTGTGTTTTCAACTTTTATTTAAAAAGTGTCTAAGTGTGTGGCATTTGCACAGAAATGTGGTTAACAGCAGCAAACTAATTAGCTCACTTAACCACTATTTTCCCTGCTTTCTGTTTCCCTATTCTTTCTGTCTTACTCTGGCAGAAAGGCAAAAGTCTGAGAATACTTACAGAGAGGTGTATATTGGAAACTTTGAAAAAATAAACCATGCTGTTATGAGGAACCTCCGGCTGGTAATGCCAGTACATCGAGGCAAAATGTTGAGTGTGTCTTTTTAAATGCAGCCTACTTCATGATAATCCCAATAGCCATAGAAATTATTCTGATACAGTTTGTACTGGGAAGAAGAGGAGTTGGAGGGTTTCAGAGAGTTGCTTCAAGAAGTGAGTGACTGTTCTTTGTGGTTTGCTTAGGTAAACACTGATGATCACAAATTAACACGTATGCTGTTAGATACGTGGTTACGTGTGAAAGTTTCTGTAGCTTGCTTTACTGCCAGGCTGTCAAAGGGAAAGTGGTGGTTAACAGGAACAGCAAAGAGGTTACTGAAGACTGTGCTTGAAAAGTGAATTTGGTACTCTGCTGATGACAGTACTTGAAGGACGATTTGGAGTACCTCGATCTGCTGGAGGGTAGGAAGGCCCTACAGAGGGATCTGGACAGGTTAGATAGATGGGCCGAGACCAACGGCATGAGGTTCAACAAGAACAAGTGCCGGGTCTTACACTTTGGCCACAACAACCCCATGCAGCTCTACAGGCTGGGGGAAGAGTGGTTAGAAAGCGGCCCAGCAGAAAGAGACCTGGGGGTGCTGATTGACAGCCGGCTAAACATGAGCCAGCAGTGTGCCTAGGTGGCCAAGAAGGCCAATGGCATCCTGGCCTCTATTAGGAATAGTGTAGCCAGCCGGTCTAGGGAAGTGATCGTCCCTCTCTACTCGGCACTGGTGAGGCCGCATCTTGAGTACCGTGTTCAGTTCTGGGCCCCGCACTTCAAGAAAGATGTTGAGGTGTTGGAGCGAGTCCAGAGGAGGGCGACGAAGCTGGTGAAGGTCTGGAGGGTCTGACCTACGAGGAACGGCTGAGGGAGCTGGGGGTGTTTAGCCTGGAGAAGAGGAGGCTCCGAGGTGACCTTAGTGCAGTCTACAACTACCTGAAGGGAGGTTGTAGTGAAGTGGGAGTTGGCCTCTTCTCCCAGGCAACTAGCGATAGGACAAGAGGACACAGCCTCAGGCTTCGCCAGGGGAGGTTCAGGTTGGACATTAGGAAGAATTTCTTCTCAGAAAAGGCCATTAGACATTGGAAGGGGCTGCCCAGGGAGGTGGTGGAGTCACCATCTCTGGAGGTGTTTAAGAAAAGACTGGACATGGCACTTAGTGCCATGGTCTAGTTGACAGGGTGGTGTCAGGGCAACGGTTGGACTCGATGATCCCAGAGGTCTCTTCCAACCTGGTTGATTCTGTGATTCTGTGATACCTGGGTTTACAAATAATGAACAAATCTGTAAAATCACAATAATTGTGTTCCTTGACCATGTCAAACTTCATGCTGTGATGTTTCTTACAGGTAAACTTAAGTGCCTTTTCTGAAAAAAAAGTTAAAGATCTTAATGAACTGCGCTTCTATGCTTACAAATAAACTTCCTCAGTAAACTCACAGGCTATGTACTACTAGTACTGGTAACCCAGTTCCACAGTACTGTTGGAAAGTAAGAGTAGACCTGTCAATAGGCTCAAACCATACAAACTGTGGCCTTTCAGGTTGATGTTGTAAAATGGGAATTGATTCCTAAAGCACTTTGTAAGTTGTCTCATGTTTGCATAAGTGTGTCTGTAACTGTGCATGTCTGGTGTAGAGAGAAATATTTATCTTTTATGTTACATGTTCATAAAAGGCCCTTTTCATGTTCTTGTCTTACAACAGTGGTCATTTGAGGTGAAACTATGTTCCTTTTTTCCAGTTAAAAAAAATGGAGGAGTCTCATCTGGAAGCTACAGAAAAAGAAGTGGAGAGGATCTTGGGATTATTGCAAACTCATTTTAAAAATGATCGTAAGTATGATTCAATTAGCCTTCTAAAGCATTAATTTGAGAAAATGAATACTCTTAATCTTCTACAGTTAAGAGTGGTTAAACTATAGAAACAAAGTTAGGTGGGCTTTGCAAGTAGAAATCCTTATGTTGAAGGATATATACTGACAATGTGCTTTTATGAACACTAATCAGTTGCTGTTTGATTGCAAAGTAAATATAAATCCTACCTTATTCTTATTAGAGCATACCCTTTCTTAGAAGGCAATCAAATAGTCACTGCTTATGTGTTATGGGTGTGGCAAAAGATGGGAAGAAAATAGTATTCTCTAGAAACTTTGTTTCTTTTTGCAGGCAGCTGGGAATTGACAGAAACATTCAGTTAGCTTTTAAAAGGAGTACTGACTTCCTTAAGTTAGTGTTTAGGTATATTAGCTCTGTGTATACCACCTGTTTATTTTTTTTAACAAACCCATTTTTGCATCTCTAGCTGATACACCTATTTCCTTCTTTGATCTTGTGATTGATCCAAACTCCTTTTCACGCACTGTGGAAAACATCTTTCATGTGTCCTTCATTATAAGGGTAAGGCATGACACGTTCTTTAAACCTTATTTTAGATATTGGAATTATCTAGAAATATTGATTTGTTGTTTTTATGGCTTCAATATTGACAGATTAGGATTTAAATGTTATTAATTTGTTTTCTACAAAGTCTATGATATTTTTGTAATTGAATAAAAAAGAGCGTTGACAGACTTAATTTTTTTTACTAGATTTTTCTATTACAGTCAATTTACCAACAAAACAGTAGTGCAATTTTTGCTGTCAATACTCTTTTCAAAAAGGGATTCTAGTTCACATTATTTTAGATTATAAAAAAGTAGTCATAGAGCGTAGAAAATTTATTGAGGTTGTAGGAAAGTATGTCAGTGCAGTGTTTTATATTCTCTTCGAATCTGTAGATTTGCACTTCAAACTGTACTTTGTCTAATAAATAAAATGAATTTGGGAAAAGAAAAAAGTTTACAAATATATTTTGACTAAATTCAGGTTTATAGTGAATAGTGATGTGATTATGAAGCGTTAAGTATATGCAATGAATAATAATGATCTTTAAAAAATAAAATTTTTTATAATCCAACCGTTACAAACTGTCCTCTATCAGCTGCATTCTTTATTAATAAGTGGTATGTTTAAATAATTTTTCTTATTTGGTATGCCAATTAAGATTCTTTATCAATATATGTACCTGTTTGTGATGATGTAATATATTAATTAAAAATATGAAATCTCAGTGCATTATCCTAATTAGTTCTAATTTCAGAAACTCTAAATCCTACTGTCTTTTAGGATGGTTTTGCAAGATTAAAGCTGGATGATGATAAATTACCAATAATTGGTAAGATCTAGCTTTAAAAGACTATAATTTTCTGTTACAATGTTGAAAAGTAGCTGCATCTTATCTGTTTACAGAGTTTTAGGTAAATTTTTAGCTGCAAGAGTAGAGATTTGGGGATATGCAGTGAATGTAATTGAAGGCATGAAGAGATTTATGAGAGGAACTGAAAGCATTGAGTCTCCTTAAATATCAAAATACGGAAAAAGGCCATCATGCTGATCTGTACAAATTAATTCTATTAATAGAAGTAAAAGGTTATTACCTTTCCTTTTAAGTTGTATTTTTGTTAATAAGTATATGAACATTGTTATGCTTTGCTGAGAAAAGGTATTTTTGTGTGCCAGAAGTCTCCTCTGTCTATCTGAGTTGGGAAGTGCTGCAACTTCAAAACAGTTGAAAAGGAAATGCCATCCTACGCACGAGGTCTCTGGCTTTCATTCCCAGAGGATATCAATGAGATTAAGACTTTGGTGGGATTTCGTAAAGGATTAAATACTTAGGTCCTTCTGGGACTCTGAAAAATGTTAGTTTCTAAGTTTTTAGAAAGTAAGACTAAAGAAATTTCTTAAGAAGCATATGGTACAGGCTGTTGGTAGGGACTAGCTTAGTGGAGCCTGTATAATTGATTTGCTTTTTGTGAAGCTCTTGTGTTCCTGGAGGAAACTGGCTTTAGGAGTGTAGAGACTATGAAAATACTGTATTTTGAACAGAGCCTTCAAAACACACCAAGGAAAAGGAGAATGACCGTAGTGCTGGAGCACGGAACCAGGTTGTCATCTCTCTGAGCCATCGAGAATGGAAGGTATAATAGATAATCAAAAGTATCAAGTGCTATTTTTTTTTTCTTACGTGTAAGAACGCATCTGAGAGCTGTGATGTTACGTACTCTGATGAGGATAGGGGTTCCTGTATATATTATCACTACATTTAATTTTATGGATTCCAGAACAATCACAAATCTAATGAATGCTTTTAATTGCAAGAAAACTGAGAATTGGGATAGTAATGTCATCTTTGATCCTTGAAGCCTGGTCAGTTTAAGTGCTTTTAAGTTGCGCAGTGACTTGTCTTTACTGTTTTATATGAGGACTGCATAAGTATGGAGTCTGTTTCTTCCCTTATATATGATGCTTGCTTCTGGAGGGGAAGTTCTCCTTACAATTTCTCACTGTTTGCTGTTCGTAATAAATCTTAGACAAAAAGTAGTTTTTAGCACATACAACTCTTCTCTTTTGTCCCTCACTCAGAATGTGCAGAAGAAACTTAGTAATTTGAAATAGTGCTTTAGTATGAGAAACTTTATTACTTACCTGGTGGTAACTGCAATTAAATTGAAATAATTCAGCTCTTGTAACTTACATACTCTTGTCATCTCTAACCAGGACATCGTAGAAACATATGAAATAACAGAACCCATGATTAGCCCTCCTGATCATAAAAATGAAGAAGAAATGGAGATAGCTTAATTTTTCAAGTAAGTTCTTTTAATAAATCAAACTAAATAAGGATACAATGAATAAGTTCCTTATGCATGTGGAAGAACTGTAGGGAAACTACCTGTGACTTATAAATGTAGAAAAACTGTAAGCAAGGTAACTGTATAATGTCTGGAACATTTCTATATTCTTGATCTCTTCACGGAACAAAATGTAATCTAGTTTTCTACATAGTAATTAACTGAAAAAAAACCCCACCTTTATTTTTACATTTGATGGTCAGTTATATACTTGAGTTAGTTTTTGGAACTTTATACTTGTACTTGGAATGCAGTGCTGTGAAGAATCATAGCTTAGTTTTGTACTTTTTTTTTTTTTTTAGCCTACTGACAGCTGATGTTGTCAATAGAGTAGTCTGAAGAAGGACTTAGGGAAGCAGGGGAAGGGAAGATAATCTGGTTCTCTCTAAAATCCTTTAAACAATAGGATTGAACTCTTTTATTGTCACAGTAGCTTGGTAAGTTCCAAATCTTAATGCATATTGTCTTATTGTCTTCTCTTTTTTCTTCTTTCCCCCTAGGTGCCTTAAAGCAAATATTTTAAAATCATGTTTCCTTCGGAAAAATTTTTATATGTATATATTGTAAAATTAAATTTATTTTTATTGGAACATCTCGACACTTTATATAAGCTGTCTTGTTTATACCTGTCACAGGGCTATTAGTGTATACTTTCTATTTATTATGGTTTAGTTTGCTACTTTGTATAAAGTTTATTGACACTTACAAGCTTTCATAAAAAGGAAATGCTACCCCCCTTCTTTCATCCCTGTCTCTCCCCAGTAGCAGCCTGCAAGTGGAATTTACATGGTTAACCATCTCTGCTGTGATAATCTTGTTATCTAGATGATCTTGGGTGCTACATGAGGAATTGATGTTATCTTTCTGTTCTTACTTTTCTGGAAATCAAGGTTTGAGTTTGGAAATTTGGTCTCAATTACAGATAAGAATTCCTCCTTCCTTTTCTCTTTTCCTAAGGCTACCACGTGTGTCTGGTTTTGTAACTTAGGTAGGACAGCTATCTTAGGCCATGGAAGTACTTTATTCAAAATGAATAAAGTCTAGCTCCATCTCCAGAAGATGTTCTTTGGAGGACCACTTTCTCTGGAGTTTCTAGGATTTCTTCTTTCCTTTTATCATTAGGCAGGTTCCTGATCAAGCAGCTGTCCTCCCGCTAGAGCCACTGGTAAAGCTGTTTCTGGGGGGTGATGAAACGTGGTCGGGCTCTGAGGGTATGCGAAAACACAGTCGGATCATCTTTGGTCACCTACAGCAAACCCGGGAGCTCTGTGTTCACAGTCCCCAGCAAACGGGGCCAGGCCTCCGGCCGCCCCGGGCACGGCCTGCCCCGCCGAAGGCGGCGGCCGTGCCCGGCGGGGCCGCGCCCGGGCGGGGCGCTGCGGGGCAGGGCCGCTGCAGCGAGCGGGCGGCCGGGCGCCATGCCTGCCGCCGTGGTGGAGTACAAGGGCTGGAAGGAGGGCTACCGCTGCGGCTACTGCGCCTCGGAGCGGGGCAAGGTCTCCGCCGGTAAGCGGGAGGCGGTGGGAAGGGCCGCGGCTGCCCGGGCTCCCGCGGCGGCGGCCGCACCCGGGGGCGGGGGAGCGCGGCCGCCCTCACTAAAGATGAGGGAGGTTGTGGGGAGGCCGCCGCGGCCGCCCACGGTAAACATGGCGGGGCCGCTGTTTCCTGTGGGCGCTGCCCGTGCCCTGCCCGTAGCAAAGATGGCGGCGGCGGCTGTTTCCGGGCGTCCAGGGGCGCCGTCTGGGGCGGCGGGCAGGGTGCTGTCCTGAGCCGGGCGGCGGGCAGGCCGAGGGGGTCACCGCCGGAGATGGCGGTGGCCGGCAGCTCCCCGAGCATCGTCGAGTACTTCGGCGGAGACGATGGCTACCGCTGCGGCTACTGCAAGAACGAGACCGGCAACCTCTCCCATGGTGCGGGCTGTGAGGGGAGCCGTGAGCGGGCCGGGCCGGTGCCGGAGAAGGGGGCGGCCGGAGGCTGCGGGGCTGCGCCTCGCTGGTGCCGGCGGGGCTGAGGGGGGCCTGCGAGCAGCGGGCAGAGGCGGCGGTTTGGCAGCAGCCTCCCCCCTTCCCACCTCTGGCCTGCCGGGAGCGGGCAGCTGCCCTTCGCTCCGGAGCGTTCCCGAAAGCTCGGGCCGGCGCGGCGGGGCGGGTACGGCGGGTGTGCCGGGGCGGCCTGCCAGGGGATGGCCGCCGAGCCGGCCCCGCAGCGTCCCCGCGGGCCGGGCGGGTGTCGCCGCCCTGGCGAAGCAGGTGGTTAAAGCGAGACGGGGTCGGTGTGGGGCTGGGGCCGCCGCAGGCCGTGGGCTCACGGGGAAGCCTCGCCTGGTGGGCCGGTTTTGTAGGAGCACTTCTCGAGTCTGAGGGCAAACCATCAGAAGTAACGGGAAAGCTTTGTAAAGGGCGAAATGTTTTAATGATTACTATGATAATACATGCACCCTGCCTAAGGCTGCAGTTGGGATCTCACCCAAAGCGTTCTGCTGGTCCAGTTTTACAGCTCAGGTGCAACTGCCCTGCCTGACCCTCCGCCTCCAGTGACAGTCCGGGTTAATCCGTAGATAAGAGTGCATCTGCCTGACAAGGCTCGACAGCTCTAAAGCTGTGGCCAGACAAATTTTGCTTAGGCCGGCTCAACGGGAAGCCGAGTATGTTCTTTTCCCTGGTGAAGAGGTGACAGTCCCCGAGCTCTGCTGAGCTGGGCAGTTGTTCTCCGAGGGGTCCCTGGGAATGGTCCGTGTCAGCTTCAGCACCTCTCAGAAGTGTCCTTCTGGCCCAGTGTTTCTGACTGGTTTTAACAAAATTAAGGAGCAGTTTTATGTCATTTTGTTGGTGTATCTCTGGGAAAGATAGCAAGCGGAGAGGAAAACTTCTTAACTTGTACAGTCAGAGCAATGTAGTTGATTGCATCCCAAGAGTTATGTTAGTTTTGGTTTTTTTTACACTTAACGTGGGTGTTGAAAGTCAGTAATTTATGAGATTTATGAATATGCCAAATCCCTGAAACACATCTATTCGAAAGTCATCATTAGCTGCTCAGATTTACAGTAATACTTTTGTAGAATTTGCTGTATTTTAATGTTTTAAAGCATAACTATGGTCAGTAAATAATACAATAAATAATTACTGTATTATTTATTTCAGGTATGTGGGCACATTCGATGACAGTTCAAGATTACCAGGATCTCATAGATAGAGGATGGCGAAGGTAAATTTAAAACGAAAATACAAAGCCATGTTGTCAGTTTAGATTCAAGATTGGATTTAGAATCCAGATTTAGAATTTAGGTCTGTGAAAACAGTTAACTAGTTTCCGTAAGGAATTGAAATAGAAGTATTTGCCCAACGCTCTGTGACTTTTTGTAACATGACACTGATGAACGGGAAAATAATCGGTTATTTTGGAAGGATAGTATTTTAGTATAGCAGCCAAAAGCTGAAGAACTTGCTGTTTGACTTTTGGTACTCTTCGTATAATATTTTGATATTATTTTAACAAAAATGGTTGATCTTCCATTTATTTTGTAGTATAAGCAACAGAAAATCAATATGTATTTATTGTTATTTTTAGAAGTGGAAAATATGTCTACAAGCCTATCATGAATCAAACGTGTTGTCCTCAATACACGATAAGGTAAGAAGCTCAAAGTATGCTACTGTTGGTGATTTGACCGCTTCAAATACGTTGAGCCATTTACTACTTTAAATACAGAATACTTGAAAAATTTATCTACTTTTAATTATACTTTGAATACGAAATACATGTTGTTGAGTTTGTGCACAGGCATATCAGTGGCTCAGCAATGTTTTCCTGTAAGCAGTCTGCTAAGTGCATACCCTTGCCTTTTGCTTCTGGGTTGCAGTCCAAAGCCAGAGTCCTGCGATGGCTCTCTTGCTCACTGGTTGTAGGTGAACCAGTATGTCTGTATCCCACAAACACTGCTTTGGTAACCCAAATAAGAGAGGCTGCCAGTTGAATACATAAGAATAATTCTAGATACACTTTTTCGGCCTTAGTAGTTAGTGTCAGTGCTGTACCTATGAGATAGATAAATGAAAAATTCTGGTGTATTAGGCTCCTAGGAAAGCTTTTTTATGCACTGCTTGAGGTCACCTTGGCATATTTTAGTGATTATAATGATATACACACAAAACATGCCATAAAGAATGTTTTTATGCAGTACAAGGCAATAGAATTTTATTAACTCAAAAGTGTTGATAAAATATTTGGCCACTTAATATAGGGAAATTTAAGAAATAATTAGAAAACATATATACAGCGTAACTTTTTAAAGTGGTTCCTTAACATTTTTTCCTGAAATAATCTTTCACAAAAGAAATCATCATAATTTTTTCTTTTTAAGGTGCCAGGCTTTGCATTTTCAGACCTCCAAATCTCACAAGAAAGTTCTGAAGAAAATGTTGAAATTTCTTTCCAAAGGAGATGTTTCGAAAGTAGCGAGCGGAGGTAAGAAATTCTTAGTGTTTGAAAAGCCATACTGGTGTTTGAGAGGAGGATCAAATACCTGTTGGAGTGATCGAATGGCTAATATGCTGTGATTTTTGTATTTAGACCCCTCTATAAAGGCCTGGCTAGCTTGTGTCTTTACAGGTGTTTTTGAATCAAGAGCACTATGGAGCCCAGAGACCAAACTGTGCAGCTGACTCGCTGTATTGAAGAATATATTTCCTTACTTTTTGCATAGACCAACTTATTTTCTTTTTCATCTCTGGGCACGTGCTTACTTTCTAGCTGGGTGCTGTAGAGAATTAGAGCCGTTTTTTTACCTCTGTCATAAAAGTGATAATCTGGAGAGGACTAAGCAGTATGGTGGGTGGCAGAGAAAAGGAAAAGCAATCAGGGAAAGGAGGGCTTTTCTTCCAGGTGGTTGAATAGTCACACTCTGTTAATCCAACACCAAAACCAGCTGTTCTCACTTGTGGTGGAACTTATTGTGTTGGTTCTGAATCGTTATAATTTGCCTATTTTGTCTGTGTGTGTTAGGTTTTTTGGATCTGTTTTCTTTGTTATTGTTTGTTTGAAGTTATGGCATGAGATTAGTTGGTTGCCCTGTTTTAGTGGAGAAAATAGAACTGTTCTTGTAAACGAGTTGGTGCTTGTAATTCAGGGTCATAAAAGAAGCTTTCTGTTTTCAGACTATTGCAAACAATCACTTTATCTGTTGGAAAACAGTTGTAAAATTGGAAAGAAATTAATTTAATATTAATGTTAATTGTTCAAAGTGTAAGCTGCGGTTATACAGAGAGAAATTAACTTGTGGTTTTAAATTATTTACAGAAGAGCCTATGGATTCCCATATAGAAGATGTGGCCGTGTGTGATTTTGCATACAAAAGTGAATCTCATGTCAGTCAGTCTGAACTGACTCCCTTGAGTGTGGATCACACAGAGAGGGTGGAAAATGAAGATAAGGACACAGGAGAAAGAGAAGAAGAGGTGAATGAGCAGAAGGTGGAATCAGGTTCTCTTCAGATATGTGCAGATAAAGACACACCAGTCCCTGGAGGACCATCACATTCGGCTAAAATTGTTCATGCACTGCCTAAGCCAGGTAGTCAAATTTCTGGTAGTAGCTGGAATATGCTCTCATGATTTCACATGTTGTTGAAGACCTTTTTTTTATCTTGCCTAGTAATTCAATAATTGTTTCTTTTTTTTCCTATATTCTTGCCAATTTATGGAATTATAGTGTATAAATTGAGAAGTTAGGTTAAGGCTTAACCTTGTCTCTTGTGCAGCAGTAGGAAATCATACCCAACAAAAACATCCTAGGTATTGTTTTCATATTTATTCATTTCTGCAAGTCATCTTGTTATACAAATTGTGTTGTCTACACCCTGTGAATACACCTCTGTGAATAACTTACTTCAAGCTCTATTAGTTATGTTTTCATAGACTATTTGCCATAGACCTAACTGGCATTGGAAATACATTCGGTGTATCATTGTATTTTTATCTTATACTTAAAAGAAATAGTGTAGCTTTCTGCTGACTTGAAAAAAAAAATCAAGCAAAAAAACCAAACCCCCAAACCCTACAAAAGCAAAACCACAGATACTTTTGGTTCTCTATAAAGAATGACATTTTCTAGTTGAGCTTTTTCATCTGTTTGGGAGCTTGCTTTGTTTTAGGTTTTGGACAGCTTTATCTTAGAAAAGCTGTGTCAGAACAGGATGTGACATTATGAAAAACTGTAGTAATTTCTACTTTTTTTCCTTGCTCTGTACTTAATATTACGTTTCTTTAAGGAAGTACAGTAAGTTTGTACAAGAAGTAAGGCAATTGCCCTCATTTTACTTTCTGGCGCATTTATACAGTGCTACAGCTCTCATGTGCCAAAACCTGAAGGTAAATGCTTATTCATTTCTAGAGTTTTGTGTGAAACTACATGGAATATTTATGGCATTTTTATTATAATACCAATTTTAATAGCGTGGTCACTTTTTTCGGTGTCAAAATTATCCCTCAGTCAAGGTTTTGCATTGTAGTTGTAAAGATTTCTGAAATGCTGCCTTTGGGCTGAATCAGAACTTGAAATCTTTACCCTGAAAAAGGATAATCTCATTGTCAGTCATCTGACTGTAATCTTTTTCGTGTGATAGCTGTTATGGTACCCCTTGCTGTGGCACGAGAGCCTGGTAGCTACATCTGCTTGCAGTGGTGTTAAGCTTTTCATGTAGCTTGTTGTGACGGGCAAGACAGCTGGTGGGGGATCCTCTGTGTGGTGTGATCATGCAGAGGAGTCCCTGAGGGTCCCCAAGGGAAAAAGAAATGCTGGAAACAACTGCTACGAGGATGTATCCGCAGGGTGCTGTGGGTTGTCTCTCCTGCGGCTTCTCTTGTGTCCTGGCTGCGTGAGACATGGGTGATTTCTGGAAGGAAGATGGTAAAGGGATGGATGGATTATTGCCAGAATAATTCACTTCACCAACAGCCTGAACTGGAAAAGAAGATAGAATTGCTGACAGGCTCTTTGTGGCCTAAAAGTTGCAGATGAGGCACCCTTGTCTTACAGATCATGTTTCCAGTTTTGCATAGCACCTACAATGGCCTGTCTGGAAAGATAAAGGTTGTTTTTCTGAATTGCTGTTAGCTGATACATGGCGAGTAATGTTAGTTAAAATCCTAGTGAAGACTGGATACTTTAGAGTTTCTGCATGTGTTGTGACATCATACTAATTCCTAATTTCACTCACCTGTGACGTGAGAACTTCAAAGTACTTTTTGCTTCACAAAGATTTTTGTCTCCTATAGGTTGGCTAATTTCAAGTAAAAGAATGTTGTTTTGTCATTAATGAACACTCATTCCAATTGGTTCAGGTTTTCACCAGGAATTTTGCATCTAAAAAAACCAGAAAGTTTTCAGAAATGCTTGACCAGAAAATCAGTAGTGCTGCATAAAAACAGTAATGTTACACACGTTCCTGGAAAACTTGACCAGAATTTTTAAGACTGTATTTTATATTTTGATTTTATAAAACGCAGTCAAAAATTTTATAGCCCTTATATAGTTTATAGTTTATGTAACTCTTATTTGTTGTGCAGATTTTCAAAACCCTCTTGTTTTTTAAATTAATGAAAAACCTTGGGTTATGTAAACTTCATTTTGGAAGCAAATTAAGTGGATGTTGACAGCAGATGGCAGTCTCGGGTAAAGATTATGAGTGTAAACCTGCCACTGTTTTGAAAAAGGTGAGGTATGGTCTTCAGTTGTGTTAAGAATAACATTGGGTAAGACTTTAAACACTGGAAATGCACATAAAGAAAGCTTGACACACTGTTTGTACTGTTTCAGAAAAAGAGGGTTTACGTTTATAGAGGAGAAATATTCATTAGTGTGGTTCTTTCTGGAGGTTTTAAATGAAATATAAAAGTGAATAATAAATGCATGAGAAAGCTTATTTAATTTTTCTTTTCTTTTTTTTTTTTTTTTTTTTAGGGCAGGTGGTGTCACAGGTCAAATTTAGTTTAAAGTTTTCCAGATAGAATGGTGTTTAGTTTTCATCTTGGAAAATGTACACTTATTCCGCAATAAGATTGTTTAATTGCATTTTTATTCCTTTATAAACAAAACAGGTCATTGCCCTGTAGGAATAATGGGCTGTTTCTGCACAGTTTCAGATAGAAAAGAAGGTTTGCTTATGTCTGTATGCACATTCATTGTTTTAAGAAGTTTTTCTTGCTAACTTACAGCTTATAGAAGATATGAGACATAAAACAGATCCTGATACAGATGAAGTACTCATTCTTCAAATGTATCATGAGTATTTTAAATAAACTCTTCCTCCGACTTGTTTGCCCATGGACAGGTCACATAGTATCTGTAATTTCCTCATAATATTTGTCCTTTTCTGGTGAATAATTTTAGCTGTATGGATGAAACACATACTCAAAAACCTTATCTGAGAGGTAAACACTCGATCATAAAATCTGCTAGTGCAATTGTAGGATGTCTGAAGAGTGCCAGAGTGGTATTAGCTCCGTTACTTAAGTCCCTGAGATGCTCTCAACATTCCAGCTCTCATGGAGTCTATGTGGAGAAACCAGACTGGGACTTTTCTGGGTGAGCCACGAAGAGCTTGCTACTAACTTGCCCCAGGAGTACACTTATATCTCTGTAAATTCTGTATGGTTTGCACATTAAAAAAATAGTTTACAGCCTTACTGATACTTAAAAGTTTATCCCAATGTAGAGTATTTTGCCAGTTTCTATGATGTATTTATTGGTAAAGAAAGATGCAGGCAGCAGCTCTGAGGGCTACAATTCTTTGCAGGTGAAGTGTCTCCAAACACATCAGTGAGCTTTCACAATATCAGTGCTTTTGCCATTTCCAGTTTGCAGAAGGATACCACTGTTCCCATTGTCCATGGGAAGGTTTGAAGCGGGTAGGGGACAAGAAAGATGTCTGTGTCGGCTAATAAGTTACTGGTAGGAAGAAGGAGGAGGAAAGAAAGATCTAACTATGTGTTCGTAGGAGTTCTGGAAAAAAACAATTTCTATGTAATTTCCAGGCCTTCAAGAGAGTAAAGTGGGATAAGCCGTAGTTAAGTCTGGGTTTGGATTCTTCTCTACTTCTTATAAATATTAACAGAGTTGGAAATGTGTCTTCATCCTAGTGCTTCAAATGAAAGCACCTCACTGTTCAGGGTACTTTCCCATTTGAAAAGGTAAATCTTTCAAAAGTTGCCAGTGTGTCTTTTGCAAATACAGGGATTTCAGGAGAAAGTCAATGGCGTAAAAGACTTCTTCAGCAGGTTGTCATAATATTTGTTACGGTTTTGGTTCTGTGCAAGATATATGACTCTATTTCCCTGTATGGGAGTAGTTTTTTCCACTCTGCCTCTCTTTTCCAAATTTTTAATATTATGGCTCTTTTTTGGCCTTCAACTCATCTACCACTGCCCTACAAAGTAATAAAAAAATGCAGAATGGGAGTTACTTTATATTACATTAGCTGGCTGCTGATGTAAATGCAATTTTGAGTGCAACTTTCCCTCTGTATGGAACTTGCAACAGCAGCTGCTAAGCGGAGACAGGTATTCCTTGAAAATCAGTTATTTCTTCCACCACTGTTTCCAGCAGTGCAGAAGATTCATACAGCTCTTACACAGCTGCTGGAGTGGGATATGGTGTTGAGTTACTTGTGTGCGCTACATGGAATAGCCAATAATGATGTACAAATTCTAGGCAGAACTGAGAGTGTTAGGAGAACATTTCTTGCTTTTTGTGGTTTTTACAAATTGAATTTACGGATTTACAATCGGTATCGACTAAAATCATACTGTCTAGGGAAATTGCTACTTGTAAGTAGATTATTTGTTTGGTAACCATTCTTTCAGTCCATTTAGTGGGTAGCACGGGGACCAGCCATCTTTTTTTTTTTTTTTTTAATTGAAGAAAAGTCTGTATTAATTTTTCTAGTACTGGCATTCTCATATCTTGACTTTTTATCTTACATTAAGTATCCTGAGTGTAAAATTATTCTGGCCCCTTCGTTGAGGAATTTGTACCACTTGAATTTTTATTTGTGCATGTCTTTGGATTTGTGTTGCTTTAAAACTCAGTTCTTGTAGTACTACGTACTATCTTCCATGCTGATCCAGTTGTTTTCTAGGTTTGACTTCTCTTTAAGTAAATAACATTTCACAAATAGAGCGTTATGAACAGTTGATCTGTTAGAGATAAATTGATAAAAGTGAATTGATTATACAATCTGAATATAATTTTAAGCAAAGTTGTAAGCTTATGTGGCCTTTCACTCTTCTTTTACGTGACATTAGTGGTGTTGGCGGTGTTTCTAGGTACTGCATAAGGACTCCAGATGACAAAAAGAAAAAAGCTTTTTTTGTGCATCTGTCTTCTGCAGGAGTCTGTTGTGTAGCCACCTGGGTTTCTAATGCAGTAGAACAATTCTCTGTGAATTTGGCTGTGAGGTTTTGTAGTTTAGGTGTTTTTTTCCTTGCAGTATTTCAAGCTGATCCTGTAGCTGTCTGGATGTAGTACATCATCATACCATACATTAAACAGGAGCTTTTCTTTGTTTCTGAGAGAGGGCTGTGGTGTAATGATTTATGGACAGACTTTTTTTACAGACAGGAAGTCTTTTCATTTCGATCTTTAAATATAACCTTGGCTCTGGGATGGAATCGTGGTCAAGGTGTTTCCATAGTAAAGTGCTGCATTAAACAGCTGTAGAGGAAAAATCATTGCAACTTAGCTTGGCATCAGGTGTTGTTGGTAGTTGTAAATGTGAAAGACCATGTTATGTTCAGGCCACAATCTGCAATTAATGGTCATTTTAACCATTTCTTTTCAGTGGTTATGTAAGAACTACTTGTTTGTTGCAAAACGTGGTGTTTAATTCTTTGCCTGTGCCCTTGTAGGGAAAGGGGCTGATCTGAGCAAGCCACCGTGTCGAAAAGCAAAGGACATACGGAAAGAAAGAAAACTGCAGAAACTCCTTCAGAACCAGATGTGTACACTTGAAGGCTCTCAACTTCAAGCAGGAGATCAAGTTTTCCTCTCGCAAAACTCTAAATCTAAAGCAAACCAACCTAAAACCATTGAAGACTTCATTTTTGTCTCTTTACCAGATGATGCACCACACAAATTAGAGGTAATGTCTCATTCAGTGTTGTTGGAGGTAAATTAAGGAAAAGTCTAGTTCAAGGAGTGTTTGAAATGCTTAGGTGTTTAGTGTCTGTGACATCAGGGAATGGTTATAGCTTAAATCTTGGAATATGTGCGGTACTGTATGATATATATATGGTGCAGCTGAGTGCTGTGTAACCACAAGAGGGTACTCTTGCACTTGCAGGCAGTCGTAGCACAGACCAGTACAGTTACCAAAATAACTTGTAAATTGATTTCATACAGTGTGACTTGAAAATGAAAGACTTTGAATTAACTGAGTGTTAAATGATGAGAGAGTTTCAATATTTAGTTCTGCAGTGTATAAATACTTAAACTATCTATGCTAATGAATCTTGACAAGAAAGCAGTAACTGTTCATAAAATTAAACAGATAAGAAGATAGCTGCTCTTTATAAATGTCGTTGATATGTGTTGATGTCTTTGGAAGCCGTAAAAGTGATGGTAGAAAAATTTGCTTAACATACTGGTTGCCATTAAATGTATTAGTAATCTGGAGACAGTCATCTGGAAGACTTTTGGACTTTCTAGCCTATAAAACCATTCTTTCTTTTTTTTTTTTTTAAGCTGGAAAACTATCCGAAATAAGTATTTTTCTGGAGTTACTATTATCAGTGATGGTATTGGAAGTTAAATTTTAATATTCTTTTGGTAATTATTCAAAGAGGTAGTGGTGGTGACTTGAAAGATTCACCCTGAATAACTGACAAGAAGCCATGAAAGTGATCCATCTCACGAACTCCTCCAGATTTTCTGATGAGTTGTATAACAGAAGTACGATGGCTTTGTCTGAACATCTTCATTTAGAAGATGCAGGGGGAATTAAAAGGAGGGATGGTTCCAGCAATGTTTTCCCAGATTGTCTTTGCTCCTTACTCTGACTGTCAAGTGTGGTGTTTTGGGTTTTTTTTTTGTGTGGATCAGAACCAATGCTATTTGTGGAAATAGAATCATACTGAAAATTAAGTGTGTTTTGAAATGTGCATGTTCTTAAATATGCTTGAAACGAAATGCACTGTTGCTCATGTGATAGCATTCTTTTGCTTAGGGAGCAATAATTTTTACTAAGAATGATTTTTTTAATTTATAGATTTTTAAAAAGATAATTATTTTTTGTGCGTGTAAGGGTGATGGTGGGGATGATGGATAACTTCCTATTAGAATTAACTCGTAATTGAATATGGAAACATTGTTTTCAATTTGAAAAATATCAAGAAATCCTCTAGGGATTATTGCCAAAAAAATAGTCCTTATCTAAAGAGCACAGATATGAGTCTTCCAAATGCATGGATCCTTCAAGTATCTTTCAGTATAGTGTGAAACTACAAGAGAGGATTTTAAAAAAAGTACAGAAAATGTCAACCTGCATGCCATTTGTTGGTATTATTTGCTGTAAACTATTTGTGTGGTTCTTCTACAGACATTTTAGTCATCTTAATTTGCAGTCTGAAAACCTTGTATGTTATTCAGTGTAAATATAAAAGCCTTCAATAGCCTAAATTGAGCTGAAGAATTGGAAGGCTATTGGCTAATATTAATTAAATTGTTAGGGCCTTTGTGCAGGAAGTCAAAATTTCTCTGTTGTGATGTTTGCATATGTATAAACGTATAGTTATTGCATGGTATTGTAATAATAAATGTGTTTAACTTCTTCTGAAGGTGAGGGTGGTGAGATCATCTCCACCAAGTTCACAGTTCAAAGCCACACTTCAGGAGTCTTACCAGGTCTATAAACGTTACCAGATGGTTATTCACAAGGACCCACCTGATAAACCAACTGTAAATCAGGTCAGAAGGCCAAACTAATTTTATGCAAAGCTCAGCTTCCCCTCCATTTCATGTCTCTTGTTTCTAGAAGAAACAAATATGGATTTTATATCCATTGTGTACTCAGGAGCATGTAAAATACTGTATCAAAGACAATCAACGTCCTGAAAGTGCAAACTCTTTTGATATCTCTTTGTGAGTGCCACAAATACTTGGTCTTAATTGCAGACAGAAAAGTTAAGGAAGTTATGTGGGAATGCTGTTAGGTAAGAGATGGAGAGGATGGGACTTTTGGAGATAGATATTGTGGGCCTCATAAATGCAAATCTCGTAAGAACTAAAACCAGCTGGACACTTACCCTGGTAACTAGTCTCGTTGGCTTTGGTTTGAATGCTTCCATAAGAAGGAAGAAGCATGATCAGAGCCAACATGTGAGCGAAGAATTTATCACACATACAAATTGTTTTCATTTTCAATTTAAGCCCTTCAAGAAGCAATCAGTGCACTCCATCTAAATTACACATCGTTACTGCTTCTTGTAATGACCAGGTGGTGTGTAATAGTTAATTGTCAGACGTTACATCTCTAATAGGATAAGGAAAAAAATTCAGGAGTTTGGAGAAAAAGTATATGTAGCAAGAGTATGTAATTGCTAAACTGGGGCAATGGGTGTTGTGCATTAAAAATATAACACATTTTAAAAGTCCTTGAGACTGTACAATGAAAATAAAATTTGTGGTTGACTTGTTAGATAGTTTGGTCAAAAACTGGGGTTGTATAAACTGATGCTTTGAAGTGTTGTAGTCTTACACAATTTTTACTCTTTAATGAAAGTATTAACAGTCAGTTTAATCTTAGTGTTAGCTGTCAGACTTTCCCCTGTAGGATGATTTTTCTTGTTACTATGTCTAAAGTAGAAAACTGACTTCAGAGGCTTTGAAGTGGATAGGAGGAGATCTTTCACTAGCCTTTCCTTCAGAAGCATATTATCTGATTATACGCACTCAAAATAGTATGCTTGTATTTTCCTTGCTCTGAAGGTGAGGTTAGTACCCGTCTCCTTTGAGGAACCCCAGTTCAAATCATCCTTCAACCAATCAGCCAGTTTATTTGCCAAGTATCAGATGGCTATACACAAGGATACACCTTCTGAATGTGGCGAAAATGAGGTACAGTTCACTGCATGCACCTTTATGAAAACATTTTTTTTAATGCGCAGTTAAATGATGGGAAGTGGTGTCTCTTAGAGTGATTCTAAATATTAAAGTATTGGGTTTTCCATTTGGGAGGGAAAGCATTGTGGGTTTCAGCAAGCTTCTGTTGCAGACTTCAGCCTGGGGGAACTGAGCTGAAGAGACAGGGATTATGCACCATCGTAACTAAAAAACTAATGTTATTAATGAGTTAAGCGGAGCTGCTGTTTGTACATGATTTGTAAAGAGGTCTGGGACTGAGATTTCCACTGGAAATGGGATAATGGTGTGGAAGTGCTTTTTTGATGGTAAAAGCATCTTCTGCTTTAAAGCTGTTTGGTACCTTTTCCACATTTCTCCTTATTTTTTTCTGGTCTTGCTTAATTTAAATCTCACTTTTATCCACATTTCATTGCTAAGCATGCCTCTCAACTAGAGCTCACCTTTGCAGTAGAAATAGTGCAGAAATATTCCCACCAGCTGATTGAGATTCAATGAGAGTACATTGCATATGAATAAAGCCTGCTTTCAAAATGGTGTTTACAGGATGATAATCCTAATCTAATAAGTAAAAAAAAAAAAAAACAAAAAAAGCAAAGTACTCATGGGGTTCTGAACAAGCAGCAATTCTGCATTTCTCTGGCAGGTGGCACAACATTTTCATTAGCAGAATTAATAAAACTGCTACTTCAGATCTGTCATTTCTAACTACTGCAAGTGTATGACTTCAATATTGATCAACTATCTAGTCAGGACTTTTCTGTTCTGGAGAGCAAGACTTGCAGAAGTGATACCTAGCAAGCTGTGGCTGCCTTCCAGGTAGAACAATAAAACCACATAATCATTTTTGGCTTTAGTTCAAAAGAGTGTAAGGAGAGCTTTTTTGTGAGATCTCTGTAATGCTACTGTGGAAAGCCATAAAATTTATTTCACTTTGTTTTGTAAAATAATAGGACTCATAACAATAAGTAGTAGTTTCTGCCCTTTTTATAATTACTGACATAAATTGGGTTAATTATAATAAGGTAAAAATTGGAAACATGCCAAGAAAGATTGAGCTATTTACTAGATTTGTACCAGGCATTACCTGGCCTGATTAGGGACTTGATTTGTCTGTACCATGAATGTATTTAAGCCCTAATGCTTAGATATAGCATATATACCACCAAGCTTTTGCTCTGAATCTTGTTGCTGCAGAGAGGGTGGTGAGAACTTCTGTACTTACTTATTCTTTGTATAAAATTATGGATTTTTTAATACAGTAATTACATCACGAAGAATCAAGAGCAAAATCACGATGGCTGCTTGCAGTTCAGTTCTGAGGAGCAGTAGCTCTCAGTTCATCTGACCTCTGTTTGGGTCAGTGTGCGTGGTTTGGTATAGGCTTCGGTCTGATGGCCTTAGTCACCCATGGAAGTTTGTTTTTTAACTGAGGGAGTCTTGGGGAGGAAAGCTGATAAAGATGCATAAGAATAGTTTGGGTTTCCACCACCTTAAGGTATAAATTCTGTCATGGGAATTGCTGTTGAATAGGAAGGAGATGGATTTCTGTTCATACTGCTAATAGTTTAATGGATTGTTATCGTCATCTTTTTCCTTATTACTTGCCATAGGTGTTTCCCTACTCTGCCTTTATCTTCTCTCTCTTGCATCGTGTTTGTTCAGGTTTAGTGTAATATTCCAGGGGAGACCTAGGATCTTCTCTGAAGCTTCCTGTAAATGTAAAAACTCAATCTGATGCTGATAGCTTTTAATTTAGGTCCTTCTTTAGCATTAGTAAATTATCTTGTGTGTTTATGTGACTGTCTGGCTAAGAAGGTCTTTCTATTCCCAGTTATTAGGCACTAAAGCTCCATCACTTCAATCAAAAGCATTTTGTATGTGATCCCTGCAGGAGGTAAACTGAAGAATACTTTACACAAAATGTATTTTGATGTAGATTAGAAGCCCTTTTTTTCTTTAAATACTGAATTTGTGTGGGAGGAGAATTATCTGAGTCACTTTTAAGAAAAGAAGATACCAAGTAGGGTAAAACTGATCCAAGTTACGGAGAGGAAGGGTGGAAAATGCTATTTGAAAGACCTCAAACTTTTTCTTCTTCCTCTTTTTCAGACTTTTTAATATATCGTACAGACAGTATGGAGCCAAGCAGTTCTTTACATAAAGGTAGAATGAAATTCTGTCCTATACACAGGGCTTTTTATCAGGGTAGTAGCAAGTCTGCTTTGGGCTTTAAACTGGCAAACATCCAGGATTTTTTTTTCTCTAAAAATTAAATTTAGCTTTTAATCTGTGCAAGCTCATATATCTGTGTATGGTAGGCGAACCTCCTTTTCAGGGAGAGTCCTGCACACTTTGTGTTTGGAAAGTTTCTAGTTTAGGAAAAGTGTTTAATTTTCTATTTGGCTGAACACTTCATATTCAGAAACCTGCCTATATTTAAATTCAGAATCCAACAAAAATTGTTATGGGACATATTAACAACTTCTTTTTGGAATATATTCTTAGTTGTTGGCGTTACAATATACTGTCTGCCTGTATTAGCTGCTAGGCTAGTTTAATATTAACCTTATTACATTAAAAGGCAATTTTAGGAATAGATTTAGAATTTTGGTGATTATTTGGAAATAACACTAATGCAGAAAGTCATAAAACAGTTCACAATATTAACAAAAGGTATGTGAACTGTGAAGCTGATTATTGCTTAATGAGTGTGAAAGAAGGACCTCTTTCTGCACCTATGCAATGTCTATACATCTTTTCATCAAGATTTTATGTGAGAAGGGAGCACAGATAATTTCCAGGATAGGGAATACATTGAATACTTGACACCAAAGATTACTTTGAACTTCTGGGCAGTTTCTGGTTAGTGCCACTTTGAGATCAGTGATAACTGGTGTTTAGTGCCCTTCAGGACGGTGGGTCTCTGAGTTTTGCCTTTTTGTCCTTACTTTCTCCTCTCCTTCTTTTGTATCTGGTGGAGACTTCAGTAGCACTAATAATAGTCTGTGTTCGTTAACAAGAATTTCGTTCAGAGATTTTGCTGGGGAGAGTCCTGCGATGGATTTTGGTGGTGCAGATGTGATTCCTGACTGGTGCAGTGGCTTCTGTTTGTTCTGATAAAAAGCAAGGTAGAAATGTAGTAGTGGAATAAACTTTTTCCAAGTCCCAGGCTTGGTGTTGCCCCTGTGGTGGTGAAATGTGCCTTTTCTATGGAAGCATCATCACAGTTTTCAGTGCTGCTCTCATTGGCGAGCAGAGAATATGGTAACATAAAAATATATTTGCAATCTGCCAGATAAGTTAATATTCTGGGAAGAGTTTTGAGTACCTTGTTGCTCCCGGAATCAAAAGGAATTTAGCTTGTGAGTGCAATTCTTTCGAATCTCTGTTTTTGTCTTAACATGAAAGCTTACAACTATTTTCTGCATAAGCTTTTTAACTATTGATAACTGCTTTTCTCTTAATTTGTCTGTATAAATTGAATTTCCCTTGGAAATTTTCTCAACCCTCTCAAAAACCTTTGGTCAGTTGCTACAGGATTTCAGCTTCAAAACTGACCTCATTGTCTCGGTGCTTCGGGGTGCAGTCGAGTACTGATGTTACGCAAAGTTGTTGGCACCTAAGAATATTTATGTCAGCATGTTTTTATTGAATTGAATTGGTGTCCTGAGGAAAAACATAGCAAATGATTTTCTAATTAAAGGTTGCTTCATAATACTTGTTCTTAAATAGTGCTGTGGAAGAACTGATTTTTCAGTTTTCTCTGTGGGAATATAAAACCTTATTGTGCTGCTGTGTAAATGCATAGTCATCCACTTTTTTTAGTAATCTTATCTTAAAAAGAGTTGTTGGAAAAAAACAGAAGATTTAGGGGGAACCTCACCAGATTATTAGTGGTAAAGTATAAATAGCTTCTGAATGAAGTAAGATACAATCATGGAAAATAGGTGTATCACTGCCTATTGGACAAGTTTATCCAAGGCTGCTCCTGAATTAGCCAAGTCCCTGAATGGCTCATTTTTTGGAAGCTGTGAAAATGTGCAAGGGAAGAATCTGTTCTAGTGTTTGTCACATTCTATGCATTTCTTCTGGCCCTTTATGGAAGTACTGTATGTGGACCTTTTTCTCAGGTCCAAGACTCTAGTTCCCCTGTACTGATACAGATGTGGAACTATGTAGCACTGGAGGCAAAGATTTTAAATGAAATTAGTGCAGTAAAGCATTTCTTCTTGGCCATTTCATCACAAGAAGGAAACTTTTTGATCCCAGTGATGTAATCAATGGCTAATTTGGATAGAATAGGGCAGTTCTCTGGCAGTTCTTCTCAATGAAGTATAATCTCACCAGAGGCATTGCATTTCTGGCATTGCATTTCTGACCCAATGTTGTCTTTTTTAAAATGTTTCTTGAAGTCAATTATAGAAGCTGTCAGCATATTTTATATACACACACACACACACATATATATATATATATATATCTCTCTCTCTAAAAGCTCTCAGCTACTTGGGTTCTTTAGCTGTATTTAGTTCTTGTGCTAAAAACAAATTAATGCCTATTATTCCAACCTGAGTTTTACATATAACAGATTATCATGTAAAAATTTGGAATTAAGCATTTTTTTTTCTTCCTGCCTCTTCTGTAGTGAGCTTAATTAAATGATCTGGGTGGTTTAAAACATATACAATACACCTAGTCCATTGATGTGATTTTTAGGCTTTAAGTCTTTTTACAGTAGTCTTTGTCTTTAAGAAACACGGCTGAAGTGTAACCAAAACAAGTGATGTGGCAGCTACACAAGTTAGAAAACATTTCCATAAAAGATCATAAAAATTCTACAGTAGTTTCCAGAAAGAGCAAGAGTGAACAGTTTATTGCTGTTTAGACCTTCTGAAGCAAATGTTTTATTTAACTTTTCATGAGTATTTTTTAATGACAAACTTGTAGAAAAACAGTATGTGTCTCAGTTCCCTCTGCAAAGCTAGCTGGACACTCTCTTTGCTTTGTGCTTAACTAAATATTTGTCTTGGAAGAAAAGAATTTCACAACACACAAAAGATACACTGTTTGAAAAGGTGCAAAAAATTACTGAAATAGGTATAGTGGGTTTTTTCTTTCCTAGTTTTTTTTTTTTTTCTAATTGCCTCCCAGAAATCCACTTGAACTAATACAGAAAGCTGAGTAAGTAGCCTGGGAAATGCCAAGGAGCACGTTCCGATCAATTAGAAAGCTGCTATTGGCAGCCAGTTGCAAACTTCTAGGTCTCTCTAACCTAGTTTCCCCTTTTATCTTCTAGTGAGAGAACACTTTAAAAAAAATCAATAGCCTTTGTGGTTATTTTTAAGCTTCTCTAGCTCGCCTTGGCAGCCATACATTTCTGCAATGCTCTTGAATTAGTTCTTTTATCATTTCGGCTGATGGCAGCGCTAATCTGATGACTGGCTTTTCGTGGTGGGCTGCTGCTGCGGCAGAACATCTCACTGTGATGAGTTTGTGTTTCACATCTCTGATAATGCTGACTTACAGAAGTAGTACTTCTAAGTCTTTATCAGCCTGATTCCTTCTGTTCACTTGTGTGGCCCTCGTGACTGTAGTGCTGTGAATTCATGGATTTTATTCTTGAAAAACCTATGACAGCCAAAGAATTTAGGCATCCAGACAATTAAGTAACTTGTTTATAGTCATATTGTTTCAGTTCAGATTCTTTTTGCATCACAGTTTACATAGTTCTTCCTGATTTTGACAGTTTTCTATGTAAATCCATATAAAACTAAAAAAACTTTACTGTAAGACTGACAGATTACAGTATTTAATACATAGTACAGTATTACTCCATTATTTTGAGAGTAAGTTTATACTGAGCAGACAAAGCCACAGTGACTTTTGTCATTCCATAAGGGAATTGAAATTGTAATTCTGACATATACGTTCTGTCCCATCAGCAATTATTTCTATTTCTTTAGGCTGATTCTTGTACTGAAAACTACTTTTGAGACATACATTTATACTTTAAATCCTCTCTTTCCCTACGTATCGTGTTTTGAAGGCTCTTTCTTCACCTTTGGGTCTGTGGATATCTCTGAAACTGTATTTTGTTAGTATTCCTATATTTTAGTAACTCACTGTTGAAAATGCTAAATAGAGCCAGCCCCAGAATAAGTCTTTGATTCCTCTGATAACAGCTCTAGCATATTGCCTGCTTCAAGGATAGCAGGATGGCTTGGCACCATCTTTCCTTGTAAACATGCTACATTTTGTCACATTTTCCCAATTTTTACAGAAATTTAAAGAATTTTGTTAATTTTCCAGCTTAATTTCCATCTGTTTTTCTAGATAGTTTCTTTTGACTTATTTTTTTATTGTTAATTTTTTTACATTTTTCACTCCACAACTTTCTGGTTAATACTGATTCTAGTCTGTTTTGGCTAGAGAAGCTTATTTCAATTAAAATATGGCAGCCTGATGCACAAAATAAATCCTAACACGTTTCCTAGGACAACGTGTGCTTATGACTACAGACCAAGTTCTTTAAAAAGTGAACTGCCTTAGAACAGGTTTTGTTGATGAACAAGGAAGAGTTAATGTTTGAGAGCAAAACTCTATTTATTCTGAACCTTTAAGAAGTGCCAATGTCTTGAAAGTAACAGAGCTCAAAAGGGGGACATCGCTCCTTTCTTTGGTGGTGTCAGGATGTCCTACACACTCATGCAGGGTTTGCATGAAGCCAAGAGAAGCTGGATAAAACAGGAAAAGAGTTTAACCTGGAAAGGAGCTTCTAGAGAAGAAACATCCAGTTCTAGCTCTTTGTTTCCCTGCGTATGTAAAATACCTAAAGATTGTGCTACTTCAGGAGGCAAAGCTCTATAAAATGAATATATAGGGAAGATGCCAGGAGCCCTCTAAGAAAGAATGCCACCTTTTCGTGGCTCGTTTCTGTCAGTGGGTATGCTAAGATTTATTTGGCCACTTCTGGTTCCCAAGATGGGGAGGCATTTGTTATGTTGGCCTTGGAAATAGGGGAGGGAAGAGAGAATAAACCTGCTTGATAGACATGAAGGCAATACACTGGAACTGTAGGTATATGACTTGTCTTCTGTATGGAAACGTGTAACATTATTTTTTATTTTTATTATGAGCCTGGCACCTTTATGAAAAACAAAACCAAAAAAACCAACCAAAACCCTTGGCTTATTTTCATCCCGTTCAGAGACTGGATTAAAAAACAAAAGGCCCAGATCCCATCTCTGTTCCTCACCCGTCCTTTACTCAAAGGAAAACTACGAATACTCAGTTTTCCCTGACAGTGAATTGCAAATATGAGCAAACTCTAATACTTGTCAAAGGAAAAGTTATAAATGAATGCCTTTCTGTGATGTCTTCGCACTGGAGATCTCAGATAATTTTACAGTTACTGATGATGACAGCTCAAAGCTGTTTTTTCCTGAGGAGGCTGGGATGTCATTGTGGGACATAGTACCCCTTGCTTTCAGAAAGTTACTGAGCTACCAGGTGAAACCCATTCCAGTTTAGCATCCAAGGCATCTTGAGTGTCTTCCCCCACTTGTAAAAGGAAGCAGGTGTTAACACTCTAGTTTTATTATAGCTTTTTAAAGCTGTGTATCTGCTTTAACTCGAGCAAGTAGCTTTGGGTTGAAGCAAACCTTCCTTTTATTTTTCTGCCTTTTTTCCCCCCTTTGATTTAATTCTCAGTGGTATGTTTCTCTCTTAGTTTTATTAATTATCTTTAAACTTATTTCCCGTTGTTCTCTTAGTTCTTTCTGGCAGTTGTAATTAGTTTGCACCAAAGTAAAAATGTTGTGGATTTCATAGATATTACATAGTTTTTAAAAGACTAAAGTTTATGTAATTCAGTTTGAAATTAAAATTAGAAAAGCATGACTTTGTGAAAGGAATTTTAATTGTGCTTGTGTGACAGATTGAGTTATTTTACATGCAACACCAGCTTTTGACTGTGTTGTTTTTCATGGTTTATTGAACATTTTTGAATTGTGTTCATAATAATTTTGCCATATTAAATGAGCTTGTTAATATAGGAACTGAATCTTATGTTTACTTCAGTTGAAAATAATTTATAGACTAGGCATATTCCTAGGTTGTGATGAAAGTGCTGTGGATTTGGGGGTGAGAGGGGAGAGTAAGGGTTGAGAAGATAACAGCAGAGGTCAATGGATCTAAACTAGTTATTAAATTCCCTGGCTCTGTGTGTGAATTAAATTCTTCCTTAAAGAAACCCCCAGCAAACCTATAACAAAAAATTGTTGGGTTTTTGAGTAATTGTTTCTTAATTGATTTATAAAGAAGATTCACAGCCTTCTGAAGTTTTCTAGGACTTGATTAAGAAAATTGTCTAACCTGAGAATGTCAGCATGCATCAACAGCTGAAATAATATGTAACAAGTCTTGCAATGTTTTTTTCCCTGTAAGATTGCGATACAAATTCAAGTGGAGTTAAGAATTTTTTTCTAGCCATCAGTATAGATAGTTGTAGCAGTATATACTCCACAGCAAGCAGAAGTTATGCTTAGGTACACTTTAAAGTCCCCCCTCACCCTCAAAGCCAAGGGATTGTACAGTAGGACCTGGAGAATTGATAAAACTATTTGAAAAGTGGTGTTGGCTCAGTTTTCTCACCCATAGGGTTTGACTTGCACTATAAAGGTAAAGTTACAGATTAAGAACTATTGGGGGTCTTGTGACATGAAAATTAATAACACATGGTTTATTTTTTTGAAGCCGGCACATTCTAAAATCACTGGCTGTAAGGGTTGATGCACTCGCAGTGTAGGAATTTGTAACTCTCTGTTCTTTTTTTATGGGAACATAACTCAGTAATTCAAATTTTGAATTACTTTTTTTTTCTCTTTAAGTATTATCTGGTTGGGGTTTTTTCCCCTCTTGTTCTCTCTCCCTATCCACCAAATAAAAAAAATGGAGAATTTAATTAAGATATCACAGTCATTCGTTTTTCTAAACTGAGTAATTTGGAGTGGTAGTGACTAGATCTGAAATGGTTAATTAAAGGAAATGCACAATCCCCTATTTTCACCAGCACCTTACAGAATTTCAGTGTTCTTCCAAAAAGTCTGTGTCCAAAGGTTTACCACTCATCCATAGATCAGCTACTGCTATGTGTTTGGGGGGGAAGAGTCTGAAATATGACTTCTGCAAAGTCTTGATTCTGTTAGCGCCAACACATGCACTTTCTTAGAGACAGAATCTTAGAGAAGGTTAAGGTTGTGTTCATGTTGAGCTACAATGAGAATGGTCCAGTTAATGTTTGCAGATTGATATATATATATCTACCAGAGGCTGTGTTTTTGTTTCTAAATGCTGCTTTATTGCACCTTCTGAAGAAAAGAGAAAATGTTAATTACTCAGGCTGTATATGGAACTCCGCCCTAAGTCAGCAATTTACAATATTGGCACTTTTTGTTGTTGCCTTCCTTCTCCTCCCCTTCACTGGGAAAAATGGGATGACTGACAAGTAATCAACTCGTTTTTTGTATTCCCCTTTGAATAGAATAATCTTCTTTAATGAATCTCAGAAATTCATGGAATTCTTGACAACAAAATCTTGACAACAGTCAGGTTTCTGTCGGAGTCCATATATATTCGTTCTATCAAACTTTTAATTAAGTGTTCCTTTTTACTATTACTTTGCGGTTTGGGAACTGCTGACTTATTAAATGATCCAGCTATTACAAGAGGTGGAATTAAACCATGTAACATGTACTAGGTTTTTAAGAAAGGAATGTTTTAGGGTAAAATACATACCAGAACTTCATAACATGTTTGATGTGGAATCCACCAATAAGAAAGTATTTGTATCCAATAAGTAAATGATGGTAAATAAATAACTATTACATTTTATTACTCTTAGAATCTTGAACAAGCTCCAGATCATTAAAACCTTGCCTTTTTGGTTGATTATCTGCAGCACATCATTTTGTATTGAGTAAGGAATCTAGGTTTGAAAATGCTTGCACTTTCAGGAAGTTGATTTTTTTTCTTTTCTTCTTCCTCTTTAGAGTTAAAACGGGCTTGCTTATGATTTTGAATGTAAATAGACTTAATCAATTTCTATTATGAGATACGAGGGCCCTAACTCCCTTGCTTTGGTGATGGGGCAGGTACCAATGGAACGGTGGGAAAAGACTCCCTGTTGCAGGCAGTCACAGGGAAGGGTAATGTGTAACTTAAAATAAAGGACACCAGAAACAGACCTATATTACAAGGTGATAATTCTCTCACATCACGTTTTAAAAAATTATCTTCTATTTTATAGAAAGGAATTACTTTGGGTAGTTACTTGTTCATATCCATTTGTACTTCTAAACAAAATAGAATGTGGGAGTTTGTTTCTGGAGATTTTCTTTTAACTCTTAAAATCTGATGGTGTTTTTCAAATATATGGTTTTGAAAGAGTGTATTTGGCTATTATTGTATCCTGAAGTACTTCTAATATTTTTCTTCTTTTTCTGCTTTGCATATTTGGACTGTCTTCTTGGGCACGTGTTTCTGATGAATTTATCTCAATGCAGTTCACACGATTCCTCTGTGATTCTCCTCTAGAGGTACGTATTCATTCTAGATGCAAGTTTTGAAATGAATGTATTCTTTCCTCTTCCACTCTCTGTAGACAGCAAACCATTATGGTATAGGTGGTATAGGTGGGTGTCACAGTATTTGTATCATCACCGACTGGTGAGGAAGATAGCACTGTGTTTTCAAAGGAGTCTGAGGACTCCTTTGCTGCATTCAGCTACCACTGAATTTCCTATCACTGCATTAAGAGACAGCAGCAGAAAATACTGTGTCTTTTCTGTTCTTGATTTATTTCTAAGAAAAGAATGTATTACTAAATAACTTGCTAAACTTGTATTTGACTACAATCTGAGTAAAAAGTTTAGGAGAGATGCTGTTGCTTCATTTCAGGTAAGCGCAGTGCTATGGATTTCATGCACTCTTTCTTGGTAGTCTTAAAGAGTTAAGTACCGCATGACTGTAATGAAATTGTCAGGTTATAGTAATTACGCTAGTAATTTGATATGTCGCAGTTTGAATAAATCCATGTGTGGAGAGTTTGTTGCTTTTCTCTGCTGAGTCCACTGGCCTTTACATTCCTGAAAGCTGAAGAGTAATAGAGCTCATTAGACTTTATAGGAAAAGGGCTTTTATCACCTCGTCAACTCAGGCAGCAGACTGCCATTATATTCTTAATTTTGTATGGCTATGTAGATGTTGATGCACACTTCCCTGCCAGGTTTATACCAGTATTGTTTCTTACAGACACTTTTTATTGACATTTCGAAGCTTGAATTAAATTTGGTGTGGCACCACTACAGATGTCTTCAATTAGATGAAGTTAAATAAAAGGGGTTGTATATCAGAGGCCAAGGGATTCTTGAAATTCTTTATTCTGAAACAGTTGCCACAAGCAAATCTAGTAGTGTGTATTCTGTTTACTCTTTTGAGCAAAAATAATTTAAAATAAAACTTAAACCTTACATGGTTTCAATTTGTAATTTTAAAAATTTTTAATATTGTTATTAGCTGCAAATAGTGTGAAAACCCAAACTCTTCCTGTCTCTTTTATTTCCTCATTTTATTATTCGGCTTAGTTTCTGTTTTGGCTATGGGCTCTGGCACAAAAAATGAATAGTTTAAAAAAATGATACAGTATGTAGTAGCAGAAAACTAGGCAATTTTCTAGCAGTAAACAGGATAATGTAGAGAGAACTGTTTGGGGTTTTTATTATTCATCATTTCATCTTACAAGCTACATTAAAACATTTGCCATTTTACCACTTCACATGTGCAAATATTACCTTGTATGGAGGGCTATGGTTATAATGGTTCAGTATAGGAGACCTGCATGGAGGAGTCTTAACCAAAAACCAGTGTCGCCTGGCACCGTGTTGCTGCCAAAGTGAGAGAGTTTGTGGAAGAAGGACACAGGGAAAATCTGAACTGCTCAGGGTGGGTTCCCAGGTTTTGGTGCTAAGTGAGTTAGGGGGGGTCTTCTGGGCCAGTGGTTGTATCAGCATCATTAATAGTCATCTCTGCATTTGTCCTTCCCGAGTTGTTCCATGTTGTCTTGATACAACAGCTGGAACGAGCCTCAGCACTCAGATGTGCCATGGCATTGCACAGTCAAATGATGATTTTTGTTTTTTTGTCTTGTTTTCAAATCCTTCTCTAATTGCTCTTTAGTCTTTTTCCGTTTTGACTGAAGCATTAAATCAATGATTTCTTAAAACTACTCTCAAAATCATGTTTTTGAGTAAATTGCTAATTTATACCTATTGTTTTAGATGTGTATATAACAATATTTTTTTTCCTCATGCATTTATGAACATTTGATATTTCCTCTGCCTTTTTAATCACTCAGTATTATGGGATCTTTCTGTAGTTATTTACACTCAGCTCTTGTTTAACCATCCTGAATACTTTTAAATTATCAGCTCAGTTTGCTGCAACATTGTTCAGTCTTCAGCGATTCACGTACCAGTATGGAGAACAGATAAGCCAGCACAATAGAAAGTGAGCTGAGCTGCTTTCCATTATGTAAATGATCATTTGTTCCCACTTTGCTTTTATCCATATTGAGATGCTTTTGAATCCTAAAGAACTGAAAGGCGTTTGTGAATCTAGGTCTTTGCTCTTCAAAAAGCCCATTGGCTTCTGCTCTGCATTATTTTGTTTATTGATATGTGTTAATTTTTAGGAGATCTAATAACAAATGGTACTATTACAGGTCTGTAATTCCTGGGATCCCCTTCTGTAGAATGTCATATTTTAGTCAATTTCAGTGCACTGCTCAGGACTAAATCACAACTCATTTCATTTAGACATCTTGGCAAATTGTTTTTTTTCTTACAGCGGTGTAGACATCACCATGATGTCTATATGGTGGTACTCAAAGTCTCTTGCTATTGACATCACTTGTACCTTCACAGCTTTGCTAATCTTTTTAGCATTTTCATAGAATTTTAAGGATAGAATAGAATTTTAGAATTTTTAATTCATTTGAAGCTTACTAGCACTGGCCTGATTAAATAGTTGACAGTATAGCTCAAATACTATACTTTTCCGATAAGGTACAGAAGTTAGCTCTGTAGACAGTGTCGTACATGTTGATGCAGTGAGTTGATTCACTTTGTTTTGATATGGAATCACAGAATTGTTCAGGTTGGAAGGGGCCTCTTGAGATCACCTAGTCCAATCCCCCTGCTCGAGCAGGGTCAGCTAGAGCAGGTTGTCCGGGACCAAGGTTTTTGAATATCTTCAAGAATGGGAGACTCCACAGGCTCTCTGGCCAGCCTGTGCAGTTGTTTGACCACCTTCTCAGTTAAAACCTGTTTCCTTCTGCTCAGAGTGAATTTCATGTGTTTTAATTTGCACACTTTGCCTCTTGTCCTGTCAGTGGTAATTAGTGAGAACAATCTGGCTCCCTTATCGTCATTCCCTTCCATCAAGTATTTCTACGTACTGATAAAACCTCCCCTCGCATCGTCTATTCTCGAGGCCAAAGAGTCCCAGCTTTCTCAAGATCGATGCTAAAGCCCCTTAATCTTCTTTATGGCCCTTACAGACTTGCCTCAGTAAAGTCCTTATTTTTCTTGTACTCGGGAGCCCAGCACTGGATCCAGCACTGCCAATGCAGCCTCACCAGTGCTGAGCAGAGAGGAGAGCTCACCTTCCTTGACCTGGCAGCGCTCTGCCTGGTGCAGCCCAGGGTGCTGTTGGCCTTTTTTGCTGCCAGCGTACATTACTGGCTTTTTTAAATGAAAACACGCAGTGGTACCTCTCTACTGACACAAGCTATATTTGTAGGCTGCTTTCACAGCATCTCCACTAATCTCTAATGAAAGGAGGACGGAGTAGTGAAAAGGAAATATGTTGCTAACTGCGAGATAGAAATCTACCATATGGTAGGTTGTGTGTGTGTGGGGGGGAAGGAACCGCTGGAATTAATCACTTCACTTCTTTGGCAAATAATTTCCACTGGAGTGTAGAAGTCAAGGGTTTCCTGGTTTTTGTTCTTTGTGTAAGGGATAGCATGAATTTCGTATCTTCCTCCTCCTTCCATCCACAGCAGAGGGTAAAATGGAAAAGTTCAAGACAGGAAACTTCATGAAACCTTCCAGAGAAAAATAATCATGCAGTTAGTATGGTCAGGACCCATTTTTGGTAGGTGAGTATGCAGTGCCTTCTGCACTTGCACACTGGTCTGGCATGCAGGTTAACAAGTGCAATTTCCGTAATAATAATAAAGTAGTAAAACATCTCTTAAAAGTAAAGAGAAAGACCAATGTGCTTTGAAGAAAATTGAGTGCTCTCACCATCATTGAAGTTCAATTATAAGCAGTTATTACATTGATGTGTACTAATTGGGGCAATATGTAATACCAGTTGCTATTAAATATTTAAATTTTAATAACACGTTATGAAATATGAGCAATCAAATGTGTTCATGGAATCATTAGCTAGCGGAGTACAAAGACATGTAGAATTAACATGTGACGGAATTTATTGTATTTTTCTCTTCATTTTAGTAGAATTTTTGTCCTGGATTGTGTTCTTTTTTTTTTTTTTTGATTGTTTCAATATCATTAGGTTATGATAATTCATTGTATTGAAGTTTGAGTATAAATTGTTAATTTTAAATAAGTTTGTCCCTTTGGACTGATTCCAGGGCTGGTGTGTATTATTTTGGGAAGATAAGGTAAGCTTTCTCTGGTGGGGCTTGCTCACTTGAGGTCACTGGTATATTTTACATCACCTTTGACAAACACGGTCCCAGGTGGACATGGCAGTAGTGTGAAATGGTATAACCTACTTCAGGAAAACGTTTCATATTCTAGACCTGTTAACACCAAATTGCCTGGATGGTGCATGAGAAATCAAGATAAAGGAGCCAAGTATTCATTGAGAAATTGGAGCAAACATAATACATACAAGCATGACAAAGGATTACATTGTATGAAAACTCTTCAAGGAGGAGGAAAATGTTACTCTCTAAAATGTTAGTTGCTTAATGTAGTGGAGATCCCTGAACATTCTGCCTGAACTCAGTGCTGTGTTTATTCTGTTTGTTACAGAATGTAGCCTCTTTTATGCTCATGACATTTCATTGTAATTGCATTAGAGAAATAACTCTAGTTTATACTTTACTAGAAGTTCTTAACTGATGCTAATACTTCAATTTGCAGAGATTTGGTGACCGAACCCGTGTGATGCTATTTGGAGGTTTGGGGTCACGCATAGACACAGCATTCATTTAACTTCAGAAGACTTTGCTTTGAGTGAAAATCTTTTCCGTGTCCCCTTAGGCTATCTTTTTTAACATTTGTTAAATCTTATATGATGAGTTTTTGAGAAAGAAAGAAAATCTGTTTTAACTGAAACTTAAGCAAGTCTGTGTTATATTACCAATTGCATTCCCCCTTAGCTTGCAGGAGATGTTTCAGTTTTTTCTGTAACCAACTGCACCTTGGTAGCTGAGAGGAGAACTTAACCTATGCTGAGAAATCCTTAGAGAAAATCTCTTACTCGACTGTGTCCCCGCTTAGATGTTTTACTACTGACCATGTGATTTCATTTGGCTCTACTGAAAAGTTGAGGATATTGTATAAAACCATAACCATTCAATAAGTAGACTTTACCTGAATGAGGAGAAACCCAGTTTAATATGCTGGTATCTGGGTCTAATATCCTTGTATACTGCAGATTGAGCTCTCAAATGTTTGATCGTTTCACTTTTACAGTATCTGTAGCTCCATATCTAGTTTTATGCTATATAACCATATAAAAATGCAAACATTTTATTATATGGCCTTTATTTTGGAACTTATTGGTTGGGTAAGTCAGTTGAAATGATTTTTGTTCACGTGATTGATTTCTTTTGACACATGTGGTACCAATTAGAATAACTTCTACTGCCCATCATCTCTTCAGTCTGCGCTACTGTACCAAAATACTTGATTAAACCCACCTTCTGTTGTTGTAATGCAAAACAGTTGGTAATAGTAGGCAATATTGTCAGATTTATTGAGTGAGAAGCAGCTTTCTGAAGATCTGGCAATGCAGTGAAAAACATGACTAGATGGATAATTAAGTTGAGCACAGTGGAATTCAGGATTAAAGTAAACTCGATGTGGGAGAAAATGGCATGCCAAAGTTGGTTGAATAATACAGTTTGAATTAGGAGATCATTTTCTTCTTAATTTGAAGCATCAGTTTCTGGCGCTAGGTGCTTTACCCGGTCTGGAGCCATGCTTCGCTGCACATCCAAAACTGCAGCGCACAAGAATAACGAGTTCCCTAGTGTTTTTGCAAAAGATACTCTGATGTGGGCTGACAAAGAAGCAGCTCCACAGATTCTGTTGCAACACAGAGTTTCGGGTTCTTAGATAAAAGGTGTTTTTTTGGTCATAAAGAGTAAACCCCACATAAAGAGTAAGCTGTTCAGTTCTTTTTATAAATGCCCTTCTCCAGCAACTTTAATGGCCATTCTAAGAAACTAAACGTCTGTGGCCAAAGTGCTTCCAGTACTTGGGGGCATGGGGAGGAGAAACAGTAGGGCCCTTGCTGTGACAGAAAATGTTGGAGGAGTGAGGCAGTCACAGCCGGCTTTGGGAAGCACCAGCACAGTGCAGTGTAATGTCTGCATTTCACTTTTCTGCCTTTGGGCTTCGTCTCTTGTTGAAGAGTAAGTAGGTCAAATTAAAGAGTATCCGCAGAATTTGTTTGCGTGTAATAATGCATTAATAACTTGATGAATCACATCATTGTTTTATCATTTCAGTGCTATAAATGCTCGATGGCAGAGGCTATTTGCAGACTTGTGTTTGGGATGCGTGATATGTAGAGTTTACTGATCGTGAGAGCAGCAAAGGTCACAAATGATGCACTGAACAAACGTTTTCCCTGTTTCTCAAATTCCTTTTTTCCTTTTTCTAAACATAGATAGCAGGAGTAATTTCTCACAGTATTTACTTCTGTGTGAAGATTCTTTAAATTGTTTTTATATTGCAAGTCTACCTGTCGGGCAATTACATCCCTCTCTTGTTTTTGCTTAGGCAGAGAATGCACCAAATGGACCAGAGTGTGGCTATGGTTCTTTCCACCAGCAGTATTGGCTGGATGGGAAGATAATTGCTGTCGGTGTAATTGATATCCTGCCCTACTGCGTGTCCTCTGTCTATCTGTACTATGATCCAGACTACTCTTTCTTATCTTTGGGAGTCTACTCTGCATTACGGTAAGAGGACATTTTTCTTGTCTGGTTAGACGTAATAGTAAGAATTGATACTTGTTCCTAAACCTGAGCTTTTATTTCCAATCTAAACATATGTTGGTAACACTATCTCTAGCAAAGTATTTGTGGTTTGTTTTTTTTTTTAATTCTCTATGGTTGCTGGCATTCCCAATAAATTTTTAATTGTCATCCTGGAATAGGCATGTATCTCTCTAGTTAGCTAAATACTTTTAAAGATTAAAAAAACACTCAGAAACAAAATACCTAGTTTTTATTGCCCCTAAAAATAATTTAGTATTGCTTAGTTTCAGCAGGAAAAGCCCCTTCTTTGTTTCAATAGAAATAATTCTTCCTTTGACCTTTCTCTTAGCCCAGTTACCAAATGAAATTAATCACTTTTATGGTTTTATGCACACTGAGATCATAAATAATAGAGTACCTAAAAACCGTTGTCTTCTGAATTAGTAGTCTCCCGCTCTACTAGCACTAAGTATATTTTTCAGGTATGTTAATCTCATTATCTTTGTCTTTAGAAAGCCTGATGGAGAGAGTAATCCTATGAATTTTAAAGCCTTAAATTAACTGTCAACCTAGTCTTGCAAAACAGTAGGAATAGTGAGTAATGCTTTTCACTGTGAATGAGACTTCTACGCTAAATTGCAAGTTACTGGTTTTCTTCCATAAGCAGTTTTATGATTCCATTATTATTATAAGGAAAAAAAACCCTAAATGAGTGGAAATATTTGTGCATCTCAATTTTCTTCTTAGCTTTTTTTGCTGCTTTGTTTACATGAATTAAGCTGGTCACAGACATGTGGTGTTCCCAGGGAGGTTCTCAGGAAGCAGCTGGGTTTGAACCTCATGCCAGACATGTCTATTTTCAAGTTTCCCTAGGTCTGAGAAGTTCTAGCAAAAGTCTTTACCTGTTGAGATTTGCACTACAGTTTTTCAGGTACGAAAGAAGCACTAGAATTCTGAGATCCAGCTTTCTTCTTTCTCCAAGGCATCCTGTTGAGAGGCTTCTTCTCTATAGGTGGAGTTTCTTAGCTATTGTTTAGTGTTACCCACCAGGGTGGGTAAATATGACTTTTGAAATATGTGAAGCACAAACACTATTTTTAGGAAACCTCTTCTTATCAGAGTTACTTCATATACTTCTGCAATAACTAATAAACTGTGTGCAATTTAATCTCTCAGGAGTCTGATCACTCATAATTTTTTTAGATTTTGATTTGGATCTTTTGATTTCCTATGAATCTTTTTTTTTTTTTAATTCTCCTTTTGGGTGTATTCTTCTCTTTGCAGTGGTGAATTTTGTGATTTCCGAATAATCTTTACACGAGTTGCTCAAATGCGTATGTCAAAGGGTTTTTCCCCACAAAGCTCACTGTTAAGTTGCTGACATCAGTCTAATGGTTTATTGCTGCTGAAATGAGATACTGCAATCGCTCCTCTCCATCTCTGCTATATGCTGGGCTTCTAGCAACCTTATATTTAGCCAGTTTAATTTACTGAGCAGAAGACTGTTTGCTTTAGCAACCTGGTTAATGAGCTGACTTGGCTCAGTGAAGAACCTGTTAACACCAGAGCTGGTGCAAGGGTTGTGATGGAGCCACAACATGCAGCTGAGAATGGCTAGGGAGCGAGAGAGCAGGACCTCCTCCCACTCTCTGGTCAGCTTTTAGGTCATTCAGGTCCTAAAGTGCAATTTCTGCAAGTATGTCGCCTTTAATAAGAGCTGATAACATTGCCTTCCTGTTGGCTCTCCCTGCCTTGTTCTAGAACGGTCCTTTATGAAGGAGAAACTGTAGAATCATAGAAGAGTTTAGGTTGGAAGCGCAAATCAGGGCTAACTTCAAAGTCGTCCATCAGCATTAACGTAGCTGTTGCTGTAGCATCTCCAGTGATCTATGTCTAAAAGATCATAATTTATTCAGATCTGAATTTATTTTATAAAATAAATCAGAATTTAAAAATGTAGAAAAAAAATGTTGGAACTATGATTTAGAATTGATCTTTTTTCTGTCTACTAGTGGTCTAGATTTTTAGAAGTATTTTATTACATATGCTAGATACTTGAAATTGGATTGTTTTTTTTTTTTGTGCAAGTTGAGCATATAGCATAAAATGCTAAGTCCTCCTAAGAGCTGTTTTTTAGTATTTGTACATGTCACATTACTTTATGTAATAATAGACTGACATAATCCATGCTTATGAATTCTTGAAATTATTTTAAATTTTCTACATGATAAATTTAAAACTTTGTCAGTGCAACATGCGTGTGTGGCTCAACTAGTGATGTGTGGCTCAACTAGTGAGAAAGCAGCTTATAAATTCTGCAGCATTTAAGGCAATAAAAATGAGTTCCCAACAGTCTTAGAGGGACCCAACCGTGTTCTTCTTTCAAAAAGGGGAAAAAAAAACTTGAGAGTTAGGGAGGATTTAGGAAGTTGCAAAGGAATCTGATACCTTCAAAGCTGTTGCCAATTTTACTCCGAGGAGGTTAAGCTGCATTGCAGTGCTGTCACTTCCACTTCATGATACTTTGAGAATTTTTGCTGCTGAGTTGTAGAAAGGATGGGATTTGAAGATCACTTGAAATATGGAGGCATGTAAGTAAAGAATGAGGGGAGAAGCAGCTACTTGTGAAACACCCGACTTACCAAAGGAAGAAAAATCAAGAAATATTGAGTGATTCTTATTCTTATTTGCAGGAAAAAGTTTAACCTTCCCCCTACTACCCAAAATCACAAATTGTAGAAGAGCACAGTATTCATCATCTCTGTTTTGTAAGAGGACAAGTACTTGAACTTCTTTTGGAATTGGGTCATGTAGCACTGAAGTACTAAGTCTGAATTTTGTATTGATGAAATTGATGTCTTCCTCACTAGTTGTCTACTCTTGCCAAGTGCTAACAGCCTTTATAACTCTTTAGATATGTACCATAATGGAAAGCTTTACAAAAAGGTAATTGCAAGTCTGTAGTGCCTTTTCCGCAGGGATTTAGGCAGAATGAGTGCAGGTGGCTGTGAGTTATGCATTACAGTGACACATGATTGCTGCTCCTGGTTTAAAATGATGGAGTTGGAGGATTCTCTTACGCTGGATCACAGCGCACACTCCAGACAGAGGAAGGAGAAGGATGCTTTAGCATTCCCCAATAAAACTTTGCCTGGAGTGGGGTTGACCGAATAGATGAAGGAAAGATGGAGCAAGAACTTGAGTTAAGGGTCCTTACCTAGGGCGTATCAGTGGGGACTGTAGTACATGCGAAGACACTGGCAGTAGTTCTGAGCAAGCTGGCTTTGGTATCGCGTGCACTAATTCGCTTGCACGAAGCTTTGTTGCCCATGGTAAGACTGCTGCTGCAGCCCAATTTTTACCTCATTACATTTACTTCACTGTCTGTTCACTTTGAGTCTTTTTGTTTTATTAAATCAGGCAGTGTTGTCCAATTGGAAAGAGCGTTTAAGAGATTTTTGAAATGCAGAGGTAATCGTTTTTCCCTGTAGTGTTCCAGCTTTTTGAATTGCAGAAAGGTCTTTGTTTAATTAGGTCAAGGATAATCTGCATGAAACAGTAAGGTGGTTTAACTTTATGCCGTGTCTTAAAGATTTTATATGTGAAGTGCATGTTTGTAGATGTTTGGGGGTACATAAACCTCACTTCTGGAATCTGTTGTATTTACCTGGATTTTCAGATATGGAGTAAGACAGTCTCCTTTTGGAACAGATGTATATTGATACAGTTATCATGGACCCATGATAGTCTCAGCAAACTGCATGCAACTGAAATGTTAGGTTTTCAGTGTATTTAAATGTCTTCATTACTAACTTAATATTAAATGATTAAAAAAAACCAGTATTTGTACATGCTTCCTATATGCACGTGCTCATATCCTCTTATCCCTTCAACATTGAAAGTAAGAACCAACATCCATATTTTATCAAATTTGGTACAAATGTGAACTGCAAAGTTAAAAGTGCTGTGAAAATGAGCATTATAGTGGAAACACTGGCAGAATCTTTGTAATAATACTATTTTCCTTGTGTTAGTAAAATAAAAAGCAAAGTTATGTTGGAATTCATTGACACATCTCTTTCGGAATAAATGAGAAAATCATACAAACAAACATGGGATAAGTGAAAAATACCTTTTTTGCATAAAGATAGATGTTTTTACATGTAAATTGCTAGAATGCAAATAAGAGAACAAACAGGAGGCTTATGTTTGAATGTTGTTTTTTAAAAATACTGTGATATTTTCCTGAGCCACGTTAGCCAGTCTGTGTACAACAGCTGGGCCAGATTTCTGCAGAATTCCAATGTGCATGAACGTTAACAAGAAACCTTTTAAATAGAGGCTCTTAGTCACTTTTATTTGGATTTCAAGTGAGTCAATTGGCAGGACAAAACACAAAGATTAAAGTATGTTTAAGCCTGACATGGTGGTTTGCATTTTGGCGATTTGTTTGTTTGTTTTTTAAGCATTAAGTTTCAGTTTATTATCCTTGGGGTTTTTTAAGCATTAGTTTTGAGTTTATTATCTTCGTTTTTTATTTATTAGAAGTCTAGTCCTTTAAATAGGTTAAGAGCCAGGTAGCTGTAAAATATTTCAATATGAAGAGGTAAAATGAATGTAAGAATTATATTCAAAAGTAATTAGTCTCTTCTTTCCTTTCACAGGGAAATTGCTTTTACTAGGCAACTTCATGAAAAAGCTCCTGATCTCTGTTTTTATTATATGGGTTTCTACATTCATTCATGCCCCAAAATGAGATACAAGGTAAAGTGTGTTTTTACTTATTTCCTTAGTGTACTATTATTAAAAGCATTTGACAGTGTTCATAGTAATATAATATTTTGTAATTGTCATTTTGGATTTTAATGTAGACTTTATATGGTTAAATTTGAACATTGGTTACTATTTAAATTGGCTTAGGATTTTTTTTTTTTTAAATTTAGCTGCATGTGTAATTTATTAGAAGTTGGCTTAAAAGCAGTTCACATGGAGAGGTTTTCAAGGCTGTCAGATAATAGTTTGTCTTTTGGTTACCTGGCTATCTCATGTTTACAGTATATCTTCCAATAGACTGAAATTCTCCCTTATTTAGGTTTGCATATTTGTGGAACTGTTGCTTAGTGACTGTAGGCTGTGATCACATGCCTTCGTGGTCTTGGCTGTACTTGGGTGTTTCCTCTTTTGTTTTTTGTTAAGAGATAGGGGACTTGCTTTGCTGATGAAACCACTGAGAAGCTAGGTTAGCAGCAATTTTGAGCCAGGTAGCATAGTTTTGAGGAAAGTGTCAGGAGAATCCTAGGATGTTTAGAAATGGAGGCTAGGCACAGCATCACCCTTTATATAAACAGTGTCTTTTGAAGAACACGTGCATGCTATACCTATTTACAGTGAAGTCACAGGATTTTGGAAATCTTTGAAAATTTTCTTTCTTCTAATCACAGATTGTGAGCAGTGGAAATGCGTAAGCTGACATTTGTATTTGATTTTTGATGGAAACGCAGCACTACTGGTTTGCACTGTACAGCTTGCTCTCTCTGCTGATTGAGGAGGGATAGCTGGTGAACTGGGATGTATAAGGAACAGTGACTTTATGATGTCGATTTAAGGAGTTTGACACTGTTCCACTTTGCATGGAGTAAAACTCGGTCTTCTGTATGAGACGTGGTTGGAGTAATTGGGGATCTGTGCAATGAACTGTTGTACTCGTATTACAGTCCAAGACTGATGCGTTAATATTGTGCACATGAGGACATAACTGGATGTTTTGGTTTTAAATACACGATTCCTAGATTGGAGGTATAGATATCCAACAGCAAGCATTAAAGCCTTGTTCTGAATGAAGTCCAGTTGAAGATCGGAGGCCTGAGTGTCCTGGGAGAGGATCCC
The DNA here is from genome assembly GCF_013368605.1 of Nyctibius grandis. Lineage (NCBI taxonomy): Eukaryota > Metazoa > Chordata > Aves > Nyctibiiformes > Nyctibiidae > Nyctibius > Nyctibius grandis. Next base: position 99,882,058 of record NC_090661.1, on the reverse strand, counting down.
CCAGTCAGGAGTCCTGTGGCTCAGTAACAGAGTTGACAAACTCTGGATTATCAGGCAGGAAGGTTAATTTAATGGTTAATGAGCATCATCTACCCCATGGATCAGACGTAACTACAGAAATTTTTAAAAATAAAGCTCCCTTTTGCCTCTCTGTTCCCTTCCCTTTCCTTTTGTTCCCAAACAGCTTGCATTTGCTTGCAATGTGATTTTAAAACAGTGGAGTACCAGTGAAATTACTGAAGATGGGGGAAGGGAATATATTTCAATATTAGGTTAGTTCCCAGCTTCTTTCAGATTTGTTCCCATGTATGGGTTAATATTTATGAACTAGTAAAATAAAATCTACATTAAATTGAGACAAAAGAATTTCTGTAGTCCGATTAACTATATTAATATGGAAAAATACTATGAAAAACCTTCTGCAATGGCTTTGTTCCATTTTTTTCTGGGTAGGTTAGGGTAATACAAGATTAAAATGGTTCTCTGAAGAAATTCATGACCTTGTGGTAAAACTTTTCAGGCTCTGTTAGATGTGGTAGTTCTTATGTTGGAAAATAGTCCCCTGGAAAATTTTCAACGACTCATAAGATGCAAAGTCTTTTTCCTAATACATTTTGGAGCCTGTGATAAAATTTTAAGTATAAGAAAGTATTTTACTTTAGGATGATGTTGGTCTCAAGCTTGCTTCTTATGTGTTTAAGTACTCTATATGTACTCATTAATACTTTTCAGTTAGACATTTGTTTACAAACATAGTTACAGAATTACAGAAATAAAAGAACCACCTTCAAGCGAACAGCCATATCAGAGAGATGCTTGAGAGTATCCTGGATTTTTTTCCTGTACTGATACTGTGTTATCCTGCATCTTTCTAAGTAAAAAATTTTACTCCATGGCTCCGTGTTACTAAATTCACATTTTCCACTACTGAACTCCTTGAGATCCTTTCTGTTCATTCCATTACAATTCTTTGATACTGATTTTGAGTCTTGTGGTGGGTGACACCAAACAGATTTTGGGTTTGTGCTTCTGGTGTAAATAATAAATGTACTTGCTGCCCTGCGTTTGCTGTTTAGATCTCTGCTCACCTTAAATCAAGCTAAGTTCTTGCATTGGGAAGGGGTTGTTGGTGAAGTTTTCTTTGTGAGTTTCACAGTTTCTGGGTTTTCTGAGGCTTTTTCAATGTCAATATTCGCATGAGAATACTGCAGGTGGAGCAGGTATCACTTGTTTTGGTCAATGATCTGCTTTCCCTGCAGTCACTCTGCTAAGCCTGTAAATAACCATCAGCGTACTTTGAAGTGTGTAACAGATTTAATGTCTTCTTGCTGTGTTATCTCTGTGTACCGTTTTAAGACCTATGATGTGAAGAGGTGTTTTGACTGAAATCTTTATCCAGACTTGTATGCAGGCCAAAGTAAATGGAATTATTTCAAACAGTCTCCTTTGGTATCAAGGCATGGCCAGACTTCAGATAGATGGAATACTAGAAAGGGTTCTGAAATGTCAGAAAAGAAACAAAAGGCTGATTCATCTGTGATTAATCATTCTTAAACTAAATACCTCGGCCTGACTGTGGTCATAAGCGGTGCCCCTGGAATTTTATGGCACTTGAGAGCCAATTTCTTTGGCTGCTTTCAGGAATTTCAGCATCGCTCCTCCTCCAGCAGTGAAATGTATCCAGTGGTAGCCTGGACTTCCACGTCCATGGGATCCACAAAGGTCTGGCTTATCCTCACTTGTTCTGACTCTTTTGCTGTTTCTGACCATGGAATTTAGTTAACCTTTTCAATAAGCTGGGATTTGCCATATAAGCTGAAATGTGTGAGGGAAAGAGACTTAATGTGACGTGACTTAATGTGATCCTCTATGGTTTTGGGGGTATAAGCACACGCTGTTACGGTTCTGCCGCAGAGCAGCAGACAGCTTTGCAAAATGTGTCACTAGTTCCACGGAAAAAGAGCTGTCATTTTTATACCTCTGTGTTTGGCCTTTTTATTCAGCATGTATCGAAGCTGCTACCAGCTGTCAGCCTGCTTTTCTCACTGGTATTACTCTTTACCTTGATAATGGGAAAAGATGATAAGCTGAGAGTAGTTTGGAGGACTTGGAGTTGCTCTGCTCAAGTCTGTTAGCACTTGTACTAGTAGCTTTTCCAGGATTAATTTTGTTGGTTTATAGGAATAAATATACATTCAAATTAGTACAAACCATATGTTTTTTGTATAAACAGGACATAAATAGTCAACTAAATATTCTGAAAAGTCAATACTTGTTATGAAGTGCCAAGTTGTTGCTTGCTGTACCATTTGTTAATAAAGAACGGAAATATCTGGGTTGAAAAACCATTGTCTACCCTAAGAAAGCAATAAAAGTTTTGGCAACACAGTGGTTTTGATTTTTTTTTTTGGCAAGACTGGTAAAAACAAACAACAAAATAATAAAGGCAGAAGCATACAATAATAATAAAGCCCTAAAAATTATGAGTTGCAGAAGTGGAGGGAAAATCCCTATTTATCTGTATGTCTTGTTAACATTACTTTTCACTGCCTCCCTTCCTCCTTCCGTCCATTTCTTTATCGGACTTCCCCACTGGCCAGGATGCTCCTCTACGTTAGCACCAGCAGCTAAGATTGAACACGCATTTCTTCAGAGCTGTGAGCTTACCCCATGTGCTTCTTCTAATGGTTTGGGTTAGTGGCTGAGGGAAGACGACTACTCTGAATTCTATTGGAGTTATGGCATTAAAACCCAAAGGGATTTTGAGAAGTCTTTTAAGGTGGCTGGCCAAGACTTCCAAAAGTAATTTGGATGATTGACTTGGTCTACACATGTTAAATGCTTCTGAAAATCAAGTTGCTTTAATATTCCTTCAAGTTGTAACTAACACAAGAAGTCCTTATCTCTCTACACATATTTTATCAAATGTGTTTTGACTAGAAGGTTGGCTGGCTGTTTTTTGGATCTGATAAGTCATATGCTGTATTCAGGATTGCAGTGTCCCTTACAGCTTGCTGCTCCCCTCTTTTTCTTTTTTTTTTTCTTTTGTTCCTTTCTTCCATAAAAGCTTTCTCCTTTCACCTTTCCTCATCGGGAAGACTATTACTAAATACTTAGAGCCCACACTGAGTAAATGTAACTAAACGTGTTGGAATAAACAACTGTGAGAATGTGGAGCAGAATAAAAAATACCATGGGTGAAAAATTATTAGTTCTTTGGTTCTTGTTGTAGTGCTAGTGATATATATTTAAAAGTATTTCTTATTTACTTTGAACAGCGTCTTACAAAGTGTTTGAGGCCACTTTCTAGGTTGCTTTTCTTTTTTCTTTAGGACATTTCTAGTCAGGTTGTGAAAACTACATTATTATGAGCATCAAAAAGCAGGAGTAAGGAGGTGCTCTGTTCTGGATAACAACAGCCATTACTGAATGCTGACAGTGGATTTCTACTGAAAATACAATTATTAAAAGCAGAGTATCAGTTTCCATGTTGTTTTCATAGCAGCTAAAGATAGTGAATGCAATTACTTCTTTATTTTTTTCCTAAGCTGCTGTTTTATACTGTGTGTAATTGGTAGATTATTATAGTTTTTCCTTGGTGCAAGTGTTGCAGCTGTGATGAATTTCACACAGCATTTGCAGGGTTAAAACCGGTTGGAATTCCATTTTTCTACTAGAAACAAACAGATCCCAGCCATGTCTTTTTTTCTTAACGTTATTTTTCCTTTTAAAATACTTGCAATCAGGACTTATTTTTTTGTCAGTTAGAACTCCCTTGGGAAAAATGTGAACATGTCCCTGGGGCTTTATTTTTCTAATTTTGGAAATGTGGATTTCTTTTCAGTTGTTTACTTGAAGTTTAAGATGATTGAAGTGTAGCAAAACTGAAGTGAAAATAATACATATATTTATGTCTGTTTGTATTATTTGTAGACTTTTATCAGGGCAGAAAGAAATGTCTGTTGTATAGGTCTCAGCTGACCTCTGAAGTGGACAAGTCTCTTTCTCATTACTGTACTGCCCCTTGAGAAAATAAACGTGTCCGTAAGCAGAAGTTTTGGGGTATCTATTGTACAGTCTTTGAAGGAGTTGTATCTGAAAGTAAGTTTCAGAGTGAAGTTGTATTTGTGAGACATGGCCTTTCTGCAGTTTCAGCTGTATACCTGTAACTTTTTATTTGATGGGTCTTTGATTACAAAACAAATTTCCTCAAATTGAGGAAACTTTTTTTTTTTTATGCTTTACTTCTCTATACTGGAGAAATAAATGTTATTAAATAGGAGTAGGCCCTCTTAAAACTATCTGTTTGTTATCTTTCATATGAGGCTTGGACCAGGTTACAGTATTTTCATTCAGTCTTTAAAAAACCAAACACATCCCTCCACCCAGAACCAACCAAACGAAAAATGCTAAAAGAACCAGTTCCCATATAGATTATTTCAGAAAAATGTTCGAAGTCATACACTGTGTCTTTTAAGTAATTCCAAATATGAGGTGATTTAAATACCAGACTTGAATCTTGATGTTTCAGTGATTTTGATTATGATAATATTGATGCTACTAATGATTTTAGTATCTATCAGTAAAGATTCTTTGTTCAGCATCCAACAGGAGTATGTTTGTGCATAAGGAGATACATATTAAGGATTCACAGTTCAGATGTTTTGAAGAATAATCATAAAAATGCGATAGAGATGGTATTTACTACCTACATATGCACATCAATAGGGATAAGTTCTACACCTTTTACTTGTTACAGGAATTTTATTAGCTTGGGACAACTTCCCTGTAGTGTTTCTTTGATAAATGTGATTTTGTTAATTTGTGCAAGGCTTAAGTAAAATATAAAATCTAACCTTACTTTCATAAAAGCACAAGAATAAGAGGAACAATTTGTTAACTTGTAGCCCAATTCTGTACCAGTGGATGTTTTCAGTTATTAAAGGTAACTTGACTGTCTCTGTCAAGAACTGCTAAAAAGATTTCAGGATCATGTTAATAAACCTGAGGCAAACCATCTTCTGAATGATAATAGCTGGTAGAAATTTGTCATGTCTAATTCATGACTCTGCATAGTCATAAATTCACTGCTTATTGCTGACTTGTACTAAATCTTATTTGAAGGCTTATTTGGGGACCCCATAGCAACCATTAGCAATTAAAGTGAGAACTGTAAACTGTGAAATATGTAGACAAGAGAGACGTGGGTTTTGTTTGGTTGGGTGGAATAATATGCTTCACAATTCAAGTGTCTTTAATTTTTCTCCATCTGAGGAATGAGGTCACAACTCACGTTTCAGAATGTTCCAATTATAGTTCTATAAATCCATTAGTCCTTACTAGTAAGTGTAATAATGCATGGAATTGAGTGTATTTTTAAAGTTTCTAACAAGCGAATGAATATAGTCCTGCTTTGTGAGCTTCATTTTTTGTTGATTTAATAATTTTTGGATGGTCCTCAAACACTAGTTAACATTCTTTGCTTCTGAATTTTGCCTGTCTACTTGTATCTTTGTGGGTATTCCCAAAAGTGAGTGAATTTGAATATGCAGAGATAGACATCTTACAATGCCATGATGCAAAAGGTTAAAATATATTTATGAAGATAATGCTCTTCACTTTTCCTAACATGGTCTCTGGGTGAAGTTGTCCATAGCCATGCCAGTTTTCAAGTGTTGGGCAAAATATCAAAGTTCTTGTGTCCTGGAGAAAAATCAGCCCTTTAAATGTGTCACTGAAGTGTAAGTCCTTGAAACGCTGGTTAGTTTTATCTATGCACCACGTTTATTGAATCTGGTAGCACTTGGAGTATTGGATCTCTCATTTAACTTCAAATCTGATTGCTCTTACTGTATTCTTTCTTATTTTTGCTGTTTCGCTGATTACATTAGCTCTAATTAGGCAATATTGTCAAGTGGAATTTATTTGGTCTGAAAGCCAGGAGCTCCTGCTTTTCCTGGCTCTGCCATATTTCACATTGTGGTCTTTACAGTAGGAGCTGGCTGACAAGTCAGTTAATCTACACAAGAGATGTTTTTTCTCCAATTTTCCAGGAAAGATTTAATGGTAGATACTTTAATGAGGTCTGGTTTTACTAAGACCTCATTAATTTTACAGAGGTATCACAGTACACTTCTCTGAAGTGTTACATTTCATCTAGATGACAATTCATTATTTTGAATGATTATTTTCTTTGAGTTTGTTTAGCTGGTGACTGTACTGAGTCTCCAAGTAAAAGTATATTAATGAGGTTCTATTATTTATCCTCAATCCTGATATTAAACACAGTGCTGCGAACAGGCTAGTTTGCTCAGTTCAGCATCAGTGTTTGAATGGGAATGAGAGTCCCAGGCTCCTATGGAGGGGAATTATTTGGAACTAGTGCAATCATAGAAAAGTAGACTTGTTGGGGGCCATGGGGGATTATGTAGACCATCCCCTTATTCCAAGGCAGGATCAACTATATTTGTGTTAACTTTTAAGACCTGTTGGACATATGTGTGCTGGAAGTCTCCTTCGATAAACTTACACACATCTCCATGCATTGATGGTTATATCCCTATATATTCTTGTGCTTTCTTAGTCTGACCTGAACTTTTCTTCCTAAAGGATATTACATTTTGTCCTGCCTACCATGCACATAAAAAATCATGTTTGTTCTTCTTTTTTTTTTTTTTTTTTGCAACACTCTTCTTTCTAAACCTGATGGCTACCATCATGTCTGCACTTCTGTCCTAGAGAATGATGTCTAAAATTAGGCCTTCTGTCTAAGGCCCTCAGACGCTGATGTCAGCTTCTACCATTTGTTTACGTAACATGAGTTATTGCCTTCATTGTAGTAAAGAAGATAGTAGACTCTGGAGGCAAGGAGAAAGGGTGGAAAAGATAAAAAAAAATGGGAATTGTTGCGAGTACAGAGTTTTCAGAATGGGCTAAATTGGGACTCGGGCTGGGTTATTTTTAGTGTCAAGGTTTGTGACTGACTAGGAAAGCACATGCGTACATGCTCTTGAAGCTCTCTGCTGTTCATTCTAGTTTAGCTAAGTCTCTGTTCAAAGTTGCATTTTTCTTTCTTTCAGGAGAGAATATTGCATTAAATGAGGTGACAAAGCATAGAGGGTTTTATGGATGTTCCTTACAGCACCTAGGAGATCTTCTGGATGAGTTTTGTCTTCCTTATTTTAGGAAATTATTATTTATAGTATTATAGTAAATGCTGGCAGTGGCAGCTCAAAGAAAGTAACAAATTAAGAATAAGCAAAACCCAGAGCAAAGATGTGTTAGTACTGGATTGCAGATGATGGTAATTAATGGTGTTTTCACACCACCTGCATATCACTAGTAGGGGAGGAGCTTACTTTGTGTTACCCTGTGGTAGCCACCAACATTATTCAGATGCAAATGATTTAAAAACAAATCTATGCTCCCTTTAATTTGTATTAGAGGCAGTAGTCAAAGTTTCTGGGGCCTGGCAGGCTCTTGGGTGGGGCTGTGTTTTCATGAAGACTATCATGAGGGCACTGGAGCTCTGGGAGATTGCACAGAGCAGGGCCCTGAGCAGAAGGGTCAATGGAGAAGTGAAATATTTTTGTTACGGCTTCTTTAAAGCTTTTTCTTAATCTAATAAAATCAACTCCCAACAGCTTTCAAAGGTTACCTGATTGGGGAGGCCTAGCGAGACCTGGGAGCTTCACGAACTGTTGTCTTTTGAGTGTGAAGTGAAAAAAAACCCACAAAACCCCCTTGCTGTTTCCAGATGCTGCCCTGAGGTTTCCACTTATGTGAGAGAGTTAATGACTGCTGAAAACTTTATTTTGTTTAGTTGTTTTCAACTGAATAACTGAAGTGTTCTAAAAGGTATGACTGAAACTGTTAAGAGTAGTTTTTTGGTGTGTTAGAGGCATAGGATAATTTTGAGATTCTTACTAGAAAGGTTTCAAGGGAGTAGATAATCTTTTTAAATAGAATACTATACTGTTTGCTTCCTTCCCCTTTCTTGGTGGGAATAAAAATGTGTTCACAAATAACACTGAGCTAGAATGACAAAAAAAGGGTATGAAAATGACCCCATTGTCAACTAATTGAAGAAGAATGGGTTCGTGGAGCAAAAGTACACAGGAACCAAATTCTCTGTTCATCCCACCACAAATGCGCTGTTGTTTTATGAATGGACAGAAGACAAGATGAGCTTTTTGTTCCACTGGTTTTATTTATTTATTTAAGATATTGAGGCTAGTGTTCTGAAGGACTACTTAGTGCTAATATGGTCAGTAAAGTTGACCCATGACTTATTTTATGAATTATCTTTTTTACGTTCTTTTCATTTTAGTCTTTACCTGTTGGCATCGTGTGGCTTGCTATTAATTGTTTTTAATTATTTAGGGGAAAGGAGAGGAAAGCAGAGAGATATTACAGTATATTTGGGGGGGCTTTCTACTCTTTGCATCCTCCATTTAGATATTACAGTGGCAGTGAAGGACACTGAGTGAAAAACTGTAGTGCCAGCTGAAAGCCAGAGAGATGGTGCCAAGTCCTGCCCCTGCTTCTCAGTTTGGGCAATCTGAGGATGCTGTGCGGGGAGATCAGGTGGGAAGGTCTCCATAGGGAGAAGCTTTGCGGCTGCTCCACCACAATTCCTGCTAAATTAGGTGCGGCATTGAGAAGGGATCCAAAGGACAGCACCTGTGCAGCCTAAATTATTGCAAGATGGTGTTTTATGTGTTTCTCATAAATAGTTGTGGGCTTCTAATAGAGCTCATTTTGTAAGCCCTGACTGAAAGTTTATTTTAGAAGATAAATTGGTTTCTTTCTCAGAATTGTATCTGTTTTACTGTTTGTTGCTGATGATGGTTTAATAGATTTATAAGCACAAAATGACTCTCTGTCAGTGGGGGATGGTAAAGAAACTCTGTACTTTAAATGTCATCTTGATCACACTGATGACTGAATTGTTAGTCCTCAAATGCCTGTACTAACAGCCCCATCTTCTGATGAAGTTTTGAATGATAGTACATTTATCTCCTTTACTTGTGATGTGGGAAGAAGTTCGTGTGATGAGCCAAAACAAAAGATGATAATATTCCTCAAGCCAATACCCATTAAGTTGGAAAAGTTGCAAACTGCCACAAAAGTATCTAAAATCTCTGGTGCACTGTAAGCTAAATCCTGCGTAAGATGGGCTTCCTTTAATCCTCTTGCCTCTGCAGTGGTTGCCTGTCTTTAGAGCAACAACAAACAAGAATGAGTGTGAACCTTCTCCTGAGAGTCTCTTAAAGCTGCAGATATTGTTCCTTCCTTGAGATTTATGAACTCTTTCTGGGTTTACAGCCAAATCTTTGGCTCCTGGCTGCATTAGGTTGCTTGGACAGTGCAACACCAACAGAAAACTTCCCTAAAGGAGCAGTTGGAGACCTTCTGCAGGGGGTGGTGGTGGAGTTGGAATGTGCCACGCTTCTGCCAAGCCTTGTCAGTGTAACAGCCTCCCAGCGCCCACTGCAAGCTGCTGTACGTCGATGGCTTTAGATGCCACCAAGGCTGAACAGGAGGCAGAAAAGTTTAGAAACATTTTTGGCCACTGTCCTTTAGATGTGTAGATCTGGATTAAACTATTGTGTCAATATTTACTGGCATATGATGGCAAGCATTCAGGTATTTATCATACTTGGCTCTCTGTTTTTAGAGTTGCGTTAAAAATGCATGGAAGTGCACGAAACTGCTTTCTTGTTTCAAGATATGCATGCACATGAATACAGTGTGGAGCTGTATTGATTTTAAAATACAGCAAGGTGATTACCTGGGCAATTTTTAATTATTTTAACTCTGAAAAGCGAGGATTATAAACTGTTAGAATGTCAACAAAGTGCCTGATTTTTAAAAGTGCAGTTCTAATTTTAATACTCCCCTAATCTATATTTGGATGGATGTTTAATATACCCTTGAATTACCAGATTTTGGTATGAACAGGACATAACGTAGCATATGGTATAGTTACTGATTCCAGCCCATTTGCCTTCAAACTTGTTTTCTTCTGGAAAGGTGATTATAAAGAAAACACTTTCCAAACATCTGGCATTAAGAGAAAACTGAAGTGTTGATGTTTCAGCTCAAAGACTTTGGGGATACTTAATGTTAAACAGTATGTTTTCCTAAACGTACAAGTTAGACGTTTGTGTACCTTTTAATGGTAATAATTCGGATGAAAGCATAATAGTAAATCTGTTCTAACCAACTATGAGAATAGTGTTGGGCAGTTTTACAGAGCCACAAGCATGCACGTGTGCATTTACATTGCTAATAGATGCAAAATCCACACGCAGAATTACCGCGACAGAATTTGCTACTATAATTTCATTTTATTCACTTTTGTGTAATAAAAATGGACTAACTTGACAAGAATTCCGATTCTAGAAGTTCAGTATTTTGTTTATAATTAAGGAGACAGAATCCATTAACATAAGAAGGAGTCTGAAAATAAGTCAATGTCAAAAAGAACACATTGAAAGGATACAACTATTTTTACTATTATGTCCTCAGGCAGTTATTATTCCTTGCAAAATAGGTTAACAAAAATTCAATACATCATATTTTCTATGTCTTATTCCTACATTTGTTTAGTGTTCCTATATTTGGATTCCTTCCTATATTTAGCGTGGTCCCAGAGGGACTCAAACGCATTGAAGCTCAGAAACTCTCCGGCTCTCTGTTTAGTATTTATTCTGGCAACTAATACAGCTACAGCCTGTTTTTCAGTTTCGAGTGTTTAGGCAGAGAAGATGAACGGAAGCGGGTATGGGCTGTGGTGGCAGTTCAGATTCCACTTTCTGCAGTGTTGGGATTTTTGGCTCTTATCGTAGGCGTTTGCATGCGCTGGAGGGGAGGCGTGATGCCTCGCTGCTTTACACACTGCCAGTTTTGGAGACTACAGACCGTCTCTCCTACGGTGACAAAAGTTGCACATTTTTTCAGTACAAATATTTGCCTCATTTTGAGACTCTTGCAGTGAGATCAAGAATGGCTTCAGTCCAGACGTGTGGATTGTGAGCTCCACATGCTGAGATGGTCCCAAGGTGAGGTAGGATGGTCTCCTGCTGAGAACGGACTCCTCGGAGAGCCCAGAGAGGCTTTGTTTACAAATTCTCCTCTCCCAGCAAACAAAGCAAGCTTGTTTAACAAACACTTGACAAACAAAAAGGACCTAAAATTAGAATGCTTATTTCATGAATGAAAATTTACTGTGAAAATAAACATTTTTAGGGACAATAGAAGAAAGTTCTTTTAAAGTGCACTTCTTTTGATTCTTTCCAGAATTTTTGTACAGATACTTGTTGATACTTTGTACAGATAGCTTTACTTGCTTTTAAGTTTTAAGTTCTAACACATGCTTGGAATACTGTGGTAAAGTAAGCCTTTTAATTTAGTTATTCATTTTTTTAATCTGCAGATGTAGGGGAGACAAGTAGGTTTAGATTTTTTAGCAGAGGTGTGTTACTCTATCCTGATAATATAAATTGTAGACACTTAAACGCTGAGATATATCATTGCTTTATTTTCTCCTTCAGATTTTTAGTCTGAATAATATCTTTTTGTGTGTGTTAAGGATGTGTTATCTTAAATTTCATAGTAGTATTTAGTCAAGATCCCACAGAAATGAAGGGTTTATACTAATAAGTTTTCCTGTGCTGTTTTTTCTATGTTGGCCTCCAGCTTCACTCTTTTCTACACTCTGAACTTTACTGTTAACACCTATTTGCATGTATGTTCCACTGTTGTTGAAATTGTTTCTTCAGTACCGGGTTGTGTATATTTCAATGTTGAGTGAGCAAAGGAAAATTATTTGGCTTTTACTTGTTTGTTTTTTTTTTATTGTACACGTCAAGCGTACCATATATTGATAGACAGCCTTGAAGTTAAAAATCTTGTACTGTTCTGAATTACCAACTCAAAATATTATTTCTTATTCTTAGATATATGAAAGCAAATAGAAATTAAAAAAGCTGGAGTGCCAATTTTAGAAGTGACATTGTTTTCAACATGATTTGGTTGCATAAATACTGTAAATGCTTTTGAAAATCCCGCATAACATTGTAATCTAAAGCCAGCATCTTTCATCTTAATTCTTAATTAGGAGTATATTTCAACTGGTGAATATCAGTTTTTCACAACATGAAAAGCTGTCAATTAGTCTAGTATTTATTATGTCTTCAGATATTCCACAGACTGAGTCAATACCTGGGCGTGAAGGTGAAGTATGAAATTATTTATTCAGTATAAGACCAGACTGTCCTGGGTAGGTCTTATTTTCTTGCCCTCAGAGTCTTGTCTGGATAGATTTTTGGCAAGTTCTGTGTGTTTCTGGCTGAGTTTTTTGGAAATGCTATTAGAGGCAGAAGCAAGACTTTGGGAATGTCTAAGTACAGAGGTAGTATTCCCAGTGGTGGTGTGATGGGTATAGGAGGCAGTGCAGAGAGCGATCTGACCTGTAAGGCTGAGCAGAAGAAGGGGCAATGAGTAGCAAGTGGTAGCCCGTGCTCTGGGTGGCCTGTGGCCCTGGGGTGGTTGAGTGGGATGAAGGGTTGAGTTTTGGAGCGGGGAGAAGAGAAGGTTTGGGGCTCCAGGGAAAACTCTTGAGGAGAGTCGTTGGAGAGATGCTAGGAAAGATGGGGAAGGCTTGGACGCTGATGAGCACTGGGGCTTGCTGGGGAAAACGGCACAAGGGCTTGGAGGTAACCACAGAACACAGCAGCTGTAGTGGGGAGCTTCATTTGAAGATAGACATACAGGCAAACAATGGGCAAAAGGGTTAAAAACACAGAGAAATTCATGGACAGGAAGAAATACAGGTTTCTGTGCGCCCTGTCAGTGCACAGTAGTGAACAGTTTTATCCAGAAGCCAAGAAGCTATGGTTGGGTTAAGTTGTAAGAGTAATGCATGTGTTATGCATGTATAAAAAGAGTAAACTGGGGACTTCATAGATACCTGAGAAGTAAATACTGTATGTTGCCATAGAATATACCTGCTTTTCTTGTGCCATCCTTTAGAATTATTCAAGGTCTTTATTGCTTTAGAAGATGAGAAAAAGCAGATTTGAAGTGAGTCATATGAGTAAGGGTAGCAGGTTTAGTCCCTGTTTTCTTTTAACCATCACAAAGGATTAAAAAGTTAATTTGCCTTGGTTTACTTTTTGGTACATCATAATCAAGGTCAATGTTTTTAAAAAAATTAAAATAAGAAATTATGCACACTGCCCTCACACCCATTTCTGTTGTGCTGGTGGTTTAGTTCTGTTGAATGTTAATATTCTTGTTCCCTGTGCAGTTGTACAGAAAAATATTTTAAAACATGCTCACTTTCATTTAAATTCTATTGATTTCATTTTGTGTTTGGCTTTTTTTTTTCTATTAACTAAACATGGTCTGTACTGTTTTTACTTTGATAACTAGATGGTAGAAGCCTCTTTGACAGGGCATTAATTTAGCTTTCCTGTGGAGTACGTCTGTAAACTGCTTAGATGAATGCTGTTCTTTTAGATATGACTCCAGCTAGTGAGGTAGTAATGAATGTTTAAAGCTATTTGATACCAATGTGACAATTTTGTGTATGTAAGTGTAAAGTGTAAGTATGACATATTAGGTTGTGCATATTTTTCCTGTGATTATTTCACTTTAAGTTAAATATAAGAAAATAAACTTTAATACTTAATTTCATACATTTAATTAAATGAACTCAAAAAATATTGTCAGTTTATGGCAACTCTTCAAGAGAAAGATATGGGATACACATGATTGAAACACTTCTCTTTTATTTTTCTTTTTTTTCCTTTTTTTCTTTTGCTTCTCACAGCTGCCAAAATAAACTCCTCCTCAGATAGACCTAAGTCAACATAGTTGGTGTGTCCCTAATGAAACATTCCTCTTGAGGCCCCTACTTGGGTTTTATCTTTTTGTCGTAGTTTTTTTTAATCTCTCTTTCCAAGTTTAATGCTAGAGTCTCCTTAAGAATTTCTGCAGCAGATTTAAAGTAAACAAGTTCCATTTCAGTTATCATATGATTTTTATTTGCAAGACCTTTGTTTTTTGAAGTAAAAAGATAAAGCATATTACATTTTTTTTCCTGTAATATACTTGGTATTTTTTTAAGTTGCTGAAAAAGTTGACTAAAATTCAGAGAAGCTAATATTCATCAAATGTGCAAGGTTAACTCTTCTTTCTTACTGTTTTCCACTCAAGCTTTTTAAAACTGTGCTACTTTTTTTTAGGATTCTTGAGTAGCTTCTCTATGGGCAAGAGAGATACTAGCTTTCCAATTCGGAAGTATGTCCATGTGGTACCATCTTTAATTAGCTTGTTCCCAACTGGATGTTTAATGTCAATTTCCACTAAATGTTAACTGGTTTTATATATTTTATTTAAAATCACAAAGTCATGATTTTTCCTGTAAAATTTTTGAGCATGTGGCTGTTTTAATTTCATAGGGAATCTCGGTCTAAAAATGTGTACAAATACACCTTGAGTTTGAAACATTATTTAGAATTTCAGTCTTGTTTTGATGTCACTGTTCTGCCAGTTTAGTATCAGTGTTACTAAATATTAGTAGATGAGAGAGATAAAATGGCAATATTTGAAGCTACGCAATGTTTTAATATTCTTGGTGGCAGTCTCTGGAATTCCAGCCAGGAATGCAGAGTATGGTTTTCCTGTAGGTACCATCCCGTATCAGCGTATCTTATTTTTGTATGCCAGACACAAAGTTTATGTAGCAACACTGAAAGCTAAACTTAGTTTCAATAGTCTATTTTAATAAAATGCCATTGTGTACAGCACAGATTAGTGGATGTAAGCAAAAAAAGAAATAATAAATAAAGGAACCTTGGGAAATACAACAAGGCAAAATAGAAACGTCAATAGTTTGATGATGTAAAAGTACTTAGAAAACATGCTTAAGTAGGGACCCTAATTTTATGTAAGCTTTTTTGAGTAGCTACATACTTGTAATATTTCTCTTTGTTTCTCAGTTTCAGGGGTTGTATTCATACTTGTCTGTCATTTGGATATTATTATTTCAGCTTTGGATAAGCAGTCAGCCAACTTAGGGCAGTTCAGAATCCATAAACCTGTGGTTTCTGTCATCAAAAGTCTGGAACCAGGGTACAATAGCTCTCGTAGGGTAAATAATGCTCCTTATTGGTCTTGAAGGGACCGTTTTGTACTGTTGTCTCTCCAGCCTGAAACACCATATACCCGGCTTTGAGCAGCCTTATACCGTACTTCACAGGTTTTGTGCTATGATGTATAGTTATCATAGGGCATCTCCAAAGTGAAAGGACAATGCTGAATTGTTTATATAATTCTCCCAGCTCAAATGTACAAAAAAAAATCATAAAGCAGCATTTCCCAATGCTTCTGTTTTGCAAACTAGAAACTCTGAATAAATACATTGTGTTGAAGAAACAGTGGAAATTAGGGAAGTCAGGAGTGGCTGAGAAGCATAGCTGGAGAGGAATCCATGAAGGGTGGAGAGAGCACTTGACTTTAGAATGGTTTTCCCCATCTCTCTGCTACCAAAAAGGGCGCGAAGTTGGGGTTGTTTTCAGACAATAGCTTGTAAAATTCTTATGCAAATTCAGCCTAGTAGCATTCACTGTTTAGATTGAGTTTACTGAAATCTAAGAACAGTGAATATAAAGCTTGTTTGTATGTATGTATCTATCCATCTATCTCAGACAGAAAAAAGATGAGTGAGAACAGGTATGGAGTGGGAATAGGCATAGATGTTTAATGGCTTGTCTCCAAGTTCAGAAATGTTACTGTACACTGGACACCCATAGGGTTGAGTAAATCTCAAAATGCAAAGAATATGAATGTAAAAGACTGGCAGCCGCACCCCTGCAAAAGCTATCTTTAAATTATGTTTTCATAAGTATTCATTTAAATATGTGTTTGTTTATCTAGTCATCAAGGAGATGTTAATAGTGTAGTTTTTATGATGCAATTCCTGAACACACAGATTTTTTTTTTTTTCCCTCTTTTGTGCAAGCCTAATCGCTGGCTTTATTTCAGAGACAGTGGCTATAATATGGTGACTTCAGATATAGTGGCTTTAGCTGCTTAAAACAAGCAATGGAAAACTCTCACTTACTGGCCTTTATAAATGAAAGAGAACAAACTCTTGGCAAGAAGTCTTGGAGGAGAGAGCAACACTTGGAAATGGTTGACAGAGTATGCCCAGAGCTGTGTGTTATCTTTATCTCTGGACAGTTGCATCCCAAGCTGATAAAAAAGAGGTGATAAACGCCTGCCACGCACACATCACTTCTGCAGCAGCCCTCCACGACGGTGAAGTGAAAGTCTCTTGGGCGTACTAGTGACTGTTTAACTTTTAAACTTGAAACCAGAATTATCTCATTGATTAATACGGTGGTGTTAGAGGATAATGGGATCTGTTTGAGTATGGTCATGGATATATGTTATCTAAAGCAGCACTTTGTTGGCTGCTTGGATCTTGCTGCTGGCACGTTTGTATATTCATGCGCAGCAGTTTATAGGTTGGATCTTGTCACATAAACATCCACAGCCTCCCTTAGCTCATTAGTGAGTTTTATATTGGCATATAAAAGGACAAAGAAGAGCTGGACAGAGTTAGAGACTGAAAGGGAAAGGAAAAACAAACCTGTCCTAAATTTTGCCCTTTTTCCTCAATGGAAAGCAATTTTTTCTCTAGCAGTCCCTGACCCTTTTCAGACACCTGTTGGCCATTTTCTGGTATCAAAAGCAAGCTAGAAAGTGTTAAATACTTGAGATGAAAGAGGACAAGTTGAAAGCAGCTATTTAGAGTGTACACTGAATTATGAAGACAGCAGAAACCAAACAATTCAGGAGATTCCTAGGAACAGCATGTGTTGGGAAAACAAATGATAATACTTTCTGAAAGTATTTCAAGGGGGAGGAGAAGTATTTGTAAGTGCTTCTGTGCAGACCACCATAGGCAAATAAAATGCCGAGATTTACCTTAAATCAGAGTGAAATTTAAGATAAATTTAATTTAATTGCATTTTTGTGGTGGGTTAAGAGCATGTTAATGGCCAAATAATGGCATGATTGTTGTAGGATATTGTGCACGAATCTTGGCTGTCTGCCTTTTTGTCTTTTACTCATTATGTTAATCTGTTTTACACTTACCTGAGCTATTTTGTTTACCTGAGGGACACTACGAAAACCTTCTGAAATGCTAATCATTTGTTATATTGAGTGAAGAACAACTAAGTATGAATATGCAGTCAATATTTGTAGGAAACCATTTGTTTCTTACTAGTTGTAAGACATGTGGGAAACAAGTGTCATAACTATTTTCTCCTTGGAAACAGTTTATCATTGGTTATTTCTGTTAATGCTTTACATTGAATTGGTAAATAAACAGAAAAGAGGTGATAGTTGGCAAATTGTACCATTGCTTTGGTCAGTCAGTTTAAAGATTGTTGGGGCACATCTAAAACCAAAATAGCAAAAAAGTAATGTCGTAACAAATTAACTGATCTAAATAAGTGTTGGTACACTTCTATTCGAAATACAACTTGAAATATTTGCATTTCACTTACAGGAAAGCAAACAATATAGGAGAAGGTGAGCATTTGCTCTGCATTTCTATGTTTGAGATGCATTGGGAAGCGCGTTACAGCTCCCTGGCTGGCCTGTAAAGCTCCCATTACACAGGTTTTGTGCTTCTGATAATATAACTAAAAGAATGAGAATCAGCACAGCTCTTTGAAGAGGAAGGAATATTTCCCACGCACTTTATATACTTCTCAAAAGTAGTTTGAGTTTTATGGGCTAGAAAATGAATTTTGGTTATTATTCATAACGTCTTTTAAGGATTGCAATGCGTTATTCTTTAATAACAGAAAGGTGGCTGAGCTCTCGAGAATGCAACTCTTGGGTCCTAAAAATGTTGATTGCATAATTAATTCAGAGTTTGCAGTTTGGGTAAAATCAGCTTGTTTGATACTGGCACTGGAGTATCAGGCAGTCTGTTTGCACGTGCACCTGTGGAATCCATGGTTAAATCCAAATTGTTACTTATTCATTGAGGTACTCACAAATTATTCATTGGCTGATTTAACTCCTTTTTGGTATATACTTGTATGCTGAATACTTCTGATGATAAATCTGAAGTCTCTGTCCATCTCTCATTGGTAAATAAAGCTGCTTGATTTATGCTATATCTATTAATCTTAGGAGGTTTTTTTGCTTTTTTAAAAAGATCAAAAAAATTGGTGACTATGAGGTAGGAATGAATTTGTGTAGGTTGTTTTGGTTGGGATTTTTTTTTGTTTGGTTATTTCTGAAGTCTTTCAGGCCTTCCACAGATGGATCCCATGTGAGTGAATGCTGATAGTTGGAAGCACAAACAGATTCGGATGTTCATTTCTTTGTCCTCGCCGGCGCTGGCTCACGGCGCGGGCGCAGCGTGGCACGGTCCAACCTCTGTCTGTGAAAACACGGCGGCTAGAGTTACTTGCAAAGGGCTCTCCTGGGGATCGATAAAGTCTATTTCTGTTTATGTAATGAAATCAGGGAGCAAGGGTCCGCTGTAGTACTTTGCTGATGGGATTCCAGCGGGGTTGTCTTTCAATGAAAAGACTGAATTTAATAAACCTGTGGACTGGCGCGCTCTTTCTCGAGCGGCGCTGCCTCACTCTAATGGATTGCTGTTGATAATTTGGGGTTACTTTGTTTACGTAGTCTGAGAGCTTCTTTTTAAGCAGCTGGCTGGAAATGGAGATGAAGGCAATCTTAATTCTCTTTTAATAAAAGATCAATGGGTTTATTGTGGAAAAAATAGAATACAGATGTAAACTATACCTGATAAAAGAATTAAATGTGTGTTTAACCTTCTTATTTTGTTTTTCCAGTGCTACTGGTGCTTGACCTTCTTTGGTTTTGAGACTATTCTCTTTCTTGGTAGCTTTACATGTAAAATTTTACTTAGGCTAGAAAAACAAACTCTGCTGATGTTTTTCATCTCAAGTGCTTACCAAATCCCACAGATTTTACAAAATATTTCAAAAGTAATCTCCAGACTAAAATCTCTTTAAAACCTTTGCCCTTCCTGTGGAACAAAAGTTCAGAGTAGTTCTGGTCGA
Source organism: Nyctibius grandis (assembly GCF_013368605.1). NCBI lineage: Eukaryota > Metazoa > Chordata > Aves > Nyctibiiformes > Nyctibiidae > Nyctibius > Nyctibius grandis. The sequence goes on along the minus strand of NC_090661.1, from coordinate 99,862,922 downwards.
TTCTGATTTGGGAACTGTAAAACAAAGAATATCATGGTGTGAAGTATTAATTTAGGCTTGGCAGCCTCAGTGTAAAATTTATTTCCAGAAGTTTCCCATTAAAATGCAGCATGTCTAATAGTATAAGGGAAAGCACCTTAAAGACTCTTTTCTTTTATATTATATAGGAGGAAAAATGCCCCAAACATTAGTGAAAACAAAACATCTTGGAGGCATTTTTTATTAAACAAAGTCACATTTATCTTGCAATGAGTTGTCTTGCTAGAAGAAACCACATACTCGCGAATTTTTTTGCTTTTTAATCAAGCCATTTGATAGGTTAGTCAGATATTTATTAAGATGCAGTTTTTTCTTTTGATTTTCTCTATATCTTTATTGCACCTTGTGCTCTCCTGCTTTTTCCACAATGCAGTTTGGATGTTTTCCCCTTGTGGCCCTTTCCCCCTGTTTCAAAGGAGAGAAAGCAAAATTGGAAAGAGGACAGATTGACTAGGATGGTTAAAGGTATAGAAAACCTTATGTAAGAGGATGCAGTAAAGAATTTAGGTCCCTTCAGACTGATGGAGGTACCATATTTGTCTGTAAAATCATGAGTGGCATGGTGATAAGGCAACGATTGTTCACTGCATTTCTGTAATAGAGGTGGGAATGGTCATCAAAGAGAACTACAATTTGCAGATTGAAGTAAATCAAAGCAGTCGTTTAGGGTTATTGAATGGCAAAATGCATTATTAATGAAGTTGTCTGGTTGTGGGAATATCTGTATTGCAAACTGTTGGAGGTCAAGAGAGTATTGGCAGAGTAACACTATATGCTTATACTGTTCTTTTAGTCTTCACTGAGTATTTTCTATTGACAGCTGTCAGAGATGAGATGGGATATTTGACTATACCATCGACATCTGGTATGACCTGCAGTGGCTGCTATGTTATAACAGCTCAAAATGTGTTAATATTCTGTCTCAAGAATGGTGTTTCGGGACGTCCATGAAAATTTTAAACAGCATCAATAATAGTGAAATTTTAGGCAAATGTATTTTTCTATTTCCAAAAAACATTTCAAAATAGCATCTTTCACATATTATTTCATGTTTCTCGACAAAATATATATGCACAGACAGAAATATGTGCAGTTGTATATAGACAGAGTGCATTTCATCAGCAGGTGGTATTAGATTTAAGAAGCTGAAACATAAGACAAGTGCTTAGGGATGGTCTGTAAGATGATACTTTTTGTTGAAAGTCTTGTACTTAAGTATTCCCAAGACGGTCTGGACAGCAAAAACAGTGCTACTGTGCAAGAGCTTTTCTATTATGAGATAAAAGAAAGCAAAATGTTTTCAGTTGTGGAATTTTACCGTAGACAGAATTAATTCTGAAACATATGCTAATTTAACCTGAAGCCAAAGAGAAATGATTTTCAAAAACAGCTTTGCAAATCTGATGAAGTTCTTCTACTGTGATAAATAGCTCTGCAGCAGCTCCCTTCAGGAGATCCCCTTTCTGTTTTGGATTTATGCTGGGTGTATACTGCGAATCAGCAATATTAAGAATAAGAAGGAATATAAATAGTATGCTTAGAGGCAATTTTTTTAGATGATGTAATAGTTTTAGAGAGAATAAGGAAATATGAACATTTTTCTTCAAGTACAGGTGCTCCTGTACATGAGGCAGAATCTGCCTGGGTACTCAGGTTCCGATTTTTTCACAGTCCAGGAATAAGGGAATTGAGTGTAAGTGCTTAGGGGAGGAAAAAAAATAGACAAAAGCCCTTAGAAATTATTGCATTTGATTTAACAGATTCTGTTTAATTCTATCAATATAGAGACAGTGCCAACGCCGTTCACTGGGAAACTCTCCTCTGTATGTCTCCATGTTCCCACTTCCTCCATGGAATGAGTCATGGGATGTGGGTTTGACCAGTAGAGTAAATAAAATGCCTTTACAGGAGAACAGTCTTACTTCTAGTATGTTTGGAAATAGTTTTAAAAAGGGAGGGTGTTGAAGATCATCAATGGCTTGTTTAATTTTTACCTCTAATTACATTTAGCGTCACTGGTCAGGGATGCTTCTTTCCTATGTGTCATCACCTCAGCCTCACACATCTTCAGGGAAGTTTATTAACAAGATTCTAAGTTTTGGGGGAAGAAAACATCTAAAGGAAGTTACCTCAGAACTATTTCTTCCTTTTTCCCTCCTAAGTAGGGTATTTTGACACCTAAAATAAATACTGAATCTACAGTGATGGCTTGGATAATCAAATTTTCCCATTACTGTTTTGCTCAGTACTAAAGAAGCTCCTTTTTGTTATAAGCAAACTTAGTAATGCCGCAATGCAGTTAATTTTATACATCCCATTTTATGACATTATAGAAGTAATTGGGAAATTTAGAATTGGGCTGTGTAGTGGTGTAATTTTCATGTGTGAGATTCACAAATGTGATATATTTCAGGATGTAGGGGCAGTATCTTCTGGGAAACCTGTAAGTAGCTGAGCAATCTTCACTTATACCCATGAGTACCCCCATGCTACTAAGAATTTACCACCTTGTACATTCTGTGCTTAAGTGACAGCTCTGAAAGGTGGTTACTTGGCTACTTCTGCCTTCTTGACCAGTTGAGAAAATTTATTTAAATTAACAAGTAATTGTGTTCTAATGTTTGGGGTTTTTTTTTAATATCTGACTGAAAAGGCATATTTTTTCCCCAAGCCCCTAAATTGTTTCATCTGAGTAATAGTGACTAAAAGTGTTCTTTAAACGTTACCTTCACATACATTTCGACTGTTTCTGTTTAGATAGCATACCATTTCAAAGCCGTTTATTTAATAATGTCATTTCCATTCTCTGCCTTTAGAGGATTTTTTAAGGCCTTGAGGTTTAAGCTTCTCCGTGGAATTGGAGGAATATTGTTTTAACTTACTATAGAAATTTGCATTTAATTAAAAAAAAAAAAAACAAAAAAAGCCCTCAAAAAACAACAACGGTAGTTACAAGTCAATCCTGAATGTTTTTCAAATGAAAAGATCAGAGACATACAAACTCATTTTGGGAAGATACATCAGGTATTTAACAAGGTTCAACATGATGCTTTGTTGTTTGTTTTTTTTTAATGTGGACAATTATGACTTTGTTTTTATCAGAGAGAATTTTTCTATTTTTTACTCAACAATTTACAGTTGGTGGGAAATACGTAATGAAAAAAGGTAATTCTACTGTAAATATTGTTAAAACTGGAACAGGAATTGGGAATCTCTGCAAACGTTCAAAAAATGGTTCTTCTGATGTTCCAAAATTGGGTGTTGCTGCACAAGGGTGTGTTTAAAAGAAGAATAGCAGAGCTTCTGAGTGTGACTTTTTAAAATATGTCTTTGTCACCAGAGTGTAGTCGCAGTAGTTATCTATGTCCCTTCCCAAACATTGGTCAGCTTCATTCAAGACCAGTTTGCCTTTTTTCATAGTAGATGTTGGAAAAAAATCAACTTCATATTAAGATGATCATCTTCATTACCTATTTAAAGTAATTGATATGAAGAACTCTTAATTGCATCAACTGCAGTGTGACTTCTTATAATGCCCAGTCTTTTAACCGTTGCCTCAAGACCTGTATAATGGAGTTCCCGAATCTTTTTCATTCTAGTTATTGTATGTCGGTTTTTCAAGCTGATACATGAAATGAATTTTCAATTTAAAAATTAATTTGATATTGCCACCATATGGCTCTGAATGTTGAGAGGGTATGAATTAAATGAATAATGGCTCAAAGATAGGTTTTTGACTTAAGTTATAGGCCGATGAATAATCTTATTTTAAATCAAATGAAGATCTGATTAGAGGAGGTTATTATTGCTGAGGTGGTGATTTTCTGTGTAGCTAAAGGGAAAATAATTATGGCTGTTTAGTCTCTGAAAAGTCTGCAAAGAATATCTTTTTAATAAATCAACAAACAATGGTAGAATTTCACTAATCATTACCTGTGAAATATTCCAGGAAAAACTCCATAAATGGAAAAAAAAAAAGTTATTATTTAAGTAGCAATGAACAAAATGCTCCATCACCAATGCAATAAAAATAGCATCCTGCTTACTGTTAAGTGGTTTTTTCCTATTAGGTTTTTTTTGCATCTCCATTATTTGCTAGAATGAACAACATTTGAGACGAGCTGCTTTTGGAGGTGCTGAGTTTTTTAGTGTTGGCACCAGCTCAGCAGAACTCTAGAGGATAACTTAAATGCAAAGTTTCAGTAAGCAAAGCCAAAACTTTTGTAGTTCATCTTGGATACCGTAAAAATGTGTTATGTTAATTTTACATGTTCTTCACGTGCCAAGGTTAAGTTTGTATTCCTGAGATGGTGCTGAAATGACTAAAGGAGTAAGCCAGTGACTTCAGTGAAGCTGTTTCTGACTCATTTGGTGTAGATTAGATTAAAACTATTCCTTGCTCACAGGAAAATCTGGAAAGCTGTAGCCAGAGTGTTCTTGTGGAACTGATATGACTATTCTCTTTTTCTTTATTTTTTTAATTTTCTCCTTTCCAGGGTCAGTACAGGCCCTCTGACTTGTTGTGTCCAGAGACATACGTCTGGACGCCTATTGAGCAATGTCTACCCCTGCTCGAGCATTCGAAGTACTGTCGATTCAACCAGGACGTAAAAGCAGGTAAGTTTACGAGTAATGATAGGTCTGTAAATTGTCTGTCTTGTTTTTATAATGTAATGGTATCGCCTGTTGCTGAAGCATTATGGAAATCTTATCTATAAAGCATAAAAAGTGTAAAATTCACAACTCCTCCAGGAAGCATTAGCAAATAGAGAGTTTTATCTTTTAACATAAAATAAGCAATACAAATATGAAGTACAGCCTGTTTTACAGACTGTATGTGGTTCAAAATTAACATGTATTGCTGCCTTTCAGATAACTGTTATTTTGTGCAACAAAGCCGACCAAATAATTGTTCCACCCTAGTTGGATGAATGCATAAAGAAAGGAAATTAGCATCAATACAGGAAAGTGAACGGGCTGGAGAAACTTAAAGGCATCAAGTGCTTTTGTTAAGAAACAAACTGGCAGATTTAGTTTAACAGTCTGTCAGTGAATTTAAAGAATACAATGAACAGCAGAAACACCTTTAAACATCTTGAAGTAGATGGGATGTAGATTTTTACATTCTGTGAAATAGGTACTTAGTGATGTGCCAGCATAGAATGGTCAAAAATGTTACTAACCAGAACATAATATAGTAATGATACTGTAAAACAGTGCAGTCAAATGGAAAAAAAAAATACACACTTGCTTTAGCTATTGACTCTGTGAGTGGTTTCCAGACCCCAGGGGAGATGTGTTAGAGAACGCTTGGTGTGGTGCTTGGGTGGAAAGCAAAAAACTGATTAACTTTTTTTATTAATTGCAGATTGCTGAATATCGTCTGAAATTTTCTCTTTCTCCACTGAATAATAGTTGAGAAAGATTGTGGTGTTATTCAGAGATCTCAGTGATTAAGGTCAAGAGTATGTAAAACTATGGTCTGTTTCTAGCCATCAGAATACAGATTTACCTGTCTCTGAGTTTGAGTAGTCTTCAACAGTTGCTGAGTTCCTTTTGGTTTAATTTTTATTTAAGTTTAATAAAATTTTCATTCACTAGCCAGTTAACTGTTGGAAGGGCAGGATGTACATAAATTAATGGAATTCGAAGAGAGATGACCACTTCAGGAGGACTGTGAACTTCTGGAAAAGCTGCTTGAGTTCCTTGCTTTTCCTCATCTTGTGCATGTTACCATTTATGCTGTGACTTGGTTGCTCAACTGGAACACTAAGATAATTATTATAATTACTGCAAAAGTGAGGTTCAAATGCATTTATAGATATAGATAATGATTTAAAAGTTTTAGTAGCAGAATTATATTAAGTGTTTTGTGCAAGCAGAGAATGTTCTTTAGGGATTGTGCAAGTAGCCATGCGATGCAGTGGGAAATAGACTGGGGAGCATGCTTGGATGCTCTTTGAAAAGAGTATTTATCACCATGGGAAAAGCTCAATGTGTAAGAGATTTAATCAGGCAGCACATCATGTCTTGATCAACTAGAATAATTGTTAGATTGGTGAGAGGAAATTGGAAAAAAATTACAAAGGTAGTAGGAAGAAGGGAAATGGTTTTGGAGGCCACAGTGTTCAAGATACTCTTTTTATTCAGAAAGAAAAGTGCATTTATTTAAGCCCAAAAATGACAACTAAAGTACTGCCTTTGAAGGTGTTAACCTCGTACAAGCAAAGGGGCATCATCTTCTCAATTCTGTGAAATTCCTATGGGATACCACGCATTTGGAAACTGCAGGATATAAACTTTGCATCATTATCAGCACAGAGTATCTCACTCCAGACACTACTGGAACTGTGACTTATGTCCTGTGGTTTAAGGAAATTAAAACATAGCTACACGTTGAAATGCACTGGACCTGCTGTGAGCTTATAGTCATTTGGGGTTTAAATAGTTGCTAGCTCTAAGGAAGCTATTTCTCAACAGTAAAATCAGTTTCCTTCTTACGTCTTTACTCTCTACAATAGTCAGTAATGTGAGTTTAACAAAGTTACAGTGAATTTAAAAAAGAGCAATAGGAATGATGGTGTGCTTTATTCCTCATGAATCAGCTTTCTATAATACCGCCTGTAATTATGTCAGTTAAGTAGGTCATGATTTATCAGGAGTGGGACTTGTGACGTAGAAACTGAGGGCAATAATCAGATCCAGTAAACAACCGGGAGAAAGAGCGCGACTTGCATTGCTTCCTGGGGCAATAAAACAGTCACTGGAAATGGTCCTCTTTTAATATTGTCCATAATGTCAGAAAATTTCTGAAACAGTACCTCACACTAGTTTGTTCATCATGTTTGGCAATTTTTGAACTCCTTTTCCCTCCCTTAAAAAAAATAAAAAAGTTACCTAATAAGTTTACCAGTCACAGGTTATGAAAGTGCATTATAGAACAGCAGTGAGTGCTACTTCAGGAGAGGGTGCTATGTGCTCTGACCTTCCAAGTCTCTGCAATATGAAAAGGGTTTCTGAGTATTCATACACATTACATTGCAGAGCTCCTTCCTATAATCAGATTTATTTTTTATTTTTTGAAAAAAAAAAAAGGAAAAAAAAAGTTGCTCACAAAAGTAGCAAAATTTTTTCTAAAGTATCAGAAAATATTAACTGATATTTGTAGAGGATTTTTGCCTGTTTTGCACTATGTGGTTGTCCTGAGCTTGAGCATTTTCAAATGCTTTTAAAGTGAATTGTTTTCCATCCCCTTCTCCTCTGATGTCTAATACTTTTGTTAACAGTTGGAGAATGAAGAACAGAGGACAGATAAACTAAAGAAAGTTCTTAACTCTTTATATGACAGAGATAAGTCTAAAAAAGTGTCTAACAGTTAATACCTTAAAAAAGCAATCATAGGAACAATAATAACGTTTTACTGTTTAGGATGGCAAATCATGGGCACTTGATGGTTGAAACAGGTCCAACTCTTTACTGCTTCTGGCCAGTGTAATGAGATTCAACTTTACGTAACCTCAAAACGCTCCAGTCACACAGAGACAGCGATGAGGTCTTGTGCCAGCAAACGCTCAAATTTGATATTTAAATAAACTGCTAGTAGGCTCTTTATGTGCAGCTCCTGACACGTATTGAAAAACATCAGTTACTTCAGAAAAAAAATTGCATAACAACACTCAGACAGCATTCATGAATAAAAGGTCATGTTTGTCAAGTATTCTTCCTTTTATAAATGACTGGTTTTGCCTAAATTACTCATGCATCAGGACAGATTTTTCAGTTTTGTTGTCTGTTCAACTTGAGAAATGGAGAAGACCTGGCATCGTCTTATAAATGAGAGGTTTATTAGGATTCTGATGTGTTTATTATTAAATAGTGGCCAGTCATTTACTTAGGAATAAATAAGCAGTTAGTGGGGTAGGGCATAATAGAGGCTTTGATGCAGTCTGAAAATTGAGATTGTGCTGACCTGCATTTAACAGGCCATTAGCCTTTGGTTTGTAAGGATGAACCCTACGTGAAATGAACCTGTGAGTACACATGGAGTCATGTTGAAGAAAAAAGAAGTTAATGAAAAGATTGCTCTGCAGATGAGTACCTGTCAGTGACTTTGACAACATGTCAAAACTGATGAGCAAAATCCAGTCACATGGTAGTGTCTGCTAAAATATTCCTGGGCATGGTCTGTCTGTGACACTAGTCAGCCTCCTCCTCTCAAAACTAGTCTTCAGGGTTTTACTTTGTTAGTACTGTAACTAACAGCTTTGCCCATGGAACAAATGCAGTATGAAAAGAATTATAAATCATGTACTTGGTATCCTGGCAATACTTTTATCATTCCACTTTCCATTTTTCTGAGACTAACACACTGACATGTCTTTTTTTCTAACATCTGTTGAGAATTTCAGTTTGTTTCTTCTGAGAGAAGCCTATGAAAAAAGTCTTCATGAAGTAAAATCTTTATGAAAATCTGCTTTTGGGATGGTAATTAAATTAGTGGGAAACTTCAAGTCTTTCTTCCCATCAGCACTGGACTGTCAACACCTTTAAGAAGCAACTTCAGATAAGGGCAGATACAATCCCCATCTAAAGCAGTGGCTTCAAAGCCTTGATAGTTTATAGCCTCCTGACCATGTCACGTAATGTGGGGTGTACATGTGCCAGCCAGAGTGAACAGGGTGCTTTTACCCAAGTGACAAAGCTGTGCTTGATCTGAATCACTCGGCATGGCCCACAGCAATCTTGGTGGTGGAAGCTGCTTCCCGCCTTCCTGTGTCCACCGCTTTGAGCAGAAGCTTTGAGTAGGGCAGATCAAAAAGGACTTTAATGCTTTTTTTTTTTTTCTTGACTGATTTGTTTGCTGAAGTTGATAAACTGGCTAAGCCAATACACATCTGTTCAACTTCCTGTATATCTAATAATAGAGTGAAATCAAAATAGAATCAAATGGAATACATTAATTAAAATGAAAGTACTTTCTCCAGCGTTGAAAAATACACGACAAAGGCATACACAGACTCCTCTGTGTTGGCTTTGCGTGTTCTTGGAGACAAGACACTTCTTGCTCCAGCAGTCTAACATGAACCACGATGGATGTAAATGGATGGTATAAAGAAACAGAGAAGCACTTCTGGTTTGTCTGGTCCGTTATAGTAATAGACTAAATTATAGTCTATTAATAGACTAAATAGTAATAGACTAAAATGACTAAACTATGAATTTTTTTGTAAAAATCACAGTGAAGGAGAGTTTCGAAGAGGGATCTAAGGAAATACGTTAGTTATCTTTTAGAGTTTATGGAGAAATCTTTCGCGGCTTGAGAGGTGTAGGAGAAATGAAGAATAGGGGAGACACAAAGGAGTTTCCTTCAAAAACAGATATACTGTTCTGGAGTATCAGATCCCATAGTCAGCCCGAGGTAGAACTTGCATTACTGCCTGTAGGTGGTAGGAATGAAGATGAGGTTGAAAAAGACTCTGGAAAGCATTAGAAGGGAGGTCGGTCTGATGTGGTTAGAGTATGGGTAGCTGCTAGAAACATGCATGGAAAGATGGGGAAGTAAATTTTGTAGTAGTTTATATAGGTAGAATGATGAGAAGGACTTGACAAGAACAGAAGCAAGCTGTTGAAATAAGTAATGGTAGGATTATAACTTGAAAATCTAGATAGGTATTTGTAGAGATGAATAAGAGAGGCTGTTTTTTAGATACACTATGTAGAAAGAAACTAGATGTGAACACCTGAAGAGATTACAGGACCAAGGTCATATGCCAGCAGAAGTTCGCCAGTGCCTAACAATTCGGCAACCACCTTCCTCATTGTTCTTGATGCAGACCAGACTTTGCCTCTGCCATCTCCACACAGCAATAAAGACGTTGCTCCTTCCAGCAGAGGAGTGGAGGTCCTTAGAAGAATTTAGGCTTTAGACTGTTTCCAGCTGGTCTGAGCCAAAATGATGATAGGCATTGAAATCAAGAGAAGATAATTTGTCTTTTTTTGTGCTCTTCGGTGATCTGCCTGCAGCCACCTGGGAATTGGTGAGACTATGTCTGCACAAAAGACATGCTGAAATCCAAAAAGTCTTATAAATTGCCTCATGTTCACATACAAGTCTTAACCACCTGAGAAAAAAAACCCAAACAAAAACCCAACACTAAAATCAGTGCCTGAGCTCTCCTTTCCAGGAGTATTAGTCCAATGATCAGAGCCAGAGTCTGGGACACTACACATATCTATGTAGAGGTTGGAATTTGAAGTGAGAGGTCTCACTTCGGGCTCACAAGAATCACTCTGTAAAAAACCCATTTGATGTATTACCTTACAAATAGAGTTGATACAGATCACTGTTGTTTTCTGAGTTCCTGAACTAAAGAAAATTACTGAAGATTTCCAGTCTTTTTCTGTAGTAGTCTTGTAACTTTTATTGCAAGTTTTTTACCAGATTTTTTCTCCATTTTCTTTGCTACATACAAAATGAAAATTTTCACAGCTTTGCACCATTGTTATGCTGCTGCACATAATAAGCTAGTGTAGTAAAAGGCAAACAACATTCCCAGCATTTAATAACTTCTGAGTCCTCTTATTAGCGACTTGATTATGCATCTTAATGCTTCTTGCAAGACACTGAGGGTTATTAGTTCTTGCAAATAAACCTTAGACTTCTTACCCAGAAATCTGCAGGCTTGGGCAGTTATACAAAACTGTATTTATTTTAAAAATATATTTGTGTGCATAATGCTTTCAGTAGAAAAATAATCTGTCACAGCTATTTCAATAACCTTCATTTCTGGTGCTGTGTTTTTCAAAACATTTAATTTTATGTACAATTTAGATACTATTCTTTGCCTAATAAAAAGGGCATGTTTCAAACATGATTTACATTTATTGTGTATGTGAACGCAAGTATTTTGTTGGGTTTTTCTTTTTCTTTTTCTCATCAAATACAGAGGCTGTTTAATTTTAAGATATATTTAAAAAGTATAGCGTATTAGCATGATACTAGTCTTATTCCTCCTCCGTCTGGTAACACAAATATGTGATCATGGCTTTTCTGCCCCTAACGTGAACTGTGGTTGCCATTTGGTCACGTCTGATAGTTTAGATCCCTGGCAAAGTGATGTAAATGTGTAGCGTTGCATCTTTGAATCTAGTCAGATGGAATAATTCAAAAGACAGTACACGTGGAAGTTTATAAGGGTAGTGTGGTGCAGATTAATGTTTATAAGGATGAATGCACTGAAGTTCTTGAGATGATGAAAATGTAGTCACAAAGCTGTCACAGATGGAAAACATTAAGCAAATTGTTTAGAACTGTGCAGTCATCTGATTAGGGAGACATTGCTGGTCTGCTCTAAAACAACTGCTGTTTATAATTTTGTAAAGATACAGTGTTGTGTACTTTGGAGAGTTAGGAAACAGTTTAAATAAATTCTGACAGATCATGAACTAAATTCTTTTACAGAACTAACTTTCCACTATCTTATCAGAGCTATAGCTGATAAGTTTGAATTCTATAACCAAGAAAAAGACAGACATATCAATTATTTCTAGCAGCTCCTCTAGAAGGGACACATCTTACAAGTTTGTATCTGTTTCTAATTAAGTTTATAAACACTTAGAATCATCAGAATGCATATTTCTAAATCCACTGTGATCCTTGAGCACAGAAGATATTTAAACAATGAAGATAGTGCCAATAAGGTGTAGCCAGGCAAATTTTTCCCCTCACTTTTTAGTATGTTTGGATTAAATTGAAATGACTGGCATGGGGTTTTAGCCTCATATGCAAAAATATGCTCAAATATTCCAGTGCTTCTGTAATAAAAAGGTAATGTTATTAACTTAGTTTGTGGGTTCTAGATGACTGGCACTCCGTAAATTGGCTTCTGGGTTAGAAATTACACTGAATCATCAGCTCTGCAATGGAGTATCCTAAAACAATCAATTGCAAAGCCAGGAAGGTCTTTAAAATACGATTTCAAGTACGGTCATAATATGAACTCCATTTTGCATTGTTCTAGCAAGTCTCAAACTTTGCTAAATATTTGTGATTTAAAAGTTTGTATTTATTGATGGCATGATTTTGCGGGGATAAAATTTATAGAGTCACTTTTCTGTTGGATTTTGTTTCAGTCTGTGGCCAGCTGTGGGATGGTGATCAAGGCCATCAGCAGTGAAAGCCAGGGCAGCTGCCCCAGGCTGGCCCACAGGTGTGTTCTGTAACATTAACGTCAGGTTCACTATAAATGGGAAAGCTGCTGGGGATGGGGGCTCTTTGCTCTGCTCTATTCTCCCTCCTTGTTCTCTCTTCTCAACAGTTACTGTCCCTGGAGGGACTTGCCACCACTCTATGGGCTGAGTATAACTTTGTGTCTTTTGTATTAGCATTGATATTGGTTTTCTTATTTTATTAAATCTGTTTAAATTTCAACCCATCAGTCTCCCTCCTTTTCCCAATTCCCTCTCTCAGCTGAGTAGGGGTCTTGGGTGATAGAACAACTGGATATTGTTTAGCCCTGGGTGCGGGCTAAACAAAGACAATTGATATTCTAAATATATCTGCTTCTGACATACATGTAGCAGAGTAAACCAACGCCCCTCAAGAAGCACCATCATCTGACTTCTAGTGTAGTCTATGAAACGTTTGGCTTGGACTGCAAAATTCCCCAAAATATGTTTTAATCCAAAATGACCATCACAGAGATTGTGTAATGAACAGATGTATTTTGAAATTACATAATTTTTTTGAGGACTTTACTTGAAAAATAAAGATATCCTGGCATACTTTACCTCTCCTTGCACTGAAGAGATGAATCTTGGAGGGTTGTGTGCTCAAGATACTCCTTCACCATTTGGATGTTGTGACATTTGATTCTCTAGCAGAATAATTCTACTTTTTTTTTGTGACTGGACCAGAAGTGAACTCATTAGTTGGTGAGATTCAGGGGAATGGGGGGAAGGACAAGGACTGCCAAATCTTGTAGGAATCATTTTCCATACTCAGAAGGTGTTAGAAACACAAGAACAGAAATTAAAAATCAAATAATATGGAATAAGTAGAGCAACCATGCAGATTTATTTCATGCTGAGGATAACTAGCATGTGGGATTAGTTTCCAAATGTGATAAAAGTTAAAAGCTGTAATTAGGTGCAGATACAGAGCAGCTGTGGAAGCAACACCACAGACGCGCGCTGAGTCCCAGCTCAGCCCCACGTTACCAGCCGCCATGGCAAGCTTTTTCCAGGGTCAGACCTTCTGTAACGGTCCTCGCTGCCTCTGAACATGTTTACTTTCTGCTCTGGTGACACCATCCTGACTTTTCACATGCAACATAATTGATTCCATGTTTTAATTAATTTAGCCAGTAAATTGATTGCTGTAATCTGATTTATTTAGCTGATAAGCTACTGCCAATTGTTTTGGTTTTGCCTGTTTCATGGAAATGCTTGCATTTGTAATTCTCAGCTTGACTCTTGTATTTGTTTTTTTTTTTCCTCCTTCTCATATATCAATCTTAACGAGGACTTTGCCCTTCTTTTTGAAAGATCCTCATACTGCTTTCTGCCATTTTAGCTTCTATACAGTTCAAATATTTTAATAAATAGTATTTAACTCTTTTACTCCTTCAGATTTTTTCCTGTTTCCATCCCATGTTTTGGAGCTGTAACTCCTTAAAGCGTAACCCTCTAACTCTTGTCTTTTATACTGCTTTTGATTCCATTGGTTTTACTGTCATTGCAAGCTTGGGGCTCAGTACTGCATTTTGCTGTTGGCTTGAAGTGTCATTAAAACCTGTGATTAAAAGTCCCTGGAAGTCTGGTTGAAAGTGGAACTGCCTTCAGGGAAGCCTTCTTGTGAAAGTCTGAAGTCCTTGTTAGTACCCCTTTCCTATCAGCTGGCTCAGGGTCAGTCCCATGGGAAGATTTTACTTCAGAAAAAGAAACAAAGCTGCCAATATTTTTTATTCTTTCATAAATGTGATGAAAATAAGGATGGGAAATATATTTGTAATAGGGAATAAAAAACTCCATCCAGAATTGCTAAAATTCCCTTTATTTTAATTCATATTTCTATCTCAGCCACAAAAAAAGTTTTTAATTCCCTGGAAGCAAGATTATAATCCAGAGGGTGACGATGGCCTATTAAAGTTACAAGGTGTGTTTTCTTAATTTGTTTGTGCAATGCAAAATGACTCTGAAATACATAAAATGAGTCAATAACTCTATTCCTCTGTTGTTAGCCCTTGTAAAATTAATTTGACATGGAAAATAAAGTCTGAAACACTTCTACATGTCATAAATGTCAGCTTTGCACTCACTGGATGTTGCAGAAATGCAGGTACTGGGAAGGAGAGTCGTGATTTGCTCTCACCCAGGCATGAAGGTCAGTACGTTATCTTAGGCACTGTTCATGCCACAAATGTAGCCTGACTCATTAGTGTCACTTTGTAGTTAGAAAATTACTGATTTTAGTGGAGTTGAGTATTTGGCTTCTTGGGTAAATCCTACTGAATTACAAGGTATTTTAGCTACCAGTTGAATGCAGTTTGTGGAGTGTTTCTGTTTTTTTCTTATGGAAAATATGTTCAGGAAATAGACGGAATAAGCTGTTCTGGTTAAGAAGTCAGTGTACTTACTAGTTTTAAAGTTCTACTAGAGTTAGTAATGAGGTAAGCATTCTGTGTTTATCTAAGAAAAATATTTATTCGTGTTTTTCATAAGAAATGAATGAAATATTTCATTCATCCCTAATGGGAAGTGTTTTGTGGCAGCTGCTTTCCATCCCTCATCTTTTCTATTTTAAGATGCATCCCTAATTTAGTATTTTCCACCTTTAATTTGCAGATTTAATGGCATGTTTAATGTGTCTCTCCCAACAGTAACTGAGTCACTTTTGATGATATTCTTGAAATGACAGGTACCTTGCTAAACTTTCTGAAAAGATATGTGTGCAGTTTTAATTCCCTGTTAGCGAGTGAATTGGAGTTGCTTTCATGTGCTGTTTCCAAGTGCTCATTGGATTTTGACCATGATTTTCCTTTCTCTCTCTAAAGAGAAATGAGCAGCTCAAAATATTGAACGTTCCTGTGTTGTTCTGAGTAAGTTGGATACTTTGAGGAACAGAAGAACTCGGCTTAACAAAGGTTCTGAGAAGCATGGGGGAGATGCATCTGATGCAGGATAAAGCTTGATCAGGCTCATCAATGCTGACCCAGAGCAATTAAACCTTTCCAGAACTCAGTGTGATCAGAATCAGGTACTAGAAATGCCTTCAGAGTCCAGCAAAAATGAATTGGAGCATGAGCGAGCTTGTAAAACTTTGACTAGCTAGTTTGAATCTGCAAAACTACCTTGTGCAGTCTGCTGATTGCCTGGGTGCTGCAGCTGCAGAACCTAGTTCAGGAAGACAGTCTGCAGGGCCATGCCCAGAACGAGTGTCTCACAGTGTTCGTGCATTTAAAACAGAGCTGTACATGCTGCAGGTCTGCGTGTGGTCCTTGTATGCATGGTGCATTTAAACTGAAGGCATAATTGAAAGTTGACTAGATGACCAAAAAGGGTATTTAAAACAAGAAAAAAAAAAAAAAACACAAAAGGCTCCAAGGCATGCAGTTAGTACTCTTCGTTGGCAATTCACGTTCCCATTTCTCGTATCTGAAGTTATCAAGAACAGTGTCAGAGATACAGCTTCAAAAGAATTGACTAGTTCCTGTTGTCTTCTGGAAGAGCATCTAGAAGTGAAATAGTTATCTTTGTCAACTTGCCATATGCTAGAGTATTTTTTTTTTGGTCTTATCATCTTGCTTTTGGAGGCATTGGATGCTATTTTTAGATGGGAAGTTATTCAGTGTCATTTAACTAACATTTTCCCAGGTACTACTAGTTTTTTTTTATAGTGCATCACTGAAAAGCAAGTCCTTGGAGAAATATTGGTATCATTTAAATCTAGCCCTTTGGTAGCCATTTCTCAGTCATTACATTTCAGGGTAATAAATTGAGGTAGGTTAGAATAATTGTATTGTATGAGAGCTCCTCATAAATAAACAGGGAATATTATACCTATTGTTTTATGTGCATCTCTTTCAAATGTGTCCAAAACAACGAGCCATACTTGGATTTTAGTGGTAGGCAATGTAGTCAAAGGATTGTATTTGCAGGTAAGCCAGAAGCCTTTGCAGGTTGCTGTGAATTGCAGCTGAAAACGAGAACTGCCATGAATTGCTGTATTCACAGGAAATGTTTTCCATTGGCCCCTATTCATGTTTACTACTAGAATAATAAGAGTCAAAACACAATGAGTTATTGTTTCCGTGTGGCACAGCAGGGTTAGCGGATTTTGAATGCGTTTGTCAAGTGATTAGCCTGCTTGCTTCTCAAGATTGAATTGCAAATCATAAACTAGTTGTATGATTTCAGGCACAAAGCCCAAAAGTTTTGTTCAGAAGAGGTCTTTAGGATTTATCCTTCTTGCAGCTTCCTGTCTTTACCCATTTTAAGGTTCCCCATAAGTTATACTTGTAAAACTGTAATTCTTCTGTGTTCATGTTTTAAGGATCATTGATAATATGTTGATAAGAAGCATTTTTCTCCTTGGAAACATTCTCTTTTTGAACAATGATTTCAAAAGTTCCTATTTTTCTCTTGTTAGAATAACTGCAAAGAGTTGGCTGATGGAGAATACCCCGAGCATTTTACTGTACTTCCTTTGTGACTTGTGATTTCTGGTTTTAATTAAGGATTCTTTTAATTGATTTTTTTTTTGTTTTGTTATTGTTTATGCTTTGTTTTAACTGTACTCTTATTTTGGTTCAAGTTAGTGTTTTTATACTCCAAGGCATATTGGTCTTTAATATTTCTTAATGTACGAGACTAGTATGAGCAAAACAATATGAGAAAAAACACATTTCAACTCACTGTTTTATATGAAGATTATTATTAATGGGTATTGCTTCTCTTGTCGTTGTGTATTCTCTTTTGGTTTTGAGGATGACTTTCTATGCTTTGCTGGTGAAGGAAAAGAAATACTACTTTAATTTGAGTAAGAAGTGAGCTTAAATTCAAAGGTCAGATACATTAGGCTTCTGATTGAGGTGGAAACGTTTTCTATTTCCAGTAATTAATATCTCCTATATTTCAGTCATAAAATTTGAAAAGTTAATTTGTTTCTTCCTTTTAAATTTTCTTTGTTTTAAAATCATTGATCGTTAACTGTGACAAGGTCATGTAAACTAGATGTAGCTTTTCGTCAAAAAAATTCGACAAGGCTGTAATGTTTCTCAAATAAATGAACGCTGCCATAGTGTAACCAGCAAACGATGGGTGCTGCTTTTGGCCATTTTTACACCTAGCTTGAAAGCTCAGTTATTGTGAAACTGTTAAACTCCTTGTAAATTAAACTTTAAACCTGTTATTTTTCTTGGATTTAGAAAATGTGAACATTTTGTTCATCTTTAAAAATTATGCAAGTCCTAACTGCTTCAAAATTGAAAATTAAAAACCAAGAACAACTTGAAACAAAACCAAAATCCAAGCATACCCTTTGGGCTGTCTGTCTGAAAACACAGCAGCTGTCAAGTGTTGATCTTCGTACTTTTTCTCCTGTGAATTTAATGTTTAGAGGTAAAAATAGTTTTTCTGAGATTCTATTTTTAAGCAAAATGGAAACTAATTTATAATGTGAGTTATTTACATGGGAGTTTCCTTCAAAGACAGCTTTCAAAGTGGATCACAGGTTTCAGTTAATGGCACAGTTCTAAATATTTTACATTTTGAATTAGGACTGGTTCTTTGCCTGTTTCATTTCTTCCACTGTTTCATCCTGCTGTAGAGAAAATAAAATCCAGGTTCTCTGTGTAGCGTGGATGCAGAAGCACAAAGTGAAGATGGATAAATACTTTCTTTGTTCCAGAGGGTTTGAGTAGCATTTAAGGAAACTGAAACTTATGATCAGAAACATCATTTCAGAGTTTAGCAGGAGTGCCATGTTTCTTTTTTGAATTCGAAATACCAGAGCTCAGTGAGGCTTCTTACTAATTCTGAATCCATTCTGTACAGAAAAATGTAAGAAATATTTTCTTGTGATTAATGTAGGGATTTTTTAAATCGGCAGTTGTCCTTTTTCTTATTTAAAAAATAAGAAAGTCAATAAATTTGTCACTTATTTGTAATGATTTCTTCACGTATTTTCCTGTAAATGGAAAAATGTACTTTAAAAAAAATGTTAGCTTGCTTGTATCTCTAGTTCATGCCCCTGACAAATTTAAAAATGTCACGTTTGTGAGCAATATACTCAAGGGGATGAGGTAGCATTGACTCGGCACCCATCATGCATAGCTCTGAAGAAGAGCAGCACGGAACACTGCTGCTGCAGGCTGTCTTTCCAAACCAGTATTGATCAAAACCAGCTTGACCCAAATCAGCCACCACTGAAAAGCTGGTTTAGTAATAATTTGCTACAAACTCTTTTGAACCATCCCACTTTTTTCAACACAATGTTGGCTCCAGGCCTGTGTAGAGTTGCAGCAGGCTGTTGCAGAGCAAACTCGCCTCTCTCAGAGTCTCAGTTGTACGGCTTTGCACCAGCTTGCTGATCAAATGGAGCTTTTTTTTTTTTTTTTTTTACTTCAGCTTATATTAGGTAGTAATAATAAAGATTAATGCACTTGGAGAATAAAAATATTTGGGTATCGGCTTCCCAAAATAATTTTGTAAAAATGCTAATCAATTCCTACACTGTAAGCAAAAAATTCAGAACATAAAACTTTGAATTTCTATGTAAAAAGCACACTGATGCCCATTTTACCATTACTGTGAATAAAAATGGTAAAATAATTCCTCCTTATTTTATGTTGGTATTTCAGCAGGAATGCATATCAGCATTTGAAAATCGTGTTTTAGTTTCAGGAGGGAGCTTGCAGTTTTGGGGGGAAGTTGGTTTGGGTTGTGCAAAGAAATAAAAACTGAATTGTACAGGAGTGTGTCAGACTGCCTGCTCGTCACATTCCTCCTTGTCCCCTGAGTACAGAAGTATTTCTGGGTCTGACTGCTGGATGAGGCTGCCTTTGAAGGCCACTGCTGTTACCTTTAGCTTGTTACTCAGTGTCGCTCAGCAATGGTGCCTGTGCCTTTTGACGAAGATCCGTGTGTGTGGCTGGGCCAAGAAATCAAACCAATATCTGCCTGACATCTGCCAAGACAAACCATTGCGTAGAGGGTCTTTAGGTCACTTCTACTTGTTACTTTGTTTTTTACCAATACTTAGCTTTGTTTTTGCAGAAAATAAATCCTCTGTGTATGCATTTAATAGTGATATGGGGGTGGGAACAAAGAATTTTAACACCTCTTTGCAATCTTTGCAAATTTTTTAGGGGATCACGGTGGCCAGGTTGAATTATATATGAAATCTCTCCTATATTCAAATTTGAATAGACAAATGCTATATAAATAATTTGCTGGTTTGGGACTATAGAGGAGAGGAGAAAAAAGTGGCAGTTAAATTATTCAACAAGAATTCAGATGTATTTTTAGCTTTGAGACTTACAGGATGATATTTGTGTAAAGACAGACAGTTGGTATCCACGGTTGCTCAGTTTCCTAAAATGACAGGTACTTTCAATTGGTTTTTCTGAAGTTGAGTTTTTTTATGCATCTACCATCTAAACTATATTGAAACATGTAATGGAATTAAGGGATAAAACCTTGTATGTTTTATACATCTAGTGACAGTGTCATTTTGAATGATAAAGATGAAGTGATTCCAGAGGTGTCAGGAGAGAATGCACAGAAATAGGTAAATTGTAAAAAAAACATAAAAATATGTTCCAAGATCCAGTGAAAGTTGCTTAGGTGAACAAAATGTGGACTTACAAGAAGATGGTTTCTACAATAATCTTAAGAAGCAACTTAGCACTTGAGCTGCGTGGCACAGTCTTTGAAATGGTGCCATACAAGGTCTGGTCTCAGTCAGACAGGGCTGGACTGGGGTGATGGCTAAGGAAGCAAGCCTTAGAAAATTAACTGGCTATAAATTATAACTTGATGAGGCATCCAACAATTATGCACTTGCAAAAGAAATTTTGTCTTCAAACCCATGATTTTATCTTGTTGAGGGTTATATAAATTAATGCACCAACTACTTGTGAGGCGAAGGTTAGTGGGAACCTCAGGAGGTATAAAATGAGAAAGTGTGAGGAGGAAAAAAGCAGCTTTTTAATGGTAACAATACTGCATTCCGTAATTATGGTAATGATTAAAGTTGCCCTAACATATTGTTCCACTGTCTGATCAGTCTTGAGTTTTTCCAGAAATGGAAGTGTCTAACTGAAATTTCTTTAATATAGCATGGAAATAATAGTTATTGATAGAGAGGTTTTTCTTATTTTCAACAAGTAATTTTATTCAGTATAGCATATGATCTCATTTTGGATTGGGATTGCTTCTATGTCCCAGCATCAGTCACGCAGAGAAGGCCTGTTAGAATTCAGTTGGCATCTTCTTAAATGTAAAGCTAATTTTATCATGTGCCGCTCAGCAGGAACAGATATTTAATTTTTCTTTTTGGGAGGGTAATTTCTTTTTTAAACAATGCTGGAGCCCAGTCTGCTTTTATTTTCCATTAAATTCTCTTAAATCTGTTCTGCTTATCATGAATAAAGGGAGTATTTTCCTGAATTCATATGGTGTTGCCTCCAGAGCAGTAGCAATTGAAAGGTGGCTGAATTTTAACTTACGGATTTGTTATTATGGTGACACAAGTTCCTATTCACCTTTTCTAAAAGCTTAACTATGTACCTGAGATTATTTTCCTGATACTTAACATTTCAGTAAAAGGTTTCTTTTTCAAATGGAGTTTAAATTATGTATATTTAAGTACTTTTACAGAAGGTTATTTTTATCATTAAAGTTTTTATTTTGGGGGGGCGTCAATGCAAAAATGTTCGCTAAAACAGGTAATCTTTGTAGACATTTGGACTATTATTTTTCTGCCTTTCAAACCTTATTTGAAGAATCTGGAATCAACTGGAATCAATTAATGTGTAAACCAAATATAAATACAGTCAATTGAACGTAAGTTTGTAAGACCAAACATATCTGGCTTTAAACTTTTCCTGATAATAAACTCATTACTGAGTCTTTATATATGTAGTTTATACTGTCTGTGTTAAGCTTAAAACATGTCTGAAGTATTCATATTACAGTGATTTTTTTTCAAATATTGGTATTTTCTCAGTTGCTCTGGGAGAGCCTTCTCCGGCCTGAGGGTTGCATTATAAACCTATGCCACAAATCTGTCCAAGAAAGGACTGGTCTACAGCAGGGTTTGGCAAGCCTTAAACCAGAAGACACTTGGCTGCAGTGCTTAACAAATTTTCTAGAACCCTTGTCATAACTGTTTCGTATAGCTGCACAGCTAGAGCTAGCATGGGCTTGATTGCAAGGAGGATAATGCACTGACTGCGCTTGGTGTGATGAGTAAAAGTGGAGTAAGGGTACAAATGCTGAGCAACAAGAACAGAGTTCAGCTGAGCCAGTAAGGCTGGAGTGAAGCTGGAGGTACGGTAGCTTTAGTTACTGTAAGAAACTGAATCTGGGGCCAGGAACACTACAAGCCAAAAGATGAACTCATCCAGAGTATCAGGCTTCAGTATTACTTGAAAGCAATCAGTATCAAACAGTGAGTCGTGAACGGCTTTGAAAATGTTTTTGGCATGAGACTATGAAGGCTAGGCTTGGCGTAAATCCATTTCAGGGCACAAACTTACAGTCAGCCTAGAGGTGCAGTAAATATAAACTTTCCAATTTAAGAAGTTAAAATAACTTTACACTTGTGTCACCTCCAGAAGCTAAACTTTCAAATTTTTCCTTGGTGAACTTTCAGAAAGGAGGAGGATGTAATAGAAGAGGCAGTAGGGCTGGTAGTAAAAACAGCCCATTGGGATATCAGAAAGGTGTTGGCCACACATCAAAAACCTAATGGATTTCAAAGAGGGAGAGAAAGCCATAAAGTATTTTTGACTTGGTGTTTGTCTAAAGCAATTGCCAACAATAATTAGTGGAGAATGCAATCTTAGCAAGCACTATT
This sequence comes from Nyctibius grandis, assembly GCF_013368605.1. NCBI lineage: Eukaryota > Metazoa > Chordata > Aves > Nyctibiiformes > Nyctibiidae > Nyctibius > Nyctibius grandis. Next base: position 99,840,802 of record NC_090661.1, on the reverse strand, counting down.
CAGATTTTATTCCTTCAAACCACGCTTTCCTAGTTAAGTCTTAAGAAATACATTGTGCTTTCGTGTTAGGAATCAAAACATAGATAAAAGTAATGAAGTCATTCTGAACTTTGTAAAGCAGGCTTCGTTAAGCTTCACATACTAAATTCAGGCAATCAGCAGAAAAATGTTTATAAGCCATTTCTGTGGATGAATAGGGGCAGGTTCTTAAGAATGTCTTGCAAAGAAAAGCATTTAATGACCTCCTTTGTCTTTAATAAAGCATAAAGAAGGTCCAAACGGGAGTATTAAGCTTTTCCATAGCAAGGGCTACATTTGAATAGAGATTTGTCTTACAGATTTCTTTAGATTCTTCCAGACAAGTTGTTTAGCTTACCTGTGACAAGTCTAGGGAGCAGGTATGTAAAAAAAAAAAAAGACAGCCTTGGTGACCGATTTGCTTCCCAGAGCTGGTGTCACATCCTCTGCATTTTGGATCTGTTGCCATTTGTGAAACTTGCTGAGAAAGTTCTACCTGTGTTTATTCTCTTATTAAAAAAAAACAACCCTATTTTTGCCCCTGAAGTAGCTATTTGTATTACCTGGTTTTCCACAGCAGTTGGTTTGATTTTTGAGTCAGTGGATGATCAGCAGAAGGCTTCATTGCAGGTGTTGTAAGCGGGGAACAGTGTAGAGTGGATACCGTTCAGATCCTGTTGAAGGAGCTTTAAATGTTCAAACCTAAACGAAGCAAGTACATGAACACATAAAATATTTTAATTTTGGGCAGATGGATGCTGTAGTTAAAGCTAATCAATTATACCTACCTGTGCTGTCTCTTCAGTCAGAATAATGTCCTGATGCTGAAAAAAGACTCATAGCTTGTGCCCTCAAATGCTGACATTCTAGTAAGCATCTCTTCTCTGTTACTATTGGAATTTATATGGTTCTGTTCTCAAACTTCTATTTCAGATTCTGTGTTTAAGTTGATTCTTACATTGGTGGCTTTTTAAACCTGAGGTTCAGAAAATTCCCAAGATTTCTTTTACTGGTATTTTATAATAATGTTATTAATTTATCCTGCAATGGCCTTAGGCGTGTGGCATGTTCTCTCACTTTCTTTAAAGAGTTTTCTAGCACTGTAGGGCCAAATCTTCTGACCCGCAGCGGCTATATAACATTATTATTCAGTAATAGTAGCATCAATTGGATTCATAAAAATAAGGAAGTTTTAACTTGTTCACCAATGCTCTGATGTGTGTGATTCTGGTTAAATTAAGTCACAAGGGGTCTGTAGGTGAGGTTAATAAGGTTCAGCTATGGTGTGTGTATCTTTGAAAGCTTGAGGAATTGTGTGGTGCCCACCCAGCTAGTGTTCACACTGCAAATTCTGTTGGTGTGCAGAGCTCGGGAATCAGACTTGAAGTGAGGGCATGTGGTTAACTTTGTTCTACTAGAGAAACTCCGAAACCAGTATAAATGAGGAAAAAAAAAGATGGGAGCTGGAGGGCCAGGGAGTTTCAACTGAGAAGGCAGTTTATTGCCTAATGCTTACCTAAGGCAAACAGTGTGGAGGCTTCTTGCTGGTTTTAATACACTTTCCACAAGTGGGGAAAGGGAGTGCTCTGTGCTGGTGGCTTTTGCAAGCGGTGCGGTAATTAAGTGCAATATGGCAATAACAGCAAGTCTCTTCTGGTTGGTTGTGTTTGAAAGTATTTCCCAGATAAGAGTTTCACTTCTGGCAATGGGCTCCAGTGAGCATTAAATTAATGTGAATTTTAGAATACAGCAGTAGAGTTATTTCCAGAAATGCTATATATCACCATTAGAAATGTGTGAGGCATGATTTATTTTTTTACACACCACAAACACAGTTACTTTGCAAGCTAGGTTTTGTTTTCAGCCATGATTCAAGAGGACTGCTCTGTAGATCAGCTCTGCTTTCATCTGCTGTGCATCTGCAGATTAGTTTTTATTACTTCATACAGTTTTCATTATGCATATTGAAGTTAGTTGCATAAATTAAGATCATGTGGACAATATGCATAACTAATTTTTATGTTCTCTGATTCTCTTCGCAGTTGATGAAGGTCGTATTAAGGAACTGGGCAGAGTGAGAGTACTTCACAAGAGAACCATGATGCCTTACAGCGTGTATAAGAAAAGAAGGAAGGGGCCAAGCGATGAAGCCAGTGTTCAGCAATATGCAAGTTTGGTTGGACAGACCTGTTCGGAAAGAATGTTGTTGTTTAGAAGTTGAAAAATCATTAAATGGCATTTTGATGGCGCTACGTTTTATTGCACTGCCACTGGATGATATGTACTATAGTTGCGTGTTGGTTTGCCTACTCAAAAAGCAGTATGAAATACAGGCATATATCTCGGCTTGTGTGAATACATGGTACTGTGTTTAAAGGCCAAGTCCAATAAAACTTACAATACAGCAAGGCTTTGGCAATATAAGTTCAGAAAAACATGCTTGCAATACGTTTTAATTAAGTAGTTCTAGCCTTTCTATGCATTTTGAATAATTCTAAGGATCTCAGCAAAATGAAAAACAGGTGTCTTTTTTTGCAGAGACAAAGATTGACTAAACCTAGATTGACAATAATTAAATTACAAATGTTTTCAAATAGCACCTTGGATATCTGTCGTTAAAAATTACCATGAAATTTACGCTCGCATTTGTATGCTTCTAAACTCTTGCAAGAGAATTGAAACGTACTGTTACTTTCTAATGTGAAATCTGGCATGGTTTAATTCTATGTCAATAGTATATTTGAAAACAGGAAGAAATTATTTTTGCTGCACATTCTTCATTTGTTTAAAGCAGTAGGTTGTGTCTGAGGCCCTAGTGAGTGTAGGAGTTCACAGTAGATTCTCAGTGGCAGAGGATGCAGTGCTTTGGAAAACTTTCCCCTTTAGACATGAAACAGAGTAGTTGCACTATAAATATACCAAAGATATGCAGCCAGGTGGCACAGTGTTTTTTTGGTATAAGCCTTATCCTTTGTCTAAAAAGAGTGGGTATTTTACTGCACATCACTAATGTGAAATAGAACTTGGCAGGTTTATCCTATAGCTCTTCAGTGCACATTTCAGAGCTAAAAAAAAGACATGAGGTACCACTGCTGGGTTTTGTTGCAATTTTTTTCTGCAGAATTGTATGGGAAGACTTAAATACCATATTTCTGCGTTTTTACTGACTGTTCTGTTCATGGTGCAGCAGCTCACAGGTTTACTAAATGCTTCTGTTGGAAACACAGAAAGTTGTGATGCTTTATGAGAGCACTTTATTATCTGATACGTGAACGTTATCATTAGTAGTCTGTGTCCCTATCAAGTCATACAAGTTACAGGAATTTTGGGAAATAACACTGTTGTGTAATTCAGTAATGCATTACAACTTCATAACAATTACCAATGCCTTTGTGTTTCTTAACTTCTTGGGTAACAGGAGCTAGTATTTACCTTGAATCAACTTGAAGTTTCCTGTTAACCTTTGAAGATTCTTATTCAAGAATATATGTGTAGGGTTTTTTTCCCCCAGAAAGGAATCAAATTCAGTTTTACCCTCTGAGGGTTACATCTCCTGTCATTCATGGGCTTGATTTAATTTTAAACACTTGACCAATATTATTAATCATTGATTTTTATGTGGAACAGATGTAATAATTTTGGAATTCAAGTGCATTGCAGATTTAACTTTTTCCCCCATATCTGTTTGCTTATTGTAATATTATTGATACAGAGTACAGCTTCAACAGTAATTTGAAAAAGTAATTTTATGTTTTATTAATTGGAATGTATTGTACTGATATACTCCCAGTCTGCAACAAAATTCATTATTTCTGTCAGCATTATATCTGGTATGTTTTTATCTGTTGCCTGGTACCGAGAAGTTTCTGTATACTGTACAATTTAGTTTGTCCATGTCTTATCTAAACTTATTGCCATGGGAGAACCACTAAATACTATTTATGAACATTATTATAGAGAGTTCCTTCCTGTGGAGAGAATACTCTTGCCACTGGGTGGAATGTCAGAGAGTATAACATTTTCTGCCTGCCCAATGTGTTGAAAAGCAGTGATGCCCATACGTCTTAAAACCAAAATAAATGAGAAAAGCTTTTTATATGATATAAAATCAGTTAATGGGTACAGAGGAATTCCAATATGACTTGGAAAATCTTAAAAATTATCAAAACCATTTAATGTTGGCCTCAGTGTGCTCCTGGAGAAGTTAAAGTTTCTGTTCAATTGCAAGGGAGCAGACTTAACACCAGCACTGAGAGTTCTTGACGAGCCTCATCTTTTTGTGCCCACTATTTGTTACTGATACGCCTTCTAGATGTGTATTAGACTTTACCTAATGCTCTGTTTCTCTTGGGGAGTTTTTAAGGCCTGCAGTTAAAGAAAAGTGAGATAAGTATAAAACAAAAAATTGAGTAGAGCTGGAAGTTGTCGTGAGTGTGACCACCAAAGGGCACTGACTATTTCCTGGAATTCTGAAGCGGTGCTTTCCCTTCCTGACCTTCGCTGGAACTGCAGCCCCGTGGCACGCTGGGCTTCTGCCGCTTACTGAACTCAAATATATATCTATAAAATTAAAAAAAAAAGTCAACATTTGAGATGAACTCAAAAATTGAGTTCATCTGATGTAGTATGCTGAGATGTGACTTGCTGCTTAGTGTTATTTTAGAAGGAAGTTGGTGCAGTATTTTTCAGGACTGATACCTCTATCCCCGTTTTAGAAGTGGAATAGAGTCTGAGGATGAAGTGCTGTAAGTTTTGCCACTGACTTCAGTGGAGCTGAAAATTCACCACTATTAAAGTTTTATTTAATAAGATGTTGTCATTGAGAATTACTGAATCTAGAGATATTTAATTTAGTACAAACTATTTTATAAGAGGTTTTCTTAGTGTAGTTAGTTTGTGAGAGTTAATCCCTAAAGTAAGGTTGCCTTGTTCTATCGTCTGTTAATAAATGAGCATAAAATGGTGGTAAGAAAATGCAGAGCTGTGACCAGTGCTAAAAAAATACCATCCTTTGTTTTAATTGGAAATAAATGGGGAGCTTACTTATTTCCAGCATCAACACATTTCAGTAAATGCAAAAGAACCCGCATGTTGAGTTTGTAATTGCTTTTCAGCAGGCCTGTTTGACTTGTAAGTATAGAAAATAAAGTTATTTCTAGTCTCTGTGAATTGTTATAAGTAAATAATAGCTCTGAGTGTGTAAATAATAGCTCTGAGTGTGACTTCTGTCTTACTTTGTAGGAATTCATTAACTTGGAGGTTTACTAAGTGTCTAGTGAACAGCAGAATCAGGGAAGTTAAAGAGTAGCAGTGATTAGAAGGGAGACCTATCAGTTCAAAACACATGACGGCATTTTAGAACTAAATTTGAGTTCTAGCTAGACAGATTAATGAAGAGTTTATGCTTTGAAACAGAATTTATAATTCTTTTGTGAAGAGAATAAAATGAAATAAAATAAACGGGCTTTTCACAAATGGAGACTAGCTAGGACTAGCTGTTTATTTTAGTTAGGCTGTACCATTTCTAGTTGGTTGAAAAAAACCCCTTTCTCTGAAGTAGGCAGCCAGACAAGCAACACAGAAATCTGGATTGTGTTCACAAAGATAACCAAACACTGATTTGTTTTCCTGCTGAATGGGGCAGAATTCCAGCTAATTCTGGATTCCTGAATGAGACTTTCAAAGCACAGTGCCACCGTGGCTCGAAGTTTTGATGTGCGAAGGCTTGCAGTGGTCCAGTGCATAAGGCTCTGTCCTTCAGATTGTACTTCTGGGAGCATTTATTTTTCTATTTCATTGCTTTTTCAGAGAGTACATCCATCACTCTTTTTGAAGTTCTCTTAGTATCTTTGCCAGATGATCATTCTGAAGCTACTGACCTGATCAGCCACGTATTGCTGAATTTCCTCATTCTGCTTCTCCCAGATAATCCTTCAGACATGTATTATATGCTGTCCTCATCAACCTTTCCATCTCCACCGTCTGCCTCAAGCTTTAACAGTTCTTGCTTGTTCTGTCCCAGTCCTGCTACAGGAATAGTCTGCATGTGGAAGAGTGTAGACAATATTTAGGGCAGAAATCATCACCACATTTCAGGGAAATCATCAGCATTTCCAGAAGCATCGTAGCCACATATCATACCCAATATATTTATAAAACTGCACCTTCAGAGCCTCTTGCACATGATTTCATATACTGAGCATAAAAAAAGCCAGATTACCTTTCCACTTGCCAAATGATTTGTTTTCTTAAGTTAGTCAAAGTGAGGGAGAGTTTCCAAGCCCTGACTGTGTGGCTGCCCTTAGGAGGCCAGGGTGGTGAGCTGCGTTCCATGTTAGCTGAGGAAGGGTTGGCGATGACCCTGCATGGCAGAGAGAGGAACTTGAGGTGGCTGCTGGTCAGAGGAGCATTAACAGGGAGGTAGCCGTGTGATTTGCCTTTAGTTATGGGATGGATACTAGTCTCACTGGGGAAATAAAAATGCACTGTGGAAAACAAATTGTATAAATAACACAATTTATACATGGTGTTAACCATGGATGTTAACCATAGCTGCTAACAGAATGAGTATACCAGCTAGGTTGATTATAATAAGCTCATTTTATATGAGTTTTTTCAAAAAGCACAGTGACTAAGTCACCAAGTATACAAGCACTTACTAAACAAAACATTTTGTGAATAGAACTTAAGTACAAAGACAATGGAGGCTGTTAAAATATGTTGTATAAGCCAAAACACATTTACAGGAACAGATGTACAACAGTAACTCATACTAATTGTAGTATCCAGGTGCCAGTTGTGGTCAGTGGATTCCTAAATAAATAATATTCTATAAATTATTCTACTATATGTGTTTTATAGCACATGTAAAGCTCATCTTGTGAGAGCTTTGTTTTCTAACAGTGTTAAAATAAATGGGAATGTAAATAGATTAAATTAACTTATAAACCCAAGTATAGCATATGTTAACGCTATCTATATTAACATGAAATAATCTTAACTCTGAAAACAGTGGCTCTTACTGATCCTCTTAGACAAGTAACAGCTCAGAAGTTTCTGGCTGTATCTCTTCATGGTTCTGTTTTACTGTTTCGATGTTTATTCATTTCCTTATTATAACTATTCCCATCAGATTTTTATGCTTCCCGTCAGTTATTTCCACTTCGGTTTTGACACATATTACATGTGTCTGCCAAAAGTCCTGCTGAGAGATTGCTATCAGGACAAAAGAAAGTGTTAGAAAGTCTATTAAGTAGTGAGAAGAGAGCGGAGTCCACAGGGACAGTCAGTCTGCGACCTTTGTGCTGCAGAAAAAGCAGGGTTTATTTACAATTTAGTCTGCTGCAGGCTTTAAAATAAATGTGTCAGGTTTCATTCATTTCCCTTTGTCCGTGACATCTGATTGTCATTGTCCAGGAAGAATCAATAGAGCATTGTAGAATATTTAAAAAAAAAAAAGGTCAGTGTACTGCATTTATGGCAAAAAGCTCGAGTTAAAGAATGAAATTGCATAAATTCTGTTGAAATTCTCACTTGATGTCTACATAGGAGCAGAAAAGTGTAGGCTGAATGGGACTTTCAAAAACTGTTTGCTGCTTCTCCCCTGCCTTCTCCAGGCTGAAGTAGAGCAAGAAGCCATCTACCATTCCTAGCAGGGGTGAACCTCCCTGTTGGCATTAATCTCTAATGAGATTCTTCACAGAAAGGGTTATTAGGCATTGGAACGGGCTACCCAGGGAGGTGGTGGAGTCACCATGGGAGGTGTTTAAGAAAAGGCTGGATGTGGCACTTAGTGCCATGGTCTAGTTGACACAGTGGTGTTAGGTCAAAGGTTGGACTTGATGATCCCAGAGGTCTCTTCCACCCTAGTTGATTCTGTGAAGGCAGTTCAATAAGCTCCTTAGAGTGATCTTCTGCTGGGAACAGTATCCTTGTTATTGAAAGTTTTTAATATCTGGTATCTAATTTTCATACTTCTGGTTGCAAGTGAACCTGGTTTGTTTTGTCCTACCTGAATATGAAGAGCGATCACCGAGGTTCCTCTTTGCAACAGCTCTAGACGTTTTAGAAGACTGTTACCAAGTCAGCCTGCTGGTTTTCTTTCTAAACTAACCAATCCAATTACCTTTCCAAATAGTCATGCTTTTAAGATACTTCATTGAGCTTTCTGAAGTATTACCCCATTGCTCCACTTTTTTTTTCTTTTTCAGTGTGGTGCCCCAGTGCCAGCTGTTCCAGTGATCAAAGTAATAATCATTTCAGTGTTTTACATCAGCAAATAAATTTGCTTTTTCAAAAGAATAATTGTCACTATCCTAACTGATTTTTCTGTTTAACACAGATCCATATTTTCTGTTTATCTGCCACACTTCAGTAAAATACAGTGAAGAACCCACCCTTACTATACCAGCAAACATAATTTTTCTCTCCTTAAATCCTCTCAACCTGCACCCACCAGAGGGCATGGTCCAGCTTACGAACTTCATCGCAGCGCTCATGTTACTTCTTGTCTTAGTATTCAAATTTTCTGGGTCTCTTTCATTCACGTCTCATTCTGCCTTTCATTTTTGACTTTGCTCTTAATTGTAGTCTATCAGAAAAAAAAATTATTGTCAGGTGGGATTGACAAAGTTCTGTGCTTCATTAGTTGAATGAAGGACAAATTTATTAAAAATCAGGATTAAAAGGTATTTCAAGACAAATATTCTAGATTTTAAAACAGTAGATTTATTAGATAAGTTATGCTACTAATATATGACTGAAATTAAGATCCATAGAACACTTAAGGAGGTTCCAGCTGGCAGAGTTACCTATCTCAAGATGCTTTTGATACTATTCTAGATGAAGTAATTCTTGTTGTTCCTTTCCATGTTGCAGTTTCATCGATCAACTATCAAACTACTCCTACTGTGTGCAGTAGGAGCATCAATAATGTCTAATATGCTGTTTATTGCATGCATTTTGACAGCTGCTCTATATTTCTCAATGGGATTGCAACAACTAAATTAGTGCATCGCAGGAAAAATGCTGTCTCCAAAAATGAACAAAGTGTGCTCGCATCTTCTGGTGCAAGAGCTGTGTATTGCGCTCACCAACAATTAACTTGGCAGTTGCACTTTCAGTCACTAACAGCTTGTCCATTGCCTTGCTAAGGCCCTCTCTTTTCAGAAGCCCGCTGATTTTTAAGTCAAACACAAAATTTAATTTAAAAAAAACAATGCTCAGTGTACACCTGCCCTGAGGGGAAAAAAAAAAGATATCTCTTCATTGTCAATAGCTGTCTAGAAGCTGGCAAGGTTTCTAGTGCATTGATTGTGAAAGCTAAAAAATGGCATTATTTTTCTGCCTTCTCCTTATCCCTCTTTTGTTTTTAACCTCAGTTGTTTTGATGTCAGGATTTCTTTCTCACCTACGCAGGGAATAAAATGAAGTCAAAATAAGGTTTCTAATAGTGAACTTAGAGGTCAGGAGGCTGCAACGCTTTTCTTTATTGCCAAGGGCATTGCGACCCATTTGTTTTGTGAATATATTAGTCTCTATTGCTCAAGATGAAAGTGGTCAAAGACAGAGCAGTTGAAAAAGCCAAGGTTCCCAATTTTAAATTATTTTTTATACAAATACATTATTGCCGTGCCCAGAAACCTGGAATAGGCTTTGCTGCGACAGCTGCTGCATGTGTCCTGAAGTTGAGATTATTCTCATCCCTGAAATTTTTGCAGTCCGTAAAATCCCAGATGTCTTGTAAATACTCCTTTCTCAGCTGGCTTCAGTAAGGGGAGGGGATAACAGCTTTCCAGGAAGGAGGTAGAAGGCTCGGAGGAGCTGGGGTTCAGAGGAATGTCCTGCTCCAGTTATTGCGTCTCTTCTCAAGGGACGGTGGTGCCTTGAGGCTCACCTTGGCTGTTGGGGTAGAGGGGACTTCTCCCTTGCTGGCCTTTCAAATCAGCACGTTTGATTTCCTGGTTATTGCATAATATTTTTATTGTGCAATGTTCTATAATATTATTGTATATTGTATTTTTATACTCTTGCTATGTTAGCATCCTTGAGAGCTTGTATGCTTTATGATAACTCTTATCACTTGTTCCCTCTGTCTCCTAAAAATACTTTTATGGAGAGACACTGTAATTCTTAGGTGAATTGGGGACATTCCATGGCTCTATGGGACAGCAATATTTCTGTCGCTTCCCTCTTTCAGTTGGAGGCTGTCAGCACATTTCAGCCAGGAATAAATTAGCACACTCTTGCCAAGTTGTAATAAGGGGGCAGGTGAGACTTCGCCTTTTCAGCAAAAAGAAACATGGCAGCAGTCTGACAGAACTCTTCAGCAGCTTTAGTATTCATCTGGGATGAGAAGGGCATTTGTGTGGATAAAAGGCAGCGACCCCAGGTGGGACCTGGCAGCGAAGCTGCTGGAATAGTGCTGCACCTTGACTAATGTGTAGTCCTCAGTTTTATGCCGACCACCTTCAGCTTCTGACGTCGTGCAACTCCCCGTCTCATTACTGACACGCTTCGCTCCAAATCAGTACCTGCTTCAGGTGTGATCCTCTAAAACCTCCCGTATTCATGGGCCTGTTTAACACGATAGAGATATTCTAGGAATCCCAGTGCGGTGTAAGGAAATTGGAGCTTATGTATGTTTTGGTCTGCTTTTAATATATTATGTCTATATTTTTCTTTTATTGCCTTGTATTGTAAAATAAAAATAATAATTATTATTTATATAATGGGAAGAAGCAGAATGCTGAAATAGAAAAATGAGGCTTGCTAAAATTAAAAATGGACGTTCCTGAAAAGGCAGAACTCTACAGAAACCCACTCAATCCACAGGAGTGAAGTTGTCAAAATATACCTCCCATTTACAAAGAGGAACACACTTTCTGTCCCTGAAGATTTTGGTGCTTGTAACAGCTGATTTTCTATTCACATTTCCTTTGGTTTTTTTTTGTTGTGTCCTCACTTTTTCTTTTGCACCTATGAGCATCTTTCTGTTCTTTAGACTCTTTAGAAATTGAGACATTTATCCATAGCTAGTAATTCAAAAGCGTAGTTAGTCAAGCGATGTGTGTTCTTCGTTGTTACCTTGCAGAGTGACCTCCTAGGAATGAACAAACGCATTGACATTTACAGTTGATAATCTATTGATTCACAGTAGAAAACAAAGGCAATCAACGGGAGGGCCGTAATTGTTTCATTAAGTCCTGTGAACAGCACGTTGTACATTGATCCAAAATGCCTTGGAGCTCCAGCTTCACAATGTCACCACTCTCCCTGTGGGCACCTTATTTTTCAGTTTGCTGGTAGTTGGAAGTGCTTTGATAGTCTCACAACATCCCATCATTCTGAATCACTCTTACTGCGTGTAACTGAGTGGCAGGTAAGCTACTCTCGGTTTCCTACCCTTACATAGTTGTTGAGGCCTTTAGAAGTGACTCTACTTTTCTCAAAAGTAAGGTCAGGGAAATCAAATATCCTGGTATCTGGCCTTCAGCGAGCCTGAGCTCTCTTCTGAATGGCCTCCATGGAGCGTAATCGTTTTTCTTACACTGTATCGAGCAGAAATGATAAGGTGGTTTTAAAAGCAAGCAGTCTGTCCTCATTAGAAGTCCGGCAATCGTTAGCGATGGGTAGCAATAGCTGGATATTTAATAAAAAATTTCATTCTGACAGAACAACAGAGAGGTTTCTGAGCTCCTGTTCCAGCCAGCATCTGGGATCCTTTTCAAACCTTCCTATACTATTGTTCATTAGTGTATTTTAGAGTAAGTAAAATCAGGATTACAATCTCCTGAACCTTCTGGTGGTACTACAAATGCAACAAATAATTGTCTATGCATCTTGGTTTTACTGGAGATAAAAATCATCAGGATCAAGAAATAACCGTGTACTATAGCAAAGCTGTAAACACTCATCCTTCTTAAAAGGTTGAAGTTACCACCTTTAAAGGGTGTAACATGAATTTATAAGCTTTTTTGTGTCACCTCTGACTTGCGGGAGCTCGGTAGAATAACCACACATTTTGTGATTTCATCCCTCTTCTGAAAGTTTTCACACGTGGCCTTGTCCCTTTTCCCTGCTGTGCAGCTGCAATAGTAACTGTGGTGTGTCTAGCTCGTAAAGATCTCGTGCTTGTCATACTTCTCAACAATTTTACCTATAGAAATCATGTGGAAAGATGCTATCTGGCCATTAGATGCAGTATCTGAGATTTCTCAATGCTCTTGCTGAGTTAATTTTCCTATTTTTTCAAGGATTGTACTAATAAGAAAGGCCATAAATTACCTGCAGTATTTCTTTTGTTGTTAACTTGAACTAAGAAAAGTGAAAGGAAAATTAAAAGCCTTCCTGAAACCCTTCAGCAAAATGTCCAGAGCAGTTACAGCTCTTCTCGTGACGATGGTACAGACCTTCACCAAACTTCTAATGATTCTGATGTTTATAGCTTGGAATATTTTGCACACATGTTCTAACTTTGCATTCACAACATTTGTTAAACCAACAAGTCTGTAGCAGACATGATAGCTACCATCAGGAAACTTGTTTGACAGTTTAAACAGACAGCATCTGTGTTTCCTACATTTCATAGTACACAAAAAGAACGAGGATTGCCCGTAGCTCAATTAATTCAAGATGTTGTCACATGATGGAACTCTCTTTTGGAGACGTTAAAAACATCTGATTGAAAAAAGGGATTTTGCTCTTGGATTTGGCTGAGTTTCATCAGTATCACCTCCTAGGTGGAATATTACTGAGAGCAGTTGGCTTGAGTTTGGGGAATTAAGATAAATTGGTGTACATCAGGGTTGTCCTCCTGTGCTTCCAGCTATGCCTTTGTTGAAAGAGAATTTAGGATTTTCAAATTTCAAAGCAATGTAAGAGACTTGAATTGGGAACGTCTTAAGCATCTTCTAAAATAACACCAAAATTGTCACCATTGCCAACAAAAAGGCAATAACAAAAAGAACAGAAACCCCATATGCAGCAAAGACAAAATGCTGGGATGTCAGCGCTGTGAAATCAGGGTAGCGGCAGGAAATCAGAAGGGAGTTCTCTAGGTGCGTGATGGGAGGCATCCTGTCTTTGCATCCTTTATGTTGTGTAATGACAGTCATTGCCTTAATGATAAGTCAAAATTGTCATTTTCTGGGTCAGTGAAGTAAAAACCAGAACTAAACACAAAGCACCGCACATTGAAATGCCATATAGCGATAACACCAGCCGCTGTAGATTAGCACAGCTCCGTTGAAAAAGGCTGCTTCTTGTAGGGAACGCTTGCATTGCACGGCTTGGGCTCAGCAGACCGCATAAACAGATGCTTAAGGCTAAGCCCATGAGCAATGTTTTGATGAGGTGGACTCCACGAGAACCAGGACACCACAGTGTGGTCCAGCATTGCGATTTGCTATAGAGGACTTAAAACGTTGCAGCATTTTTTGATTATAATTAACAGGACCACTTTTTGGCATCTGCTGCAACATTTTCCAGATTTATGTTGCTATAAAGAACTAAGATAAAGTAAAAATTTGCTCTCCTGTGACAAAATCCCTTCAACTTGTCTAAAAATTGGGTGGAGGGAAGAAGTGGGAATGTTTTCCCAGAAGCTGTAATCATGGATCAAGTTGCGATAGCCGCGTTGAATGGTATCTGAGCCCATGATTTCATCTGTTGGCTTCAGTGCGGCTCTTTGCAGGGTGAGCTATTATTCAGTGTGTTATGTCTGAGCCTCTGACTCTTGCCTCCGGTAACATGAGGTACTTCTGTCTACAGAAGCAGGTTTTTCTATGGACTGTTGCTCTGTGCTGTGGCGTGTGCTGGTACAAAGGCTGGCCTCTGGTGAAACAGCCCACAAACACACCAGCTTCGTGTCAGTGTCTTTATTGGATGTCTGCTCAGAAATCCTTCCCCACACCACTTTCTGGCTTTTTTAATAGAGGACATGCAGTGAAAATCATGCACACTCATTTGAAAATTTATGGGCTGACCTGAGTATTATCTCTGGGGAGGACTCCTGGGGTCAGTCAAAGTGAATTAAAACCAAATGTGTCTGTTTTTCATGTTTACTCTTTCCATAAACATCGCACATATGCAGTGTGCAGCTGCTATCCTGAAAGGGTTTTTTTTTCCCCTGGTATTTGGGGGATCTGTACTTTAAGAGCACATTCTGTTGATAGCACTGTAGAAAGAACAAGTGATGCTGGACCACTTCACAATTCATTTATCAAACTGTCTGGAAGAATTTCAAGTAAGGTAAGACAACAATGAAGTTGGAGCTAAGTCAGTATCCACTGTGTTTGAGTAAATAAAAAGTAACAAAAAGTCAATGCCTTTCCCCTCGGCTTCTATCAACTCCAGAAGAGATGAGATTAAAAGGTACAGAACATTTCCTTTGGGGAAGATCACTGTTTATTTTTATTGATTAGTGCCCTCAGGCTGTGACCTCGAACACTCCTGATAGTTTCTTCCCCCTCCTTTAGTCACTCCTCACCGCTGATTCCTGCTTTGACGAAGTGGTTTGCAGTCCCCTTCGGCACGGAAGGCTCCTCAGAGCCAGAGCTGCTGTGATGGTCCCTTCCACTGCAGTGCGGCCAGCTGGGCGCGTTGCTAACGCGTGGGGCAAAGCCTGACAAGAGGAATTTGCCAAGCCGTGTAATTTTTGAAGACACCACTCTTCTTTCTGTAAAGCAAGGGATGATATTTAATCAGTCCGACCAGGAATTCTGACATCCTCAGACAAGGGACTGTAAGTGCAAAGAACTACTACGAGCACTGTGGGAGGGTGAAATCCACCAAGTAGTTGCTCTATCAAGAAGAGAACAGATAAGGTGAAGCTCAGGGACAGGCTACAAGAGAATTCTTACCAATTCAAAAAATAGACAGCTGGATGGAAATGTCTGGATGACATGGAGCTGGACCAGTTCACCTCCAAAGGTCTTCCCTTCCCACTTAAATTATTCTCCGAGTCTATGATTGAGTGAAAACCAAAATTAGATCCCCATGAGGACTGCGGTAGCAAATGAAGGACTGAGTGACTAACTCGATCCAGAGTCAATAGGGAACAAATCAAGAGCTTGGATCAGGCTCTGCAGAGGACGGCTGAAGTGCTTGGTGGGTTCAAGAAAGACTTCAAGACTCCTGTTCTTATGGGAAGTTAATGGCATTTTTGAACTGAGAGTGGAGAAAGACTGTGTTTTGCCACTCAGGTGCAAGGTTCTCCAGTGGACAAAAGCACAGTACAGGAACCTGCTCCAGCAACATAACGTTCAGCAGCCTAATTGCTCAATCTCTTGTGCTTTATTCCCTGTCTGCTCCCTTCAGAGTGTAAATGAGGATACCCTTTCTTCTAGGTACCTTTTGTATCGTTAACTAAGTCTCTGGGTAGTGGGATCTATAGAAGATGACAGTGATCAATGGAAAAGAGCGTTGAAGTTTTAAGGGAAAGACATTATATGGTCCATCTACCGAGTAACCAGCCACAGCAGCTGTGAGACCCCCGTGGTGTGTGTGTCTTTTCGGTTGGCAAAAAGCATACCTCCTGTTGTAGAGCTGCGGTCAGTCCCCACGCCGGGTATCTTGTAGCTCTGGGTACGCAATTCGCTGAATCAGCTGATGAAGCAGAACTTAATCTCTGCCTGAGCTAGTGGGAAGCCTCAAGCTGGCTTTGACCTCGTGTTTTTCTTTCCCTGTTTTTTTACCCCAACAGTTTCGGCAAGTAGCAATTAACCATGTCCTTCTCCCTCCTGTTAGCAGGATGGTTTAGCACCATTTTAGGGATCTGGATGAGCTCTCCTTTTCCTGCTCTCGTCTCATCCCTGGCAGTGGGCTGGTGGGGGAACACGTGATGGGACCCATCAACCTGGGGGAAGTGCACACAATGAAACCCTTTCCTGGTTGAATAGGCTTGCAGAATGTCAACCAATTTCCCCAGCCAGCCAGGACCTTTCGGAGTCATTCTGTATCCTTTTATTGCCGTTGCCATAGCGAAAGACACCAATTCACCTTTGTGCGAAACTTAATAAAAATCAGCCCATCGTTCACTTGTCCGTAGACCATTAGAAATGCTTGTGCTGGATTTTAGAGACGGGCTTTTCACAATCTGTTAAGCCACTCGCTAAAGAGTTGGTTATCTCATTCTCTTGTGCGGGATCTTGACAGAGCACCGAGGAATTGCTGTACTGGCTTTGACTACAGTCGTCTGGAAATAGGTAAAAAGGCACACAGTTACCGTGGTTTAGTTTAAATGCCAAAATTACCTTTGGGGTGGGCGTTCTTTGCTCTTCGGAGGAAAACGGAGCTGTCTGGGGAACCCCTGCAAAGTACTGAGAACGCCAAATTGACCTGACCCTAATCAGAAATAGTCTTTTATGGGCTAAATTAAAGGGGCTGTTTTACAGATACCGAGGCTTGCGTTTGGGCTGTCAGGCGAGTTAAGAGGGCAGCATATTGTGCAGAGCCAGATTCCAAGTGACAGCGTGCTGTGGGTCGGTCCACCTGAGCTGCACGTTATTGGAAGACAAAATACACTAATTTATCCTTTAAAAGGAAAGAGCTGCTTTTGGTTTGGAGGTGTATGGACACCACATCTGCTGTCAGGAGCTGCTGGTTGTAAAGCCTTGTTTCTTGGCATTCTCTAAAACTAGCCTAAAAAGGCAGCAGGAAGCAAACAGGTGGGAACAAACCGTTATGAGCACTGGGATGTAAATTCAATGGGTTTTTTGGTGTTTCATTTTACAGCGGTAGTGCAGTTTTGCTTACTGGCGTGCGATAAACGAATGTTTCTCACATTCAAGCTAACACAGCAGCTCTGTCGTCTACAGCCAGGCTTGGATCACTGCAGAGAGGTTTGTCCTACCCCGCAAAAACCCCGATCCAGACTGTGGCGGGGGATCCCCCTGGCACGGGGCGGCTGAGCTGCGGCCAGTCCCCGGACCGCGGCGGGGATCCCCGCATTGTGTTCCGGCCATAAATGCTCTCAATGGGATTAGCGTGGAGAAGGGGCGAAAGGCTGTGGGAAAACCTGCGTGTGTCATATTTCTCTCGTCTGCTGTCGCAGCTGAACGTCGCCGCTCAGCCGACAATAGGGTTAAAAAAGTTAAGAGCAACTGTTGTGGTAGCTTGATTTTGAATTATGTATTCATGAATCTGCATAATAGCCTTTCAGCTGCGGTATTGTTGTTTAAAGCACAATCTGGGAATTGTGAGAGGGGATGGGTGGGAGGGGGGGAAGAGGGATGGAGAAGCACGGAGGGTGAAAATGTGGAAAACTAAGACTTAATCAAAGGAGAGTGACAAATTGTATGAAATGAGATTTTCTTCCCTGCTTACACTGTGCCTATGAAACGAGTTTTCACTTGGAAATGCTGACTCCTCTCCCAGCCTAATAGCATTTGTATTTCCTCTCTTGGCCAAGTGCTTAGAGCCCTAAAGAGGGAATGGAGCAAAGTTGTAACTGCAGTTACGTGCTCAGCTGATCCTCGCCCAGGTACTACTGGCTTTTCCTGTCTCTTATGCAGGTAAGATGAGCAATGAGCTACTCTGGTTTGCTTAATGCTAGGCTGCAGCAATTCAGTGTCCAGGAGAGGAAGAGACACCTTTGGGAAGGGGTGAAGATGGGCAGCAGCCAACAGGGCCAGAGTCCTTGGCCAGTTTCAAGGACAGCACCAATATGCAGCTCCTGATGCAGCCTTATTGACATAGTCGCCTTCTATCCTGTGTTTGGGGACTTATCTCCTACAGCAATAGCTGTAGGCCCCAAGGAAGACACGGGCCGCAATGGGTAGGAGTGGTAGGAGGCAGGTGGGTGTCAGCCCTGCCTGCCCATGGTCCCACAGCACCCAGGAGCCGAGCCAGGACTCAGCCTGGGAGACAGCGCACCAGGCGCCCGCCCTCTCCCGCTTGCTTAATTGACACAACACAATATTGGGCTCCAAACACATCTTCTTGTGAACATAGATTATTTTCTATTATTTACCCTGTTTTTTTTTATTATTTACCCATTTTTTCCCCCCCAGATTGCATAGGAAATATAACAGAGGAAAAATATTTGCTCCTCAAAAAAAAAAATCCATTCCAAAATACAAGACTCCCTAATCAAGCTGTGGTAGACCCTCCTCAAAGCCTTCAAGACCCTTGTTCAGTGTACCAAATGTGCTCCTCGACTCGGAGAACACATCCCCTTTATTCCACGGCGCTGGAAAGTTGAAGAATTTTCTTTCTGCTCCAAGTCGATGTACAATTTGCATGAATGTGCCCAAATAAACTCGCTGATTTGGCACAGCTCGCCTAAAATTCATTAGTAAAACATACATTATAAAGTCCCCAATCAGCTAGATGTGGCCTGCGTTGCTGCCTAACAAATGTGCACATTGTCAGTTGTGACAGCCTCTGGAATTTGGCCCAAAGCTGCAACGCCTTAAAGCACAGGGATTTTCCATAGCATCTATTTTTAGTAATTATATAGACTCTGCTTAGAGTAATACCTGGACTCCTCTTGATGTTCAATGTATTTATTCTCCCTGTGAGGTCAGAAGGAATAAACACAAGCCAGTTTAGCCGTGTTGTAGCTCTTTTCTGCTGGTGAGGTTTATGCCTCTTCCCTATAGGTGAAGCACAACCACGATACATGACAAGTTTGAGGCCTTTTTAATGAATGAGGTGCAACTAAACGTATTTCCAGAAACGTTGGGTGTCCGTCTGCTATAGGTGGAGTTTAGACAATGTGCTGTGTTTTTCTCACCCCTCATATTTGTCATGATATTTTCTATGTAAAATATCACAGTTATGTAGATCTAAACATAGTCCATTTTGCATAACGACACTATTTTCATTTCCAGGAACTTACGAGCCAAGGAGATGCACTTGCTTTAACTGAATTGTAAAGTGACTTTTTGGAAGTGGATCGAAAGTGATTTTTTTTTTTGTTCTTTATCCTCTGCCTGGAGCACCAGCTGCTGAGCCAGTCCTGCTTGAGCTGTCTGGTTTTGCTTGGTGGGTCTTGCTCCCATCGTGTAGCTACATGCACTGTGTGAGGCCGTTCCTGTGAGCCCACCCGTGGCTGTCCTCCGTGGAGCCGCAGCTGACCCCGCATCTTCTGACTTCTTCCTTTTGTGCCACCTGGGCTGAGTTTTTCTCTCCTGCCACTCATGTTATCTTTTGTTTTGCCTTGACTATTTTTTTCTGAGTTAGTGCCTGTCTCCTGTGACTCATGTTTCGCTGCCATTTGGCTTGTTACCGTATGCCATCGCCTTGAGTTGCGAGTAGATGAATAGGCTCCATCCAAACAAACGGGTTCTTCCTTGAGCTGGATTTTTTAAAGCTGCACAGACTCATCCTCCTGTCAGTTCTGGTACCCTTTGCACATTTACTTTCTGCTTCCTGTATGGCTGACCAGCAGATAAATCCTATGGCTTTCCTGAGATTTGAGTGGTGTCCCTGCACTGTGATGTCAACTCTTTCAGCTACTGAGATCGCTGTAAAATTCTTCAAATAAAATCTGGGCTTGTATGTACAGCTGCTCTCTCACCTTGCCTCTTATGGCACTTGATGAATTTTGGCCAGTTCCAGAAAATGAATGGTTTTACTGTTTTATCCGCTCAGCGTGAAGCTCTGTTGGGTTGCCTGGAACCTCCCTCTGACATGTGCAGATATATGGGAAATAGGTGGCCAGGCTCTGGCTCTGCGGGGCTGTGTGCATGGCATTCCGCTCCCTACAGCCCTCCTTCCCTAAGCACAACCATGTCTTCCTCTTCCACTGCCGCAGCTGCGGGGACCTGCCTCCTGTTTACTTTGGCTGCATCCCACTTGTTTTCTTCATGATGCTCTGAACCGCTTGGGACCAGCCTGCCTTTCCTCACTGGTGCTTCCCCCTCTTTTCCTTCCCCCCAGCACAAGTCTGCAGTTGCATTTGCTCTGCTGTGTAACTGCTATTTAGTGGTGTTCACCCAGGACTGGATTGCTTCTTGTTCCACGTACACCAGTGAATTAGCTGTTAGTCATCTTCAGTGCAAGCACTCAAAGGGTCTTTGTGTTTGTTTGTCCTGATTTTGCAGGGATAAAATTTATAGAATCACTTTTCTGTTCCATTTTGTTTCAGTTTGTGGTCAGCTGTGGGATGGTGATCAAGGCCATTAGCAGTGAAAGCCAGGGCAGCTGCCCCAGGCTGGCCCCCAGGTGTGTTCTGTAGCATTAACGTCAGGTTCACCATAAATGGGAAAGCTGCTGGGGAGGGGGGGCTCTTTGCTCTAATCTCCATCTTTCTCCTTAATGGTTACTGTCCCTGGAGGAACTTGCCACCACTCTATGAGTTAAGTATAACTTTGTGTCTTTTGTATTAGCATTGATATTGGTTTTCTTATTTTATTAAATCTGTTTAAATTTCAATCCATGAGTCTCTCTCCTTTTCCCAATTCCCTCTCTCAGATGGGGAGGGGTCTTGGGTGATAGAACAACTGTGGTTATTGTTTAGCCCTGGGTGTGGGCCAAATGGAGACACTGTTCAAGTTCTGCTGTTGATGCTCTCCTCAGCAGAGTTATTTACCTCTTCAGTGTTGCTTTTACCATGAAATGGTTCTGCTAGTTCTTCACCAGACCTTTGTAAGTTAGATATTTTTTTCTCTGACTTTAAAAATGCTTTTTTTATTGGAATATGATATTCATGCTCTATCTGTCACCATCCCACAAAGCCTCTGTCTCAAGTCACCTCACTTGGTTCTCCACCAGTGGCTATTGTCCTTCACTCTTCCTTCTGGGTTCTCCAGCTGCCACTGCAGTGTGGAGGCATTTCTCTAAGCCTAGAACAGTTTTTCTTAAAAACATCTCTGGTTGAAGAAAGTTTGTTCCTGTGTCCCACAAATGATCCCACCCCTATTTGGCAAGCTGTTTTGTTTTCCAAATTAAACACAGAGCACCAGAGTGTTTTGCTCTGTGGCGCAAGTATGCTTCCCTTCTTTTTCTTCATGATTTTTTCTGTGGGATACATGTAAAAAGTGTGTTATATCTCTACAGTCTCTTTCTGTTTGAGATCACAGGACTCCCTGAACACTTTTGTTAGGTGTTCTAGAGTTCATTATTCCTGTCAATGGCACATTATCCACTTCTTGCCTCTTTTCCCTCATGAGATAAAAAGAAACTTTACTTTCCTCTTCTCTTTATTTTCCTCCTGGTAAGCTCTGAAGTCAGACTTGGTTCTTGCTTCCATTGCTTGCACAAGTGTTTTTACTCTGGAAACTCAAGTTGCTTGGCAGCCTGAGTCCATGTGGCTGAGTCCAAACTTGTTTTCTTGTTAATCTTATGTGAGATTCAATAGTTAGAGCCTTTGCTATCCTTGTATTTCTATTTGTCACTCCTCAGATATGTGACAGATGTGTATGAGAGAAGTCCGCGTTAATAAACTATACGTGTTGGCTCACATGAGAACTAGGGCTCCAACACGCAAACAAATTTCCCTGTGTCAGCAGAGATTTGGGAACAAGCCTTGGGTGCTCCTACACCTTTTGCAAAAGTGGTGCAATTTGCCTTAACAGAATCTGCAGTGAGAGGGTGTCTTGCTAATTCTTACTGCTTTGCCTTTGCTGTGGGCTAAAAGCATGCACAGAGTGAGCTGTAGTGCCTCAGCTGATGGGTAGTAGCTGATCATGCACCCAAGTCCTGTGAGATGTCCTACTTCAAACAGCACTGGCCAGGAACAGCAGTTGAGGAGGTTGGCTGCTGCAGGACTGCTGTAGCCACCTTGTTTTCACCAGCTGGTAGCTGTAGCAGGAGGTGGTTCACCTCCCTAAAGGGTAGGGACTATCCTGTACCAGGAGGTGGTTCATCTCCTTAAAGGGTAGGGACTATCCTCTACTAGAGGTATGTGCAGCACCCTGTGGGTTGCAGGCTCAGTTGTAGCCCTCGGGTGAAACTTTGAGTCAACAACTATAATACCTGTATTCAGGTAAACCAGCAAATTATGGCTTTGATGAATCCTTGCTATTGAGTCTCACTCGAGACTGGTGGTTATGATGGATTATGAGGCACCATGATTTTCCAAAGACTGTTTTGAATTATTCTCTCTTGTTTGCCTTTCTATGGGCAGACCACCTAATGCCCTGGAGAATCCCAATCAGCGTGAACAAAGAGTTCTAGGTTTCATGGAAAATGCTTGGTGCACGGGGGGATTTACTGCTGTGAGATGATTAACATTCTTGAGGTAATTTCAAATTAAATGAAGGAAACCATAGCATCAAACTGTAGCATTTCCAAATAACTTCTGTAATGGAATATCATGTCTAAATGACTGTGACATGTTTGATTTCTTCTAGGCTGGATTGCTAATTTTATTTCACCACTGCATGAAACCTTACAACTCGAGGCCTTAGATGTGCTTTTTTGGAAAAGTATGAATACCTCCTTGGCAACACTTGAGAGGAAAAATTTAGGTAGGTTGTAGGGCATAGGCCAACAAGCTTGTCACTTTGGATGTAGAAAATGAGGTCATAATGAATTTTTTTGTGTTGTTTTTAAACAGATTGATGGAGAAAATATTATGCAGAATAGCAAGTGGGTTGTGTAATCTGTATTTTCCGTTTGAGGAATATTGACCCACTTCTGAATGCTTTAAGGGAAGGAAGGAAATATGAAATGAGGAGAACGTTACCAAATACTGGGTTTGCAGTGCTTTTTCTGGGTGCTGTTCTCATAGACAACATGTTGTACTTGAATCACAGAATCGTCTTTGTTGGAAAGGACCTTTAAGACCATTGAGTCCAACCATAGTATCAAGTTTTCTTGTGAACTATCGTTCACAAAGTTTTTGAACAATATGTTTCTGGTATGCAATAGCATATGAATCAAGTAGTCAGAGTGCATTGATTTTAATTCAGATTGTGTTTCTCCTGAATGGCAGTCATAACAAAGAGTCTGCATTGCAGCTGCTTTGGAAAATAGTACTAGGTTGCTTTCAACTGAAAAAACCTAGGCTGTATTGGAGAAGCAATACTGCAAAGAAAATGGTCCTTTTCCCAGGAATTTCTTAAAGAGTTGTGATTTATTGTAGCAAAATGCAATGAGGGATTTCATTCTAATTCATATGTAAGAAAATAGTAGTAAAGTTGTCTTTCTGAAGCAATCTTTTTTCATGCAGTTATAGGCTTGCATTTGTTCATGGCCCTGGGTCTGGTGTATAAGCGGTGGAGAGCAGGAGAGGCTTCTTAAAACTCTGGTTTAAAATGGTATGTTGAGAGTTAAAGTATAAAGCCACTTGGATCTAGATAAGACTCTGAGGATCTTCAATAATGAAGAAAATGAGTTAGGTAGGAAAAGTAAATACTTGCTCATATAAGAGTGCTAATGTATGTTTAAAAGCCCAAACTCTGAAATCCTTATAGAATTGAACAAATATTTTTTTCTTTTTTTTTGGTAAGTAAATTGCCTCTTTCTATATTAGCAGTTTTGCTTCATGTTGACTTAAAGCCACCTCTTGTGTTTGGCACCCTTGACTCTTCCCTCTCTGCCACTCCAGCCAGTGACAGATCTCCCATGGGTTTCGATAGACCCAGCACCAGCCCCTTAGTGAAGAGCACTCTGCAGCAGGAGCAGAACCTGCTGCAGCTGCGGTATTTCCTGGGTGTTCCTTGCATCTCCCACCTCATGGCTCTGCTTTCATTACCCTGCTCAGCTATTGTGTCCAAAAGTCATCACTTCAAACTAACCCTGAGTTTCTTAACAGTTATGGTGGTGTGAAACTGATTCCCAGAGGTACTTCGTATGTAATTGTGTTATGTTCCTGCCTAAGAGTTGACCATGTGTATGCTTTTGCTGCAATGAGATGATAGTCACAGCCTGTTTTTCTGATGTGACTTGTAAACAGATTCAGAAGCTTTTTTAACTCCAACAACTGAAGGTGGAATCAGCTTTAAAAAAAAAGTAAGTTAGCTAGGCACCATACAAGTTGTTCAGTGAGAACTGCCTTTGTTAGAGAGGGAGAAGTGTTTTAGAAGGGGTAGCTACAACATTATGCGTTTCACGGCATCCTACTACATATGAAAATTCAATTAGCTCTCTATATCTTGGTACCTGGTACAAGTATACCTGAATTTGAATCTGATCTTATACTGAAATACATTCATGCTCGTGCACTCTTGATGTCTGAGAGTAGGGTTTGTGAAAGCATGCAGTGGCTGGGAATAAATGGGATTTGCACTCCTAAATCAGACAGACACTTGTAATATTTTTTTTTCCGCTTTTTTTTCTTTTTCCATTGAACTCAAATCAGAAAAGCCAAAATCAGGTCTCCTCACTGGTCATATTTAGTGTTCCAAGGACTGTGCTTACCCTAAGCCTGAATTTGGCCTCTTGTCTTTGCAGGTAGCATAATGCTGACTTTCATACTTTTGACTTCCTACATAGGGCCTCATGTGTCCTGCAATGCCATACTACACGTGGCTTGGGGAGGAACTTAAAAGACCACATTGTAGAAACTGGCTAACAACCCTATGGGACTTTTCCCCAATTTCCTTGCTGTTTAATATTGAAGTTGCCTCTACATATTCCTTAAACTCTATTTTGTAAACCTCTGTAGCATTTAAGAAAGTATCAGGATTTGCTAATGTTCCCCTAATCCTTTGTATTAGCTCTTCTGAAGGTGGAATTAATCCCACAGACAATTTGCTTTATTCTTGAAAATATTTATAAGATTAGATGCAAAAATGTGAATATTAAAGTGAATGTGTTATTTTAATTAAATGAACAGATTGTTTTAGGATATATTATTAACCATTAGAACTACTTTAGAAGTATGCAAAAAATTGTCAAAAATGTTAATTGAATAATTTGTATAGAGGAGTAAGAGAGAGCTGCTGGGTGAATACTGGTTTAATTAGACCTGATCATCATGCAGAATTGCCACTCATCCTAATTCCAGTTGGGACCCTTCATCTGGTACAACCAGATGATACAGATACAATATTTGCAAACGTAATCAGGAGCAACAGGTTTTTCTCATGACCTATTCTGTCGTCTCCCTTCTGAATGGGCTGTTGTGCCCTTGCATCTGTGAGCGGCTCTGGCTGCAGCATAAAGAGCTCTGCTCTGCCCTTGTGCCCCTCTGTATTTCACACCGGTGTGTAGAAACAGCACTACACATCTCTGCTTTCAAGTGACACCGAATGGTTCATTTTCTATTCATTGAGGATTTAATTGCCTTGTACATCAAAAGCAGAATATCCCCCAATTAACGTCCTCCTTCCTAGAAAATAGCTAACTGCCTGCCTTGGGAAATTTGCCAAGAGACCCAGGCACCCGGAGAATTGAAGTGTCCAAACACAGGCCAGAGGAGCAGGGGGGAAAAAAGAAACTGGCACAGACAAGCAGGTGTTAAAGCACTCTTTTTTTTTCTGTGCGCTTCCATCTGCGAATGTCTGCAGAACGTTTCATCTCCTGGAGCATGGTGCTTTTTAGCAGCAGAAAAAGAAGATACACACAACTGCCTTCTGACAACTTGCAGGGCTTGTGCCCTTCCACCCCAAATGAAGATGCACAGTATTACTTACAACTTTAGTGGTGCCTTAGCTGTGTTTTTGCAAGGTGCTAGATGCTCTTGCCTTAAAAATACTTCTGTCCACCTCCTGCAGCTTAAGCTATTCGCCAGTGATAAAGAATTATTTGATGAAAAAATCAGGTCAGATCCCAAACGTGTTAATAATTAGGATTTTTGTGAAAAACTGGCTTTCAGGTTGCTGTAGCATTGTTGAGTACAATCTTACAGACAATTAGAACTGTTTTTTTCATCAAAAGGCAGTAATCCCACCAACCCTTGAAATTCACACTCTCAAAATTTCAAGAGAATGCTTCTATGTTGTTTCTTCCTCTTCACCCCCTTTTCTGCCTGGATTTCTTTTGTACCTGTTTTACACACCTGCTAAAAGATGAAGCTCTGTTTTGTTTGTCACTGGTAGGGTTTTTCTAATACAAAAAAAAGCGACTGAATTCCTACTGGATGGGAAGCTTGCTGGGTGTTTGTACAGATTTTCCCTTCCAGCTTTGCTGCACTGTAGATCTCAGCCAGAAATGTTGGGTTAAAAGGTTTGCCATCTCATACAGAAGTCAGGAAACTTTCTAGTCTGATTGTAGAGATATGTCTTCAAAGGAAATTAGGAATTTAGAGAAGTCTTCGCTGGTGCTGCATATCAAGGTAAAGAATGCCTTTGAATTGGTAAGCGATGAGAAAATTATTCAGACTCCCTAGAGGTTGCCTAGATAGGACAGTCTGGGGAAAATACTAGTAGTGACTTGAAACCTTTCCAAAGAGACTTCCAGACATGAAAATTGACTTCTGCTCACGTCCTGCATCCAAACCCTTTCCAGGATGCCAAGGAAATGCTTTGCCTGGCCAATGCCACTAACTTTCTGGGGAACTGGCAAAGTACAAGGCGAGACGAGTAGATGCAAAAGTGATAATTTGCACCATGGCATGGCTGGGGCTCCCACCCATTTTAGGTTAGCCCAAGTAAGGCTCAGTCTTGACCTGTGTCCCTTCCTCCTTACACCCTGTCTTGCTGTGCTACGACAATGCTGCCTGGACTAAAACATTTTTGAGTAACAGTTCAGAAATTTCCTTTATGTGTGTGTATCAAAGCCTGTGTCTGAGGTGCACCTTCTGGCCCTCATCCTGCGAATACTTAATCACGTTCTTAAACACACACATAGTGTCCTTCAGGGAAATGGCACTGTTTGCTTGCTTCAGGTTGAGCACAGACACACAGATATTTGGTATTAGGGCTTCAATGATTTCTTTGTACGTGTACGTTAGCGTGGCAATTTCAAGTGTCTGTCTATAAATTAAAAGATCACACAGTGAAGAAAATGGAGAGGGACAGAAGTGTTTTCGTGTTTCTCCCGGACGGAGGCAAGCACGAGGAGATGGTGCTTTTCTGAAGGCTGTTTAAGCAGCTGGAAAAAAATGCCATTTGTCAGAGAATTACAATAGTCTAGTCTAGACAAGACTAGTGCCTGCATCGGTTTCCAAATCCTGACAAATTAATGTGTTCTGCAACTTGGAAATGTAATTCAGATTTTCACAGAGATTGCTGTTGCATTAGTATAGGTACACACGTGCATACACGTTGGCGTATGGACATGCAGAGGGAAAATTCCATTCGATTTACCTTGTGGATTTATCCCTGTGGTTTGTAAGGTGACTATCAGTCACTAGGACCACAAACATAGCAGGATGTTTGCAAATGCCTAATTCAGGCTAGTGGAAAGCCTTTTTTTTTCCCTTGGCGCTAGCTAAAAACAACCCACTAGCTGTCATTCAGCCCTGGACAGCAGACAAGCAGGTGGTTAGCAGAGACATCACCTCATTGGGCTGCATGAACAGGCAAGTGTAGCTGCAGATCATCTCTGTAAATAGGATAATCAAAGTCAAATTTAAATAATCTTACTGGGTTTTTGGATATTTTTCCCTTGCTACTTTTGCACATTGGACCCCCTGCTCCTTCTTCTCCCTCCTCTTCCTGAGAAGCAGAGCATGATGGACTGTGCACCCTGCTGAAGGTTGTGCTTTGCTGGGATAGCACCTTAGCTGGCCAAACACTTGTCCAAGTCCTTTATAATTTAGCGTATCAGCAATATCTAATGTCTACACTAAGTAGTCTGTTCCCATTTGTTTCTGAGCATAAGACAACCATCTGTTTATTGTCTCAGCAAAAAACTGCATGCTTTTATAGGTGCAATAAAACACAATTTCATTGTCTGTGAGGGGTTATGGCTTTTATTTTTACCCAAGACCAAGAAGACTTGGAGACATGTTGTTGTCAGCGTCTTTCAAACTGTCGCGACCTGTTTCATTAAAAGCTGTTCCCCCTCCACGCTCCCCGAGTGCTGTGTTTAGCGACAGATTTTTCCCTGCTAGAATTGGTTTTCATTATTGGTCTTTGCACTTCTAGCATCTGGGAGTAGTGTACAGAGCATATGTTCATATAATTTATTTATATTTAGGGAAAGTGTGGTGTAGGTTGTGCAACATTAAATTCCCCTTTGGATGGCTGTTTCCTTGATGTGTTAGCACGGTGTTTTCAGAGCATTAGTGTTTCCTGTAGTAAAGACTTGATTCACTGTTGTGTCATACCATGAATCCCCCGATACCCCCCCAATGATATTTTTAGTTTCAAATGAGGTTTCGGATGCTGTGCAAGGCGCCGTGGTCAAAAAGCTTCTATTTCGCTTTCCCTAAACACCTCTTTATATCTTTGTCTTTTGGATCTCTGCTAGTGGAGACCGAGGTCAATACTCTTCAAAATAAAATCATATGGCATAATTATTGTTCCGGCTCAGTTAAAAGCTTGAATGTTTCCATATTAATGTCTGTCATTCTTTTATTTTGAATGACAGTGCTTCTGACTGGGAGCTGCCAAGAACAGTTTAAACATTAAAGATGCATGAGTAAAAACACAGTATTTTTTTAAGCCAGTCCACCTGAATGTCTTAGAAATATGCGTTCATATCACATCAGAACTGCCAGCAATGGCAGGGTTTTTCCTTTGCAGAAAGAAGGTCTTGTAAATAGTTGTATTCATTGGAGTTAAAATTAGGTTTCTGTGGTGTTGACTTGCAGCCAGCTTTTCCCACAGGGCAATTTATTTAAAAAAAAAAAAAAAAGCCCTAAAATAGTAATGTGCAGATGACATATTCTGTGAACTTGAGAGTCCATTTGGACTAAAGCTTTCTTTGTATTTCTTTCGTCCATGGTGCCTCAAAGGAAGAGTGTGGCAGTAAGCTAACTTCCCTTTCTAATGCAGGGAGTGTGCAACATTTTTCTCCAATTTGAGCTTTTATAGGTGTATCCTATGGGATTATAGTTGAAGAAAAGGAATAAAATTCTTCCTCGAACCATTCATCTGGGAGAGTTTGACCCAGACTTGGTTCCTGAAGATACCCTTGCTTCTCCCACTGTGTTGCTTGGATTTAAAAAAAAAAATAGGATTCAGATGGATGTCAGTGTATTTTTTTTTTAAGAAAAAATAGTAAATTTTATGAACTGACCAGTACTTATGTACATCACTAAACAAGTAAACTGGAATTTGTGTTGCACGTTATGGTTTCCTTATTTTGGTACGCTCTGAAGGCAGAAGTCCTCTGTTTCCCCACAGAACTGTCCACGTGGGTAACAGTGAGAGTTTTCTTCCGGCCTTTTCGGCCAGGGTCAGAAATAAATCTTGGACTTTCTCCCAGGCAGACATTGTTCATTTTACCTCTCTCTCGCCTGCCTTCTCCTGGCACGGCTCCACAATGTCTTGGAGTGTCAACTGCCAGCACACCACCAGCGTCCTCAGGAGCAAGGACTCTCCCATATTGAGTCTGTCAGTATGAAACTTCTTACAGAAGAAAGTTTCCCTGATTCAACTAAATATAGGCAGATGTGTCATTGACTTTCACAGGGGATTAAGATCCACTTGCTGAGCCCTCTGCCCACCTCTGCCTTTGGTCTGCTGAATGATCTTTTGGGCAAGTCACAGGTGGATGATTATTTTGATTTCTTTTGTGAAAGGCCTTGTGGACATTGATGGAAAAAGTGACTTAGGGTTCGGGTATTATTATCATATGGTTAATTTGTCCATCCTATGGAGTATTTCAAGAGGATAAAATACCAATACTGGTATCTTTTGGCAGTATCTGCTTTGTACAAGGTTTCTTATCCTTAGAAGCTATCTCCTCACTATCAGTCCCAGATGGTGTTGCTATACCTGCAAATCAATTACAAGTAAAATGAGCCTCCACATATGCACATTACATTATTTGATTTTGCAGGGAGAAAAATGTACCAAATGAGGTTAGAGTTCAGCCCTCACTTTTTGGTTTCTACTAACATCCTTGTCTGATTCACTGCTACAGCTCAATGTCGCAGGTTTCCCTGAGCAAAGTGCAGACAAGGTGGAGTCTTAAAGATGGTCATAAATCAACCGAGATACAATAGCTCTCTTTTTGACACCTACCGTAAGCCCCCTGTGAATTCCACTGGGTTAATTTGCAATGTACTGGAGTTTAAAAACCAAAATCCGCATTTTGAGGGCAACGTTACTGAAGAGTTATTCATAAAGATCAGTCACCCAGAAAAAAACACACATCAAAGGAAAATCTTTAAACAGGACCTGTGTTACTAACAATTATAAAATGAATGCATGATGCTTTATTATCAAGAAAACTTCATAGACTTTATGATGGTATAGTAATGCAGTATAACTAACTGCAGTGGCTAAATCTCCTTCCAGTTGTGCTCTGGATCATGAGGTTATAGATATAGTAATACATGTCTTCTGTCCTCTGCTCACTCTGTGTCTCAGAAGGAATACCTTCTGTTCTCTACCTCCCACCTTTTTTTTCATTAGCATCCTATTAAAGGGAACCAAAGAAGTATGAGAAGCAGCATGTTTTGTTTCTTAGCATGCAAGCCCCAGCTTATGTGAGAGACTTATATTTATCTTGTAGATTACACCTAACTTTTGTTCATTTTTATTTGAGGTTTCAGTAGATCAAGAGCCTCTAAAGCCAAGTAGCCATATCTGTCTGTATGAAGGACTACAGAATGGGCATATGAAGGTGTTCAAAAGGGGTAGGATCAATAAAGGGAAAAGAAGATGTAGAGTCCCTTATAAAGCTACAGGGATCTGTGATTTTTTTGTCCTGTCAGACTTTGCATCGGTTTTGAAAGGTTTGTTCTAAAAATTAACTTCTCTACTTCTCCTTCAATTCAGTTAATCATAGAATCGGAGAGTCATGGAATGGTTTGGGTTGGATGGGACCTTTAAAGGCCATCTAGTCCAACCCCCCTGCAATAAGCAGGGACATCTTCAACTAGATCAGGTTGCTCAGAGCCCCGTCCAACCTGACCTCGAATGTTTCCAGGGATGGGCCATCTACCACCTCTCTGGGCAACCTGTGCCAGTGTTTCACCACCCTCATCATAAAAAATGTCTTCCTTGTATCTAGTCTGAATCTATCTTATTTTAGTTTAAAACCACCACCCCTTATTCTGTTACAACAGGCCCTGCTAAAAAGTTTGTCCCCATCTCTCTTATAAGCCCCCTTTAAGTACTGAAAGACCACAATAAGGTCTCCCCAGAGCCTTCTCTTCTCTGGGCTGACCAGCCCCAACTCTTTCAGCCTTTCCTCATAGAACAGGTGCTCCAGCCCTCTGGTCATTCTTGTGGCCTCCTCTGGACCTGCTCCAACATGTTCATGTCTTTCTTGTGCTGAGGACCCCAGAGCTGGACGCAGCACTGCAGGTGGCGTCTCACAAGAGCAGAGTAAAGGGGCAGAATCCCCTCTCTCGACCTGCTGGCCATGCTGATTTTGATGCAGCCCAGGATACAGTTGGCTTTCCGGGCTGTGAGCGCACATTGCCAGCTCATGTCCAGCTTTTCATCCACCAGTACCCCTAAGTGCTTCTCCACAGGGCTGCTCTCAATACTGGCAATGAATAAATGTGAGTAAATGAATAAAGCATTCTCCACTCCTTTATTTTTAAAGCTTTGTCTATGGCAAAGTCTCTCTGCATCTTGAGTGAAGAAAATGAACTATTCTACTGCTTTTTTTTTTTCTTTTTGCAGAGTATGACAGCTAAACTAACATTTCTGCCTGCCAGCTTGTCTTGGAGTGTGAAATTGAATCAAGGGCGAGAAAGAATAGTATAGAATCTGAAAAGTAGGCTTTTTTATTTTACATTTTAGGTGTGTAGAAAGACCTGTTTCTGTTTGCGTTACGCGAAACTTGTAGGGAGGGCTTTGAAAGCTCCCCCTTGCTTGTTTGCATTGGCACGTACGGCAGTGAAGCTATTGAGCATCTGCCATCAGGCTTGTGTTCCTTCCGAACGGGGGGCTTGGGGAAGAAGATTAGAAGGGGCTGTGCAGGGTAAACTTGGATTTATCCAGCTGGTCAACTTTTTGTTTATTTATTTATTGAAGAAAACTGCGTTTGATCAGCTTCTTGGGCCAAGGCTGGATTTTAATCTGGCTCAGTGGAAGCGGTGACTGGAGCCTGCGTGGCGGGTCATCTCCTCTCTTCGGCTGAGCCAGAGTGCTGGCATTTCTAGTGGAGGCAGAAAAGCCTTTCCCTTCCGCACACAACCTTTTGCTTCTTCGGTGCCAGTAAAAATAAGAAAACGGCATGGCTTAAATAGCAGACCTCCCTCAAAATAACTCTGTGGTCGTGAGCTGAGGGCAGAAATTGTTCCTTCTCCTTAGCATATGTGAGATAAATGGTTTGCGTGATTATTTCTTTCCCGTGCCCCTTTTTAAAAAGGGGGTTCAGATTTTTGAGCGGTTTCCTTCAAGGAAGTGTAAGAGAGCTATTAAACATGTATTTCTCTTGGAAATACCACTGGAGCCTGCTTTTCCTTGCAGTGGAGAAAAGAATGATATTATCATATTTTCACTGAATGGAACTCGATTGTACTATTTTATTGGGTTATTCTGCTCAGTCTTATCTAATCTTTGTCATTTTTAGTGGAAGTGGTTCCTCTGGCAACAAATCTTTTTTCCTAATCAGACAATCCAGCCTGGGATTTTTTAAAATTTACTCCATGACATACTTTGGTGGGTGGAGGAATAGGGAAAGCTGAGGAATGCTGAAGTGTTTCTGCACACCCCCACTTACTGGCATCCTGAGATGAAAGTTCTTTTTCTCACCACAAACCCCTGACCCCTCCGCTTTCTTGTAGCTCAGCATCCTCTAGATGGCCCTTAGGCACAGCTTACTGCCGGAGACGTGTGCATAGCTTAATAATAGACTTTCCCGCTGCGAGGGTCTTATGGATTCTGTGAAATCCCAGAGGGATTCAGGGAAATCTGCATTATAATGCACTGTTTGGTACAGGTCTGTGCACTGGGCGGGTACACAAAAGGTAACGGAAACTAAATGTGTCAGGCATCGTCTTTCTAATCCAATGTGGGGTCTGTTTAATCTCTTTCAAAAGATGTCTTAAGAACTCCCAGTGTCTTCATTGAGCACTAGGCTTTCACCACTGCCCGTATGGGGGCTGGGGCTGTTGTGTGATAGGGCTCTGCTGATCGCTGCTCTGCATTGTGGTGAGCTGCTGTAGATGGAGTTTTGCTTAATTAACACATAGAAGTATGTCTACTGCTAACCTCTTCTTGCCACTTGCTTCAGCCTGGGCAGGAGGCTATGGTACTCGGTCTGGAGGAAGCATCTGTAATCCTATAAACAGCTCCTTGAGGGGCAAGAGGAGAGAACTGGGAATTCATTCTCTTTCTGATTCAGCTAGGAGAAATGTGGAAGGTGTCCCTGCCCATGGCAGGGGGGTTGGAACTATATGATCTTTAAGGTCCCTTCCAACCCAAACCATTCTATGATCTATAAATAGAAAAGCCCTTAGACCTGATACAGTCAGGGCAGAAAGTGTCAGACCATCCTGGCTACAGTGATGCTAGCACTGAACTCCAACACCTCGACACACCTATGCTTTCACAGGCACCCGCTCCCATTACAAAAATTTAAGGCCTCCTGCAAAGTCCTTCAGCTCAGACCCCAAGCTCTAGACTCAAGATTCAGTTCATGCTTTCTCCTGTGCAAAGGCCAGTCACTGAGCCAGCTATGGAAAGCTGAATGCCATGGGGAAGTGGAATGGTGATTGGAATTGGGGGGGGGGGGCGGGTAAATGTGTGTTGAATAATATTAGAGTCTTATGGCCCTGAAAGCTCTAACAAGCCTGCAACTCCTCTTGGCTTCTGGAGGAGTATCGTGATTGTAGCGTAAGCCCTGCTGCTTCACGGAGTTACGTTACATTATTGAGGAACCTGGGGAGGAGAAAAGTTTGGGTTCTTGGAGGACTTAATGTGATGTTAACCAATAGTAAAGTAAGAGTAATATAGCAGGAAGAAAATGGATGCATTGAGCAAGTGAGAATAGATGAAAAATGAGGAATTGGTACAGGCAGGCCAAACTTTTATCAAAACTGATCTATGCCTGCTTCTGTAGTTTTGCCATAATAACTTTTGGCTAGTTTGGACAGCATAATGCGTGAAAGCAAAAAGTAAAAATAAGTACCACAGGAGCAGATAATGAGAACAACGAATAAATCAGGCAACCTTTTTTCCTCAGTACTCAGAGATTTTCTTTATTGTAAAATTCTGAGTGAGCCTAGGAAGAAAATCTGAATACTTAAAAATGGCAGAAATCATCAAAGGACACACAGTTCAGAGAAGAGTACACATCCTGCTGGAATTGAGAGCTGTCTCTACTGGTTGTGACTCAGTTGAGCTACATTATGTCTATGTACAAAAAGCTATAGACTTTGCAAAGACACAAAAGAAGGGGAGAGGTAGGGGAAAAATGCAGAATCTCCCTTCCTTTTAATCCACCTTCCAATGTTTGGCTTAGCTACAGCGTAAGTAATAACAAAAGAACACTGGGTATTCATTAACTGAAAGCTAAAACTTGTACATAAACATCTATAGAAAGGAGAAAAACACAACACACGAGAAACCAGTTAAGTTCTCTCTCTCCTTCTTGGCACTGGGATCTTCAGTTTTGTCCAATTGCTGTCTAATGGGTCTTCAACTGTGCTTTTGGGACAAAGGAGCCGCGTCTTTCCAGGGCACTGACTACCACCACCACCAACAACCTGCGCTCCCTCAGACAAAGAGATCTGTTTCTTGCCCTTGTCCGAGTCTCTGTGGCTATGCCCAGGGAAAACCCACACCGACTCCTGTGGGCATGAGCCGGCTCTGCATTCAGCCAAGACCTGAGATTGCAGTAGAGCCTTTGTGCGTTGGCACTCTCAGGTTGCCTCGGCCATTACATCTCATGCCTTCTTTGTTCAGCTTTCAGTAGCACAGAGGTGGCCAGAGCCTGAAACATTGGAAATGCTTCAGGGATGTCACTCTACCACATGGGCCTTGATATTCCAAAGACCCACCTGGGCTCCTAAGTTACTTTTTCAAGTGGTGCTTAGGGTGATGTTGTGGTGGTAGATACACCAGGAATGCCCAGCAGGAAGATGCTAAAGCTGTTAATGTTGGGACCAGTATGTCAATAAAGATATACATCAATAACTATTTACCAATTGACACCTTGGGACAAATTCTGGCCTTTAAATGTTTCAGTCAATGCATTGGCACTGGTCTTCACCACTCGAGGGCAGAGGCCCCAAGGTTTACTAGCAGGGCTTTTAATTACCATAATACATTTTCAGTTGACAGCAGGCAACTGGAGCATACAACATATTGCCCTTCTATATCTCTTCTGGCCTTTTCTGATGGTATTGTGTAGTTAGAGCCGGTGGCAAAGATTCAACTGCAAAAAGAGAATGTGAAAATATACTGAATATTTTTTTTTTTTAAATTCCAGACTTTAAGAAAAATGTAGCTATCTCTTCATTTATTTGTTTTAAATAGCTCTTTCATGTGTTGGGACAAAGGGACATTGTATTAATTGTGAAGTGTGAAATGTTTTTCTTGTTTGCTTGGGACAACAACTGGGAATACATGGATTTGCCTGTTTACGCTTTATTGTTATGACAACATTTTTTCACAAAGTATTTGAAAGCCAGTGCTATGAAAGGACTAAAGTTGGCGATAAATCTGGAGGAGTTTCATGCTTTTGTTTTAAGCTTGAGTGTATGAGCTTTGTCAAAATTGTGAGTCTTTCATCCATGGTGTCTGCCTGATTCAAGGGTTCTTTTCTTGTTCAAATATCCTTTAGTAAAACCCATTTGACTGAAAGGCTGTGCAAACATGAGCTGGCTATCGTAAGAGTTCTACATGAAATCTTTAATGTGCTTTGTCAGCATGAGTTTTTTCAGCTGTGTGCCCTAGTAAATATTTTTTCCCCCTCTACAGTAAGTTCATTTTCTTGAAGTGCA
The DNA here is from genome assembly GCF_013368605.1 of Nyctibius grandis. NCBI lineage: Eukaryota > Metazoa > Chordata > Aves > Nyctibiiformes > Nyctibiidae > Nyctibius > Nyctibius grandis. The sequence goes on along the minus strand of NC_090661.1, from coordinate 99,804,930 downwards.
TTTCTTATTTATAATTGCTGTAATTTTGTGATGGATTTATGACAATAAGCCATTATGCTTTGGGTGAAATGTTAATCCATTGTGGATTAGCGTTACTTGAAAAATACTGCCCTAGTCCAAGCTTTGTTACTAAAACAAGCTGCATCAGAACTCAGGTCCCAGCCATGACCAAGTTTGCAATGGATGTGTTTTCTACATCTCCCTCTTGTGAGCGAGCTGCCTGTCAAGCTTTCTTTAGCACCGAAATGCTAAAAGGCATCGTAAGGAATCTAATCCCGTAACTTTGCTGAGCACAGAAAAGGCGCTAGAGGAGAACACATTAATCAGCTTAATCAAAACTGAAAGACATGCTTTTTCTTTCAAATGTGGTTGTCATCTGCGAGTACTTCATTGCACAAGCAGGATCTGAGAACAGAAGGGTTCATTTAAACCCTGTCTCAGCCACGTAACATCCAGGATAGTTGTTGAAAAAATAGCTGTTTGTCCTGTAACAAACTATTTGTATCCTGCAATACACAACCTATTTTCTCTAGCTAGTTTGGTTCTGCAACTGGTTTATAGGAAGAACAAGAAGCAAAACTTTTCTTTGAAAAACCCTTTGTTTCACTGCTGCTCATTCCTGTGTTGCTGTTTTAAAGTCTGAGCTTTTCCAGCTCCTATCCATCTCCGCTCACCTTTGCTTTTCTTGGGAAACGTCTACATTGGCATACAGCTCTGAGAGGGGAAAAAAAGGAGAAATTTTACCACATGCCTCTGCTAAACTATAATAACATGCTGGATACTTTCCACTCCACCCAAGCTGCATAATTGTTCACCATATGAAATGAAGTTAATTCCGTGTAATGTTTTGATGAGTAATTTTAATCAGGGTTGTAGAGCAACTGCTCTCAAGTCTGGAAATGTAAGTGCTTCCTGTAGTAAACAAATCTTGTGGTTTCAGCATTTCACTTAATTTGATTTTTCAGATGACAGAACATGTTCCTTCTCTTGCTCTATGGTCTTCAAGGCTTAGGAGCACTTTTGTAGCCCAATTTAATTTATTCCTCCTTCCAACCAGTTAAAGGGGAGAGAGAGAAAACTAGTTTTCATCCTTTGGCAAGTCAGGAGACAGTCTTGACTGTGACTTCTTTCATTTTATCTGTCCTTCACGCAGCAAGTCCATGAGTCTGCAGTGATGTCCTCTGAAAATAAGTAGTTTCTTTGCAAAGTCTACAGTGGATCAGTGTCTTGTTGGAAGAATACATGGGGAAACGGGCGAGTGTGAGTTGATTTGACACTTTTCATCACACGGCAATGACTGCAGGCACCTGGAGCCAAATGGATCTACCAAGTGAACCTCTTGATTTCTGGCAGTGGCTACCAGGATTAATTTGGTCCATAGGTCTTAAGCAATCTTTATTGCATGTCCTAAACTCCCTGGTGCTTTCCAGGCTCCTAAATACACAAGCTCTGTTCCAATCTATTTGAAACATTTGAAATCAGTAAGAAGTTGCAAAATGAGTGGCTGGTAAAAGTACTTCTATTGCATAGTAGTTAACAAGGAATTGTTCATATTCAGGACAGAGGAGTCTGACCCGTTTTCTTCTTGTGCTGTCCCAGACAATCTACGGTTAAAAAGGCTGAGGTACTTAGTTGTCCAGAGGAATTATAAAACAGAAATTTGAAAATTAAATTTTCATTTGCTAGTCATGTTATTCATAGGTGACTGAAATAGGTTTTAAGTTCAGTAAGAACTTCAAGAGTACATTAAGGAAAAAAATATCCAGATTGGCTGGCTATTCATTTATTATATGAATAAATGTAATATTCATGTAATTTATTACAGTGTCAAGCTCCCTATCCCTGTAGGCTCCTGTTGCTGCCAGGCAATGTATCGGAGTGAAGGGAGCAGGGAAGAAGGGACCACAGCTCACTGTGGATTCAGCATATGTATTTTGTGTGAACACCCAACACCGGTCACAAATGCAACTCTTGGAAGCAGATTTCCTGAGAAAATGTGAATGATTGCAAACCAGGAATTCACATTTTAAAAAATGCTCTCCAATATTTTAATGTAATTCTTTATTTTTATGAATTTTTCCATTAATAATCTTGTGTTCCAGAATGTTTCTAGAGAGGAAACACAAACAGGAAAGTAATGGTCATTTTAATATACGTGTAAATAGGAAGACAGTAATGTGGTGCAGCAGTTATTAACGTTTAGCAATACTCCTCCATTTACTATTGGTGAGCACAATTTCACACCCCTGTTGGAAGTTTAAAGTACTGGTCCCATGAGCTATCCCATCTCCCTTTTTCATTAAGTTCTTTGTCATAGATTTGTCCTTTACCAAACACATTACCTGCTATTTTAAAAACGAGACTCTCCAGATGTTAATTTTTTGCTAAGGCAGATTTAATGTTCCTCCTGAAAAATACCATGGCAAACAAAAGATGCACGCTGTTACGGAAACAACAGGTTTCTTTTATTGGCAGGTACTCAATAGGCTGGGAGTCAGGGAGTGCCTGCTGAAGTTCATAATTCCCGAATTGCAAGAAATGCCTTTTCATTCCATGCTGCAGCGAAGAGGGACGTGCAGCTTTTGCTACCGCGCAGCATCTGTGGTGCAGGCTTCACCCTGATGAGAGCAACAGGGGAGAAACTGCCCTACCTTCCCCTGCAAACAGCTCTAGGAAATATTGCACGAAATCTCCTCAAGTTTCACGTTTATTTCAGCCTTTATCTGATAAGAAAAACCACCTGTGAATATTTGACTTGATGCATTGTGCTGTGCCATCCAGCAGCAGCATAACCCCAAACTGCAGAACTTGGTGGGTCAGCTACAAGCTAGCGAGTTAAAATGCTGCAAAGCTTTAAAGGGCTTGAACTTCTGGTCATTGGACTTTACCTTAAAGCACTTCTCTGTAGTTAATCATCGTCCCCATTTGTGCAGTATCTGCCACTTGGTGATGTTCTTGCTGTTGCATCTCCTTCCGTTTAGAAGGGAGAACCGCACTGCTCACATTTTACAGAGAAGACCTGAAAAGCAGAATTAAATGGCTTGTGCAATGTCTCAAAGGGGCAGAGGTGAATTCTGAACTTTGGTCTCCCAAGACCGTCGCCAGCACCATAATTCCTTTCCCTTGTTCCAAAGGTTTCTGCTAAATAAGCCCCAATGCACAAACATCATCCTGGGGTGGTATGCAGCCATTTCTGCTTGGCCCAGGAGATGCTGTTGGCTGAGGTTTGCGAAGGTTCCCCTAATGATTGCTGTCCATGCAGTGCTGAGTAGAGATTTGTGTTACCTCTGAAGCACTTGTCAAATGCTCAATACAATAACTAGGGATGTGGAGATTGCAAAAAAATCATTGGGCTGGAAGGGAGTCCAAGGCATGCATGCTGCCAAGGTGAAGTGTGTGTAAAACATGGATTTAACGGAAGAGTAAAGCATTGGATTTCTATGACCTGGATGATTTCACAAATTATTTTGGCACTACATTTTGTTCCTAAGCTGTTTAAGGAGATCTTGCATGTCCATTAAAGAACACCTTGCAGCTCAGCCTTCCCTTGTCCTTCATTGCATAGGCATACCGGAGCTGCATCCATTTCTTCTCAAAAGCATCGACCAATACTGCCCTTCCCTGTGTGTTAACCTGATTTATTTCTTACTACACGAAACACTGACTTCTTTATTCAGCCTATTTCTTCTATCACCGACATTTTCTTTGGTTCTGTTGATAACACAGTTACAGCAAAACAGAGGGTTTGATAATATTTTAATATATTGGTTTCTTGAACATTAAAGATTTCAACCCGCATTTTCTGCAGACAAAGCGGGTTCTGTCTGCAAGGTAGGGCCTGAACTTTGGTGAAGCTTAGAGATGTATATTAACTGTACTCTTTGATCTTCTTCATCTTTCTTCCTAAGTAACCTTCAGAGCGCTGGTGGAGAAGCTCGGCTAGAGGACATAAGTCTGGCTGCTTCATTTATGTGCAAAGACACTGGATCAACACCTGCAAGACACAGCTAGGAACGGAGACCACATATTGTAACATTCACTTCCCGGAGCTCCCCTGCCTACGTGGGGACAGAACAGATTGTGAGCTTCTGTTGCAGCCATCTAATAACCCACCATCTGTTTCTCATTTTTAATTTAGACACAAGCAATAGACCTGAATCAAAACTGTGATTCCAGATCCCATGAGGGTTGGTAGAAATTCTTCTGAATTTAATAATTAAATAAACAAAAATTATTTAATATCTCAGAAGAAATCCACCGAGCTGTACACGTGCCTGCCATGAGCAACTGCACGCTCATTACCTCATTCGTTCCAGCCCCCGCGCTGTTAGGACTTGTTCCTTGTCACATCTCAAGTCTGTACCATAATTTCTTCAGGGCAAGGACTGTGTATGTTTTCCTGGTAATGTATCTATGGGAATAACGTAAAATACTAATGGTATTAACAGCAAGTGTGAAAAGTAATTTGGAAACTGGAATTAATTTTAAAGATTGGCTCTTCAGTTCATCTTGAGTAATCAGGCTGAAAACAGGGAGAAGAAAGAAACAGCCCCCTCCAATGTGCTTAAAATTAGGATTTGAAATTAGAAATGCCACCAAAGACATAACTGCTGTCAAGGAAATGGCCAGTGAAATCAGCAGCCATGCCTGCACTGCTCATGAGCCCAGCTCAATGCCACCCCAACCAGGACACATGCTTCCTTTAGGTGTCTCAGGGCTACAAACAAGGGTGATATGACTGGGTGGAAACGATGCAGACCCAACTAGGGATGTGGCAAACAGCAGAGGTTGAGTTGGACTGCAACATTGTCTTTGGAGCCTGGTTTTGGGATAAATCAGTCCTACCAGGTGAAAGCAATGACTCAGAGGGACTGTTCCTCCTCCTGACTCCTCTCCTCTCCAGACCTGGTTCTCTCCCTACACTCTGTCATCACCTTCTCTTCTGCCCTGTTCATGCATTCCTAGCTTGCCTCCTGGCAGCCCAGGATAGGTGTCTACCTGGAAAACTGAAGGAGCATTGGTATAAGAGAATAATATTATCAAAATACAGGATTTGAAGGCTTTCCAGGGGCTGTCTCAAGCTACTGAGGACTGAAGAGTCATTAGGGTCAAGCTTTAAAAAGGAGCTAGTTTGTAAAAGACCTTTTCTGTTGCATAAAGTGGCAATGCTAACAGGAGAAAGAGAAAATGGAAACATCTATGCTCCTGATGTACATCACCTGGAGATAAAAAAGGCTGAATGAGCTCATGTCACTCCATGGACTTTAATGGCATCATGCTGCTTTACGTAAACTAAAAATGATGGCCAGAGCTACTGCTCTTGTGGTAAATGCTAGACTTTTGCTTCTGTATTGCTACCAGTGCCTCCAATTCCATATAAAGTGAAACCATTTCAGATTACAGAGTTTGATTCTAGAATTAATTGTGTTGACTGGGTGTGATACCACACAAACCTGAAAGATCTAAGGGCTGGGGCATCTTAGTTTGACTTCTGTTTCCAGAAGTCTGACGTTTCCAGCATCTCCTAGCTCTGTCAGAATGAGTGAAGGAGTTAGTCAGTGGTGTCCAAGGGTTGGGAAGCATTTCTGGGGTGAACAGGTGAATCTCCCCACAAGGAAGACAGTGAAGGGCCCAGTCCTTTGCTCCCCAAGCATAATGCATACATTGATTGTTGTGGGTCTCCAGTACCCAGCTTTTGTCATTCTTTCACCAGTTTGGGGACCCAAATGCTACCTTGGCATTCTCAGCAGCATCTCAGACAGTCCTCAGTTAAGAATCACAGAATCAATCAGGTTGGAAGAGACCTCTGGGACCATCGAGTCCAACCGTTGCCCTGACACTACCATGTCAACTAGACCATGGTACTAAGTGCCATGTCCAGGCTTTTCTTAAACACATCCAGAGATGGTGACTCCACCACCTCCCTGGGCAGCCTGTTCCAATGTCTAATGACCCTTTCTGAGAAGAAATTCTTCCTAATGTCTAACCTGAACCTCCCCTAGCGAAGCTTGAGGCTATGTCGTCTTGTCATATCGCTAGTTGCCTGGGAGAAGAGGCTGACTCCCACTCCACTACAACCTCCCTTCAGGTAGTTGTAGACTGCAAAAAAGTGGATGTCATCAAATGGGGTAGACCTTCCAAAGGACAGAGTCCCTGACACGGCTGCAGGGACTTCTGCCGTGTGCTCCTATTCTCCTTTGGGCAGCAAACAGGGCAGAAGTCAGACTCCCATGGAGTGGAGCCAGGTTACAGGGATGAAGCAGAGCTGGCTCTGCTGCAGTGCTGTGTCATAGCGAGGCCTTCACCTGAAGACGGCTGGTGGGAGAATTCAGCTGGAACTGCATGGCTGGATGTTAGCAGAGCGATGAGGGACATTGCTCTCCTTTTGGCTTCATGAACGGTTTTATCTGTTTTGCTTCTCCCCTGACGTGCCAGCATGGTGAACAAGCTGACGGCATTCGTCTAGCGTGAGTGCCAGCAGAGGAGAAGGGGAGTGGAGCAGCAGATCTGCTGAGAGTCATGAGGAAATTATGTGAGTCTGGGACAGACTTCCCTCTGGGTCTTACCCATGTTTTAAAACCTGGAATGTAGTCTCGGGGTTCATTAGAGAGAGCTTCTACCTTCCTCCAGCTCCAGCCCTACCCATGAGGTGGTATCTGAGCTGCTGAGTTGGAGGGACTATTGTTATCCCAGTGCCTCTGCTATTATTTCCCCCCTAGGAAAACAAGCGTGTGGCTCTGTGCATGGCGAGAGAGGATTTGGGCGCTGCGTTTGGGCCTGGATCTCTGAATGGAAAGACTGAGCTCTGCACACCACTGAGCGAAGCTCCTTGCAGCTTTCTGCCCAGAAGCTATGTCTCCTGTGCCAACTCTCAGCCATGCCCAGCTTTCCCAGAACATCGTGCAAAATCATCCTACTTTCTGCTCCTAATTGCAAGGAGCTCAAAATTAGGATTAGGATATGTAGGTACTGTCACGGTCCAGCTTTGGAAAAGCTGGTTGATAGGAGTACACCACTGAAAACATCCTCTATGGAGGTGATACTGCAGAGGTCATCTAATGTGAAGGGAACAGCTTTTGTCTGAGTCTGCCAGACAAGGAACAAAAAGAGACATTTTTTTTTTTTAACATTTCAGCTTCTGCCTGACTGTTGCAACTGTCCTATTATTTGCTGCATCACTCTTCATCCTTCCACGGGAGGGACGTGGAAGGCAGCCCTGCTGTTTAATCACTTGCTTTTACTGCTCACTTGTGGCTAATACTTGCTCCTCAGCGTTGCAAGTGGAATGCAGTAGCCCTGCTTTGCGTTACCGCCGTGTAGCCGAAAACCAGGCCAATACCATCAAAATTCAAGGCATTCCTTTCCCAAACAAACGTTACATGGAAAAGTACCCTTAACTCTCTCTAGCCCCGAATACCAGGCTTGAGGGCCTCTTTACCTGCCAACATGCTGGGCAAGCTTACAGCCCAGATAAATCCCAGGCAGCTGGGGAACGGGCGGTGGCTCTTGTTTCACCACTTGAAAGGCAACATTTAAAAATTGGTTGGAATTCTGCCTTCAATTTTGTGCCCACAGAATTGAACCCATAATCAGCCGTGAGCTTGAATTTACAGATCTCATCTGCCGCAGTACTAACACTGTCACTATGCATATTGCCTGCCGAATCCGAAAGAACAGTTAGATAATTAAATGTCTAAATCTCTTTATTTTTTCCCACCACTAGTTATGAACACAGAACTAAAAGGCATTGGGTCCTCATTCGGTATCTGTAAGTGCTCCCTGCAGCTTTCCCATTTATCCCAGGCTGCCTTCCTCTGACATGCTACTCCAAACAGAATTGTTTGTTTTAAAATTAAAAACAAAACTCCAAACCCATGCACTTTCTAAAATGAGACTTAATTTAGAGGGGATTCTTTAAAACATATTTATTTTTTTTCCTTTTCCAAATGCAAACTTCAGGAACATTGCAAATGCAGCCCAGGCAGCGTTCACGGCTCGGGGCTGTGCCTGGGGGCAGCCGGAGCTTCGGCATCACTTCCAGGGGAATGCTGCTCCATGCAGCCTGGCAGAAAATTGTAATTTTTACTGGCATTCCTGCTGCAGCAGAATTTGGAGGAGGGCATGGAGGGGCTTTAGGGCACTGCCCTGTTGGTCTTCTTGTCACCAGTGAAAAAAATCAGTTAAATTAAAAAAAATGCAGCCTCTGTTCTCTGCTTAATGATGGGGAAATGGTACTCTGGTCTGCTTCCTTACTTGAAATGTCACTCCACACCTGAAAGAAAAAGCAATGGAAGTAAAATGAAAAAAAAAAGAAACTTGTTTCTTTATTTCTTTTCTAAGTGTATATAATAAGCATGAAAGGGGAAGGTATATTTTTGCTGGGACATTCATTGAAGTAATCACTGAAATTTGTGTTTACTGCTGGGTGATGACATATTTAACCCACTTCATTCATGGAAAGATGGACTTCACTCTCAGAATGAAGTTGAATGGAAAGACATGACTGGGTTTACCTTGAAGTAGGTGGTTCTCGTAAGTACTGTATTCTTTTATTAAGAAAAATTAGTGTCTCTGCACAGAAGCAATGGTTGCTTCATCAGGTTTCGGATGCCCACTCCCCTCTCCTGTGCGAGTATGATCTCGGTGATCTGACTGATTTCCAGAGGGAAGTGAATGTCATCTGGGTATGATCCAATGCCCAAAGACACTAACTGTGTATGGTGACTGGACACCTCTCCAGAGAAGCCGGCGATGCCAGGAAGACACCACTTACAATGAAGTCATGGATGGGAGTTGCGTTTTGTTCTGAGGCTGTGGTCTTGTCTGTGCTTCTCAGTCTGGATCATGATTAATGCTGTGTCCAGGTTAAAAATTTAGCTTTTTCTACAACTGGGCACTGCATTTGCTTTTTCTGTTTCCTGATTCATTTGAACCTGTGTCAGGCAAAGCCTTTTTCCTCCCCTGGCAAAGCTCTGTAAATCTCTTATCATGCATCCTTTTTGGTAAGCTGCTGATTTCCCTCTCCATCTTGCCTTTCATTCTGGGACTTGCAGCACACGTCTACTTGTCATAAGCACATACTTCTTTTTACATCTTGAGATTCATATTCTTTCTGTCCTTCAATTGCATTTATTACCTTGCTTTGCAGCAATTCAGACTGTAAAATCTATGGGGTAGAAATTTTACTCGTGTGTGCAAAACACACCCACAGTGGCGTGCAAACAATAATGCAGAAGGCATGTTGTGTGTTTTCATGGGCTACCAGTGTGTTTTCAGGACAAGCTCTTTTCTGCAGCTGGACAAAAAGTGTAGAAAGTGAAATTTGTAATAAGTTCCCAGATATTAATTATTTTGTGCTTTTTGTCACGTTCGAACTATATGAGCACCAAGATAATATCAGATATCATGTAGGCAGTAGCTGGGTGGAAGATCACTCACAAAAACTCGAGGATTTGGGCATTCACAATGTTAAATCTAATGTTCATCAATTTGCTAGGAGCAATGAAGTGCCGGAGGTACCCACCTCTCCGAGGAGCTGTTGCAACAGAACCCTGATAGCTCGCAGCCCACTGATGTTTCCATAGAGGGATGCTTGCTCCAGCCTCTTGGCCCACTTCCAGTAAGGATAATTGGATTTTTTTTCTATTATTTGCATTTCTACTGCTTGTTAAATGCCATACAGTATTTTCTCCACATTTGCTGGCCTTAACTAGTATTGCTGAATGCTGTTACCTGTCCCAGTGGTGGAAGTGGTGGGGGGTTTGTGAGGCTGTGCAGGCTCCATCAAGATGAAAGACCCTGTCTTAGGAATATCAGGTTTTATTATTTATTTAAAGGATGTTTTCATGACACTGCAATTTCTAACCCAGCATGGTGAGGCCATAAAATAATAGTGGGTCTGTTGAGAAGAATGTGTTTTATTTGGCACATTTTGGGAATAGCAGTACAAAGGAAGAAAATAAAGTTGCAATGTTTATGGCAGCTGGGCTCTCTGTCCGTTGGTAACCACTTACCACAAATAACTGCTTGCTGGTGCCCACACGTGGTATTTTAAGATCCGAGCTCTTAAAAAGAAGCTCTTAAACATCAGCAATATTTAGTGCTGTACAGCCTTCTGGCCACCACATAATGACTGCAGTGTTTTTTATGAAAATGAAACTCATCACGCTCTGGGCTTTGCTTTAAGACCTCATATCAATCACTCAACCCCAAGCCGTGCCTCACACCTTTTCAATTCCCACAGCCTTGTTCTTTCCGTTACGTTGGTCTTAATGTCTCTTCTCTGCCTTCTTCCTTGCTTCCTGCTCCTTGAGGAAATATGCTCTCTCCAAAGCTGTTTGCTGAACAATTCTCTTACTGACCTGGAGGAGAAAGGGAAACGTGGTCAAGTCTAGAAGGCAGACGTGACTAGAGCACAGTTATTGGCTGTTTCTTACAGTAAAAACTAACTGGGCTTATGCAGTGAAAAGATCAAGCAGCAGGTAAGATGAGTAAAGGAAAAATTATTTTTGTCCCATGCAAAATTAACTGTGGGACTCATTGCCACAGGACACTGTGAAGAATAGAAATAGAAAGGATTTAAAAAATTAACTAAGTGAATGAATGAAGTCTGGATTCATCATGCGTTATGAAACGCAATTACTCAGATGAAACAAGCCTCTGAGACAGCCCCCAGAAAGCTGGTAGGAGCTGTGAGGACCAGGCATCCGCTGTTGGTCCTACGGGAAGTGGGATGGATCTGACTCAGAGTCACTCTTACATGCTTTTCAACCATGCCACCCATAAGGAGTAAACCAATTACAAAACATAATTACAAACTGTTACAAACTATGTAAATGCAGTTAATTTAAGGTGTTTGTCTTACTGATGAAATGATGCTGTTCTTTAACTTTTTAATCTCTCAGTTTCCTCCTTTCTGCCTAATATTGTCTTTCTCCTACTCTGCCATGATGAGTTTTGGTTGTGTGCTCCTCAGGGCTATGACTGTGTCTGTCTTTCTGTAAGGTTGTCTCATGCAACTAAGAAAAGCACAGTAGCTTTATTCATTCTTACTTTCTTCCATTCCTTGACAACCCCGTACACTATGGCTCTCCCTTACTCCTTAGTCTCCTCTCTAAACAGTGGACAATAAATACTGCACAAAGTCTTTCTATCAAGAAGGCAAATTGGTTGGACCTTGCCAAAGGGCCTGTTCCTGGCTTAGTCCCTTGTCACAGACCCTCGTGTTGAAACTGGGGCTCAAAAAGCAACGAGGCCAATGCTGAGTGTCTGAAAACTCTTCCCACCAGTCTATTTTGCTTTGAAAACCTCCCACCCACTGGTTGTTTCGAATTAGGGTTTTGGCCTGGGATCACTGAATTACATGACATGGCATGAGAATGTATATTGCAAACAGAACGCAAAGCTGTTCTGTGGCCATTAGTTGCCTACATGGTGCCTTAGCGTCACTATACATTGTGACTTGGATAGCACAGGCTGTGCTCAGCTGAATTCCTAGGACTGAGACTGCTCTTTCCTATCTAGGATTACGATACCACAAAGGAAACTAAAGGAAAGATAAGCCACTGCTTCAGAAACCTCATTTATCTTGTCCCTTCTCATCTGAGATGCTGGTATACAAAGAGATACTGATGAGCTTTGTTCCAGTGCCTCGTTGAGGACGCCGGGCGGCTGAGCGATGCTTAGTGCTGCTAGTCACCAGCTGTCCCGATGCTGCAGAGTGCGAATGCGCCCACAGTAAACAAACAGGGACAATGGGGACTCTAAGGAGGAGGAATGGGTTTGTACCAGGGCTAGTAACTGTACCTGAAATAACAAAGGGGCAATTCAGCTCACTGGGACGGCATACTGCAGCACAGTGCAGGAAGAATGAATGAGGAAAGATTAGCAAGGCTTGGCTTGTGCAGGCTGGCACATGATAACATTATTGGTTCTGTCATTTGATGCTGGGTAAAGAATGCAGAAAGAAAGTGCTTTTACTTAGCTAAGTTATCATATGATGTTGGTAAGGTTATTTTCTGTTAGTTTCTGTTCCATTCCTTTTTTCTGTCCCCTGAGTCGTTCCTCTTCTCCTTTCATCTGATGATATTCCTGGTTATCAGGCAGCATCACGACCACAGGATTCCTGGCATAGCAGAGCCAGTGCTGACCCAGCGGGGTTCGGTACACTCACAAATTCCCAGGGTGCCTTACCAGCAGTTTGGGCAGGCTTTGAACGGATCAAAAACTGGGTGTTTGGCCTAGGGCATTCATAGTGGAGGGAAAAAAAAAAGATCTGATGAAGTTTTGTACTCTGAGAAATGGAAAAGCTCTGCTGTAGGAGGGTGAGTACACGTTGAGAAACCCAGCATTAGGCATCTGGGCTTGAAGATGTTGGTTTGTACTCTCCGTGACATACTTTGTAAAACAGAAATCTTAATGTAAATAGTAGCAGATAAAGGATATTTAAAATGGCCCATTGCCATGAAGAAAAGGAGTTGGGCAAGCAAACAAGCAAACGCAGCTGAGAGAATGAATGTCCCATAACTCACGGTGCATTTGTTTACTTACTTTGGCATGAGATGCAGGTGTGAGTTCGTTCTTTGTTTCTTTCTGCAGGCTGGAAGAGAGCCTGCCTGCTCCTTGCCATGCAGGTAAAATAACTTGAGTAATGAAGAATATTCTTTAAAGCTGTGCTTTGCCACCTTTTTTTCATGAAAAGGCACATGCCTTTTGGAAAAAGAAGTCCAGGACCAGCTAAAGTTAAATAAATAAAATCTGCAAACTGTTTCATGCAAGGCTCCAATGATGGTTTTCATTTACTTTCCTCACCTCTCCCTGAAATAAGCTAAACTTTCAATGTTCATGGATCACTCTCCCCAGTTTTGCTTCCTGGTATGGTTCTTTGCACATTTTCACTTCTCAGGTGTTGCAAATCCCCACAGCCCCCCTGACCAGAGCCTGCAGACTCCTTATACACTCTCTTCTCGGTTATATTAGTCTTTTGAATTTTAAACCTTTTAAGGATTTTTTTATAAATACTTTTTGATCTTAGCCAGCTTAGATCTTAGCCAGTTTAGACCCTTTTACTGAGAGTTTAGCAGTATCTTCTCTGAGGGAACAGAGAGTTTGGGAGAGGGCAAAGTGTAAGAGCAGTAGTGAGGATGGCTGAGCGGGGCCCAGGTAGGAGCTGCTGGCTGCAGAGGAACCGTTTTGGGGGAAGACTGGACACATCCAGCCTCAGGAGATGGAGTTTAGTTTTCAGAACTAAATCCAGCTGTGGGGAAGCCCCTCCTGGAGCTTCAGGTGGGAGGAGGTATGCTTGGAGGGCCATGCTGGATCACCAGAAGATCACTCAGGCGAGCTGTATAACCTGAAAAACTCTCCTGCAGGATGGATAAAGGGGAGAAAAGGAGAATTTGGAGATAGTAACCTGGGTGGACTAAGAAGCAGTATCTGGTGTGTGGAGATGCAGAGGCGGGAGAGCAGGGAGAGAGAGGCAGAGCAGACAGCTGCGCTGTTGATGGTCCATGTATTTGGCTAATGATGGTAATAAATTAGGATTAGCTGCTAGTCCTGGATTGATGGCCATGGCAATTGCCAGACACTCTGCTTCCCTTCTGTGAGTAAACGATGGTGGTGGCACGTGGAAATTACTTTTTAGAGCTAATTAGCTGGGTGTTAAGTCTCATCAGACAGTTTCAGGCAAGTACAACCTGGGTATAATTGCAGCCCCAGTAAATGTGTTTGCCCCATTAATACCTGTCACTATCAATTATTTAATTCCTCCTCAGCTGTTTGAATTCTTGTTTCAAACCAGGCTTTACATGGATTTATTAATTTGTTTCTGGTACTGCCATAAGATATCAGGAGCTTTTCAAACCAGAAGGAGATGTGTTTCCTGCTCCACGAGCTCTGTAATCTGGAGGTAAGACATTAAGTGAGACACCTGAGAAAGACAGTGAGGACGATGTGCTGATACATCTTTGGTTTGGTGCTACAAAATCGGGAGGAGATTTCTAGTGGGAAGGCAAGTCCAGGTTTGAAAGGGCTGGTGTTTGGAGGACTAGTCCAGGTCTCAGATGTGACTAGGAGCTTTCACTGAAGCAGACGGAGCCAAAGTCATGCAGGAGACTTCTACTCCTGTTTATACCAGCAACGGGAGAACCATAGCAGCAGGAAAACAAACTCTGTGAGAGAGGACAGGCAAATGAGACAGACCCAGGGAGTGGGGTGAGCAGGAGCTGGACGGGGATGCCAGAGGGGAGAGAGGGTCACCTGCCCTGGAGCACTGGGGAAGTGCAAGAGGGGTGAATCGTCCCTGCCAGCCTGATAAGGAAAATAATAATCAGGAAGAATCTTTATTAGAGCTGACTCAAACATTTTTGCCATATCTTAAATCAGAATGTTTGCTTTTACTGCTGTGGATTTTCTTTTTTTTTCTGGCTGCTGCGTCTCTGCTGAAATTTTTGTGGCACCGACGGCTCCCTGGTGATTTGTGTGTACGTACTTTCAGGAATAACATGCTCCTCCAGGACAGCTTTTAAAATTTTTTTTTTAAAGTGACACCTGTTTGATGTCAGTATTAATTGGAGAGAGCCATAAAGAAGTGGGCTGACAGGTGAAAACCCTTCTCTTGATCTCCCTGTGCTTATCTTTAATGCTTTTAAGCTTAGAGTATCAAAATAATTCATTAAGGTGGCATTTCTGTGGTCAAATGGAGAGTGCTCCTCTGGCTTGCGGCTCTGCTCAGCTGACATGTCAGCAAGCGTTTCTGTGCAGCGCGTACGCGGCACGCTGCAGTCCTGGCGACCGAGGGTAGGAGCTTATTTTGGAAACTGCTAATGGCTTTGTTTGCACATTTATTCCCTTCGCTGAGAGAGGCTGCAAACTGTTACTGTGACCTTTCGTGTTACTACGATAAGAAGCTGCTTCGGAGGAAAGCAGGTCTGGTGCTTTGGACACCCGGGAGCCTTTGCAAAGGCCTTCAACCCATGTACGTGGAAGGAGGTACGATGGAATCCATAGGCTGGATGATATTTGCTAGGGTAAATATTTAGAATTCAGGTGTAGGAATTCAGAAATAAAAACATGTATATAGTTATTCAAGGAACTGGATTGCTGATTTTGAGGGTCCTGTGATGGAGGCATCTCCAACCATGCCAGGACTGCTTCAAGCTGATTTCCTATAGAGCGGGGAGATGCATGCGGAGGGGAACACGCCTTCCTCCCATCTTCACTGGAACCTTGCAAAGCCGTCAGATGCCAACAGAAAAGGCGCTTTTGGTTTCTAAAAGGAGAAATAGCGAACCACCCTGAAGATGGAGCAGCAGCAGACCTCACAGAGTGTTCTTCTGTCTTCAGACCATCTCTTAAACATAGCTGCAAGCAATTAAAGTTTAAATGTTAATTTTTATATAAGAAACAAACTATAAATTGTGCTTGTTCTTTATTTTCGCACTAGAGCTGCAAACAAAGAATGTCATATTGCCTTCATAAATTAACCCCAAACAATTAGCTCTAATTTACTTTCAAGTTTTGGTAACATTGATTTCCATATATGTCCCCAGCTTCTATTAGTAAGAAAAGTCTAATTATATGAATCACAATTTATGACAGGGAAAACTGAACTATGAAGACATTCTTATTGAAAGTCTTATGTGTTTTTTTTTTCCCCTTTGGTTAAATAAGTAGCTTGAAACCGGTCATTTCAAAAAGAAAGAAGAGTGCTTGTTGCTTTTGCAGTGTCTTCTTCAGATTGTGCATATAATAATATATAAGGCAAGACATATTTCCATAGCTGCCATTCTAGAGTGAACAAAGCTTGTTATTAGATGTCTAGCCTAGTTTGTTTGATTTGAACTGCAGTCAGAGGGATGAGTGCATGCTTGACATTTCTTCCACAGTAAAATGTCTAAAGCGATGCCAGCCCGGGCTCCATTATGGGGAACTAGTAAAATCCATTCAGTATGTTCATGAACAACAATTCTAAGTTTTAATAAACTTACAAAGTATATAACCACTTTTGGCCACATATGCTCATTTTTTCTACTTTTTGATGTTTTTAAAAAAATAGTGTAGGTTTTCTTAGATATGGAAAAAAATACTAGCAAAATCCATATTTGTTTTATGCAGCTAAGCCTGTTTATATTGCCCATACTAAGGATTATGTGCCCTCAAACGGGAGAGGAATCTTGTCTACAGCTGTTGTGGAGAGCCGTTATTGTAAAAGACATTGGAGAAAAAGTGAAGAACTTTCTTAATGAATATATAAGTAATGAGAATAGAAGAGAGATCAGGAACAGTGACCTTAGCTCAGTTCCTTGAACCCTGGATGTACTTTAAGTACATCCCTGAGCTGATCCCTGTTGAACAAATAATGTGAGCATATCTTTAACTTTTATTAGCTTCAGTGGGGCTTACACATGTGTTCTGTAGCAACGTATAATAAAGGCTCTGCTAAACTGGGGCTCCAATTTGCTTTTTAAATCATGGATAATGGTATTTGCCCAGCTTGTCCTGATAGTTACAGATAAAACCACTCTCTATGTTCTAAGTAGTATTGTCCATGCTTTAAAATGTTAAAGAAATAGACAAAGCGTATCTCTCCCTCTCGGATTCCCTGAAGATGCCTGTCTCATTTGACTGATGGTTTGCCATCCTTGCTGGTGCTTCTCAGTGCATCAACTTGAAGAGTGGTGCTACTTAAAAGATCTCTGACTTGCCTTCTCTTTTAAGTCCTAAGATCTTCACACCAAGGATGCTTTATTTCCAGCTCTCAGTCCAAGCTCCCATAGGAAGTGGCATTTCACTGAAGTCCCTGAGAAGCCACCAGCTGGCTAATGGGGTCTACCTAAAATGTGGGCAGATCAATGTCATTTATCCTAAAAATATAAACTCTGTCTCTTGTTCATGTCCCAGGAAATCAATCCTACAGCTGGGAAAAAGAGCAGATCCCAAAAAACAGGGCAGCTATTTCAAGCTTCTTGATGCTACTGTAACTCATCTGGGAGCGCTTGGCACTGTTGGAGTAGAGGAACTAAGGGAGCTCCCACCTGGGGCATTTGCTCTGCAGGCATGCTCTTTGTTTCTTTATTCCCCACCCACCAAAATGCAGAGGAGAGAAAAGGGGGATAAAGAGGGACTAAGTTTAATACACCCTCCAAATTCTCTGTGAGGCGATTAGCAGAACCTAATCTTTCTGACAATAACTTAATATGGCTTTTGAGTCATGGCTAGGACAGAAGATGCTACGGATTAATATCATAATCAGGTATTCATCACTTTAGGTATTGCTGTACAAGCTCCAGGCATTGCTCATGTGTCTTTTTACTTAATGGAATTATTTACGTATCTTTTGGTATGCACTAACTTTTTTTTTTGCCACAACAGTTAGTTAACCAGCCCAAAGACCGATATAAAAGGCAGACAGCTAAGACCAGAAATCAGTGTGCAGAAGTGGCCTCTACCACACACCTTGACTGCTGGCTCTGCTGGAGCCCTATCAAGGCTTCCTCCAATGAGCTGCATCGGACAGGCTGGAGGGATGCTCTAACTCAGACCCCGTGGCTACAAGCTCAGCCAAGGCTGGTGTGGCAGGAGGCATCCTGGCTCTGCCTCTTCCCAGCAGAAGCAGGAAGCGGTTTCAGAGTTCCTCCTTTGGGTTCATGCCACCCAAACGTGGATTTTTTTTTTTGTAAATAAAGGATGTGTGCAGTTTACTTTACCTTGGTAAATACACCATGAGCGTTTGCATAAGCTTGATGCTAACGCAGAGTTCATGACTTTGAGAGGCAGGTCTGGCAGCCGGGGAGCTACCAGCAACCGCAACCTGGTTTTAGGGTTTCAGCCTTTGCAAGCAAAGGCTGCAGTACTAATGCCGTCGAGGCTGATGGAGCAGCACAACCACCACAGCAGTTGTTAATGAGATCAGTGCAGAGAAGATAATAATGGACCAAAAGCAAGAAGCCCACATATATGTGAGATCCATTTCTAAATGAAGAATAAAGAAACATTTCTGTGCCGACTGCAATAGCGCATGAACAAGCCTGGCACAGCAGAAACATGTCCTCCCAGCATTTACCATGGGAGAGTGTCCTGGTTAGGGATCTTCCTCTCCAGCACAGGGCCTTGCTGCTTTGGGGTTTTCTGATCACTTCCCTCCTCTGATCTTAAGTGAGCCATTTTGGCCTGGCTCTATAATGCAAATGTCTCAGCAAGAGCACTGGTTCGATGCAGGGTCTTCCACTTATGGGCAGCCTCTTGGCAGGAGGCAGAGCCCTTCCAGGCTGCTGAAGGCTAAGTCCCAATATGCAAATAATAAGGATAATCAATAAAAACTCCAGATGAGGAGGAGTATACTGGTGGCAAAATGGCACTGCTGGATGATGTGATATATCTGTAGCACTGTAGTGTATGCACAATAATAACAAATCCATAGCTTTTCCCCAAATTATGGAAGAAGTTGGGTAGCTGGGAACATCTATGAAGCGACTTTTGCATTCAAGTCTGGATTGTAAATCAAAATGTAACTGGGCTGGTTTTGCTTAAAGAATGAGAACAAGATGTCACAGATCACTGTAGCACATGCAGCAAACTGGAGCTCTTGGTCTCTATCAGTTGTTTTTCTGGTGGCTGGCAGATATCACTTGAATTTTCCTGGCTAACTAGATTGAGTCCCAAATATATGTTATGGAGAAGAGACTGAGCTCTTCATGCATAAAGATGGTTTTTTCGACACTGTAAATTTGTGTTTCCTTCATGAAATCCCCACTTTGGGATGTCTGTGATGTCTTCAAACTGTCTCAAAGTCTTTATATAAAGGTTCAGGGTTAGTACCTGCTAGTAGTAGTTTTCCTTGACAGTTCACATCAGACTGTGTAACTAACATTTTACTATTTATTCTTTGCTGTCTGAGGCAAACTTTACTAACTTTTTTTCTGAAGATTAATCAGGTCATCCAAAACAGACATTAATATGAGGATGAAGTCTTGTGTAAACAGAATTATGCTTAATGGTCCCACTTCCAAGTGGTTCTCAGCACTGTTGCATTTCTTAAATCCTCACTGTGGACTTCCTAATAGTTATGATGGTGTGATGTTTTTAGTGTCTGTGTAAGAGCAGGGAGCTACTGCCCTGCCATTTCTATTGTCAGCTGTTAGCCTGTGTTCACCACTACTTCAAGGCAATGAATTTTTGCATAAGGCTTCTGTTTTTCTGGAGATAAACTAATACAGTTTGCATGCATTTCCATTCCTTTTATGGATTTTTGGTGCATTTTGTTTAAGATAATCTGTCAAATAAGTGTGTGACTGGCAGTGACAAACTGGCCCTTGTGCCACCATTGGTTCCTATTGGGAGGTTTTCAGTAGTGGTCTGGTAGCGTTAAAGATGGAGACGAAGGAAGACAATATGGCTCCAATGAAGCTAATTGGAAAAACTCCCACAAACTTCAGCAGAATCAGGATGTAATCCCTGCTATTTTACAGTAAAGCAAAGCTACATGGGAGAGAAGCCTTTAAAAAAAAATATTAGAGAACAGTTGTGATCTTGCATGTCAAATGTATTTAATTATAAGGATTTTTCCAGTATCTCTAGAGAATGTAGGGACATTCAGTGGGACCTTCTTTTCTATTTGGAAAATACTTTGCCCATTGTGGGCACTAGGAGAGGAAAAAATTGAAATAAGCTGTCTCCAATTGCAGTTGGAAATGTAATACAATGGGAGAGGGCTGAGACCCACAGGGAAGCCAGTGGCAGCACTCCCATTGACCTTAATGGGAGCTGGACCACGTCCCACACGGCCTCGGAGACATTTGTGGGAAAAAAACCCTTCTACTGTAAAACTGAAAGATGAGAATGAAGAAATGCATGAATTTCAAAACTTTGTGGCTCAAGTGGGGTCAGTGCCAAAATCCACTGAAGCAAACACAAAGTCAACGGTCAGGCTGACTTTGTTTGACTAGGTTACGTCTGTCTTTTTGTTTTGCGGAAAATTTTGTCAGTTTGTTAGCTACTACTCTTAGAAAATACCTGTTCATCATGCAGATAATATGCTTTAGCAACACTTCTCCTTTGTATAACTGATGTACTGGATTTTATCCAAAAATCATAGGAGGGAGGTTATGGGTGTGTTTGCAATCCTCACTAATGAAGTCTACCAGGAGCTTGTGACCTCCGCTCTCGGACACTTCCCCACCCGGAGGTCCTTGGGGTTGTCTCCCATGGGATCAGCCACATGATGTGATAAGACCAGTGGGCAAGGGCTGGGTCACCTTGCAGCCTAGGGGGCAGGCTGGTAGAAAGGGGTCCTACAATGATGATGGAATCTCTGCTACTGCAAGGTGAGGTACACCATGGTGGTGTACAAATGCTGCCATCTCACTGGTTTTAAGGACAGCAGCAAAATGAGGAGGAATTTTCATTAGAGGCTGAATATTTTCTGTGTTTGAAATGTAGCTGAGGAAAAGCTTAATGCTGAAAAGGCATTTGCCTCACGTAGACGAAAAGGAATGCCTAAAGGACTGCAGAAAGGGAGTGAAAATGTCTCCTACATCAACAATTTAGGGCCAGCAAAGGCTTGAAAGACCTCAAGCTGCTATTGTCTGCTTGCCATTTTGTCAAATTATGGAAAAATATCTCCATTACGGTTCGGTTCCTGGCAATCAGGTGTCCAGTGTACAAGTGTGGGCAGCGGAGAACTAAAGATGGTATGAACACAGAGCCTCATCCTGGGTACCAGGACGAGCTTTGCTCCATGTCTCTCCAAGTGCGTCAATTCTCCAAACTACATGAAAAAGTTTCCAGTTTCCAGAACTTTCAACAAAGCAGGACTCACTAACACCAGCTTTGGAGGAAATTGGGAGGGTACTTGCCCCCAGACAGCACTCGGATAGGCAAAGACCAATTAAGTCACGGCAACACGCAGAAAGAGCACAGCCCCCAAGAAAAGGGTTGCTTGCGCTTTCAGAAGAACTTGCTAGAAGCCACAACGCGTCTTGGAAGGAACGGGGATCATATTTCAGCCCTGGATTTTAGGCACACGTTGTGACAGCCCGCGGCAGACATGCCAGGAACTTCATTCCGTAAATCACATTTCTTGCAAAGGAGGCCTCTGTGCTCAGTAGTAGTAGCATTTGTTTCTTCTTTTTCTTGGCTGCTTTGCTTGGAAGTAGTGTAAAGACTTAACCCTGGTGAGAAGGACCTGCAGAGAAATAATGGAGTATGTGAGAGCTCCGGCTTTTGCCTTGTTAAATGAAACTCAGTCTATATAAACACCCTTGAAAAAACCCACTGGTAATGCTGCAAACACAGGATTCAGCAGCGGGCTGTTTTCATTTAGCTTGCTGGCAGCATTTTTAACAAGAATATGTTTTTTGCGACTTTCAAACCAGACACATCATCTTGGATGAACTATAATGGTAATAAAAGCATTGCAAATATCTCTATTTCTAACCCAGGTTTTGCTCGAAACATCTTACTACTCAGAGGAGAACTAGAGCCTTCATGTACGGAGCGCAACAACTTGCTTAGAAGCAACTGTGTACTAAAGCATATTCCTGTCTTTACTCACACCCCAGCTTTACTCTTAGCGTTCCTCCTTTGGTTTGCTCGGTATCACACCATCTTGTTATGGGTGGCTTTTACTTTCATCTAGACATGCTGCAGAAACTTCAGAAGACAGTGACCTTACGTACCTTGCCTTTTCCCTCTGAAGTATGTGATGTGTTTAGTGTGATAGTGTTTCACGTACACAAAGGCTAGCACCTCCGCAAATGAGTTGTTTGTAGAGAAAAGTGTGTTCAGTCAGGTGGTGGGGGTGAGGAAGATCTCTGCTGTTGGGAAAGAAGGTGCTGCAGTCTGCAGCGAGGTCCACTTTGAACACTTCTGAATAAATATTTTGCAAAGAAACATACATATGGAGCTATGATGTCCAGCTTGACCACAGTGGCGACCCTAAAGAAAATGGTAGTGGAGATAGTAATCATAAAAAGAGTTTAATTAGCAAAAGCACCCACTGATTTGCAGAACAGATGTGAGCAGCTGCAATTCAAAGTTCCTGCCTCTAACGGAGATACTGAACCCCATCATCAGCTCTCACAGGCAACCACCTCATGTAATCCTCTGCATATCTATCTAGCTCCAGACTAAGGTTAGGTAGGAATTCACTCTCACATGGAAAGGTACTTCAGAATCTCTCTCAATAGCTAGAAACTTCCTAGCTTCCAGCTAACTTCCATGGCTTCTACATTTTCTTGTCATTGCCGGCTGATAAGCTTGACATAAATTGTCATTGTTAATCTTGAGCAGCACAACTCTATTCATTGTACTAATAAATTCAGTTTACTTTTTTATTCTGGTCTGTTCTGACCCCATTCTCCCAGAACGGATATTCCCATCTTCCTCTCTTTGACAGTCTTTCCCAGTCATATACTATCAGCAAAATTCACCAACATGCTCTTATTTCCTGTGCCAAGAATATTAATGAAAATATCTAATATATTCAGCCCCAAGACCAAGCTTCTGGGAGTTCTTGTCTTTGACTCCTTCCATGCTGACGGTCCCCTTTCAGTTTCAGATGATACCTCCAGCTTCCCTAAGAATTTCCCTCTGCCTCTCTGGTGAAAGCGTTGCCAGAAATGCTGGGTTCTACCAGTTCTTCTGCCCAAATGCTGGGGAAAGCCCCCCATGATATGAGATGAGACTGATGGCTTTTCTCCAGGGTAAGAGAGGCTCTGCTCCGGCATGCTCCTCCATCCCCAGTGCCTCATACCCTGATAGTTATGGAGCAGTTGCTGAAAGGTGGTAATGGTGGGTCACCAGACTTAAAATGGCCAAGGGTTTGATTTGTGCCTCAATTATTTTGCTATACAAAATACTGTAAGAATGTAAAGAAGCCCTAAAAATGTCATAATTACCATAGTGAGCACTCTTTTAGTACAGAAAAGAGAAAAATAACCAATTGTTGACTTCAGAGGCTATGCCTAAAAAAAAAATTGAAGGCAGTCTGGAAACAGGTGAAGGAGGGAGTGAACAGGGAGATGACTTACATAAGCTAAGCTCCACAATGCTACTGCATTTTATAGTCTCCTGAGGTGGCTGAAATATGCTGTAAGCCTCTTCCACCTTTTGACATGCAAGAAACAGCCTCTCGCTCTGTAGCACAAGGCCAAGAAGTACATCTTTTTGAAATAAAGACGATCAGAAAATGCAGAACTCTTGAAACTGTAGCTGTCTCAGAACCAAAACACATTTGTTTGTTATCAGCCTTAATAATGAAGAGTTGAGTGTGAAAATAAATTGCCTCTTTCACAAACACGTTGGTTTTATAAGAATCATAGGTAATGGGATGGTTATCACCAAGAGCCCTCCAGTACCTCATTGCCTTGATTAAAACACAGGCTTGCTAATGGTATGTCATCAAACAGCTGCTTGTTATCAATGCAGCTTTTTTCCATGAAAACGTGGCATCTACACTGAGGAGCTTCCCCGGCTTTGGAGCAGAGCTTCCTTCTGAGGGTGCCAATCGTGCTACACTCTGCTCACCCCAGCAGCTGCAAACGCAGCCACCGTTGACCACAGCAGAAATCATCGCCTCCAAACTCATCACCTGTTCCCGTGCAGAGAGCCAGCAACCATGCTATGCCCAAAGTGTTTACTTTTTCACGTCTGTCCTCCTTCATCCAGCAAAGGGAGCAGCTCTCAAATCTCAGTGAATCACAGCGCCTTGCAGGGTATTTGAGCATCACAACCTGAAGAAGGAGTGAGGGTGCGGTACTATTGTTGTGCTGGTCATTATTTTACCCCGTGCGGTGTGCAGTGAGTTAACTTTGTGCCGTACTATCGCTTGGAGTTACAAGTCAGCCTCTTCGCATGAACGCTGCCCACGCAACGGGGAGAACTGTCAAGCTGCAACATGCTGGAGACACCGAGACACACCTGTTGGAACGGTGCTTCGCCTCCCCCTTCGCCTTTCCTTGCTGTAGCCTTCAGAAGTCAAATGGAAAATAACAATCAGGTACTGTATTGTTTATTTCAAATTTTCTGTGCCAAACACAATAAGCATTCCCTGCGCTGCAAAGTGTGGACAGTCACAGAAACAGCCTCCTTGCAGTACGCTTTCCTGCTGATTGGTGACTGCATGGCTATGGCTTTTTGCACTTTGGGCTTGAGCTGTGGTGCTCCGGTTTTGTGTTAATATTGCAGTTTAATGATGCTTGATTCAGCATGGTTACTGTAACATGGGAGATGGGATTGGGGGGGCACTCTGAGAGGTGCCCGTGCCCTTTTGCGTGAGCTGTGATGGTCTGAGCATGTCACTGGGAGCCAGGAACTGCTGACACACAACTTCACCCCAAGAGTAGTTGCTGGTGCTGTTGGCACTACTGTGTGTCTGCTTCCATAACCCTTTGCTGCGAATCACCTCTCTCCTCTAGCCCATTGGGGTATTTAATTAAAAAAAAAATTGTTACAGTAGTGCTATAGGTGTGTAACCACAGGCTTTTCAGAGGGAGATGGTCAGCATCAGAGTGTATGAGGATAACTGCTAAGAACAAGGACTGTACAAGGAGCACTTGGCGGTAGGAACAAGCCCCCCATGAGCACTGCTGAGTGGCGTGTGTGGTGGGGGTGGCCAAGGTTGCATCTGGCCCTGGGAAGGTGCTCTTGGCTGGAGTGTGGGGACCGGGGAGGGAAAGGGGGTAGCAGGAGTGACGTGTGGCTCCGAGGGCTCTTTCCCACCTGGAGCCACCAGCAAAGCTGGGATGTGATGTCCCTGCTAGGAGCATGCTCCCGCCATGCTGACCATGCTATATTTTCTTTCAAATGTTAAATTGGTCTAACTAAAAGATTGGACAACCAACCTTAGTTTAGGTTACTCAGGAAATTCCTGCAGAGTAAATTTACACTGAGTTTACCGGCTATTCAGCGCAAACTCTCTCCGACAGTATGTCAGTTCACCCCACGCTTCTCTGTGTGGACAAACCATTAGTGCAAAGGTACTGGTGTGGGGAAAGGGCTCTTTAATGAAGCAAAGTTATAATGAGGTTCTGCGGCTGAAAGTTGAAGCTGAAGAATTCAGACCAGTAATAAGGTGTGCATTCTTGGCCACTGGAGAATTTAATATCTGAAACAATTTGCCTAGGGACATGATGAATTCTCTCTTTGAAAACTTAAATTAAGATGAGGTTATTTTTTTCTAAACAATCTGGTTCAACCAGAAGTTATGGTCTTGATGCTGGAGGTACTGGGAGCAAGTAGATGACCCAGGCAATGCGGGAGTTCAGACCAGACCCTGCAAGTCTCCACTTGGGTGAAATAAAATGTTTTGAATGGTACATTAAAGCATTGCTTACCCTCATGTTTTGAATCTTAACTCAACCTCCCCTGCATGAAGAAATGGGGGGAAAAAGTGAGAACAAATGACATTTTCTGAATTGTTTCTTCTGTGATGTGTTTTTACTTTTTAATCTATTCCTCTAATAATTTCTCACTGACATTAGATGTGCTTGACCTCAAAGGAATAGGATCACCTTTGTAGAGCTTCCTGATCTCTTTTCTTGTCCTGGGGAATGGGTTACTGCCTGCCTGCTAGAATACCAGCACTAAGGGATAATTCACCAGGAAATACCCCAGGCCAAGTAATGAACTGCACAGCAGCCCTCTTTCTACTCATTTTCCTGCAAAAACAATCCATGTGCTTAGATATTTAAGGAATGCAAAATAAAGTGGTGGTGGTGACTTTGAGCTATTAAGTATATTTTTCTACTCTACCCTTAATACACTGCTGCATAGAGGAGCATTTTACAAAAGCCCCTATATTTGGCAGGGTGCAGACCTCCCTGGCCGGAGCAGGACTGCTCCTTGTCCTCCTAGTCTCTTGTAGAGGAGCTGTAGCTGCAATGCAGTGACATCCAAATCACTGCTACCTGCCCAAGTGGCCCCTGAATCCATGATCCTCTGCAGATGGGCTGGGACGAGTATGGGCATGGAAATGTTTACTACGCCACTGGAAATACCTTGGCTGGCAGGAGCTAACAAGGCTGTTACCACAGCTGTGCTGAACAGTTAATGACAGGTTTTTGATGAGAAGGAGGAAAAAGGCAAGTAAGAAGAGGACCTTTGTTTGATACAATCCCATAGAAGCATCCCCCGCAACCCAAGAGTACCCTACATACTCTTTCAGCATTGTATAGATCTACTAAATTAATCTGGTCGTGATGATCTAGATGAACCCTTGTGCTTATTTCATCTGTTTCTATACAAGAACCCTGAAGAAAAAGGAAAAGAAAGGCCTATATACAAGGTCTACTTGACTTTTCTCTGTCGCTAATGATAGTGGTGAATGAGTGTATACAGGGAGTGCCAAACTTAATTGTGTTGTATGTGAATAATGAGTCTTCTCTTAATACTCTGGAATTAGTAGGTAAACAAGAAAGTGCTTTTTGGGGAAATCAATGCAGTGATTCCAGTATTTCCCATGATTTTATATTTAAATTTATTCGGTCACCTGGTTTGATTAGCCCTCAGACCATGTCCCTACAACTACATCAGTCAGGCTCCCTCTCTTGTGCCTTAGGAAATCATTCTAATAAATACTGCTAGTTATTTTAGCTTGTTATTTTACTGTGAACAGAGCAGGGCTAGGGGAGCACTGAATTACCAATTTACTTCATGTGAAGGACTTGTGTAAAGCAGGTAATGCTCAAGGGATAGAATACTGGAAAACGATTCTTTGATTTGTTATCATGCTAAAGCCAGGATCCATCCTTTTGCCAATTGTAAATTTGTCTTCATTGTGTATAACATAGCTTCACAAATTTGCATTGCTTTTTCAAGCTTATTGCCTGGTAGCTATTGAAACTAACAGAAAAAATTCATGCTTGCTTTTCAAAA
The DNA here is from genome assembly GCF_013368605.1 of Nyctibius grandis. Lineage (NCBI taxonomy): Eukaryota > Metazoa > Chordata > Aves > Nyctibiiformes > Nyctibiidae > Nyctibius > Nyctibius grandis. The sequence goes on along the minus strand of NC_090661.1, from coordinate 99,778,059 downwards.
GTGGCACACTTTGGGGGGAAAAAAAGATATATTTACCGACAAGAATTTTCATTTTTGAAGGAAAAAGAAAACTTTGCTGAAGAGTGCTTTTGGGGAAAACTGTTTATCTCCCTGTGTTTCCTTACAGAAGTTCTGTGCAATGAGGCACGGACCTGAAAAGCTCTGCTGAGTTGTGAGCTGGCAGCTGGGAAAGTTCTTGTGTTCTTCTGCCTTCATGGCTTTCATCAGCAGAGATGTGCAGGGTGGCATTTGAAGGTTGTAGCTCACCAGGAGACTAGGTACTAAGTTGGGACGAATACTCTCTAGACAGGCAAGGCGGTGAGATTTATATGAGGAATTTCAAAGCATGCAATTGAGAACTACGTGTAGGTAATTTTTGCTGGGCAGATGTTTCTTTATTGGCCTGAAACACACACAGCATTTTAAAATGCTTCATGCTGCTTGGCCAGTAAATTATTTAATGGAACAAACAGTTAATCTTCAGTGTCCTAGCCTTGACTCTGGCTCTGCTCTTCAAGTTCATACTTACTTTGGAGCAAATGTTTCTGCTGACAAATTCACAGTGATTTTTCATGTTGTTGGCGTGGTCTGGCACATTTCTTCAAGGAAAATAAATCTTGATATCAAAAGGGGAATATTCACCTAAGGAGAAACTGAATAAAGGCTGGCTAGCTGGGTGCACCTTCCATCAGAAGAAGAAACTCATCCTTATGTTTAAATCTTGAAAGATTTTATTGACTTCAAACAGAAAGAAAAAAACTTCTTCTTAACAAGAAAGAGAGCATACCGTAAGCTCCTGACAAATATGTAAAAGCCTGTATATTTGTCCTCCTTCATAGAGCAGAGCTGGAGCTGAACTGCCCCATCTCAAATGAGTTTATAGTGTCCCCAGGACAGATAGCAACAGAGCTGGCACTAGACCCCAAGTCATGTCCAGGCATTTTTGCCTGGTTGTAAAAAGCATTCCAGATTGACTGAAGCTTTTTTCCTGTATGCATTAACATTAAACGAAAGTGTCATTAGCATACAAATATTTCTTCCTTCTGCTGCTCTTCCAATGAAAGGATTTCCCATTTCAAGTTTTGGTCCAGCAGGTAGTAAAATATCCATGTTTTAACTAGCGGGGAGCGCTGACATGGGAAGGATGGACATCAACTGGGGCATCAGGTGAGACCCTCTCAGGACATGGGTTCCCCCATGACTAGGGAAGAGCTCGTCACATAAAACCTGCCTGCGTATTGGTGTCGTCGCTGTGAAGTGTGATATTTTAGGAGTAAAACGAGTCATGGCCCTGAGGTGCTCCCTAGCAGTAGGGTCCACTCAATAATAAAGTGATAGGAGCAGACCCAACCAGCTGTGTATAACCGAGCCTTACCCCGGTACGATGATACACTGAATGCAAAACTCATCTCGGGGAGGTTAGTTGTATGAAAGCAATACCCGGCCCTCGTGCGGAAATAATGTCCATTGCTTATCTGCAAGCCCCTCTGCAGTGTGGGTGAATTCAAGTAAAATATTACACTTTAAAAGACAATTACGTGTCCTTCACTTCCTTGAGCCTCTCGAAAGCCAAATAGTGCTATCTAATGTAAACCACCCCAGCTCTTCTCCATCCCCTCAGACACATGCTGTGCATTACATTTCTGCAGAAATTCATTGCAGTCTGGTTCAGCAATCCCTTTGAAGTCCTTGGGAGCTTATCTGTGCTCCAGCAAGCAAGGGTGTGTCTCCTGGCCAGCTTGCAGGCGACCGTAAAGCAGAAATTTATCCCAGAGGCCACAGGTGCCTCTCTGGGATTTTTTTTTTTCTGAATATCAAGAAACCTCCAGAATTCACCCCAGAATAAAGGGCTGCATCCTGGGGCTGTCACTTGGTCTGAGGTGCTGCTGAGTGTGAGTGGGAATGTGGTGTGGGACACATCACAGTGTCTTCTGGGTGTTGTCCACGACAGCTTAAAAAATTAAAAAGCTTCAAGAAAGCACTGAAAATGGTCGTAGCTGCCTTTCACAGATTTTGGTACAGCTGAGCAGGTAGGAGCAAAGGGGAGGTGTCAGGGGGCGTCTGGCTGGCTCCCCACTGATCCCCGGCAAATCCTGGTGTTTCAGAGCACAATCACCCTCCAGCTGCACCCACCAGCATCAGCCTTTCCCTGCCCAGCTCCACTCCCCCTGCCCCTACCCCCAGGGTCTCACATCCATCACCATTCCCACCCCCTTTCCTGGTAACAACAAAAGCTGGAAAATAGTTTTACTGCCACAGGACAGAATTAAAAAAAAAAAAAGCTTGACATTAATCCTGAGATGAAAATGGCTGAGCAAGTATTTATGTTGATTTAAGGCTGTTCTTGTTACATTCTTGAAACTACTGAGGTTATCTTGTAATCCATCTGAATTGCAGCTTGCGGCATTTTGAGCTAATTTTCAATTGTGCTGCATTTAACTATTCTTTACCTCCTTCTGCCTCCCAGTATATGTGGAAAAACGTACATCAAGTTTTGGAACCACCAACCTATGGCCTCTGTGGTGTCTCTGCATCAGAAAATGGAGACAGAGCATTCCTTGAGAAGGGAAATTTGGGGGGCTGATGAGACTTTTGCCTCTGCTGAAAGGTGACAGCTTTAGAGTGCTGGGTTTTGGCTAGAGGAGGGTTCAGCCGAGCAGCACTCTCTCTGTTTATTTTCTGAATGTTTTGAGTGAATGCACATCTCTATAGATGTTTAGAGAGCGGCAGCACTGGAGAGGAGGTTTATTTATTCGCAAGATATGTATCATGCAAACAGCTGCGCGCTGCTTCTCCTCACCGCCCTGCTAATGCAACGCAGCCCCCACCCCGGCGGCCCACCCGACCTGGCAGGGACAGGCCGCGCAGCCCCCCCGGGAGCGCAGGTCTGCACCCCCTGGGGGCTGCTGCCTCTTCTCCAGCAAGGGTAGTACTGTTGGGCTCCTGGAGCTGGAGCTCTGTGCAGCAGGCTGAAAAGTGGATGAAAAGCTGGACATGAGCCGGCAATGTGCACTCGCAGCCCAGAAAGCCAACCATATCCTGGGCTGCATCCAAAGCAGCGTGGCCAGCAGGTCATGGGATGGGGTTCTGCCCCTCTGCTCCGCTCTCATGAGACCCCCCCCGCAGTGCTGCATCCAGCTCTGGGGCCCCCAACATAAGAAGGACATGGACCTGTTGGAGCAAGTCCAGAGGAGGCCACGAAGATGATAAGAGGGCTGGAGCACCTCTGCTATGGAGACAGGCTGAGAGAGTTGGGGCTGTTCAGCCTGGAGAAGAGAAGGCTCTGGGGAGACCTTAGAGCAGCCTTCCAGTACCTAAAGGGGGCTTACAAGAAAGATGGGGACAGACTTTTTAGCAGGGCCTGTTGTGACAGGACAAGGGGGTAATGGTTTTAAATGAAAAGAAGGTAGATTCAGACTAGATATAAGGAAGACATTTTTTATGATGAGGATGGTGAAACACTGCCACAGGTTGCCCAGAGAGGTGGCAGATGCCCCCTCCCTGGAAACGTTCAAGGTCAGGTTGGACTGGGCTCTGAGCAACCTGATCTAGTTCAAGATGTCCCTGCTCATTTCAGGGGGGTTGGGCTAGATGGCCTTTAAAAGTCCCATCCAACCCAAACCATTCTATGATTCTAACACAGACACACAGATTTTGGAAGACTTTTTGTCCTCTGGTGAAGTTAATTTCCTTCTCCCGCCGTTCTCTCTATTAAGAGAAGAGCTCCAAATGGGTGACAGAGTTGTCAAGATTTTTGGATGCAAGGCACAAGGAGGAATTTTCTCCTGGGCCCGTTTGGTGATCTTCTCGGCATTCAGGGAAAGAAGCCTCAGTACTAAACCCTGGATGTGACATATCCAAGGACCAGACAGATTTTCCTGGAGAACAAAGCAACTGGATATCTCTAACCAGACGGAATCACAGCATGATTTTCCTATGGGATCTTTTGCAAGTCATTTCCTGAGGAAGGTGGGGTTAATCCCATTTTTAACATCCCTTTGGAAAATGCTCCTGGTCTGCCCCTTACACCCAAACCACCAGAACCCCAGGTGTCTGAGGCAGGCCAGGGTATGTGCAGAGAAACCTTGTATTTCCACATCATGTCCTGGCTTCATGACAGTGTTAGTGGGAGCACCATATGAGTGCCTTCCTTCCCTCCTTCAGCTTCTTTTCCCTTTCATCCCTTCTTCTCCCTCTCCCCAAACCAGGGGACCCCCGACTCCCGGGCCCAACTGCAGCACAGGAGGAGACCGATCACTTTTAGTTACTGCTGCCTGTTTGTTTGTGGAGACAGGGTTAAACAGTGTGTTATTTCTTATCTGTAAATGATGTTTTTCCTGTTGAGCACAATTACAAATGCAGCTCCTTTGCTTTTAGCTCAATTTTTCACTGCTTGCTTTCCCTCTCACTCCCTCTCGGTCGTACGCTGGAGATCACAGTAGTTTCTGTTTAAAATGTTTCAGCTTCTCTGTTTTCCAGAATTTAATTGGGAGCCTGTTGCTACATGCAGAGCAGGGTGGGACTGAGTGCTTTTTTTTTTTTTTCCCCTTCAGAAAGTAGATTGCTGAATGTAAGGCTTCAGGGAATACAATTTACAGGACAGAAATTGCCTTGTGTGTTTTTACCGTAGAGCTACCTGGCTGGCCAACACGGTATTTCACCCTTTGCATGCCATGAAAAGCTCTTACTAGTGTTAACGCTTTCTGTAACCGAGGGTTGAACATTTCTCCAGTTCCTGACTCCTTACTACACTTTTCTAGTCCTCTGTGGTGAAAATGAAGCTCGTTGCTTTCAGATTCATAGCTGAATTGCTCTTATTTGCATGTAATGAGGCTGAATATGCCGGTAAAAATTGGAGCCTTGTTTAAAAATCTTCTTTTGGGAGATTTATCATCTGTCACTGAGCATCATTATGGCCCTTTTCAAAGGACATACAGTATTTTGGGACCCATCCACCCTGGAGAGGTGGGGAGAGGAGATGGCTTGTAAGAGGCCATCTCTTTCGAAGCCACCCCCCATTGGGGATGCCCATGGGACAGGGTCCTGCGGGTCCCCAGCCAGGATCCAGGGCTGCCCGTCTGTGCCCAGGGCGAGGAGCACTGTGCGGGACAGGGGCCAGCATGGCAGGCCACCCCCATCCTCCCGCACACGCCGCTTCCTCGCAGGAAGCATCGTGGGGGATCTGCTGGGACGTTTGGCTTTTTTTTTTGCCTGTGTTTATGCTCTTAGGACCTGATCTTCCCAAACAGCTGAGGGCCGGGGCCAGGAAGCACAGCTTCTTGTTGTGCAGAGCCAGCTGGAAGGCAGAGCCGAGCAAGGTCCCCGAGCGCTCGGTGCACACTCAACACTTCCCAGCCGAGGGGAACGTGTGCACTGCAAGGTGGGATAAGCCATGTGCCGGCTCCACCAGCATCTGGTCAAATCGATGCCGGCTGGGATGTGTGATGTGGGACACAGCTGTCACCTTTCCAGGGCAGGGCTCGAGCGCCGTGTGGTTTTTCTCAGTCTCCGAGCTTTTGTGCTGCTTGCTCTCAGTCTTTGCTCTCACGATTATTTCAGACTGAACGAGCAAGTGCTCTAAGACACTATAAACCTTGCTTATAACATTCCTCTTGCCCAAAACACTCCTGTCACCTTCTCCTCAAATGCAAGATGGTCAGATAATCAAGTCCTGTTGGCCCTACAAGGCTCTCCTCGGCTAATTAAAGCAGCACTACCTCTATCTAACACTAATGACAGCAAAAGCGTTTCTGCACATCCGCACAGACCTGCTGTATTCCTCCCACTAGAGGACGGTAGCTGGTGTGCGCAGCCATCGGTAGCATTTTACAACAGAAGCAAGAATAAAACAGCCCTACCCTTCCTGGAGAAACATGTTCCTTTCCAGTGGTTTTCACATAATGAATCCCAGTGAATATTTAACTAAGTCTCCCCTATAATCAAGTCTCTGGCCTCCTTACTTGTATCCACAATATAAAACATTCCTGATCCATGGTGTTCAGCAGCCCTAGGAGTCTCTGGCAGTATCTGTTCTCTGCCCAGTTGACATCAGAAGAGATGCATGATTGTTATTGTTTTTTTTCTCATCCAGCCACCACCGATACAACCTTTGTTATCCTTTAAGAGGTGGAAAGGATCTTTAGGACCTCAACTTGGCCATCTAAATCAAAAGCAGCCCTGAAATGTTGCTGTAACATTTGTATATTGTATATGTATATGCTGTATACATATATGAATATTCATTGCTATGTGTATGAATATTCAGTAATGCAAGTCTAGATTTCATGCAAACTGAGCTTCCCTGTAGCCCTCCCTTTAAAACACAAAAGAAAGAAAGAGAAAAGTGTGTTTCTGAGTCTGTGTGAGCAGGGAAAGGGGATGGTTTGGGTCTGTGTTGTGGAATCCTTCTATGATAAAACCTACCACTTATCAAGCATTGGAACAGTCTGTCCAGGGAGGTGGTTGAGTCACCATCCCTGGAGGTATTTAAAAGACATGTAGATGTGGTGCTTAGGGACATGGCACCTTGAATACTGTGTCCAGTTCTGGGCCCCGCACTTCAAGAAAGATGTTGAGGTGTTGGAGCGAGTCCAGAGGAGGGCAACCAAGCTGGTGAAGGGTCTGGAGGGTATGACCTATGAGGAACGGCTGAGGGAGCTGGGGTTGTTTAGCCTGGAGAAGAGGAGGCTCAGAGGTGACCTTATTGCAGTCTACAACTACCTGAAAGGAGGTTGTAGCGGAGCGGGAGTCGGCCTCTTCTCCCAGGCAACTAGCGATAGGACAAGAGGACATAGCCTCAAGCTTCTCCAGGGGAGGTTCAGGTTGGACATTAGGAAGCATTTCTTCTCAGAAAGGGTCATTAGGCATTGGAACGGGCTGCCCAGGGAGGTGGTGGAGTCACCATCTCTGGATGTGTTTAAGAAAAGCCTGGACGTGGCACTTAGTGCCATGGTCTAGTTGACATGGTGGTGTCAGGGCAATGGTTGGACTCGATGATCCCAGAGGTCTCTTCCAACCTGACTGATTCTGTGAATCTATGGTTTAGTGGTGGGCTTGGCAGTGTTAGGCTTATGGTTGGATTCTATGATCTTAAAGGTCTTTTCCAACCTAAATGATTCTGTGATTCTATGACTCTTGTTTAAGGAACCCCACATGCTTGTATCAAATAGCAAATCCCTATTCGTGTTCAGGCTTTACCTGCCTGACCATTACCTTTTTATCCCATTTTTGGACTGCAGCTTGTGAACGCAGTTACAGAGTTAACAAACACGGCCTGTTAAACCTTGATGCACCTCTGTTTATGTTAGAGGCTTTCTTGGGCAGGTCACTGGCTTCTCTCCAAGGCAATCCAGTTTCTCAAGTGAAATTGTGGGTACCTTAATCACCCAGCAACGTGGAGGAGGAGGTCACCTTACAGCGGGGACTTGAGGTGCTAAAAGACATGGCTTTCACTGAGAGAGACGTAGGAAGAAGCAAATTCCTTTGAAAACTGTGGTAGGAGATAGAGAAGTAAAATGATGTGCAAAGGACGGGGAGAGAAGAAAGATTATGAACTGCTTGGGGAATGCTGACTTGAAGTTGTTTGAGGGATGAGAAGAATGAGGCAGGGAAAAAGTCATAGGCGTTTAGTGCTTCATTACCCAGGTTGTGGAAAGTAAAAAATGACGTTTATTTCATTTTTTTGAACTGCTACAGAGTGACTGTGCCTGTTTCTGTCTGCAGCTGGGCCTCCGAAAGGGTGAACTGGAAACGCGGAGCTTGGCACTGCAGTGAAGGATGTGGGAAGCAGAAGGGGTCTGCAGGGATTCGGTGGTGTGGGACGGCTGGATCACAGGACCCTGCCCAGAAAGAACACAATGCCTACACTGTGGATCCCCGCCATATAGTTTTCTGCCTCTTTCCAGGGTTTAAACTGTAACACAAACCCTGGTATAAGCCCGACTTCCCACCTTCTGCTCTGAGGTTGTCCCTGAAAAGTCAGAGTACACTTGCTGAACCCTGTGGTGTCACCAGAGAAGAATCTCATCTGATGTAACGTTGCATGGGAAGCTGCCACAACCACCAGTTGGTCTAGTTAGACAACAGAGCTTCAGTAAAACAAATCAGCGTGTATTGATCAACAGGAGACAGAAATAAGAAGTGCATGGGCCAACAAGCCAAGTATATCCAAGATCTGTAACAGAAAGACAAACTGTCTTTGCAGCCTTTGTCTTCTCATTTTTATAAGTCTGGCTCTGTCTTGCTGTGCCCTGCTCAGCGCTGAAAATGGGTTTATTCACATGGTTTCTCTGAGGCCTGCTTTAGGGGAGCTCACTGTTAAAAGATATTCTCCAAAGGATGCTGCTTTCCACTCTTTTAGAAAAGACACTATTCCCCAGGAGCCAGAGGTGCACTACCAGGGCAGCGTGTGACAAATTCTTTATGAGAGAATACATAATAAATTGAGGATTTGCTTTTATTTTGATTATTTAGTATTCAATATTTGCATTATGGAAGTGCCTGGAGGTTCCAGCTGAGATCAGTGTCCTATTGTTCTAAGCCATGCATAAAAACATAGTCAGAGATGAGGAGCTTACCATCTAAATAGATGAACTGGATAAAGGGTGGGAGACAGGAAGCATCTATTATCCTCATTTCATAGCTGGAGAGCTTGGACACAGACAAATTAAGTGCCTTTCCCAGGACTGTGTAGGAAAGCCAATGTAGAAGGACAGAAAGCATCAACTGTCCAGTATCCCAGTGTAATACCCTGCTCATAACGCACCACATTTCCTGCTTAAATATATCTTGCAACAGTGTAATAATAACAACAAATATTTTTTGAATCTTTTCCTGAAGACGTACAAAATGAGAGGAGTACCAGAAAGGTTACATGGCTACAAGGCATAACAGTCTGGAGGGAGTGTTGATCCTCAAAACATCATTACAAGACATTGACATGACAGTAATGAAAATAATCTCTTTTTTCCAACTGCTTGCCCCCTCTGCCTGAAGAAGTATCTCTTAGAAGATTCTGCTGTGCATAATGCAGAGAGGGATCAAAAATTGATAGGCAAAAGTAATTAATTTGCCACATTCTGTAGCTTAACCAAAATTAGGGGTTTTTGTTGAAAAACACCCAGTAAAACTATCCCTTTATGGGCTGAGAACTGCAGCCCCGCCTTCCTGTACACATTTTACTGCAAAAGAAATTGGTTACCCATCTGCTTCACACTTTTATGGATAATTATTGGATCTACTGGCATTAAAATAAAGAAATTCTTATCTCAGTTTTTCAGTTTAGCATCATCTTGAAGTAATACATGGTGAGGACTAGTGATGGGAGTCTCTCAGTAGTGTTTTTTATGTTAGAAAGGTTTTACATTTATATGAATATGAAGTGACTCTCCCCTAAGACACTGACAAATACATGGAGCAATTTTGCCTATCTTTGAAAATAAAAAGATTTTCAGAAGTGGGTTCCTATGATTTGCTTCTCTGGCATCCTACAAAAAAGTTCAAAGCTGCCAGGAAAGGGAGCCATAAATATGTTGGAAACCAGGTAAACATTCTAGCTGCCAGAGTCTGGGTTTAGGCACTTTGCTTTAGGAGAACTTCAAAAAAAAAACTTGGACAAGTATTTAATGGTATCTAGCATGGTCAAGCAAAAATTTTGGACAGGACAGCTTGAATAACAGGGAAGAAATGTTGCTTTGCATTGTTTTCCATGGAGAAGCTAAACCCTCAGAGATGTGCCTGGCTGAATTGGGATCTAGAGGATCTCTCCCATAGTCCTCTAAAACTTTAATGTGTGGGTTTTCTATTTTTTTTAAATTTATTTAATTTTCTGTATCATGTTCTTATTTTCATCAGATAGAAATGTGACACGTTAGCAGGTCCAGCACCTGGAGAACAGATCAGAACTAGAGAATTTGCTTCCCCCAGGTACCCATGGCCTCCCTTGCCATCTGTCTGCAATGTGGCAGGAGCTGGGGCTTGTTCCTCACTGGGCTCCCATGGAGGAGCTGATTTCTGTGGAGCGCTGAACTACACAAGTATCTCCAGCACTTAAAAGAAATGTCAAAGATTCTGTAAGGATTAGAACTGAGGAGTGCTCAGAAGCTCTGTTATGTCTTTTTCTAAGGTGACTTTTCCCACATTACTCGGAGGCATTGCTTGCCTACCTCACCTCATCTCATCTCTCTGCAGACACAAGCTCTTTGTCTTCAGCTTAACCTTCTACCTTCATCCCTAAAAGCCCTTGAGCTGGGCTCTTGCGGATCCAACCCAGGAGCAGCCTGAAGTCAGGCACATCTTCACCATACCCTGCCAGGTAAAAAGAGATGCCAGGTGGAAAGGAATTCATCTCCCCACCTCTGCCTGCTCCGCGGCGGTGCTTTGGCTGAGCCCAGCTGTGCCTTCCCTGCAGCTGGAGCCCCTCGCTTGTACCGTGCCCCTGGTGAACATTAACTGTACCCCTGCCTGCGTGCGGAGGGGGGACCAGGGTCCAGCTGACAGCAGTGACAAAGAGCTGGCAGGGCTGAAAGATTCAATTTAACTTTCTTTCTCCTCCCCCGCTTCCATAGGCGAGGGAGGGGACAGCACTGTGCCTGCTTTTGAATCTGGCGGTGCAAAGGAGCATTGGTGTCCTCATTTTCCTTCCTCCCTATTGATGTATCATTGCCAGGATGAAAAAGGACGTCTCAAGAGCTTTTGAAAAAAATGGGTGACTACTCAAGACATTTTATAAAGGAGGAAGAATGGGAAAGAAAATAGGACTCGGTAGGGGGTAGAAGGAGCCTGAATGTGTGCCTTGTCTGTCTTTTCTTTCGCTTGAAACCTGGAGCTGTTGTTCCTATTTCAGTTCAAACTGTCACCTTTAGTTCGTGATGGCTTTACTGCCCTTGCTCCTGAACCTCAACAGATTGGGGCTTATTTACCTATTCACACTCCGCTGTGGAACCTCATTAATAGGCTTATTAGCCACACCATTCACGTGCAGGAGGGCTCACAGAAAAGATCCCAGCCACTTTGAGAGGAGGAGGAAAAAACTGTAAAGAGATTATGCTCTCATTCAGCAGCCTAACTGCTATGAAAGGCTCCCTGGGCCCACTGAGATCTCTTGAAGCCTAAATATGATGACAGAATTGATCCTTCTCCCCCCACCTCCCTGGCCTTTTAATTCCAAACATGCCTCTGCTTTTCTCAGATTGAGGAGTTGGGCTGTTGTGGGCCACTTTAGGAGAATGTGGCTCATTTAAGAGAAAAGGCTGCTATTGATAAGACTCCTATCTTTTCATCATGAAAAAGAATAAATTCTGACAAGTGCTTCCAGACATTGGAAATAGGTGTTCCGATTTGTCATTTTTAGTGGAATGCTTCCTTTTCTTTCAGAGTATGCAAAGATATCAATGAATGGGGAAAGGTATTGCAGCTTCCTGTGTCGGACAATAATTTATGTGAGAATGCGCTAACAATGTTTTCAATGGGCGATGGACATGCCCGGAGCTGGGAAAATTGGATCTTGACTGTGACATCTCCGCTTCTCAATTAGAACATTCAGATGTCTGTTGCTTTAGGAACAACAAAAAAAATTAAACCTGTGTTTCTAATCAATCACAAATTTGCCTGTTGTCCCTCATAAAGCCTGCATTACTGCTGGTGATGGTGGAAAAGTACTTTCTGGGAGGTAACTACATATTCTAGAGAAAACTCGTTTTCAAGTTTTTGGTGTCTGGAAGTACGTAAATAGAGAGTTACACTATGCTGTGTGGCCACAGTCCTTGAAAATCCCCTAGATCAATATTACACATAACATATAAAACGTACAGTAGGGCTATGCTTAAATAAAGTAAGATTAAATTGATCAACACTGATTTAATTTGAGGCAACCACCATTTATTGATTTTGTTGTCAAGCTGATTCTACAAAGCAAGCATTACATGGGCTCTGTATTAGCAACCTTTTAGTTAACAGTAACTAAAGCAAGTGTTTTATTAAGCAACTATCAGGTTAAGTTATACTGAATTTTGAATACCAATGTTATGCGGTTTTAAATCAGTGTGTCTGGGCAAATGATGTTTGCATAACTATTCGACAGCTTTCCCTGTTTGGGCGCCATACGCACCATTATTAAAGGTGCACCGTCAGACACATTCACAGGGCAGTCGGAATCAGGCTTTGCACTGAAAGGCTCCCAAGCTGAGGGTGATTTTTTGAGTGGGTGTTATCCAATCATGCTCTCCAGCTGGAACAGGCCACCGGCCAGCCATGGCTTCTGAGCCAAAAACACTTCTGGAGAGGTTTTTGGGGAAAGTTGTTGAGCTGGTACCATTTTCGTGTGAGGATTTAGATGCCGTCCTGCACCCTCGGCTGTGTGGAGGGAACCCCCCGGGCCCAGGGAGGCACCAAGCCGGGCCGGGCCCACACCAAACCGCCCTAATGGGACGCCCCGCGCTCCCCATCTTTCCCTTCCAATCCGTTGGAAAACTTTCAGTGGAGCAACCCCATGGGGGCTGCGCGGGATTCCTCCCCCGCCAGCCCTGTGACGGCTGTGGGACGCGTTTCCCCGCTCCCCTGGACACGCAGCGGCCGGAGCGGGGGGAACTCCTGCTCCCCTCTTGCCCCCTCTTTAACGTTGCTTCTTAGCGGCCACCTCCCCGCTTCCCTTCTGCTGAACCCCCCGCCACAGCGCGGCCCTTCCGCGGCAGCGGGGCCGGAGCCGCAGCGCGGCCAGGGGCTCCCCGGGCCGTGTTGAGCCGGGCGGCGGGGGAAGGGGCTCCGCGCCGCGGCCGCGATTGGCAGAGCCGAGCAGCGCCGTCCAGGAAACGGCTCGGGTTGCAGCGGGGGAGTGACCAGGGGCGGGGGAAGGGAGCCGGAGGAGTGCGCCCAGAGTGGGGAAAGGGGGGGAGGAAAAAAAAACCCCACTACCAAACCACCTACCCACCCACCCGAGGGGGGTTTGTCGGCTTGACAAAGCGGCGGCGGCTCGGGGAGGGCGGCTGGATGGAGCGGAGCGGGAGCCGCGGCGATGCCCGCGCGGGGGAGGAGGCTGCTGGCGCCGGGCACGGCGGGCTCGCCCCTCTGAGGCGGTAGCCGCCGCAGCCGAGCGAGGGGACGGGACGGGACGGGACGCCGGGCCGGCTCCTGCCTCGCCTCGCCTTCCTCCCGCTTCCCTCAGCCGCCTCCCGCGGGGGATGCGCCCCGCTGCGCCGCTGCGGGCTTGCCAGCCGGCCCCGCCGGGGCTGCCTGCGGAGTGACCGCGGCCGCGGAGGAGTTTCTCCCCGTCCCGGGGAGCCGCTGCTCGGCACCGCGCCTCAGCCCGCCTGTTGCGGGGGAGCGGACCCTTCCCGCGGAGCTTTCTCGCTGCAGGTAATGGCCCCGGGCTGGGCTGGCCGGGGGAGCGGGGCGGAGGGAAGGTGCAGTCCCTAGAAAGCGAGGCGGTTGTAAGGTGGCGGAGGGCTGGGAGTCCCGACGCTTCCTCAGCGCTCCGGCTGCCGGCGCGGGGCCCCGCACCTAGTGCACGCCGGCAGCGGGGCGGGCTGCGGCGGTGCGGGGCCGGGCAGCCCCTAGGGCGGGCTGCAGCGGGGCGGCGCGGGGCTCCGTTCCCCGCTGCTCCCCAGCGGGGCTGCGGGTCGGTCTTTCTGTCACTTGAGCGTCTCTGCGGTGTGTGTGTGTGGGGGGGAGCCCGAGCAACACCCCTCGGTGTTCGTGCCGGTTCCCTCAGTCCCGGCTGTGGGATGCGCGGATGTCTTTGGGGACGGTTTCCAGCGGTGACAGCAGGACGGTCAGCGGGGGATGAGAAGGGGAGGCTCAGACTCAAGGGGAGCAACCCCCCGGTTCGGAGGCCGGCATCTCCTCGACGGGCCGCCCGGAGCCCGGCGCAACCGGGAGGCGGGAGGTCCTGCCCCGGCGTGCCCGCCGCGGCGCTCGGGGGCGAGGGGCCGGCGGTGCAAAACTGCCCCCGTCCGAGATAGGGGGGAAAAGAAATCCTCCATGAGATATATATTTAAATGTAAAACGGCCCGTTCAAACAGGGACCCATTATGCGTTTGGTGTGAAACGCTATCAACATTTAAAACTTCATTGTCTCCTTTGTACCAAATCCCTGTAAATCTTCCACTAGCCTTTACTCATTTTCATCTGAAAAGCCTGTTTGGGCTGAATAGACAGCAATCAGCAGCCTCTGGACTTCTCTCTCTCTCTCTGGAATGTCAATTAAAATGCAGATTTTTTTTTTTTTTTTTTCTTTTCCCTCCCCTGATCTCTTAGTGGCAAAAGACTTGAGAAAAACAGGATAGTCCTGGAAAGCAAATGAAAGAAGTTCAAACAATGAAAAAGTACTGAAGCTGCTAGCCGCTTCCCATTAGTCCTCCAGAATTAATGTTTAATAGCTGTGATGCTCAGATTTGCTTGGAGATTGAACTATGATGAGGAGTCTTGTTAGAGATATATGTGTGTATGTATAGATATATTTATAGATGCATATGTATTTGTGTGTATGTGTGTGTGTATGAGTATATAAAGCTGTTAGCTTTAAAGCTTCATGTACCTGGATTTTTCTGATGAAGCTACTAGGGTGCGTGAGATTTCTTTGCGGGGAAAAGATCCATATTTCGTTCAGATTTTGCTATTTGCTGCCTAATGGAGAAAGATGCTGAAGAGTTATACAATGAGCAGTGTATTGATTTGGTTAACATACTCTACAAATTGTACTCTCCCTGGGGAGTGATAAACATCTTATAAACAACAATGGAAGTAGATTAAAAAGAACACTGCGCATTGAATTTAATTAATGCCACTGCTGAGCAAGTACTACTTGTTTGTGTGTGTGAGTGTGTTTAAACTGAAGTAGGGCTTGGAGGAATTTGGTTGGGCTCCCAAACCAGTCTGCTTTCCCATGCTTGTCAGTTTGGCAAAGAAATTTGGGCAGGTATGTGACGAGGTGAAAATTGACTTGATGAGCGAGTGGCAAGGAGAGCCATCAATCATTGGAGGCTGACAACTCCTCCCCAAAGTGTAGGCTGAGAAGAGAGACAGAGTTCCCTTTCAAGGGGAAAAATAAACACTACGTGTGGCTTTCACTGAGTCTGAGACTCCAGGAGGGATTATGGTATTGTAGTCAGGAAGCCAGAATTGTGGAGGCCAAAAAGCATGCTGGGGCTGTGTTCCAAACATTGAGATAGAGGTACATAATTATCCAGCGCAGGAGGTCTTTCCAGAGACTCGTCCCCCAGCAACTGTGGCGATTAAACTATGAAAAGAATTTGGTTTTGTTTCATCTTCGTTGGACTCCGCTTCTTTTGGGAAAGGGCAATCCTCGAACCCTGGTCACTGTCGTGGTGGTAAAAAGTGGTTTGGCTCCATGGATGGGTCCAGAGCTCTGATTTTTGCTTTGCTACACCTTTGCAAGCCACAGTTTTGAATTTTCTGCTGCCCTGTGGATGAAGAGTGCCTTCTTTCTTCTGGCAGATGTTAAGGTGCAGAAGCTGGTAAAAATCTTCAGGTGAGAAGAAGTGTGGTCAAGTAGCCTTGTGCCACACCTCAAGACTTGGGGAGAGGGTAGGAACCACAAACGTGCTTTCAGTGACGTTTAATGTAGCCTAAAAATCTTAAACAGCTGAAATGTAAGTGGAATTAATGCTGTTAAGAGGGAGTCTGGAATATATGCTAGCATTCTGGTATGTTTTCTTTTTGCAAACCTGTGATTAGATTTTGCATTTATACACATAGCCTTTAATCAGACTTTACAGGATGATTTATGGAAATGAAATTAGCATTACATCCAGTCTGTTAATTAACATTTCTACCCGCTCTACAGCTGGATAAACTGAGCTACAGTCGGGCGGTTGACCTGGGTGGTAGCATCCAGGAGGGCTCACTCCAGTCCTTCACCAAACGCAAACCGGTCCCAGAGACAGAGCTCTCTTCAGTTCTACACCTGCTCTGCGCTTGTTTAAAGAAGTGCTCGGTGAGCTCTTTGCAAATGTTTATGCAGTGGTCTGGTGGTGGTTTCACTGGAGATTTAATAGTAGTTGCTAGCTTGTGGTCTGCGATGCTCGTGCGATGCTTAAATCTCTAGAAGAGGGACAGAGCTTTGAACTGATAGGAGCTGAGGTGGAAAAGCTTGCCTTGAAGTCTCAGGGGTTCACCTGAAATACCGTGTATTAATTATTTTCCCCAAGTGCCTTATTTGTGTAATCTAAAATCAGTTTCTACTGACTCCAGAAGTTACTGTATGTAGTACCCAAGATAAAAGATGCCTCAACAGCATTTCTGTCCTTGGCACTGGGAACTTGGTTTGTAAGTAGCAGGTAGCAAAATGCTAATAAAATCTGAATGGACTTTTCAGTGAGCGTCTTTGTGAAGGGAGAATATTTGGCCATGTTTCTGTGTACTGTATGCTGAGGTACCACACCACATCCAAATGATGAGGAGTTTTGAGAAGTTTTCCTTTATGTTTACACTTTCCCCTTTTGTTTTATTTTGTTTTTAAAGGGTGGGGGCAGGAGGGAAAAAGAGGTTTTTATGTTATTTTTCCCTTCAAGATGAGTGCTCTCCAAGCGTCAGTTGGGTTTCATCACATCTCAGATGAATCATTGGCCGGATTAGAACAATTGCTGCAGTTACTCGTTTTATCCATTTACTGAGGTTTACCATCTTTTATTTTTGAAGCGGAAAATCAGGTCTAATTTTCTGGTTGAGATGTTAAATCACCCTGTGAGGGTGCTCTTCTGACCCTCACCTGGCATCTTAGTGTGGTGGCAACAGGGTCCCCTGAAGGGAGTGCCAATTAGTTTGGTACCGCTTCTCTCTTCCATCAGCCCGTGCCTGGATTACCAGTTAACTCCATCCACTTAAATTAGTTTTAATAAACTATAGACTTAGAACAGAAACTATAGAATAAAGTAGACCTTTTTTTCCCCATCTAAAAAATATGTATCAATAAGCATTGTTGAGAGAGAGAGAAGAGGAATGTGTGTGCATACAGTTTAGGATATATGAATGGAAAAGGATGCTGGGGAAGTCTCCTGTGAAACTGCAGTCTTTACCACACTTTATACAGATTTTAATTGCCTGTAATGCGGTGTAGCTGATCAGTATCCCTGCAAAGACTAGAGCCTTTCACCTGTCCAGGACTCTCAGGCTTTAAAAGGACACTGAACTGAGTCAGAAGAAGGTACATCCATAGGGGAGCTGGAAGTCCTGAGATGAAATAAAGTTTTATGGATTATCCGAGTCTAAAGAGTATTTTTCGGCTGTTTTTCTTGTGGAAAATTACTGAATTCTTGCGAATTCAGCTGTCTGCAGAACTGCCTAGGTGAAAGAATGAAAAACAAGGCAAACTTACATAAACCTTCGAACAATAACAAGAATATAATTTGTATAATTGTGGTAATTTTGTAGCATTACAGGTTATATGCCTGCACATGTGTGTGCCTCTCGTTTTTTAAAAACTGTATATTTTTCTGTCAGTAAAATAGCTCTCTAAATACGTGCTGAGAAGTGATTTTGTGAAAACAAGGAGGACTTGGTTACGCCTCAGGTGATGATGGAAACTGCTAACAGAAAATGAAAAGTCACTCACTTTTCACATATTCTTGAAGCTGGAAAACTATTTTTCCCATCCTCCTCCTCCCCTCCCTCTCACCTCAGCTCTGTTCCGGGCTTTCTGAAGTTTTTTGGTTTGGGTTTTAAGATGTTTTTGCTGACAGTGTTAAATCTCTCTCCTCCCCACAGCAGCGGGCCATCGTTCCAAGGGAGGAGGCATTACTCTGGCCGAAGGCACTGCTTTCTCTCCATGCTTCTCTAGAGGTGTTCAGATGGGATTAAAGTCCACATGGAGATATGGAAATGGACCAGGAATTTACTCTAAAAAGATGGTCAGCTGGGATTCGGGTTGCCTTATCTGCCTGGTGGTGGTCACCATGGCCGGACTTTCCCTGGCTCGACCTTCGTTTAATTTAGTTGTTGAAGACGCCACGCTGGAACCTGAAGGTAAATCACTCTACAGTCCTTAGTTCCACAGAAGTTAATTATAAATGCCTGAACGTCTGAAATAGAAGTCAACGTCTTTATGTGCTTTGGTAAATCTAAGGCAAGTAACAGATTAGCCCTCAAGAGTTATGGTTTTTGACTTTTCTTGCTCACACATGGGCTGTGTTCATGCAAGCACGTATTTATTTAATCTTATGCAGGGAAATGGTGTCAGTGATTTCACTTGGGACTGTCATAATGTATAACCAAAGTGTATGGCTGAAAGTTTTCAGGAATGGGTCTTTAAGGCAACCAGTCTGTTCCACCTACATACGTGTTACATGTTGCTGTCTCAAGAAATGAAATGCTGTATAGCTGCATGTCTTTGTGCTTCTCTTAACCTGAGACGTTCAGAGAAAAAGAAATCCCAATGGTTTTTAATCGTGTGACCTGAATGTTTAATTTTGCCAGGCACTCTGCAAAAATGGTGTTGCAGCTTTATTGGTGTTTGTACTTAGAATATATTTCCCTATTGTCGTTAATATCCCAGAACAGTCGGTACAGTGTCTGGATTGCACGTTCTGAAAGGTTGAGATCTGAATAGCAAGGACTGCAGGTTATTACTGTGAGAGCAAAGGCTAATTGAAACCTTTACATTGGAAGAGACGTTTTGATAAAATCTCCTATTTTGAGCCTGCACCTGTTGGTACATTCTTGTAGGTACATTCATTCATTGAGCTTTGCAGAGTGGTTTTCTTCTCTAAAGAACGAAGGAGAGTCTGCTTTTTTTTTAATTGTTGTGAGCTGATTGTATTTAAGAATGATTTTGCTGTATTGTGTGAGATCTTTCCTGCTGTCTGAGCACCTTAGGGGGAAAGTGAGGTTCATAAGGTTTTACCTGTCCTTCGAGGAGTGATTACATTTTTAATAACTCAACTGTCAAACCAATATAATAGTCCATAGAGCATTTCTGATCTGGCAAGCTTGCTGGAGAGAATTTGGCCTTTACACATTCAACTACTCATGTCCACGGATACAACTTTGTTTTTATTTAATACATTTTCATGCAAAACTTATTTGTTTCTATCCACTGCCTCTAAAAATAGACGTCACCAGCTAACACATTTTTAGAATCCGTTCCAAGTACATTTTTATTGATGGCAGGGGATGAACTATTTAGAGACGATGAGCCCTCCTGCCTAGCAAGCATTCCTGAAGAGAATTAACAAAGTACGACAGTATTGTCATCTATCAGCCATAGAGATTGTTGATAGCAAAGATTTTTGTGGTTGTTTTTTTTTTCTTTTGAAGGTAACTCGACATTAAAAAAGCGCCCAACTCTCATCACCACTTACTGTATGATTTGTTAATTGCACATCTGGTGCCTTTTTGGCTTTTCAGAGGAATGACAAAATAACGAATAATTCTAGTTTCAGATCAGCTGCTTGTAGTGAGGTCCCCTAGTTTTGGGGTTAACTCAGAAAGAATGTGATTGCATAACTGGTGGAGTATTTTACAGGGAGAAGAGTAATATTTTTTTGAAGGATACGTGACAATTTTTCAGCTTTTCAGGGAAAGAGTAGCTTTTATTGTTTTAAAAAGCACAGTTTAAAAATATGTTTCTTCCACAGTGAATATCCAGGGGGTGGAATCTGGATTTTATTGAAGTGTAAATTATTAAAAAGGATTTAAAACTTCTTCCCTGGGCGGGAATGTTACTGACATGAAACAATTTTAGATGTGAGAACTCGAATCATTACCAGAAAGGAGAAAAAACCCATGCTTCTAAGTTAATGGTATAATAAGAGCTTTTATGCTGCAGAACACGGGGAACTGTGTGGGATTTATATCTGAGATTTGGGAAATAAAACCTCCTTTATGTACTTTCTTAAACCTCTTTTAAAAAAAATACCAACTTTTTACACAATCACCTTCTCTGGGTTCCATCACTGCCACCCACAAGCTCTCTTGGCTGAAAACAAAACAGAAAACCCTTCAGAAAAACTCTTCAAAGATAAAGCAGACTCTTTTTTTTTTTTTTTAATTTAGTAAATGCCAAACATTTTGGCCACAGCTAATTTGGGGGGTCAGGTGCTCTAATAATGTAAATTTTGAGTCGGGCTGCTGACTGTGCAGTCATTAGAGCTATGACATTTCATACCAGCTGAGAAGGTCAACAGGGCCATGACCTTTCGTGACACGTGTTGATCTGTTCCTTCATCTTCCTTTATGGACATCCCCTAAATTTTGTCTTTTTTTTTTTTTGATGTTAGGTGCTTTTATTTTTACTATTTATTGTCTTAGTGACTCAGAATATTCAAAAAGCTGTATGCAACGTTAACAGGAATTGAGATTAGAATCATAGAATCATTTTGGTTGTGGCTTTTCATTCCTTTGATGGTAAGAGAGAATATACTCTTGTCTCTTAGCTAAACATAACTTTAGGGACACTTGCAATCATTATCTTTAGAGTATCTGGTTAAGTATGTACTTTAGCACAAACAATATATGTGCAAGACGTTGTTGTGCATCGAGGTACTTCACTTTTGGTCATCGCAGTCAATCTGATCTCTTTGGTAGCACGCTTCTCTCAGGTGCTTTTGTAAAACACTGGACTCATTGAGCTCTGAATCTCACCTGTGACCATTGGATATTACTCTGGTACATAGGAAAGTTGACACTGAGGATGATATCTTGAGCCATTGTAAATTATAATATCAATATTGATATCGTGGGTGCTCACTGAGGGCTGGATCTTGAGTAGGGTTGTTAGTGGTTGTGGTGCTTTCTTCCTTAAGCAGTGATGGTAAAATCTGAGGCTGTTAGGCAGTGTCAAGACCTGTAGGAGTTAGTTGGGGGGCTGTCAACTATCAAATTATATCTTCCATCAAGTGTTTACATCTATGTTTTTTATCCTAGGGATTATAAAGACTTTCTGCTTTTAAATATTTAGAAATAAATCTACCCCAGTGTGTACAAAGCAGCCATTCTCTTTCTGTGTACCCTGGCTATGAAGGCCTTTGATGATAGCCAACATTTCAAAAGGGCCCTGACCGCACACATAGGTTGAAGGGTTACTTTGTGAACTGGATAATTAGTTTAGACATATATTTGATAAATAGCAAGCTCTCCCTTGACCTTCCCTTGCCCAAGCTGTGTGTTATCGTTCTGCTGGGTAGCTAATTTAGTCTCTTCCCCACATGCAGTGCCTTGACGTTGTCCTTGGAGCACCCACTCAGAGCCCTCGCCTGGTGCAGTAACAACGTGTTTCAGTTCTTTTAATTTAGGTCAAATTTCAAATGACTAATTTAAGCTTTTCACAAGGGACAGCCTAATTCTGTGTCCTGTGAAAAACACAGTAGTTCAAACTGGCCTTAAGCGTGTGTTTGGGAGGTTCCTAGGAGCAGCAGTGAAGGCAAGAGACCTTCTTTAATGGGTGATGTGTGCTTATGGTGGGCTCTGAGGTGAGTATCGAGTTGTCATTTGGGTTTTAACTCAGTCACAGCTATTTGCTGGCACTAAACAACATACAAATACAAACACATTCAGTGCTGTACCCAGAGCAATACCTTCCTTTTTGTAAAAATGTTGCATAATATGAGCAACATACCTTCATTTTTGCAAAAATATTGCCAGTGCTGAAAGGTTCACCGTCACCTGTGGTCACAGTGGTTAGCACAGTCCACTCAGACATCCTTCGTTAGCCACCACGACCTGCCTGGGTTGGGATGTGGGGTCTTGTGAGGTGCTTCTTGGGCTCCCAGGGCACAGGCAGGGCTGCAGCATGTGGAGGAGGGATGCTGCAGTGGTGGGATGTCCCCTGTCCCACGGGGAGCAGCATGATCCCCATCCTGGGGTGCCCCCACAGGTCGTCTCCATGCTGGTGCCACCCTGCTGCGAGGTGCAGGGCTGGTGGGACCCCGCACAGTGGTCACCTTCCTGGGGCAGAGGCGGTGGAGAAGCACCAGGATGCTGCTTCCAATTTACTAGGAAAAAAAAAGCAAAAAGTTCACCCAAGGCTGCCTTGTTACCTTTTTTTTTTTTAACAATAGCAGGGGCTTTGATATCTGTAAATTATGATTAACAATTCAAACTGATTAGTTAAATCGGAGGGTGGGTTGTTGTTTTTTTTTAAGGAAGGGCAATTATCAGAGCCCATTATGGAGGAATGTGACATCCCCACAGCTTCGGGTGAGGGCTGGATGCCCTTTCAGAGATGCGGTTCAGTAAGTTGTTTGGCCCAGTACAGGAACTGCTAGCTGAGATTCTGGGGAATTGTACAAGCAGCCAGATTAAATCAGTCTTAATATGTCCATTCTGCGTTTAAAATCTGCAGCCCTTTAGCAGAGGCATGGTCTTGAGCTGCAGACTAATTGGGCATGGGTGGGGGTGTTACAGTTGGTGTTGATGAGAGACTGGGAGTTGGTAATGTGTCAGCATGGCAACTGTTTTGCAAAGTAACACAAATAATTGTACATTTCAGGCTTATCTGCCATATTTTGCAATTGCAGCTTCGTGAATTAAAAAAAAATAAGTTAACTTTTAGGAATTTAATTCCTTTAGTGATGTTTTCGGAGCCAGATGATTTTCAAACATGCTGAGTTTTGGGGTTCTGGGTTTTTTGGTGTTTGTTTGTTTGTTTTTTTTTTTAAAAACCCCACTTGTATAGATAAAACCCCAAACGAGCTACCAACTCCAATGGATGCATAGTTTTCTAATCTTAACATAGTTCTTCCTTGGCAGAGAGCTTGCAACAAATTTCAGGCTATAGTAACTTTTTTTACAGGCAAGTTACAAACCTTTGAAAGCAGAATTTACAACAAAAATGCTAACAACTCCAGTTATGCAAGGTTGTGTATGCTTGAGCCGATGGACTATTGTGATGTTTTAGTAATAACCACAGCGTAGCTCTTAATGAG
This sequence comes from Nyctibius grandis, assembly GCF_013368605.1. Lineage (NCBI taxonomy): Eukaryota > Metazoa > Chordata > Aves > Nyctibiiformes > Nyctibiidae > Nyctibius > Nyctibius grandis. The sequence goes on along the minus strand of NC_090661.1, from coordinate 99,755,185 downwards.
CATGTTTCTATATCCAGCTTCCCAGCTTCAGTAGAAATGATCAGTTGCCTTTGTACAAATACATTCAAAGATCTTTAAGGTCCTTTCCAACCCAAACCATTCTATGATTCTATGATTAGTATTTTCTTAGAATGAATATTTAGGTTAGGAACAGATGGGAGTGTGAGAAAAATACTTAACTGTCCCTTTTTCTGTCATTAATAGAGAAAAATTCCTTGCTAGAAGGGTCAGATTTTTAAGTGTTAAACATTTGTGAGTTTTCAAGGTTGAGCCTTTAGAGTGAAAGTGGAGACTTTCTTCGAAGCAGCTCCTTAGCAATATAAATCCATGTTTTTAGAAGAACCATCACCCACTTGGGCAAGTTACGTCTTGTGTATTTGCAATAGCGCACCTGGTTTAACTAGAAGAGAAAATTCATTTCAGTGTTGTTAAACAAGTGCAAAATTTGTGCTGAAAAGACATCAGGAACCCAAGATGTGTCTGAATCATAGACTGGTTTGGGTTGGAAGGGACCTTAAAGATCATCTAATTCCAACCCCCCTGCCACGGGCAGGGACACCTTCCACTAGACCAGGTTGCTCAAAGCCTCATCCAACCTGGCCTTGAACACTGCGAGGGAGGGGGCAGCCACAGCTTCTCTGGGCAACCTGTTCCATGAAGAAACGATGAAGACTGGAGTTTTGCAGCAGTGTGACTGAGGGTTTGGTTCCCGGGTTGCAGAGTGGACAGGCTGTGCCCTCCATTGCGGCTGGGCAGGTGGGAGCATCTTCTGCAGGGTTGGTCAGGAGGCACCGATCTGTGTTTGTGGTGGCTGTGGGAAACTGGACAATACTTGATTTGGCACGGAGCCTGCTGGGGTGAAGTTATGCTTAGAGTAATTCGGGAACTGGTTTGAAATTCTGACCTTTCAATTTAGGTTCAGCACATGGCGCTGTGTGTCTGTAGCATTTTTTTGGGGGGGGATTTGGCACAGCGTGCCCCCAAATCAGACACGCAGTCTTGTAGTACTGGAGACTAAACTGGCTTTTAAACTGATGGAGAGAGAAGTTGGAGCAACTTTGAATACAGGCAAATCTTAAATAAAGACCAGATTTGCAAGAGCGCGGCAGCCAACAGCTCCTGTAATAATTACGAAACGTGCGCTGGGAACGCCGAGCTGTGCTGGAAGTTTGGCCCTTCGGGTTTCAGCTGGAGTTGAGAGCGTCAGCGAAACTGAGTCGGCATTTACGGCTTGGGGACGGCACCTCTCAACGAGGACAGTTGCAAAATGAGATATTCTGTAAGAAGGGTAAAGATTTGTGTAGACTTTTTTTTTTAAACTTTAAAAAACAGTTTATAATTAGTTTACTGATTATGTACATCTCCAGCATATCCTTTCCCATCTCTTACTTATCACTGCTGTTGTTCTTTTTTTGGAAAAAGAAGCCCTTTTTTTAGGGGTTTGATTTTCCTGGACCTACTTCTGAGCATCAGAGTAGACAGCACCTGGCATAGAGACATGTCTCATGGGCTTCACTTTCTGCTGGTTCAGGTCCTTTTGCTGCTTGTCACCACGCAAATGACATTATCTGTATATAAGAGAGAGACAGAAAGGCAAACTAAGTTCTAGCTGAATTCTACCATGCCTCTCATTTCATTTGCCATGCTATTATTATTTTAATTGTATTTTTAAAATGACTGTAAGTGAAAGCATTTGGTGAACCTCAGCGAAGCTGAGGAGTTGTGAGTTCTGACCTACTTTCATTCCCCTCCTCACATGCCCTTGCAAGTTGTGTGTAATTATTGCTTTTCCTCCCCCACAAAAGAACTGGCTCATCGGTTTGGGACACGAACCGATGCGGAGCAGCCTCGCCGAGCGCCTGACGGTAGCAAAGCCACAAGAACTGACAGGAGGGGAAAAATTTCCTTTGTATGAAGGAAACGGCTTGCATTTGTGAGGGTTTACTGGGAAGGGCAATGTGCTGGGGGACTGGAAGGGAGAAAAGGGAGGATGAGAAGCTGGCTGGGGAGGAGAAAATCGTATTTTGGCTGTATGTTTTCTTTTTTTCTCCTGGTTTTTAATGAGTTTCTCTTTTGAAAGGACTTTTGTGACATGGTAGTTACCACCTCAGGCTTTCTCCCAGGGGCTTGTCTGCATTGTGGCTGTTTCTAAGTGGGGTTTGGAGTTGGATGCTGTGGATGGGCGTGCTTTACCCCCATCTGTACTGACCAGGACAAGTCTGTAGGAGCTTAAATTGCCGTTGGACAGATCAGAGCACCGTGCTGCAATTTAGTTTGGCACGTAATAAAAAGTTCTGGTGTAGAAAAACTCCATAAGGTTCATAATACTCTTTCTTTAGAAAGGCCTGTGTGGGTGCAGGTGAGCTGCTGGCAGGACCAGCTGCCGGGCAGCAAACCGGAGTGTGCTTTTGTGGGACTTGCTTTGCAAGTTTGTAAAGTGCCCTGCTCAATGTCTCTGTGTTGCAATGTTTAATTTGTTTCAAGGAAAGTGATATGATTTATAACTCTGAAAGCCACCCAACAGTTCTTAAAAATCGTTTCAAAACCCCAGTTTAAATTTTGAGCGGTTCTTGAGCTTGGTTCTATTGAACATAGCTTAATCACGAAAAATAATCCTGTTTAGATATTACAGTGTTGAAGTACCCAGATTTATCTGATATTGTTTACTCACCAGGGTAGCACAGGTATTTCAGACGTGCAGGACTAATATGGAGGCTCTGTAATAAATCTGCAGCGCACCACGGCTCGGTAATAGCCCTTCTCCTAACAATTCAGAAGCATTTGAACCATCTTCTATTAGTATGGCAAAGTGCCCAGGAGCCACTGGCAGTGACAGGGAGGTGTCTGCAAGTTAAAAATAACTCTTGTCCTGTAAATCGTTGTGGGCCACCTGGGAGTGCAGATAGCCAGCCCAGCTTTTAACTTCAGGGCTTGTTCTGCTGCTCCTTCCTTGTCTCCAGGTACCACTGGTGACTGTTCACTGTGTGGAGCTGGAGTTAAATTAGCTCTGATGCCTTTTGACTAAATGTTGCTCTCAGTTAAAAGGGAGCCTGGTATGCCTTGAAGCTTTGAAGTATTTGGAGAGTCTCCCGTGGTTTGTGTGCGTTGTGGATAGGACTTTCCAAAGTGCTGAGGGGGATGTTTTGGGGATATTGTTTCCAGTGACTTTTTTCAAATCCCACTTTAGGAAGTGGGGGAAGATGAATTTCAGGGGAACAGGCAAGATGAGACTTCCAGACGAGCTGCTAAAATTAAGAGGATTTGTATAGTCAAGTAAAAATGGGACCGTGTACAAAAGAAACAACTGCTGACTTGCTTATAGGCAATCTGAATAGATGTTCTCTGCATCCAGAACTAACACTCGAACATGAAATTGTGCAATTTTTAACCTCGCAGTTGTAATTTATTTCTTTTGCGTGTTGAGTAGTAATAGTCCCGAGCATGGCCTTTGGCAAAGCTGGAAGAAAAAGGTTGTGTTTTTATGTTTGGATTGATGCTATGTTCTGTTATGTTTTTATGTTGCTCTTGAAATGCAAATAAAGAACCTGAAAAAAAGTTACAGATTGGAATAGATGCAAGAAAATATTAAAACCAAGAAAAACCCTTTGCGACTAAATATGCATGCTCATACCTTTTCCCAAGGCTGTATATCTTGCATGGAGCCTTTCCCAAGCAGACTTTAATGCTAAGTTGGACAATGGGAGTGGGTTAAATTGCTCTGCCACTTGGTTATGTGCAGAATACGGTCAGGAAGATTTGATGTTCTGCTGTTGCTGAAAGTAGAAACAATGAGAAAATGATCCTAGTCTTGGATTCTACTTTTTAGAGAGAGAAGGATAATTTTTTTTCAGCTTTTCACTTGAGGTTCTGGCAAAAGGATACATTTCCCCTTTGTATTGTATAATAGATTACATGAGAAGACTCTTCTGTAATGAGTTTGAAGAGGAGTTAATTATTTTTGAGATTGTGTTACATGTGTGTTAGGTTTGTATTGTACTCCCCAGTACGCTTAGCGCAGGGACTATCACTCTATTACTTCAGGCAGCTGATGGAGCTTATGGCTTGAACAGAAATGGTCAAGATTTGGTGCCTGGAACTGAAGGCTCAAATCCTGAAGACAGCCTGTAGTTTCTCATCATACTGATGAAATTATAAAAGATGGCATAATAATTTCAGGGGTTTTGGTGTGGCTGCTCAAGGTTGGGGGTGTTTTCTTCCTCCCTGTGCAAGTCTTTGTGCAGAAGACATACTGATGCTTTGCTGTTTCTTGCTCTGTCCCATATCTGGAGATAAATCCTGTGGTGACTGTTGTATAAGGAAGCCTTCATCCTGTAAGGAGCAGACCGTGAAGAATGGGGACAAACAGGAAGAAATTGCAGGGCAGTTCCCAGCAGCAGGAGGTGGCCTCCCTGGTCTCTCTGCTGTTTACTTTGAACTTGGCATGCTCTTCCCTGGCTTGACTTCCAAAAGCATAAAGCACACAGCCAAGCCCATGAGCATGTGATACTTGGCATTTTTGATGCATGTTGCGTGGTTGTGCAGCCATAACTTGGTGATCACAACTATAAAGACAGGTAGGAACAAGCAGGCTGCAAGTTGTAGGAATTTTTAATCTCTTCGTGAAGCCTAGACAACTAAAATTTTTTTTGCTTTTGGGAAGGAGTCTTCTTCCTTCACCCATGAGGTGAGGCACATCAACCCAACTGCTTTGCGGCCATCAAAACCATGCTGAAATTGTTCATGCACCTCACCTCTCGTCAGCCAGCATACCAACATAGCAGGGGACCTCATGAGGTTTGCCCCCACTGCTCTGTTTTGCTGGGTGTGATGAGGCCCTTGTGTCTGTAGCCAGGGCTAAATGCTGCTTGGGAGGAGTTACCTCAAGGAGTTGCAGTTCCATGATTGCTTGTCTGCCAAAGAGCATTACACAAGGCAGATAGATGGAGTCACGTGAGGATAACTTTTAGGTGCACATGCAGAACTTTTCTCTTGGCCAGGGGGTCCTGCAAGTGGTGGAACTCTTTGCTGCTCACCAGAATTATTTATTTTTCTAAGTCTTCAAAGCTTAGGAAAACAAGTTAGTGCAGTGTAATATTTTCCCTTACCCGTGATGACATTGGCAAGTATTTCAATTGGAGGGGATTCACTTTTTTTTTTTTATGATCTTAGTATATGTAACACTCAATAGGAGATGACGTGACGCTGGAGGTCCACGCACTAGCAGGTCAGTGTGGCTGGAAGCTCTACACTTGCTAGAGTACCAGGCATGTATTATGTGGCAACACTTACGTTGTGTTGCAAATGTTCACTTCCAGGGCAAAAGCATTCTTCCTGTTCCTCAGATACATATTTTTTTTTTTTTTTTTTTTTTTTTTTTTTTTTTTTTTTTTTGGTCTGGCTTCATCTCTTGTAGCCGTCAGGTGACTAGGTCCTCATAGAATAAGGATAATAGGGTTAAAGAAGATGCCAGGAAAAAATATATCGATTTATTTTGGAGAGTTTGGTGCTTAGCATTTTGTGGAAGTTGCTGTGCTTTCAAACAGAGCAGCCCAGGAGCTTGTTGTAAAGGAACAAGTGAAGACTTAGAATCTGCCACGTTTTTTATGTTTATAACTATCGCGTATATATTTCCTGCTCTTTGGTGCTGTTTGATGAAGTTTTTCTACAAGACCTAGATCTTTTTCATCAGATTTGAAGAATTAATGTTTTTATAGATTGAGGGGGGCAGGGGAAATGGTTCCTGCTTTTCGGAGTGTTGTTCACAGTGACAAAGGATTTTTGAAAAATTTCTTGTGTGTTTTAAAATTGTAGAAGGAACTTCAGTAATTTGGAAAGTATTTTATCAGAACTGAGAGACTTCCTGATGATGCCTGGCGGAGGCAGAGCTAGGCAGAGCTGGCAGCTAGCTGGCGGAAACACAGTACAAATGAGACAGCAGGAATCCAGTGACTTTGGAGAAGCAGATGGATGAATTGCAAACAGTGTTTTGTCCCCCTTTGTATAAGGAGATGTGCTTCGCCTTTGTGGCTTTGGTTTGCTGTTAGCTAGCGGGAGATAGTCACCGTGGCCAGGAATGACTCTTGCACTTCTAAACCAGTGGCCATTTCTTTTGTAGGCTGAGTTTTATCATCCATCTTCAGAGGAGGATATGGAGCTACTCTTAATATTAGCCTGCCACTTAAATTGAGGGAGAAGCCCATCAGCTTGTACCTGGGAGGTGGGAGGGAATGTTGCAGACCTGACTGATGATACCTGGGCTTCCCGATCTGCAGAGGCTGCCTCTGGAGAGAGTGTAGAGGCTCGGGTTCGACTCAAGTCATGGGGCTATTCTGCTTCAGGCATAGTTCGCCATCCCCATTCTGTGGTCCTCATCCAACGTGGTCTTGTTGGATCTTCCTCAATGACAGGAGAAACAGGAGAAGGGGTGGGAGAAGCAGGAGGAGCAGCAGTGGTTGGCAGCCTGGCCTTCCCTGTGGGGACATTCAATTTTGCAATGAACCTCTTGGATTCTTGACAGGTTAGGTCTGTTGACCCTTCTGGGCATGCTATGGTGAGTGTTTAGTTATTTACTAAAGCCTTTTGAAGGGAAAGTGGCTTGATGGGGTCTGAGACTTTTGTATTATGGAGAGTTGTCTGAGAATCTTTGCTGGGGTTAGCTATTAGCTGATTGTTTAATTATTTGGCTCTGTAACTAAGTAACTAAATGCCTTGAGCCTTAAGATAAGCAGCTCTTTGTTAACATTTTAATAAATGGAGACAAATAATAATAATTTAAAACCTGAGGAGCTATAAATCTCCTGTTTCAGTGACCGAATCTTGAACATAAGCATGATTTGGAATGTAGTTGCATATCTCATAATAATCTGAAATAGCACATCCAGTATGTCCCCAGTCCTCTATTGTGGTCAGGGCTTTTATACAAACAGTATTTACTCCGTTTGATGGCTGGATGGCATAAAGCATGCTGCGAGACTGCGTGAGCAGGCAAAGAAAAAGTTCCCGTCTGTTTATTTAACAGCAGCTTGGTTTTCCATGGCGGTATTGTTTGATAGCTCCACCTATAAAGTTAAAATACATTGTGCGCACCACTATTACAAATAAGGATGTAGCTGAGAGCAGACAATGGCAGCAGCAACGTTCCCTTCCTTGTCTCCCAGTGTTTAAGAAATTTTACACATGCCTTTGTTGCTTGTTTGTTTTTTAAGGGGTCATAGACAGGTGTTATTCACATCACTTAATGCACCTTTGGTGGATACAGTTCCAAGGCAGGGCTTCGGAGAGGGCTGGAGGAGCATGGGTGTGATACCAGATCACCAAGCCTTGCTTGGTGGTGCGGGCTCTTCAGGGCTATCTCCTCCTTCTCCCATCTGGCTGTTTTCACTAAGGGAAAATTCAGGAGGATGCTGCTGAAAACACCGGAGGATGGGAGCAAGTGAGGGCTGAGCAAACTTGCAGCGTTATTTCTCTGGTATGCTCAAAAGACGTGGAAGCGGGGAAGTAATCCTGATGTCAGCCTCAGGGGAACCATTGATTTGATGGTACAGTGTGCACATGAGTTCAAAATTTGTCCCTAAATTTCAGAGTGGTGTGAAAATCCTTGTGCAGTGTCACGGAAAGAGAGTTAACTTTGCAGCGGAGGTTGTTTATGTGCTGCCGGGAACTTTTTTAACAGTTTAAACTGGTTGATTTTCGCAGTGAAGCTCTTGGGCGGACTCATGCCTCGGAATCCCACCTGTTCTCTGTTTGCTTTTGGGCACCATTTCAAACCCACACTGGAAAAAGTTTATAGGCAAACATTATAAAAAGTGACAGACTTAAGTGCTGCTACATTCTAGTTTGGCAACACAAAGGCTTACCTGAAATAACTCACTATTTCCAAACATGACTTCATTATTTCATGACAACACTTTATGCTGTGTCTTCCCTGATGCTCTAGAGAGAAAGGAATGGAGGAAGATAATATTTACCAAATGCTAATACCTATTTGAAACTTGTTTTTCTTCAGTATACTCATAATTTTTATTGCAAAAGGAATTTTTTTTGTAATTTTGAAATAAATTACTGTTCTTGAGTTTGGATTTGGATTTGTGTTGAAAGGCTCAGTGTACGTTTGGGGATGATAGTTTAAAAAGAGATTAAATCAAGGATGGGAGGTAGAGAATTATTTTCCCTGTAATCGTATGCAAACAACTGATCTGCCCAGGAGGACAGTGCAACCTGTGTGACCATCCTGAGAGTTTCCTGGGGCTCTTCAGCCAAAGCCTCTAATGCACTTAAAGGAGGGTTGAGTTATCTTTACCCACGGTGGCTTTTAAAAAGTTTAAACAAAGACATTTTTAAAGACTCCTGTACACTGTTGGCACAGTGTAAACTCTGTAAAAGACATTTTCTTTGCCGGTAGAGCGTTACAAAGAAGTCTTAAAAACTTCAAAGTAAATTAGCTAGCTGGCTTCAGCTATTTTTTTTTTTTTTTTATATATATTTGACAGTGGAATCTGATTTAAAAAAAAGCTCAAGCAGACTCAAATATACTCACTACTTTTACAAAATATATGTAGAAAAGAGCCCTTGCTCCTTCTGGAAATCAGATTTCTAACAGCGTAGTGTAGTACTCAGTGAAACACCTGCATTGCAGATCTGTGGATTCATGACTGTATCAGCAAGACTGAACTCGTTTATAAGGAGTATAAAGCTGTATTGTAGCTTGTCCTAGGCTTTGAAATGGAACTTTGCATGCTAGAAAGTTTAGAGACCTTGTTATAAAATCTAAATCCAAGAATCTTTAGTCTCCATAATTGGTCGTGTTTAAATGGTTTTATGTACTTCTTCTGGCCACCATCTTGGTGTGATGCATGTGTCAAATCTTTTGTTTGAAAAACCATGTTTGCCCTAGGGGAAAAAGCCAGGAGAAGCTTTGCTTGCTTTGCGAGGGCACATCCCAGGATCTGTTCTCCCTTTGCTGCAAGCAAACTCTCACTGAACTCCCTGAAATAACATGATTCCAGGACGAGTGGGAGGAGAAATTAGGCACACTATTTTCAAGTGCATCAGTATAACCCAGTATTTGAATGCACGAGTGTCCCAGTGTGGTGGCCACTTCTGGTAGCCATAGAATCAAGGGACCCATAAGGATCATCGAGTCCAACTCCCTGCTCCTCGCAGGACTGCCTAACACTAAACTACTGACAGAGCTTCAGCATTTCCAAACTCCCATCCACAGGCTAGCTCAGATGTGATGCTTATTTCAGACTTCTCTGTTGAAGGCGTGATACCAAAATGACAACGCTGTGCCCCAAGGACGAGGAATACAGGTTTCAGGGCTTCGGTATTCTTAGAAGCAAGGGTGGACACCGAGGAGTCACCTATTTTAATATCGCCTCAGACTCCCAAACAAACAGAAAGAGGTGTGTGTTTTGTTTATATATGCACACAGTGGTGCACAGCTGGTGCCTGCGTGGGGAAGGATGTGTGCTGGGGAGCAGCTGTCTGTGTGAAGTGACCCTCCTCGTGAGCAAAGAGGAGATGCCTTCATGCTGCTCTCCCTTATTTACTTTTTGTGCTGGCCTTGGCAAGGCCAAGAGGCTCGTGGGAGAGGGATACTGTGCTTGTAGGGAGAAACCAGTTCCAAAAGCAGTGCCTGTATCTGGCACAGCCCGAGCGTGTCGTAGGTGTAGCATGGGGGTCCCTCTGCCCTGTGCCCAGCTGTCCCTGTGGAGACTGTCCCCAGTTCCTGGGGCTGCAGTTCCCTTTCCCCTGATGAGAGGTGGCCTTGGAAGGGGATGATGAAGCCCTAGTAACTATAGGCAGATGTAGTTTTCCAAGGATGTTTTTTTGGAAAAAGAGTGTGGTTTGACATTCTCCTCGTTATTTGGTTACAAAAGGGAACTAATGGATGAACCATTTTGTTTTGAACTTCTGTGTATACTGGCTCACAGTGAATCTCCAAAGCCAGCAGCATGGATTAGAAGCACAATTATCTTCACTAACACACTCAAATATACTCACTACTGTTACAAAACATATGTAGAAAAGAGCCCATGCTCCTTCTGGTAATTAGATTTCTAACAGCATAGTGTAGTACTCAGTGAAACACCTGCATTGCAGATCTGTGGATTACTACACTGTGACTTCGAAAGCTTCACTTGTGTTCCTGGGTTTCTGCTGCGTTCTGCTCAGGAGAGGCTGGGAAATAAGAAATGAAGCAAAAAGAAATTAAAGGAAAAAGTTACTATCCCTGGGAGCAGACTTGGCAGTGTAGAAGGCAAATATGTAGAGACTTTGGGAAAGGTGCAGGGAGAAAAATAAAGGACATGCTGTGTATAGGAGCTCATGTTTATTAGCTTATCTAGGGAAGGGTTTTTTGACCATCCTTTTCTTCCAACACAGCTCTTGTCAGGTTTTTTTTTTTTAAATAGCAACTTACAAAATCAGATGGGGAAAGGTAAATATTCGTTTGAACCATAGACACAAATGCTAAGATATAAAACTGAATTTGCTTTTTGAACTCCTCCTGGCACCTCCAAACTCTTTGAAGCCCCCAGGTTCAGCAGCACTCGTCTCCCCAGAGTCGGCTCCCTGTGACCAGCAAGAAGGATTGTGCCTTTGCGTGGCCCTTGGGACAAGGCACGTGCCGAGACGCTGATCAGAAGGGAATGAGCTTTGTTTGTGGTTAACTTCTTGAAAATAAAGCCTATCCCATAGCTGCATATGGTTCCGTTTTATGAGGCAGATTGTTGGGCTAATCTGGATGCCGCTTTTTTATTGAACATAACTTGATTTCTATGGATGAAAAGGGCCTTCACTGACTTTTGTTGGAAATTCTCTCCTTTCCCTTCTCTTTCTTCTTTTTCCTCCTTTCCTTCCACCTTCGCAGAGCCGCCAACCAAATACCAAATCTCTCAGCCAGATGTATATTCAGCACTTCCAGGAGAGCCGCTTGAGTTGCGCTGTCAGTTGAAAGACGCCGTCCTGATCAGTTGGACTAAGGATGGGGTCCCCTTGGGGCCCGACAATAGGACAGTGATTATTGGGGAGTACTTGCAAATTAAGGATGCTACACCCAGAGATTCGGGCCTCTATGCTTGCACTGCTGTTAGGACCCTAGACAGTGATACTCTGTACTTCATTGTAAATGTTACAGGTGAGTGAGTTAAACGTAGGTTTTTGCATGTCGAAGCTGTAAAATGTGATATAAAGACACATTACGATATAACGTGAAACAGTCCACTCAGGCACAGCGAGTTGAGCTGAGTTCTGTAGTTATTTCAGGTATTTTCCTCCTTGTCCTGACCCTGAAGTGGACTAGTTTGTATATACTCCTTTTACTGCACGGGATCTATAGTGATTAACAGCTGCTGAATACCTCTCTGTTTTATGCCACTGTGACAGGATTAAATTATACAGAGTCGCTGTGATGATGATAAAGTCAGTAGAATGAACACAAGTTGTGTGTTTTTTTTCCCCCCCTGCATCAGAAGAGGAGAAGGGGTGTCCTACATCCTTTCAGTTTAGAGATAAATCGTTCTGGCGACCCTCAGTTCTGTTCAGCTGAATGTCTTTAAGAAAAATAAAAATTGTAAGTGGAGGAAGATTTTTGGAGTTATCAAGCTCCCTTTGGAAACTTTGTAGCGCTTCAGGATTATTAGCTAATTTTGTTAGAATTTTATAATAGCAACACACATTTTGTGGCTGGATTTTCTTTTTCTATAGCTTCTGCACAACTAACGTAACATCTGTTCTCCTTGATAGATAATCTAAGATGTAGCATATTGGTTTATTTGCCTGTAAAAATAGGCTGGTTTAAAGACTTGATTATTTTTAATGTGCAGATGCTCTTTCCTCTGGGGATGATGAAGACGACAATGATGGGTCCGAGGACTTTGTGAATGACAGCAACCAGATGAGTAAGTAACAGCGAACTGCCAGAAGTCACTAGCAAGATCCACGTGGAAAATAATGTCCTGTCTTTTGCACTGCTGCCTTCAGAGCTTCTCAATTGTTAACTGCATGAGCTGTCAAATAGTGGTACCTTTGTCCATCTCCATTTTCTGTTTCACATAGTTCATAACTTGGAAAAGAAAAAGAAAAATAAACTAATGTTCTTCTAAACATGCTTTACTGGTCTGTACTTTCTTTCTCCCTTCTTGCTAGCTTTTCTGCAGTTTCCTTTCTTCCTGAAGTTCAGTCTTTGTCTGGGTTAGACTCCCACAGATGAACTAACTTTTCCCTGAATCTGAGCTGAAATTTAACAGAAGAAACAAAGATCCAGCTCACTTTGTTAAAAGGTGGTATGGAAACTTTAAAAATAAAATTAAGTTGTAATGAGGCAAATCCTTCAATCCTTAATCTCGGCAGAAATCTCCCCGGGGAGAATGAATTTGGAGACAATGAGGTTCTTTTGTCTGCAAAGGACCTCAAGGTTTTTTGCAAAGAAAGCAATCCAGCACTAAAACCACATTTTACGTTACTTATGCATGATGAAAATGGGCTAAGAGAGTCTTAAACCTATCTGAATGTTAAACTTCAGTCCCTTTAGAGAATTTGGAAAGCTATTAATAGGCTCTAAATAGAGCAGTCGCTAAGAAAAAAAACCATAAAATTCATATTGGTTCCTTATGCCCCCGTGCACTGTTGCAAAATCCCCGCCGTGACTGGTAGTTTGCTATCGCTCGGGCTTTGTAAAGTCAATAACACGCAGAACACAGAAATCCTTCACAGGAGATGTCAGCTAGTTACCGACTGCAGTAGCCAGGTAGTATATTTGCTCCTCAGCCTGGTTAGTAATTGGCAGCTATACCGTATGCTTCAAACACTTGTTCAGATGACAAAGTACGAGCCTGATTTCGGCTCCCCTAGTTAGTTACTGATGTATACGGCTGCCCCTGGTCTGAAGCTGTGAAACATTAGATGCTATTTAAAATGATATAAGTTCTTAGCTGCCTGTTTGGCCCCTGCCATCTGTTAGTGTGATTAACCCGCTCTGATTCACAGGTGCAGCTTGAAGTGGCTGAGATTAAGCAGCTGGAGGCTGCTCTGACAAAGGAATGCTGTGGCAAAGATGCTTGGCGAGTTTGGAAAAGGGACACTGCTTTTAAAAGAAGTTGTCTAGGCAAAACCCACCAACTCAGGCCATGTTTGCGTTCCCCTGAAAGGGGCTCGTGGGTAGAAATTCCTTTTAGGCAACATCCCTGTGTCTGTTTTCACTTTAGAGCTTTATTGGTGTTGGTCAGAAAAGGGCTGGCAATGTTTTCAGTGTATTAGTGAAGACAATTGTGCTTCTAATCCGTGCTGCTGGCTTTGGAGATTCATTGTGAGCACAAACAGATTTTGGAAGCGTGTATAGTGAGGAAAAAAAAGAAAAGGACCTGATCTCAAGGCAGCTATGCTCTGTAACATCGTGGTAACAATTCCTGCCCCTTCACGCAACAGGGAGAACTACCCAGTGGTGCCTGCTGTAACACTGGCGATGTTCTTGTAATGTGAGCTATCATTTTAAGCTGCTGTTAATCAATCTTGATTCAGGAGCTGGTGAAAGGCCATTGACAATTTCCGTCTGCCAGGGATGGGGTGTGTGCTTTAGCAGGGGTCAGTCACACTTTCCCTGCTCAAAATGAAAGATGCCTTTAGAGTGTGAACGTTCAAACATCTCGGATGACGGGGAGAGCACAAACTCTTGCAGCACAGAAGGGGGAAACTACAAGAAGACAGATTGCTCCTGAGCAGAACGTTGCACAAACAAGTCCTCAGATGTTTGCTCCTTACACGGTGCCCACAAACTGCTGGGGCTTGCTGCAAGCTGCAGATGGGTGCGGGGAGCAGCGCAGCCTTCCTCCCGATGTCTGAGCGCTCGACGGGAAGAGCTGGAAGCGGAAGAATGATCATGGCACCACATCCCTGCAAGAAGTCTGTTTTCAATGAAAAGTTGCATCACAGTAACGCGGTTGGATTAATACAACTTTGCTGAAAGAGGGTTGTGATTTGGCAAGATCAGAGCTGTAGGAAATTTAGGGGTGGGACTCGGTGCGGTGCTTTTGCAAACCACTGAAGCTTGTGTATCTAGTGTCTTCTAAGCCTTCCCATCAGTTTTGTTTGCCATCCCCCTTCCAGATTTTATACTGCGTCCAAAAGGCCCCATCTAATTTGTCAAACTGTTGCAAGACAGATTGAAAAGTGAATGAGGAGTTGAGGGGTAGTCGAAGTCCACCCTGAGAGTACCATGTGGCAGGCAGTGGTGTGTGATGGTCAAATGCCCTTTACCACCTTCTGTCTACGTTACATAGAGCCTGGGGAAGTCCAGGACCTCTTGAGAGTCCCTGGTTGCTATTCTTTAAGTGTTTCCTGAACCATGGGTTGAGCTTTGCAGATCTAAAACAATTTTAACTGATAATTTACATGCAAATTACAGCTGCGATCATTAAGGATAAGCAATGGAAATTGGCCTGGTTATGCCTTTTCTGATGGAAACAAAAGGCCATAGTCTTCAAAGGTTGTTGCTTTTTGATGAAACAATTCTGATAAAGTCCAGCTGTCCTGGCATGTTAATTATGATGTGATGAGGCAGGAAATGGCTGTAGTGCCTTCCACAGGAAACTGAACCTTGGCATTCTCATTCCTGCATATTTAAAACTAAAGCAAACCCTTTAGAGCTGTTTTATTTACGATGGTAAGTGTTCTTTCAAGCTTTTTTATTTTCTTTGCCTCTGTTACAAATATATTTTCAGAGGCCAAGGTTTTCAAATGCAGGCAGAGAGGCTGTTGAGGAAATCTAGCCTAATTTTCAAGGCTGCCTAGAAAATGTGGCCGCTCTTGAGCTCAGCGGAGGCTTTAAGTGGCTCAGTAGCTGTGAGGAGCAACTCGCTCTCGGGAGAGGAGGACACTCATGTGTACACATGGGTGTTTGACCATTTGCCCTGTGTGTATTTTTAAGTAAAAGGCATGCATAGCAGATTTCACTCTGCGTTTGGTGTCCTTCTAGCTTGACAGATATTTTAACTGTCTGCAAAAACGCTGTGGTAGATTTGTTCCAGACTGCATCCTGAATAGCTCTTTATTACTTCCAGCTTTTGTTGAAGGGATTAGTGCTCGTGAGGAAGGTGCAGGATTGGTTCCACTGCAAAACAGTCCTCTCTTTCCACAAAATGGCTTTGTTGGCAACTCAGTTTTTCCCTTTGTTTGCCCTGAAGAGGTGCCTCGGCTTGGTTCTGGAGGCCCATCTCCAAGGACGTTGACCTGGGACTTCCTTTTACAAAGCTAAGGGCTGGTCCTCTTCAGTTCCTACTGGCAAATACATTGTTGGTACTTGTTACCTTGTCCTCATCATGATTTTGAGAGGTAGCCCTAACTCAAGGGATTTCTATAATCCTGACTTAGTGTTGGCAAGGGAGCAGCTGTTGTGATGGTTGCACTGAGGTCCACCATCAGTAATTTATTCTGGAGACCCCTGGGTAGCCCTGAAGATGCTACTATCCTGCCTTCAATTCTAGTCAGGCAACTGGAAGCTTTACGGCTTTTTTTCCTTATCACCCTTTAAACAATTTCTTCTGGGCCAAGCAATGGTAAATTGGCACCAAGAACAAAAAGTATCTAAATGTAATCCACATGCTGTTCTTTTCATGCCTTGAAGAATTTCAGAAAGGATGAAACAAGGTTCAAATTCATCAAATCCTGTAGAGTGGAAACCTACTCAAGGGAGCAGCAAAAATTGGATGTTGCCTGGAAGTGGTTTTTAATTAAAGGTCAAATACAATAGTACTGAAAACCTTGGAGGGGAGGGGGTTGATGTGGTCATTTCAGGAGCACTATTGCCTGCTCGAGGCGCTTGTCAGGCAGGCTTGGAGTTGACTACTTTTGTATTTCTTTGTTATTAGATAAGTCCAAATAAAAATAGAGGAGTCCTGAAGTGAAGTGGTCCCCTGGGCTGCCTAATTTCAGTTTCACATGCAGGAGATTTGCCTGATTAGATGTAATGTATTTGCAGTGGAGTGCAGTGTGGGTCAGCAGGATATTTTCTTCACTAATGAGAGCTCTAAAAGCAATCAGGAATTCCCACCCGTTCCCCTGCTGCTCGTTACTGCTATGCTCCAGAGTTTGCCCTGTTGCTCCTGTGAACTTTTAACAGTGGTGCTACCTACTTCCACCTGTCCTGTTAGCCAAGGTGGGACGCGACGGACAGGGGCTGTAAGAGGAGTCGGCACTTGATGGTTTATACTCGTTAACTATGTTCATTCCTGCTTTTAGTGAATCTGGGTGGTTTTTCTTTCAAGAGAGAGTAGTAGTAAAAGGTGCTTTTAGGTTTTGGTAATTTAATCGATAAAGAGAAATGTGTGTTAAGTGCATCAGTTGCTGTAAGAAAGCACAAAATGAGCGCGAGGGTTACGGTTTGTGGATGTTCCTGCCTTTTTCCCTTTTCCCGTAAACACACCAAGGAACTACCAATATACGTTGCTACTACCTAGTGAAAAATATTAGGATGTCTTGAAGTGTTTTCAGACAGTGTTTTCGACATGTGATGTCCGCATGTTTTTCTCCAAGTTCCCCTGTAAGTGCGAGGTTGTGTGAGGGGACGCTTTCCAAGCAGAGTCCTTTCTCCCAGCCCGGGGAGTTTCCTCTCCCCTCTCTCCATGACACAGAGCTGAGCCGCTTCCCTTCGTTTCTGCCTACATCCTCCTGGTCTCTTCTCTGCTCCCAGCTCTTCCATAGAGCAAAATTTTTCCTCCCTGTGCATTTGTTGTATACGAGGCTTATCAGAGCACTTCTTTTTCGGGAGCAGAGATTTTAAAGGGTGAGGGTTGATGGAAAGGGTGGTTACATGCAAGAAAACCAGAGGATGAGCTGCACTATAATGCAGTAGAAACCTGGCTGCACGAAGCAGCCTTGTTTGGGGAGCTGTTGGTGGCTGGGTCCTGACTAACTCAAGAAGCCCGGGTCCCGGGCTGCACCCTGATGGGACCTTCTCTGGAGCTGGGTCCATCCAGCCTGTGCACTGCAGGGCAGCGTCACTGTGGGCGAGCCGTGGAGCCTGTGGTTCAGAGGCTGTGCTTGCCAGCGGGTGCATCCAAGCTTCTTATGCTCTGTAGGTGTGAGAAAGTGCATGTGGTGGATGTGATGAGAAGTGACCGCGCTGGCTGCAAAGTTGCTGGGTTGATGTTGCCTGTTTGGGTCAAATCTAGGCACTCCGCTCCATTTGAGATACCAATATCCCTGGTTCAGATGGTTGATGGGCTTTGACCTGCCACAGTTTACTTTGACTTTGTAGGAATTGTGCGTAGAGCCCATTATTGGTCACCTTACATTGACTTATGGAATGTGTGTAGCGATCCAGAGAAAATATCCTTTTAATGTATTAGTACCAACATGTAATTCCGCCTTTGCCTAGTATACTTGTAATGTAATTTGGTCTTTGTGTGTAGTAGTTAATTCCTTTCGTTGGCTTTGTTTAAAGTCTTCTGTTGTTATAATGTGATCCTGGTTTTAGCAAATAATGTTAACAGTGATTTTCCTTGCATCTCTAATTCACTTTAGCCTGTGTAGCAATTTTTTAGTGTTGCAGTTAAATTTTCAATAGTTACCTGATTTTCTGTTTTGATTACATGCACAAATTTGCTTTGCTTTTCTACTTCATTAATTTTAACAGTAATTGCCACTTCGGGCAAAAAAAAAAAAAAAATCCCTTATCGTTCTTAGCATCATTATAAGACTTGCTTTTGGAATGTTTTCTTTATACTGAGAGAGATGTTGTTAAAGGATTTATTCCTGTATTTTCTATCCAGCTGTATTTTTATTTAGAGAGGGGGGTGGCAGGATTTCTGACTTTGCACTGATTGTAAGAACCGCTATAAATATTTGAGGAACGGAAGAGTTTATTTATAGTGGAGTGTTAGGCTGCTAATGAAGGAAATGAAACAGGGCTGAGAGAAACAGAGTTATTTTTCTGGACCCCTCTAGTCCTAAAAATTCCACACTAATCTGATTTGCTTCAGGAAAACTCAATTGTAAAAGAAATTAATGTTTCCTACTATTAAACAGATCTTGAATCTTTAACTTTTTAAAAACTGTTATGGTGAGACAACTGAGGCGATGCTATGAAGATGCCGTGCAATGTAGCTGAAGCATTGCACGGATCCAGAGCATGGGATAACCTTGTATGTGTATCTGTCTGTCCAAATTTACTTTTTGGAGGGTAAAAACAGATGGGTAGTTGTATATTTTGTTCTGCTGTGTTTGCTCTACTGGCATGTGACAAATGATTGAGAACCTGGACAAGAGAGAGGTTTTACATGAGCTCCTCATGCTCCTCGTGTGGGCACAGACTGGGCCAGGACATGGGAAGGAGCGAGTGAGAGCCAGAAGAGTCTTGCCAGGAGCTGGTAAAAGCGATCGCTCCAGTAAATACGGGCTCAGAGAGACCCTCTTGGTTTGTGCCATGGTGTTGGACATCAGTGAACAATTGGACTTTGACAGGCTCATGAGAGTGGGAAATCCTTGCAAAATGATCAACACTATTGCTGGGTTTTGCTGGTCCTCCATTTGTAAATATATTTTAGTGGTTTCTGTGACAGTAACAGATAGCACAGCTCACATGGCCATGGTACACTGTAAGTTTTAGCGTGCTGCCTGGCAGGTAGGTATGTTTATCCCCCTTCTAACAGATGGGAAAGGGTTAAGGCTTCCAACAGGTCTTCTGGCTTGGTCTGTCTGGCTTCAGAGCCGGGGTCCGAGAATTCAGTTTGCTGAGCGTTCGCAGTAACTGAACTTGAGGTGGAAAGCATCTGATCATTTGAGTCTGCTGAAAACTCAGTCCCTCTGTCTTGACGTACACAAACCAAAGGATATCTGTGGTTAATTATTGGAATTTTGTCATAAATCATATACTCAAGGCTGCAGACTGAGCCGTTTGCAAAACTCTGGTCAACACTTGTGGCATATGATTTCCAGTCATGTACTCTTTCTAAACCACGCTGTCCCTGCTAAAACGAATACGTGCAGCACTTTGTGTCTGGGGAAGGGGCTGGAAAGGGAACTTGGTTTCCGAGTACTGATGTTTCTGGATGTATCTCTTTGAAACAGGGGCACCTTATTGGACACATACGGACAAAATGGAGAAAAGGCTACATGCGGTGCCAGCGGCCAACACTGTCAAGTTTCGTTGTCCAGCAATGGGAAACCCAACACCAACCATGCGATGGCTGAAAAACGGGAAAGAGTTTAAACAAGAGCATCGTATTGGTGGATATAAGGTACATTCTTGTGATTGTGCAATTTCTGTTCTTGACCAAGGCTATAAAAGAAAAACTTGCTGAAGTCAACAGAAGATCTTTTAACGGCCTTAGATCAAACGTAGAAGCAAAAAAAAAGTAATTGTTTTCTTCTGGGGAAGGGTGGGTGTTTCTTTGGTGGTTACTGAGCACTAATTCTATATATTTTTTTTCTCAAATTCAAGCTTATAGCAGTGCAGCTAAGGATTATTTATAAAGACTTATTTGAAAAACTAAAGACTGACTTTGCAAAGCAGAGTAAGACTATTTTGCTCTATTCATTTTCAGCTGCATTGTTAAAAACATGACCATCCGCTCTGGTGATTGTAGACAGTTTAATAAATGAAGGGTTGGAAGTCAAGTTATTATTTTCTATAGAGTTTATGGTCTGTGAAACTGAAATGGGAAGCAGAATTTGAGGGAAAGTAACAGCAGTTACTTACAAGGGTTTGTTTGAATTTTAAACAGCTTCAGATTAGATGTTTCATTCTAAATTGGTGGTTACTGATTAAGAGAGAGTTTTAGGGAGGCCATCTAGCTCTGGGGGTTAGTGCACAGACCTTTAACCTCCCGGTATCTGCCTAGGTCAGGTCAGAAGTCAGGATTCGGTCATCTTATCCCGCTCCTCACAGGCAATGGTAGTGCATGACTGATGGCAAATTGCTGTTCAAGCACTAGCCTTGCCATCCTGCCTCGTATTTCTGAGTTACCTTAACCTCTTCTGTGGACCTTCTGTTAGTGGCTTCCTCACCTACCCAACCCCTCAGCAACTTCTCTCCAAAGATGAGAAGTTCCCAGGTTACTCACCTTGTGTCACGGTTGTAAGCCCCAGCTTAGAGCTTCTGCTGAGGAGCTCAGAGCAATTTGTAATGGTAATTAAGACAGAAGTTAACTGACTTTTCCAGACGATGAAGTGAGCTCAAGACAGAGTCCTGGGGGCTGCCTCCTCGGTACCACGCTGCTGCCTTACCCCAGCGATTGCAGTATTTTCGGGGTGCCACATTTTGCAATGCCCTGATGGAGCCGGGGTGTATATTGCTTTGTGTCCTGTTGACTCAGATCCTGCTTGGTACAAAAAAATGTTTTCCAGTGCAGAGGAGGACAAGCCATAGTCTCCTTTCCTCTCTAGCTAGATTTACTGTAGAAAGTGTCAATTTTTCCAACATTTGTGTTAGCAGAGAGCGAAGCCCAGAAAATCTCTCTGCATGAACACTAATTACCTAAGTAGACTTTTCCATCTATGTTTGCTTACACCATAAATTACTGTTGCTTATGAGTGTACACCTGGCAACACCTTCTGCCTTTCATAACGCTATGGAGTGTTAACGAATTGGCTACAATTCAGTGATTTTCACCTTTCTCAGTGCTTTTTTTTTTTCTTTTTTTAAAAAAAAAGGCAATTAAAAAAAACCCCTCCAAACTAATCCTGTCTTGGAAAATAATAGTAACTGTTTCGGTACTAACACAAACATTACTTGAACACTTTACATCTCATGAAGGGGAAATGCAGATACGCTCCTGAAAACTGTGAAGGAAAATGTGTGTCTTGCAAGGCAGGATGGAGACACCTGATCTCTGGTTCGAGAGGGTGATCTTTGTTGGGGTGCATCAGCCCATGCGGGGCTCTGTGCTGCCACTGCTAGCCTGTGTTAGGGATCTGGGTGAGCTCATTTAGACTTGTGCCCATTAAGTGGCACAAATTAAATTTTTGCTCATGTGTATTAAACATATACAATTTCCTGGGTATGTATGTACTCTGGGAAGAAACCACAGATGCCTAATTCTAAAGCCAGCTGGATAAGTGAAGTATATACCTATAATTCTAAATCATAACTTCTTACATCTCTTTAGTCTAAATGGGAAAAAGAGGGGACACAGCTGTGGATTTTAGACTTTTCTTGTTGCTTAGAAATACATCAAGTTTTAAATGATCTGGTAGCATTTACTTATCATTGTCATTCTGCTTACCAAATCTGTGTATATTCCAGATTCTCTTGATGTTTTGAATAACCATCTTTTTAAGATGGAAGCTTGCTTTCAGTGAATGGGTGCTAAAGAATGAGGCCTCCAGAGCTTCTGGAGGCTGTGTCCTCTTCTTGTTAGAGGGGCAGGGTGGAGGTCACTGTGGGCTTATTCAGAATCATTCTGGAATGAAGAGAGAATTGTAGTTTCGTGACAACTCTATACCGACAAACTAGTAATGAAGGAATCTTCAGAAAGGACTGGGTCTTTCCATGTTGGTCTGTGTTCAGCCAGCAACTCATGATAATTCTTGTATGCTACCTTGTCTTGAAACTGGGCGTTGCTATATGTAAAGCATTTCTGCTGGAGATTTTCATATTCATACTACTTTGAGCGACTAGAATAGCTGGAACCAAACTTGGCCCTATCTGCTGTCACCAGTTGATGTGACACCATCCGTCCCTTTCGGAAGAGGCAATCTTCCCTTGAAGACTTTAAGAACAAAGTAAAGGGAAGGAAAATTTGAAGCTTTCCAGTAATCCTCCAGCCACCTCTATCCTGCTGCCTTGAGTTAAGAAATCTCTTCTTTGTATATTCTCTCTATCGCCATCAGATAGTGACCTGTAGCACTTTGTCCCTCTGACTGGGGAATGTCTTGAGTCAATTTGCTCTCAGGCAGGCTAGCAGAAGGGTGTATGTTCTGGCCAAGATAGCTTCCAGAGTGAAATTCCTCCACCGTGACTAATTCTGGGTGGTGAATTTCAAAATTGAACCTTTTATGATTTTTCAAGGTATTCACAAAGTTCCTACAGCAAGGAGAAAAGGATCAGTTATTGAATGTTTAAATCCTTTTTAGTCTTTCTTTA
This sequence comes from Nyctibius grandis, assembly GCF_013368605.1. Classification (NCBI taxonomy): domain Eukaryota; kingdom Metazoa; phylum Chordata; class Aves; order Nyctibiiformes; family Nyctibiidae; genus Nyctibius; species Nyctibius grandis. The sequence goes on along the minus strand of NC_090661.1, from coordinate 99,733,104 downwards.
ATCTGTCTCTAAAGTGGTGATAGCTCTTGCTTGTGCATTTAAAGGCATTTTATAATTTTTTGAGTGAATAATCTAAATCCTTTATGAGACACCACAGGAGCCTTTACTTTTCTGTACACCACCCAGAAAGCAAATGTGCTTCTATCAGTTGTTACTGTTTAACAGGTGTGTGTTTTCACATATGCATTTTGATAAGCTTCATCACTACATTCATCTTATACACATTTAAATTCAGACAGGTAAATACAGAGTAAAGAAAGGGTTCTGACTCTGTAGGAACTGTAAAAGCAAGCCTGTGGCTTTTGCATGGATGTTCTGCACTTGTTCTCTCTGCCTGAGCAGTACCAGTGTATGTCTGAACTGTGCTGATTTTGTGGGGAATCATATTTTGGTTTCTCATCCTTCTTTCTGTTGAAATTAATTTTAAATTGATTCCTTTTTACCATTTTTTGCTAAGTGACAGCTTTTCATGATGTATCATCTGTTCACTGAAAACACGTATTTTAAAATGAAACAGAACTGTCCACAATTTTTTATGATACTCCAAAAGCAAAATGTTTCTGTGAAACATTCCTTGCCCTTTCCTAGATTTCTGACCAATATTTCTTGGCATTTTGATTCCAGTTTAGGTTTCCCACCTCCAACCTATATGTTAAGGGTAGAGTTGTATGCATTGGATATTGATAATTTAGTTTAAAAATTGAATAGTTTGGAGAGACTGTTTGGAAGAATTGGTTAAAAATTTGATGGAGAAGATGGTCAAAAAAAGCACCTCAGTAATTTGCTAGAAGTGTCCTTACCTGGTCAGGAAAAAAACATGTTGAGATTATGTTTATTATCTCAATAAAGTACCATTTTTGGGTATGAAGCACATGTAAAATAAGAAAATAGGTATTGAAAAGCAATAAAAAAAGGTCAAAAGCAGTTACTAAACTGTGTTGACAAAGTATCTGAAGGGTGAAGCTGTGATTCAGGATACTTGGAATGCTTCTGTTCCCTGAATTTCCCTATATCAAGAAAAGGCGATGACAAATTGGAAAGTGTACCCTGAGGACCGAGTGATGGAGTGGGTGGGACTGTGTGGGTATTCTCTGGGATCCTTTGCTGGACCACATATGCCTGGTGAGGATGTTCCCACTTTCAGCAGCTTGTTGCTGCCCTCCTGTTTTTTCCTAGTGGATTAGTTCACATGAGCTTCCTGATACGTTCTGTCTGCCAGACAAGCTCAAGTCATCTATTTCAACAGCTTAAATGGACCCAGTTGGTGTTACCCAGTGAAACTTATTAGGGAATATTTGGAGAGCTGTAGCTTTGGTGTCTTCAGTTAGAAGGGCCCTAGTGAGCAACCAGGAGGGAGCTAATGGCTTTAACCTCCATTACCAAAGAGACCATCTATTTGCAATGTCAGTCACAAGGGTGGTTTTTTTCTGGTTTGGTTTGTTCCCCCCGCCCCCAATGACTATCACTGTTGTAGTTCATCCATACACAGACGGCTGATGTAAGTCCAGAGTCCAGAGAAGGGCCACGAAGCTGGTGAAGGGTCTAGAGCACAAGTCTTATGAGGAGCGGCTGAGGGAACTGGGGTTGTTTAGTCTGGAGAAAAGGAGGCTCAGGGGAGACCTTATCGCTCTCTACAACTACCTGAAAGGAGGTTGTAGCGAGGTGGGTAACAAGCGATAAGACGAGAGGAGACAGCCTCAGGGAGGTTTAGATTGGATATCAGGAAAAATGTCTTCACCAAAAGGGTTATCAGGCATCGGAACAGGCTGCCCAGGGAAGGGGTGGAGTCGCCATCCCTGGAGGTATTTAAAAGATGAGTAGATGTGGTGCTTAGGGACATGGTTTAGTGGTGGCCTTGGCAGTGCTGGGTTAATGATTGGACTCGATGATCTTAAAGGTCCTTTCCAACCAAAACGATTCTATGATTCTAAGACCTGAGTACTGTGGAAGCATGGCTTTGAACCTCTTCTGAAACTAGCTTTTACATAAACTGGTGTGACGATGGTGCTGGTTGTCAGTAATGGCACCAGTTTTGCTGCCCAAGGACAGGCTTTGTTGGGACTAGGGAGTGACGGCACAAAAAGGCCACGTTAACAAAGCCTGTACGATCAGGGCGTTGCAAGCTGCATGGTTTCAGGGACGTGGCAGGACCGTTGCGTGTCTGAGAATGAAAGATTCAACTTGGGAGTCTTCAGCGGGAGAAGATGCCGTCATCCCCAGCAAAGGGGAGTTTTTCTGGGCTTTGCAGTGCTGCACTGGTAACCAGTAAGCAATAAGCCAACAAACTGAATCTAGTTGAATCCAGATTCATGACATAAATCCAGTTGTGTGACGATGTGTCATAAATGCTTTGGGCCTCTACAGCAGTTGTTTAGCTTAAACTGAAGAGGCTTAAGCTGTTGTTTTATTATAAAGATGTTATCTCTTCTCATTGGAGTTACAAGAAGGGAAATAGCACAAATACTTTTTAATATTGCCATCCAGTATATCCACTTGTGGCTGTAAGTTAGTTATGTTTTCTTATTGAATGCTAAACAATCTCTTGTGTTTTCCTATCAAATTAATTGCTTACAGCTTGTTACCAATTTTTATTTTGTTTTAACTTCCGCTGAATCATGATCTGTTCTTCCTGTTTTGCAGTCAGATAGGTTAGAAACATTTGCTCTGATTCTGAAAAGTGTGATGTAACTTGTAATTGCAAAAAGTTCAGGTCACTTTGACCAAGTCTCCCCCAGAATAAGTCATAAAGAAGTAAAATATTCAAAATAAGTAGCTGTTGTATTTGTTATTTACCAGTGCTTTATGGCAGTAGTTCTTCCTGACCCAAACTTTGCCTTTCAAGGTTGCTTAGCAGAATAACACAATAAAATACCCCTGATAAACTCTTTTTAGCTTTATAAACTTATTTCTTAGCTCTTCATAGTGCAAAAAAAAAAAAAATCAATATGTAATTTTGATGTATACCATCAAGACGGGGGGCTGAGGAGAGGAGCTGTAAGTTTGGGCTGGAGATTTTGGGGTCACGTTGTTGCACATTTCTGCAGTGTTTGTTTAGCATCCACGCCCTTCACCTGCTGCTGGGGTCTCATCTACATCTTCTTTGTTTTTCAAAGCCCACATGGCCAGTCGTTAGATAATATTATTAGCCCGTAACTGGGTAGTAATAGTAATAACTAGCTAATGGGCTAATTACTAGCTGGGGGACTAGGAAAGCCAGGAGCCCCTTCCAGAGAGGACTCTTCTTCCAAGCTTTGAACTTAAGGCATTTTTACCTCCAGCAAGTGTGAGAGCTAAGCTCTTGGCAATGGGGATGCAGCCCTGCATAGCCTTTTCCTGCTGGATAAGGACCTACACAATAGTAAGGGACAAAGCAGGATTTCAGACCTATAGTTGTAATGATCTTTTAAGAATGTATAGTTACTGGAAGTGTCACTTAATGTACCGCACTGAATTACTGCTTTCCATTTGGCTGATTAAAATGACTGTACCAGATTGTATTTTTATGCAATTTGCTAAAATACGTACTTTGCAGTTTAAAAATGGTACATTACAGCTACATAATGTAAAGATCTTTGAGCACTTTGTCAAAAATGTAATGCTAAAACAAGGGATTAGTGGATAGCCAGCAAAAGGTCATTTTGGGAGCCAACTTATGATGCAGGAAATATATGTGTACCGGATGACTCCATATCCTTCCAGTATTGGGCTGGATCCTATTTTCTGCAAGACCAACGCCAACGCTCCTTTTGAACTCAAATGGGAACAGGATCAGCACCTTTAACACGTTCTGTCTGAGAAGGATTGTATGAAATAAATGTATGTCCTTATGCTCTGTTTCCATGAGGATTTTCTTCAGGCATTTTTCATGAGGCAGCATCTTCATTTCTTTCTTGTGGTACCCCAGAGCAGCAAGAGATGTGTCTGTGGGAGGGATCCCAAACATTGCCCTTCTGTACTTTATTTCTCCAAAATGTGGGCTGTGTAATTGAGCTATTAGAGAAGGATGGAGGCGTAGATGTTAGGGGATCATATCCATCCCATATTGCTGGTTGGTAGTTAATATTACCAGATGATTGGAGACAGATGGGAAATATCCTGAGGGTGTGAATTTGCCTTAGGGTGGATTGAGAGGTAAAGCCTGGTAAGACAACTGCTGCTGATTGGTGCCATCCTCGTAGGCCTGGCAGGAGTGAGTGTGCACCCATGTCTGCAGTGCTCAGATCAGGGATGAGGTAATTTTATAGCAGAATGCATGAAAGCTTTCACTGCTGCAGCCTGATCAGGAATAAATAAAGTATTTCAGTGACCAGAACTGTCAAATGAGCACAGCAGAGGCTTTTAAGCATGGATTACAAAAGGTTAAGTATTCAGAAAACAGTTATTTTGGAGGGGGAGAGGGTGAAACTATGCTAGTGAAGTTCCAACTTCTCTGGTTACAACCCGCCAGGTCCGCAACCAGCACTGGAGTCTCATCATGGAGAGCGTGGTCCCGTCTGACAAAGGGAATTACACGTGCATAGTGGAAAACCAGTACGGATCCATCAATCACACGTACCATCTCGACGTTGTTGGTAAGTAAAACTGTCACGTATAAGATGGTGTTTTTGATTAATGACTTTCTCTATTAAAACATATAGAACTAAGCTGATACATTTTGCATTAATTTTGAAGATGATTTCACAGTAGTCTGAAGATAAGTTTGCACTACTTAACTTTCATCTGTCTCACTCGTGTCTGTAGGGCTGATCTACCCATGTCTCGGCAAAGGTGTAATATCCATGTGTGCCAATAAGTTCTTGTTGCTGTAACACACCTACAAGCTTACCGTGATGAACAAATAAATACTGATGCAATTTTAATCATTAGTATTACAATTTAGTTATTACTTGTACAGTTGTACTAACACAAATTTTAATAACTGCAGTTATGAAAACTGTCAAGTGATCCTTCAGATTGCTGTCATTATAGCTGAAACAGGTTTTTTTAATGAAAAACTAGATATTGGTGAAGCTTTGAAGCTAGTGCAGCTCTCGAGCTTCGGGAGAGGTACTTTACAGTCACAGGAGTATAACAGAGATTCGACTGGAGCCTGTTGTGTGGGCTATGAGGGGTCCCTGAAACATAGGCAACAATAATAGTGAAGAAATGTGTTTACTTGAGGACAAATACTAAAAAGCTGTCTGAATTCTTAGGAGTAGCAAAGCTGTGATTCGACAGGACTATCAAACACATGCTTAGTAATATTAACTTAACAATACCAAAATCCTGTTGACTTTAATAAGGCTTACACGTATTTATTTAAGTGCTTAGCTAAATTAGGGCTTGAAATTTCAGGAACCAATTCCATTCATCCCTACTCTTGCTGATTAGCCTGGATGGGTGTGAGCAGTTTTATTGACTTGGAAGGCATCGCTGTCCAAAAATAATCAGTTGGCTGTTATAACAGGACCTGCTGGTAGTACCTTTGGGGATTGGAGCTGCAGTTTCTGAAGTATGTCTTGAATGGGCTTTGCTCTCTCCAGGCTTGTGGGATGATCTGAGTGTCACAAGCTCTGTGGATAAAACTTTTGATCAATCAGTACTGAAATCAAAAATGAATTTGATTATTGTAAGCTATTTTTGACTGGTGACTGACAGCCTAACTTATCTTCTATGGAGAATCTTACTGTGAGTTTGGGTTTATATGACCAAAACAGTGACAAAATTTTCATTTCCCTATTTCTTGATTGTTTTTTGCATGAATAAAAACGCATCTCTTGCACTGCTTTTTAAAGGTAGTGTCTTATTTTGTCTGGGACCACTTAAATCTGTGGAAACCCCCAAATCCAAAAGAAAACAAGTGCCAGCTTCTCAGGGAGCAAGAAATGAAAACATTCCCCATGAAAATGCCAGTGAGAACTGGCCTTTGTGGAGCAGAGGAGAAAAAAACATGATTTATGGTGGGGATGCCATCACAATAAAACCCTACCACCAGCCCCAGTACATTTAAGTAAGTCTTCAAAGCCAGTCTATGAACCACCCAACTCACCTCTACTTGGTTGTATGTAGTCAACACTGAAAGCAGTGAGGATTTGTACAGCCGTGGCAATATTTTGTCATCCTCGGTAGGAGCCTAGATTGAGTCAACTTTGATTTTGCTTAAAACTGTTTTTTTAGTAGGCTACATGGGAGGAAAAGTCCAGTTTTGCAATATTGGGAGTTTTCCTTGCTGAAACAAAACTGGTTAAAAATTCCCCTTCCTTTCTCTCTCCCCCACTCCTTTTCCTCATTTCCACCTCAGTCCCAGTCTGGCTTGTTTCATCTTGATCATAAATTTATCCACCTGTTTTTTCTAGCAAATGTTTTCATAGATGATGCAGTCACTTGAGCAAATATTTGTCAGAAGCCCCCTCACCTCTTCTTCCCCTTTGAGCCTTTTGAATGTCTTACATTGAGGAATATTATGCAGAAGTTTATTTTTCCTGGCAGTAAATTATAGTGACCTGCATGAATGAATGGAATGGTAATAGAATTATGTCATTTATTTAAATGTCTATTCCTTTCCTATAGAGAGGCAGAAAAGTAAATAATGAGGTTTTTCAAAAGCAACTAGTGATTTGGGGTGCTGGGTATCCAGCTGATGGCAGCCAAAGGAGCCCTGATTTTCCCTGTGTGAATATTCAGCATTTTCTCATGCTTGGATCCTATGAGATACCAAACCAGAAGTCCAAGAGTGACTTCTGCAAATCCCAGTCTGCATCTTGGGAGTTCTGCATATTCAATCATTTTACTTCCTTTAATTTGATGAGTTAAAGGGTGTAATTGTTAGTTTACTTTGAAAAAGTATGTATGGGAATGCACACCCTGAGATACATGTGTTGAATTTACTGGGAGTCTTTCAAGAGATACAGCACTGGGACTTTAACCTAAAAGGGGGATTGATGTTAGAGAGCTCAGCCATTTCTGTGTTGCTGAAAGCTTGTAATAATCGTGGAGGTTGGGCATGAAATTGCTGAAGCAGTAAATTAAGGCTGCCCAGAAGGGGAAACTCTGACAGTTTTTCTAGTTAAGACAGTTCTACAGAAGTTAATTTTGTGCTTTTTTTTGCTGTTTTCATATGAATTTTCAGTTCCCGCAGGGTTGTGGAGAGTTATGGATGTTTGTTTAGAGGCAATTGCGTACGTAGACCGCATCTTAGAAACTTCAAGGTCGTAATTTTAGGTCAAGTTGTGTGTGGAAAACTGTCAGTTGAAAGCCTCTGAAATTGCTTTTCCTATATGGTTTAACTGGTTCCAGAGCTGATTAAGTGTAAGTAATACCAAACGGTATTAAACATGGTAACATATTACACTAACATGAGCATCTGACTATATGGTGTAATGTAGAGAACCCTCTGATTATGTCACAGATTTGGGAGGTATCCCAGCAAAAATCGTGCCAAACAATGACACAATGCTAGTTAGGAATATCCAGTATTACTTGATGCCAATAACTTTCCAAACCTTGAACTCTTTTGACAATTAAAAGCCTGGAGCCAGCAGGGCTGAGTAGTTTTCAGTCAGAACGTAGGTGTGAAGTATTCTCGTTTTTACCTTGTAATTACTTGCAAGAGCCCTCTTAAAATAGTCAGCTCAGCTCAGATGGTCTCATTCAAATTTACAAACCTGGCAAAACCGTTGCACTGATTTTTTTTTTTTTTTTTTTTTTTTTTTTTTTTTTTTTTTTTTTTTTTACAATGGGAGTAGAAAATACTGAAGAAAAAAGCAGCAAGTTGTTGGCAGCCTCTCTGTATTGCACAGGATACTTCTGCACATTGACAGTGTTAGTGGGGAATTGTCCAGTCCCATTGGCCTTGGGTATTCTGTGTTGGAAAAAGTTATTCTTTGAATGTTTGGGATACCCCAGTTGACTGCTTTTTCCTCTCTCCTCCTCCTCCATTTCAAAACAAGGACTTAAGCAGGCTTTATGCAGGGCTTTGCTCAGGGTTACAAATGTGTTAGATTGCAGTAACAGCAAATGGTGGCGATACAAAACTCCGTTAGGATCCTGTGAAAGGCAGAGGAGTCGATTTTAGCTTTTTATTGGAGTACTACCCAGAGGCTTCAATTAATATCAGATACTTATTGTCCAAGGCAGTGTGCCAGCACGCAGTAATTGCTTACAACCAAAATGCAGAGAGACCCGAGAGAAGGAAATGTCACTGTCCATTTTATAGATGAAAAACTGAGCTGTGGAGCGATGAAATTTCTTGCCCTGGGTCACACAGGAAGCTGGTGTCAGAGCCAAGAAGTAAAGCTGGTACTTGAATCCTAATCCCGTACCTTAATTAAAAGAATGTTCTTTCCCTTGTACAGTTTAGGCCATCCGCTGGTTTTTCACATGCCGCCGAATTGCCTTTATATTCTTTTGTATTTAACAGTAGGTAGGAACTCACATTTTTATAGTAAACTTACTAATAGACTAACTCCATTCTCATCAAACATATATAAAGTCATGCAGTCTTGAGGGAGGACGGTTGCAAACGATGTGGTTTTCACTTATGAGTTGTATTGTAGTGAATCCGGGTTGTAGGAAGCAACGTGGGAATGCAGCCACTGAGACTTGTATATAATTAGATCACTCTTGGATTGCAATTATCGCTAGAGTACAATTTCAGCAGCGGCAGTTCTGTTTAAGCATGGAAGTAACTAATTGAATTTATATATTAATGGCAAAAAAAAAAAAAAAAAAAAAAGGGTTAGTCTTTGAACACTCCTAGTGCAGGTAGCCATTTCTGTCCTATTTAATGTCATCATCCAGGGAGACAAAAGATGGTTTGGTTTCAGATGAAGTTTAGCACATTACTTCATGTACTGGGTGTTATAAGCAGCTGCCGTAGCACAACACATCATCCAAGAGTGTGTAAGACCCTGCTGTTTACTATAAAAATGAACATAACTTGTCACAAATATTTTAAAAAAACAAAGTCCTTTTGCAGCCAGTTTAGCTGTTTTTTGACCAGTTTCTAATTTACCTAATAGCCACGCCTTTGGTTCTTCTTACTGGGGAGTGAACTCCAGAGGTGGCAGAGTACCACACAGTTGTGCCTTAACAGCAATTCGTATTTTCATATGAAAACAGCGTGAGAATAACTTCTCATCCAGGAAGCATTTTAAATGACTCTCACTTAAAGCTTGTGCCCCAGAAATCTCATGTGTGAGTGGTTTTACTGATGGATGTGCATAAAAACGCTTTGATTCTGAGCTCTTGGAGGTTTTGGGGGGCTTTAGGATGAATTTTACTCTTGCTTTTTACAGCACATTATTAAAAAAAATCTGATTAAAATGGAATCAACTTTTTGCTATTGGTAGTTCACTGTTTATATTTCCCTTAGTTTAGGCAGAAGAAAAAACTTTGCTTTTTTTTCTAGTCAGTTTGATTTTTGGATCTTCATGTGCTCTCAGTCTCTAGCTGTGAACACGGCACGGACACATATATTTTTTTTAAAGACCGGTTTCATTTTATCATTCCCAAATTCATAAAAAACGTGCACTGTTATTTGCTTTTTGCCAAGGCTTGTTTGTCAAAGTTCAGAATTAGTTTGACTTAACTGTAGTACGTTCCTTAATTTCCAAAGAATTGTTTTTAGGACTCATGTTACGTACGAAGAAGGAACTGACACCAACTAACTACATGCCTTGGACGTTGCATCACTAATGTCTGGCAGGAGTTAAATGCAGGTATTACAACCAAGCCTAAACTTGCACTGCTGGCAGATGTGCTTGTAGTTGTTGACTGGCTCTTCACATGGACAAGCTTTGGCTTGATGTCTTCACCCAAGCGCTTGCGGCGTGGGACATGATGAGACAGGGGCTGGAAGCATGAAGGAATCCACACTGATGCTTGCCCTCAGGTGTTTGGTTAGGCTGAGAGGGAAGAAGGTTTTATTTAATGTACTGATAAGCCTGAATGTGGACTCTACACCTGGCACTAGGCTTTTGGCAAGGTGTGTGCATCTGAGAAGAAATCACGCAAATTGTTTAGTGCTGGAGGCTGTGGGGTTTGCTCCTGAAAACAAAGACAGCAGTGTGATGCTTCAGCTAAGGGAAAATGAAAGCTTATGGGTTCCCCCCCGCCTTCTTAATAAGGTAAAAATATTGCAACCCCTAGTTTTATGGCGTTAAAGCTTCTGATTTCATTGGAGTAGTCTGGCTAAATTACATTTTATGGACAAATACTAGTGTCATTACTTCATCTGCTAGGTGAAGAGCGAATTTGTCATGTTTGGAATGCTTCCTGCAGAGGCTGCCGGGGGAAGACTGGTCTCCCTGTCCCACTTTCTGTCTTATTACAGCCCCAAGGCAGGTATTTCTCTTTCTTTTGATGAATGATGAACAGGATATTGTTTCAGCTCTGTTATTATCATTTTTAATCATGCCTTCTAATTCGTGCAGTATCCTACTTGTGGAAATGCAAGTAGGAGTTTGCAGGAGTTGTCTGAAGATGCTAACAAGACTGTTGCCTTGTTAAATGTGCAATTGGCACGTGTCGAAAGCCATGTCTGTGCCTAATTGGAGGGGGTTTTTGACCTGGGCCAGTCTTTTCTCAACAATTTTGTTACTGAAAACATTGACAGTGTATTTGGCAGTAAATTGGTGGTTAGGTCCTCTTAAAAACAAAAATAAAGGGGAAAAAAGCCTTGAATTATCACAAATAGAGGAAAATCGTTAATGAACTGTGATACAGACTGGCTGAATGAACCATATTAAAGGCAAACACAAGGTTATTAATCATGGCTGCCTTATTAATGAATATCTTGCACCTACATTTCTTCATGCTGTCCCCGAGCGTGGGAGGAAACAGAGAGGTGGGACAGTCCCGTGGCTGCAATTGGGTAGCTGCCCGTGGTGGGCGAGATGCATCCAAACTGAGACCACCACACGAGTGTTTTCTGGGATTAAACTAGGATTAAAAGAGATGTAGTGGAGGTGGAAGTGGATGGAGATGGCACTCAGCGGTAGGCATCAGGGGTTGTGCATGGCTGTAATGAGCTGAGGCTGGGGTTGATGGCACTGGGAAGAAGTAAGAGTGAAGGGGTGTGGGAGGTCTTCCTAGAGGTTTGCGTTGCAGGAGAGAAAAAACCTTGAGGGATGGGTACCAGGGTGGGATAGGTGAGGTGGGGTGAGAGATCTGGCAGTACTGAAGTGTAGACAAATCAGTAAAATGTGACATTCTTTGGCTATTAGGGAAAAGGTTGCACTTACAACCTTCACATTGGTATCCTCTCCTCTCACTGCTCTGCAAACCACTGTGGGGATGGAAATCCAGAGGTGGCTGAATTTTTACAGATTTTCAGGATTTTAAGTCATTAGGTCATCTTTGAACTACTACTGTTCCCGTGGTGCAGCTTCAACAGCAGTTGCTTCATTTAAACGTAAAAATAAAGTGAAATCTAATTTAGTTGTAATTTAAAAGCCACATTAAAAATCATAGTTTGTTAAGCACTTTTGAGTATTGGACTACTCTGTAAATATAAAATATTATTTTTTCAGGTTGCTCTTTAAAAGCTAGCATGAATATGTTGAAATTTTTGACTGTTCATGAAAGAAAACCACTGATGCTGTCAGAACTTGAGCTGAGTGAAGAACTCAAAGCGGCTGTATTAGTTGGAATAAAGTTAGTTTTTACCATTTTTACAAGATGCTTGTGAAAGTCTAAAATATATATATTTTTGGGGAATTTTGATCACTGTTACAAATTAGGTGATCAAAATAGTTGCTCTTAAGTTGTATTCTGCCTTTACAAGTGAATATACACGCGTTGGTTAGTGTTTATGTCTGCAGCATTGTTTCTGCTATTCGATTGGGTTATATGCATTACTGAGCAATGTGATTTCATTTCGGTGATTGGTTTCAAATCTACATTTCCTTTGATATCTGGGCTAGTGCATTATTTAGTGTGTTTGTGAAACCCACGTGTGTCTGTAGTCAAATGAATATTCCAGCAAATGACTTTTATTCCCCCCAATCTTTGAAGTTTTCTCAGAAAGCAGTTCTGTCACCTGCTGCTCAGCCTGAGGCTGGTGATGGTGTTCCCGGGTCTCAGCTTTGTAGGAACCTGGCCATTTGGATGTGTATGCTGAAAGGCAAGAAAAAGTAGGTGCAGAAGAGAGAGAGAGACTGTAGAAAAGAACAGAGAAAAGCTTTCTTGTTTTGGAGCACAAAGTTTGTGTCCAAGTGTGGCCAGCCCAATTGCTTGCTTTGAAAGCTGTTGCATCTTGCAAACTTTACCTGGATTTACCTGAACTACTTGGAATGTAATGACAAATGTGTATAATCAGGGTCTTCCCAAGAGCAGTGGTCTTCAGTATCTGGTCCAACATTTAGAACAGGTTATGGATTCTGTGTTGCAGTTCTGGGCCCCGCACTTCAAGAAAGATGTTGAGGTGTTGGAGCGAGTCCAGAGGAGGGCGACCAAGCTGGTGAAGGGTCTGCAGGGTCTGACCTATGAGGAACGGCTGAGGGAGCTGGGGTTGTTTAGCCTGGAGAAGAGGAGGCTCAGAGGTGACCTTATTGCAGTCTACAGCTACCTGAAGGGAGGTTGTAGTGGAGTGGGAGTCGGCCTCTTCTCCCAGGCAACTAGCGATAGGACAAGAGGACACAGCCTCAAGCTTTGCCAGGGGAGGTTCAGGTTGGACATTAGGAAGCATTTCTTCTCAGAAAGGGTCATTAGCCATTGGAAGGGGCTGCCCAGAGAGGTGGTGGTGTCACCATCTCTGGATGTGTTTAAGAAAAGATTGGACATGGCACTTAGTACCATGGTCTAGTTGACATGATGGTGTCAGGGCAATGGTTGGACTCGATGGTCCCAGAGGTCTCTTCCAACGTGATTGATTCTGTGATTCTGTGATTCTTTCCTGTGCTGAGAGCCTGTGCACAGGTATGATCGGTCAGCCATGTCTAGTAGGGGAGGCAGAATACCACAGTCCTTCTGATAATTTCACAGCTGCTTTCCTCAGCCGAGCAAGTGTTCTGTGTAAGAAAAGGGGGAGAAGTGGAGAAATATAAGAGGGCTTTTAAAGGTTTACATAATCTTTTCCATTTTACTTTAAAGGCAAAGCTGTTTTCAGGAAAGGAAATTTGGAGGATGAAAAATATGCCGTCAGGTCACAATAACAACAGCAGTAATAACTCCCACTGTGTGCTTTATGGCATTGCTGGGTACACTGGTGAGTTAAACCCACTGCAGCTGGGAGAGGACACATCCCTGTAGGAGAGAAGCTATTTGCCAGGCGTACGGTAAACCTTTGGCAGAGCCTTCTGGAGAGCCCAGTCCAAGGATGCTGGACCCCAGCAATGTCTCTGGTTATTATAAAGCAGCTGAGTGCTGGGAGCTGTGCACAGTACAAACGATGGTATCTCTGTGTGTAAAAATTAATGCAGTCTCTGGAAACGGCCAGAACGATAAAATTTTACCACTTGTCTGTGAGAAGTCACAAGTTGTTTTTTTATATTCTCTCGTAGCCTTTTTCTTTTAGGGTACACTGAAAAGAATTTCAATGAAAATTTCAGCTTCTCATTGTTCCGTTTCCCGTGGTATTTCACACTAAAATAAGACCTCTCCCCGCTTTGTTCAGACATGTACGAAGCTGTTGCTTATGCAGGTACTGTGTGAAGGATACTGCAAGCGAGCTCCAAGATTAGTGTTGTACAACTCTTGGTGCTATGACTTTTTCTGCTCCACGGGGTTGATGAAACCCACTCTGTGTCAGCCTGACAATAGGGCTTTGCTTTAAGGACAAACTGGTCTTAAAACCCTGTTGATAATTTCACGTTTTAAAACAAGAGCGTTCTCGTTGCCTGCCTTAGCCCTGGGCTTGCTGGATGTTCCCGTCTCTCTTAACCCTCTGATGTACGTGTGGTTTGAAAGGATAGCTTTTAACTAGTTTTGATTGTGATTTTTTTTTTTCCCTACTGTTTTCACTGACATCAGCAGGCTTTGTATCAAGCCAAATCAGTCAGACTTGCTTGCTTTCTTTTCCCCGGCTTGCTGCCATATGAGAAAGGTGTGCGGATGAACTTATGCTGTACAGGTGTTATGTGGAGATGGATTTTAGCTATAATGCACATAAGACAGCAAGCTGAAGCTATGCTGTGGAGCTATCCAAAGAGACAGATGGGATAACATCAGTGGGAGCTTTGTCTGCTGGAGAAACTGTGCCATTACTTCAAATCAGAGGTGAAGGTGGTGAAGCCAAGGACAAAGAGTTTGAATACACCTGATTATTTTCTGTAAAGATTTTTAAAAGGCACTGCCTTTTACTCAGTTGGCCTTGGTGAGTAGGAGGGCTTGGGTGGCACAAGGAAGTTGGATGGGGTGGCAAAGGCTTTGCTATGGGTAGCAAATGGGTCTGCTTCTGGTGTCTGTGACAAAGTTTTAATCTTTAGAACTGAAATTCTTTATTTGTCAGTGTTCAAATGTTTAATTTTGTGAGAAAGTATTCAGTGACATCAGGGAATATATGGAGTCTGGTTCCCTGCTGTAGCACTTTATGCTGTCTGCTGATAGTGGTCCACAAACCAAAGCAGAGATGGACATTTGGGCCCAGCAGTTACAATGATAAAGTGTGTGATGAACCAGCAGAGAGAAAGGCCTCAAGTTTATGGAAAAGGCTTCTAAATTTGAGGACAGAAGGAGTTTAGAAAGTGATTATGGAGGTTAGCTCCTCACTCCCATCTGCATGAGCACGTCCCTGTGCTGCTCCAGGCCTCGGTGGGCTCATTTGTGAGGGCCAGGAGCTCCAGCTGCAGTGATACCCCTTGGAGATCTTGGCCACCGAGATGACTTCTTCAAGTCGCGTTGGGCCAATAGGAAATGCTATACGTGGAGACTCCTGCTGTACAGGAACACTGAATAGTATGAACGTTTGTTGGCTAGTGTCTACTGATGAAAGATGCCAAAATTTGTAAGGCATGATTTCATCAGCCCTGGTAATGCTGGTCTGATCCATAAGGTATTCTGCTAGTCTGCCTGAAAGGCTCCTGTTCTTTATCAAGCGTTCTTGCCAGGGATGGTCTTTATCTGTTAGTGTTTAATGACAGTGATCTGTTATTCCTTGTAGCCTTAAAACATCTTCTGATTTTGGAGTTTGGGAAGAGAGCATTGTCCCTAACTTGCTGTGGGTGCTACCTTGGCATGTGTAAATTACCTAGGAAGTGATGATTTGAGGGGTGTGTATGTATGTACATATAAATGGAACATGACAGTTCAGCAGCACTTCTGAATTGGCCATAAACAACATGCAGTGCTTCATATTATGCAGAAAGAAACCAAACTGACATGCAGCTGGTAGAAGCTGATCAGCTCCTGGCTCACGTATATATAGTGTATGACATTAATTACTAGAGGCATTTTGCCTACACCTGCTCAGTGGTTTCTGATCTTTTGAAAGAGCAGCCAGCGCTCAACCTTACTTCTCCATGCCACGGAGCAAACAGTGGAGTTAGCAGTGTTTTTCTTCCAGCATTTCATGGAGCACAGGCCCCCGTAAGCAATTGCTTATTGCTGGAGAAAGGAAGCGAAGGTTTGGCTTGGCCCGTGTGTAGAAAGCTACCTTGAAGGGGGACATTCCTGTGGGGACTCTGACATCTGTTTGGTTAGACCCCTCCTACGCCACTCCACCTAGGGGTATGGAGAGCAAGTGTAGTTTCAAACCGGGTCCTTTGTATGAACTTGGATAATGCTGGATTTATACAGAAATCAGAGTTACAATTCCTCATGCCTTGGCTGCTCCTGGAACTCTCCTCAAAAGAGCTCTCTAATTCAGAGAGCAATAATTAATCCAGCCTCTGAGTGCTTGTGAACCGAGGCCAGATTTGCAGCTTGTGTAGGTGGCATCTTTCATGAAGGACTGTAATCCTTGTGTCTTTCCTTCCAAGCTACTTCCTTCGCTGTCAGCTAGAGCAGGATAGCAACTTGAAAGGTCTTCACTCACTGAACAGTGAGGGATTGATAAACATTTAATCTTTCTTGTAATGGTTGATATTTAGCCCAAATAGGTAGTGATCAGAGACTGATATCCTGTGGTTGGCCCAGTGGCTTTAGTAAATGCCTTCACCCGATGGTAGGTATTCACACCATCAAAAAACATAATCAGAGCCAGCAATAATAGTATGTATGTGTACAGTCTCAACAGGGATACCAAAAATTGAGCGCAGAGACAGTGGCTTGCACAGGTAGAGAGAGTTGTTCCCTCAAACTGTGGCTGAAATGGTCATTAGTGCCACTTCCGAGAAGAAACTGTTATTTCAGCTTTGAGGTGGCATGGGATGCACTGGCCCTGTGCAAAGCTGGAGCTATACCTGGGAGGTTTCGCCTTCCTGTCAACTCCAGGCAGCAGTTAAGTCACCTGAGAAGTTAGCATATAACTGCATTTTCCGTTGGAGCAGTTTTGGTAATCCCATGGGTACAGTTTGGAAGAGGGCATGAGAAGGGGGCTCTGGGTGTCCCAGAGATGGGTGACGCCACTAACTTCCCACTCAATGAGGCTTGTCCGTGGTTCAGTTGGTGGTTCAGGTGGCATGAGGGATGTGTTGGGCAGATGTGCATCTGTCTGTAAAGTACCTGCCAAGGAAATCCCCAGATGTGGTGTATTGTTGGACAGGAGAGGACACACGCAGTTGATTCGGGGACAGTGCTGTATAGCAACACATTCCTCTGTCAGCAGTGCTGCTTCCTGAGCTTGATGGCCTTCAGAGGCCTCCCGTGTTAGGTACCTGACTCAGTGGAAATGGTGGGAGAGTGCTGCGTACTGGGTGAAGATGAAACACAGCGGAGAAATATTTCAGTCCAAGTGTATGATGAAAAGGCTGTGATTGATTTTTTTTTTTTTTTTTTTTTTTTTTTTTTTAAGACTGAAGAGTCAATCTTGCAAGTTTGGGATGCTAAGCCATAGCCAAGGCAAGAGGCTGTGATTACAGTCTAGCCTGAAACGCTGTAGAATGCTTTCGAGACCGATAATTTACAGGATAATTAGCATTTTCCAAAGAAACAGATGTTGCACGATCAGGAAGGTGGTTGGGAATGGGCAGTGTTTTCACCGAACAGGTGCTGCTGAAGGCTTCCCAACCTCAGAGTCAGGCAAAATACGCAACTAGAGCTGAATGTGCTGTGCTGACCAGGGCAAGTGCAAGTGAAGAGGAGGGCACGGCAGGTCTGTATTACAGCTGGAACTGCTTCATTTTTTATTCAGTGATGACTGAATACACAAAATCTCTACCAGGGACTATCGATCCAGAAGGGTTACTGATGCACTGCGAGGCATCATTTGAGGGAGCCCTCTGTAACTTCACAGTGGTGACTATCAAGATGACTCCTTAGGAATCAGTAACATTTCAAAACTGGTATTAAAGACTCTGATAAATGTGTCTAATTAAAAATTGTGGAAAAGAATTAGATAACTTCTTTCTCCCTCTGCACTTCTTTCCCCCACTTAATTAAGGACTCTCCGTTGTCCCCAGAACTCATGTTTGGTGTTGCATTTGCTATTCAGCTTTTATTTTCCTAGGCTGCACTTGAATCACACATTTGCAAGGAGAGGAAACAAGCACATTCAAAAGAAGAAAATAAGAGTAGTTTTCACTTTTTTTTTGAAATGAATCAGATGCCCTATCCAAAGCCCATTGAATTCCATGTGAGTTTTTCCCCTGACTTCAATGGGTTTTGATTCTGGCTTTTAGCTCCCATGAAAGGTCCTGAACTGTCTGTGCTAGGGTGACGAGGAGGCTTGGATAGACAATTACCAGAGCTCGTCTCAGCCCCTGGCACAGCCAGGTTGCTAAGGAGACTTGGCCTCGGGATGGGCCCCCGAGATCACCCCTTCCGGAATTATTGTCTCCTCTCCCTGCCAAGGCACTCCAGCAGTGGCAGAGCCACTCTTTCAGTCACAATACGCTCTACTTCGGCCGCTGGCAGCAGCAAATCCTGCCCTACATCTTCCCTCCGCCGGCGTGCTCGGCGAGCAGCCTCTCCTTCCACAGTTATTCCATCCCTGCACCTCCTGCCCTGGGACTGGAGTGGTGGGATCGGATCTTCTGGGTTCTGTTGGCTGTGAAACTTGTTTTTGGGTCCCTATCACCTGCATCTTCACCTCTTGCTTTTGCATCATGACTTTCCCCTCTCCCCTCTGATTTCTTTGTGGTCAGCAAAAGAAGTTGGAGGAATTAAAGCCAAGGATAGGAGAGAGTTGAGACCCTTTAGTAGGAGCCACGTGTCCAGGAACTTAACCTTCTTAAAAAGCCAGTTCTCAGGACTCCTTGTGAAGTGTGCAGGCTCCAGTAGTCATTTCCAGGATAGTCCTTACAGTCACTTCTTCCACCATCATCTGTGGCAGGATGGGCTTCCACCCATCTCCAAGTGTCCTGCAGGGCTGGGAGCTTCCTGGGCAGCTCCTTCCATTGTGCTAGTTTTTTGGAAACTTGGGAATTTTCCAGCTTTCCTGTATTCTTTGCAGTTTTCTCTCTTGGAGGAAGGTATTCTGAAGTTTTAACATTAACAGGCTAAATGACAGTTTCTTCTAAGCCATTGGGCAGGTCTCTTTGTCAGTCGTCTTTTCAGATAGTGAGTCTGTTTGTCTATAGATAAGCGAGCAGAATTGCTCAAGCAATTCTGAGCAGAAATGCTCAAGCCCTAGGCACTTTTATGGTGGTGTAAAATTTAGATGCTTGTAGCCTTGAATATGATATTCCTCAAGTGAGCAATCATTTTTGCCCTGCCTTTTGTAGATAATTGACTCCTCAAATGGGGGTGATGTTGGGTTTGTATCTAAACTGCAAGCTGGAGAAAGCAGGCTAGTGTCTGTCTCTTAAGGTGGGATCCAGCATTAAGCATGCTTTTCTGTTTAAAATGTTTTATAAAGTTAGGCTTTGGGAAGAACTAGACTAAAAATGAAATGTAACAAACATATGGAGATTTATACATAATTATCAGTTTGGCTCAATTACTTTCAGATCAATATACAGAAAATATTTTTAAATTTTAAAAATGTTTAAACATCCATTACATTCACTTTTAAACATCTGTTACATTTCAGTTGAACCAGGATGGTCTGCTTAAGCTGGCAGGGCTATCTATGAGAAACCTTGTAGATCTGTATGTAGTTCACTAAGTAACTAGTACTTAGGATAATAAAATTAGTATCTACTACTTTTTATGGTCCTTATGATGTGGTGTTTAGTATGCTTGAAGACAGCTAATCTATGGGGTGATTTTCTGTATTTCAGCATATGCTGTTGACTTGTTTTTGGAACATGTGTTAGCAGTGAGAGTGAAACACTAAAATTTCAGTGGTCAAACAGTAAGGATTTCTTTTTTGAGGTTCCAATTCAATTCAGTATTAACGAGCAAGGGGGAATATTGAAATCAGTAGGACCAGAGAACTATGAGATTGGTTGCCACCTTGTTTTGTGTGAAAATATTGTTTGTCTGAGTTATATAACTGGAGATGTGTATGGTCATTATAGTTTAGTGATGATCCTGATTACACTTATTAGGTTATGTAAAGCTAATGATAAAATTAGTTTCACCAGCCTTTAAGATTGTTTTTTTTAAAGGCAACTTTGACTCTTGTGCTAGTCCTTAGTAAAGAACAGACTGTTTCCATCTAATATTAGTGAAGCCAGTTGTTTGAGTGATGATATCTGCTTACAAATGTAAGGCTTCTATTTTAAATGCTAAATAGCGATGTGAGATTTATGAATATGATTTTGACAGTACCTGTGCTTAAGCAGAGTCCTTAGATGTGTGTGGTTTGCAGAGAAATAGGAACGACAGGGTAGCACCCTGAAATCACTATTTCCAGGAAATTGTACTGTACAGAATTATACGTGGTCATTTGTAATTTGTGGAAGTTTCTCCAAATTTACTTATTTTCCCCGATACTGAGTGTATTTCTTGTGGTCCTTGGGCTCCAGCATTGTCATGAAACCCACTGAATTTGCATCACGATGGTTCTGTTCTGTGCTGTTTGCGCCTGTGGGCATAGGAATACTCCTTTCTGCTGCAGTGGGGGAGCTGACAAACACTAATCATTGCTCCATGTGTCTGAGGGCTACTAAAGTTTGTTTTTAACACATTTACCCTTAGAGAAGAAATTTCACAAGTGTCTTACCTATACATATGCACGTGCTTTATTTAATTTTTTTAAAGGAATTTGGGCCCAAGAATGTAAGAACTTTGCTTTTACTTCTTTTTCTTTGCCTCTTCTTTTTCGGTAGAGGAAACGTTTGACAGTCCTCAATAAAAGATTAAATCATTGATGGCTATTGGGATAAACTAAACACGTTTCGTGTGTTGATGCTGGCATAGTAGGAACTTTTCCAAGATGTTTCAGGCTTCATTCTCTGGTTTGTTTAAGGGCAGAGAATAAGGTCAGAAAGGAAATCAAACCCTGATGTGGAGAAATGAAACATGAGGCCTACTGACTTCTAAAAAACATTTCAAATAACATTCTCTAAGGTTTCATTTTATACTGAAGGCAGCTGTAATAAGTTTTGGAAGATGGTGTAAGGTTTCTATTAAAGAGAGATTTTTGCTTGCTGTTTTTGTACCCAAATGAAGGAGCGAGGGAGATGGAATTAGAGCTTATTTAGTATAAGGTGAGAAAATAAAAGTTCTCTCCAGAACTGTAAAATAGTAATTTATGTTCTACTGTAATTTACAAATTAAAAAATATTAAACTGTTCCTAGATCTTTGAAAATGACACACATAGCCATGGAATAATTTAATAACTGCAACAGGAATGCACTTTTGCCATGAGTAAAATAAGACTGCTGCTTTGTAGCATGCTGCCAGCGTAGCCTCGGTGAATAAATTCCCAGTAGATGTTTGCCGCATGCCAAATATATTGGACTGTATAAAAGATCCCATTGTTCCACGGGCATCATTATTTGCTATTACACTCGCAATGTTTGCTTGTGAAACAACTTATTGGAAACTAGTATGTTTAAGAAGGAACGCTTGATTTGAAATTCAGTTGATTTGGCTCGTAATGGCAAAGCTTTTACAGTGTACAGCCTCTAAAAATAAATATTTAGGTCCGCTGTTTTTTGCTTACCTTTGAAAGAACTCCTGGAGCAGGGAATAAGGGGCTGGAGCTGGGCAATGGGCGTTTCACTTCTAATTCATAGGTTGAAAGTATGTGTAGGTCAGTATTAACTTTACTTTCTTATAGAAAGAAACAGAGTTAAGTTTGCATGAAGGAGGCAGTGAGTTCCCATCTAGGCTGATGGAACTGCAGCTCGCTGAAGGTTTTCTGGGGCGGGGTGGCACTGTCCCTCCCGCTCACTGGATAATAAAGAAATTTGGTAACCAGGGCTGTCATTTAGAAGACTTTCTCTTATGTGATGTTTGAATTAAAAGTTTTTATACTTTACCCACTTGCCTTGTCCAGCAAAAAAAAAGGCTGTTGGTGGTCCTGGAGGCTGGGGAGCTGGGCTCATGCCCTGCCCACCACCCAGAAGGTTCTAGCAGCTTTTAAATCAGGCTTAGTGAGGGTGATGGAAAGCTACCTCGCTGCCATAGCTGAGGGCAAGGCTCCCATCGATGCTTTGCCCAAAGACTCTGTATATCGCATCTGTAAAATCAGGCTGGGAACTCTGGCTGCAGTGGCTCTCTGGGTACCCAGATGGCACAGGGTGCACTCGGTGTATTCAGTGATGTATGCTTGAGCAAGAACATTTGATAAATGCTTAAGCGAGTCTATAGATTAAAAGCTCTGTTGGCTCACACGAAATACACTGCAGTTTTCCTGAGAACTCTGCATTTCCCTGTGTCCTGCTCAGAATAAGAACGAACTGGTATTTCTGCTGCAGTGTCTGGGTGAAGTGGAGAGCAGCTATTGTGGTGGCACTGGTCAGGGCATTTTGAAAAGGCGAGCTGTCTGGTGTGTGCATCCTGCGTGAGGAGTTTCAGTGCTCAGGCTTCTGCTGCTAGTTTTGAGAAATTCCCTTTGGTTTGTTTTAATGCATTAATCGGTTTTTAAAATGAATCAATAATCTTCGTAATTTGTGGAGGTTTAGTCCAATTAGAATGTTTTAAAACTCAGAGGTACTTACTACAATAGCTCAAAAATAAAGGGAAAATATTTTACTTAACTCTTGCTGAGTTGAACTATGAAAAACGCTTAAGGTTTTTAAGCAGGGTTTCTCCCCTCCTCCCGAATCGCTATCCGTTATATTACAAGTGTAGTGCTCAAGTCATCTCCTTTGAACTGCAGTTTTTGTTGTACGTTTTGGCTGCAGTGTTATTTCAGAGGAGTCAGCCAACAGGCTTACAGGGATTTTTGGCTCGAGTTCACTTACAGTTTTCTTGGCAGCTCTGCTTATTTATGCATCTTTATTTCTTTCTCTCCCCTCCTTGCTCCTTCTGGCTCTCCCTCCCCACCCAAACAGAGCGATCACCGCACAGACCCATCCTCCAAGCTGGCCTTCCAGCAAACGCCTCTGCCGTTGTCGGAGGGGACGTCGAGTTTGTCTGCAAAGTCTACAGTGATGCTCAGCCTCATATCCAGTGGATAAAACATGTAGAGAGGAATGGCAGTAAATACGGACCAGACGGACTGCCGTATCTTCAGGTCTTAAAGGTGAGGCTTTACACATGCCGGCGGTGGTGATAACTTCTTTAAAGCATTGAATTTATTTGATGTAAATCCAAGAATTTTGAGACCTGAACTTCTTTTGAAAATGGAAGTGTTTATGTTACAAATGAAATAATGAGTTAGATAAACATTTAATATTCTAAATGCTAATTGTCCGGCTTATAGACACTGTTTTGCTCTTTCTTACTTCCGTGAAGTCCTTTATCTCTGAATGTTTCAGGCATGACTTATTATGAAAAAAATGAAAACCCTCTTAAAGAACATAATTGACGTTTATGTTTTGGTAGACCGCATCCAAAACATACCTGGGACAATCTACTCCATTTCTTTCACGTTTCCCCAGCCTCTTTATTTCAAAGTTACGTGGCACCTGCTGCCAAAAGCCTGTTGGCAGGGTTGGGTTTTCTGGATGCTGAGCCTACAGAGATGTCCATTTTTTGCTGGCGTGCCGCGGCGTATGGGTGGTGTCATTCCTGCTGGCAGGCGTTCTGAGCAAGCCTGACCAAGGAAACTCCAAACTTTTCCGAGCTGGGTGGCGTTGCCAAAACTCAGCATGTGGGCAGGCAGGACAGCTGGCTCTATACCGTCTTGTTCCACGCAGCCCGCGTACCAGCCCAGGTGCTTTTTTCCCCTCCGTTGCCACTGTTTTCTAACTCCTTGTGTGATGCTTTGGATTTAAAAAAACCCCAAACGAACCCCACACCCTCGATGTTTTGACGCTGATACCTGTATGAAGTGGAAGGCATATTCTTATGACGTGTTGGTGGTGGGACCATAGACAGATTGGTGTCCGTGTTGGGCAGCAGTGACATTGTTCTCCTGTGTTATTGGTCTATTCTAGCATTCGGGGATAAATAGTTCCAATGCTGAAGTGCTGACACTGTACAATGTGACAGAGGCGGACGCTGGAGAATATATTTGTAAGGTCTCCAATTATATAGGGGAGGCCAACCAGTCTGCCTGGCTCTCTGTTCTGCCAAGTATACAAGGTAACAATGTTTTTTAAAGCAAGCTGGAAAAGATGGTGCTTTGGGAGACTGCAGGCAGCTTGTAGGATAACTCTTTGGCCTTGTGGTATATGTGTAATCCTCCTTTGGTGATGCAACTGGTATTACACCAGCAGCCATGGAAAAATTCCCACAATATTCTGTGTGTACCATAAGCACTGGTTTCTGACGCTGATCTTTATTCTCTCTTGTGTTTGGTCTCTTTGTGTCTGTGTGTTTGTGTCCAGTTTTGTTGTTAACTCTGCATACTTTGAAGTTCACATATAGGATACTCGCTGAATAATGTAATTATGACCTAATTAGTGTATATTTATATATACACATATATACATGTGAAATGTTCACATAAGTACCCACTGAAGCGTAAGTCAGGTCAGTTTAGTCACTTATAACTTCCCACGTCACCTGTGACTCTGCAGGGTGGGAGGGTTTCCCAGTTGTTATTCACCTCTTGTTAACTGGGTAATAGCCCATCAATAGCAATAAAGACTGGCAATAATGTGACTACAGCTCACAACTAAATTTACCTCAAAAGGGTCTGGTAAAAATGTGTTTATTCCCTCATCATGTATTTCAAAGTAACATTTTTGAATGGAACAGAGACAAAAGCAGCAAACAATAATTTCTCTAAATCTCCATCACAGAGACCTTGACACTGACGCCCTGCTGCACCCATCTTGGGACAGCTGGAAAGTTCCAGGTCTGAGATTTACTCTGTACTGGTTTGGATAATCACTGATACAGTGATTGGTTTGGTGCATAATGACTTGTCAAGCCAGAGATTTAGCAAGTCTGGAAGGAGACCAGAAAAAAACCTTCCAGATTATTTTTTTTTTTAACTCTCTAAGATTTAGAAAAATATATTTTATTTCATTCTCCTGGTTTTTGAACCTTTGGGATTCAGTTTTTCTCCACATCTCTGAGAGCCACGACTGATCTTTTTTTGAACAAGACCTGAGCTACCTTCCTACTCTCTCCACTGTGCTTCTAAGCAAGCCACCAAATGTTACCAGACTTCAGAATAAACTGAGATTTGGCAACACTGCACAACGTAGAATATTTAAGTGTAGTGCAGTGGACGATGCAAGGACCGTACACTTAAGACAGCTACTATATTGTGTCTTTTGGAGCAGAATTTGCCTTTTTAATTTTTTTTTTCTTAACCTTTCAGAGTATATTTTTATAGTAAATTCTTTCATCTGAAACAGGTAACTACATGTGAAGGGATACCACATTCTGTCCTACTTTGGTTTCTCTTTGTTTTTCTTTCAACTTCCTTTTATTAAAAAAGAAGAAGAAGAAAAAAAAAAAGCTTTGTGGGTTAATTTTTCCATGTCATTTGATTGCATGCATGTTTAGGTGGTGAGTTTAGGTCTGGTGAAGGGTGTTGATTACTTTCTGAGGTGAGCTGGGACCTGTTGGTAAACGCCTTTTGGATGAGGGTTTGTGGATGGGGAAGGAGCTTTGCATCTCTACACCTCTGCCTTTACAAAGCGCAAAGCCCTGTGGCTCCATCTCCCTATCCACAAGAATTCTCTCAATGTCTAGCTTTTTCTCTTGCTTCCCTCTTCTGTTTTTTTTTAGGCTGCCGGTGTTAACACCACGGACAAAGAAATTGAGGTTCTCTATATACGGAATGTAACTTTTGAGGATGCTGGGGAGTATACATGCTTGGCGGGTAATTCTATTGGGATATCCTTTCACACTGCATGGTTGACAGTTCTGCCAGGTATACACTGCTCTCTTTCTGTGGTTTTTCCTCTTTTTTTTGTTTCCCCTTGTTGATTGCTGCAGAATTAGCACGGCTTCTGTCTCAGAAAAGGACTTTTACAATGATTTTTTTTTTAAACAACACAGTTGTCTCAAGCCAATGAATTGTCTTGTCACATATTTGCAACTCCAAAAACCTAACAACAACTAGAAAAAAAGGAGGGGGGAATGTCTATTGCACTCAATTGAAATTTTTACATCTGTTAAACGAACACCAGAAATGCTAAGGAGCTGCGTTTCCTTAGCACTTCAGTGAGATAACTGAAAATCAGCACATTAATCATTGTAAACTTTTTCAAGAGGAGGAAATCCAAAGTTTCTTATGAAGCTTTGGGACTAATTTGGCCACAGTCATGTACTGGTTCATCAAAATACCTGAGCTATTTAGTGTGCTTACATTCTCTTTTACCTATCATCCAAATCTCTTATGGAAATTCTAATTTTAATGCCAATGGATTGTGTACAGAAGCAGTGCCTTCCATATCTTGGGAATTGGCTCCGTGCATCTTTAAACATTGCATGCTCTAAGAAAACAAGTAGTCATTTGCTTTTACTGCAAAGCATGTCTTGCTGTTCTGGGGTTGATGATGTTTCTGTCCTTAAAAGAAACAAACATCAATGTGCTTTATTGCCTGAAAATTGTTATCAGCTGTTAGAAGATGTAACTGTAGTTGGTTTTGACACTAGTCAAATTTTCTCATTTATAACCGTTGGCAGCTGCCTTAGGAGTTCCTTTGAAAAACCAGGAACCACCTGAGGTTTGCTGGGTCATCTTGTGCTTACCATTTAATAATCGTTAATCCTAAGTAAAAGGTACAAAAACTGCATGTGCATATTACTGAGGTTCATATTACAGGAGTGAAATGTTCCCACTTTCTGCCGATAATTTCTTGCCCTTTATTAAAATATATTGAACAAGGCAACTTTACTACATCTCTCTCCTATGTGAACACCGAGCCTGCGTGGTCTGTCACCAAGCAGACAAAGCAGTTCTTGTGTAGAGCTTGCTTCTGCTAGCAGTGTTTGCGTTTTGCAAGTGCTTGAGCAGTGATTTTTTTTTTTTTACCGATTTTCTTGAATGAAATATTTTTATAAGCCTAGAATGAGGCACAAGAAAATTTCAGCTTGAACGTGCATTGCTTGCAGAGTGACCACTGATTGCTGTGGAATGCTGTTTATCCGGGGGTTGAATCCCAGATAAGGGATTAGGGACAGTGTTTGCACATATAACTGTCTTGAAGATAACTTCAGAATGGTTTCAATCAGAGTAACAGCTATGTAGAACCACTCCCACTAAAATCTAATCTCATAGACTGGTAACCACTGATGAGGTTACGTGAAATATGCACTCCTCACAAAAGAGGACTCATTAATTAGTGTATTGCTAGCAAGTCAGCTTTTGCTTGCTTTATGCTTTTTAACCCAACACTGGGCTCTTCAAAGGGACCTCAGGGGAGTTAGGCACCTGGCGTGAACCACAGTGAGTTAAGCAGCTGGGCAGTCGGGTCCTCGAAACACTCTTGAAATCCCTAACTTGAGTTTAGAAAAGTGATGAGGGACTGATCCATCCTGACTTCCCTCTGTGTTTTGAGGTCCCAGTGAAAATTTTGGATAAATGGGCAATGCAGACTCAAGCCCAAATGTCTATTTGCTAATTTAGACACTTTCCTTTTAGGCTAGCTAATGCAGTATTTTCTCTTTAGACGTGTCTTCATGCGGTTGAAAAGAATTACGGTGCTTTTGAAGTTTGACTTGAGCAACAAAATGAATTTGAGCCTATTTTAAACACTTCAGTTTTTTCTTTTCCCCTAAAATTACGCTTGATTATCCAATATTTCAATGTATATGTATCTAGCTATCTAGGCAGAGACAAGTATATGTCTGTATATGTATGCATACATGCACAAGCTCACAGTGGCAAACTGAGAAGTCAAAGCAGGGATCTAGAAAGAGGAATTACTCTTAGATTGCAAGATGGCCCAGACATTCACAGTATTGTGTATGATGCACAGTCACTGCGAGAACTGCTGATATTTTACCATTTCATGTTGTTCCAAGCACTGTACTGAACTATGCTTGTACCGTGTGCTAACTCTGTGGCATGATTGTTCCCTTCTAAAAACTTCCAATCCAGCTCCTGAAAAAGAAAAAGAATATCCGACATCACCAGACTACCTGGAAATAGCAATTTACTGCATAGGGGTCTTCTTAATTGTCTGCATGGTGCTGACAGTCATCCTGTGTCGCATGAAGAACACCACCAAGAAGCCTGATTTCAGCAGCCAGCCCGCTGTCCATAAGCTGACAAAGCGAATCCCTCTGCGCAGACAGGTAACAGAAAGTAGATAAAGAGTTTAAAAAAACTTTTACCGAACAACTAAGCCAGCACATCCTTCTGATGAAAGCTTTGGAAAGGGGAATAAAGCAGCATTAAACCAGATTGCAGTAGGGGTGGGGATTTAATCTGGCACCTAGGAGACTGGCGTGGGAAGAAAGTACGTCTAAACACAGCAACGTCTGTCTCGAGGCAAGGAAATCAGGGCAGGGATGTTAGAGGAGAAATGTAAAAAACCGAATATGTTCTGTATTAACAGTCTATAGATGGAAAAAAATGTATTTAAAGTATTTTGGGGCCCGATCCCACAGCTCGTTGAAGTTAATGGAAAAATTTTTACTGACTTAATGGACTTTGGAACAGAATGCTATTTAATTGTGTATGTATAATGTTTCTAAGGTGACTGTTACTGCAGTAACTAGGTACCAGATACAGAGAGGTATTTTTCAGAAAGAATTTTGAAGACTGAGGGGAGCGAATTTCATAGCCAAGCATCCAGAAACCACCTCAACATAGAAAAAAGTAATAAAGTAAATATAGTAATAAATAATAAAGTAATAAAGTAAAACCAGGGAAGATACTATATCAGATCTTAGACAGTTTGATTAAGATGCAGATGCTTTTGAGTGAGGAACAAAAGCAAATGCCAGACTTAAAATGCACACGACAGCATCACATGAAGTATATTTTACAATTGCTTGTGGCTGGCAGTGAGCATTTCTGGAGAGGGCAATACCATGAGCAACAAACCAGATGAACGAGTAACAGGCCTTTGGCTTTGTCACAGGCCACCACTTGCCAAAACAGCCTCCATTCCCACATACTCTTCTCTCCTGAAAGACTTGTTTCTTTTGAAGCTGGAGTTTAATGTGTTTTGATTTTTTTTTTCTTGCAGTAGGTCTTCAGGATAGACCTCTAAACCCACCAAATCCACCTCCAGGTTTTAGCCCTGCGAGGTGGAGAGGTGTCGGTGTACGAGGCTTTGGTTTACCTCGTTGTTCAAAGTAGGGACCATCTGCAGGGCTTGGATCCAGGATCTGGTCAGGGGGTTGGGATCTGAGGGTTGAGTTCGAGTCCATCTGCACCATCTACAGCCTGTCCAGAATATTATAACTATCAGTAATACATGTACCTTAAAAGTAGTTCTTCGGTGTAGGTAAGTGAAATTCAGATGCACAGTCGGCCAGAGTTAGGGTAGAGCTTTGTCTTGGGATTTCAGACATTATTACTTTTTTCTGAACCCTTTTTTCAGGGTTTCTGAATCTCCTTGCTTAGAAATACTACAGAGAAATCCCTCTAGTAATACTTTAGCCATCTTCCTCTGAAGTGCAGTATTTTACAAAATCTTGAGGTGGGGCCATGGACTTTGTCTGGTCTGAAAAATACTCATTTTGTTTTATGAGCAAAAATGTTAATTCCTATTTTGTCTGACTTGGCTACTTTTGGGGGGTTTTGTTGTAATTTTATTATTTTATTCATTTGCCTGAGGATCACTGGGAAGGAAAGGGGCTTTTGCCTCTCAGTGTATCAGAAAGAGTGATGAGAAGCCCTCAGCTCAATTTATACATCTCTATGCCTAAAATTCTGTGTAGCTCTCTGAACAAAGAAAAGTCTTTTCAAGTGTTATGTACTTAACCAGAGAGAGATACACATCAGCTGCTTAGATAAAAGACATCTATTAGATTTCTGCCTAAATATAAAAGCATCATAATGACTCAGAGAGAAGTTGACGGCATGAAAAATACCTAGGGTTTGGTGTGAGCTCAGTTGTGTCAGTTGGAAATGGCTCCTCAGGGGAGAGTGTTATTTCATTGCATGTGACAGCAGTGCCAACCACTGCCCTCAGTTTAGTTTTTTATCATTAAATGATGCAATATGGACCTTCTCCAAAGCTATTGTTTTCACAGAGGAAAAGATCTCTGTCTTATAACATGCTTGTCAGAGCTGGTTTTATCGGTTTATTTTGGTTTTCTAGATTTTCTTAGCAAAAACGGCATTTTGCTTTTAAAAGTGGCAATAATTTTTTGAAAAACAGTATGTGTTTGAAAGTACGAATCCTATTTCAACCCCTAAGGAAAAATTCCACTTCTCTCAATTATTCCAAGTACTTTTTTATTAACAGGAGTTTCTCATTGAAGGGCTCTCTGCCCTGATGTTAAAAGAAACCTGTATTTCTGTTTTGATGATTTCACTGGTCATTCCACTAATTGTTTGTATTAGCTTGCAAAGGCAGGATGAGATGAGCAGTCCCTAAAAACTTGCTCATCAGCAGTGCAGATTTCTTGAATTCTGAGTTAACAGTCTCCTTGATCTCTAAGGCTGCAGCAGTTGTTTAGTTTCTGCATCTTTTAAAGCTGGTTTTGGATGTCAGAATTGTTGTCACAAATCAGGAATTCGAAAAGCAGTCAGGAGGTGTTTTGTTTAATGGGTGTGTGTTTCTGGATTATTCAACTGGGTTTGTTTTGTTCTACTGCCAGGCTTACTTTGTTGTTTCAGTTTATTTGTATTTCAGAGGATTGTATTTAGAGCCTGGCGGGGTTTTGTCACTAAACCTCTCTTTATCTATTGATCACAGAGGGTTCTCCCCTTGCCTTTGCGCTGTGCAGGGGAGGAATGCAGAAAGTGGCCGAATTGTTGAGCGGATAGGTGAGAGCAAGCAGGTGAGATGCTCGTGGCAGGTAAACTCTATGAGCTGGGCAGAGATCCCAGCCTGGGTGACGGGATTTGTTGGAATTCCAGAGAAATGAGAGCGTGGATTGGGGAATTCTTGATATTGTTTTTGAAGCTCTCTGCTGCTGGGTCAAGCTCCCTAAGGATCTGGATATGAAAATAATCCTGGTTCACGAAGAGGCGTTTGTATGACCGTGATGCCATCTTGTCTAAGCGGGATAAGAGTCTTGCTGAGTAACACATGGTTTGGTTTGCAGGCCTGGATTCTCGTACACTGTTTAGTCTGAGCTACCACAGGATTTTATCATTCCCCACACGCAGGCATATTTTTCCTGCCAAAATGCGGTTCTTTTCACATTCATGGGAAGGGTCATGATGAAGTCAGGAATTATCAGTTCCCTCCCCATGCAATCCTCAGCCTCACTAGGAGCTGGTACTTGGTTTTTGAAATGGAAACTGGTTACAGGGGAGTCCAGCAAGCAGTTCCTCTTCTTTAAATAAAAGCAGAGAGCTGCAGTGCTCTGTTGGCATTAGCCGTGTCCTGCATAGAAGTCCCAGATTGCGAGGGAGTGGGGAGAAGTATTTGTAGGATTGATCATCACAAGCTAATTTGCAGTATAGGCTCCAGGTGACAGGTTCAAGGAACCAAAAGGTAAAAAGTAGCCTTCAATAAGATATATATCTGTTTTGTAGAGCTTTTTGTTTTTTAAACAAATAAATTATAGTTAAAACAGACAAAAAGACAGTGCTGCTCTAGTGGTTATAGAAGGTCCCATCTCTTGTGACTTGCCCAGTCAAAGTCAAGTACAAGTGTCTGTCATCACTAGAGCATTTCATAGTGCTGTCACAGTTAATCTGTCAAATTTGAGCCCCCTCAACTTGTGTGTATATGTGTGTCTTAAATAGGGGAGGAATGATTTCTTCTGCTTGTATTTTAATTACATTCCCATTAATTTATATCTACTGCGGTTGTTGATTCTAATCCTTCATAAAGATACAGTGAGAACATTTGTGATGAGCAAGGACTGGTTGGTTTAAAGTAAGACTTAAGCTCACTGAGCAAAATAGCTAAGTCAAAATGATGATGGCAGCTGGAACCTGAAAAAAAGAAAAGTAATCTGGAACAAGTAAAGTAACATAGTATTTCACATAGTATTGAGCTGTAAAAATATGAGTCATTTTTAAGGAACAGACTGTGATTTACAAAGATTAATGCGCAACTTGCAGAGGATGTGTTGCAAGGCATTTACCTTAATACGTATTTTAGTTTCTTGTGCTATCCTTGGATTTATGTGTATGGAAACTGTCGACTTGCCTAGTAGTACTTGTTTGCTTTTTTTGTTGTATAAGTGTTTAAAAAGCAGCACTTTTCTTGAAGGGATTGTGCTTGTGTGCCTGTGTGTTAAACGCCAGTACCTACATTAGGAACCCTCAGTTTCATGTATTTAACCATGTTTCATGCATTTAACCTTATATTTTCCTAGATCCAGTCACTCAGATGGACTGTTTCTATCAACAGTTAATAGCATTACTTACTAATTGTATTTATATACATATATGCATATGACTTCAGATTAACTTTTATAGCAGAGCCTTCAAAAAGACTGACAATTATAGGAAATCACTGCATGACTGCTAAAATCTCACAGCATGAGTGCCAGAACTGACAGATCTAGGCTTTGGGTTTTGGTATAAATCATCAGTGGAGGAAAACACCCTTCCTAATCAATTACAGACAATTACACACTGCTCTGCAGCTGATTTTGCCACATGGCATTTAAAGATTCCAGCAAAGATTCATTTGTTTTAAATGATCCGCTGCTTAGAAATGCTTATAAAGCATTATCTCAGAGCTGATTAAATACAGTGTGTTGGCCGAAGGACAAATATGTTGTTAAGATGGAGATATAATAATGCATTGGTGCGTGAGGTTTGGACACAGTGGGCTTTTCTCCTTCTGAACTGGAGATATGGAGCTAATGATCTGTCTGAGACTGGTACTTTTCTGGGTTCTGTCCTCCTAAAAGCAGAAAAAAAAGCACACAAAGAATATTTTATGCTGGGGGTCTACCTTCCTGTTGAGGTTAATGTATACCACAATAGTCCTTTCAGTGTTCTGCTCAAGTCAAGCTGACTTCGCCTTCCTTGCTTTAATTAAGCACTCTAAATACCTCCTTAGTGTAGTGTGATCACTGAAAACAAGCATTACCAACACAGCGAGTAGACCTTGAAGATGTCTAATTCACCTACATTAGGTGCCCTTCCTTGCTTCTCTGCCCTGGCTCTGCATTGTTCCTTTATCTCAGAGAAGCCCGTGTTGGTGAGCTGGGTGATTGCCCAAGAAGTTCATGCGTTTTGACTAGATGTTCGTCTGCTTCTTCTTGGCACCTAGTAGACCCAAAGTGCCCCTGGAGTTTGTATATTGGCTGTGTACAATTACAAGCTCGCTGCAAAAAAACGGTATGGTCTCTGTTATGCCTGCGTCCCATGTACCTTGAATCTTTGCATAACTGAAAGCAAGAAGAGCATCAACATACTTGAACCCCACATTTCAGTGCGTGGAGTTGCTTTCATGGCAGGAGTGTCGCTGGTTCTTGAACCAGCATGGTAAGGGGTTAGAGAGCACTTCTGCAGGTGAAAAGGGGAAAGTTGCAAGCTGGAAGAAGGCTTTCTGTATGCTGTTACTTAAATGTATACATGTAGATTAAAGTTGACCATGTCTACTGACCTTGGAGTAGGTAGGGTTTTCCTCAGTGTTTTATAGTGCACTCCAAGACAATGAAAAAAGGTGCTTAAGGGATGAGTTCAAAGGTTAATTCTTTACTATTGCAGAAAAGGTGAAAGGCTATTTTGAAACAGAAATCTCCTCCAACCACAGGCCAGCCTGGGTTGGCTTAGTCTTTTCTGGAGCAGATTTTTATGGCCCTTGAGCTCCTGTAACTATACTGCTCCAGTTAATCAATCAGAAGAATATTCCCTGGGAGTGCAGTCCATTTTTCTTCTCCCAGACACTGAGTAGTTCCTCTGGATTTCTCATCATTCCTATCCATGTTAATGCACTTTGATTACTTACAGCATCTCTGGCCAATCATCCAGTAATCGTGTGAAGTAAATGTGCAATTGTGTTAAAAGGGAAATTGGCAGAGTCTTTGATCTGTTTTTTCTATACAATATTACTATTTAACTTCTGTGTTTGAAATGCATCACTGGAGTATTTCAGTTTATTGCAAGTTTACATTTATAGGTTTTAACCATGCTAAGACTGCTGAATTGTGAGTGTGAGAGCTAGTGAAAAGATGAAACCCTGGCAGAGATCTGAACAGCGCCTAATACAAATATTGTATTCATGAAAAAAAAAGACCCCAGAACATTTTGGGCCATTTCTGATACATAAGGGATATCATCTAAATTTTGCAACTTCACTTCCGTGCCTTCTTGATGTCCCATGAAAACAATGGCTATAATGACAAAGGCGGTGAGAAAGTAAAGGCAATGTTAATAAATAAATACATGAGAATCAAGACTTGAATAAAGATCTTGGTGGAATGCCTGGAGAATAGTGGGTGGCTTTTGGAAATATGGAGAAAGTGGTCATAGAGTATTAGTAGGTTGGTGGTGCAAGATGAAAAAATGGAAACCAGAAATAATAGAAAAATGAAATTCAGGGTAGGTCATAGGGGACAGAGAAGTTGCCGTGTTGTTTGTGGAGATTTGCACATTTCTTAGTGCTGAGCTGGTTCATTTCATGAAGCATCATTTTTAAACCATTTTCACCATTAAACCATCATCATTTAAACTACTTTAAACCATAATGAATTCATGAAAATGAGCAAAAAATAAGCAAAAGTCTAATTCCAGCCCTGGTTCTCATACTGGCTGGCCGTGCAGCTCCAGCAGGTGTGTTCCCCTCCGTAGACTGAGCATGGCAGCGTTTCTCTCGAAGGAGGACTCTGTTCAATATTCACTTACTGATTTATTTAGAGCTTCTGACATCAAGAAAGGTCTGTCAGCTACAAAACTGGTTACCAAGGTTAATTTTTTGATAGTAATCCTTAACACCTTCCTTATGAAACAGCTTTCCAGTCTTAATCTCTGGTCTTAGAAAAATGTGTCAAGAAGCCAAACCCATTTGATGAGATTGGTTCGAGGATGTCGACCTGCAAAAAGACCTCTCAAACAAAACAGGTTGTCAGTCATGATGAGAACTTTGTTTGAGAGCCTTAATCTTGTCTTGTCAAAATACATTGTGTAAGAGCATGGCTTGGTTGCAAAAGCCTTTCAGCCCCATTCTGAGGAGCTCTAGTAATTCTGTGGGCTGAGATACAGTAATTGTTAATTTGATTTAGTATAAAGGAGCAATAAGTTGGACACATCAGGTGTCACAGAGACAAGAGGATTTTGTGTTTGTATCATTGTGTGTCACTGATTTGCACTTTAATGCTATTAGGAACTGTTTGCTTATAATTGCTTTTTTAAAAAATCTATTTATAAGACGTGTGGAACAAAATTGTAGCCTGGTGATGTTTTACATAAGCAAACCTGGTGTCAAAGTTGACTCCACGTGATGAGGACGAAGGTCAAGACTGGTAGTTATTCGAATGCTCTCGGCTTCCAGCTTGGGCAGGGTCCCAACAATGCTGGCCGAGAAGCACCTCCTGCCGCCTGGTGTGAGGACAGGTACCAGGGATGGCATTGCAAAACAATCTTCATATCCCGCCTTGGCCACCAGATTTGGGCTTGGCCAAGACTGACATGGCCTGAAGAGAGAAGGAGGATTCACACTTAAAGGAGAAGACGACTGACAATACAAGCATTTTTGGTTTGTGTTCGCATTCACTTGAAGCTCTGAGGTCAGCAGACGGCAGGCTGCTGCTTGCAGGTTTGAGGAAAGAGCCTTATAGAAGATACACCATTCACATCAAAGCAAGTGGTGTTACACAGATGGAATAGCTGCCTCCTTTTTCAAAGCACTTATCATTAAGTACCTTTGATGTTCTAAGGAAAGTGTGTTGTTGTTGAGGCCAATGAGAAATCTTTCTCCAAAGTGAATTACATATCAAAGCATTGGACATTAGATTTTTTTTATTAGCTCTTCTCCACATTGCCTGCAGACTCTTTAAGGATGTAGTTAACTGAAAACTTAAATATCTCCCAATTATTGTGGTAGCTTTTTGATGCTTTCAATATTGCATGCTTAGAAAATATGTGAGAGAAGCCAGCATTTCCTACACAGTAATATGCATGTGATATTGATCATTGGCACTGATGAAAAGTATGGGAGCCTTTGCAAAAATACCACTTTTCAATTAAAAATTCAAAATTTCAATTTAATAGCAACACCAAAAAATAGTAAATTGTGTGCTGATTTGGGAAAAGAAATGGTGACATGGACAGCTAGAAGTGAGTGGAAAAATAGAGCTGCTTGGTAATCTCTGCTTACAGTATATGCTGCCCACTTAGGTATCTGAGGGTGGCGACGTAAATACTCTCAGTTGATTAAAAAGAGTATTAATTTGATAAACAAAAAGAGAGAAAAGTTTATTTAATGTATCTTCTGAGTGAATATAATGAAAACTTACAGGGTTTTCATCCTGTGGGACAGACTTACAGCCTTGGCAGCAATTAGAGTCAGTGTTGTGCTTACAAGGGAGGGTAATTGTGTGAGAATAGCGTACTAGAAACAAGACTGTAGGTTCAGCCACTTTGTCCTGATACCACTGTTCTGAGCTGGCTTGGTTCTCAGGTACTGCTGGTTTTCAGATACTGGATCAAGATTACATCTCCGCCTTTTTTTTCTTTTCCCCCCCGTTTTTGCATCTTGTATTGCAACAACAGGTCTCAGCCGACTCAAGCTCCTCCATGAATTCCAACACGCCTCTGGTGAGGATCACTACTCGCCTCTCCTCTACTGCCGATGCCCCCATGCTGGCAGGAGTCTCGGAATATGAATTGCCAGAAGACCCAAAATGGGAGTTTCCAAGAGATAAGTACGTAGCCTGTTTCTCTTAACATTATCTACACGTCTGAAAAACGTGACACAGTATGAGGGGAAACATCTTTCCCAATGTCTCCCAGGGTTTCTTTAGTCAAAAGAAAATCTCAATTACCTGACCCTCCTCTGAAGATCAAGATCCAATTCAATTATCTGAAATCAGTCTTTTTTTAAAATAGAAGCTGAATTTTCTCTGCCTGTTGTTCTGATTTTATTTTCAGATTTGTGGTAGGTTTTCAGATACCCTGCTGAAATGTAACTCATCTGCTATGAAAGGAGTGAATCTGAAATGTTATTTCAAAATATATATGACTTAGCCTGGGAGGGATGTCCACATAGAAGCATTGTTGAAGGGCAGTTTTGTTGAAGGGCAGTTAAGATTTCCCTAAGCAATACCTCTGTACATTAAACCATGTTTCTTAGTTGAAATATTAAACTTAATTGTTTAATATTTATAAAAGAGGTAATAAAATATCATGTAGGAGATGACAGAGAAAGTCTAGAAAATGGTATTAGACAATCTTTTCTTTCTGTCAGGAACTTCTGGATAGGATTTTGTGATGATTTTGGATTAGCCTGTGTTAATGGAGATGATGGGTTTTGATTTAGTGGGACATTTTGCATATTGTGTACTTATATGTACAACTTCTGTGGTTTAAAAGTATTAGGTTTCAGGCAGAGTGTACTGAACCTTGATATACGCAAATTCATGTGGCTACATAATATTTTCTTCAAAGTCTGTTGAGTAACATGCAAAATGACCTGCTGAAAAATCTAATTAAAGCTGTAACCATATTTCTTAATATAAAAAAGACATGTAAAAGAGAGAGGTAGAGCCATGATTATATATTAAAGTTAGTACTAACTTTAAGAAGTCTTTAGGTGGCTTTGGGAAAATAACACCTTTTATCATGAACAGTTGTCTTTCAAAGTTCAAAGTTGTAACTTTTAGATAGAAGAGCTGTAATTTTGAACCTTCTGACAACTGTTCTGGAAATTATTTTAATGATGTAGCTGAAAACTAGTGCAAAATGCTGTAATTGCCACCTGCAGTATTCTAGTCAACAGTGGGGGCCTCTATATGTACTTCTGTCAGCCCGTACCCCGTGGGGATACACTAAATGTGGAAAATTTTAGAGCGCTAAACATTTAAAACCAGCATTCAGCACAAATGTAGGTGGAGCAGATCTGCAATGAAAGGAGGCTATTTAGAGGCAGTTTATTAGGTTGGGGGGCAGGAGGCACACAATGAGGGGTTTGTTACTTTAGTCCTAGCAGGGCAATAGCACATAAATTAACCAGTTTCCAATGCAAATGTTTGTTCTCTGCCAAGATCCTAAATTCAATTTTAGTTCTGGAGAAAACGCAGGATGACCTCAGCATAGCGTATGCTGCCCTTCAGTCTTTGCACCTTTTTAAACTCGCGTTTGCTTTAGAAACCAATCCAAAACAGCTTGAGGAATTCTCACCGAGGCAAAGACTGCATTTGACAAGGAGTCTGCGGGCTGCCCTCGGGAGGAACCACCTCTCACTTCTGTCTCGTGCCTGAGCAGATAAGTGGGGTTTTCAAACCACCTAGCCCTGACCTAACACTCTTCTGTTGATGGTAGGACAACCTCTCACTGTATGTCACAAGGGAAGGCAGAAGTCCATGCTTTTAAGATACATCATATCTGTGAATCCTGCTTTTGACCATGGAAAGCCAAGACCTTAAGAACTCAGTTAGGAAAATGCTTATCCAGATCTGTCCGCTACATTGGATAACATCAGCAGCATCAAACCCGCTGAGCACCCTCCGTGATTTCTGCTGTGGCACTGCTTTTGGAGTTAGATGATATTCTCTGTGAGTTATGGAGCCTGAACGTGGCCCTTAGCACTTAGGCTGGAACCAAAAAGATTGTGCCCAGAGGCTTTGAAGTTTCTTTTTGATTTTATCTTTCATCCTTAAGTTGAAATTGACATCTCTGTGTCTGTCTCTGACAGCTGAGCAGGTTTTGCAACCAGCTGTATCATAGAATCACAGAATGGTTTGGGCCAGAAGGGACCTTAAAGATCATGTAGTTCCAACCCCCCTGCCATGGGCAGGGACACCTTCCACTAGACGAGGTTGCTCCAAGCCCCATCCAACCTGGCCTTGAACACTGCGAGGGAGGGGGCAGCCACAGCTTCTCTGGGCAACCTGTTCCAGTGTCTCAGGAGGAGAATTTCTCTCACAGGAAAGAATTTCTTCCTAATATCTAATCTAAATCTACCCTCTTTCAGTTTAAAACCGTTCCCCCTCGTCCTGTCACTACTTGCCCTTGTAAAAAGCCCCTCTCCCGCTTTCCTGTAGCCCCTTCAGGTACTAGAAGGTGCTAGAAGGTCTCCCCGGAGCCTTCTCTTCTCCAGGCCGAACAGCCCCAACTCTCTCAGCCTGTCTCCATAGCAGAGGGGCTCCAGCCCTCTGATCATCTTCGCGGCCTCCTCTGGACTCGTTCCAACAGCTCCATGTCCTTCCTATGTTGGGGGCCCCAGAGCTGGACACAGCACTGCAGGGGGGGACTATGCTATATGCTCCACAAAATGCATTTTGCACAGCCCAGTTAATGACTGCTGTTTTTAAAAGGTTTCTTACGTTGATACTGTGATTATAATAGAGTTTCAGTTTCCCCCAGTCTCTGCTTCCCGCTCCCTGAGCAGAGCCTGGGTGCTGCAGACAGGAGGCATCTTCTGTTACCCTCATACATGACACTCGTGGCAGCAAAGAGC
The DNA here is from genome assembly GCF_013368605.1 of Nyctibius grandis. Classification (NCBI taxonomy): domain Eukaryota; kingdom Metazoa; phylum Chordata; class Aves; order Nyctibiiformes; family Nyctibiidae; genus Nyctibius; species Nyctibius grandis. The sequence goes on along the minus strand of NC_090661.1, from coordinate 99,693,969 downwards.
CCGCAGCCAAGAAACAGCCTCTGTGCTAGACCCAGCTGTGGGTAAATAAAGCGTCCCATCTCGCCCCTTAAAGGATCAAAGTGCTGGGGGAATGCGCGAGGATGTCAGAAGAGTGATCTTGCTGGTGTGGGGAGGCCAGGGAGGAGGCAGCTCGTAGGGGATGCTCAGATGTGCCAAGTGCTTTGTCCCGCAGAGGTTGGAGGTGCTGCCTTCGTGCCACTGCTCATGCGGCCGGGCAGGGAGAGCATCGGGACCTGCAGCAGGCGAGCGAAGCCGGCAGCCGTGGCGGCTCCTGGCAGCTGTTCGAGGCACATGAGCATCGTGGGTGCCTTTGCCCAGGCTCTCGCAGCAGTAACCCCTCCTGAGCCTTCACCACGCGCTTGTCACCGGCCTCTTTTCCCTTCCCCTTCTCTCGCCTTCGTCCTCCCTCCTCTCTCCCCCAAGAAGGCAGCTGTCTGGGCACCTCATCAGCCACAAGAAAGAGAAATGGGTGTGATAATTACCCGCAGCTGCCCTCAGACGTGGTGTCTACTGACTTGCTGTCTCTGTCCTATCTAATCCCTTAGGCACAAGAGATCATTAGGCAAATGTTCACGGCCTGCATCCCCAAACAGAAAGCAAGAATGTGAATTTTGAGCTAAAATTAAGCTGCCTGCGAGCATGATTGATTTTTCCTTTCTTTTTGCACTGCGCTGTTATATCAAAGGAGTTAATAATATTTAAAACATCCCCCTGCTCTTAATACTACCCTTTACCACACAAATCATCAGCTGCCTGAAAAGCGACCACATGGCAACACACACAAAGAAACTTTTCTTTCATCTCCTTGCACTCAACGTGAAAAAGATGAAGACTGGATGTGTTACAATGACAGGAGAAGCTTGCGTGTTGCTGGCTGCTCCTGAATCTCAGCCGCGGTCTGATGCTGTTTGAAAGCTCTGCCCTTCCACGCTGTGTCTCGTTGCTAGCCACCGAGTGCAGCCTCTTAATACAAGGAGAGGGAGAGCTTAAAAGCTGGGTTTAGCAACTGATCTGCCCGTATGAGATGCTCGCTATACCGTCCCTACGAAAACATACTGCAGTGTGCCTGAAAACCGATGCGCACCCAGAGTCTCGTTAGTTCCATGTGATAAATGCTTCGTGCTACAGCAAGTTGTTGAAAGCTTTTTATATTTAGCCCTGGAATTTCACTGGCTGCATCCCTTCACCAGATGCTGTGTGTTAATCTGTTTACACCTCTAGGCTGACGCTGGGCAAACCCCTGGGAGAAGGTTGCTTTGGGCAAGTTGTCATGGCCGAAGCGGTGGGGATTGACAAAGACAGGCCAAAAGAAGCAGTGACAGTGGCAGTGAAGATGTTGAAAGGTAAGAAAATTGGGTGATTAAGGATCAGAATGGGTGATATGGCAGTTCTCATCCACGAAAAGTTCCTTTTGTGGCATCTGAACTCTGTCATCGTGGGGGGGGTCAAAGAGCACATAGCTGACCTCAGCCTTCAGCAGTTTGGGGTGTAAATCTACACCCTTGACAGCCTGTTTATCTTGAGCAGTGAGTATTTAGGAGCCAGGAGATGTAATAGCATCGTGTGGGTCTCTCTGCTTTTCCTTTATTTCATGTCAGAGGCTGTCCATGTGTAGATCCTAGCCCATTCAGTCCAGGTGTCTGATGCCTATTTATTTTAAATTTAATTGTAAGGTTAGTTTGCAGGAAAGGCATAGTTATTGGAGGTCTGATAGCTAAGGACAGCATTTTTATGTCTGATATTGCTGTGTTGCCTCTTTAACATATAACACTGAAGATATGGTCAGTCCATCAAAGAGGTTGAGACTGTTTTTTGTTAGGACATAACATATGACTTTGTATAATGTACAGTGTATACTGGAAAACAAATCCTGTGTTCTGCATTTCAAAGCACACGTGTTTTACACCAGCTGGTGAGCCTGAGTGAAATTCAGGCTGGCACACTAGAAAATATGAACTGAACCTGTGTCTTGTACAGATGATGCTACAGAAAAAGATCTGTCTGACCTGGTGTCAGAGATGGAGATGATGAAGATGATTGGGAAGCATAAAAATATCATCAATCTCCTTGGAGCCTGTACCCAGGATGGTAAGTAGAGAAAAGAAAGTAAACTAAGACTTTCCAACAGGTCTGTGAAAGTCTCATTAATCATAATTTTTCAAGAGTTTTTAAGGAAGCAGTCATACCGTGATGGGATTTTTAGATATTTCCCCAGCTTAGCAGCAATATTTTAACTTCTGTCTCTCATTATACCTGCAGCTTTAACGTGAGAAAGGGTACTATATCATATGAAAACTCTCTAATCCCTTGCTGTAGGGAAAAATTACATTTTACAGGGGCGTTACCCATACCTGTTGTTCTGAATTCTGAGTCCTGCTTTAGTGGAACTTGTATCCCATGAATTTGAAATGAGCACTTTTACTCTCTAAAGACCAAAGTATTTTTATTAATAGCTAATTATCTCATGGAAAGTGATTCATAAAGCTCTGGAAATAAAAAAAAATAATCCTAAGAATCGCTTGCTCCTTGTTTGAGATCTCACAGCATTTTTTGATTGAAAATGCTTGCTTTTCAGTACATGGCATGGTCTGGAAGGAATAGCCACTGGGTCAGGATTTAGGTACTTTCAGCCACTAATTGTAGCTCTGCCTCTGTGCTGCTATGGAGCTTTGGGTCTGTCACTTCGCCAGGCCTGGACCTCCTTTTCTTTCAAGTTGTTCTTCCTGATTTTGCAGTTAAACATTTATTAATTTAGTTCATTTATTATAGAATGCTAAAAGCTTCTTTTCATAAAAACATGTTACCCTTCGACCTTACTCCAGTTTTCACACGGTTCTGTTTATCCAAAGGTCCATTGTACGTGATAGTAGAATATGCTTCCAAAGGCAACCTGCGTGAGTACCTGCGAGCACGCCGCCCCCCAGGGATGGAGTATTCGTTTGATATTAACAGGGTACCAGAGGAGCAGATGACATTCAAGGACTTAGTGTCGTGCACATACCAGTTGGCAAGAGGCATGGAGTACCTCGCTTCACAAAAAGTAGGTAGAACTCAGCAAATACCGCACAAAGCGCACGGTGTGTATTTGTTTGGCACTTTTTTTAGTTTAGTTTTGTTCTCATCTTGTTTGTGTTCAGGAATTTGCTGGGAGAAGGACCTTTCTCAAACAAGTTGCATAATCCATACTCTTGAAAATTGGTGGGAAAATTCATACACCTAAAGTTTTTAATCTCTGTTTAATGACATTGCTAAAGCAAGGCCCAGAACGGATCGTTTAAAGTAAATATTGCAAACATATCTGCGCTTTGAATTCATAAGCACAGGTGGTCACTTGATTACACAAGTCACATTACTCCACCCATGAGACAGAAGGCACCATTTGCCTTCTGCTTCCAGTCAAATCGACCAAATCACCTCACGTAGTGATGTAAAATAAATGAATTCAGTTAGTGAAAGGATTTATACAGAATGATAACAGAGCTGAGGAGACCACAAGATGCCAGAGCAAAAATTGTGAACAGAAGAGGCAAAAATAAATGAATTAGTCACTTAAATTAGGCGCTTTCCTTAAAACTGGTGTTTGTCAGGAGAGCAAGCTTGTTCAAAGAATTTATTTATCCTGTCATGTCCCTAGACACTTATTTATTCAACTTTTCTTCAGACTTTTTTTTTAAACCAGTAATTTGATTAAATTAGAGTTATGAAACCTTAAATAGCCCTGTATAACTAACTGTGTAAACATACTGTGGCTTGGCGGACAAGCAATGATGAATGCCCTGGTGGTGTTTGGACCCAATGGCTAAACCAGAGCACCAGATATTGATGATAAGCACTTCCTGCAAGGTGTGGAGTGGTTAGTGGGATGTGTACCGATTTCCAGTCATGTCCACTCCCAAGTACGGAGCTGTTTTTAACCAAAGATCAGAGCTGAGTGTAAGCCTCCATTCCTGTTGTGTAGAGTCATGGGTTTTTTATTGCTTTTCTGCACTTGTGGAGGGCAGGGCGAGGGGGAATTAAGGTCTGATTTTGCTTTTATCCTTTTGTTTTGAAATAGTAATTCTCAGCGCAGTTGGGTAGACAGGGACACATGCATGACACCAAGACAAAAATCTTCTAGCAGAGTAAGCATGAGTATTGTATTAGGTAAAGCACCTTAGGATATCTCTTTCTAAGATTAATGAAACATTTGCCTGGCAGTGAGCCATGTCCCAAGAAAAGAGCACTGTTGTGAAAGGGAAAAATAAATCTTTTGACTGGCGAATCTTGAGAACAAGTGTCCACCTCAGAAGCTCCGAAGTGCTGTTGTAGGTCGCTCCTGAGAAGGTGTGCGCTTGCACAGATGCACACGGCAGAACCATTTCATCCTTGATCCAGTTCCTTTGCAAAAGCACTTGATCAGCGCTGCACCGAACTTGGCAGAACGTGAGGCATTGCACAAGGCAGAGGGAAAACAAAGGCAGCACATAGTAAAACTGTGCATTCCGGTTCTTCAGATATCCCACCATTTCTGTTTGTATTTCACTAGTTCTTTTCCCCTTAGGGATCCATTTACTGAGCTGGAATAATAAGAGAGCTGGTCTTCTCACGGTATTTCCATCATGCAGGGACTGTGAGGAGGCCAGTGTTCTTGTTATTTCAATCCAATAAATGGCTCGCTGAGACCAAAAAAGAAAAAAAAAAAAAGAAATATGTAAAGAAGATTTTTGGGCGCCTACTTTTTGCCTTACAAACAATTGTACATTGGAAATGGGATGTTGTTCCTAAGTTGGATGGATGCTTTTCAAAATTCTGCTGATGCATCCTCTCCATCGTTCCAGTACTGCACAAGAATGACAGGGGAGCTCCAGATACAGAGCCTGGCCCAGATGATTGCAAAGAGACAGCAAATCATTAGGGACAGAGGGTTAGCTATGAAACCTGTCAGATATGGATATCAGTAATGGCACCATTTTGAAGATGAGAAGAGTCTCGGTTGTAAAACTGTAGGATATGAGAAAACAGAAATATACTGACAGAAGATATCAGAGTTTGAATCATTTGGTGTATTCACTCAGAGCTGTTACATGCCATTTGAGATGCTCTGTGGTACCCCCAACCTGCCGCTCTGGAAAGGCACGGGTCTGCTGTAGATCCTGTGTCGTCCCTCGTAGTCTCATCAAGATACCCTGGATATCACAGAGCATCTCAGATGACAATGTGTACTTCTATTTGGGCAACGGAATTGAGTTCCTAGTGTCTCAGAGGATGTTCTTGTAGGGTTTGAGAACAGGGACAGGGAAGTAGGAAGACTGGCCTGTGTCGTTTCTGCTCCCACAGCATTGCTGGTGTGGAATTAGAAGACTGAGTTGATGCTGAAAGCGTGTACTGCTGTCTGGTCCTGCACACGTGAAGGCATTGCTGGAGCAGGTTTTTCCTGGCAGTTCCCCATGACTAACCCAGTGAGGAGCAGAAGCTTTGAGGGCTCATTTTACCCATGCAGGATAAGAGATCTCAGAAAATTGCTGGGGCAAGTTATAGTGCAAGAAAAAAATTGGCTGTTGTACAGTTTTTTTGTAGTGGTTCAGTCCAGCATGTCTATGCACATGCTGAAATAAGAGGACAACATCAAGAGTAATCCAAAATTGAAGAGGCAAAAAAAGAAAAGGGTATTTAACTTGAAAAGAAGTAGAATATCCTGGGGGGATTCCAAATGCAATGTTTCTTACCACGTGCCTGCTGCCATCAGCCCTAGCAAGGCTGCTTAAACACAGGAATAATATCCAGAGCAGTCACAGTGTCCTTTCAGTGTCAAGAATCAGTTGCAAGTATTCAGGATAATGCTGACATGAAGGAAAAACCTCTGAGGAGATAACATTTTTAGTTTCAATATCAAAGCTATTTATAAAGCAAACAGCCTGGCCCAGATCGTGTCATTTTGGTTTGTTTGGTTTTTTGTTTTTCTTTTTTTTAAAATTAAATTGTTATAGTCTCGTGGTTGTAGTAAATACACACACCCTAGACATCTAGTTTAAAATCATATACTGTGGCTATATCTCATATTAAGATCTTTTATATTAAAAATGGTTGCACTGATCCGGACTGTCAGGTTTTAGCTATGGTGAGATGATATAATTTAAAAGAAGCAACTTAATAAAATGCTCATTAACAGTCTTTGTAATAGAAGTGCTGCAATACTTGTACCTGGGCACATGAATCACAAACAGCGTGGCACAGTTTGGGTGACCATCCAGGCTCTCAGCCTTAGCAAATATAAGTCTTAAATAAACCAGGCTTTTCTAAGAGGCTTCTTAGGGCCGTTGTTCAACTTGGAAACACCAGCTGAGGGGATGGATTGCAGTAATTAAGACAATCATATTTCACAGGCTTGTAGTAAGCGTGTGGCTTTCCCACCTTGTGATTTAGGTTAAAATCGGTAAAGGAGACTTAGTTATGGTGTGGAACTAATTTCACTTTTACAGCAGTTTATTTCAGTGGCCCGTTTTTTTTTTTCTTTCCTTTCCAGTGTATCCATCGAGACTTGGCTGCAAGAAATGTTTTGGTAACTGAAAATAATGTCATGAAAATAGCAGACTTTGGCTTAGCCAGAGACATCAACAATATAGATTATTATAAAAAGACTACTAATGTAAGTGGATGGTTTTCTTATCTCTGGAAACAAGTGTTTCTTTCAATAGTTCACTATGGTTATAAACTTAATGGGCTTCTTGTACAGCAGCTTCACTTTTCATCGCAGGTAGAAAACAGGGATCGAGGACATAAGCATTTCTGTCCCCTCTTACAGTGACAGTTCATTAAAAAGATATCCAAAGAGGCTGAATATTGTATGATTTATTAGAAATGCTAAAATACAGGAATTGTTGTTTCTGTCCCTAGCTCCAATCACTTGAAATAAGTGGAAATATTCCTATTGATTCCAACTCATTTTGTACCAAGCCTGGGATCTTGAGAAACACTGCATAAACAGTGCTAGCAATAACCATTATAAAAATCCTGTTTATGTGTGGTAATGCCACATACAGCTTTATGCCTTTTGCCTGTGCTTAGCTTGTTATGTACAAGTTATAGCGGTAGTATCAAAGTGGGGGTAGAGGGTGAGAAAATTGATTTTTACTCCCCACTCTGTCACCGTTTTGCTGTTTGTCCTGTACCAAATCACGAAGATAAAACGTTTCAGATGTAGTTCTTGATGCCTAGTTTGAAGAGCTTACACCTCCTTCTCAGAGCATCTCTTAAGATCATGATGAACTACACTTGGGTTTTGATGGGAACTGCGCAGAACTCGTTCAGTTCTACAGACTTTAATATTTTGTATAAATATTAATTATTATTAACAATCAGGTTAAGTGGCTTATCTATGAAAAAAAGCACTAAGTGATGAATGGCATTTTAATAGTAATATCTGTCTAATTACAAAAGACAGAGCAACCAGGTATGGGTATGTCAGTACTGGAGGGAATTTAACCTTCTTCATGTCATATTTAGTGTGATTCCTGGGCTCTGAGCAGAGTTTAAGTGAAAAGCAAAAGGCAGTTGTGACTGTGTGAACTTTGGGTCGCTGCAGAACATGGAACAGGAAAAGAAAATTCTTGGGTTTAGTGATCAACTTATTTTGCAGGCAGGCCTGTTTTTCAGAGGATTATTGATTGATTTTTTTTGTCTTTAAAGAGCCATTAGTGGAATGGTCTTTTTAATTTTGATCTGCTTATCCTGTCGTTCTCCTAGCAAGTCTGGGAACTTTTTGGGAGCCCTCAATGCTTTTAATTTTATCTTCAGTGTTTATATCAATTTTTCCTCACAGTCTCCCTACTTTAGCCCATTTTACTATTTTTTTCCCTGAAAATTTTAAAGGTAAATTATGTGCTGGTTTGCATTAGCAGACTGCTGTCTGAGAACTGATTAATATTTTAAACAAATAGGTGTTGAAATCATCCTGTAAATTGCTACCATTTTAATTTTTCCTCCCTTCCCCTCCAAACTTACAGGGACGGCTTCCAGTAAAGTGGATGGCTCCAGAAGCTCTGTTTGACAGAGTTTACACACATCAAAGTGATGTGTAAGTGGCCTTATTTGAAAGGGGTTTTGGGGGGGTGGCAAGGAGGGTTGTTTTGGTTTGTATTTGTTAAAGTTTGGGATATTTTAAATGTCTTTTCCTGTTGTCCTTTACCTTTAAGCGTTTTCATTCTGTTTCACATATTAATAGATGGAACAGGACTTGCCCTTAGAAAGTGAGGATTTTATGGTAGACTGCTAACCAGTGCTCTGTTACTAATCTGCCCAGCTTCAAAGCACATGAAAGGTGGAAAATGCTAACCTCCTTCTGTCAGTGCGGAAGTTTCCCCCCTTGAACTTATTTACGGATGTGCAGCTACAAAGAGTCTATCTAATTTGCTTGGCTTTTGACATACTCTGGACTTCCTTCATTTTTTTTAAAAAAAGAGAGAGAGGGGAAAGAAAGAAAGAAAGAAAGAAAAGAAAGAAAGAAAGAAAAGAAAGTTCCTGAAAACTTCTTACACAAGTTTGTGCTAAGATTAGGTATAATAAGACATAGGCTGGGATATACTGGAAAAGTTTTCTCTGGTTTTTAGGAGTGTTGCTGCTTCCCAGCAGTACATCACATGTAGTAGGAAACCATTGGACTCTGACACTTCAAAATCTTTTAATGTGTGCACAGTCGCTGGCTGATGCAACTGCTCAGGATTTATTCTGCTTCCTATTACAGTTTCCTAGGCCCATCTACAGTACTCGTGTGCATTGTGCTTGAAGTAGACGTGTATTTTTTTATGCAATGCAGATGAAGATCTTATGGTTTTTATTTCTCCAAGAGAAGATGTTGACTGTAAAGAGCTGGATGCTTCCCAGCACAGGTGTAAAAGCATATGCATGTCAGTGCAGGGTTAAAAAGAAAAAGGGCAGGGTGGAGAAAATAAGAGGTATCTCCTCTTTCTTTATCCTGGGTGCACTTCCCGAGCTGCTCTGTCCTTAAGAAAAGCATTTACTGAGGCTTTTCCTGCAATCTTTACATTATTTACAAAGGAATCTATATACACAGGTTAAGGGTGGATCAAACTTTTGTTTTAAAATAACATCTTGGCAAAATATTTACGTGAATGTGAAGTAAACTACTTCACTGGTTCAGGACAAAGTCAGTCTGAGCTCCTCAGCAGCCAGGGAGCATGAGAATTTCAGTGCTGGAACTTGGAGACTCTTGGTCCCATGGTGGCTTTGAAGACGGCTAAAGATAATATTATTGTAAGTTTGTGCAAACAGTTTACTAAAATACACTGCTGCAAAGCTAGGAGAGCTGCAGAGCAGCTCGGGAGCCAATGCAAGCCATGTGCTGTTGCTCACCTGGCAAAGCTGCCTGCTGTAGAGCCCTAGGTTGCCAGCAAGGCGTGATGAGGCAGGCTCTGGAGGAGGTGGCAAGCAGGCAGGAAAACTGGCTTAAAATTATCCTCCTTCACTTCCTAACAAAAATTAATAAAAAAAACCCAGAAGAACAAAATGATGCAAAATATTTTTGTTTGAACAGTCTGCTTTTTTCCAAAATATCCTGCCACGTAATTGCAATCCAGCTCAGCTGTGAGTGTTGTGTAAATAATTAAGCTGTGAAGATGCAATTTGTTGCAGTAGCCCTGGAAACTTGGGTGCTCGGAGCATACCAGACAAAGGCAAAGAGTGTGCTTGAGAACATGCTCAGGCCAGTCTCTATTCTATCTGCTGCCCATGCACCTGATGTGCTCCACAGATTGATGTCCTGCTCAGGGCAGTCGGGGTTGGGCAGATTTAAGCATCTCCGAAGTGGGACTCGCAATCGTTGCATCTGCTGCAGACACATCTCTCTTTTCAGCAGGAACGCAGACCTACTAATGCAGTTTTCTCTTTGATTTGTAGTTGGTCATTTGGTGTGTTAATGTGGGAGATCTTCACGTTAGGAGGATCGCCCTACCCAGGAATCCCAGTGGAGGAACTTTTTAAGCTGCTTAAAGAAGGGCACCGAATGGATAAACCTGCCAACTGCACCAATGAACTGTAAGGATCCTTATTTGCTGTACCGGGATTGAAGGGCACAAACTGTACTGAATTCACATGGTTAATGCAGAATCAAACATTTTCAGGATTGCTTGACTCTAATATTGTGGATATATGTGTATAGATATGTAAAGAAAAGGTATGAAAAGATCTTCAGGAAATGTCTGACAGAGGATACTTCTTTACACACCCTGCTGTGATCCCATTGAAAAAAGAAGAGATCATCTACAAGCCAGTCTTCATCAGTGTTCTTACACCCATGTTTGTTTCATTTTAATCTCGTTAATGTGAAAATTCCTAAATGACACACATACCGCATATCATATAAGGTACATCCGGCTGGTTTTGTACACAACAAAATACATCTGGCAACTTTTGCATTAGCACAGCATTATCTCCTCGTGATGGGGGGAGAGTGGTTTTCCCTTTCTCATATTTCAGTATTGCCCTTAACTATTTAAATTTTTTTCCCATTTTAATTTCTTCACTTCATAAAGACTGCAATCCCTAACATACAGAAATTTAGTACCACTGAAATTCCTGGGACAGAAGGCTACAGAATCAGGTCCACAAAAAGGTAATTTAGACACTGGGAAAGAGAGACACACGAGTAGAAATGCACCTTTGAGGGAAGGCAAATATTGCACAATTTGGGGAAAGTCAAGTGGTCCATGTGTAGGGCTGTGGGTGCTCGCTGCTTTACTTGTGGTGGAGAACATTGACTGTATCAAAAGGTTTACGAGAAGGACGCGTGATTTTAATTAAGCCAAGAAAATGTGCATTTCTTACAGCTATATGATGATGAGAGATTGCTGGCATGCTGTGCCTTCACAGAGACCGACTTTTAAACAGTTGGTAGAAGACTTGGATCGGATTCTCACTCTCACAACTAATGAGGTAGGTAAATTGTTTTCCTCCATAAGCTACTGATCAGAACAAATGGTTCAGCAGACAGATGGAATTTATTCAATTATGAAATCCTGCTCAAGTTCTCTTCTTGTTCTGTTTGTTGTTGTCCTCTGAGGTTACACACAGCTAAACTATGTGTCCTATGAAATCCTCGTTTTCTTGCCATTGTGCCTTGATTTATGTAACTAAACAGAAACACGTCTTTAAAGTGTTTTTGTTTATTTCTCGTTGCGTCTTTTGATGTTTTTATCATAGCAGTATCGAGGGATTACACGTGGCAGGTTGAGAGGCAATGTTTATGTTTCAACACGAATTTCATGTGAAGGAGAGATGTGTAGAGTTCATGGTGTTTTTCATTTATCGACTCGATTTGATTCCCAGCCATGATATCTAGGTCAGAAGAGGAGAAATCGTCAATGGTGGATTTCAGATTATATGTCTGAGAGTGAATTAGGTTCACTGAAATAGCTCTCTGTGGAGGGAATGAGGACCCACGGGGAACATGTGAACAGCCATCCAATTATCCAAAGGTCCTGCCTAACACTGCTTCAGGTTGGGATATATGAGTGCAAAAAGGTTTTATTTGAAGAGCATTCTTTCAGAGGTCTGAGATATTATTAGTTTTAGCAAAGAACACACTGATTAGGGTATTCACACAGGAATTTGTTCTCTTATCACTAAATCACATGCACCTCTGAGGAAGATCACAAGTGATGGAAATGTTGATTCTTTTGGTGGAAACTTCTTTTGAGAGAAAATGCTTGGTGTCCCAGAAATGTTTTACAAATTCCTATCATTTCTGAGAAATGATATGTATAATGGGAGGAAAAAAAAAGAACAAAACCTTTACAGAGAAGATTTGCAAGAACTTGTTTTCACCATTTCAAAATAAATTTTTCAAATTTGCTATGATTGTAGCACTTCTTTATGGGGGGCAGGGGGGGTAGAAAAAATATTTGGATCACTTTATATTGGTCCTCAACATTACTTTCTAATTTTTCAGAATTGTCGGAGAAATAAAAAATGGATTCATAGCAGTGTTAGGAAAGACTGTATGCACTAGAGATGACAGGAGTACCTGAGTAAAGAGGTGCCATTTTCTATGATCATCATTTGCCCAGTAGATCCGGTTGAAAAAGACTTTGGTTTCAGTAGCAACTGTAGATTTGTCTGCATTCTGTTTTATAAGGTTTACTCTAGGAAGTGGCACCTTGAGGGATGACTCAGAGATGAGGCAGGAACGTGCGCTCCCTACGGAGTCGGTAACGCGGCTCAGCGAACTGTTACCATTTTCCCCTCATTTCCCCAGTACTGACTACGTCTTTTCCTGCCTAATTTATATATGATTTCACAAGACCAGTTGGAGGTGGGCTGGCTGCCACTGCGGAGTGCTGGGTGGCTTGGACTGGATATGCATTTGCAAATTCAAGAGGGAGGTTCTGGGCTGCAATTCTGAGGCTGGGAAGGGATTTTGCTTTCTTTTGTGTGTGTGTTTAACCATCTTGCCTTCCCAATTCTGTACTGCTCATGGACCTGGAATGATCTCAAAGGTAACCTGAAAAGGCCTTTAAGGGTTATGTAAATTACTTTAGACTAGAATCATAGGAAAAATGGCTGGAAAAAGCTCAGGAACACATCCAGTCCGTCTGATCGGCCTACGGCAGGATCCACTATACGTTTGTCATTCCTGACAGATGTTTATGTAACTTGTTCTTAAAGATCTCCACTGCTGCATTTCTGCATCGCCCCTTGACAGTCTATTACTTTGTTTCATTAGCCTGACTTCTTGAAAGTTTTTCCTAATCTCTAATCTTTCAACATCAGATATTGCTTTTGTCCTGTTTACCCTGGACATAGAAAGCAAATTATTTCCCTTGTCTTTGCAGCACATTTTATGTTCCTGAAAACTCATCATGTTCTCACTCTGTCTCCTGAGAACTCAGTGTGTCTCGTTTTCCTCCGTAGCTTGTGCTTTTGAGATGTCTAATTTTGTGTAATCTGCACAGTTTTCCTGAAGCACAGATCCTTTGTGCATCAGATTGACAATACTTCTGCGTATCCTCTCCACAGTGGCGCTTTCCCTTTCCCCCAAAAATGACACTGTCGATTATAGAGTCAGCCTGATTTACCCAACAGCTCAAAAAATGGCTAGGGCAGCCAATAATGTCGTCTTCTGCCTTTGTGCAAGTAATTATTTCGGCTTCAGTGGTAATGTCTTACTCTTCTTCATGCTGAATCATCACTTGGGTTTTTTTTTGGGTTTTTTTTTTTGGTGGTGTTTTGTTTTTTGGTTTGTTTTTGTTTTGTTTTTCCCCAAAAGACCCTATTCCCCATGTTTCCCAGAGTAGTATGCAGTGTTTCCCTGATTCACATGAGTAGAAGTCACCAAGAGTCAGCCTTATGTCTGTGTTGTTATATCAACACCAGGAACCATCCTGATACTGGAAGCTTCTTATGCCCCTTTATGTGATTTTGGCTCTTGACGTTGGATAAGGAGACTGGAGAGGGGATAAGGGTCCCACTTTCAATACTGAATTCATAACTGAATTACATCAAGCCTTTTGATAAGATGAGCCATGCCTGATACCCCATGAGAAAGCCCTGTTTCTTCAAACACTGGAATACTTTCTTCTTCTGTCTGTCTAGAAAGTGCTTGATTATTTCTGGTCATGTAGGACTGGTCTGCTAATATATAAATACGTGTCAAGAATTGTCCTCATGGATCTTCTAAAAGCCTAAGTAGCAAGATAGGCAATAATCATAGATCTGAACTGCCTTCTCTGGCTGTCTACTGTATTTGTCAGCATTTTAAAACTTATATTCCCCTCCTCCTTTAAAATGGTGACCGTTTTTTAACTATAATATGGTAATGGTTGAATTTCTGACTGAAAATATGTTAACCAAGAACTAAATTACCTCAAACCTAAGCACAGCAGCATAAAATACTGACTGAGGTGGAAGACTTGTCTCATCAGTACGATCATAACTTGTGGTTTAGCAAATGAAGAGATTGCATTTAGATGAATGCAGCTGCCTTTAGAAGTTGAAAGAGAAGGAACATTTCAAGAGGAAAAATAACTTTATTCTCCTGCCAAAACTGTTGTTTCTAGCAAAAGAGCCTCAACCCAAACTTGGATTCAGCAGATATTATTTCCTTTTTTAATGACTGCTTTGGTCATGGCTACTCTGGGACACACACACACACACAAATATGTAGTGTAAAAAACCCAAATCTAGCGAATTCAATTTTTTGTTTCCTTTCAGTTCTTTGTTGCACATATGCCACTGCATGTTTCAACACAAATTTAATATCACAGAATGTAAAACAGATATTCAAACTGACCAAAGGAATATAAAGTTGGAAGTATCTTTCCCTCTCCAAATCATTACCATGTGCTAAAGAAAAATGGTTCTATTTAGGATGAAATTTCATTTTTATCATTGCGAGTGAAAAATCATCTTTTGATGTGGTTGGCATGTTTATTTCCACTGACGCGACTAATGCTGGTGATGTTGGACTTCAGAAAAGTACCGTGTTATTGGTTTATTTTTTCTTTTTCTGTTCAAGCTCCTTGTTTTATGAGATATTTAAGCAACAGGCAGTTTTGAATGCAATTGCGTTGCAGAAATGAGTGTCATTTTTAAACTGTTCTTTTACCCACTATATAATCAAGCCAAATCAGAGCAGTGGTAACGTGTTATTGTCAGTTTTAGTCTAAAAATACAATTTATTTCTTTTGTCCTAGGAGTATCTGGACCTCAGTGGACCTCTCGAACAGTATTCACCTAGTTACCCTGACACGAGGAGTTCGTGTTCTTCAGGTGATGACTCTGTTTTTTCTCCCGATCCAATGCCTTATGAACCTTGTCTTCCCAAGTACCAACACATGAATGGAAGCGTTAAAACATGAAAAGAAATCATACAGAGGAATAAACAAGAACATCAAGCTACCTACCATATACAAAACAAAATCTTTTCTCCAGGACCTTAAAGTTTCTGCTTGTACATATGAATATGGCAAAAAAAAAAAAAAAGACAAAATGGAAAAAAAAAAAAGAAAACTTGGAGGAAAGCAGTCAAAATCTACATAACGAATCTCCTAATTTGCAACTTATAAATATTCCCAACAAAGAAGAATGTTTATGAGCTGTGTCTAGATACCCATCGCTATCAATTTGCTG
Source organism: Nyctibius grandis (assembly GCF_013368605.1). Classification (NCBI taxonomy): domain Eukaryota; kingdom Metazoa; phylum Chordata; class Aves; order Nyctibiiformes; family Nyctibiidae; genus Nyctibius; species Nyctibius grandis. The sequence continues at coordinate 99,678,828 of NC_090661.1, read as the reverse complement.
GCTTCCTGTAAGCTGCAACAGACTTTGTTTGTACAATGGACCAGTTGGACTTGAGGCAAACTCTGGGTCTGCCTTTCTTGTTTATTTTGTAATATTTGGAGAAAATATATGTTGGCACACACTTACAGAGCACAAATGCAGTATATAGGTGCTGGATGTATGTAAATATATTCAAAATATGTATAAATATATATTATATATATTTACAATGAATTATTTTTTGTATTGATTTAAAAATGGATGTCCCAATCCAACTAGCAAATTAGTCTCTTTTTTAACAGCTATTTGCTAAATGCTGTTCTTACACAGAATTTCTTAATTTTCACCATCCAAAGGTGGAAAATACTTTGCTTTCAGGGAAAATGGTATATCATTAATTTATTAACTAATTGGTAATGTACAAAACAGTTAATCGTTTATAGGGTTGTTGTGTTTTTGTAATTTAAATGGCATTTCTATGCAGGCAGCACAGAGAACTAGTAGATATATTGCTCAGACTTTACTAGTTTTCAGATCTTTAAAAAAAGAAATATTTACAGTATATAACTAATTTGGGGGAATTAAACTTTTGATTTATTTGTGTTTAAAAACTGCAGTGTCAGCTGATTATTCTTACCAAAACCAAATCCTTTAACAGGAAAGTCTTTTATTCTCAATACCTGCCACTTTAACAATTTAACTCTTTAGCAATGTTTCCCATGGCCAAAAAGCAGAATCATTCCACATACAAAAAAAAAAAAAAAAAAAAATTAAAGAAGGTTCCTAAAGTGAGGAAAGATATGAATTTGTCTATAACCATAGCAGAACGTACTGCTCTAAAAGGAGCTGAGCTTCTACCCTGAGTTGCACATGCATCAAATTAACTACAGTTCTCTTCCCCAAGCTGGATAATAGGTTCCAGATCTTTTCCAGATCTCTATTGTAACTTAAGTTAAAAAGAAGAGAAGCTGTTTATAATGACGATTTGCCATAGGAATATCAGAATCTTTTTAAGGGTGACTCATGCTGACTCTAGTATTTCCTTCTGATCCATTCCATAACAGTAGGTATAGCACTGGCCTCTGCTAAAATATCACTGTTATTTGTATCTTTTTTCAGAAGTCTCGTGTTTTTACTTTCAGAACACTCACACTGATATGGCCATGCAATATGAATGCAAATTACACTGTTCTATGTGGTGGTGTTTTTTGTTTTGTTTTGTTTTTTAAATTGGGTAAAAGAAGTATTAAAATCTGTTAACTTTTGTACTGACAATAAAATGTTTCTACAGATATTAATGTTAAAATTACAAAATAAATGTAATGCAGCTTATTTTTTCTAATCCTTTGTGTCATACCCAATGGTTTCCTGAACATCAAGTGATGGAACACATCCAGAAATGCTTCCTCTTGACCTTATCGTAGATTCTGTATTACAAAGCAATTCTTTCAGGAATAATACTTTTGCCCCTGTCTTATAAAATGTCTGCTCAGGAATAACATGGGTGGTTTGAGTAAATGTACGTACAGTATTTGGTGCTTGTGGGATGGGACACTATTTGCTGAAAAATGGTTTCAAGTGTTCATAGTGTAGACATAAAATATTTTCTTTTTATTTAGTCAGGCTGTATCCTTTAATTAGTGAGGTTTTTCATTCATATTTAAGAGGCTGGAGGACCATTTGTGTAGATGATTTTAAAAAAAACGTAACAGATGGAAAGACACAGTCATCATGGAAAGAGTATAAAGTTTTGTTGGTTTTTTTTTTACTTGAAAACAGAAGGGAGACACACCAAAATAGCTAATACTTGAGACAGAAATGGGAGCTTTACGGTCACATTACTGTTGCAGGTTAGCCAGAAAGGGATTATTGAATCTGGTCTTCACCACATGCTGTAAAAGTGCTCCAGACACCAAACTATTCTTTGGTTTCTTTTTGTCTCTTTCTACTTTGACCAGAAATCCCACACGAATCCCAAGAAACTTTCTAAAAAAGTGCCTGTTCAAAACTAGTGTTTTCCAACTAAGGATTATCTGATCAAAAAATTCCCACTGGCTCTACTAAAAAATAACAATTCCCTTTCCCCAGGACATCTATTACTATTAGCAGCAATGGCAGCTACTGTCTGACAGAAACCACAATATTCTTAATGACACGTCTGGTTTTAAGATTCTCCTAAAGGGTATCGGAAGATCTTGAATCTTGCTTTGCTCGTATTGAAATTAATTTAAATGTGTCTTTACTACTTTGATATCTTTTTAAAATGACAGTACATAGACACTCAGAAACATGATAGAAAGGTGCTATTAAATAATGTAAACTTCTTTGGTTACTCTGATTTTGTTTAAAACAGTTTATTTGCTTTTCCTTTGTTCATTTTTGGTTTAGCTCTCAAAGGTATAGATTTGCACCTTGGAGACGGACCACAATTTCACAAACGTCACCTCAAGTATATTATGCCATTTTCCTGATTTTATAGTGTAATCCCTGGATTAAGCTTTTATTCTTTCCTGCTGTCTGACGACTTTCTTCTCCATTGCCTGCTGGCTAATTTCCTTCTATGAAAACACTGACTCTAGAGCAGGGCACAGAAACACTGTGTTTCTGGGGCAGAAGCAGAACGTCCTCTTTGTGTGGAGTTGCAAGAGGAATTAGGGAGCAGAAAATAAAACCCAGCATTGAAATTTGTCTGAAGGGACCATACTCTTTAGTGCCCTGCCTACCTTTGGCTCTTCCATGAGAAGAAGGGGGTTAGGAATTTGGATTGCTAGCTCATCTAAAAATAAAGTTGCTGTTAATAACAAGAGCGATAGTGAAGAGTAGCATTATGTCAGGAAATGAGTTTATATTGATGTGGGTAATGAGGATTGAGTTCTGTGTATAATCAGTTTCCTGCAGCATCTAATTGTTTCTTGCCCCTCGTTTAAGTATTGATTCAAATCAACTCTGTGTAGTATATGAGAAAATATGGATATAGGAACCAAATTTATTATGGCTCAAGTCCATAAAGAAGCTCAAGTTTCCTATTTTGGTTTTGTTTCACCTTTTACTGCAATATAATAGCAGCATGGACTATATACATCAGATAAAAAGATAGATTCTATTCTGTCACTTTTTCTGTTGGTTTGGTATCATTCAGTATCCGTTTTGTTATGCTTTTACAAAAGCAAGTGTTGAACTGTGTTTTGAGTTTCAAGTTTGTCAAAAGACAAGTAAGTTTATGGTTTTACTTCTGGAAGAAACATAAGCAAATCTGTGTAGAAAATCTAGTAATTTTCATGTCTATCCATTGAAAGGGTAGTGAGAAAAGCACTACGAAAACCTGAGATCTGGAGATGACCTTTTTAGTGACAGATTCAGTGATCTCAGTATAATTAATTAAACCAAGAGAAGATTAAGAATTGTCTTGATCAAGGTATATAAACTGCTGTTAGAGTCAAATACGTTTTAATAGTAAAGGTCTCTTCCATAAAAGCTCTGGATCCAGTGCCTGAAAGATGGAGCAAGAACCCATCCTGGCTAGGGGGAAAGGGGCACATCTTGGATGGTAGAAGTAATCGGTGGTAGGAGCAGTGTACTGATGGGTGCCATTGACCTTCCCCCAGCTGGAGCAAACATGATCTCCTGTGGTTTAACGGTGAGCAAAATCCAGCAGTCAAGTGAGCTGGTGGTAGTGTTTCCTCCCATCCTCCAAGTCTGTGATGGGAAAACTCGTGTTGTGCAGATCCTGAATGGAAAGTTTTGGAGACTTTCTGTAGTCCAGGAAATTTCAAGTATATGCAGGGAGTGGCTGCTCGAATCAGTGTGTGATTGTTATTGTTAAGGAAAGGTAAAGAACTGTTAGAAGACAAGTCCTTTAGCAAACATTCCAGAAAAAATCATATGCTTTAGTTTCATTTGGATGTTTTTAAGTAGTTTAGCATACTTGAGGGAAAAACTGAGGCAAAATAGTTGCTATTCATAGAAGGAAAAAAAAGCCATAGAAGGGAAAAAATGCCATCCAACACCTGGTTTTGAAAGGTCGTCTGTCCATTCTGTAATCAGGAAGTTCTGTATCTGCATAATTTGATCTAATTAGAATAAAAATATTTCATTGATTTTTCCACAGTAAATGTAATAGACTTGTTGTGAGGAAGCAAAAGTTGCCTCCAACAATTTGTGCTTGGAAAGGCCGTCAGTCCTTCCGCGCCTGTAAATATGTCTGTGTACTTCTCAGCTTTCATCACCATGAGTCCTCAATGTTACAGCTTAAATGCAACAGACTTTTTGAAGCAAGTTGTCTTTTTTATCCCCTTTTACCTATACAAAAGTCCTGTTAACCAGATTTTCCATAAAAATCCTAAAGAAGAGAGAAGATGGAGGCAGTCGTTCTCTTCAGAAGGATGCATGGAGACAGAACAAGGAGCAAGAGGCACCCATTGCTTCAGGGTATTTCTATCTGGATTTTAGAAACAATTTCTTCACTGTGAGACCACTTGAACACTGGGATAAGCTGCCTAGAGAAGCAGTGGAATATGTCTGGCTGTAGATATTCAAGACTTGGCTTGAGAGTGCCATGGATAACCTAACCTAAGGCCCTGCTTTCAACACAAGGTTGGCCAAGATGATCTCCAGGGTCCCTTCCAGCTGAGACTTCTCTGTGATTTTGCAAATCTGCGTAATTGACCAAAAGTAACGCAGGTCTGCAGAGGAGTTCTGGAAAGCTGCACTGGCTCACGTTGAGGTTGTCAGTGGGATGTATTCACTAAATTCAATTTAGTGATGCATTTAACGAGAGAGATCCCCCTCTATTAAGGCATTTGGATTTTAAAAGTCAGGTCCTGGCTTGCTTTTGATTAACACAACTGGCCAAAAATTTTCTGATTGAATTCCTGTGCAGTGGGAAACACTGGTCAAAAGCTTTCTAAAGCACAGGTGTCTTGCAGAAGATAAAGTATTTTGACCTTATCAGAATGACATGACCCTATCAGTCATCCTCTCAAAAGGAAATGAAGTCATTTTATGTTGCAATTATTTAATAGTAGCCAATAATACATAAAGTCAAAGTAAGAATGGAGTTTTTTGATTTTATCAAAACAATGGTTAGTCTCACTTAAAGTGACACCCAGGTACTGCGAATAATTGCACTTTTAAAATGTTTTATTTCCAGTTCAGGCTGATGAGTTTTTCTCCAAGTACCAGAATTTCTTGAGGAATACACGTCTAAGTATCAGATGTTTATATTGCTCAGAGCTCAATACTTTTGACAAGCTTTTTCCTGAGGCACCAGCTGTGGCTCAAAACACTTGCTGTCCCTTACAACCAGATTGCTGTGAGCAAGGCCAGGAGCTGGTATATCTCAGGCGGGTTTGTTAGGAGCCTGATACCATTTCCACTGACCAGCATTGGGGAGGTGCTGGGACCAGGCTGCTTCCCCTAAAAGAGTGAATTACTGGGCAAGCTTTTCCAAAGCCTCAAAGGATTTCCAGGGAGGACTAATATTTTCTTGTGGCAGCGGAGCAACTCGTTTCTCTGCTATAGCATCGTGCTTTGAAATGTCTGAGGCAATAATAAGAGAGTGGAGAAAATGGACAGCAAATGAGAGCCCCGGTGTCACTGCTGTCTGGAGAAATCTATGGCCCATTATACTGGAACTAAAGTGAATTACAATTTATGGAAAAAAAATCAATACTACCAAGGACTGTTTTAAAGACATGTCAGAGAAGGTAGCCAAGGTGCAATATTTTGTCTAGATGTGTTTACCCGGCACAACTATAATTTGTTTTAGGTCTATTCAGCAGCATGCAGTACTTTCTTTTCCAAAAGTTTGTTGCCACAGAGATGCACAAACTGAAAGCTGAATACTGCTGTATTGCTAAATTCAGTAAGTGAGGGATCTGCCATGAGAACAATGGTTTGGTTATTCAGAAGAGCAGGCTGCATCCAGGTCTGGAAAAAGCAGGTGTGACACCACTGAAGAAAATAGAGTTGCATCTTCTTACATCATGCCTGAATTTCAAGCATTATGTGTTAAGTCCTAAGTGCCAAGAGCACTTGAGAACAGTTTGCTACCATGAAAGGTTAGTGCCAGTGCTCCTGAGGAAACTCTCACCATGTGTACCTGCATCTGGCCTGCGATGAGGTTTCCTGAGGAGAGCAATTAAGTGCCGTGGGAGAAGGATGCCTTTGTTCTTTACCTAACCACCTGTTTTTGGAGAGGATAGGACAGAGCCCACAGTGTGCAGTTTCTGCTGGTGCAAAATCAGTTTGGAGATGAGGGACCTTTTTGGTGCAACTTTGGTACTGGTGGTACAGAAGATGCAGGCATGCTGAAGGGAGAGCAATGGCCTGCCACAAGCGAGCAATATGCTGCAAGAAAAGAGGTGAGAGAAGAAAACTTGCACAGTTGGCACTGGTTCTTAATTCAAAGTGTTTCCTTACGAAACTGTTCATTTTCTCCTCATCAGATCCAGGAAGCCACCAACCTGAATGCCTGTGTGCTCAGCTCCTGTGCAGCTGCCAATGGGTTTGAAATAAAACTTCTAGCATGCAACTTGCCTGGCGCGTCCAACTTTTCTGAAGCATTTTCTTTAACGAATACTCCCTCTTCTTACCATTTTTCTTGACTATATTTAATTTACTTTTAAATAAGATTTTTTAAAAAAGTATTTGCATTTTTCAGGTGACAGATTTGGGAAAAAAACCCCAAGGTTTTCTGCTGGGGAATTGTAAGTAATAAAAATTTGCCTATATATTTTTCCAAATTCATATTTTCCCTCTCATTTAAAATTTCCAAGGCTCGTTCCCTGACAGTTGTTATAACAAATGGTGGACTTCTTCAGCTGATGTAATCTAAGACTTCATTCATGTCAGAGAAGATGTAATATTTATTTATCAGCCCGTCAATGAAGTATGATACATTGGTTTGGTTTTTAGCATTCAGTAGACCTTTTTTGGTATTTTTCAGTAAAAATAGTATATTTATCTCTAATTATCTATACAGACTAGATCTACACAAGAATTTTTGTAGGTCCAGCCCTACAGGTTGCTAAATCAGGAAGCTAAAGCCACATAAATGTTCAGTAGTCACGTCATAGACATACTCATGACAGGGTTCTGGAAGAGTCAATAAAAATGTTACTAACCAGACAAAAATTCTGAAGGAGAAATGTTTTTATTGTGAGTTGAGAGTGTTGGGGTTTTTTTGCCTTAGTATTTGGCAGCACTTTGCTTGTTCCTCATTTGACTTTTTGCTTCATTGTTCACAAATACTCTGTGGATCCTCATTTGGCTTAATAATCGGCAAATAACAGTTACATTCAGGGTGGTTCCAACAAGACTTAAAGTCACCCCAGAATTTCATGCCTGGTCTCTCTTTCAATACCAACTGCCCTAACTACGAAGGATGTCACTTGGATCCAGACTTGGATCTTGTAATCTCTATTTTTCTGCATATGTAAGTTGGCCTCACAGTTACGTAGTATGTGCGCTGAGCTCCCTTTATCCTTGGTTTTGCAACACACAAGGAGGAAAAATCTGCTGTGGTTTTCTGTATGCTTTGTTTCACTCATTGCAGACAGATGAGAAGGGAAGAAGCAGCAGTCCCTTGCTTTTCATAGTGCCACGTTCTTTGCCTTTCTTGCTGGAGCCTCCTCCACCTCCTGCCCTCGCACCCGCAGCCCAGAGCACACGCCGCATCAGTAGTTGAAAAACACATCCTTAAAGACTTTCGTATTTTGTTGAGATTTCTTTGTAACTCAACTACAGACAGCCGTTGCTCCATTAATCAACTCCCTCTGTTTGACAAGTGGTAGATTTATGGGGCTGCATTTATGAAACCAAAATGCAATTAAACACAATCAATCAGTTCAGCTGAATTTTCCAGATACTGCTCGTTAAATCCTGTTCAAACGTCATTAGAGTTGGGGCTTCGAGAAACATGGAGTGAAAACAAAGAAAAGATGGTAGTTTTTCCAGGTTATTTTCAGTCCCTCAAAATGCACCCCTAAAGATCTAAATGTGTTTTTTAAGAAATAAAGAGCCAAGGAGAAGACAAGAATCTAGGGCTTTGCTTTCAGTCCTGGGGTAGGAATGGGGGTAAAAGGAGCATTAAATGATGAAGTGGTAAATCACTAAATTTGTATGGTTTCTGCAAGGCGCAATGTCTGCTTTCACTCTGAGTGGCACAGCGGTCATGAACGGTACAGTCCTTTTTGGGGGCAATATCCCCCTTCATTAATTAATAGCAAAGATAAGATACAAACATGACGAAGTTGCATGCTGAATTTGTAGGCACTTTCTTAAGTAACTTTGGAGTTCTTGATTTCCACAGTGTTTCTGTGTACACCCATTCCCCAGCAACTGACTTCCAGAAAACTACCAGCAAGCAGAAGTAGTTTAACTTTACTTATTTATGTATTTACTATTGAATGCAATTCTTTTTCCCCAAAGCAGCTGCAATATTCATGTAGCGAGTCCAATATATTTTGAGGTTTTATTCTCCCACCCATTGTGTATCACAGAATGTTAGGGATTGGAAGGGACCTCGAAAGATCATCTAGTCCAATCCCCCTGCCGGAGCAGGATTAAAAGTATCCTTTGAGGAGAAATGCTTAGTATTCCTTGAGGTTACGCACATTAACAAATGCAGTGTCAAAATTGTTGTTATATCTGTTGCAACTATAAGCATGTGTAAATTAGTATGTTCTCCTCATATAGTATGAAAAAGGAAAGGTACTCGGATATTGGTGCCTGTGCTCCTTATGCAGTCCGCATATTGAGTTGATTCTTATATAGGAGATCAAGAATATATTCCTATACACACTGGGGAAGGGATGTCCCGAGAGCTTTTTAACCCAATGGAAGCAATCTGAGAGTTTTCTGACAATGAAAGAAGTTGGGACTCAACTTTCGCAACAATAAAAAAAAGTGGAAAAAAATAAACCTTTGTCTTTTTGCTTGATCTGTGTGTTAGGTCACTTAAATCTTTTGGTGTTTCTGGCACCTAATTCTGTGTTTGATAGCCAAGAAAGGCCATTAGTCATCCTTGTAGATTTACTTCTCATTACAATCCCATCTTTATCAGATCTCTTCTGATTTGAATCTGCTATGGAGCCAGTACTCAAGACTCACCATAAAAAAGTAACAAGGATTTCTCAGCAAAATCTACGTATGCCTGATGCCATTAAAAGTATGCCTTTTGCCAATAGCCACGTGATTAAGTTTCTTATGGTGCCAGAGTAACGCAGTGAGGAAGCTGTCTCCATCTCTAAATCCCCACTTTATGTCATTCTTTGAAAGGCAAAGAACATTTGGAGGGTGTGATGCTTGGCTTTTAGCACACCGTTTTGAAAAAGATGTGTCACGTACCGGTAAGCTTCTGGTGGTGGAATGGCCATGGACATCAAGATAGCTGTGAGCATTTCAAACACTGGGGCTGTGAGTCTGTAGGAAATTATCACTGTGTGTTTATCCCCCATGTACTTGGCCATTTCATGATAATAATTAGTTACAGAGAAGCTCCACGTGAAAGGAATGTGTTGACCGCTTTTAACGATGCAGCCACCCACAAAAACACGATATCCCAGCTGTGGAGAAGATGGCTCCAGCGCTGGCAGACGTGCTGTATCCTAGCTCGTACAGCTGCGGGCGCAGCAGTCAGGAGTTACAGAAAGGAGCCGCCTCGCTGCAGTGATTTTCATTTCCCGTAATTAACAGAAAAATGTTGGTTTCTCTGGAATCTTGTGGTAACTGGTGTGATACGGTAAGCATTCACATATGACTTATCCTAAACTTGCTGTGATAGGAGGTTTACTGGTTGCAATTCTCCATCAGATTCTTGTACCACCAAGTCCAGCAGCTTGCTGCTACTGGTGCTCAGTACCCGGAGCAGTTTGCTGCTGTTTGCTGTCTCCCAGCCTCCAGACTGCTGGGAGGCTTTGGAGAAAGGCACTACAACTCCAAAACCAAGCCCTTGAGAGGAACATTGCTTGTAAGGTTCATCTTCTTTCTGTGAACACCTTCTCTGCTCCTGGTTGCAGTACCAACCACCCACTGCTTCTCTGCCTACAGCAGCAGTATCAGGGGAAGAAGCAGCTGATGGGGTAAAAAAGTGTGTTCTCCCATATTTGCTTTTTCCCCCAAAGGGACCCCCATCCTTGTTAAAGCTCCCCAAGTCAGATGTGCCTGACCCACTGCTGGCTGCAGGAGTGAGCATCTTTCATTCCAGCCTTACTGGCTGCCACTTTACCTCCTGAAACATGAATCCCAATTTTATTTTAGAACAAATAACCACTTCCAGTGCCTCCACAGTGTGATATTCTAAAGAGAGCTACTGCATTGACCGTATAGCCTGGACACTGCACGCACTCTGCTGGATTTTGGATTTGTTTTAAATTTTCCAATTGTTAATTTTATAATGTGTCCCTCAGGTCCCTTATAAATGGACAGCTTACAGAGGAGGTCTGGGTTACTGTTTACCACAGCCCTAAATACTTTGGCATCCCTTGAGTCAAATTGAGCTCTCGGTCTTCTACTTGCCAAGTTAAATCCTTTTAGCATTTTTATAATCTCCAAACACACGTTTCTTCATCTCTCGGTCTCGGCATTTCAGTAAGCATTTGTTACTTGAAATCAGATCATGATGAAATCTCTTAATAGTCAGTCTATGAAAATATTTTGTTTAAAAAACACTCAAAACTTAATTGGAATGAAAATACCAGCAGCTGGATTGTAGTTTGAAGTCAAAAATCTTAGAAGCAGCTGGAACAGCGGGATTCAGAGAGACACTTCTAAATCATCCTCTTCCTACAGGAACATTTCAAGGCTGCTGCATTTTGGCAGGCAATGAAAAGGACCCACTTGAGTTTCGCCTTCTCTGACCAGTATCGTATGCTGCTGTTACATCAGTCGCTTAGCTTTGCAGATAGCCAGAGCGCACAAAAACGGCTCTGTCTTTTCCTAAGTTTCACGAAGTGTTCTGATGAGCTCGACGTATTGCCAAAACAGCATTGCCATTACTGCTGTATCTGAATAATGACTTGTTCTAGGAGAGAAATTAATCTCTTCTCAACTCTTCTAATGAGACTTACTGAAAAATATGCTGTAAAGAAAGATTTTGGATGACTTGTTCATTGGATGCAGGCTTACTCCTTCACCTGTATTGAGTCTGGCTCTTAACTTGTCCTAAATCAGAGATCTAATTAAACTAATACAAGCATTCATGAACTTGCTAGACAATCTTTGTTGTGTTTTATTTACACTTGGTCAGAGAAGTTGTTAAGACTCAAATAGTTTGAGACCTTTTGAGATATGCACAGTAGTGTCCCTTACTATGAGTTCAGTTGGCAAAATCTTACAAGTTTTCAGCCAGTTCTCTATCCAGTTTCTACTAGATAAAATTCCTTCCATCACAAGAGCTAATTGATAAGAGTGGAATTAATTGCCTGCTCAGGGTAGAGGTAATCTTCACACACAGCATAGCAGTTTCCTGTGTGTATCTGAAAAGATTGGCTCTTCAATTTGATCAGTGTAGAACATTTTGTTTTAGATGAAGAGGAAAATGAATTTATAAGCAAATTTAATTTTGACATTGGGGCTGTACAAGATACATGTAAAAACCCCTAAATTAGTGCAAACTCATTGGAGCAACCTTTAGATAAATTCTTCTTATTGGGTGTTTACTTTCAAATTAGACTTATGGCCAGCAGGATATCTGGATGCCTAAAACATTTTTTAGAATCACAGATATAATAATCCAAACTTGGCACATAGTGCAACGAGAATGTCAGCAACCTCTGAGGTCTAAAAGGAGCCAGTGCACTCGCCTGGATGAGGCATTCCGCCCTGTCAGCAGCAATACGAGAACTCGGCATCCAAAGACATTTAGCCATGACTGCAATCTTAACAGTACTGACGGGCTTTTTGTTTTATTTTTTTTTCGTAACCCAACACACAAACCGAGATCAAGAGGCATTAACAGCCAAGTGTAGTTGCAAAACAAAATGGTTAAGGATATAAACCAGACTACCAGCTTGAAGGAGTTCTCCTTGTTTTAACTCCTACTGAACAATGTAATTATCCTAAGGTAATCACAGCTATGAGAATGAGGAGAGTGGGAGCAAGCATGTTTTGATGCAGAAGGGGAACATTTATCTCCTGTTACTCTAAGTCACTCCACCCTGACCATAATGTAAATCACTTAGAGGATAAAGTATGCTCTGTATACGTAGTTTGCTTATTCTTTCTCAGCAGTACTATTTCAGTGGCTATAAGCAACTTGTTTTGTGCTTCAGGTATGTAGGACAAAACTAATTTTTACTGGCTTTTTAATTCCTCTGTTGAGTGTTTGATTAAGTGCACGGACACTGTATGCCTGCAGGTAAGGCTGAAACTCATTAGTGCAGTCAGAACTGCAGTCTTCACTTTTTCCTGATAGATTTTATGGGAATAAAACTTGGGAGATGTGACTGGAGAGGCATCTATCTGCCTTGTTCATTGAAACGGGCTCTTTCTGAAACTCCTACATGGAGAAGTTCCCTCTCCCTTACAGCACTGCTGTAAAACCCTGGCATTAATTCAACAAACTGCTTGAATACTGGCTTCATGCACGTCCTTTATTACCACTGAAATCAAGCTGAGCGCAAATCACGTGCTTATACACTAGACTCAGGGCTTCTGTGTAAATGAGGTGGAGGTGGCCTGTGGGAAAGGGTTTGTAGGTGCCTTGATACCCCATGTCAAGCAAGACCCAGGCACAGGGCCACGGAGCAGGTATCTCCTCGGGTACAGGAGCCCTTTCAGAGCAACCAGGACACACCACAGTTCCGGATTACCTTTTTGGGTCCACCTCCATGTTGATGCAAGCAGTGCTCGAGCCAAAGTTGTCCTGAGGAGAAGAAGGTCCACAGCAAACATAGACAAACTTCTAGCAGGTGACAGCTAATTCTGGAGGTTTTTTTTGTTTGTTTAATCACCTTCCAAATGCTGTATTATGAAGATGCCTTCCTGGACAACACCATAGACAGCAGGAATGTCTCACCAGTTTGGCAATGTGAAATGGCCACAGATTAAAAATGTGATGCGGACTGGACCTGGTGAATATTTGCCAAAGTATTCTGTGAATATTTATTTGGATTTTGAACTGAATTCACTTTGTCCTGTTCCTCCTTCTTTGGAACTCACACACTAAGATCACTGCAATCTTACTATCTCTGACCATGTATAAAAACAACAGTTAAAATCATTTGCTTCAGCAGAAGTTAAGTTTTTTATTTGCCAGGTTTGCATCACAGATACTTACTCAACTCTTCAAAAAGAAGGGAGAAAAAAGTGAGGGGAGCACTTCTGGCTGATCGCAACAACCGCTGAAGTGATAATGAAGAATGTATTAATGTTGATAATTTTTGCCTTGTAAGCATAGCAGAAGATTAATTTGGTGTGAGTAAAAGTATAGGAAAATATATTTGTTCCTGCCTTTTGCTGAAGGTTAGATCTCACCCAGAGAGTAGTCCCATCAATTCTTAAATCAGCAGGTGGTCCTGAGGGAGAGGAAGATGTCAGGTGAAGGTATGCAAGTGGAAAAGGGGACCTGGGGCTCTGCAGCAGTTTTTCTGCCCCTGAAGAAAGTTTCTGTTACTGTAGATGACCTTTGTGTGCTTGTGTTCAAGCTGTGTTGAGGGTTTGTTGCCCAGGTTGTCTTAAGTACAGAAGTAAATGTAAATTGGTCTGACTGACTGGGGCAGAAAAAACTAGTGGCAGTGGCTGGAAAATATAGCTGGGGAGACGGGGGTGGGACAGCCGCTGTGTATTCACGGTTCAGTATCAGATAAAATGGCTTTAGCACAGAGCATTTATCAGCTCTGTGAACAACTGATGAAAGAAAGGAAATGAAGAAATGTAAGAAAAATCCTGGTGCAATTTTAATAATGAGAACATCAAAACAGGTTGAATCTGTTCATGGAGTCTCTGCCTTCAGGGAAGTTAAATCTCTCAAGTACTTTATTGCCTTGAACATTCATTTGAGCAATCAGGGAGTTCATTCCACTCCTAAATAAGCATATAAACCAACAGATAAACAGGAGTTTCAAGGATAGCAAACTGTCATAAGACTGAAACCTGAGATTCCCAATTGCAGTCTGGTAAATCTGCTTTCCTTTATCCTTCTGGCGTAGCCAGAATCCTGAATTGCTAGATGAGATTTACCTTTCAGAAGAGAGTGATTTTAAAAAATATATTTTATCACACATATCCTAGAGCTAAGCACAAGGCCTCAGTTGTACTTCGCTGAAATTCACAGGAATGCCATCGTTGTATCGATCAGTTGGCTATCACTGCAGATGTTTGAGGGTTATGGATTCTTTCCTGAGACCATATTAAATCTTAAATTAAGTTTCTGAATTACCACAGTAAATGAGAGCATCAGCAAGTATAAATGAATAAAAGAATATAAATGAATAATCAAGGAGGTTGCGTCAATTTACACAGCCTGAGTTTGTGAGCTGTACTTTATTTTGTGCCAGCTGCATGCTCCTACATCATTAAGTTATTGTCATGGTATCTGGTTGTGGCCATTTGATTACAAAATAATTCTGTTGTAAAAAAAAAAAAAAGCTGTCTTCTAATAGAAATCATATATTTAGTGTTCAGGATCTTAACATTCTGTGAAGATATCAAGTAATAAGCAAACCTTTTCTTCACGATTGTGAATATACCCTTGAGGATAATGGATTTAAAAATCCGCTCTAACCTTTTGCTGTTGGAACACAGCCTAGCAGGAGGCTGTACATTGCGCAATAGTTCAGAAGAGGTGAGATTATTGTTTTTAGAGTCATTTTTAAACTAGCTTTTAAAAGTACAAGGTTTGAGACACAGTTCAACACCTACTGATGTGGGACTACCTGTAAAGTCTTTTTTGTATCCATGATTCTGTGAGAAAAATTATGTTGATGCCCTTCTTGGAACTGGCTAAATAGGGAAAACAAAGGAAAAAGAAGCCCACAGTTGCCAATTTGCTGATGTCTTCCAGGTGGTACCATCAGGCCC
Organism: Nyctibius grandis; assembly: GCF_013368605.1. Taxonomy (NCBI): domain Eukaryota; kingdom Metazoa; phylum Chordata; class Aves; order Nyctibiiformes; family Nyctibiidae; genus Nyctibius; species Nyctibius grandis. Next base: position 99,663,828 of record NC_090661.1, on the reverse strand, counting down.
CAGCACCAGCCCGAGCCAATGCTCTCAGAAGCAATCTGTATATTCAGGGATCGCAGTTGCCATGCTGTAGTGTAGTATTCCCCATAAGAGCTTTAAACCACTGTTACAAGCAATTTTGTGAACTCCCTGCCGCACCCCTTTATTTCACCTCGTTATTAGATTTTTCTCCCCTTTGCACATGTCTTTCCTATGCTAAAGCTGTTGTTACCTTAATTACTATCAGTCAAATGAGAAACATCTGCCCAGCATGCTGCTCCAAAGCCACCTAAATACCTCAAGTATTTGCTGAAAGCAAAATGCTGTGGCTGTGAGAATGAATGCTGCTTAATAGTATCTTTAGTATTGTCTATTGTGAAATCGGAGATATTTAGGTGTTGGGGAGTCTTTCTTTCTTCTGGGTTGCTTTGCTGATACTTTACTATTGTCCCAAAAGACAAATTTGAAATGACACAAAGCAGCAGAGAAATCTACTATTTTACTTCATTTATTATGCAGAAGAAGCACTTTGCTGCTTTCTTACAAATTATAAAATAAATGAGATCTATTTTAAATTTTTGTTGCAATATGTCATTATAACCTTCACAGCAGTTACTTTAGTTCTAGGATAACTAACAGTTGGTAGATCTCATGCTCCATCTAATGCTATGGTAACCCCAGTTATTTGATATTTCACATCCCAAGGATGACTATGAGATGCCCGAAGCGGGACTTTGAGGCTGAGGCGCTCCAGCAGAATTGCAGTTGTGTGATTGTGTGCACCTGCCTGGGAGGGTTCGGCTGTAACCCTGAGCAGGTGGATGGAGTTGTGTGATAAGGTACTTGCATAAGTGCGGCAGCTGGTGGCTCCTTCCTCTCCTGAGCCTCTGGGGTGGGACTGCCTTGTGGGGGGCTGGGACATACAGAGGAGCTGGGCTGACCAGAGCTCTCTGTGGGTTGGGGTGGGTGCATGCCTGTGTCCCCCACCCTGAGGAGGACATGGCAGTGTGTGCGGGGAGTCTCTCCACCTGCCTGATGAAGCTATGTTACTCTGGGGAAAAGGAAGCAAAGGCCAACTGAGCAAGAGGTATGACCTGCCATAGCCCAGGGCTGTTGGTTGTCTGCTAGCAGCAAGGGCCTCAATTTCCTGGGGGTCACTCTAGCCTCTGTGCTGTGACCCCTGCGCTTGCTCCTTGAGCTGATCAGTTTTGTTTGTTTGTTTTCTTCCCTTTCGCAGCGGGACAGCTTTGGACTGTGGGCTGGAAGGGCAGGGCAGCTGTTGCCCTTCTCTGGCACACACTGGCTGCTGAGCGACAGGGATGCAAGCAGAGCTCCAGGCTGGAGAGGCCTGTGGGTCTGTGGGCCTCTCTCCCTGTCTCACATCTGCCCTGGGAACGGCTCTGCCCTCCATCATGGCCACGTCTAGCCTTCTCCCAAGGTAAGTGCACCTGCTGGTACCCAGACCCTCGCGTGAGCGTGCTGTGTGTCTCTGCGTCCTCGGGAAGGTTGTCCTGGCTCTCCAGAGCTTGTCTCTGTTTGCGTAGGGTGCCCTTTCCACCAGGCTTCTGGCCCAGCACTGTGACATCTCCATTCCACATATCTTTGTCAGTACTAAATAGATGCTTGGCTGAGGGTTTGTTTTGGGTATCTAGTAGCTAGTCATCGTGGTGCCTTTTTGGAAAGGACCCTTGAAACATTGCAGGAAAATATCTATTACTATAAAGTGTGAGATGTTACTGAGGCCTAGGGTTGGAACATACATACTCTAGGATATGAGTAGCAAAGCTCATGATGTGTAATAACTGTATGTATTTGTATTGGTAAAGTGCCCAAACCCTCTCCTCCAAAGTCTTTCTCTTTAATGAAAACGCAAGCAAGCTTTGTAAATATGTATTTTCTTAAGAAAGCTGTGCAAATATAGGTGGTCTTTTCTTCTTATGTAGCAATACTATTATGTTTCTGACCTCCTATCAGTTTATTCCTTTAACATCTGATGAAGAAAAATTGAATGCTAAGTTGTGATAGTCACTGGTGGCTGGCCACTGTGGCTTCTATGGCAGTTCATATGCATTGCAATAGCTATAGTTTAGTTGCCAAGCTGTTCTGTGAAACCATGATTCCCAGGCAGCAAATTATATTGGAGAAGTTCATCTGATGTATTTCTGAGGGATAAGTTTGTAAATGTTGGTGTCCCCAGACACACATCATTCAAGCTACTCAGAATTTACTGCTAATCAGGCATTGTTTGGACCTGTTTCTTTGCTGAGCCAGATTTTATCACTTTTTTTTTTTTTAAATTTATGGCTGCATTTTTTTATAAGCTTAATGCCATGACCTGCTTTCTAGGAATACACACACACATTTTTTTCACAGTTAGGGTGCCTAGAGCTCAACAAGTAGCCCAAAGATGAGCTCTCAGGCAGTTATAAATGGCAGCCAATATTTAACTTCAAGAGTTGTGCTACTTTTTATTTCTGTTGCGTATATCCTGCCAGCCTGATCCTGACTTTAATGGCTCATTATATTCGAATGAAATTACTGTTGACTTACCCTGGGAAGAGTGAGAGCAGAGTCAAACCCTTTGTATTAAATGTTCTGACGTACACAGCACTGGGGGGGAAATTCACTGTGCCTGTGCAATGGACTGGCCCTGCTGTGGCATTGCCACGGCTTTCTGTGGCACTGGCTTGAGTGCTGGGACAGGGTACTAAAGCTGGGCTCATCTTTTCACAGCCATGGTCATGCAAACACTCTGCTGCTTTGCAGGTCCCCCTCCATCGGTGATGAGGGAAGAAAAGTTCTTTTGGGACCTGTTACCTTATGAGGAGCTCACGGGAGTTCAAAATGGCGTTCAGACCTGTGTCCCAGGATGGGGCACTTTGCCAAAAATGAGCTCACACGAAGCCTTAAAGGATCCTCTCTGCCTGCCCATGTAGCTCTCTGATGATCGTAATTAAATGAAATAGCATTGCTGCCATACTGATGAAGGTTAAGGGTGAGCAAGCCTTACAAAGGCTGCCCTGAGCCACAGGACTTCTGGGCAGGCAGAAGCAAAGTGTGTCTCTGGTCCTGTAATGCACCTTGCAGAAGCATTTTTACTGCCCCTTTCCAACACTCTCTCAGCCCTCTGTGCTTGCAAGGTACATTCCTCATTTAAAACCCAAATTTAGTGATATCCTGAACAAACCTGGTTTTGATCCTGTGCTATTTTACATTTGGTTCCTGGTTATTTTTTTTTTTTGCATATTCTGCTGCATTATGAAACACGGGCTAACTTAAGGAAAACTTGCCATTAAATAAGACAGTAAACTGTAACTGCCTGCTTTGTGGTGGATCTTTCTCACAAACTATGTATTTTGAAGTGTTAGGAAAATTAAACGAATGCTTCCGAATTTATTGTAGCTACCCTAATACACCCCAGTCAAACCAGGTGACTTGAATTGCACTGGGAGGAGCAAGCATTTGTTCTTTGCTGTAACAAATGGATAGGAAAATGGGAATGGCAGATTTGTGTTCCCTGGAGAACTGGGCATTTCTGCTGCAGGCAGTGAAGCCTGTGCAGTAAGTCATCCTGTCACTTAAACCCCATCCCATAGGTTAGAGGTATGTGCACCCCACAAGCATGTTAAGCAAGTCTCAGCTTCTCATCATATCCTTAGATTTGAGCAAACCTATTAAAGCCAACAACTCTGGTGAAATGCTGAACTGACAATTATAAAGCCATCGTATGTGTTCCTTTCAGTGTGTAATTTACTAATGATATTTCAATATATAGCTGGGGAAGTGAGAGGGAGCATGTGTCTGACCCCCTGACCTCACAGCTGTATTCAGGGAATTGTATACTTCAATGATTTCTTTTATACAAACCTGTGTTTGGTTTATTTTAAAAATAATTATTCTGTGTTTTCATAGAAATGAGTCAGAGACACAGCATGTTCCAGCATGCAAAAAAAAAAAAAAAAAGCTAGCAATACTACTGAAAGGACCTTATTTTTACCAGGACATAAGCATTATTTATGACTCCATCTCCTTATCGTTGTAAGGTTAAATATGTTACTTCTAACTAGAGCTTTGCTGCTGCTGCTCTTTAAGAGTAATATCCCATGAAATAGAGCTTCAGTGTGTTGTTATACTGACTTTCATTCTCAAATATTCAAGGCTGAGAGGCTCAGATGAGTTATTCTGAAATACAAGGGTTTTTTTTTTTATGCTGTAGTGAGGCAGTTTACAATTGGACTCGATGACCTTAAAGGTCTTTTCCAACCTGAATGACTTGATGATCAGATCAGTGGACAAACAGTTCCCTTTGCATTGAGTGGTGTGCAATCACCTAATTCCTGGGTTCTCTGAGAATCCCGTTCTACACGGAGAGGTCTGTACAATGGTTGCACCTACATTTTTGCTTAAGTTTTATGACTTTTATCACTGCACTAATGCAATTTCTAGCAGAGCATCACAAATTGCTGTATGGGTGCAAGTGATGGGCAATGAACAGTGATGTAGAGATGATAAACATGTGTGGAGGGTGTGAAAGTAGAAACCTTTTAAAAGGTTTTGGCACAAGACTGATGTTGTTACATCCTGATTGCCAGACTAAACCTACAAATGAAAATGCAGTTATTTCAGAACATTGAATATAAAGATGTAAACATACATATGCAAACACACATACAATTGAAGTACTACTAGTGGACATCTGGAAATAGATATATTTGTTTTGAAATGTGATGGTATGGCAGGACTTCTAACAAGAGGTTTAAACATAGAAAAGTCAGAGTGTTGTTCTGGGTTTCACTTTTACCTCCATCTTGATGCCTGTTCCTTTGTGCCTAGCACTGCTTTTAATAAAGCAGGCCAGGTCTGTGTTTTCAACGTCAGCCTTCTCATTCCTTTCTGACTTACAGAACAAAACTTACTGTTCCCATCTGTCTTCTCCCTTTCTCTCTCCCAAAAATGCCCACAGACAGAGACCTCAGCCTGCAGGCAGCATCAGGTGGGCAGGTCCTTGTCCCTGCGTGGACTCCCACTCCGTCCTGCTCACAACAGTGCACTTGCTCTGCAACATCTTGGTTCAGTCCTCTGCCTATCTGATCTGCAAGGTGAAGTGTGTGCCTTTCCAATTATCAGGGTGTTCACAGGTTATTTTGAGGGGGAAATAAACCAAGAAAAAAAAACAACAACCCTGTTCATCTGCAATATTGTCATATGCTTGACATGTTACTTCATGCAGTACTTAGTAAAATGAGACTGTACAAATTGTATGGGCACAAAAATTAGCATTACATAGTCGATAAATCATGCAAGGAATTTGGTATCTGTGTACTTAATCTAAATTTGTTAACACTGGCAAGATAAAGGTCATTTTGACTCCATGCTGACTCTTGAAACTGGGACACTGTTCAGAAATTTGAGGTTTCTTCATGCAGCTGTGTACATGTGACTTGTTATCTAATACTTTAATTGCTAACAAAACAGTGGGTAGTAGAGTATATACTGTTCTGTGTCAATATTTAAGCAGGACTTTACTTATGGCTTAAGTTTATTCACCTTAGAGAGAATTTTTGCCTCACTTGAATAATTGAGCAAAGAAAAAGCAAGGTTTCAACTTGCCACTGTAGTTCGTACTTACTATAGGCAAATAGGAAAATACGTGAGCTATTTTTTGAAACCTGTGTCTTTCAGGTCCTTTTTTTTTTATTTTGTTTTGAGATTTCAGGAACTGTTGAGACCTCACAAGGGTCTGGGACCTTTCTCCGTCTTTCCCTTCCCAATGGTTGAGACAAATTAAACTGACTTGTTTCTGATGAATATTTGCCTAAATTCTTAAAATTTTTCTGCGAAGGAGACTAGCAATTGTAATTGTCTCTTCTTTCCTTCTCATCACTTCTTGAAAAGTTTAGCATGGGGATGAGGACTTCTGCAGGCACACATGCAAGGGAAGCTGAGAAGAGAAAGCACAAGCTGCTCATGTTTAGGTACAGAAATCACCACCACTGTCTATCTCCACCCCATTCTCAGTGGCTTTTCCCAAAAGATGTTGTCGCTTAAAGTCTAAAACTTACTGTTATCTATGTCCAAAAGTCTGATCCTGGCTGTGGAGGAGGTTAAAATAAGAGATGCCATCCTACTCCCATAAAGCCTCAAAACATTTGGAATGACAATTGAGGAGGAGGTTATAAAGATGGATTTTTTTTTATTTTTTTCAAACTGGAGTCATTCACGTGGGAGCAGCAGCAATGTGGAGCTGTGAAGCCTGCCATGTGCAGTGGCTCAATTTGGATCATTTTGCTTGAAATCTGTTCACGTGCCTTACAGGATCTGTTTGTGTTTAATACCTTGTGTTCACCAATCCGTGTTAACATTAACAAACCAAGTCTTGAGGAAGTTACTTACTTTGATTGTTCCTTTATGCTTCCTGAAAGTCTTTCCTGAGTTGATCTTGCTTCAAACCTCCCTTCCATACTTTGAGTTTAGTCCTTATATCTACTTTTCACTATTTCTGTGCTACACTGGGGTGTGAAATAAATATGTAGCAAAATGAAAATCCTGTATCAAGACAGAGAAGGTATATTCAGCCTTTGTCTTATGGAAAAACAATATTGCAAACCAAATGTAGCTTATGGCTGTGCCATCCATTATATCCTAGAAACTAGGAATCTAGGTACCAGACTGCTGCTTTTAATACAAGGCTCGTTATTTGTTTAAGACTTGGCTTATGGCCATAAGAGTGGTGGTTTTGTTGGGTGTAGGGGTTGTTTTTTTTTTTGGGTTGGTGGTGGTTTTTTTGGTTTGGTTTGGGTTTTTTTTTAAACAGAGGAAATGTGCAAAGAGCATATATACCAGAAGTTAAAGCTATGTGAAGATAATTGAAAAGAGGAAGAAGAGGCAGCAAACTTTGAACAAAGAACCTTTTCTCCAGAGAAGATGTGCACGTATGCCATGCCTTTGAAAATCTCTGCCAAATTTGACCAGGCTTGTTAGGGGAACTGACTGGAAGTTGTCCATGTATCTCCTGGATTAGATGGGGCTCTAACTATCCCTCTGGAGGGAACTGGGAATGCTCAGAACAGTGTTTCTGGGGTCTAGACTGACACTTGTGGTGCATGAAAATATGAAGGGAAGCAGAGTGAGAGTTGGATGAGCTGCGCTTAGCAAGCTGACCAACAATTTTCAGCTTTTTTTTCAATGACAGACAGATCACCATTGTCTTTCAAGGTGAGTTTTGGACATTTTTCTTAGCTAGTTTCAAGCTGTGACAAATCCCAGTATGGCTTTTATTTGCAAACCAGGATTTTCTTCCACATCCTACCTCTAATCCAGATTTTTCAGTAACTCAAGGCAATTCTTACTGATACAAGTCCAATGCCAAAACAATCCCAGAACACTAGATTTAAATATTTAGTTGCTTTATAATAATTTCAATTCTTATTCCTACGCATTTGCAGTAGGAATATTTATTGAAAGGGCACTATTTATTTTGCAAGGGCATTACATTACAACATGATGAGGATCTAAAGTGTGCAGTGTTGAAGTTAAAACTAAAATGTTATCTGCTCTGAGAATAAAAATTAAGTCTGCAGCTCAATATTGCTAAACCTGAATACATAAAACATCTCGTCTGTCCTCCCTATCTCTAATATTTAGCCAGGTGCTAGAGAAGCTAAAATCTGAGATTTTTTTTTTTTATTAAACTTTTGGGGTTTGGACCTTTAGAGTTTGTTTACAAGGCTTTTTGTAACAATGAACAGTAACCTTTTCTTCTAATGAAGCCTGAAGTTCTCATATGATCACTCTAAATATTGATGCTTAAGGACAAATACCAAACACTTTTTAGAATTAGGAGTATGGGAGGTCATCTAAAAGGATGAAATTAGATTTCCAGATGTGAAAGAACCAAGTTAATTATGTCATAAGAAGCTCAAAACCCAACCAAATCTAAACATTGAGTTTTACATAGGTGTATTTTATTTAGGATTTCCTGCTAAAAATTATCGATCCAACATACTTTATCATGTCAGCTATTTTGACTTTATAGAATTGGTGTGTTGTGGCAAGAAAGATTCTTCCTGGATTGCCTGTAATAAATGTTTGGACACAAACCAGGTTTTGTAGAGTTAGAAAAAAGTGGTTTACTTCTAGTACTTCCCTTCCTGTGTCCTCAGTGATATCTTGCATCTCAAAGTCAGTTTTGTCTCAGTCTAGCAGGCCTTTGAAACATAGGTTATAAGAAATGTTGTTCCTTCTAATGCAGTTAAATCCATGCCATTTTAGATTTCCTATATCATTAATTTTAAATGTGCATTTTTGGGTCTATTCCCCACTTTTGGGTATTGGCAGGCTGCAAAGAGACGTGTATTACACTGTACCAGTTGTTCTCAATCATTCTTGTGACAATATTATCCCTGTAATATGGCCAAAGCAGAGTCCATGTGGATTATTTGATGCTTAATTGAATTACAAGATATAAAATGTAGCACTCATAAGGTACGTAACCAAATTATTTGACTGCTTTTATATTCTTCCCTACTTTGTCCTTCTTCGTGATTTGCATTTGTGAACTGTTATGAAAAAAAAAAAATCCAAATCCCCAAGCCAGGAGATTTATATTTCTGTGCTGGTTTGGATTAAGGTAGCACATAACATAAATATACGAGTCAGTTTGTGGGTTAGCTTTGCTTCTTATCCTTTCCCACATTGTGTTTGAACCCAGGGCAGCACAGTTGCTCTGGAGCATATGACTATGAGGTTTTCATATCTTGTGCCTGCTAATATATGTGAATTTTTTTAAAGGAGTGGTCAATGAATGGCTTTTATGAATTTTGTGTATTTCTTATACCTGGTTCATGCAAAGAGATGTTCACAGTCTTATTGCTCCTTATCTATGGAAGTGTGTGGATGTGAACTTACAAATGAGTTCTGAGCTCCCAGAAGAGGTGTATCTCAAGTGTGGATCCAGAGACCCTAAAACTCTGGAGGTGTTACTCACTAGATCAGTGCTTCAGGGGAATTATTTTTGTACTAATTCTAGAAATCCCTACATCTATCCTTGCCTAATTTGTTGCTGTCACTACACAAATGCTATGTCATTTGCAGTGCTAACATTGATTTGGGGGGGATAGATTTGACAGAACCTCTCCAGAGGTCGGTTCTGGTATTTTCACCTTGATAAGCCAGTAGATAGTTCAGAGTGGCAACTCTAGCATTGCCCAAACTTTTATACTGGGGAAAAAAACAATGCGATAAAACTCTACCCTTTCTGTTAGGGCTAGTATACTTCTCGACAAATAGCCCCATAGAGCCATACCACCCTCTAATTTCTGTGCTGTCTCAACAAGCCAGTATTCAGTTGGTGGCAAGTCATTCGACACGTCCTTGTAGTAAAGTGTAGTTCCAAGTAGTAAAGTAAAGTTCCGAAAACTTCTTTATGATACTTCTTCCTTTTTCAAAAAAAACCCAGATCTGAATGTAATCTTCACAGTTGCACAGTCCTCTTCTCTTCTAAACCATTGCTTTTAATCTACCTGTGTGTTACAAGCTGTTCTTAGACAGTATGTTCCAGATAATGGAATTTAAAGCAAATGATTTAACTTGCAGAGACTATCACTTAAAGCTAAAATCATGCCAAACTTTGTGTCGATTTGAGATTTTAATCAGCCATCTTTTGCATTTAATTGCTATTTTGGCAGGCTAGAGAAAGGAAATGGTAATTTTTAACAATTTTGTATCAACATGAACCAAAAAGAATTTGATGAGACAAAGAAAAGGTCTTTTTCTAACTCAGATACTCTACTTGCCAAGAGTCATAAGCTTTTTGCAAAAAACATCAGAGGTGGGATGGTTTTTTTTTTTGAGAAAAGCTTGTTAGACTCCTTTATAATGGAAGACTTTATGCAACATAAGTAAATGCATGATCTGCTCCCATTTAAAGCACATCCTGCCTGACACATCTCACCTACCTAATGTTTTGCTAGGTATGGATGAGCTTCTTGGAAGGCTTTGTGGAGCTTTGAGTTGCATTGAAAACTAACAAACCTGGTATCCCATTTACCTGGATAAATTTACCCATATATCCGTATCCTAGGTTGTATTTCCTACAGCAGACATGCACTTCAGTATTACTGACTTTCACCTTACTGCTTAACATCACAAGCATAGCCTTGGACAAGTGCATCATTATCAATAAGGTCTGTCCTCTCCCAATTCATCCAGTAAAAAGCAATGGTACAGTTGTTAAGAAAGTGGCTGTTTGTCATTAATATCCACTTTACTTTAAACTTATTTAAGTGTTGGAAACCTCAGAAGCTGCTATTCCAGTTGCTTATAATGTGCTCTTTGTTTTCTGTTTGGCTTATCTTGAAGCACAATACAATCTTGAGGAAGCACACCCACTCCCTAATGTTTTCCTTGGGAGCCAGAAATGTGTGCTGCGGCATACTTATGCAGTTGTGAGTAGAAAAGTGAAGTGTATATTATGAAAGGTGCAGGGGATGGTAGTGGTGGGATGCAGGAAATTATACGCAACTTTCAAGGTTGCAGATTCAGGCTAAAACCAAAGTTATGACGCTTTCTGATTTGAAATTGTGCAGCTGAAGTCAAAAATCTCAGCTAGCAAATATAAAAACATTCAGCTTGCCGTGCTTGATGGATGGCTTTTTAAGGCTGGTACACCTTGTGTTATGAGTACAAGCAGTCTTTTTAAAAGTCCAGCAGCTAAACTGAAACTCACCATTGTTCAAATACTTTTGTAATGAGACAATCTTGTTTACTTCAACGGATTCCCTTCCTAACAGGCATGCTGTTTTTTCCCAGCCTGCAATGTTTCTTCTTTCCTTATAGCAGTTCCAAAACTGACATTATCCCTGGCTCATTGGATAATTAATTTTGATTTCTTTGCGATTTTTTTTGAGAAGCACTAAGTTTTTCTTAAAAGCCCTGGATTTTATTTTGGCTAATGCTAAATCTATTAATACAGAAGGCTTAACTTATACATGGCTGGCTTAGGAGGCTACCTAGGTAGTCCAGATGTTGTGTGCATATATATATATATATATATATATATATATATGGGGGGGGTGGCGTGGAAGGTAATAGCAAAATACAATGTTTGAGAAGTCTGATCTTGTAGGTGTGAGACACAGCACCATTGTGCATATCATTAGCCGCTTCTGTGTATGGGCAATGGTACCACAGCCAAAAGCCTGATCTGGATGTGGATCCAAACTCACACATAAACGTGTATGCCACTTCTGACAGCTCGTCTGTGAGAGGGTAGCAGCCTACTGCTGTAGTACTTACTAGAGTTGCTCTTTTTTCAAGGTGCTGAATCTCTGTTCTGAACATCTTGCTGCTCTTCAAAGCCCTGTGGGATTATCCATTCCTGCAATCTCAACCTCTACTTGTTTTGGCATATGACTTTTCATTTTCTGTGCGTTCTGAATATAGTTCCACAGTATCAAAGAAAACATGATAAAAAATGATTAAATTCAAAATAAAATAATGTGTGTGTTTTGTGTCGCCTTGCTGCTGCATTATTTTTTTAAAAAAATAAGACCACGTTGTATACAGACACCAGATATAAGACCTCATTTTAGAATTCCTTTGAATTTCACAAGGATTCCATGTGGAAAGCTGAAATTGAAAAGTCATTTGTGATTTTTGGTTCAGAGTCACAGGTAAATATCATTGGAGTCCTATTCAGAGGCTGATGAAAACTCAATTTAAAAGCTAATCTTGGAAGAGCTCTGGTTTAACAAAAGTGTCTTACAAACAATTCAAGGATTTTTTTTTTCTTTCTCTGAATAAAACTCCAGCCATAGTTTAGATTTAAATTTTAACTCTGAGGTTTTAATTTAAATGCAGTTTGTGAACCATTGCTGACATCTCATTCTATCTTGAGCAAACCAAGTTTGAGACAAGGCTGTTTTTTCTATTAAATAAATAAGCATTACTATTTCTTTGGTACTTCTTAACTGGAAAGGTCAGTCCCATTGTTTCTAAAGCAGTAGTATATGAATCTGAAACATAAATCATTAGTATCAACAGCGAAAACCATGATGTAGTCAAGCATTTGTCACAATGAATGGAAAAATAAACAAGTTGTTCCCCTGAGACCTCTGTGCTATTTAGAGCTGAATGAAAACTTAATTGAATAAAATAATCGGTTTGAATACTTTTTTGATTGTTCTGTGAATGCTATTTGGGAGATTATATATTCCTCAAAGGTATCTACTCAAAGGTAAAGTACTTGACTCTTAAAAACGCTCTAAATTAGAGATTAAGCATTAAAAGCAGGTCTCTTCAATCCCACTTTTACATCATTTTAGTATTTGTATTTTTTTCTAACAAAAAAAAACCTTACAGAAATAAAAAAGATGGACTTCCTTGTATTTCTAGTGTCTCATACTACTTCATCCTTTTTAGAGAGGGAGAGTAATAGCAGAAGAGATAGGAGGAAAAACCTGAAAATGGAAAATAGACATTTTTCAGTTTTCAGAAGCTAAGGTGAAATATTTTGAATTGAAATTGAAGCGTTTTATTCAGTGAAAAATGAAGGGGGGGGGAGGGAAACCCAAAGCAGATCTGTAGGTATTGGCCACCTTCTTTGTTTTGCAGTCCAGTCTGCTATGGGTACAGCAGTACTTCTTTCTTTTCTTTTTCTCTTAGTACAGAAAAATAATTTGCAAGATGTGGAACTTTCGTTTGACCAAATCTTCCTCTGATATTCCTGCTGCACCTCTTTGGGGGAGGGGAGGTGGGGGGAAGACAAAATATTCTGCTATTAGAAATATGTGGTGTGATGAGTCTTAGCATCATAGTTTTTTGATCTATATCCTTTGGTCATACACCTTCAGAAGAATAATTTGCTGTAAAATAATATTCATAACTCTCACAAATCAGCATTCAACAAAAATGACAATGTTCCAGGGAGGAAGAGGAAGGCTGCAGGGCACACCTGTGTGTGCAGTATCACATACACCCTCAGTTAGGGCAACCTCTGTTCCAGTGCAGGGCTTCTGGGAAGTTCAATGGACTAGTGTCTAGAAAATTTTCAAAAACAAGGTTTCAAATTGGCATTCTTTTCCTGGGTTTGAAAAATTTCCTTGGTCCATTTTTAAGTGATATAGTTGGTAGCGGTTGCCTCCTACCTTTTGTCATTCCATCGTCACAGCTACAGTGCTTGTATTCACTTTTTAGAGTTTTTATTTTTTTAAGTCCATTCTTGCTAAGTCTTATTTTGGCTGCTGGAAAAAAGCATATTGGTCTAGGAAAGCAAAAAGGAAACAATGGGCATACTGGACTGTGTTTAAGTATTGGTCCCATTCCCTTAGTCACTTACTGGCTTTTGATGATCTTTGTGAAAATGTGCTCACTGCAAAAGTTTACCTGTATGACAGAAGGGTCTGTACCTGCTGCAGTTTGCTTGTAGACTGTAGAGTTGTGTTTGAACGGTAGTTAAATACTTCCTGTAACATTTTGATTCTCACTAAATCTCATCAACTAGGGAGGCAGAATATCATGAAAAATGTAACACTTCAAAGGAATCCAACAGACAGCAAATACATATCTTAAGCAAATATTCTTCAGTTACTGGATTGCCTTGAGATGTCAACGACAGTTCAACTAGCCCTGTATTTGCATCCTCTGCAAAATACAGATTTAATAAACAGCCTCGCTTGCTTGCAGCTGGGTGCAGCTGGTGCAGTCCTAGCAGCTGGAGAAGGGAAAGGAGTCTGGTCTCTGCTGAGCAGTGGGCACCCTTCTGGGGCAAAAGCTTTGGGACCTGCTGCAGGACAAGCCTAAGCTGTGCAGGAGAGAGAGACAGTTAAGGTTCTCCCAACCTGCCTGGCAAATCCAAGGCTGGAGAGGGATGAGTGAGAGGTTCTCAGTACGTCCTCCTCCTGTGAAGACTGTGACCTCGCAGAGACCATTGCACCGGTGCAGTCACTACTGGTGACCTGCTCAGGCAATCTGGTCTTTGTATTGGCAAAGAAGCTTGAGGAGTAGACCATGAGAGATATAGGCTGGGGGATGACTTATTCAGATGAAGGACTGTGTGTAGATTGACTTTAGGAACATCCTGCTGCTTGTAAGACTATCATTAGGTTTAGAAGGATTTGGATTGTGAGACCAGAAGAGTGAGCTCCATTTACTCATATAGATTTTATTTATCTTTACACCTGTTTGTCTAAAAGCGATGGTTACATTTCCTTTGATGATGTTTTCTACTTAAGTCAATACAGAAACAATTATTTTTCTTGTATTATTTTCATAAACTAATTGAATAATTAAGTGAGAGTTTTGTCATATTTCTGTAATTAAATTTCTGACCAGTGAAGGCAACGCACTTGAAATTACATATCTTCTGAAGTGCCTTAGTGCACCAGGACCTGGTTTTGGCTTCGTTTTCCAGGCTGTTTCACAAGGAGAAACTAGCTGGCCTAAAGCTTATAAGCAACTTTGAGTGTCAGCTACATGCTTTGTTAGAAGAGCATCCATCACGTCAATGTTGGGGGTGCAGCAGGGTGTTTTGTCTTACCTTCTCTCTCTCGGCAGTTGTGTGTTCTCGCACCTAGACGGTTGGCTCATTAAAACAAGTGTATTATTGCTGAGAACAAAAAAAAAAAAAGTAGAGAGAGAGAGATGGTGGGTTTTTTTTTTAAGATGTGGATTTATAGCTCCATGTTGTAATCAGACATCACAAATTCTTTCACAAGAACTATAAAACAAGTTTTCTCATGAGAAGAAAAAAAAAAGCGCGAGTATGCTATCCTCCGTTAAACAATTGTGAGTTTCTAGTTTAGTGCAAGGTTGAGGGGGGAAAAAAGGGGACGTAGCAGTAAATCATCTGTGCAGCTTTCAGCCATAAAGTTTCTTGAGCAGTCAAAACTGCCAGGGCTTGTTTGGATGACTTATTCCTAGGCAGGGGGGATGGAAAAAAGTTTATAATACAGCTGCAAACTTTTACTGTCTCTAGTGTCATTGTTGTTTACATTACGCGATAATGTGCTACAGAAACCTCCTTCCTTTTCAAAGGTGACACTTTCCTCTCTGACCTTGTTTTGAGATGATTTCACCCAGTCAACGGAGCAGAGATCTGGAATTATCTCAGGACTGGTGTGTGTTGGTTAGGTCTTTGCAGAGAACGGGGAGGGTTGGTAAGGGGTGCAGCAGCCAAGCCTGATCAGGCAGGGTTGGAGCTGGGGAAGGACCTGTGGGTCTGACTGGGGTTTGGATCAGGTCCTTGAGTGCTTTGCAAGAAGATGTGGCGTGGGCCATTATCCAAATTGGGTGACTGACTGAAGGATTGCTTTGTGTTAAGATTGGAAGGGAGAAGGGTGCCAGTTGGCTTGGGTGACTGGTAGCTCTTGGATAACCTACCTGGTACTCTGAAAATGCTGCCAGTCTTTTATGCTAAATCATTAGATCCTCTCCGTTAGGCTAAGGTTAAAATGTCTATTGCTTATCTCAATCAACAAAATTTGATCAAAGAACTTCATCACTATATGATATTTCAAATTGTTATTACTGGAAACTATGTACTGTAGTTGAAGGGACCATTTTTAGTAGGAGGCAATGCTTCTACTTGACAATGAAGCGATGTATCTGATATCAGAGCAGGCCTCGGGGTGCAGTAATGTATGCATGCAGGGGTGCACTTACCAATGCAGACTGTCACTGCCTGCATGAGCTATGCAAATACTGAAGCAGTGTGAGAAATATACTCCTGCAGACCAGCAGAACTTGACCAGAAGGGTGTTACACACTGCACCTTGATACAAGTCAATATATCTTAAGTATGTGTTTAAGATGAGCAATTTGCAAATTTATGAGAATAATACTAGAGTTGACTCTCAAACTGTTTTTTTGGGGGAAGTTGGAGGAAACCAGGCCTGAAACAGGACTATATTCATCTTTCTTCTGAAATTCGTTCTCCTCACTCTTTCCTTTGTGCTCCAAGACAGACATCCAGTATCCCGAGACCTCTGACTAACGCTTGAGATGAGTATCTTTTAAATTAAGCAGAACTCAGCCTGACCTGTCTCTGTCTTAAATTTCTTAATAGTATGAAATATACCCTTTAAACAATCTTAGACCTCTGGTTCCCCCTTTTCACTTAATCTAAGGTATGATTAGTGCTTAATGGACCTTGAAAGGCACCTTTATTTATAATTGCCACAGGTTGCTCTCATCTAGATATGATCTCCAGTTTTCTGTTTTCTCTTGAAATGAGACCCAAAATAGTGGGACACATACGTGGTTATTATGTTCATATATGCTACATATTTTTTTCCTCAGAACCACCTTCTTTAGTGAATGATTTAATATATATAACTTCTTTTACACTAAAAACAATGGACTTCTTTATGCTGAGCAGTACTGATAACACAGTATCTGTTACACAGATACACCAGAGTATCAGGTGCCAAGAAGCACTTTTCATGAAGGAGGACATCTGAATCCAGGACATTTATTCTGCATCCGAGGAGGTGCAGTGAGAGCAAGAGAGAGCACTCTCATACTCACTGCATTTGGCTGCACAAAGAGCTCAGAAGCACTCAAAATGTCAGCCTGCGTGAGTCAAAACTTATTATCTGTTATTTGCTGAAATCCAGGGATAAAAGTATCTAGAACCCAGTACTTTAAGAAAATCAACCCAAGCAGGCAAAGACCCAAACTCTAATTCCAGCAACGTTTATTCTATTGAAACAAAACCTTGTGAGTCTGATGTTAGATAAAAACTGTATCAGTTATGTCTGTGCCTCTGTTTATTGAGTACAGTTACAAAAGTCTTCTAAGGAACTATCTTCCAAATCATACAGCCTTTCTTCATACCTTCTTAACACAACTCAGACTAGAAAATGAGAGAGGTGAAGCTATTGGAGCTGGTAGATGATCTTGGGACAAGATAAAGTGTCATTACCTTTGCTAATAATATTGAATCCCTGTGATATGTTAATCATAAAGTAACAGCACCCACATCGAACTACCTAATTAAATTTCTTAGGAATAGATTACTGGGATTACTGGTTTTCTCCACACTGGCATCAGATCCTAATGGAAACTAGCCAAAGTTCAGATACATTTACCTTGCTAGTATAAATGGGACTGATTTCTCTTTTATTAACAATAATGTTATAGTAATGGCTAGAGGTTCTGAATGAGACTGGGGCTGCACCACTCCCAGTAGCGTGCAGCAAAGTTAAGCAAACCCAGGGATACAAGGTGCCTGTATCAAATCTGGGAAAAGCAGTAACGATCTCCGGGGTCTCTGTCTACTTAATCAGAAGACAATCCTTTTCAATATATTGTTTATTATTTTGAATAATGCTCAAATGTACAATAGCTGCTCACCTGGATTATGTAATTTTCAACTATGTTAATTTTCTAGTAATTAGAACCTGTGGGGCTGGACACCATCTGTTTTCCACAGTTCCTATCACATTAGTATCTAAGGGCAGATTTAAAAAATAAAAAAGCTCTAATGGGATTTAAGTACCTATAAAGCATGGATTTTCATGCTCATCTTACCATTAACACATTCAAGGTGGTTGCTTTGATTTTATTTTTTTTTCCCTAACCTCTTTCAAATCATAGCTATTGTGCTATGCTTTTCTCCCTGGTCTGTGCCAAATCCTGAAAGGTGACTTAATCTGTTGAGAGCCCCTCTCAATCATTATTTTTTAGCTTCAATACATGACTCAACAGACAAATATTCAAAAACAGAGCAATTTCTCAGTGCTTTTTCACTACGTAAGTTAAGTAGGGTGACAAGGCCAGTGAAGTTTTGATTTCAGAAGATCAAAATAGAATGTGGCTAGTCTGTGCAAAATGAAGGTGGTGAAAAATTACTGACTGTACAACACATCCAAATTTGCTTAAATATATTTCCAAATTAGAATAATTTGGATTCTCCATAACTGAAAGCTGTTTCAAGTGTTCTCTATTTTTAGTTTTACAGATCATTAGTGCTATTTTAGAATGTTCTAATGTTACATGATTTAAGTCCATGAAGCAATTACATTGGTAGGCAAAAATTGCATGGAAGAATGAGGCAATTTGAAATGTGTCATTTGATAAGAATGAATGGAGAAATAGAAAATATTTATCCACATATAATATCTCCTTCTCAAAGGACAACTAGAGAAGCAACCTCAGGTGATTAAGGAATCTGAAAGTCGAATAATTAATGCCTACAGTAGTTTGCAAGATGAAATAATAATTAAGAAATGAGAACCACAAACAGTAAGACAATGAGAGAAACACAATGCAAAGCCATGGAGAATAAGGCCCTTTCACTGTCTGGATTCATTCTTCCGTTCCTAGAGCCCCTTATACTTGTTGGGATGCTCTCCTGTTCTAAATTCTCCTCTTCTAAACATTCTTCTCGTAATGATAGCTGTTTTTTCATTTTAAACTTTTTTAGGGTATAAACATATAGATCTCTGATGCTTGGTGATATTTGAAGTAACAGTAGCTGGGGACTGTATTGTATAGGCACACATATGTTCATTCCTCAGAAGATGGGATGGCTATGCAGGCATGACTTTGTTATTGATTGCACCACATTAGGTATTTCAGAAGCAGCAGATGATCCTGATAATTTTTTACCTAGTCCTATTTAAGAGCTAAAAGCTCAGTGCAAGGGCATGGAGGTGTTTCCCAAGCATGAACATTTTCAGGTTACATTCAGTGGATGGAGGCTGAAAAGATGCACACACAAGTCTCTGAAAATCTTCACTACCAGAAACAATGCCGTGAAATGTGTCTCTGAAGACTTCTGGTTTTGTATCATAAAATTTAGTGATATCCTTTAACAACCCATTGGCTGGGTGTTTACTTGTGTATATTTCTGTATAGATATTTATATTCTAGCTTAGATGGTAAAAAAATATGGTTCTTTTTATTGCTGGTTGCTGATATTTGAGGTATTTGAAGTATTTTTTGCACTACTGATTTTAAAATAATGCTCAGATTGTTTACACATAAATTACTGATAAGGCCAAGGATTTTATTTTCACTTCTCACTGAAAAATGTAAAAAATGTGACTCTAGCTATTAGGACTACCCATGTTATCTGGTAAGAGATAAAAAAAAACCTCTCCCATCTTCCCCAATCACATATGAGAAACAGACCAAGGATGCTGTGTTACACAGAGACATTGGATGGATGGGTGATGAATCTGTATTAAATGTTTTAGACTCTGAGAGCTAGCTGTGGCTTTAATTATTTTCATTTTTATTACTCATAAAAAAAAGTTAATGAAATCAACAAACAGAGGTTTAACTTTGATATTACTGAACTATACAAAAAGCCCCTATGCAAGTGACTTAATTCTCCAAGTTAGATATAGTTAAAACAGAATAAATCCTGCAAGCCTTGAAGAAGAAGAGGGCAGGGGCATTTAAAGAGATCTGCCCCAATGCTATTTCTCTAGAGATGAGCCCTGAGCTGCAGCAGGTGTGTTTGAAATGCTCAACCTGGATTGTTTGGCCCCTTTAAGAAGAAAGTGTAGTTCTGAAGGAATCATAGCCTGGGTGCATAATAAAAAGGTTGGAAAAGCTTCACTGTCGTCATTTTTGTTCCTATGCCCAAAGACTGTACCAAATAAATCAGAAATTTTTGTCTGTTGCACTCTCAACTTTCTGGATGGAGACTGTGTTCAGCTCAGGTTGCAGACAGAAATGCTCGTGATGGGGTGCTGAGGCTCATAAGCACAACTTGTATTTGGGATGGAACAATTTCAGCTTTAATCCACTTGAACATAACACTTTTCTCACTAGCTGCTAATTACTGTGATTAGGGTTTATAAATATTAGCTTCTTGATTTTATATTTTGACTTCTTTATACCTTTGTTACTCTGAGCCATCTCAATGACTCAATTTACTCAGAAGGCAAAGTGTTAATTTTTAAGGGTAAAATTTTCGTGGACTGAAACGGAGTTGCAACCACTTGTTGATTTGGTAGCTTGGGTTTTGTGACTCAAAACTGTCAGTTGTTTGATATTTATCATGGCAGTGACTTCAGCTAATGAAGAAATAACTTCTTTGTCATGAATCTGTCAGTGATGAATAAACATGGCACAGCACAAATTAGGATCACCACACCTCACGTGGTGCTTTATTTGGTTTTTATAAAACAGCTATAGGGATAGAGCAGGTCTTGTGCTGTGGAGTGGCAACTTTTTGTGCTTTGGCATATTATCTGGTGCTCATTCCTTTCCCAAATTATACTAACCACACCCCCCCCCCCCCCCCCCCCGCCCCCAATAAAATCCAAAACAAACCAAAAAGATGAAGACTAAAGTTGTCTAAGAGATGGCTAACACCTGATGTGCTGTGGTCCGTAGGTTTCTGCTCCCCACCCTTCTGTGGGTCTAACCAACTGCCTCCAGATATTTATTTGTGGATCTGTAAATAATCCAGGGATATTGCGCGAGGCTGTAGGGTCCCTTGCGCCTTATATGGATGGCATTGCCCCATCAACATTAGCGCAGCGCCTCGCTGGCAGAGTGCTGCTCTGATGATGGTGAGAGATCACATGTATTTCTAACTCCTAATTTGCCTGATGAGAGACTATTGAGGTTGAAAGAAGCAATTGCTTCATTTCTGCTTTCTTCAGATTGTTCTCTCTTTGAGGACAACTTCCTAAACAATCTTGCTGCCCTTACTGAGAAAAGCCCAAAGTGTTTATTGTAACCTGCTTTGAACTGTTAGCAGCTCCAGAGGAGGGAGGTCCTTGAACAGAGCCCGTGTTGTGCCAAAAAGTGTGCTGGGCAGACTGGGGTTGAGGTACAGGAGCAGGGCAGCAAGGGAGCAGCGTTAATAAAAACACTGCAAACGAAACGTTAGCATGGGGTGGTGAAAGAGCTCAATTTTATTTTGTTTTCACACATTAGGTTTTGCTTAAAGCAGACAAGTACCAGGGAGAGCGTTCTGAAAAGAGGCTTTGTATAGGAGCTGGGGCTCTATCCATCAGATTTGTCATTTCAGGAATGCAGCCAGATGTATTGACTTACTAGCAATTGCATTGGTGCCATCTGGCCTGCTGGAGGCTGTATTAAAGATGGAAAAAACTGAACAGAAAGAAATGAAATTTGTTCATCATGCCATTACCCTAGCTGCTTATTTAAAGAGGGAAAAAATGTAGCTTCTTGGCAGGGGGTATGCTGTTTGAAAATAAAATATAAGGTTTTAAGGACCACAAGTTTCAAAACCAAGCGCTGATGTTTATACGTAGACTTGAAAGCTGGGCCTCACTGTTGTCATTTTGTGTATTTTTTTAATGGAAGAATGCTTTCAAATCCTACTGTTCTGAGTTGGAGAGCAAAAACCACCTCAAGACCCCTGCCTGGTCCACTACAGTATTTATATTTATTCATTCTCATTTTCCCCAATACTAATTTAGTTGTCTGAATTGCCTCCTCATCTCAGTAACTGAGGTTTGTAGGTGCTGTACTTTCTATTGCTGACCTAGGAATGTCTTCATAACTTTTGGATCATTTCTTTTCAAACTTATCAACATTGCTCTCTAAGCAGAACTGCTACTCCTGGTACATCAGTAGCAATAATATGTTCCTTATTTTAATACTGACACTCCTAAATGTACTTATTTTAATGAATAAATGCCAGGTCTCGAGTATTTCCATACATTTCATTTAGCAAGATGGTTTTTTTAAATATTAGTAGGATCAGAGCTAGTGTTAACATTTATTGACAGAATAAGAATAAAAGCTTTTTCAGTGTAGTAATGCACTACAGCTATAGGGTGAGAAGTCCTTCCCAGCCTCATTGAGGTATGATTTTAAACATGCTTATATTCATATTTAATTCTGCAATTAGTTTTCCTGAATCAAAGGCTGGAGGCTACCGTCTTTCTGGGAAGTGATTCCATTTGTTTCACATGATACAGCAATGGGTCTGAACTACCTCCCACTGGAGTTAATGGAAGTTGGACTGGCTCCTGTATGAGGCCATAAAGCAATTCCTGGGCATTTTCAAAGTTTGTCGAAGGGCAGAAAAAAGACTTAAGTACTGAGAAGTAAAACAATGCAGGTACTAAATTAGATTATTATATATAGTTCTTCAGTACTCTTTCCTAGACATACTAGCTAATTTACTGTCACAATAAAAGTTGTTTACCATCCCTGACAAAATGATGAAACAAAGAACCAGAGTCCTTTTTAAAAATTTTTTCTCAGTCCTGCTCAGTTCTTTTTACTTCTTTTATTTTTTTTTTGGCATTTAAGGTAGAAAACTCTCGAAGGCAGGGAAGTAGAACTTTGTAAAATGCTGAACTACTTGTGGGTGAAGTCAGTGTTTTAACATTCCCAAACACATATGTTCGAAGAATACACGATAGTTTTAGGATTTCTCCAACCATGAAACCTCCATTCTAGGACTGCCAGGGTCTTCACTGTGGTTTTGTTTGTTTTTTGTTTTTTGTTTTTGTTTTTTTAACAAGATGAGAAATGCTGGCACCATTACTGGAAAAGTCAACAGTGACTAAATACTCTTAAAAGAAGAGGTAATGTTCTCACTCATAGCAAGTCATCGAGCTGTGTGAAAAGAGACCCAGTTCAGCCCTCATTAAAGGCCAGGAGAAAGACTTCTGTCTGCTGTAGAGAAAGCTGGTTTGTGCCTTCTAAGGCAACACTGAGCATCACCTGAGCTGGAGCGTTGGCTGGTACTGCACTGTGCTAACATGTTCATAGCCACAGACAGCACTGAGCTCGTTCAAGACTGCACCTAAATGGGATTGTACTCTGAAATATCCTCAGTGCCTGAATCATCTCGGATAACATGCCTTCTCCTTCTGCATTTGGGAGGGTGCTTATCATATCCGTGGCAGCCCCTGGTTTGTTTTTTTTTGTGGTGACACAGTCCATCTCTCTACATCAGAATAGAACAGCTCCACCTGAGCTGATAAAGTGGCTTTGGGGTTGCTCTGAGATGATCATGCTTCTGAATGCCCTGATATATCTGCTGAAGAGCACTGTGGGGTTTTGTTGCCACGAAGTTTTTAGTCACATACAATATTCCGGGAATTAATTTAAATAAAGTTGTGGGGTTTTTTTTTCCCCCACAATAAAAATTGGTATCTCTGGTAGCAATCTTTGGATTATCCCTTCAATGGATTAATTAAAGGATTTAATCTCTGTGCCTTTTGTTTTGTAAATTCAGAATGTTGACACTACTATTGTTAACAGTAGTCTTCTGATTATAAGCAGGAAGGCGGGAGGGCTCAAGCGTATGACACATAGGACAAAACACTCTTCTGGCCAGGAACCGCACACTGAGCGGAACAGTGAGGGTACAAAATATTCTGGGAAAAGAGAAACATTGCCATTTCTCTGCAGGGAACTTCTACCCATGCAGAAGTTGCCACCAGATATTGGCAGCCCTGCCAGGAACAAAAATATTTCCAAAAGCCTGTGGATACATTTTGAGGGAAAGAAGGCAAACCATCGGTTTGAAAGTTTAAAGAAAAAGTGAAAGAGTGACATGAGGAGTTGTCAGACTTACATTATGGAAGAGATTGCATAATTGATTTGGGAATAAAAATTTTTCTCCCCATGTTTTCTCATCTTTACCCAGGTGAAATAAGTAGTCCAACATGCTTGAAATTGGAAAGATCTTATGTTTTCATATTTAATCTAAAGAGTGCATGAGTATTATGTGCATGAGACGTGGGCATACATACATAACACGTTTGTATTTATATATTTAAGTGTGGGATTACAGATACTGCAGTTTCAAAGCATATGGAGTAACAGTAGCCACTCACTGGCTCACCCAGTAATGCTAATGTGAATAATAGAACTATAGAGCTAAGAAGAAAAAACAAATTAATAAACAATAGTAAATAAATACAGGTATTTAAATATACTGGTTGGAACAATATAAAGTAGTAAATCTTCCACCATTTGTATCATTCATTTAACATATATACATATGCTATATACCTGCACAAATAGAAACACATACATTCTCTGTGTTATTTTAGCAATATAGCATCCATAAGGTAAAATAAGGGTAGTAAAGGAGGGTGGGGGAAGGCAGGAAAACTTTTTTCCTCACTGTCTAGAGTGGTTTATTTCTTGATTTCTTTTTTATTGCACTTCTAGCATCCAGTAAGAGTGTGTGACGTTTCCTAGTGCTCAGAAGGCATAGACACCATCTTATTTTGTGAGTTAAGTGGGATTTTAATATGAGTTTGGAAAAGTTCATTGTGCACGAGAAAACTTAAGAGACGACCACATCAAAAAAGTCCTTTAAAAAGTTTCTAGAAAACCTGGAGCAGCACAGCATGTGCATATGTAAATATTTAAACCAAACACAGCATTTTAGTAGCCTTGGACAACTCTGAAATCAGTGGATGTTTTCTTCATGAATATGAGAACAGTACTTTGTCAGTCTGTTTTTTATTAACACAAACAGGCTAGTGGTAGTGACATAGGTAGTGACATAAGGTGTATTTACGATAAATAATGGACTGCCAAAGGGGAGAACTGTGCAAGGGACAACTTTCCTGTGTTCTTTTTGGTGATGCATGACCTACCCTTACTCCACAGGCCTTTTATCATCTCTACATGAAAGAAACATGTTTTAGCCAAGTTCATGTGGACTTGATAGCTCTATCTTTGTAGCCTTTTCTGGAGTACCCCCCAATGGGCTGGTAATAATATGTAGTCAACCACCTTTAGGCCATTGTTGGGTCAAATCAGACAAAATATAGTAGTTTCCAAAACTTAAAACCCCTGTATAGGTGACAAGAGAAATAAAAGCAAGTATAAGTCAAGGCAAAATAGCTAGAGATAAGCATCAGTTTCAGTGGCAATTTGAGGGTGACTGAATGCCTCTTTCAAATACACAGAGACCTGTTGACAGCTTGCATTGCTTCTGCTCTCGTTGGTATTCTGCACTTTGAGAGAAAATCCTGTTGCCCACAAAGGTATGTCCAAGTCAGAAACTTTCAAACATTGTATATAGGAAGAGAAGACAAAGCTCTGCTAGTTTAATTCTGAAACTCCCATAGAGATGAATCCTGTGAGGTCAATGAAGAGAAGGTTCTAGTGCCCCCATACTCTCTATGAAAATTACACTGTGACTTCAGCACCAAGGTTTTGCCCCTTCTACTTTGAGGAATGAAGCTGCAGTTCTTTGACACTATGCTTTTTTCAACTCCAAATTTCTAATACAGAAGCACAGAATCAACCAGGTTGGAAGAGACCTTGGGGATCATCGAGTCCAACCGTTGCCCTGACACCACCATGTCAACTAGACCATGGCGCTAAGTGCCACGTCCAGTCTTTTTTTTAACACATCCAGAGATGGTGACTCTACCACCTCCCTGGGCAGCCCGTTTCAATGTCTAATAACCCTTTCTGAAAATAAATTCTTCCTAATGTCCAACCTGAACCTCCCCTGGCGAAGCTTGAGGCTGTGTCCTCTTGTCCTATCGCTAGTTGCCCGGGAGAAGAGGCTAACTCCCACTTCACTACAACCTCCCTTCAGGTAGTTGTAGACTGCAATAATGTGACCTCTGAGCCTCCTCTTCTCCAATACGAAACATTAACTTTGTGTATTAGGGTTAAAATTAAAAATTCACAGCCTAATGAGGAATAGATCCAAGATCTGTCACTTCTGTTACGCTGCCAAAAGCAGATCCTAATAACTGAAATGGCTTTGATCATCTTTTCTCTTCCTGAAGTTCAAGTTCTTGTTATTAAATGGTTTGTTGTGCTTAGGTGATGTACTCAATTTCTTTTTTAAAGGGACTACTTCTTTTTTTTTTTCCAATTAATTGACCACTCTGCTAGATGTGTTTAACAGTCACTGACAGTAGTACTTTGAATTTCAGGAGATCTAGTTACTCTTATTCTTATGTTGCTCTTTATCCCCATAGCATTGATAGCTCCAAAATGCCGGTATTAAGCACCAAGCCAACCTTAATTTTGCAATTAAAGGGAAAGTAATTTGATGATGCATACACAGACCAATGGGACACGTGCATGCACATATAAACACTGGAGTATCATATGGAAGCTCTTAATGAAACCCTTATGATATGAATAATACTCAAGTTACAAATGCTACAGCTTATCTGTTATGTGTGGTAGGTGATAATAACTCTGCAATTCAGTCAAGGTAGGAAAGCAATTTTAGTAAACATAATACCTGAAAGCAATTTTCAAATTATTTCCCAGGTTCTAATGTATAGTAATCTAAAAAACAGTGGGGTTATTTTTCAAATCCAATTTCCAGTTTGTGTGGGTGGTTTTTAACTGTTACTGTCACATTGCTTACCACCTCAAATCCCCCAGTTTCAGCATGTGATATTTAGGTGTGTTGTAGTGACAAGGTTATAATTTTTTGAGCAAGATGTCGGAATGCACCTTACACTTGATATAGAAACATGACGTGGAAAATGAGGATATGACAGATCAATTATGGCATATATTCATATATAGCATAAGACTGGGATATGACAGAGGTCTGTAGATCCACATGTGGTGCAGAGGAGATTATTAGGGAAGCATTCTTCCCTATGAAATGAAAAAGTGTTTTGTCTATCTTACACTAAGAGAAGTTAGAGGTACCTAAGTAAATTGCTGTCTAGCAGGTTTACAACAAACATGACAAACTTCATACACACACAGTATATTGTGAGGCCAAAAGCATCGAGGATTTTAAAACCACAGTGTCTCCTCAGGCACATGCATTTGTGTCTCTTACACATGATGTTTGGTAGCAGTTTCAGCACAGAAACTGCATCAACCATTGACTGCTAGAAGGAGAGAAGAAACACTCCATCTTTGCTTCTTACTTTTCTGTTAGCCAACACTTCTGGCTGCTGTTTTAGATTAAATGAGCTTCACTGGACTGAAAACGTTTAAGGCTTTTCTTCATGGCAAGAGAACTTCTGAACATGCAAATGGGCTGGTCTTGAGTTCAGTGCAAAACTTGGCCATTCCTATTCGTTTGTTCCTACTAAAATTTAGAGCTCCCTGGAAGATGGAGAAATTGTATCTTTCCTACCAACCATGCTGCAGGTTTCCCCACACCTGCACTCTTACCTTCTCCAGAGGTTGGTATGTAGCTGAGGAGAGAAATCATGCCCCTGCATCACTTTACTTTTCTCTGTCTCCTTTTGTACCATTTACCTATGGACAGGGAACAATTGTCCTTAATCTTTGTGTATGGTGGGGGCTGCTGCTTAGCTCCTCCCTTCTTGTTAAGTACCCATGGGGACAATCTAGCCTTTCACTATTGCAATTACTGTATCAGACACTCAGTAAAAAAACAGTATAAATATAACTGTAAAAGATACAGTTTTACTATCCTGACATGAAGGCCTTGCACTATCAAAATTCTTCTTTAACTATGCCAGGAAAATAATTGAAAGCATATTTATCTGTATGGATGTAGAAACCTAAAGGAATTTCATTGGTCTTGTGGTTAGCTAAGGAAAGATGTGGAGAGACATTTAAACCAAAAGTTTATACAAGCTGTATATTCGTGTTCCTGAACATTTGACAATAGCATGCAGTTTAAAAAGTGGATAGGAGGATATTTAGGATTGTTCTGGTGTGCCTTTGGCTGCCTCAGTAATATTTTTGGAGAGAGAATTTCAGTCACTCTTCAGGATTTGTTTAGGGAAGGCAACTTGGACCTTTTCGAAGTTGATGCACTTCTACCCTGACCACAATTAAATGCTCTTCAGGTAATGTTTCAGCTTAGCTGAGATTTTTTTTTTTTCACAAGCAGAATCTCTCTCCAAATGTTGCAGCCAATGCAAACTTTCCATTCAGATCAAAGTGTATAGGCTGGCTCTGTGTTATCACCTGACAACATTATCATTGGGAATATTAAGCTGTCAACAGCAGATCTGAAGGAATCATTTTCCCAATCTGCAGTGAATTATAGAGGATGGGAGTCTATCACACATAAAAGTCTTTCCATTTTCCAAGTCTGTATCTAATTCTAATAGTTTCAATCTGACCTCAGACTGGGTTTCCCTCTTGTTTTAAATCATGCTCAAGACACCTTCTAACGGCATAGTTACAAGATTTGTAACAATTCAACACGTTTGTGTATGTATTTATGTTACTTTTTTAGATGTATTTAAATCTGTATGTGCCTACTCTGTGTTTGGAGAGAGTAGTGTCTTTTTGCTTAAACACTCATCACTTCTCTGTTATATATCTTTCACTTTCTTGTTACATTCCTGATTAATATGTTATTTGCATGGCTTTATGCTAACACACATCATTTGGTACTGAGCGTGGGTCAGTGTCAAGTGGGACAGGATTAGTGTGTGGGAGGTTGCTAGCATTAATGCTTAGCTAGTAGGATTAGGATAAAGCTATAATTGAACAATTCAACTAACCTGGGATTCATCAAGAGATTTGCAGAAGTACATTACAGTGGTCAATGAAAGGAACTTTTAAACTATCAAGGCAATGTCATATTGCAAAGCTCTAATTGCAAAGGGGCAGGGTTAAGTATTTATCTCGTCCTGTCTGTAAGAATGTAAGATTCTTTGCTGGTTTTGGCATGGCAATCTGTGTTTCTGAATGTTTAGAGATAGTGAGACAACAAGAAATGAAAAAGTGTTTTGTCTAAGAAAGTTAAAAAAAATGGTAGATAGACAATAGTATTTAATGAAATCACATTAGAGACACAGTATCTGGTGGAATTTGAAGGGTCTCGGAAGTGATTAAAAAAAGTAAAAAAAAAATCTCAAGGGACATTTAAAGAATGTATTTTAAATGAATGATTAACTCCAGCAATTTATTATTTGCAGAGACAAAATTTCACCTATTTCTCTACTCCTGCCAGTTTGTGGGCTGGTGAGGTGACACTGGCTAGAGCAAATACATTAGAATATATATATGGTACATAGGCTTTATGATGGTCCTCTGTACAGGCATGATATGTGATAATACACTGTAAAGATGGTCCCTCTAGCCTTGACAAATCACCCCGAAACTATAATGGGTGATACTGTTGAAAGGTCCACAACGTTGATATATTCCTAAAAGTTGCATCCTGTTTTCACCTAAATCTGCGTTCCAGCCACCATGTAACTGGCATACATTAGTGTAGAGAAAGTGATCTCATTGTTCAATTTCTCTTGGCTGTGCTCATTTTTTGGGGGGGGGGAAAAGAAAAGGAATGAAATAATAGCTTTTGATGACATCATAGCTATGGCTGAGATTAAAACTGTTCCCCTGTGGGGTGTTGGTGGGATTTTTGCTCCATCAGCTTCATGGACATGTATATTTGTACTGTACTGGCAGCAGGCCAGTTTCTATGATTGTTTTATTGGGTGTCCAGTGTTATTAAGCCTCTCTGATTTTTTTCCCCTCTCATTTTTTACTTCTGAACTGCGTTTCTGTAACCAATTTGCATTGCTTTGTGTTAAGTTTCACGTGCCATGTGTCAGCTGAATTACACATCAGAGCTAAAGATTCAAAGCCCTTTGAATTCTTCTTGGTGGCTATGCTATGTTTACTACTCACTTGCTTGAGTGCGATCGAGGAATTTCACAAGTTTTCAACTGTTTTCCATGTCTGAGGACATCTATGCACAGGATAGATTAAAAAAACCTGTAGAGATCCAAAAAGGGAACATTCAGGCATAACTAGCAATACAATTTATACCCTGCTGTATAACAGTCCTCTTGTGTTCTGGCTTTTATGTGCATTCACCAATTGCATTATACTGTTGATTTATGAGGACAAAAAAGTCCATTCTTTATGTCTGTAAAATGCATAGCACAGATAAGTCTTGATGTTGTCTCAGGAGAACCAGAGGGGTACTGAAATATAGAAATCATTAATAAATAATCATCATAATAATGTCAAGTTGCTACATGCTAGTCTCCGTGAAATCCATAATGGGCTTGAGGTTGTAAAAATATGTATCTTTTCTTAAAGCCTTAAAACACTTTTACTACAGTTCATATTTTAATTTAGCCACACTGATGTATTTCTACGGTTCAATAAAATAATGTAATGATGTGGGCTGTATCCCATTCCCAGAAAGTATGAATTTCTAAAGATTCAACAATATCACCAAATCTGACATCTTACTTTTCATCGGTTCTCTTGATTTCTGCATGGGAAGGCCACCCATGAAGTTGTGCAGAATTTTGTCTGACTTTTTTCTGAGCTGCTTTTTGTTGGGAGTAGAATAAGTGTATCGAGTATGATTCCCTTCTTTTTTTTTTTTTTTTATGTTTATGTAAATCACAGATAACAGAGAGAGCCGTGAGTGACTTAATTCTGCTCTTCCATCCAGCTGAAGTCAGCAGAGTAAAGATGGTGTAAACAGGATCAGAGTCAGGCTCTTAGTTACTGTAAATTTCCATATGCTAGTGGCAGCGTGTTCGGAATGCTTTGAAGTGCTGGTTTGTCAGAGTTCACAACAGTTCATTTCAGCTCCAAATAAAATATTATCTGACTTTGCTGGCTTTACGGCACCAGTCGATGTAACAGTAGAGCTGTTCTAATTCATTTATGAATCCAGTTTTCTTACACTAGTTTCTTTATTGGAATTCATACAGCGCTTTCTTTAAACACAGCTTTTTACTGAAGAAAAACAAAAGACTGTTTATACAAGACAATAGGGCAGACATCATTTATTGTATAGGGTTGATTTTGAGTTTATGCAACTAAGACAAAGGGAAATGGACACCCCCATGTGGTATAACCTCTGCAAGAGTGTAGCTTTGTTATTTTAAGGCTTGAAATGCCATACCTTTTAAAGTTTGAATTATTGAGGAATATACTCTACAACATGTACTTTGTTCTACAGAATGCAAGCACAATAGTTTCCTTATGTTTTTTAATTTAGAATACATTCAAAGCAAGACAAATTCCACCTTTTCTGAAGCAGTTTGCAATGTAGCATAACTGTCACTTATCCCAGTCCTGAGACTTAAAGAACTTTCAACAGTTACTGAATTTTTTTTGTAGGTCTAACAATGTCCATACTAAAGGCTTAAAATAAGCCCAGTTGCTGAACAGAATCCCTTAAGCATTCAGTCTTTAATTCTGATGTCTCTATCTTCTTTCCTTCTTATAGTCTGCTATGTGAAATTCTGAGCTAAATAGCTCCTTGGGGTTCTTTCAAAGATTATGAAGCTGTGTGCAGAAATGGTGAGGACAATGAGGAATTTCAGGACCTATGTACATGGAGGGGATCCAATGGATTGCAACTTTTCCACTTTTATCTTCCAACTCCTTATAGCATTTGAGTTAAGAAATCTTGTCCTGAGATAATTGATTAAAACACAGAAAGTAATAAACTAACCTGTTTATTAATAGGATAAAAAGGAAATTTTCCCTTAATACCTTAGTGACTGCAAAATATGTATCTGACTGCAAAGAATATATCTATTATATATTAGTGCTGACAATCATGCAACCCCACAGGACTGACCTATGTATAACACTACTATGAAGCTAAAGTAAAACCAAAGAAATTAGTGAAGAGTGTCTGCAGGATTAAGAATTTGTTTTCCATATTTTCGTATTTGTGATAAGATCTAAGTTAAAAAAAAAAGTAAAAGGAAAAGAAATATGAAAAGAGCTAATTTTGGGGAGGAGAAGGATGTTTATAGCCACGAGACATAATGATAATTTGGTTTTGATGTAGAACAGGCTGCCTGTACCTTCCAGAGTCAAGTCCATGTAGTTATTCAATTGGGATAATTCTGATATGAGAAAGGAGGGATGACGTGGGAAGGAGGCACTTAGTCTCTTCTCTTGCGAAGAGTCCTCTGAACCTCTTCCCTTCCTTTTGGTCTGAAAGAATCTGGTCTTCTGTCCTGCAGGTCATTAATTTATTGCCTTGAATGCCTTTCTGCGCAGAGGTTAGGGTATGTCTTTATGGGTAGCTCAGGAACTGACATCCAGGTCTGAGAGTGTTTGTTGGCCTAGTCTGAGTTCAGTACCAACCACATAAATCATATTTGAACTAGCAGTGTTGTACCTACCTATATAAGTAACAGATTTTCTGGTGTGAAAATTCTTAGAATCCTAATAGGGTAAGTGGAAACTTGGAGAGGTCATCTAGTCCCAGAGCAGTCAGCTACTGCAAACCATTCCTGAGGGAGTTTTGCCTAAATTCTTTAAAAAAAAACCAAACAACAAAACAACCAACCAAAAAAAAAACAAAACCCAAAAAAACCAAAAAAAACCACCCCAACAACTTAATATTCTCTCCTGTTCAGGCTGGAGTCAGCCTTCACACCCCATGCTGTATTCCTCATGCATGGATATGACAGCTCCTATTTGTGCTTCCCACTAACTCATGATGGATCTTGCCTATTCTTTGAAACCAGCATAGATAAGAAAGGTGGAAAGGCATTGGCTGACTAGCAACAGTCAAATAATGTAGCCTGCAGCCACCCTGCTAACAGATTACCAGTTACAACATCATTTTGGTTAATAGGGGATAGATTATCTGGTTTAACTGGCAAGTACTACCCTTCCCCATAGGCAAGAGGTATCTGTATCTGAATGATGGTGAAGTAATAACCCAAGTAAACTACAGAATGAAGCCATGCTTTATTGAGCTTTCTCACAACTTAAAACTTAAATCTAAAGAAGAAATGTGTATGGGGAATGTTTTATTATAAAGGGTGCATAGCACCTATCAGTGCTTCAACTGTTAATAGGTAACTAAAAATATATGAACTAAAATGTATGTAGAGTGTGTGCATTTTTCCATTAATAATGTTTTCTCAGAAAATGGGCAGGTTCTGCAAATCCATTTCACAAATCAGCTTCAGCTGGACTATTTATTACTAAGAATTTGTAGACTTGAATCTTAAATATATAGAAGTCGTGCTTGCTTTCTACAGAACGATAGAGTAATCCCTCGATTGTTCTTCTCATAAGGGCTGGATGCTCAAACTTTGCCTGCGTCAGCTGCGTCCTAACCAGCTACGGCAAGTTTATTTTTAGTGAGAAAGAGACTGAAAGTTTCATTTTGAGAACATCAAACACAGTATAAATCAAGATAGTTTAGTGATAAAAAAGCTTGGCTGGGGACTTCTATTGGCTTTTCCATATGAAATACAACATGAGGGGTTTTTTTTTATGGGCACGAATGTTATTTTTCACTGGCTGTCAGAAATGGCCTGTTTCAGCTTCTTGTACAATTGACCATTGTGATAAGTCAGTGAGTTTGTCCTTTTTATCCATTAGACTGAATAAACACTGGGATTTTGTTCATCTTTTAAATCCATTATATGGCATTTCCCAGAGGAAGTAAGCTTTTTATTTACTTGTGTGGCAACTCTTTGAAATATGGTATTTTGAGTCATCTCCTTTTCCCCAAAAAAGTATTTCCAACAAACCAAGACTTTGGCTTTATTATGTAGGTTTCAAGGGCTAAAACAATTCCTTAATGTGAAGACACATTGTAAGTTTAATTAAACACAGGGCTACTACAAGATTAGATCAGTAGATTGTTTATATCAGCAATGCTTTCCAGAAAAAGTTTTGACAACGAACTGCTGAAAATAGCTGCAGAAAACTCCCAATGAAAGCCAGCAGTAAAAAAAATCCCCAAGACTAATTCACACAGAAGTAAAGAAGGAATAGCTGAAGACCCTATCTCAGCTTAGATTAATGCTGGTCTCTTTGTGGAATAAATTCTTTTGATGATCTAAGGGAGCTGTCTTGATGCTTTCTTTACTTGTTATTTTGTATCTATTTAAAGCTACCACAGAGATTTGAGTGTGAAATACTTTTTCAATTTGGGACAAACCCTGGATGAGGACTGCACAAAGAAGAGGAGGTTTCAGAGAGACATAAATGTAGTATTTCCATGTGTGACAGGTATTTCTTTGGTAGTCTTTGAAAAGTTGAAACAATTCAAAAAGAGAAAGGAAGTGCCACAAAAGAGAAATACTTCATCAGGAGCTATCAAAGGTGGTGTTAGATCCAATGATGCTGTACTTGGTGTTTATACAGGTTATTTGACCAATAGCTATTAAAAAAAGAAAAAATTTTAGGAAATGTTTGTCTTGATATTGTGTCAGATTGAGTGGAGATTCAGTTGCTTAACATAGATGTATTCTGCCCTTTGAGATACTTTAACAGGTCAAAGCCAGAATGCCATAAAGAGTCTTCTCTCCCAGAGGTCTTGTGTCTTATTTACAATTCCTATGAAGGCATCTCAGATATTCTGGAACATCTTAAATAGCATGGGGTGCTTACATTTAGGCAGCTGACTACTGTGCTAAGTTATGGACTGAACTTTCAGATTTTTTTCTGGAAAAGAGCCATAATCAGGAAGAAATTTTTTACTTGACTGTCAGGTGTATTTGACTTAGACAGCTTTAAAGAAGCTGGTGAGGTTACTTCTAGGAGTATAGTTAAAATAGTTAGAGCATGGCACCAGCTAAAGCTCAAATATTTGTTCAACTTCTTGTGCGGATTGAGCAGGTCCTTGGTGAGTCCTATAC
Organism: Nyctibius grandis; assembly: GCF_013368605.1. Taxonomy (NCBI): domain Eukaryota; kingdom Metazoa; phylum Chordata; class Aves; order Nyctibiiformes; family Nyctibiidae; genus Nyctibius; species Nyctibius grandis. The sequence goes on along the minus strand of NC_090661.1, from coordinate 99,629,365 downwards.
TGCAACGGTTAGACCAATAGTAGTATCCTGGAGAGAAACCAGTTAGCCAAAAGTTGTCTTGAATATGTGCTCTCACCAAAATAAATATCCGTCTACTGCAGTCTAGATGTACATCCTGAGGGTACAGCCACGGTCGTTAACAGCAGCCTATGAGCTCATGACTCTTCTGGGTAGCAGTACAGCAACAGCACATTGGGCTCATTTGAGAGTTGATCAGCGAGAGCAGCAGGCTACCTGGGAAAACAAAGCTGTCATCCATGGGCCCTGGCAAGAAAGACAGAGCCACGTTTGAGTGTCTGTGTTTATTTCATTGTGAGGCTTGGACTATATTCACTGGCTGGGGGAACTTGAGGGGTTTATCTTGAATAGGTCTGCCTGTGGGATGAGGTACCCAGCTGGGCTTGGCAGTGATATTAGCTCCTGTGAGCAAGAATCTTTCCTGGTTCTTACTATGGAGTTTCACAGGTGCTTCTGTGTTCCTGAGTATTAGTGGCCAATAAGCCAGCAAAGAGGTCAACACACTTGTCACCCATTAGTCTGTGACTAGGTATCTCTAGACATATATTCCACATACACTCTAACTCACTATGATGTGCTATGCTTTTATCAGCTTGGTCATTGCTGAGCATGAACACTCTGTCCATTTAACTTTTTCAGAACTGAACGTGAGTACAGAGGATTAGCTAACTGGTGGGATGGGCCTGGTCATCTTTAGCTTGTAAAACAGAGAAAGAAAAGACTAATAATTAAGATCACATTTCAAGTTATGTCCCTGCAATGACAGAAGGACTTCAAAGATTTCTTCTGCTTAGTAGGGTCATCAGAATTATTTATATTAGTATAAATTCTTCATCTGAACAGTGATGGTGCTAGTTTGGAATCCAGTAACGACAAGTTCTGCAACAGATTTTTGAGATTTAGTTGGAGTAAAGTGCTAAAATACCATTGAGTGCTAGAGCCTCGATTGCTTTGGAAATATTAATTTCAGCCATTACTAAACTTGTACTTTAACCAGTTTTAATATTATGTGTGTCCAAAATGAAATACATGAAATTCCACTTGAAACCTAAGTTCATGTTTTATCTGAGGTGAAATGAATCTTTGCATTTGACCACAGTTTTCTTCTTACACTTTTGATTCATTAGAAAAGTGTTGTTGTGGACTGGGTTTTTTTTTCAATAACCCAGAACAAATCAGTTGTGCACATAGTTCTGTGTGGGACCCCAATCTAGTCCCAAAAGTAATCAAACCCCCAAATACCCTGTCTCTCCAGACTAAAAACTTTTGCATCTTTCTTAGGCATGTCTAAGTACATCTCACTGGTTTCACACAGGGAAAGAAAATAAACAACAAAGAACTGAAGAAAAGTTATATGTGTAGTTACATCATGAAAAGATGCTGAATGCAAAGGGTGGGATTTACAAAAGTACATAAGCATGGCAGGTGTCTGGGTGCTTCGGTAAATCATGGACACCCAAGAGGATGTCCACAGATCCCAGGGCAACGAGGTGCAGATAACTTTGAGCTGTCCCCAGGTGAACTTGCAAGAGAACAGAAAGAGGATAGCTGTACTGAGACTGCACTGCTAGCGAGTTTTAGTACCCTCAATGAGATGCTTAATAAGACCCCATTTAGGCACTTGATAGGTGGATTGCACTAGCATGTTATATGCCTTTAGACCTAAGGACACCTAAGATCCAGTTCATTGGGAGTTAGGATACTTCTGAGGAGCTGAGCCACTTATGTGAGATGTTTCTGATAATTTAGCTATAAAAGATTAAGGCTTTTCACTTAACTCATTCTTTCTTCTAGTAATCAACAGTTGCTAGAAAACTGTGTTTGAGCTTCCAAAATATGAAGTGGGCGTATACTGTAAGCTGACATACAAACTCTTGTGCATTATTGATACTATCAGTGCCTGAGTCACATATTTGCCATCAATTAAGTTAGTCTTTCCCATTCTGATTTTATGTTTTAGTGTGCTGGCATGAGAACTTAATCAGCCATTACTTGGACAAACAAATACGATAACTATTGAGATAGAAAAAAGAACTTGACCTAGGCCAGTGCATTTCTAGTTCAAATATTATCTATATTTAACCTTTCTCTGCATAGGTTAGAATCTCATATTATTCTCTCAAGACTTTGATTCTTGTTTTCCTAAATAATTATCTGGACTACCTGACTTTGTGCTTGGCTATCAAACTTGCTGAGTTAGGAACACTGAGGAAAGGTTAATGTGTTCTCCTGCTAATGATTATGTCAGAATGGGCTAAGTCTGTGAAATATAAATATCCAGGACGCCAAAGCAAATATTCCGATTCCCTTGAACTCATTAGCAAAAGTTTATTTTAGATGTGATGGGATGCGAGCTATTACTCCAGAACAGAATAGATGGATAGATTAGGATGGACAGAATTCATGCATAAAGGAGGTCACTATCTATTGGTACTTAATACTTTCTTACTGAAAGCTCAAAAATGGCTTAATTTATGAACATGTTCTTAGATACAAATATTTTATTTGATATTTCATCACTTATATGTAGAATTTTTTTCTTTCAGTCCTTTCTGAGTTTCTATCTTGAATGGAAATAAGGTAAATCCATTAGCTGGCTCGTATTTCAAACTAAAAGGGGAGTGACAGCAATAATTCAGCATAAGTAGCATATATAGGAGCATGAACACTATGTAGAAAGTCATGGAGCTTATGGAGCTTAAAGTTAAAACATGAGCAGCACATCAGAATCTGAGGAAATATCTGGCGCATTTTTGTTTCTTTCCAAACTCTTTGTTAACAGAGTGAACTGCCATTCAGTCTCAATTAAACTGCCAGAGATGTAAGAAAATAACAGCAGGAAATTCTTGAAAGATAAATTCAAGATGGTAGCTACAACTGGACTTCTCTGAACTGATTACAGTTATAATTATATTGTGAGACTTACAGTAAGACAGAAATGAACTTGACTTTTTATTAAAAGAAGTAGTAGAAGAAAACATCTTATCTCACTTCACTTCCATGCCATACCCAATACATTCACTCTTGAACTTAATCTGTTTATAGCTTGCAAGCAACAAGGTTTATTTGAACTGGTTATGTTTTGAGTTCATGTGGGTTTCTGCCTTCAACTGCAGAATGTACTCCACAAGTTCTTGTGTCACTCTGCTTGGCTATTCTTTTTGTTGCCGTGCCAGGGTTTATCACCACTCACTTCTGGACAGTGTTAATGATGCAGTCACTTCCTCTCTGCCAAACAACCGTAACATTCACCAGACTTCCCCACATGTTACGGAGCAAGTCAAGTATCATTACCTGAAATGGTAAAAAAAATGAAAAAATAAAAAAAGTTAATCCTGTTTGTGGAAGGAATTTTGATAGATACTGAACACCCTTTTGAAAGATTAATGTGAGGAAAAGTAGTCATTTTGGATATCTTAGCAGAATTTCAGCTGAGTGATGCTTCACAATACTCAGGTTTTTAAAAAAACTTGTTATGGAGGCGAGCTCTTTGTTTTCATCTTTTATTGCAACGAACTCTGTATTTTAAAGGGAAATGAAAATCAAGCTAAAAAATGATGGAGAGGTGAAATCAGTGATGTGTTGCTGCCCAGTGCTGTGTCAGCAAATAGGGTGGTATGGCTGAGACTCACAATTCTCAAGCAACCACATTTCCCAAGTAATCTCTTTTCCTTCGTAACATGGAAAATGTATTTTATTAAGGGGACCACATGGGAAGAGGTGGGAACTATAAAATCTTAGAGAGAACGCCAAGGTAGACAGAAGTGTTAGTTTACGTGCAATTGAAATTCTGCAAAAAAATTATTCTTGGGAATCCTGAGAAGCAGAAATAGCTGTAGAACTTTTGTTGAAGATAAACAGTTTTACCACAACAAATTTCTTAGCAATTGGTTAAAAGATAGTGATGTTTACTTTTGGAAAAATAACACTGTGCTGCCAACTACACCAGTCGGAGCAGCTTTCCAAATATTACATCTTATTCACTTAGGCTTGAGTCCATGCAAGAAAATAGCCCCCATTCCTCACAGCTGAACGGAGAAGTTGTAAGTCAGAGCCTTCCAGTCCTTCATGATACTGAATCGAGCCAGTTCAATGCACTGGCTCAGAGGATTCCCTTCTTTTCTTTTGATATGGGATGGAAGATCGATGCCTGAGGATGTCTGTTGGATAAAGTAAGCTTGTTGCAGAGCCACCTTCAGTATGTGAAGAGCAATAGAGGCCAAAATCCTAAATGGGAGGTAGATAACTCTTCTGTAATCTTCATGTTTTTTCCAAAGACAGATTGAAATGGAGTTTAGATCTATAGGTATGTTCAGAGAGGAACTTTATCCTAATGAGACTTTTTTAGAGTGGATTCTTTCTTCTGAGTTTGGACTAGAAAACCCATCTCAGAACAAAGAAAGCTTCTTAATGGAAGTTTTGTGAAAACCAACCTTCCTCCTAAAAATGTTCTGGCTGACCAAATCTCCTTCTCATAGATTTGTCCAGCTCTGTTTTGGAAAGCCCATTACCTACGAGGTCCTTCTGTCATGCATTCAGCAGTTATGTCTGAGTGTATGAGAAGAACAAAAAGGTTTTCTATATCTCTGGAATTTATAGCAACTCCTGCATAATTGTAAAGTGGATAGGTCAGTAGATATCAGTCAGAGCTTGCAAAACTGAAGGACTCAATGTGCAAGTTGAAGCTTAGACATGTACAGCTTGCAAAAGCAGTTCTGAAGTATGGGGAGATGTTTTGCATCTTTCAAACTTCAGTACTCCTGTTTGGTCACCTCACTGGCAATTTTGACTCATTTCTAACAATGTACTGGCATCCTTTTCCCAGTTCAACCAGTTCTCACCAGCACCCTGGGGAGGAAGGACACCTGGTCTCTGAAGATCTTATACAGACCAGAGAATCCAGCTCAGGAGGTCTTGGTTTGGCACCAAATCTGAACTAACAAAGAGTGTCTCTTTTAGGCAACCCGGGGGAGATATGCTGCTTTAGACTGCTCTGATCTTCAGCCAAAAGGGAACTTTTGACTCTGTAGACTCAGGAACCAGGATTTTCAAAGGGAATTAAGAAATGTCTCCACACCAAGTTAATGCTTTTATAGTGAAATGTCAGAGAAATGGAAATTCAGCGTTCATTAGACACTAAATTTTCTTCAGCTCCTGTGGAAAAGCTCTCGGCTTTAAAGAATAAAAAGCTAAATTTACTATTCTTCACCACACAGTAGCATCTGGGTTGGTATGATTTATAACCAATTGTCAGTTTATTCGTGTGTTTCTTTTTTTTTAGTGAGTTAAATGAGAGTTTAACCTCTTAAACAGCTGTTGCCTGATACACCTACCAACTTAATTGAAATATTCAAGGGTCTAAAAGCCTATAAAATGACAGTGTTCCTGAGTAATTACAGACAATTATTTTTGAATATTTCATATAAAATTGAGCAACAGGGCAATTGCTGTTACTAAGTTACAACCTCAAGGTAATATGACATTTTAGTAGCTAGACCTTAAATGTTATAAGCTTCAACTATTCTGGCACTTAGCTAAGAAACAGAATTGTGTTTTGATAGTGAGATTTTATGGACACCTATATGGAATGAAGACTTAAATAAATGCATAATGTTAATATATCCTTATGTCCTTTCTTGAAGTGAAGAATCTTTCTGAAAAAGAAAAACTGACCTATATCTTAAGGGATGTGCAGACACCATTTGGCATGAATGTATTATAAATTCAATCTACTCACGTGCTTCAGTGTCGTACTCCCTGCAGTAGCAACTGTAGAAGGACTGGGTGAAGCTTAGATGGTTCCAAAAAGCCTTGTAAAGACTCTGCACACCTTGTGTGTGAGGCCCGTTGGATTTGAGTAAAGCCTACTGAGGTATACACCAAAAAGCACTATTGACTGTCAGTACTGAGATGAATCCTCACTTCATAAGGGACATGGGAAAAGGGAGGGAAATCAGAAGCTGCGGTGGTATTTCTTTAGAAACCAGCTGTAGTGATATTTCTTTAGAAATATTCTTGTAGGAGATCAATATAACCTGCAGAATTAGCTGGGTGTGGACGGAATGACTTGTTAAGCCAAGTCTCCCTTCTCTTTCCAAAGCCTGGGAAACTGACCCAAAACAATCTTTTAAAATGCCGTTTTATGACCAGGCAAAAGCTCAAGTGTGGAAAATATCAGTGCAGGCACATCTACTTGCTTGCCTTTTGCTGCAGTGGCTGATGATAGCGTAGCCTCCTTCCCAACAAAGTAAAAATACAAAATAAACAGAAAAAGCTCAACCAAAGGAAAAAATGTCTCATGAAATATTTTTCACTTTGTTCAAGCAGTCTATTGGACTGAGTTTGAGTTTAGTAAGAGTAATGCCACCTGAATTCAGTGCTGCTTATTCACTAACTGTAAGCCACAGATGTGGTAAGAAACTCCAGGCACTCAGTGTAATCCTCAGTAAGGCAGGACAGAAGTGGGTCCGTTTGCCTGTTTGATCTCAGCTCTTGGGATCACGTTTGAAGTTTTGGATGTCGCTCTGGTCTTTGAGTTTTTTCTTTACCATGCAAATAATAAAATTAAAGAAGTTCATGATGAGATCAGAAAATATTGCAACAGAAGTAAGATGAATACCTTGGTTTCTCTCATTTATTTCCCCACAGGTTTTTTTTTGTGACTTTTTGCCTCTTTGTTATATGTTTGTTTTAGTACCATGACACATCATAGCATTTTACTTTATTCTTCATTGTTTCAGTAACCTTGCTGTGAACGTATTTTTTTCAGTGACACTGTGAACAAGTAGGCATCTGTTTAGAGGGGGTGATTAGTAATAACCTTTATTAGGTCCTTGTCCAAATACTCAGAAGCCTAAAGTGGACTAAAATTGAATAGTGGAGTGAAATATGTACACAGAATTATTGTCACCAATTAGGTGAAGCTCACATCCTTGCTGAAAATGTTATTTGAATGAGTCACCAGGTAGTAGTGCATTTCCTGCTAGTGATAGATACTTTTTCTTAGTTGAGTCTTTTATTCATACCAAAGGCGTGTGTTGGCAGAGTTTGGCAGGGCTTAGAGGAAGTCTGTGAAAAGTACATAAGGAACTCTTACCTGAAAATGTCAGTGAGACCTCTCCCTTCTCTCAGATGTGTGCCTGTGCATGACCCAGAACCCACTGCTGTGTGCTTTGAACTTCACCTGCAGCGCTTACAAAATGTATTTTAGAGCAAACTGTTTGCAAGTTGCTGCTCGAATGTGATGGATGTCACCTTGCGAGAAAAGACAAAAATCCCTTAATGTATGTTGTTCTCACGTATTCTGGCAGAATGTTAAATGGTAGCATCCTTGTGACTCAACACTTAGCAGGTTTGAGAGAAGTTGGGTTTTTATCTGAGGAGCTATTTCTGTGTGTCTTTCTTAAACTTTCTCTTCAATATTTTTAAGTGGAAAAAGCAAAAGTGTATCAAGGAGCTAATAGTTTAGTAGTTAATCATTGATTTCTGACTGAGGTCATGGCAGTTTTTAGTATATTCAGTCTGATAATCACAGTCTCAACCCTTAACCTTTTTTAGATATACCACTGCATGCAAGTAGAGCTTGTAGTTTTGAGCAGTTCATGTCACAAGGATAGCCGCTTCTCTTCTAGCGGTTAAGAACTTCTGTTTCTTTGTAAGCTATTGCTGAAAGTTTTCAAGGAATGATTTTTAGACAATAGGTTGTTTCCAGGATGATGTTACTTTCAGGAGATGGTGCTTTTGCCAAGCGTAAGTTCCTGGTTCAGTACAAGAAGTGTACCGGTGTGTGATTATACAGCAGCCAAGCAGTGGGAAGGGCAGTTCAGGTACTCTGAGGGATGCTTGGGAGAAGTACTGGAGTGAACAAATCTGCCAAAATTTATCGCTGCCACTCCCTCAGAATAAACCTTGTGTCATTGCCCCAAAAATGGCAGCTGGCCCTTGCTGGATAGGTGCTTGAGGTGGTCTCGTGCTGCATGTGGGGTGCATACCTGGATTTCCTTCACCCTGGATGTGGAGGGGAAGCACTGCCTTCTCCTCCCTCCTCTCTCCCCTGTGAGCAAGGAGGAGAGGGCTCACATCTGCATCAGTGCAGAGTCATCTTCTTTTGAGTGTGAACACTGAAACACCCAGGGCAGTGGTGCTAAAAAGGGAGATGTCTTCCCGGCACTGACACCCCCCTCTCTCTAGCTCTGCAGACATGGCCAGACTAATCTCCATAAATTTAAAATCTCTGACTGCCATCATGCAGGAGTAGATACCAATGTAATATTGCTGTTCCCTGGCTGTGTGGCTTTGAGGCCTTGGGCAGCAGCAGAGTGCCAATGATCCCAGGGAAGCTTCTGTTAGAAGCTTTGCAGAGTTGTGTGTGGGGAATTAATTCTGAAGTTTGAAAAGAGAGCCCAGTGGTTGGGAAAGCTGCTTTTTCGTGTAGTTATTATAAACCAAGGATTATACCAGTCTGCCAATATAATGTCAAGACCATCCTTTTTGCCAAGTAAACACAGAGCTGTGGTTTAGTAATTGAGTCATAATTGTGTGAGAGATATACATAAAAAGTGAATAAGGGTCTTGAATGTTGAAACACTAAGGTTTTGGACCAAAAGACTGGCTTAGGCTTGGCATTGCAATGCTGTAATGATAATTTCCTGAAATACATAGCATCAAGTTAGGAGCCTGGGCTCCCTACATCCTTGGTCTCCCCTCTGGGCAGGGGAGAAGGTCCTGGGTTGGAGAAGGTGCAGGATCAAATCCGGTGCAGATGTCAGACAAAGAAATGATTGAAGACCAGCTGCTCATTGAGTCTGTTGGTCAGTAGCTGAATGGTAGATGTTCCTCTGGTCTTGTTAGGAAATGGGGTGATGAGCTGTGAGGATCCCTCACCAATGCAATAGATGGGGACTCATCCCGTTTTGAATCCCAGGAAGCTGATACAGGACACAAAAGTCAAGGTTTGTTGTGATTTTTTTTTTTCTTTAATGTTTGGAAGCAAGTACATAGGTACCTATATGATTTTATTGATGGGAACCATGGGATCTGCCTTTCCAGTTGTGTCCAGTCAGAGCTCCTCTGACTTTACTCAGAGCCCTTGGGACATGAGGCAGCTCTGGACTAGAAGCAAGGCAGATGCCTTAGTCCCAGCCATACACCTTCTCAATTGGGTTATGATGGACCCATCTGACCCAGGGGCAGCACAAGCCTTTTCTCTGTCACTTGTCATTGTAGACATACCTTAGGTCTCCTGGGGTCTTAGGTCTCAGGGAGGGGAACCTGAAAAGTTCAGCATTGTTTCAGGGAATGAAATTATGTAGGTGACACTTTGGGGAACAACTTTCCCAAAGGCAAATATTAAATAAGTGAGTGGAAAGAAAGGCACAGAGAGGCTTCTCATGCTGGTCCCTTGTATGGCTTTCCCCTCCATTTATTTCCCCCTATTCAGTTAACAAAAAAAAAAAAAACACCACAAAAACTATCCCAATCTTGGCAAAAATCACTCTGTTTGCCTTGATTTTTTTATTTTCTCAGCAGGAAGGCTTTGGAGCTTTTCGGAATTTATAGGAAAGATGCCAAAACAAGGGACCAACTAATAGTGTGTGAACTTGCATAAAACAAGAAGAAAAGTAATGCCCAAACTTCTCTCCTCCTGGAAGGTCTGTTGTATAATTCATGGTCTCGCTAGGGCTTCTTGCAAAAACAGGATATAGCAAAATCCTTTAAGATATACAAAACTGCTATTTTGGTGCTGAAAATATGGGAAATCTAAGGTTATATACTGCATGGTGAATGTCACAGATGGAAAAAAAAAAAAAGACATATTAAATGCCTGAGTCCCTTTAGGGAGAATATGACAGATTCAAGACAGATGCATGTGAATAAATCTTCTTTTAATGAACGACACTTAGCTCTGCTGGGCTGTATCAAAAATATTGCCACGGTGTCTGTGCAGCTTCAGCAGCAGGAAGCTGAATTGCCAAAGAGGTAATATCCTGAGTCTGATCGGTGTATCATAATCAAACAGACTCTAAGCAAGAAAGATAGTGTGTCTCACAAACCATATTGGATTAAACAAGCTTGCTAACTATCTGTAATTTCTGTGGGCTCCAATAACTGTCTTAAAGGGCTAGACAGAAGCAGGATCATGGAGTGCATTATTTTGGAAGATCATAATCTCCCTGAACATTGACCTTACTGTAATATAGTGACGAATGCATCACTATAGTTAATATTCCATTATAGACCTCATTTTCCCAGGGTCTATAACTCACCCATAATAATTTGCTGAAGGTTGAAACTTGGCAGATAGGGCTGCAGACCAGGAATTAATTTTGGTAACACTATAATAAGTGCTCTTTAATTAATGTTAAATGAAAATGGAATTCCTAAGAAATTACACACAGCAGTCATGCGACATGCTGAATGAATTCATCATGATTAATGTTACTAAAATGAATATCAAAAGTGGTAAGTGGGATTTGCCTTTTATTAAAAAGTGTTGCCAGCATCCTTTTACTGATATTTGGCACCAAACTGCTTTTAAAGGAACAGCATGAGGAAAGTACCACCTATTTAAAAAGGAAAAGGAAAGTGAGTAGGCAGGTCTTGTGCTAGTATACATGTGAGTGCATCTTAATCCCGTGAGCCCTGGTTACTCATGCAGTCTGGAGTCATTCAGAGCAGCCACCTGAGCTTAGTGCCAGCAGCAGCTCTGCTTCAAGTGGGGAAACTGGACTAAAGACCTTCATCAGTCTCTTCCAGCCAACGTATCTGTGATTGCATGAATAGTAGTAAAATTTAGGGTCTGGATTATATGGAATTATATGTGGAGATATCTGTGTAAAAATATTTCAGGGATGGAGGCATTAGCTTTTTCAAGGCATTCTTCTCTCACATAGTAAGGGGTAATAATTATCCCTGCATTGCACTCAGGGAAAGAATAAAGCAGAAAGCAAAAATGAAAACAGAATCCCAGCCTGGTTGGGGTTGTAAGGGACCTCTGGAGATCATCTAGTCCAACCCCCTGCCAAAGCAGGATCACCCAGAGCACGTTGCACAGGCAGGTTTTGAATATCTTCAGAGAAGGAGACTCCACAACCCCCCTGGGCAGCCTGTGCCAGTGCTCTGTCACCCTCGGAGTAAAGAAATTTTTCCTCATAACGTACTAGTCCAAGGAAGTCAGCCATTTGGTGATAGCCAGGAAGTACAAGGTGAACCTGTTTGTTTTATTTCCCATGTTTGCCAATGTCCCATCCATGCTCTTTACCCAGTAACACCTTTGACTATAATAATTGAATAGCTTCCTAAAATTCAGAGACTTAAATTACTTTTCACTGCTCAGAGATAAACTTTTATTTATAGATTTTTATGCTAATTTTATTAATCTTGGACCATGGCAATAAAGCATGAGAAAATAGGCTTGGAAACTCTTTATGGAGTGGATCCACACTGGGTGGATCTTAAATGGTTTGATTAGTGCTGCCACAGTTTCTGTAAAGGAACGAAGGGAGATTATCTGGGCTGCCAGATTTCTTATTACTAAGGGTTTAGTGAAACTCTGCTATGTAGACTGCTCTGGAACGGAGAGGAGAGACCATCTGGGGCACAGCAAAGTTCATTAGCAGGGGAAGTAGGAATAAAATCCCCACAGCCCCCAAATAATCTCTTGTGCTGGTCTACAAAGAATCAGTATTCCCAGCACAGTAGATGTAGAGTACCTCATGCAAGAAGTCCCTGTGAGCTAGACCACAGCTTTGATGAGGTAATAATATGACTCATCTGCTCCATCGTATGGCTCTGCCCGTGTATCACGGTCTACCCAAGACAGGATCTCCTTATAGAGGCCATAAATCACCCGAACTGCATGTTCTGTGAAGCAGCATGGCAGATATAGTTTGCTAATGAGCTGTCTGGAAAAATAATTATCACGCAGTTCACAAAGTGAAATATTTCAGTTTTGGTTTATTTCTTTCTGGGTAAATTCAGTTACCTGAATAAGGAATTGGAAAAAAACAAATAAATATTGAAATAATCTGCATTTCAAGAGACAAAATGTTAATCTGGCAAAAACCATATATACACATATTTCCTATGAAATTCTTGACCAACTGCAGTTCTGTTGCTTGGATAAATGGTGAAACATCTGAAATTGCCTCTTTCCTTAGGAGTAAATAAATGACACTGGTTTTGTCAGTGAGGCTGCTAGATGAATTACATGGCATTAATGGCAGACACAGCAGCCAGATACCATGTTTCTTCCTAGGATGTCACAAAATTTTCAGTAGATTGCACTCATTTTAGTAGTGCTTTTTTTTTTTAGCAGCTCTGTAGACCTCTCTGTTTCTTTCTCTTTACTACTACTTTTTTAAGTTTATACGATGTGTATATATATATATATATATATATACACAAAGTCATATGATTATCCTTACGAATACATTCTGCTCTGTCTCCTGTGATGTAAATATTATCGCTCCAAATGTCCCAGGTCTGGCAGAAGAACATACCACTAAACACAGACACACTGGTGCCAAAGAAAACAAACCAAAAAAGTGATAATGTCTCAAACTGTCTCTTTGAATGTATATTTTGCCTTTTCTTGTAAAGATAATCAAGTAAAATGATAAAGGAAAAACAAGATAAGCTATATGATTTTGTGGCAGATGTAGGTGTGCAAGAGTCTGGATAAATTCTGATATTCATAGAGGATCTTTTTCTGAGACAGAGGATTTGAAATCCAGAAAGATTTGAAAGGAATCAAATCACCAACACCAGTGTGTCAAGGAAAGAAAACACACTGGAAATATGAATGAAACTAAACCTCTTTTGACAATTAACAGTGACATACGACATCACCAGCTGTACAAAACAACATAGTTATCTGGAATTCTCTGTCTGCTTTATAAATCAAAACAGTGAAGATCTCTTCAGTTGAGATTTTCTGTATTTCACCCAGCCCAGGGGAAGGGGAACTCTGTCTGTCTTGTCAATTTGCATTCAACTTAATTGCCCCAAATCATCTGTTGTGGTGATCCTCTTCCTTCCTTCTTGCTCTTCCTCTGTAGCAGGGACCTCTTTGTGCTGGGCAGTTGGGAGCAGAGTGGTACGGTGATGTGATAGGGTGCATGACTCCATGCTGCTCCACTTGCCTCTGCCCTCCCTATGGGTCAGGACTCAGCTTACTCTGGTTGGTCACCTGAAGTTTTGGTTGGGCTTTGAACTTGTTCCTTCCACACCCCAGTGGGAGAATTTTAAGAGTTTTGATATTCATTGGGAAGAGAAAGAAGAGGCAGCAAGAGTTGGGGCTGTTCAACCTAGGGAAGAGAAGGCTCTGGGGAGACCTTGTAGCAGCCTTCCAGTATCTGAAGGGGCTACAGGAAAGCTGGAGAGGGACTTTTTACAAGGGCGTGAAGTGATAGGACAAGGGGGTAACTCTTTTAAACTGAAAGAGGGTAGTTTAGATTAGATATTAAGAAGAAATTCTTTACTGTGAGGGTGGTGAGACACTAGAACAGGTTTCCCAGAGAGGTTGTGGCTGCCCCCTCCCTGGCAGTGTTCAAGGCCAGGTTGGATGGGGCTTGAGCAACCTGGTCTAGTGGCAGGTGTCCCTGCCCGTGGCAGGGGGGTTGGAACTAGATGATCTGTAAGGTCCCTTCCAAACCAAACCATTCTGTGATTCTATGATATTGGCCAAGACCAGACAGTGGTGACACTGACAGACTAATAGGGGACTAAGACAAGACAGCACTGTACAGTGTGACTCCTTATGGATAGCAACATGTCTCTGGTATCAGAAGCAACTTTCTGTTGTGGGTGATGTTGACCTCGTTCCTCCTGTTTTGTTTTCTGCAATGGTTCCAACACACCGTTAATCTTAATATTTTCCTAATTAACGTTTTCCTTTTTTTTTTTGCTAATTTGTGTTTTACAGTCTATTATTTTGATGGTGAGCTAACAGTATATTTCATGGCAAGCTAACTGTATATTAAAAGCTAACTGTATATTAAAAACCATATTAAAACATACCTACATTGTCATTATATAGCAAAAAGAAAAAGGAACTCAAACTGCCTGTTTTACTAGCCTCTAGGCAAGGATGATTTCTTCAGATAAACAGCCTTTCTAGTAAGATTTTTGGAATTATTCTGCTATTGTAACCAACTCTGTATTAATAGACCAGGAGAAGGGAAACAAAAAAGACCAGACTTCAACAGATGGCTTTCAGGTCCCGCATGTACACCTCTGTCCAACAATCTGTTTACAGTTCAGGTTTATTTTTCTAGTAATCATTTATTTGGACAGAGATAACAGCATTGCTTTCCCCCAAAAATGAGTGATATGCTCCATGGGGTGAAGGAGAAGGCTGAATAATTTTGGCCAGGTAATGTTAATTTTGACGTGCACAGAACTGTACATTCTCCAAATTTTGTGAAATTCTGAACAGAGTTTGTAGAAAATGTAAAAGTAAAATTGCTTCGTGCAATGCATTCTGTGAATATATGACTCAGAAAACCTCTACAAAACCGTAGAAATGGTCAAATACATTCAGACCAGACGTTTGTTCGTCATTCATTTTCCTCTCACTGACAATGGCTTGTAGGAGAGGCCTAGAGGAGAGTTTAGGGCTACAAGAAATACATAGGAACAAGATTGTAGGCAAGAAGGAAGGCAAAAAGACAGAGAGTACTCTGAATTAATGTTTACTTATGTCTTGCATACCTTCAATGGCACACAGTTAAAAAATAATCCCTCCAAATAAAAGAGAAAAAAAATATTCAGGATTCAAATAGTGAAGGTCTCTCAGAGATCCAGCCTGCCTTGCAAACAATCAGAATTAGTGGGAAATGCCATGGTAATTTCTTTCTGGAAAATCCAACCACATTTCATTTCCAATGTCTTCCATCAGACCACCACATTTTTGTATGTAAAGTTGTACGGTCTGGAAATGGAAATGAAACATCATATACGCCATGAATGAAAGAAGGAAAAGTAAGTAAAGACTAATATCCCATTTTAGCTTAAAAAAATAAGCTTATACCAGACCACATTTGTTTTGCTTTACTCTGTCTGAGAGTATCCTACATGTCCAGAGAAATGACACATTTAATAAAAATAACCTTAATTCCTTGTGGGCCCTTGAGTTTATTCCATTCTAAAAGTTTGCAAGAAAAGGGAAAGAAAAAATAAAAGGCCACCTTGTCTCAATATAGTGCATTGGAAGTTGAAGGAAAGTTTGTTGCTGGTTTCTGTGTGCTGTGTTCGAGGGACGTGGGACAAGATCAGACCTTAAGAAAGCTTCGAGTCCTTTGCAGTGAGCAAGAAGGTGTGTTAACCAATAAAAAAATGTTTTCCTGTTGAGTGGAATAGCTCAGGGGTACAAAACTTACCAAGGGCGGAGTTCCCAAAAAACAAGACTGGAAAAGACTGGGCTGGCTGGTTACCCAAGGGGCTCTGTCTGTCACAAATGAGTAAGTAGGAGAATGTAATCTGAAGGTTGAACATAGCTGGAAAAGATCCAACGATTTAAACTCATCAGAGTGGAAAATAATTACATACTGACAGGTCTCCAGGGCAAAGAAAGAGAGAGAGAGACACAAGGGTTTATATTAACTCTTCATGGTTTCAACAATCAATCAGTTGTTATTTAATTGAACAGTATTTGTAGGCACTTTCACACTGTGTACAAGAAATTACACTTATATTTATTTTGTTGTTGTACAGGAGCTAGAGGTTTTTAATGGATTGCAGGAAGAATTAAAACATGATATTTTCAGAAAAATCAAACTTCTCAGCACCACTACCTTGATTTGGGTAGATCTTTTAAGCTAGTTATCAAATGTGGTGTATAAAGCTTCGAGCAGAGGGAGCAAGGGAAAAGGGAAGAGAGCACAGTGTGAATCAGGTTATTGGGGAACTTACTCCAAATAAGAAAATTCAGCTGTTCATTTTCCTGGAAGGCCCAATGGATGGGCTAAATTGTTGCTAAATTTGAGGGTCCCAGAGCAGGTTATAGAAGGTTTCTCTCTTGCTCCATTAAAAGTTGAACTGAAGAAAATACACAGAGTGCTCAGTGAATAAAATTCAGGTATCGCTAAGGGAGATGTATGCAAATGAGACCTCAGTTCCTCACATTGCCGGGTTTCTGGATTCTCTTTTTTTTTTTTTTTAATAACGATTTTGGGAACAACAATATCTAGTGAAACAAGATGCAAAACTACTTCAAGGCGAAGTGGAACACGTTGTCATTAATCTTACTTCAGCACTGGTGCCAAGAGCTCTGAATTCCGTGAGCACCGTTCAGTCAGTTATCTGATTGTCCTCCTCAGCACACGGCATGCTGCAACCTATAGTAAGCAAATTAAATATAATCATATCAGCGCACTGAAATTACACTCCTTTTCCATATGGGGCTTGTGGGCAATAATCATGTTGTTATCCATTTATCTGTTCCCCTCTAGGAAGTTTTCAGACTAACTAGCCAGAACAAATTCGAAGGCTCTGTCATAATTTCAGGAATTGCAGTGCCAGAGGGCTTCTAACACCTCTGGTATTTCTTGCTTTCCTGCCAGGAAAGGAGGGGCTTCTAGGATTGGTTGGTTTTTGGGGTTTTTTCTTCCCTTGTAATGTTTTCTTATATTCCATTCTCAAGGTGGAGAAAAATAAGGCTGCAGTGTTTAGCCTATGCCCATGGTCACTCTAACAAATGTATTTCCTCTAAATGCTGATATTATACAAGGTTGAATGACATCACATTGCTGCTTCCAGGTCATTCTTCCCTTACAAGGCCAATATTGTACAGCGAGTAATTTGTCATAGATACTAAAAACAGCTTGGGAGCAACAATAATTTTGAATAGAGTGAGTGGGTTCACTGTTCTGACTTGTTTGAGGGGCTTAACTTTTGGAAAACAGCTTAAAAAAATATCAATTTAAAGGAAAAAAAAAATATAGAAGCTGGGGCATTTGTTAGGGCCAGACATTGGTTCCATTTAGACCCTAAACCATCCCATGCTTAATTGTAGGTCTGCTGCATTAGCTTGTAGGAGTAGTAAAAGCATGTAATTTGATCTAATCAGATGGGCAGAGGAACAGGGTGCTTTGTGCCAAGTGAGCCTGGGAACAAAAGGACTGATGTGACTGCAGAGAAGTAGTTTCACAGTACCGTAGGAGATTCTTGTAGGACTACTAGATGTGTACAGAAAGTGGTGTAAGAACCAAAGCACCTAAGAAAACGCTGGTGCCTAAGCTGCTCTTGTCCTGTCTCTACAGGGCACTACCTGTAGTCCTCACAGAGCTCTTGCTGAGTGGACCTGCATGGACCAGCACTGCTGGGTTTTTTATCTCACCCAGGTTTGATTGCCTAAAAGCTGTGTGCCCTTTGTGCGTTCAGTAACAATGTCTCTAGGAAGCAACTCTGCCTGCTAAACTTGGTGTGAAAGAGGTATTGGGAGTTGTCCTCTGCAATTATCAGTCATTCTTGATTCACTGAAAGGAACTTTGATGATGAGCATAGGGTGGATTCTTCATGGGGACTCACACCCTCAGTTGTCTGTCTGGGATGCTGATACAAAATAACTGCTGTGCTGTAGTCACGCCTGCTTCATTAGGAATTAACTCTCTCATGTAAATGATCTGTAGATCTGTCTTCACTGTGAGAGCAGAATATTGTGCAATTCATGTAAATCGTTCCCAGGAAAAGACACTGCTGGGAAATTATCTTGTACTGAAAAAAAGGATACATGCCATGGCCAAGTAGCTTTCCTCTAGTCCCTTAAAGATGTAATATTGTCTGCATGATAATTTCTTGAAGTGATAAATACTTGTCTGAAACTTTTCTTGAGGAACTTCTTGCTTATGTAGAAATTTTAGCTTCTGTTGGTATTGCTGCTCTCTCTGCTTTCCGTAATAATGTCCTGTCCTTTCTGAGATGTGAAGTTTTATGTTGTCAGTGAAGACTAATACATGTGGCTTATCAAGATTATCAGTTACAGTGTTGCTTTAGATGTTCTGTATCTACATCGGTTCATTGAAAATCAGTAGTCCTTCCTATTTTCCGAATCCGGTTTAAACATTTACTATTACAGAAAATAAATACCAAATGAATGGGTGGGAATGGGGATTGTACCCCAGAATTTTTTTAGCCACCTTAGAGCTGCAGTGGTACAGTTCTGGTGGTCATAGAAGATTGCTCATGTTTGCATTCAAATCAAAGTTTCAAAGAGCGAGTTGAGCAAAAGTAATCTTTCTCCCCACGAAAGAAATGTGGAAAAAAGAGGAACAATAATTAGGCAAAACTTCAGTGAAATAATTCAATTAAAAAAAAAAAGGAAGTTTTTTGGCTTTAAACTGAGATCTCAGATAAAAAAAGAAAACAAAAAAACAAACAAAACCTTGACCAAAATACGTTTCATTCACAATGGAATCTTCCAACCAGAAATCTGGAAAATCTGAGAAAAGCAAACACAGTTCGTTAAAATCCCACATTTCTTTTAGGGAAAGATAAATGAGCATTTTTTTTGTCTGCCACTATTCATCGATCAATTTATTTGAAGGTCAGAAGAGCGCTCTACTCATAGGTCCCTTATTGAAGTAGAAAATCAAATCAGAGTGCAGTGAGTTACTAGAACAGAAAATCACTTCAAATGGGAGCAAGCTCTGTTGGATGGCAAAGGCTGGCTTGGCCAGGGTCCCGGTCCTTTCACCAGGAGCCCCTCAGGAGGTCAGCCCTCCAGCCTCCTGGATGCCTCTCCCCGAACCGCCAAGGGCTGCAGACTGTTGCATCCTGGCTGCTTCTCCCCTGGCACTAGAGAGGGATTTCCTCTACATCTCTGCTACTTCTTTCTCCTTTCAGCATGCCCTTGTTGGAACAACTATAACATGGCCTTTAAATTACAGCATCGCAAAAACTCACACTAGAATTATTTAGGAATAGAAAGTGTGAACAGATTAAATTGAGCATTAAAAAAAGAGAACAATCTGATCTGTCAAAGTACAATGATGAATCCTTATGTTTAGGAACAATGAGCATATTATAGATGTGATACACATTTGTTTGTGCATGGTTTGTATAAACATTCTGAGCTCATTTAAATAGAAGTTCTGGCTTTGTCTGCATGATGCTTTTGTTTCTTGTGTCCTAAAAAGAGGCCATTAAATAAAGCAGAAATTAAAAGGGAAAACTATGACTTTGATTGTGATATAATTTGGTAGACAGTTAATTGGTAATTAAAGACTGGGCTCGCCTTAGTTGGAGCTTCTTATTTCTTAATATTTATGTGATATTAGGTATCAGACCAACATTTAAGGACCTGGAAAGTTTTTCAGCAGTACTGAGCACCCTTTGAGGCAGAGCTGAGAATGAAGTAGAGCTTTTGTATTCTGATATTTCAACCTTTGTTTTATTCCAGTTTGGGAGAAAATATCATCAAATGAAAATGCTCTATTAAGAAAACAAATAGCTTACCTTATATATAAAAAAACCATAGTTTTGAGATCAGAATAGTACCTCTAGACAGTGAGTGTCTATCGGGATATGTAATTGAGACCCTGCATTTCCCTGTAACTTTGTTATCCAGCTGTGCTATAGGTCCTTGATAAACTGTGTGGTATTTACATATAGCTGAATCATTGTAGCACCTCATTAAAAATAATTTAATTGAAACTTCTTTCTCTTCAGTTTTTTTGACCTGGTCTTACTATACTGTCAATTAATTCAGAAATCTTGCAGATTCTTCTATTAAAAATCATAGTCAATTTTCTTATTTGCCCAGGTAACCTATGCTGTCATTTCAGCTTAGATTCATGACACATTTCTGAACTGCTATAACTTTTTAAACCTTCCTATAGAGATGGAAAAGTAGGAATGAAATGCTGTTACAGAACCATCTCTGTGCATTTTAAGCCCTTAGTATTTGTGCATACCTCTGGTTAGCCTTGGTGATAAATTGCCATAGTCCTAGCAGTTGAAAATATCACCACTTAGTAGGCAGGTTAGGGAGAGCATCACTAGGAGAGGAATGTTCCCAATCTGAGGAAGGAGCCCCTGGTCCCCTGGGGACCTAAGCTCTGCCAGCCTGCAAAAGATGTGGCTTGTGTCCCCCTCCGTGTTCAGCCAGCTGTTGCAGACAGAGAGGTGAAACCAGTACGTCCTTCCCTCCCACTGCAGGATCTGATCCTGCACCACGTCAACAGCAAGGCTTCCACTCTCTGCAGCGGGTGCAGAGCCAAGCGATGTCTGTGCTGTTAAACCATGCTGTGATTTACCTCTGAACACCCAAAGTTTTTTAATTCCTAACTTTTTATATCCTCTGACTCCTACTTTTATTCAGCTCTGTTGTTTTGGCAAGGAAAAACATTGCTCTGTAAGGGTGTTGCCCACTGGCTGGAGAAATCTTATGGGTCACTTTACACATTTACTTTGAGGTTGACTGCTGAAAGTTAGACAGTTTTTATATTTAAAGAAATGCAAGTCCTCATGCCTGACTACTCACCAGGATGGAAAACTTGTTGCTGAAGAAATGTCACTCTGCCTTTTATTGATATGTTTATTACTCTTTCCAGAGATATTTTTTCTTTCTTTCCAAATAATAAGTAGGAAACATTTACTTATTTATCCTTTGTTCTGACTAAGGGATAGGAAGAGTGACATGGTAGTCAAGTTTAAACAGGATAGATATTGATGATATCCACAGGCTACAGAGCAAGTCATCAAAATGGAGCCAGAGGGGAAAAAAACCTTAGAGTATACTGGTACTGTGAGGCATTTGTGTTGTAGCTAACATGACACGACATGTTTGCGGTGCCATTCTCTGTTTGAAACTTTCTTTCTTCCTGAAAGTATTTTCTTTTCTTCTGTAACGTGTTCACAACAGCACAAGTTAAAAAACGTACAAAACAACTGTAGAAATTGCTGCTGGGCTGCGAACAAAGACCTTGAGCTCTTTGAAATATGGAGGCACAAATGTACTTCTGAATCTACACCTTTGATCTTAGATCTGCAGTGCAGTTTTGGCACACCGAGCAATGAACAGAACTTGATCTGATTAGAGGAAGGTTGGTCACCATGCTGGGTTTGAGCCCTTCCATGTACTTTTGGGCTGAGGTTTGCATTTGGAGTTGGTCCAAGCAAAGTCTTCATGCTTCAGTGAATCTGTAGAGCTCACCTGTCTGCCTATGTATTAAGAACCTGTTCTTTTAAAAACATCGGGCATGTTAGACAAAATTTTGATGCATACTTAACTTCTTGTTGTAGAGCCACTGGAAAATATGCTGCTTTGTGTGAATAAAGAGAAACAGGATCAGACCTTCTGTCACGTCCTGCACAGCATTAATATTTAGTGGAAGACTAGATGGGGTAGGGCTGTGTACATGTTAGATTTGAGAAATTTGATAACACATTGAAAAACAGGCTCCTACTGTGTTTTTACCCTTTAATTTCAGTAGTACAGTGATGCCAGGTAGTTAAGACTAGAAAAGTTGTATAGAAGCAAACATTTATATACAGTTGGAATGTAGGTTTATGAAAAAATGGGTTGTGTTTTCAGAACTAAATTCAGTTTATGTATATGTTACACATGTTATCTGTTCATTTGAGAGTACCGAGTTCCCTGTCATTTTGTCTTTGGCTGCTCTTTTTATTGTTTCTTGTAATGATAAGGAAATGGATCGTCTCAGAATAAATGAATGCCATATGTACCAAACGTACATGAAAATGTCAGCTTTTGCGTTGTGTATAACTAAAACCCCACTACGAATCTGTTAAAGAAGTTCAGAGATTTTCTTCATACTAGCCAGGGCCAGCAGCTACTCTCTAGCTCCTGTATAAATGGTAGTCAAACCTCTTTTGCTGAAGAAAAGTTGCTGATGACTCAGTGACAGAACCTACACTGCGTATGTGCTGCTCTTTTTTTGCTTACAGAAAAATAAGTGAATGGGTCGTTAAGTTTCCAAGGTATGCTGTTTCTGTTTGGACTGCAACAGCTTCGCTGTGCTTCAAAGCAAGTAACAGAGCATTAATCTTTCTATTTCTTGTACATTTTTTCAGGGAAATTTGTTGCTAAGTAACATTAAAATTCTGCATGAAATCACAGCATTTCCGCAGCAAATCCTTTATTTTCTTGTGCTTTTGTGTTGATGTGATGTAGTTTTTTTGGAGTTTATATTAGAGTGTAAGGTACAGTTCTATTCTTTTTTCAAACAGTGTCAGCACAGGAGTTGGGTGAAATCAACTACAGTTAATAACATGAACTAAAAAATTACTGAAAATCTTAAATTTTGATTAATATATAATTTAAAATTAGTATTGTCACTTTGCTGTTTTCAATCGGAGACACAAAAAAAAGATAGATGAACAGTTTAGTTAATGCAATGTGGATGTCTTTTTCATCGCATCAGATAGTGACAAAGAAGAGATTTTAGATGGTCTACAGCCTTGAGAAAAATTGTTGTAATTTTGAATAATGAATAAATATATAAGAATTAAGACCAACTGCAAAGATTGAACAGGAAATTATTACCTTACCTTATGTATAAATCACGGTCTCAGGTTTCACAGCTGTAAAATGGGGTAGTGATTAAAAATTTCAAAGGTATTTTTGAAGAGATTTAGATGCTCATCTCCAAATAAATTTCACCAGGTTTTTCTTTAGGATTTAAAAAAAAATCCCTGGACTCTGAATTTTAGTCACTTATCTCCAGTCCTAAGTGTATACCTTTTTGTATTCCAATACTCCTTGCTGATGTTTGCTCCCTGTCTTGTATCATGAATTGTGTTTTATTCCTCAGTTGAGTGTAAAGCATAACACACTGCAATAATGATTAGAAGTTACTGAAAAGTTGCAACAAAAAAAAAAAAGGAAATTTTAACTCCTGTAGCAATGCCTGCTGCTACTTTAAAGCTCTTATTTATTTTATATTTACCAGGTTTATATTAGTGTATCAACCTCATTGTGCCAGATGCTGAATAAACATAGCCAGGGGATGGCTGTGCCCCAAAGAGATTATCTTATCTTCTACACAGAGGGTGATTGTGTCCTTCAGACTTCTCACCTGTGTCAGGAGACAGTTATGGTAACTTTTAACCTCAGCTCTGTCATAACCCACAAGGCCAGGAGCACATGGCTGCCCCATCCTGCTCCTGCCCCTTCACAAATTCCTTCTGCTCCGTCTGATCCTTACACGGGGACTTTGTGTTAGAAGTCAGTGAAGAAGGAAAATTAGGACTCTGGGGCTGTAGCAATACTTCTATGCCTTATCAGGCTTTCAGGGCAGTCCTCCTTGGGCAAAAATCTGTGGAATTGTCCAAGTCTGCTGATAAGTGATGTCCAAGAGGAGATGGAGAACACTCACACCCGGGTGGTAGCCATCAGCATGCACCCAAGACCAGTGGCACCACTGGAGTGGGCTGCTCTCACTTCTTCCATCATCTACACATCAGAGTCCACTGCAAAGCTCTGGCTGGGGAAGGCTTTCATGCATGACTACAACAAGGGCCAGATCCCTCACAACCTGTACCACTACTAGTGGAGAGGTCTCCGGTGAACTTAAAACAGGAATGTTTGCAATGTTTTAGAGATGAAACAAACATTTCTGGAGAGGGCAAGCTGAGATGTTGTAATGTCCATATTAGCCCAAATGGCATGCTTCAGATTTACATGCAGTTCAAGCTCAAATTGAAAATTCTTTATAAATATGGCATACATTAAATCAACAAGACTATACAGATTAATAGAGTTGTGTGTAAATTGTTCTCTAAGCTCCCAGGATTTATCAGAAAGGGTCATCTTTCCAGCAGAAGCTTAGAACTGTGCACTAGGATAACATTTCTCTTGCAGGACCGTGCAAAATTATTAAAATTTTGCTGTTTATTAAATGCCTTAGGATTTTTCTGTGCAGGAAGAACAGTTGAATAAGCTGCCTTTCTGTACATCTGCCAAAATCTTATCTGAAGCAACAAACACTTGCTAAGATTTGTGTCTGTTGTTTGAGAAATTGTACCTACGCTTTTGAGAGAGAGCACCAGGGCTTTGTGTGTGTACAAATACTTTGCCAAGTTGTTTACCAGAGAGGTTATAGCAACAGATACTGTAAACAGGCATACATTTTCCAGAGCAGCAAGAAGAAACCCAGAAGGAAATCAAGATTTCACCAGAATACTGTAAGTAATTTTAGAAAGTCAAATGAATATCTGAAGGCTGACAAGCATTAGGCCTTCATTTTCACAGAGCTTTTAAGCACAGGCTTAATTGTAAACACATGCTTATGGATATCACTAACCAGCAAAGTACTTGCATGAAAGATTAATTTAACAATAATATAATAACTTCATAATAATAATTTCTTGTGCTTTTCCACTTAGAAATGAGTAGCTAAAGTAAAAAATAAATAGCACAAAGGAAACATATGACTTTTCCTTTCCATGTCAAAAAGAGTCGTAAAATGGGAGAGGTCATGTGGTAAGTGTGATTTACCTGAACTTTAAGTACTTTGAAAATGAAACACCAGGAACAGCATAATCAGTCAGGAGAGCAATTAGGGACTCCATTACCACTCAAGAGAAGCAACAGAGACCATAATCACTTGCCCGAGGAAACGGTTTTCACATACATGCGGAATTCAGTGTGTTTTCTCTGCTATCAGCACTGTGTAAGGAAGGGAGTGTCTTGAGCCCTTGACAGGAGTAAGAATAAAACATAAAGAATGTGGCAGTTATTTAGGGAACCTATCTAGTCATAATTTATTCATTCTGCTTCATATCTGGAAGTAGTTGCTAAAAATGTTCAAAGCCTGGATTTGCTCAAGGTATGTGGAAAGCCTCTTTTGCTGACAAGGTTTGCGATGTGTCCACCAGACCAGGGACACGGAGGAACCTTTAACTCTGTCGTACAACAGGAATTGCTACAGTGGGTTGCTAGATGGGCCGCTTCTCTCCCATCTTTCTTTCTTAAAGGGGAAGCAGAAAGCCCAACAAGGACAAAGATGACAAACCATGTTTTTTAAAAACATCCATGTGATGCACATTTTGTGTGGGGAAAAGGCTGTTAACTCATACGTGCTTTATATGTACCTTCATATACATATGAGACATGATGAGTACATGGTCTAGTTTAACTCTGGGCTAAGCATATTTCTTTATGGCAGAAAGTTACAAAGAAATGACTTGAGTTGGAGGAGGATTGTGGACTATGCCAAATGTCACATATAAAAGTCTAAAGCATTCAGGAAGTGCACGTAGCGCCTGTTATCTTTGTTTGTTGTGTATTTTTTGTGTTGACACAAAGTGGAATAGTATTTTGCTTTAGACTCCCATACAAAGTCTGTTCTGTTCAAAATGAGCTGGAGTTGGGGGAAAGAATTAACAGATATGACAGGAACAACCACTTAGTCTGGTGGGTCCCTCCCAAGAAGAAGGGCTAGATAGATTTCCTTTTGGGCTTTGTAGCTAAAGGGCTCAGAGCGGTATATAGACTCTGAGAGGAGTCCAACTATTTCAGGATCATAAAACCAACAGTTCATGGGAATTGTCCAGCTGGCTACATTTTAGGTTTGGTTTTATGTGTCTGAAGGTG
This sequence comes from Nyctibius grandis, assembly GCF_013368605.1. Taxonomy (NCBI): domain Eukaryota; kingdom Metazoa; phylum Chordata; class Aves; order Nyctibiiformes; family Nyctibiidae; genus Nyctibius; species Nyctibius grandis. The sequence goes on along the minus strand of NC_090661.1, from coordinate 99,603,789 downwards.
ATGTCTACTTGCAACTGTTGGCTTAATTTTGTGTTTCTGATTACAAAAATGAATATTAGAGGAAAATTCAGAGATGATATAATGATGCAATGCATTTAATAAAGAGTGGCAAAAGACTTTGAAAGTATTGAAAAAGGATCTATAGCAGTAAAACACTGCCATATGCATTTACACCCCTGGAGAGTAAAAAGTGAATGATGACTTCGGTATCTCAAGCTAGGAGGCTTGAACACTTTTCTTCCTACCTTTTTTTCTTTTTTGATGAGACAAATGATTGATTTTTAATGCCTATGAAAGGCCAATAAATAACTCTGTGGTTGCACTCTAGTATGATGAAAGATACCAGTCAATATTTATGGAGAATTTATATCGTAAATAGACTGAGAGCAACTACAAGTCCATAATTCTTTTAGCAAGCCCTCCTTTTTGCTTAGACATTTTTCTTTTGGTGCGGGTTTTGTGCATTCATCAAAGATACTCAGACATCTAGTAGCCCTACTGGTCTGAAAGGGTTGCTGGACATCTGGAAAACTGGACGTGCCAAGCACATTAGCATAGATGCACTCTATAGTTCACGCACGATAAATCTGGAACATGCAGGAAGTCTCTCCTCAGGTCCCATGCGCTGAGCTGTGCACGTGCACAGCAGCTGTTTGCGCATCAGTGGCTTCCTGGCAACTTCCTGGAAATCTCTCAGAGAAATAGGAGAAAACTGCATAGATCTCACTACCACTGGGGTATAAGGAAATCATTTTGCTGCAGCATACGTGCATAAGACTAGTGTATGGCAATTTTCAAGACTGGGTTTATAGTGAAGGAGAGTTATTTAATCACATATTTTTTCATTCTGGGCAACAACGGTTAGAGGAGATTTGAAAGGCAAACTAGAGCTGCATGTGTAGAAATTTTGACTGGGAGTCTTAATCTAATGATACAACTCAGCACAGGCTCAACTTCAAGATCATAAGTGGTTTTCTTGCCAAAGGTAAGCACTCATCAGGGCATTCAGCAGCAGGCATGATGAAGCTAATAAGACTAATCACACGTGTGCACACTGTAATAAGAAAAAAAAAAAAGATTTTGGAAGCAGCAGCTATGCTATCAATTGCTCCCTGAAAAATACACTGTGGGTATTTCTGGTGATAACTGATGAATTTTAGCTTCGTTGCTTGTTTTTTTTCATAACACTTTCAAACTTCATTCACATTATTCCAAAACAAGTCTGTGTTGTGATGGAAGGCATATTCCTTTATCTCCGTACTCTTCCAGTGCAGTTTTTGTTTAGTGGTCTTCTCTTGAACACTAGGATAAAGAGTAATGTATGCTAAATATTGATCTTGTCCCGGTGGGAATTACAGTTTTGTTGTGACTGCAATACAGTAGGATGTGTCAGGATGCCCAAATTTAATGCTTAGGTTAATAATTAAGGCAGTGAGAGTGGTGAGGTGTTTGCTTTATCTCCAGCCTTGACAAAACAACCTTGATAAAACAAGCTGCTTCATGGTGCTCTTCCTGCCTGTAGTAGACTTTATCCTTGAAGTGACAAGGGCCTTTATTTGTCCTTTCATCATGAATAAGTTTGGCCAAAAGGTCCAATTCTAATGTGTACATATTCTTGCTAGTTCAATATACTTATTCTTTTAATACACTCCTTGGGTCATTTTTTTCTTTTGTGTTTAGCATGATCTTACTGTATCAATTTTCCTAACTGGCTCTCAGCAGATTCAGTGCTCTGCAGCTTGAAGTGTCAGCTTGTGGGTGGTCCATTTCGTTTGAGGTATTTTGAGCCAAATGTGAATAGAAAACAGCTTTTGTTCTGCAATTTTGGACTTTTCCCTTAAATACCTACCAGACTGTAATCATCCACACATCACCCACTGCCAATAAATAACCTATTTTATTACCCAAGTCTCTAGATGGAGAAGAACATTTTTGCTGAATTCGGCTAGAGGCAGCAATATACTGGGACGTCTTTCTCTTTTTCCATATGAAAAAGAGTAAGATGTTTTATTAGAGAGGCAATGATGTGATTATTTATTTTGTTATACAAGAATACAGATGCTGAAGTTAAAAACATAAAGTGGAGTTTAAATGTTTCTGTGTTATAAACTGGTATAAAGGAGAGCAGAATCCTGCCAACAGCACTTTTTACATGTACGGGGCCAGAATATATGTGCAGCATAGAGATTAAGAAAGCACAGAGTTTGATAGCTGTGATGATAGAATTTTACAGGAGGAATCTTAGCGAAATCCTAAGCTGCTTGGGCAAGGCATAGTAGAGGTGCTTAAAATAGCAGTGCTCTCCAGCTCTCTGAAAGCTCATAATCTAGGTGTCAGGTAAAGTCAAACAGGTGGGTGAAAGAGGTAAGCAGTGCAGAGAAAGCTGGCAGAGGAATTAATGCTGTAACATACAGAATTTAATGGAAAAGTAGATACCTGGGCTAGCTATTCTCCTCATCAGAGTTCAAGAGGGGTAATACGTAGCCATCCCAGCAGACCTAAGTTTAAAGAAAAAATTTAAGAGAGTATAAATGTGAATTTAACCTTCAAGTTTTCTTCCCTCCCTATTCAAATATTTAGACAGTGCTTGTTTTTGCTGTCTTCTCAAATTCCCCCAAGGATACTTGACAGGGCAGTGTGTGGTAGTTTGGTCACACTGCTACAACAGCTCTTGATTTGAAAGGGTTTGATCGGATTCTGTCAAAAGCTTTCATTCACAAGGGGCTTTTCTATTATTTTTAAGGTACATGAGAGTTATACTTGTGATGCTGTTCCCCTTCACATAATCTCACATCTCCAATTTGTGGCTCCCGAGAGAGCCCTTAAAGCACAGATGAAGGGCATTGGGTTAAATCTCATTTTACTAGGCAACCTGCTTTGTATCATTTTCCTTTTTTTCATAGATCAAGAATGTATTTTTGGCATGTTGTACACAAACAAATGCTGTTCTGGGTGGAAGCCTATCTAGTAGTTAGAGCAACGGATTGTGACTCAATGAGTGATTGAGTCAGCCTCTGGATTCCTAGTCGAGCATTTTCTATTGATTTATTGTGTGGCCTTAGACAACTAGCTGATATCTTTCTGTCTCACTCTACTCTTTCTCTTATTACTTTTGTGGGGGTATAATTATACCACACAGAACTTTTCTCGTCCCTTTTTAAAAAGGCTCTTTTAGATAAGGTGAAAGACTTGGATGGGAGTGTCCATGACCTAGGACTGCCTTTCCCCTGGCCTGGGCAGGATTTCTGTAGTGCAGGTGCTGTGGTAGACTATGGCAAGAGACCCCTTTGCAAGCATGGGTGCAGGGTGTCTGTGTCTTCATTGCAGGGCTGGAGCATGATCCAGTTCTAGGTCCTCACTATTAACTTTGGGCAGGTCCTGGCCACATGTTACTCTAGCCACATTTGGAAGGCAACAAAATTTATAGACACTGTAGATATAGCTGCTGTAGCCAACTCTGATAGTCAGGGAACCACTAGTATAGGGGACACAGCAGAGCGCACTTACCTGGCTGTTGTGGCTGTGGTCTCACTGGCAAATGTTCCTTGGGGGATCTTAGAGAAGTTTAATGAATCAGACAGTCCTGGGTGGTTTTGAAACTGTAAGAAGGCAGTGGGGGGACTGGGAGGCAAGGTCATAGTTTTCCCCATCCCTATTCCTAATGAACCGTAAGTCTGTGCTCCCCATCTTACAGACACAGCATTAACTCTGCCCTGCAAAACACACTTATAAATTGCTTTGAAAGCCTCTCCTAAAATAACTGCTCTTCCTAAAGGAAAATGCCAGGAATAGCAGTTCAAAGGAAATTTTCTAGTTGTGTTAAAGGGGATTGAAGTCAAGAGTCACTTGACTTGCTGTGTGCACAGCACAAAGCTGAACCGTACAATTCCCATCTATCCCTTCAATCTGAATTCTGCTAAACCACTAAAAAGTCAACCAGTCACTAGTGGAGCTCTACCTCAGAAACTGCTGGTCTTGCAATTAGAAGGTAATTTCTAAAGAAAAGAGCCTAAAACTGTTGATCATATGTTTAGTTTTTAACTATTCCATTGCATAGCATATCCCATGCATAGTGCTAGATCATTTCTTCCACAGCCATAAAAATAATTGTGCAATAACTGGTCTCCCATTCAACCTACAGAAACTCCTTATTGTTTTCTGGAAAATGCTATAGAAAGATGGTGAATAAATAAAAGGAAATTCTTATAATTCAATACAGTGTTATCATTAAAAAAAAACAATCTGGACAGTGTAAGAGCTACAAATTGTTGACTGTGTCAAGAGGTTGATGTTCACACTTAGTGCCTTAGTTATAGTACTTGAAAAAACAACTTTGAGATAAGAGATGACTACATTATCCTATGTACCAAAATCAGCTTTCTTTGAGAGTTACTTACTTAGCTTTAACTTGAGAATTTTCTTCCTTTGCTAAGCCCTAGTGGTTGATACGTTGAAAATATTAGTTAAATTATACAGGTACAGAGAAGAAGAGATAATATTTTTAAGGAATATGCTAGCAAATAGAAAATTGCTCACATAAAAATGTTGCCTGCTTTGGGCCTTTTAGAAAGGAAACCTGTAGGACTGTTCAGGATTATGCAACTTCACACTGTTTGCTCTCCTACTGATCCACTAACTTTAAAAATTTACAGCTTTTTTCCTGTGCAGTAAAGACACTGCCCATTCTGATTCATAAACACATTTGCCTATTCACTTTAAAGCCACACCTCAGCCCCACTAAAATCAATACGATTTAGACAAGTACTTAAGCACTTGATCAATAATGTTTAAAGCCAGAAGGAAGTATTAGTATGTATAGTCTCACCTTCTGTACAGGACAGATATGTAAGATTTCCCAACAAGCCAATAAATTCATCTTTGGCTAAAGAGCATCTATGCGAAGGTATTTGATCTTGATTTAGCTAACTGAAGGCTAAGACTTCCTTCACTAACATGCTCCAAGTGTTAGTTATCCTCGGTGTTTTAAATATGTTACTCTGCCATTTTCCCCTTGTTTGGCTTCATCCTCCTGTCATTACTTCTTGTTTTTCTTTCCCAAAACAATATTTTCTCTTTCTTGTATAAATGCACACTGTAATCAAACTCCTCTCAATTTTGTTTTTGGTAAGCTTAAGAGTGAATCCCATTTTAAGTACTTCAACTTGCTGTACAGGTCTATTTCTCTTACTATTCAGAGGTGGAGGGGAGAGATGCCCAAGCCTGGGCATGTGGACATATGGGCTTGGAGTATGGCTTTGAACACCCAGCTTTGCTGAATGGAAGTAAATCTCCACCTTATATCCATGGAAATGATTATGGGTGACAAAAGGACTGCATTGCTGGACCTAGTTAGAAAAAAATAATTATATATGTCACGGGCACTAATGCAGCCTTTTACATCGATTCAGGGCTTCTTGACATCTAAGAAGTTCTGGAAAAAAAACCCTCACAATTTAATTCTTCTGTGTCTGTGTGTACGTTCTCCCTTAAAACCTATTTCAGTACCATGAATTTTCCAATAATTGCCAGTACAACATCTTCAGGTGAGATGCCCAACTTTCTTCTTAACCCTCACACTTCTGCTGCAGATACACAGTGCAGCACAGGGCCATCTTTCAGTGCTGAGCTGAGTTTCCTGACCACCTCCTTTCTGTGAAGCAGTGGTGTTTTTCTTACATTGTAAAGACAAACTGAGACTGAGAAGAGAACATGCTTACATGTAGTGGACTTTGTTATTAATATATTTTTTTGGAATGTGGATTTTATGCAGAGGAGCAGACAGGCTTTGTGACCTGCTGTCAGGCAAAGCGTGGCAGGATGGATCGGTTAGACCCCTTGGTGTTTTGCTGGCACACAAAATAGCCCTGTCTGTGTCATATTTCTTTTTTCATCTATGATGTGTTGGTTTGAAAGGGTTGCAGGAGGAAGAGTGATGTATAAGTGTATTTTGAGAGTGCCATTATGTGGTACTCCCAAATGTCAGAACATTATGTGGTGGCTGATGTCTTGATTAGCTCTGTAGAAAAGCTTTCCCCTTCCCTTTCTCCAAGCAGTTCTTCCTCTGTGAGGAGAAGGAAGAAAACTGAACATAAACAATTAAGCAGAAAAGTAAATCCAGCTCCATGTCAGGTAATTGGCTTTAATTATAAAAACTGTAGATCAATAATACGCTGAAAGATATTTGAAATGCTTCTAATGGTGATATGTGTTCACCCTGTCTGCCCAGAAAAGGTTGTGTAGCAGATACAGCCAGACTGTGTGTCTAATCAAAGGAAAGCTGTCTTTGGATATCAGAAAAGCAAATATTTTTATAATGGTGCTTCAGCCTATTCTTCAAAATGAGTATGGAGCAATGTGAGGGTTTCTGCCTTAATCAGCTTGCAATAAGAGTGAGATGTTACTCCACAAATCACTTAGCAGAGATGTATGTGAATAAATCAAGTATCAGTGTGGAGGAGGCATGAGGTGCAAATGAATTCACAAGCAGTTACTAAGCACTATAACATCACAAAAATATTTATTAGGTGTACTGGACTGGAAAAAAATAATGGACATACCTAAATTGTGGTTCTGGCTTCACTGGAAAGCTGGTATGTTCATGGGTGTTTTCAGCCTTGTGTGTCGAGTCTGGGTCAAGGTTTGCATCTAGTTTTATGTTCCTCTGGTGATGTAGCATTTTTATGCAGCATCCTCTGCCAGTTGTCCCAAACACCACTGAGTAGAAAGGCACGTGAATGTCCCATTGGGTCTTGTTATGAATATTAATATCATCACAAGTTTATTGGAAAGCTCATTGAAGTTCACTAAAGTTTTAAGTGAAACTGTGCCCAGTTTTGAGCTTAGATACAGAAATGTTTCTGTATTCTCTTCAGTCTCAATTTAATGCAAAACGCAGTGCAGGTTGTGCCCAGAAACACCTCCTAGTAAACGCTGCAGTGAAAAAGGAAGGCACTTCTGGAGGTCATATGCCCCAAGATCAATTGATTGTAGGATTAGATTTGAAAGCCTGTATTCTGTGTAGATTCTGTGTAAATTTAGTGGTGAGTCCCATTTTGGAGATGTCCAAAGTCCAAATCAATCCACAGATTTGTAGTAACATTATGGAAGGTTCAGATGTATAATTTCTCTGCTAGAAATTAAACTCTCTGCTTAATGCTACTCATTTTAGCTCACATTTAACGAAAACCTTTATAAATTTTTTAATCTTACATGTATGCTCAGTGTCACAATACATCCTCTGCCTTTGAAGTACCCTATCCATTTTCCTGACGTCTTTCTGTTCCACACCATTAAACACTGTTGCTGTAAGTGATAAGCAGAAAGCAAATTGCATGGAAAGGTCATCAAATGTGATTATAGTACGCTACATATGATGTGACAATTCAGCGGTGTCATAAAATCCTAATTGTATCTCAGTGTTGTCACCCTCAAGCATTCAAAATTCCTAAATTAGGCCTGAAAAAATCATGAGCGATTTAAAACTTTTGAGATTTCTTTAAAATTTTGTGTGTTGGGCTCTCTTACTTTGCCTCATTTTCTGAACTTGTCGCATATGCTTCACATTGTTGAGTTTCCTGCCAGTGACTAGTGTCAAGGCTTACTTTTACAATGGAAGTTATTAATGGAAATTAATTCAGGCAATCTCTCGATTGCAGAAATTTGCAAGTATCACGAGCTGTGGTGGGCAGTGGTTGATAATGGACGGTATCTACTGAATGGTGATGTGATCGGCAGAGAATACTTTCTCTGGACTCAGCATTTTCGTGTCGTTTCCCAATTTAGAAGGAACCAACAGTGGTGGAGAGAGGAGTGAAGATGAGGCTGTTCCTCTTCCTCCTCAGATATTCAAGAAAAGGGGAGGAGAGGGTCAGGAATCCTTAATCTACCTTTTTTTTTTTTTCCCCCCTCTCTATCTTTCAGCTAGCAGTGGGTCAGGAGGAGAGTGCTTTTCCCCCATCTCTGTCTCAGCTGGGTAGGGAAAAGGAGGCAGGCAGCAAAGATGAGTCTCATCCCTACCCAAAAGCTAACACGCTAACTGAGCTTCTGGGTGAAAGGAGCCTGCTCCAGACCTGGAGCTAGAAAGGTGACATCCAACAATGGTTGAAACAAGTTCTGATTCTCTCTTTCTCTAAAAATAGACAAATAAAGCTACTTTCCACTACAACTTGCAAAAAAAGCCATCTCCAAAAATTTGGTATCTGGCTTAGAAATGTCCACATGGCAACACTAGCATGAAAAGACTTAACTGAACATCCATGTACACTTTCTTTCCTTTGGTCTGTGCTACCCACCCACCACTTCTACTGACCAAACAGGTCTTCACCAAAAATGAACAGAGAGAAAAACCCTCATTGTGATATCCAAAAAGCTAGAACACGGTGGTGAGAGAGGCTCAAGCATGATAAAAGGGACAAAAGCAAAATGTTCATCAGAGTGACTCCTGTGGCGACTGTGTGAATTCAAAAGCTTAAAACCTAATCCCTAAAATCGGTCACCTAGCAGTTAATGACCTGCTAGTCTGCTAACCATCAGGAGAGGAAGCCAGGAGCAGTTAACACTTTCAGAAACACAGTTGTTGCTAACAACAGTAATGAACCATATCTCAGACTTGTTATTGTACATGACGTAGGAGAAACATTCTAAGTGCTTCAGAATGACAGTGAATAATTGAAATATTAAGGCATAGAGGTGAGGAGAGCCATAGATGTGCACCAGGAATGGAAGTGGAGCATTACAAATACAGTGGGCAAACAGAATAGTGCCGGTGTGACCCAGAGGTTATTTTAAAGCTGGGGACTGAACATTTCCTTCCTGCAGTAAACACGCAGGAAGGGAAGGAAGAAGGAAAGGGCAATGCAAATAACTGCTGGCAGTCACTTTATAGGCTTACTATTTGCTTATCCTTCCGGCTGTCAAAGCAAAAGGTTTTACAAAACTGTGGTGCCCCAGAGAGCCCAAAGTTTCCCAGGGAAAAATGATCATGAGTATTCATCCCTCCTCAAAGTCTCCATCCAGCAGCTCGTGTGTCTCTACTTCCCAACTAATGGGAACCTCTATAGGTACTTCTGTAGGCTGCTTCCCTAAAAGAAAGCAGATTTCCTTTTGCCTAGTGCTCTAGACAGCACTCGCCTTAACAGAATGATGCTTCAGAGCTATTCATGCTCTGTTTTCAGCCTCTTATTTATTTTCTTATGTAATGTAAACAGCCATAGGATGCAAAAGAAGTATCAAAGGATATCTTTGGGGTTTCTGTGGTTGCATGGGAAGTTTCAAGGACAGACTCTTCCTATTTGTCTACAATTTTTCAGTCTTCTGTATGTAGTGACCTGACCTCTCACTTCTCAGTGTTTGTGAGACTGCAATATGAATGCTTTCATACTTTTTAAAAATAAACTTCTCTGATGACTAAAGTAGGACCTTGAATGCCCCTGCATCCATTTACCTTTTATTTCAAGAAGTCAATTCAATTATATTAAAAACTTACAGTGCAATATTTTTGAAACCTTATTATATAAACAACTCCATTTTGCTCTTCCCTGACAGCATGGCTATCAACATGAGCCTTACCATTGCTTTATAATAACTTATTATTTATATATATCAAACAGCATCATTCAAACATAATTTTTGACAGTTCATGCAAAATTGTCTGGTTCTGTGCAGGCACTGTTTGAGATTAATGTTATAGGTGGCTGTTCTGTTCCTGGGACACTTTTCTTTCTCTTTCTGTCAGACACCAATATCTGTACAAAAAAAAGTCTTCTTACGATTTCGTGTTAGATCAACTGTACTAACTGGCATAGGGATGGGTACAGCAGAAGCAAGGGGAATCCACTCTGGAGTTGGCATGGAGTCAAATCTGGGTTCATATAAGTTCCTTCTATACTGAAGCTTCAGAAATTAGGAGTGGTGATTTATAAGCTTTTGACAAATTTCCATCTGCTCTCATTCCATGTAGATTTTTTTTCCCCTCAGAGTTCAAAGGCTGTCTACTGCAGAGTTGCACTGCCTTTGTGATATATAGCTGTCTCTGAGGCTGTCATACATTCTAATTTTAACACTGACGGAGCTCTAGGCCTTAATTCAAGAACCACCCCAATAGCTCTAACAAGCAGAAAATCTATTCTGCTAAAACCCAGCCAACCGGTCAGTTTATGAACTCTCATGCAAAACAGCATTTGTGAAAATAAACTTAACAACATTCAGAAAAAGTTGAGCGATGAATGTTGTTGGAGGTTGGAGAGAAATTAAAGCTGAAGTCATTTTGTATATTTTTTTTTCCTGTCTGCTACCTTCTGCTGCAAAAATGATTTAATTTTTTAACTGTGTAGCAATCAGCATTTCGCAAAGAACAAAGCATGTTTTTTTCCCTGACTCTGCATTTTTGAGGTTTGTGTAACTACATATTCCTCAATTTTTCACTCTTTTATTGCGTAAAGTTACAAATCCAGACATGGAAAAAGTAACAGTGTTTAGTAACTTGTTCCACCTTTATTGGTTGAACATTCATTGTAGTAGGGATTATATAACACACACACAAAGAAAAGAAATAATAGATTCTAAAAATCTAATAACAGGACATATTAAATAACACTACCAATACTGAATCCAGTTCCTCCCTCAATTACAAATATGCAATTCCCAGTGTGACAATAAGGGGCAAATATAGGAAAAATTCATCATAGTCAGTCATTAGCCTCAGTTTCACACCTCTCTAACATTTTAAAAAAACCCACCCTGTATTCTAATATTTCTGGGAAGAAATTCATGTGCATCATTCTATCAGTCCTGCAAACATATCGAAATAAACTGAGATTTTCTCAACATTTTCAAATAAGACCCTTTTTCATAGTAAGTGCCTTGTTTTCAAAACAAAGATGAACGTGAGATACCTTCTTTACTAATATTCAGTTATTTTAAAAATGAAACTTTTATTCTTTATAGCTATAGGTAAAAAGGGAAAATAAAGGAAAAAAAATCAATAAAAGCAATAAATAAATGAACACTATTTCTCTCTTCTATTCCTCCTTGTCTGCCCTCCAATCCCAAGACGAATTTTTCTGGAGTCCTGCACAGGGAAAACAACTTCCAAACCGTTGAACAAAAAAAAACTTCTCCAAGTTTTGATCAGATTTCACTGGTCTTCAGTCTCACAGGACTGCCAGCTACATTTTCCTTTCCCCCTCTGTTTCTGATGCACACTGGGAAAGTTGTTAGTGGTGTGTTCTCTTTTAGGTGCAAAATGCAGAAATTAACTCAAACACATTGACGTGTTGTGCAACCCCATTTTCCAAGAGGATTGCTCCTACATTCCTCCTCCAGCCAAGGGATGTATGAAGCTGGGGAAATAATGTTTAGAAACTGGAAAAAGAGCCAATCACAAGGTGCAAGAAGTGAGAATTTGCAGTAAAACTGAATTGCTCAGAGGGAAGTCAGTGATGGGGAAACAGAGCTTTTTGTGAGATAAGTCCCGTTAGACAGAAGATAGAGGAATACTTTGAACTTGGGCTGAATGTAAAAAGGATGAGGGCTACCAGGGCTGACCTTTTTTGAGTTATGATGGTCCTAACAGAGAGAGTTAAGTGAAAACTGATGGAGGGAAAGCAGGACTGCAGTTAACTGAAAAAAGAACGCATTTGGTTGTTTGAAGGTCCATATGTAAAAGCTGAAAATTTCAGTGGATACCCACAAATAATGAGAAGCATAATTTATCTGAGAAACCAGCCTTTCAGTTGACAGCCATGAGCGTAGTATCGTGGTCTTTCTTTCCCTAAGTAGCTCCTGGGCCTAGTTTTTCTTCTTGTTTCTTGCTATGACACAAAAATCTTTTCAATCATAGCTTCTTTGTAATGTTAAGGCTTCAAACAGCTATTAGAAAAATTCATAAACAAAAAAATTAACTCTCTTTTATACTCTTATTTTCATAGCTTCGCATTTAATTTCCAGAAATTGCAACAGAATTTACTGCTATACTCCCAAGTGCTACTGGCAATGTTATTACTATATTTATTGTGATAGCAGTGCTTAATAATTATAGCATCAAAGAATCTCAGTTATAATCCCTTTACTATAAATACCTTATGAATAAAACCAGTTTTTCATTCTTGAAGAATAATACTGTAAGCAGCAGCTACTTTGAAGGGCAACATAGAGGCCAAAGGTAAAAAAAAGGCTAGTGAGATTCCTAAAAGGTTCTAAACAGTAACTGACATTATTTTACATTTTAACACTTGTTTGTTATCTGAAATAGCAGGAGTCAGCTTTAAATCAAAAACTGCTTAATGCTTTTTAATTGCCTATTAAACTGTGCAGATTTTTACTAACACAACTCCAAATGTTTCGTGAAATCATATTCTGGCCATCTGAAATACTTTGTTTAATAAGGTTCCACTGATTGTCTCTTTTATATGCTGCAAACAAAGTGCTTTGCTGTTAAGCTGGACAGAATTAGGCACAAGCTATACAGGATTCCAGAATTAGTTCCACTGCACGACATATGTTTTCAGAAATGGAAAAGCACAGCATGCAGCAACATGCAAGTGATTTCTAGGAAACTCAGAAAAGACTTGAGAAAGTTTGGATTGCAGTCATTACACACATGGTTCTCCTGGTTTCTGATGGAGCGAAAACTTTTGTGAAAGAACTTTTATGTAGAGCCTGTCAGTTTTAGTACATCTAAATAATTTATAAAACTCTAGGAGGTAATCTCTGACCAGGCTTAGCCATTAGAGCAATCATAATATTATGTAGCGGGTCAGGTTTCCATATTGTAAAGGGAGACCTGATTTGTCAGGCTGTGTCACAGCAGTTAGGACTTCAAGTCCAGACTTTGCCTATGAAGTTCAAGTGTGTTGTAATTTATTACTTGCCTGATGCAGCTAATGTAGGTTTTCTCTATTTTGAATCAAGGTTGATATTTGACTAACGAGCTAGGCTTTTGCCCATCTGCCCTTGTGCTTATGTATATTAACTTCCTTATCCTTGCAAGTGTTCAAGAAGTTTTATTGGGAAAAGGCAAATGTCAAAAGTGTAAAGTTACTTTAATAAAACTGACCGAGATCAAGTTTCCTTGCTGGCTGCCTGCCATTGAAAATCCCTTTGTTAGCTTTTTAAAATTTCCTGTGACAAATAGAACCCTTTTCATTTCTTTCTATCAGACCGAACCAGTTTAATTAAAATGTGAAAAATTTGATTGTAAGTTTCATAGCATAGAAACCTTGGGGATATCTTCCTTTAGAACCTGCCCAGTTTCAAGGTTACCATTATTTTAAGGACAATTCTAAACCTCATGGATGTAGAAAACATGAAAGATCAAGAAAAAAGATTGATTATTTTACCAAATTTTAGATTGATTTTACCCTCCCATTTTCCAGGGGTGCTGATAAAAAGTTTCATGAAAAACAGAGAGCATGAGCTGCTGGGGAGAGGGGGGAAGAAAAAAAAAAGAAGAAAAAATACAGTAAATGTGAACACAATGAAATGATTAAAGTAGATGAAAGCATTACTGTGCAGCTGGAGCAAACAATTGATATATTGTGCACTGGACTGATAGTTGTAGGAAACACTCGTCGTCCCTGTAGCTGCTTTGATTGGCAATATTGAAGTTAGCATAAGGAGCTAGCAATATCAAATGCACTGTCCAAGTAAATGTTCCAATATTTGACTGGAAAAAATAGTGGTTATGGTTTTGGACATCCACTGTTTAAATTGCAGTGGGTTACTATGACATGTAAAGTACTTGGCATGAACAAATATTTTTTTACCAAAACAATTAGACTCCATTAAAATGGAGTCTTTTAAAATGCTTGGCACATCTTAATATTTTGTGCATGAAAAGAAATGTGATCAGGAGAGCAAATACTATTTTGGTATCATATACATATTAGAAACTTATACATATTAGAAATGTAAGAAAATATTAACAAAATGGTTAAGTGCAAGTTAAATTTCACAACAAAATGATGCTCTTTATGATAACAAGGCAGGGTGTTTAATTTCACTTAAAAATGTAGTGCACAGAAGGGCAAGTTATCAAAGTCCCAAGGGGTTTGATATTCGGTCTCCTTAGTCCACATCCTGCGTTTTTCTGTTCTGTTGATGTGTGTTGCAAAGTTGCATTTCAAAAAGAGCACAACTGCCAGATAAAACTTTTTCTGGCATCCCTGTCCTCTTGATAGTGGTCAGCATTCTCACATGTTCTTGGTTTTGGACTAGTTGGACGTATTCACCATGGCTCTGTGTGCTCAGGAAGAATGGATCAGTAGTGAAAATGATGCCTGGTCTCAGTGCTGTCCTTATGTCAGATAACAAAACCTGAGGCCCTGGTGAGATAAGGTGCTTTACAAACAGTACCTCAAGAAGTAGGAGATAGAGACAAGCCTTACACAAGCAAGCATGGACTCATTCCAAACATACTTTCTTTTTATCCTCTAATCACCCTTATTTGGTTCTCTTTGTTCCCCTCTCGTCCAAAGAAACAAAATGTCCGTGTGGTCCTTTCCAAATGAGGAACAAATAGGGTTCAATTTTGCCAAAACCAATATACAGAAGTGGCAGTAGCTGTGCTAAAATCCTCTCGTTTTTAAAAACACAAAAGGAGAATTAGTATGCTCTAGCCTTGGGCCAAATCTGCTAATTTTCTGCAGTATGGTGTCATTACAAACTTAAGAAGGATCTCAGGAGTTGATACAAACCATCTGAGCTCAGAGCTGTAGAATTACAAAGGCATTCCACTGTCTCTGATGAAAGGAATTAACAGGGAGGCCAAGACAGAGGTGGGAAGCCCAAAAGGTATGGGAGGCTGAGACAGAGGCAGAGGTCAAAAGATGTGGGCGGCCCAGAGGTGGATGCCAAGAAGGTGTGGGAGGCACAAAAGGTGTGGGAAGTCAAATAGGTGTGGGAGGTCCAAACAGATCTAGAGGCCCAAAAGGTGTGGGAGACCAAAAAGATGTGGGGAGGCCTTGACAGTGGTGGAGGCCAAAAGGTGTGGAAGACCAGAAAACTTTGGGAGGCTCTGACAGAGGTGGAGGCTGAAAGATGTGGGACGCCCAAAGAGAGGTAGAGGCCAAAAAGGTGTGGGAGCCCAGAAAGGAAGCAGAGGCCAAAAAGGTGTGGGAGCCCAGAAAGGAAGCAGAGGCCAAAAAACTTTGGGAGTGTCTGACAAAGGTGGAGGCCCAAAAGTGGTGGGAGACCCAGACAGAGGTGGAGGCCAAGAAGGTATGAGAGGCCAAAAAAGTGTGGGAGGCCCAGACAGTGGGGGAAGACAAAAAGGTGTGGGAGGCCCAGACGAAAGTGGAAGCCCAGAAGGAGTTGGAGGCCGTACAGACATGGGAGGCTCAGACAGCGATGGATTCCGAATAGGTGTGGGAGGCCCAGACAGAGGTGAAAGCTGAAAATATGTGGGAGACCTAGACAGAGGTAGAGGCCAAAAAGGTGTGGGAGATCCAAACAGAAGTGGAGGCCAAAAAGGTGAGGGAGGTCAAGACAGAGGTGGAGGTCAAAGAGGTGTGGAAGACTAAAGAAACATGAGAGGTCCTGACAGAGATTGAGGCTAAAAATGTGTGGGAGGCCCAGATAGAGGTGGATTTCCAAAAGGTGTGGGAGGACAAAAATTTGTGAGAGGCCAAGACAGAGGTGAAGGCTGAAACCTGTGGGAGGCCCAGACAGACAAATCATATGTTCCCAACAATTAATCAATACATTTAGTCCTATCTTTTTAACCTTTCCAACCACGGGTTAGTTTTTGCATGCTTTGAAATGAAGTTATCTCAAAAACATAATGCTGGTTCTAAGACTACTATGCATCTGGAAATAGATCAAGAATCAGAAATTACGTGTGCATCAAGTTTCCCCCATATTGGATTTTAACATAGAATAGGTGAGGTATGGCAAAATTTAGAATTGAGTGAAAATACAGTTTTCTTTGGTTCAAATTAATTTAAAGACCAGCAGCTTATATTGCCTTCTGGGCATCTTTAACTATCAACTCATTTCTTTGGGTCATTGTTCAAGGTAGTGTACTCTGTGTTTTGTGGAAATTAAACAAAGGAAGTCCTACCTTTAGCTACACTGAATGAGAGACTGCAAATATATGTCCAAGAATACCACTACATTCTTTGTCTTAGGTATATAAATCCTAAAAGTGGTTATATAGAGAGTTCATAAATACATTCCTAGGTATGATATAGCTGCTACATTTACAACAGTTTGATTCACTGGACTAATTTTTTAAAAACACCTCTATTCTTTCATTAAAGATGAAAATCATAAAAGTAGGCTAGGTAGAGGATATTTTTTCCTTGTTACATTCAGGAAAGGGGGAGAAAACTGTGCAAATAAGAGCGAGTGTTTAATTTCAGCTAGGTGTGGGCAAGCTTCACCATGTCAGTTAAAACTAAGAATAAAATACCCTATGTGTACACAGTCTTTCACCTTCAGGAATCTCAGAGTACTTTAAATACACCAAAAACTCTTCACCCCATGTGTAGTCACAGTGCTGCTCAAAGCTACAATGAAACTGTTGTTCAGCTGCATGTAGAAATGCTACATGCTGGTGGAGGGTAGGAAGTTAAGAATAATACAGTATATTCAAATATAACTTTTAGGAGTATTTAGGTAGGCTGAATGTAGCTACCTGGAATTTGGCCACAAGACTCAGCTTAACAGCCCTGCTCTTGTGAAAAGTGGAACAAGATCTTTAATTTTTCCATTCTGTTTCCATTAATCACCACAAGTGGTCATGAGGTTTTCCACCCCAGCCAACAGTCAAGCTTTCCAACAGCACGCTTCTTTTTAGCAGTATGTTACCAGGGCACTAGATCAATGCGGCTTCAGAGCTTAGAGTGCCTCCTGCTGAATCACTAACCCAATTTCCCTTCACTTCATCACTTCCTGTCTAAAAATTGACCAGCTGTCCTGACCATCTAGATGATAATCTAAGGGTCTAAGATACAATGATAACACAAGCTGAGAGCCTATGTCGTTTTAGAGAGGCCTTTAATCCACCTTCAGGAGATCTTTTAGGAAGATTTCACTTCTCTGACAGGCAAAGCTTAATACAAAACAGCAATTGCCCTAATCTATAGTAATTTGCTATTTAAAACATGAAGGGAATTTGGATAGTAAAGAAGATATAAGAGAGAGCTGAAACTATAAAGGGTGGAGGTTTTAACGAAATTACCCTAGGTTTGTGAGGGTCTTTGCTGGGTCCTGAATCCAATTAGTGTCTATATGCAAAAAAAAAAAAAAAAAAAAAAAAAAAGACAAATCAAAATTATAAAATCCTCTAATTATATAGCCAAAAATATCTAGTATATTGTATACAGAGGCAGGAAGAAACAAAATGATGGTATGTGGCATGATAGGGAAAGACAGTTTTGTAGCTGAAGAAGGCACAAAGAATTACTGACAGAAATATTTTGCTGTGAAATTCAGTCTATGTAAATAACTTCCTTGCCAGATGCTGCAGTTAATTAAGATAGCTTTAACAAAAAAGGTTTCCCCCCACAATTAGAGTATAGGATTTACATTTCTGGACAGAGAGACTGATGTTCTATAACATTCAGGATAATTGCTGGTGCCTGATTTAAGGGATGTTCCTAATTGGACAGTTCAGTACTTTAAGTTAAAAAGTATCTATTGTATGTTGCATTTGTTCCAGTCATAGGACATCATGGTCACTGTGTATCACAGTAGGACTGGCAGCTATTTCAGTGTTATCTCTTCATGCTGATTTACTTTCTGGCAACACAGGCAACTGAAATGCCATATTTACAAAGACATGCTTTGCATTAGAACTACAAAAAAGTACTGCGAGAACTGTGGAAATACAGCTTTTTGTAGATAAGGATTAATTTTTATACAATTTATAATAGCTTCTGATTGTAAAGAAGGTTTCTATTTTATCTTCAGTAATTCCAGTTTTACTGTTGGTCTTTGGATCACTTGGAAAAGAAAAAGAAGAAATGTAACATTTAATTTCTGAAAGAGACTTATGTCCCTCTCCCCTGCCTGTATTTATATTTTAATAGTATCTTAACATCTACTGTAAGAACAGATCCTTGTTCACTAGCTACTGCACATATCCAAACTCAGGAAGACTTTAAAAACCCCAGAACTGTATAACTCAGCTTCACTTGGTGAAATGTGGGTTTGATACACATATGCTGCTTTGAGATCTAGGTTATTTCTGCTTGGTGCTGATCTCAGGTGTTTGAACACACTGGCCTGTGTGGAGCCACATGCTTTTTTGTGTTCTGTGGACAAGGTGGTGATCAAGATCCTGTGGGCTGATAGTGGGAGACACAGCAACTCATAAGAAGCTTCAAACTTGAGTCTGCCCAAGCTTTCCTTGAGTTGGAAAGCACTTTGAAAACCTTCCCAAAGAGTGACTGTGATAGAGGCATCAGCTGTAGCTGGTAAAGGTCCTTCTGGATACTGTGAACTGTGACAGTGCTGTTGCCGTGTATTTTTCCTCTGAGCACCAGGTCACTACTGCTGTCCACAACCAGAGCTAGACCTTGGTCATGAGAGGATGCAGCACTCATTGGGAGACTCTTCACTCATCTTCTTAAGACCTTTTATTTTTCCCTGAGTATCTCAAGGGAGATTAAAGAATAGCAACAATTTACCTTTTTGAGGGCTGAACTGAAGTCTTAGATTTATAGATGCTTTTGATGGTGTTGACTTTGATAGGTGTTTACCTCCAACATCCCAGAATGCTTTAGGATATGAGAAATCCAATACAAACATTAAAATTGATGGGCTAGCCTGCCTGCCATTCTCTCTTCTATAAAGGCACTTCAATAATAGAGTTTATTGGTAAACAGTGCTTGTAATGCAGTTTTCTAAGGCAAAGTCCACATTTATTTTATTCTGTAAAAAGAATATGGAACAAGCCAATATGAAGCAAGGAACACTAATGTTGCTTTTTCTGGAAACTTGCTAAAAAACCCCAGAAAGATAGATTTACTAAGGACAGACAGAATTGAGGCCTTTTAACCACTGGAGAAAATGACTGCTTACCTTTCTGTTACATGATCTCTTTATGTTTTGTCTAATTCACCAGTATTTCTGTACAGATGAGCAGACATTCACTCTGATGAAGGCTGTTTATGCATGTATTTAAATGATTGAGACCAACATTTTCAACCTAAGGTGCCAGGAGCACAGCTCACTAGATCCTGTGAGGGATCACTGCATTTCCTCAGGGCCTGGCACTTCCGAAGATGAGACATTCATTGTATTGAATGAAACACTTGTCGTGAACAACTGTGGTTGGGAAGTTCAAAAACTTATGCATGGAATGTTGTTTCCAGTGTGTGTTTCTTTGGGACTCCTGGTCTATTTGCCATCCGATGCTGCCTCTTGGAGGTCAGTGGAAATGTTTTTGTTGACCTTTGTAGGCACACTTGAGTTACCTACCATGCAATCATGTAAAATAAGTCTAAAAACATTCTTCATCTAATGTTGTTTCAAAATAATTTCCAGCCTATTAATTATGGTTTGCAAGCTCTTTTTCAAAGGGCCACTTTAATGTTGCTGCGTCATACTGTTCAAGTTTTCCTCTTTACAGTTGCATTTCCTTAAAGCATAACTTTGGTGACACTTGTACCAAGAGGCGAATGGCTCTGCAACAGGATTTGGCCTTATGTAAATACCCTGAAGAGCCACTTCCCTCAAGGCAAATACTGAAGTCCACTTAAATAAGACTTTTAAAAGGTGTTTTCCACCTGATGTAGCTCAGTTCAGGTATTCAGAGACAGCTAACTGCAATCCAAGTTTAGACGAAGTATTTAAGTAGACCTATAGCTCATATCTTGTAATCCCATGTCCCATTATCTATCATCCTGGTGCACGTCTTTGAACTGCTTCACAGGAAGAAAAGCAACTACTAGTAAATGTTGCCAGGAAAGCAACTACTACTAAAGGTATTGGTAGAGACCAGTAACTACCTCTACTTCTGCTACATCTTCTCCATCGGCAGGAGGGAAGATGGGACAGCTTAACCACAAGAGGGGAGAGGGGCGGTGAAAAAGTGCTTGCACAGGCAGACACTGGTTGCAGCTGTGCTATTAGAGATGGTGTTCAGGCAGAGACTAGCGCTGATTTTATGGGCACTTCTCCATTCCAGCTCAATGTGTAACAGGTTAACTTGAACTGTGTGTGACTTTACACCTGCCTGCTTGACTATAGATTGGAGCAGAATTTAGAAGCCTTAAGTAGCTGTCAGGGATCTTGTCTGTCAGAAGTCTATCAATTAAACCAAGACATGACTCCAGTGTTCGCCATCTCCCAGCTGAGACATACATCTGCCTACATCCTAATTTGGGCACAGCTGCAGTGAGTCAGGAGGCTGTACTGGGCTAATGCTAGTGCTTGGATTGCACACAGTATAGATGGAGGCTGGGACAGTTGCTGTGCCTCTGGCTTGCAGAATCGAGCCCTGTGCATTATTCCTACATAACCTTGCCATTTTACCAGTCTGAGAGTTTGCTGGAATCAAGTAAAGCAATTGCTTTACTTCCCCCTGTAAGGAGAGGAAGAGAGAGGTTCCAACCTTTTAAATTTCATTAACAGGTTAATTCACCTATGAGCCCCTCGTACAATACTTTCACAAGGTTGAGGAAAAAAAGATCCCACAGTAATGGTATAAAAGGGGAGTACGTGCTCTAGGGCACTCTTCGTCAGATCAGTCTGTTGCCTTGTTCACGCTGAAATGAGCTTGGACTCGTACCTCATGCACTCTGAGGTAACATGTGCCTCTTATAAAATCAGGTATTTTGTTATGGGTGCTAAAATTTACTTTTCTCTGTTTCAAGGGCACTAGTGGGAGGAAATCAAAACCTTGCAGAAATGTGTTTTCCCAGTTTGCTATTATTCCCAGAAGTTACCATCTTCCTTCTGTTGTGTTTAATTCAAAAAAGCAGGTTGATCCCTTCACAAGCACCAGCCTGTTTCGTAACACAAAAAAGAATCAGTGTAATCATTTATCTCCCACGTTATCTTTGGAGCAAGCTGCTCTCCAAGTGTAGCCAGCTTGAACGGCTCGTTTTGTTGTCCACAGAGGAGAATCACTCTTCATTCCACTGCCTCTATGCCAAGAAAATGGCTTCCAATGAGGTAATTGTTTTGACAGTTTGACAAAAAAAACCCAAAAAACATTAAAAAGTAAACAGTCATACATTTCTGATGACTGGAGGCATTTGTAAAAGGAAGATGAAATGTATCCAAAACTATCCTTAAAACATCAAGACACTACTGAATATTCTGATTTTATAAAAAGGTAATGTGTTACAAACCTGGTATTATTAGCTGATGATTTAAATTCCACTGACTATTTCATAGCTGTTGCTCTTAACTACTGGACTGTTAGGGTGTCTGAATCTCCATTGCTGCACTAATTCTATGTGGAAGGGAAATAAAATAATTTCAAATCTGGATAATTGTTAGTTCCATTTAAGACACAGTTAGCATAGCATAAATTGCTTTTCTTGGAGTTTCGCAGACTTGTAAAACTGAATCCAAGGTTCTGCCTGTATTGGGTCATTTATGTGGCTGTGTGAGACATTTGCAGCGAACCCTGAACCAGCCCAGACTTAGCTTGGGTTCAGCGCTCACTGCAAATGTGAGCATCAGCCTGGGCTGGCAGGGTCCCTGAATACAAGCTGGGGTTTGTGTTCAGGTTTATGCAGTGGCTTTTTGCCCTTAGGTTAATCGTTAGGCATGTCCTGCGGGTTCTGTGTGTCCTCAGTGCTCACTAATACTGTGAGGGATTGGAGGCTTTGACATCTTGGGGGCTTTGCCATTTTCAAGGCAAAGTGTACTTTTCTGTATGTTATCTGAGAAAAACTTTGTTAATACCAGAGAGGGAGAAAGACGGTATCCTTAACAATTTCTTTATCAATGAAGAGCTTGGATATCAATATGGAGTTTCAGAGGTAGATATGTGGGAATATATACACATCTAGAATATGCATATATGCTATTTTCTTTTACAATCTCGTCTGACTACAGTGACTTTTGGAGTTTCACATCGTATTATGCGAGGGTGCAAGAAATGTGGTGAGACAGACACCACCGAGACTTGAAGTGTTAAAAGACCAAACTTAAAAGACCAAAGCTCAGATTTTCATATCTCCGGTTCCTTTAGCCTGGAAGTCACGTATGCTGTGTTTAGGGGCAAATCTCTCCTGGCTGATCCTTAATAATCAAGATGATCATAAATACTACTACAAAGTTCCTGATATCATCTACTTCATCTGCCAGTACTGACAACACAGAACTTATTTGAGTTTACTCTCAGATTCTTCACAACTTAAGGTTTTATCACGTCTTCTCAAACCCTGACTGTATACCTGGTAACACTGATGGTGCAGAGTTCATGTAAATTTTATCACGATCTAATCTGTAGGTGGTTTGAATATGCATCACCATATTTATTCTCATTACGGGAATCTAAGTCCTGGGAGCATGGTGAATGTTTTGGGAGCACAGGATTTGCTGGGTTCCTGGCAGGTGCTTTCATCTCTCCAGGCTTGAAGCCAGCCTGGTTCTTTGAGGTTCTGCCTCTGCTTGTTCATTGTCCTAGACAAGGCAGGGTCTGGATCACATTACGTGTGCCAAAAGATGCCGCCTTCTTGCCTTGGGGAGCTGGGTACTGCTGTTAGCTGGGGCTTCTGCGGCTGGCCTGGGGGCTGCCTGCCTGTGCACGGAGGTCTGGCTGCTCCTGGCTGGGCTTCAGCGCCCTTCGGCAGTAACTGCTGCCTGGGGCATGGCCCAGCACCACCACGATGGCTGCTGAAAGCTGTGGCTGTGGGAATGCTAGAGACGATTCCGTCTGGGTCTCTGCCTTCAGGCAGGATTAACCCCCAGCCCCACAGCAGCCCTACTACACAGATAAAACTTTTTGGGCTTTATTTCTTGATTGCAGGAATTTAAGCTGATTCTACCTGGAACCGCCAGTTTCAGTGCTCAGGAAATTTTAGGTGTTCAGTGGGAGGGGGCTGCAGGTTCAGGCCACAAAATGAACTCATCTTCCCCCCAATCTCCCAAGGGAAAACTCTCTGTCAGAGCATGGCAACATGGAAAGAAGAGATTCATCCTCTGGACAAAATGAGATCTGCTCACATGAGACCTCCCAGTGTTCACAGCTCGACGTACCTCAAAATAATGGACTGCTGTCCTCTCTGTGTGTCTTCCGCTCGTAGGGTCTTTCTACCAAGCTTTCTTGCTCCCCAAATCCCCATTTCTCTCTGTAGAAAACCCGTGATTGGGTTTGATTGTTTAGCTCTATGGAACTTACAAGTTAACCTCCTTTTTCCTTCACATATCTACCCAAATTATTCCTATTCCTTATCTCTAGTGGGACCACACCCCTTAGCAGCAATTCTCATGATAAAAGAGCTCATGCTGGATATTTTTAGAAGGAAATGAGCAAGATATATTGGAAAAGGCAGGACAAGTAGCTACTGCTTTTTCTAAGTCTTCCCAGGACTGATTGCACTTGTTCCAGGAAAGGGCTATACGTATTCACCTTGCTGACTTTGCCAAGAGCAAGCATATCTTTCCAAAGAAGGCTGGCAAAGTACATGCAGGCATTGAGAGAAGAACAAGCAGAACCAAGGTGTTTGGCTCTCCTCTCACATGTCACCAATGATTTCCTACCCCTCTGTGTGGATTTCGATGTGAATGTTCTGGTATAGTCAATAAAAGAATAAAGTAGGGAATTATTATGAGGGATCATACATGTTGGACCAGGACACTGTGGGCTTTGTGGCACTGCAAGATGGTATCAGGTGCTGCCAAGCCAAATTGTACTTTTCATACCTTTTAATATTTCACTTTGGAAAGGAAAGCTCCTTTGAAAAATGCATTGACTTTAAAGCCTTGGTGCAGATGGTGGCAAACAGCCGAGTGTTTTTTTGCAAATGGACTTGTCTTGAGGAGCTCTGGGCTCTAGCAGGTAGTGTCTGTCTCAGCCACAAGTTTAGAAGCCAAACAAGCCAGAAGGGAGGTTACCCTGGCTGTTGGGTGTGCCACTCACCTAGACATACCTCAGTTACCACTAAGTCTGCAAAACTTAAGTCCATGCTACGTAAAATATGTCTGGTACCTTGCCACAGGCACTGGAACTAATTTTTAGTCTTGCTGGCAGTCTTGCAAGTACATCAGTAGCTGAAGGGGTATGGAGATTAAGCGTACTGAAATGTTCTTAGTATGCAAGGTAAAAGCTCGGGGGCTGGCTGTGCAGCTCTGACTCCAAACCCAGTGTTTTCTGCCAGTGGATACCCTGTGAACAGACCAGTTTTTTGAGTCATGACTCAACTAGCAATTGGGTGATGCTGTGTTTCTGGCTGTGGTCAATATACAGCTACTGTTCTGCTACAACTGCTTGTGATCGTTAAAAGACCCCAGAAGCATGTTTTGCAAGAGTTTGGGTGTTAGTCCCTGTCTTCTGGCTAGATTCCCCAGAGCCTTTGCCTAAATTTCCACTGCATTTTCAACTGGATACGTTATTTCTTACTCCACTCTTTACAAACACAGTGCTGAAGTTAATAAGGGCTGTGTTAGCAGCTGTTGGGTCAGCATGTACCACTGTTGGGAGAGGTCCTTCTCTTAAGTGCGCTTTTTAAAGTGCATTAAGATTCTCCAAGGTGTAAGTGAGATGTGATGTAAGAAGGTCTTATTTTCCTGTACCCTTTGCTATTTCAAAGAATCAAAATGCCCCCCACAATAACAATGCTGTATCTTCCCTTCACTTAGCACATTTATTGTAGCACACAACTTTAGAAAACCATAACAAGCTAGGCTTAGCACTGCCAAAGCCTGGCATGGTTTGTTTTCTTCTCTTATGTTTTAGATAGATCCAGTACAGCATAGGTAAATCAAGAAAGGTTAAAATAAACAATCAGATTCATTTTACTTCCTTTTTAAAAATATTTAACAAGTTTAGTGGATTTATAACTGTAGCAGTAACCGTTTCTGCCTTCCATCATAAGGGTAAAGTCTATGGCTTCATTTGAAACTGTCAGCCCTGCACAAGAAGCATCACTGAAAGAGATTCTTGGGTCAGACATTGCCATTAGCTGGTGCTTTTTCACCAAAACCTTCCACAGAGTTGATCTAGGCCAAGAAGTCTAAAGAGTGGTACATTTTTAAAGCAATTATGTGATTTAGAGGACGAGTTTTTCACTAGTTTTTCTGTGGGATGTGTCCTCCTAAATGACTTGTGAGGTTTTGATAGGCATTAACCCCCTAAAAAGTCAGAAATTCTGAGAGGCTACTTGCCTGGTAGTTCTCCAATACTGGTCTGATAAGCAGCTTTGGAAACCATCTCCCTTTTTTGTTTTGGAATCTAGACCTGCTTTGGGGAAAATCAGTCTCAGTTTCTGTTTTTCATAACTGTGACCCCAACTTTCATCTTCAAAATTTACTGTGATGCATGCTCTTTTTACTTCATAGCGGCATGGGTCAGGATGAAAAGGGAAATAATCAAAGAGAAGCAGAATCTCAACTCGCATTGGTGAAACTTTATCCTGTTTATTAACTCTGCTCTGCAAGCCACAGTATATTGTGCTTGGATCTTGTAACACTCCATTTTAGAAAATAATAGTTAAAGTGAGTGTTTTAACCGGAGTATGAGGGTTTTAATATAAAATGTGCCTTTCTTTTAAATTGATTGCAAATGTACTTTCCAAATATTTTACTTTGTAAAAAGAATTCTTGGAGGAATTCCAGTGACTGGTACTTTCCAGCTAGCTAAATGCAGATAATTCCCCTTTTAAATACGCCTTGAAAGGTTTTGCAAATCCTGGCTGTATCGTTCAGAGCAATGGCCTGTATGAAAGAGTGCAAGTTAATCCTCGCAGCTCTCACCCGTGTGTGAAAGGTGAGGTTCCCATGTTGAAAGTGAGACAGAGGATCTGACCTCGGCGTTGACTGCAGGGAACACACACATGCTGCAGACACGTAGTGTGAACAGCAGTGGTTACAGCTACTCAGTCTCTCCCATAAGACTGAGGCTGCTCCTTGTCCTAGCTACTCCCATGGAAAAGCTGCAGATGATAATAATAATAGTAATAATAACAACAACAGCAGAGAACTCAGAATCTTTTATTATGTATATGACACAACTCTTCCCAGACTGTAATGCTTCTGTAGGTGTTCACTAACCCCAGGGTTTTGGTTGGTATAGACAGAAGAGTTCAAGTGATTTGTTAAAGCTCATTCAGAAATGCAGGTGAAGAGAGGAACCTGGATTTCAACCTCCAGTTCAGAGGACAAATGAAGCCAATTTCTCCTTCCTGAAATATTCAGCAAAGCCTTCCTCAAACAGATGGGTGAATATAAGCACGATTTCCATCTTCATTAAATTAACACCAGGTATTTGAAAAATCAGTCCTTTACTAATGTATAAATATTTTCTTCTTGAGGTAACTGCCTGATTTTCCCCACAAGGACTGGTTTCTACTTTTTGTAATAAGAGCAACTTATGATGGAAGAGCTGCCAGTGCATGTATACTTGCAGATGTGTTCTTCGATAAGACTTAATTAGCCAACTTAGTAATTTTCTACTTAATGTGTTTTTAACATTCTTCAGAGCTTGAAGTGAGATATATCTGGATTAAAGAATACAAGCTAGCTATCCATAATCTTGCCTTGATGATCATTTAGTTTGAGTTAGGTTAAATACAATATGGAACATAATTTTCCCAAACCTGCCTATTCTTAGTCCTGCAAAAGAAAGTATATTCCTTAATTTTCACTCTCTCAGCTCTAGCACATATGTGTTTATTTAAGAATATATTTATATATTACTAAGTCTTCAGTTTTAAAACAAGTTTTAATCTCTCTAAAACAATTTTTAAACCTCTCAAAATGGTGGTAATTTTTTTTTTGAAGGGATGGGCATTCTGAAACAGATACATCAGCAAAAAATAACTTCTTGTGGCTTCATTTAGAGACTCAAGCACTCTGCCACCACGTAGAGCAAGTCAAGAAAAGCAGTTTTCTATGTGACTGCCCAGTTCTATAACCATGCACGAGTCCCAGCCAGCAGATGCTTCAAACTGCAGTTGTGCAGAAGGGGAAGACTCATCAACACCAGTGACTCTGCACAGAGCCTGGGGATTTCACACATTCACCCTCTCAGGATGTAGCATGACATGTTGACTTTATATATCTTTTTGCTGCTGGGAGAAATGGAAGAAAAGAGGATAAAAGCAAGAGGAACAAAACCAAACAAGCACTGGGAACTGTTAGACCCATGTGCTGGGACTGCATGCCTGGCTCCTGCTGACTTCTCCCCTCAACCAAATCATTGTGTTTCATTAAGGCTTTCCAGTTAACACTTGTTTCTGGAAGAAGCACACGTGTAGAAGAAAATAATGTCTGATTACAAACACAGGACATTAATTCTCATGCAGGTTCTGCATTTGCTCTGGGTGTGGGTGGCTAGGTTTATAAAACAAATCCATTTGTACCAGAGGATATACTTTTAATGTTCTATTTTAGAGATGGAGCACAAACCTATGTTTTCTTATTGTTTGAAGACTTTCCTGCTCATTTTGCTAACAAACCTGGGAACAGATTCATCGGTAGGGACAGGTTACCAGTGGCAGGAAACAGACATCAGTTTTGAGGGTCTTATGCAAACCTTAGAGGCAGTGGCTTGCACGCATGTGCTGGCGTTCCTCTATCAGGTGGAAAAGACAACGAGTCTGATGGACTCTTCCTCCTGAATGAACTGGTCATTGCCCACCAGGCAGATGCTTTCAGCTGAGATCTGTCTGCCATCCTACTGTTCAGCTCAGCTCCATGTGCTGCTGAAGCTTGCTATCGGCTTTATTAATGTATATTAAAGTACATCTTATGATAATCAAATCAGTTATCTAGGAAACTTCTTCCCTAATTACTTAAATAGTTTTTAGATTGTAAGGATCCACTGGTAGTACTCTTCTTGCTAAAGCTCTTAATAGGGATGACTGAGGTAAATAGCAGAGAAAATACCTGCTGCCCTTCATGTTGCTTCTTCAGAATAACAGCACTGATATACCCCGTGCCCTTCACCCACCTGTGTCACTAGGAGCCAGGACGCTGATGAAAAACATCGATTACTTTTGAACTTACCATCTGAAAGGTGATGATTGCTCAAGGGGTCTGTGGCACAGCATGAAGTATTAATATATCTGTATTTCTTATATAGCTCCTTAAATGTGCCATACCTGGCCACATTAATAGATCATGAACAGACAGCTTTGCATGTTCCCTCTCAGGGTTCGAATCTGACAGGCCTGTGTAGCATGGATATTTGCTTTCTTTGACCAGAAGTCACTCCTCTTTTGCCATGCTTCTACTTTCAGCCCATTTCTCCAGCACAGCCCATCTCCCTGTAAACTACATATGCACAAGGACACGACGGGAATCACTGATTTCTATTTTTCTCTGTCTGTGATAGATGCAGACACTAAAGGCTCAGAGGCAGCAGGAAAATCTTGGGGGAGGCTGTTCTGTCTCCGAAGCTCCAGGACAATATTCCTGATCTGCTCTCCAAATCAGATCAGACTGATCTTCTAGTGCCCACCCCTGAACTAGAAAGAGCTCCTGAAGAAAAGTGTTAAAATGTTCTCAGTGAGAGTAGTGGTAGGTGGAAATAGGTAATGATTGCTTACGTATACACTGTAAAAACTTTTACAGTATTTTTACCATGAGAAATTTAAATAGGTCTCTTTTTCCTTTCTTCAAATGATAAATGAGAATAATTTCAGGTTAGCAGCTGCAGGGTCTGTTCTACTGTAGATATTCCTGCAAAGCCTCCATTAGCTACCTCAATAGGAGCAGCGTGTGTATATCAAAGACAATAAAACCTTTAAAGCCTGCCATAATTTGCCTTTTTCCCCTAATTATGCACACACATGCACCATCAGTACTACTGGAAATTGTGCATATTATGGAAACAAGAGAACCTTCTGTATGTGTGATTATAAATAGGAAGGGAAAAAAATATCTTATTCCAGGGAAAATATGCTAATTTTAAATAGGAAGCAACTGACAAGTCTCTTTGGATGTAATCTATAGCATTAATAATACACTTATCAAAATGATAAATTGGGGTCTGTATAAATTAAAATACTTTAAATTGGTTTTTTTGAGGTTTTCTTGAAAGATGTTGTGTTAGAGGAAAACCTGACCATAGAAAACAGAGACCGTTTCTCAATATGTTTTATATCTTTTCAAATATCCAAAAGACTAATTTTTTTGTCATTTCATCTTCTAGATAGTAATATAAAGTTACAGAAATAATCTGTAAAAAGTCTTGTTTGTTGGCCAAACAAGAGCTCAAAGGATTATTAGACGAGTTATGCAAGTTTTTAATAGCTGTTGACCTAAAAATGGGATGTTCGAAAATGACAAATCATCATTGGAGACAAAACTAAACAAATAATACTGTTTATCATAGCAGTGTAATTCTGCCTATTGGGATATTTTTAAGTGATAAATTTCACAAATACTTGGAAAAATTTTTAAACACAGCCTTACGATAGATTTCATACACAAAGAAATGTTATGTTAATCTATAGGAGGTGTAAAAAAATACAAAGAAGAAAGAATATACTAATAGGTGATATGTTTGCCCTTTTAACTCTGTAAAATTAAGCTTTCAGTGCAAAATTATGGCACATTATTCTTGGAAGCCAGAGTCATGGTAATACCGGTAGAAAAAAATCTTTCAAATGGAAGCATGATCTGTTGGACCAAATATACTTTGTTTCCCTTTTTATCTTCTGCTTTGCTCTTGTCATGCACATTATAAAACCTGTCAAAATTAACTGGGAGATGTTCTGCAAAATTGCCTAAAGCAGCTAGTCTGCTGGATAGCTAATAGAAAAATCAATAGTCCTGCCAGATTGTATCCGCATATGCATGTGGATGGTCCTTGCCTCTTGTGAATGAGTCCTAATTAAACCAATCAAACAAAAAAAAAAGTGGCTCTCCAGGCAGCACAATCAGTGCCAGGAGCCAGTGGTGTCCAATGACTTTGTGTGCCCTGGCTGAGCAACTAAGCGAGTTTTGAGAGATGAGCCGCTCCTCCTTGCACAGCGAAACTCCTGGAATACGTGTGCACATCCACATACCTTCCTTACTATCCCTAAAGCAACAGCACTAGGCATCTCCATCCTGAGTTATATACGTTTACACTTTAGTCTGACCCCCCCCTCCATTAGAGACATTAATGCATTTTTTTATTACCCCAGCCTAGACACCTATTTTCATAAGTTTTGAGAACATATGCCCCTTTGTCAGATTTGATTGAAATTGTTCAAGAGGTTTAAAGAATATTAGATAAGGACAGACATAGCGAGTTGTGTAGACAGTATAATTCTGAATATTAGAAGGAAATCATATGGGGTAAAAATGGGAACTCCAAACTATAAGGATTTATGTTGCTTCTAACACCAGCAAAGCATCAGTCTGAGGATGGCTGCAGAGATTGCCAATTGCTGTTCTTGGCCGTGAGCTAACATTTCATTCATCTGAGGAAAGGGTCTTTTGGGCCTTTTCCAGATCTCAGCAATGTTTTGCTAGGCATTATTGCTGGAGGATGGAAAGGACAGCCTGCCCTGTTTCCAAGAAAGCCCATCCTGTTATGCCTTCAATGCACAAGAGAAAACCACACAGTTATATTATGATGAACCTGTAAGGTGAGAAATGTTTTGAAGAACTTGAACACAGAACCACACAGTTAATTACACAGTGCAGTGGGTCCTTTTCTGTGTTATATACAGCTCTCAAAGCTGGTCTTGAAATCCAAAATAACCCATGGAGATATGGCATAAGAGACAACCCTGACTTATGGAAGACCATTACATTAGACTTATTTCTAATCTCTGCTAGGGTAGGGGAAAGGGAGCCAAGCTGATGTTTGAGAACTATTATATTTTTTCGGGGAACTCTAGGAGGCAAGGAGAAAATATGGGAAGGACTCAAGACGGCTGTGAGTCTGCTCTAACTTTCACTAGGAGGTTTGTAGGTTTGTAGGCTTCCAGCTGCCCCAGAGATAGTGGGATGGCAGGTAATGTAAAGATACTTTTGTCCTACAGGGAGTCCTAACCCACCCACAAGTATGAGTCACCATAAATGGAACCAGTATATATGTCATGTAAAATTAATATTCAAATTGTGCAAGGCATAACAACATTTTCCTACAAGGAAAATAGAAGTAGTTTGCTTGGAATCAACACGTGTTCAAGTTTGTCATGTTTCTTCTATTTAGCGCACAATCTGCCAGTGATTTTTTCGTGTTGCTAGACCCAGAGAGAAGTGTGTGCTCAGTGTTTTAGCCCCTCCTATACCTGCTGTGTAATGGGGCATATTCCTTGTTTGTCTCAGGCAAGCCTTTTCCACAACAAAACTGTGTGATTGGTTTTGTTTTCATTGCGGGCAAGGAAGCAGGCTGTTGTCTTCTCATTGATTATACTACTGTCAGGGTTTCTCACTGCAGACCCAAGACACCTTGCATAGCTTAGCAAAGAAGATGGGAAATGTAGAATTCCGTTCACAGATTAGGATAAATTGCAGGCTAGTGTATTCCTTGGGTTTTTTTTCTTTGATTTCAGTCTGTTTTTTGTATAAGCACTACTTAAGTTACCTTCTCTTCATTCTGAATGCCATTATCTATATTCTGTTGTGTTTCACTTCTTCCGGAATAACAGAGTACACCCAGCCAGGGACTAGTAATGTGTGTCTGGGATACTTCACAAGAATAATGTTTTCTGGAGAGTAACAAAAGGGTGACCAGTAAGCCCATAAAGTGCCCTTTCACCCTTGTGTCCTTTCACAATTAGGAGTTGCAGTTCAGCAGAACAGATAGAGTCACGCACCTGCTTCAATCTCCGCTGAGCATCAAACATGTTTAAAGCTTATTGGAACTAAAATGAAGTTCTTTGCTCTATTAAGGCTTATACATATAAGCTTAATTACTCAAAGAGTACATTTAGCAAGAGGCAGAAGAAACTCAGCAGACAAAGGGCAAAATTAGGGCTGTAAGTAAGCTTATCAGAATGGCAGCAGCATTGCACACACACCGCTTTTTTCGCAGGCTCTTCAGAGCAATAGGTGAAACACAAAGCAGCTGTCGTGTAAAGGAACTTGTAATTGAATTGGACTACGCATGTAATACCTGAGACAAACGTTTTATTTTTAGGAGAACTAGGGCAGTTCGGTGGTATTTTAGGAAACCATCAGTATAAGAGTTCATGGAAGATGTGTGAGGAAAAATTCAAAGATGGAAAAGGCCCAGCAATGACATTGGTAGCACCATTGCAGCACTCAGGGCTTGCTTTGTCCACTCCCTTGGGCAGCTCTGTGCTGTCAGACCCTTTCCTTTCCTTGTGCCCTGCCAAGCCTCAGGTTCCTTTCATGCTGCCTGTGATGGGGTTTCAGGTCTATATTTTTCAAGCCTTTTTTTCTTTCAAATAATCTCCCTTTTGTCCACGTGACCTCAGTCCTTTTTCTACCCAGATTCTCTGCTCAATACACTTGCACTGCTCTGGTGACACCATCCTTTCTTCTTTTCTAAATGCAGCCTTCTACAACCGCTGCTCCTTCACAGATCTTTGCTGCTTCCTATTCCTTTTTTACTCTGTCACAGTACGCTGCTGGTTTTTTTTATTTCTGAGGGTTGCAGATCCCTGTTAGGTGGTTTTGACTTTAAAATACGGACACAAAGAATTTACATTTAGACATTTCATTCAGCTACAGCTAGAGGAAGCTGTGATGATCTGCTGTCACAGTGTCTCTCCAGGATGCCTTTAAGGGCTGGTTTGCTAATTTTCCTCTGTGTTACAGTGGTGATGTCATTCACAGGTATGTATGACCATCAGGTATAGCTGATATGAGGCATACCTGAACATAGGCCAGTTATAGCAGGACTACTTGAGTCCATCATTACTGCAGTTCACTGAAGATGCAAATTTTGAATCTGGGCTCTGTAAATTCCCAAACCCTTGTGCCCCATTGTCACTTCCCTTCCGTGTTTTCTGGTCATTGTGACTAAAGCCTACCCTCAAGCACACGCATACAGGTCCTGCTGCTTCCAAATGCATCTGGAGGAAGAACTGGCCTCATATCCACAGTGAGTTCAGTTTCAGCATGACTTAAACACATTTTGCTTGCATGTGTCCCTTATTACTTCCATCACGTTGACACGTGTCCTTTATTTCTTCCTTCCTGCCTCCAACCTTAGGCTGAATAATTCAAGATGAATCACTGATAAAATGGTATTTTCGGAAAGAATATGAGAACCAAACTCAAATTAATTGGATAAAGAGAACAGATTCTGCCTCCTGTCAGGACCAATATGGAACTGTTTTCTTTCTAACTGGTAATTGAATCAATCATGTCACAAAATGGTTAGTAACACATCAGAAAACATCTTCTGGAAAGGAAACACATTGCTTGGTGGTGTTGTACTCAAGTATTAAGGGCAGATCATAACTTTTAAGTACATTTCAGTAATCTGGAAGGTACTGTTTAATGAGTTGATGATAGGGCGTCCATACACATGCTCATACCTTAAACTTACAATACAGAGAAAGCAAGGACAGCTGCTGAAACACATCTGTGCCATTTGGGGGTTGAGGAAGGGTTATTTAGTAAAAATAAAAAC
Organism: Nyctibius grandis; assembly: GCF_013368605.1. Lineage (NCBI taxonomy): Eukaryota > Metazoa > Chordata > Aves > Nyctibiiformes > Nyctibiidae > Nyctibius > Nyctibius grandis. The sequence continues at coordinate 99,570,122 of NC_090661.1, read as the reverse complement.
AGAAAAAATACACACAGATTTGAGGGGATGGTTATGTGTTCATAACTTAGCATTTCAAAACACCAGCAATACAAATTGTTTATTTAACACTGGATGTATTGTATGGGAAATACACATACATATATATAAAAAATCTAACACAATTGCCTTTGTTTTTAAAGGAATTATTTTCTTATTCATGGTTTGTTTTAATTTACTTGCTTGTAAAGTATTTTGGCAGGGTCTGGTGAAATGTAGTAAGGGAAACTATGCATTTCCATGCATGTAAAACAGGAAAATTGTGTGATTGTGGACAAACAATGTCTTCCATTGTAACTAGTTTGTTTTTCTCACTGTTACTAAACACTTTGTAACTACAACAGGCATTGTGATCTGAGAGCAATTTGGTGCCAGTGGTGCATTTTAATGTTAGAAGCAAATCTTAATAACTTGCCTCTACCACAAAACAGCTTTGAGGCTGTCAAACAGGAGAGCTGAAGATTTCCCTCACCTGAAAATCCTTGGATAGACCAAATTTTTGTGGAGAACTTCAAGAAAAGAGGGAATGTCAGTGGTGGAAGGGGTTGACCAAGCACATAGCATGTCTCTGATCTCTGGTCTTACTGAAATTGTTGTTGCCAACATAAATTACAGCTTCATGGAGGCTGCTCTAAGTTATACTGGGATGGTGGCAGTGTGTTTATAACATCACGTTGGTCTGGCTTTTCCTTCCCACGGTGCTTTTCTCAGCCGCCAGACCTTAATTGCAGAAAGCGATTAGTGTTGCTAGCACTGCAATGAAATGTGTTTATGTGAATTGACTAACAAGTGATACTGTTTAAAATCAGATTTTAATTTTTTGCTATGTATTTCAAAAGATTATTATTATCTGGACAAGTGCAAATAGCCCAGTTGCAATAATACAGTGCCTTTGTATGTGCTCAGGAACTTGCCTGCTCAAATGGCTGGGTAAATACACACAAAATGAAACGCCTTGTCCACAGACACACACAGAGTAATATATTGTAATTTATAATTTATTTATAGAGTGTGATACACAGATAATGAGCATCTTTGTGCAGATATATATGTCCCCTTGCTCTTATCCCCTGCTTTTATCTATAAATATAATTTTAAAAGGAAATAGACTTTGAAAGAGGCAAGAGGCTCTAGTAAAGGATTTAAATATGTTGAACTCTTTTTCTTCCTCTTTGAAAGGGGTAGTCAGTCATAGCTCTCATTTAAAGTTAAGCTAAGAAATGTCTCTGAGGAGAATTTCAAACTCTCTTTCCAAACACCAGTGAGCCAAGTATGTTTATTATCTGAATTTAATTCAAATCATATGAACCTTCATAGTTTTTGCCATACTAACGATTTTTTCCTTTTCAATCTGGCAATGCATTCATCAAGTTATGGGCAGACACCACTCACATAAAGGAGTAGTTTTGTGAACTTTATAGCTTGCAGGGTTTTCCAGGTTCAACACACATTTATGATGTATTTTTTTTTAAAAAGACACACTAAACAGTCCCATGACTGTATAATAACAGAACATCACCATGTAATTAGCCTTGCGTGGGTCATAAATGAGAGAAAAAAGGAAACAGAAGTTTGAAGAGTTATCCTTAAATTGCTGTATCTAGAAAAATATTTGAGCCCTTCCAGCAGAGCTCGCACTCCCTGCAGCCCCTCTCCTTCCCCAGCTCCTGCTCAGTCTGAGGGCTGATTTTCCTGGATGAACACTGGTGTTTCCCCACAGCCCAAAGTCCTCATTCTGGCTTGGATACTCTCTGAGGACAAGTCTCCTCAATTCTCCAGTATTTTGCAAGGGGATAAGAGTAATAATTACCCACCTACTTCACTGTGGTCCTGTCAGGCTGAATCAACGTCTTCTTAGTGCCTGATACGTGTGAAATGCTATATAAAAATGTGCGATAATATTACTTCCCAACCATACAGCCAGAATTTGCACTATTTGGAGGAAAAAGGATGGGGGATAATTACAGCCTGAACTTTTAAAATGAGGTGCTCGGGAAGGGCACAGTCAGCAGAACAGCAGCCGCATCCAGGGTCTCCCAAGACCTCTGTGTTTATGGGCACACCATGGTTAGAGGCCCTGGAAATTTTCCAGACCTGTTCACTCCACCTCTACAAGTATGTAGAATATTTTCAATTAATACTCCTTGAAGGGAAAGTATGTTGAAAATGTTTTCTCAGCACACTGTGTATCCACAACCTATTATATGGTTTTTCCTGTTTCTCCTCTCCATACAACTATGGCCGTATCTGCTGGGCTTTCAGGGCTTTGGCATTGCAGCTGGGTGCTCTTCTGACACTTTGTTCTGCCCACTGCCCTTTTCAGTGCTCCTGTGAGCCTTGTTACTTTTGATTGTTGTCATATGTATTGGTCTGGATTCATACCCTCTCATTAATTCCCAGTTTAGCATGTTTATACTGCTGTTCCAGTGCAGCCAGGGTTATCCAGTTTCTAGGAAACAGCTATTATTTATCCCTTTGGATACTGCCTATATTGCCATATTTCAGAATAATTTTCATCCGTGTTATATTTCACTGAGTGGACGTTTTAATAAAAATAATTTTAAAATTATTGTTGCATCATAGCAACACCCACAGCAACACAACAACATACATAGTTAGCTTGTATGTACCAGAGAGTTGCAAAACATGCACAAATTGCAATATATTGACAGTAAGGGTAGCTAAATGCAAAAAAACAACCCCTATATAAGGACTGAAGTGAAAACCTTGGAACTGAATTTGAACAACAGACTTCAGAGAAGCTCTGATCAGAGCAGGTTGCTCAAACCTCTCCCTGTTACAAGCTGTGTGCTAGTCTGATCTCTCTGCAGCTTTCCGGCTTCAGGTTTTTAAAGCCAACTTGGGAGTTTGGGCACCCAAATCCCATTAAAATGAATAGTCAGTCTGTGTCCTTTGGCCTCACAGTTGCATGCTGATGTTGTTTACAATAATGTAATAGTCTTCTGTTCCTCATCATACAGCAATGACATACACATCTATCTATAGTCTAGTGTGGTATTTTTCTAATAAGACGAACAGTGATACAGTGAAAATAGTCATGGTCCGCATTTGATAAATGATTTACATTAACCTTTTCTCAATAAATGGCCTAAATACCAGAAAGCATGATGTGCCCAGGAAGGATTTTAAGAGGCAATCATTTTTTTGCATTAGTCCTATAAGAAAATCATCTGGGACCCAGCAGTACATGACTGTTCAAAATGTTTCGTATTAAATTTGCCTAACATAGATTTAGCACAAACTAAAATCTGGCTTTATAGGTATTTTATAAACTTCTCATTGTAAAGCCTGAAAGCTGACCTTTGGTAATGGCTAAATTCCTGTTTAAAAAGGGGCTGAAGGCTCATAACATGGGTAATTATCTAAGAGCTGGCACTACTTCTTTTCATCTTTCATAGAAGTGTAGTTGGAAAGAAAGGTATGTTTAACACTATTTTATACAATGAGCCTTCTTATTTCGTTAAAGTCAAGGGATATAAAGAGTGGATCTTACAGGGCCAAGGTGTTGCCTGCTCCAGGGATACAAGAGGCTGAGTGTTTTATAAAAGAAGGCCATTCTGCATCCTTCCATACATCCTTGGAGAAGATTAGTACTGTAGGATGTATAAGCGTAAGTCAGCCCAGGGATGAGGCTGCCCAGGTGGTCTGATCCTTGCCACGGGCCACTGGGAACACTGGTGGGTTCACTAGTTCAGTAAGCCTCTGATACCAGAACTAAATGAAAATTGCTGTAGCAATGAGACGTTCTTTCAACAAAGAACCAAAGAGCCAACCAAATCTTTTTAACGTGTTAGAACTGGACTTCAATACACATTAAGGACAATTGTAGCAAAACCCTGGGAGATGTTAGAGATTATCTCCTGGAAACAGCCTTTGGGATAAAATCCAGCAAATATGATCAAACATTTTATCATATTGCAATCTCCCCATTAGTTTACACTCTGCATTACTTGGTGATGTCTGTGAATACTTATACCACCACTTTGTTTAAAGCAAGTTTCTGTTCAGGGAAATTTTGAATTTGCTTTGAATTTTGTTGCTTAGACCCCCAGAATTTGGTAAACCATTGTGAAACAGAATTTTGGCGGCACAACTAGAACTTGACTGCATAATGAACAGTGATCTTACACTCTGGAGACACTTACAATACTTCACTAGTGCAAACACTGTATGCACACATGGTACCATAACAATGCAGTCATTGTGTACTTTCAATGCACACTTCATTTGGGAAAAAAAAAAGAGAATTTTTCATAAATCATTTCTTCTTTATCAGGTTTCTTCATGTTTATGAAAGCCCCATGTGAATTTTAGTTACACAGAAATTTTAATATAAGTTCTTTTATTGTTCCTCTTGCTGTAGTCTCTGAATTTTTCACTATCTTTAACATATTTATAATAAGAGCACCCATGGGAAATAAAGCAGTTAGAGACCTTTATCATATTTGGGCAGCAACAATGGATAAATTAAAATGTACGCAAAACCTTCCAGCTAGTTCTGAATTAGGTACCTGTGCTTCTCATAGCAGACATGGGAAGAGTGAGGAAGGCATCCCCCGATGCCACCTGAGCAGGCAGTTCCCAAAGCAAGACTGACATGGACTGGAAAGGGAGAAACCAAGAGCAGGGCCTCCCCACGTGTTACAGAGAAACCAAGAGCAGGATCTCCCCATGCTTCTCATGTTCTTGGTTGTGATAGTGGGGCAGAGTGGCTGAGAGGTGCCAGGCCAGAGTTCTTGCCCCTGAACAGCAACAGAGTAGGAGAAGGGGAGAGATGAAGGACTCCATCACCACACGTCTCCTCACCTGCTTATCATCCTTTGTAGAGATACTCTGGCTTGGGAAGGGGCTTGGATTATTTTAAGAGCAAGAGAGTGTAAAAGGTTAGAATAATTATATATCAGTTATGTTCAGGAGAAATTAACAAAAAGTAGTTAAAGTGGTATTAAGCCTATCATTGTCTTTAGGTATTTACATTTTTTTTCAAGTGTACCTTCCTAACTGGTAATTTTTTTAATAGGGAATGTTTGAATACAGAGTTATTACTGCAATGGAGTTTGCCAGAATTCTTATGGCAATTAGTGTTTCCTCCACCTTGATTTTTGAATGCAAATCCCAGCATTCTAAGGGAAGAAACCGTGCAAAATGCCAATTGTTAAAACTCAACAGCCTGATTCAGTCTGTTGGAACTGCAGTAGGTTATATTTAACTAAGGCCAGTTAAGTTAATGCACCTTATGTAGTAGAACAAAAAAAACAGGAAAACGTTGTTTGCTCATTGGCTCATTTTCTTTTCCCCAAATTCTAGCTTTGGAAATAATACATTAAAGCATTCATTGTACTTTTTTTGGGTTTATTTTAGCACAGTCTGTGCAGAATACAAATTCTTGAAAGAGGAAAAAAAAAATGGGTCAAAGCTGATCTGACCCACACCAATAAAAAAAAGCTAGACATTCAGTAAAATTCCGGTAGTATTGAGATTAATATAAAACCTCTCAGTTACTTCAGGATTTATTCTGAACTTCAGTTGCTCAGTTTAATGCAAAAACTTCATTGCAGAGTGATTATAAGGGTGTCAGAATAATCTGTACTGATAGAATAGATATTCACTTGCAAATTTCTGTGCATCTATAAAACATACAATGTGCGTATATAAAGGTAAGGATGTTATAGAGAAGTTGTAAAGTATGTAGTGCTTCACGAGAAACTGAGGAAAGAGTAACAAAGAAAGTGCTGCCTAGTGGGGTGTCTTGAGATATAAATAGCTCTTGCTGAAAATATAACAAAGACTCTGTTGTGTGATCGTGTGCTTGGATCAATCAGGGTATGAGTAGGAAAGCAATCCCCTTATATATATATATAAAATTCTGAAATACATATTTCAAAATCTCTCTATATGTATAAAAGTCAGTGTATTTGTATGCTTATGCTAAAAATAAGTTTTGCCAATTCTTTATGAAGAGAAAGTCTGAGAGAACACGCTGAACTACTGAGTGTTATATGTCACTATTTTTGTACATTCATCAAAATGTAAAACTTATCATGCCTAGTAATTTTAAGCACTCTGATTATATATGTTAATTATTAAACACTGGTATTTAATATAATTTTGTGCTTGGAAGTATGAATGATTTTTGGGTCAGAAAGTATTCTATCAATCTGAGCAGTTTTATTTAAAGACTGAAAAATTATACACTTTATTATCCTTGGGATTGTGTCTCAGTATAATCGCTTGAGATTGTGGCATTAGGTCCGGGTCTGAGCAAAATCCCAAGAATATCCTACTGGAGAAAGTCCCGTCTCATTTCATGTTGTTTCTGACCCTGTAATTGCAGAACACTGCAGCAGCCCCTCCACTAGCTTGGGCATGCCTCCTCGTCCACTGTGAGGCAGAACTAAACTTCCATTCATTTTCTACTTAGATCTCTCCCACCTCCACGATAATGCATTGTGCAGGCATGAGATAAACCATGGAGGTGGAAAGAGAGAGAATTTTCATGCTGATCCTCAGCTTATAGATGTGATTCATAATTTGCCCTATGCATAATAAATACTATTTCTTCACATGCTGTAAAAATTAGAATTTATTTTCCCTCCTAATCAAGTGCATTAAAATTGATTTGGAGTGGGGTATTCTCAACCTGTGTTCAGGACATGCATTTTGGGGCTTGGATCTGAAATTTCAGTTTGAGCTGTCTACAGGTCTGCTGCAGCCTTCCAGGAGAGCTTATGTTTTTCTTTTCCTGCAAAACCAGTCATGTGGCCCTGAGCCAAAGTTTCCTTGCTAAGGGCTGAATGAGCCTTTCAGACACTCTTGGCAGACCTCACAGTAATACACACGTATACCAAGAAGAAAAAATAAGCATGAGGACACAGGGCAGATGAATGGAGCTGTGGGCCAGTTCTAGTCCCCATCTTCACAAGTTGCTTGATCATTTCCTAGGCAATTACGTGGGTGTAAGATCTGACCACTGATTTTCCTCCCTTCTCTTTGACCAAGGCTATTTTCTCTGTTGTCTTACTACTCCTTGCTGAAGTTACTTGCAATCCTACCCTTTCGCAGGCTGTTTTTGTACCAGCCTGTCTGCCCAGAGTCTCTTGCCGTAGCAGCCTCAGACTCCCTGGGGACAAACCCCTTAAAATCTTACCCCATCCTTTCCTGTTATTCAGAACTCACTATGTTATAATATATCAGGTCCTTCTTCCAAACTGAGCATTTTTACGTAGTCCAACAATTCATGCCAAGCAGCAGCTCTTAAAAGGAAAGCAGATGCTTAAAACCAGGTCCTCTTTACTGTGCCCTTAGCTGTCTTTCAGTCCTGCTGTTGTCTGTGTAACAGAACCATTATGTTAAATATATGTTCCACATATTTAAGGTCATGTTGGTCAGCTCTTTTCTAATTACATAGTCTGTTCCTGGGTAAGGCTTGCATCTGCAGCAAAGGAAAAGCATCTTGATTTGTAAATATGTGAATAATTTAATGTGGTCATGGAAAGAAAAGGAATTTAACCAAGTATGGCTTTAATAATGTTAACTAAATGTCCATGAGAACAATCTGCAGCTGTAAAAAAATCTGTCTTCTATGTTGTTTAACTAGTAGTGTTTGGGAGTATATTTTTGATTAAACTTTACTGTGTCAGCAACACACCTATAGTGGATGTTTGCTGATGACACCTCAGGACCTGTCTGAGACCTGGACCTGGAAAACATCTCCAAAACTTGGAGCTCTGGAGAAAAGAGGAAAATTTGAAAATGGATGCAAGGTCAAGAGATCTCAATGCAATAGTATCTCTCTTTCTGTCAGGCTGGACATGCATGAACTCGCTGTAGTGTTTAGTGCACAGCTCAGTACATCTGTAAAGTGCACTTCATCCGTGAGCAAGGGCATTGGGGTTGATGCAGTATGCCCATCTCATGCAACGCAGAGTTCAGCTGTGCTACTGTCATTCCTAGAAAGACATTGTTGGTGGTTACTCAGCAATCTCTGTGCTGTGCAGATGCTATTTGGAGACAAACACGTACTCCAGTTGAGATCCTAGTGGGAAAAACTACTTGACCAAATCCAAGTCCCAGCCTGAACTGCATGTTCAGCCCACTAACTGCATCAGCTGCAATCTGTGGTGCAGGTTTGTAATGGGTACAGCAACTTTCCAGCCACAACCTCATCTAGAGAAGTGCTCCGCCTTTTCTCTCTGTCCCAAACACCATAATTTATTTTCCCTATATGTAATTATATTTTGTGTATCAACTCTTATTATGCTGCTGTTTTAAACATAATCAGTGGCATGATGGGACTTTTGATTCCCATTTCTTCTCTCTCTTTTCTGTGTTTTTTGAACATGAATAGATGGCTGGTTCTGTGGCACACCCAGCCAACCACTAGTTTAAGATCTGGTGTTTTACTTTCATTTGTGTACTTAAATTCTTTTCACGACTAGAAAGTTTTATTCCAATAAGATACAACTGAAAACCTTTAAGAAACATCTTAAATGTCTACCCAGTGAATTTAACCAAAAGCTCTCTTGCTTCCTCCTAGGATTTTATGGCTATCAATTAAATTTATTATGCAGTAATGAACCATGCAGGATCTAAAGTGACCCAGGATTTACTTTAATGGATTATTAACTTGTCAAGTTCCCCCTTCTCATTTCTTCATCCTGATATTTTCTTGTCTTGCCAGAATTCTCATTATCCCAGCTATTAATCTGTTTATTAACTTTGGACAAGGATGTATTTCATTAATGAACACTTAAAAATTAACGATTGCACAAATTAAGTCTGCTGTAAAAGAATAGAATACAAATAGGCTCTTTAGGATATGAGTTTTATTTACACTCCAGATGGATGGCACATGGACAGTGGTTAAAACTGGTGGCAAAATTGTAGTAAATTTAAAGTCAGTTCAAACTATTTAGTTTTCTCCTGACTTCAGTAGTAGATTTACAGAATTCAGTCCCGTACACAATTACTAAGAGTTTATCTTTCCATAATGTTACTTTAGAAATAATACTGTAGATCAACCACAAAAGTAACTTCCATAAAAATGTCAGCTGTGCTTTTCATTCTTGTAGGCTTCAAAGGAAGAGATTCAAACTGCATTTCTATCAGAATAAAACACTGAAGCCAGTGTAGCTACTGACAACCTCCCATTTTGTCCCTAGTTTTCCTAGAAAGTATGACCAAATATTTAGGACCTAGTTTTCCTAGAAAGTATGACCAAATGTTTAGAACCTAGTACTGCTGAATGTTTGGAAAATATATGTAATAGGAATCACACTGGTATTGCCTACTCAGGTACCAACTCACAGTATGTACGCAAAGCAGGGGAAAATCGCTACAACAGACTCAGAGTTAAATAATCTGTGGTTGAATTAAATCATATATTCATAATCTGTAACTAATAAATTTATTTTCCCTTTCTGTAACTATTTATCAGAAGACACTACTGGAAAAAATAGCTGAATTGACACACACACACTCATTACTTTCTTATGGCTGTTCTATTCCTCGCACCTCCTGTGAGACAGTGATATCCCAGAACAGATACTTGAGAGTGAATAGCTCTGTGTTAGCCACGTTTCAGGAGAATCAGGCAGACTATTTTTTTTTCTCTTTTCTATTTTGTTCCATTCACAAATGTGTTACTGTTAATGATTTTGGTTTTTGCATGTATGTTAGCATTCATATCAGTTCACATCAAAAATTATCACTCGTGCTCACACAATATCAGCCCTGTACAAGTTATAAATATGTAATAAGAGTAAATGATGTATTTTGCTATTTTGCATTCATGACAGATGTCATAGTATCTGTGTTATACTGCAAACGAATATGAAGTGACTTAGTTTTGGGCTTGCCTGATGAGACTTGGAAAGAGCAATGCGAACTTGGATGGTTTCAGGTTTCGTGGAACTTGAGTGCTGAACACTATGGAAATGTCAGTGAACTAGTATCTACATGTTGGTGTGTATATTCCAGTCTAAGAAATTGTTTTGTCATCTAATTTACTAGTACGATTGATTTTGGAATTTATTAATTAATTTAGTTTTCTGCAGATTTGATCTCTTCTTGACTAGAAGGTTTCTTCTGGCTGCTAAAATCAGTAGACCTACGGTATCCTGATGTGTCCTGACTTCATGCCAGAGGGAAATCTGGATACAGACCAGTTTTTTCACAATATGTTGGGTTCCATGAAAAGGAAGTCCCAGCATGTGTCCTGTAAGTGAGCCACAGTATGATCTGGCCAAGTCCCCAGTCTGACATGTTGGAGAACAAATGTCCATGCAGAGAATATGGCAGTGCACTCTCACTACTCAGCATAGACAGTCTGTATTATGCAATGTTGACATCAGTACTTACAACACATTATAAAGTATGGACTGTGTATGAAGCACTATTATACTAGCCACTGCAAGAGGAAGTTAAACAAAACTTGCACAGTTTATCTTTCTTTGATCAGAATGGCTTTAATCTAGCAGATGTTCCCCACCTTTCTGTCCAATAATAAATAGCTGGAAAGTGTGTCTTGATCCAGGGTATTCTAATACATCTTCTCAATCATTCACATCTACACTGCGGTTAGTTTTCTTTTACCTTGTGTGGATAGTCACTCAGCCACACACGGGTTTTATATTTCTAACAGGGCATATTAATCTTACTAACATCTGAACTTGCTGGATCCAGTAGCTTCCCTTGGTATTGGTTTTATGCGAATGCCTCTAATAAATTCCATCTATAAGCTTCACTCTATTCTATAGTATCTATATCTCTGAGTTAGCCTGCTAATGAACATGAAACTACCTCAGCAAGTCCATGACCTAAAAATGACCTGCAGCCATCTCATAAGCATTTGTGCTGAACCACATCACAAGTTATTCTCCCTTTCCAACAACTTACAGAGCAATGGGAATAAGCAAAGTACTTTTTCCTGTAATCCCTCGCATACAGGCTGGAGGCAAGCAGTCTCAAAAGGGTCCAAGGTTTCAATGCTTTCATCTTGAGGCAACACAGGACTACTTAAGAGCTGCATCTCTGTCTTGCTCATTTTATTCATTTTAGGGATTTAATGCAAATTCCTGGCATCATTTCAAAGCATGTTCTTTAAATTAATAAAATCATAATATTAAAAGGAAAATAATAATGTGTTCTCTGTGCTATAGCTCCATTGTGCAGATTGGTTGGTGGACCTTCTGCCAGGTCACCTTTGTTACATTTAATAGCAGTCATAGATCTCAAAACCTCATGCAAACTGTAGAAAATTAAGAGCAATAAGGCCAGTAAATTCTAGTTTGATGGTATTTATGTTTTTTTGCTTTCTTTGAAGAGATTTACTCCCTCTTGGAATAAACAGAAGAAATAAATAAGAAGAATGTTGCAACATGTTTACCAGAGTTAGGAGGCCTGACTTTGGGATTCAAAGGTGGCAGTCTGGAAAACAGTGCTATTTTTCTCATCTAATGCCCTAGGGAACTCTACTGCATTTCCAAACAGGGTAGTGGCACCATGTACATTGTGGATAACAGCAGTACCAGCTCGTGACTGACAGCAGTTCCCAAATGTCTGTAGTGTTAATGCAGGTAATGTTATGATGCTCAAACCTCTGGTTGTTGGTGTAAGATATAGCGTAATAGATAAATGCTTCTCTAGATGTCTGAATCAGATGAGAAAGTACATTGTTTTTCTTTTCTTGATCTTTGCTACCACTTTGCTGATGGATTCGAAACACCTATTTACAGAGCCTGCCTAAGAGCACCTGAAACAGAAAGGGATATTTGATGCTGCTTCTCGTCAGTAGACGCTTCCAGAAAGGATTCCTCTGCATGAGAAAACAGCTGAAGTCCTTTAAGAACCACCTCAAAAAGCCTAGAGAAATATGGGATTATTAAACAACTGCATTTTATTTTCTCCTTGAGATGTTTTCAGAGATTAGCTCATCATTTCTTAATTCTTTGTTCTCGCTCTCCTCAGGTTCAAAAGTTCTTGATGCCTGCATGAGAGCAATCAAGGATGCCAATTTTGCTTTTTGTCTAGTAATAACTTTGGATCTACTGAGATTTTAAGACCCTGTAATTTGCATAACTTTTCTTCAACAGCAGACAAAAAGAGAACAATGAAGCCCTAATATGAGAATCAACCTTTCTAAGATTAAAGGAAAAAGAAACTATATGATTAAATTGTCAAAATGTTTCTGCAGAATGGGTAATTCTTGCAATACTTAAAACAATCTTCTTTCATATTTCTTCATATCATCACCTGTACTACTGCCAGGAAGGAAATTTTTCTTGTAGTGTTTTAGTTGCTGTACTAGAATTAGTTTTATGTATTTAGTGGATAAAATATCCCCAAAGGTCACTTGTCATCATGAATACAATTTGCAGGAGTCTGATGGCTTCTTCTTGTCACGGTTTAAAGCTGGGCCAGCTATTAACCAGGTGGCAGATGCTCTCTGTTAACCCTCTCCCCCCCCCGCCAAGGGAAAGGGAAAGGGAAAAGGGAGAGAGACTTATGGGTTGGAAAGTTAAAACAGTTTTAATAAACTATAATAATGAAAAAGAATATAATAACAATAATAATAGAAATAACCAAATATATACAAATATGTACAAAACCAAGATCAAGAGCTTGGAAATCCTCCTCAGGCAGAATTGCTCCCCCCAGTACAGGCAGAGGGGAAAAGGCAGTAGCTCCCCCCAGCACGGGCAGAGGGCAAAATGCAAAAGCTCCACTGCCATCACACCTGCAGGCTTTTAACTGGAGATTTGGCAAAGCTGGTACCAATCAGTGGGAGACAGGAGGGCCCCTCCCTCCTGGGCCCCACCTCCAGGAGGCAGTGGGTTAGTGATAAACAGGAAAGTGAGAATGACATGTATGGGATGGAATACCTTGCTGGTCAATCCTGGGTCACCTGCCCCATCCACTACTCCCTGCAGGTACAACCCCCTTCGGCTCTTTACTCGTAAGCAGTGACCTTGGGTTCTCTAAGACTATTTGGCCTGGTTTGAGCCAAACCAGGACATTCCACCCCTTATTCCATACCATTCATGTCATACTCAGATCACCACTACCTTTTCATTTTCAAATATATATATACATATCACTAGTCTATGATTCATCTTTATGCAAAAAAGTCCATCAAGTTCATTTGGTTCAGGATTGTGGGTTTGCATCTGGTTAACAGTCTCTCAGCAGTCTTTCTGGCTAGCAGTCTCTCTTTTGTCATGGTTCGTGCCCACGGGTTGCAGGTTAAAGATGTCAGACTCGAGGAGGTTACTGGACGCCACTTGATGAAGCTAGCTCCGGTCGCATCACCACTGTCTTAACCTAAAAGACACTTATGCAGCAACAACATACAGTTCAAAATTAAGTAGTCTCACCCAGAATCAGATCACCTTCAGGGACACATCGGACTTCACCATCTTGCAACATCACCCACCAAGTACATCCAGGTCCCTGAGCAAAAGCAATCCCACGAATGGGTTTACCTTTGCCCGTTACAGGAAGAATCCAGACAGTTTTTCCCAATAGATTCCTTTCATGCACCACCGGGACTTTATCTCCTTCTACTGTATGTAGAAGGTCTGACTGAGCAGGGCCAGCTCGATTGATAGATCCCCTGGTGTTAACTAACCAGGTAGCTTGTGCCAGATGTTTATCCCAGTTTTTAAAGGTTCCACCCCCCATTGCTTTCAGGGTAGTTTTTAACAGCCCATTATACCGTTCAATTTTCCCAGAGGCTGGTGCATGATAGGGGATGTGATATACCCATTCAATGCCATGCTCTTTGGCCCAGTTGTCTGTGAGACTGTTTTTGAAATGAGTCCCATTGTCCGACTCAATTCTCTCTGGCGTGCCATGTCGCCACAAGATTTGCTTTTCGAGGCCCAGAATAGTGTTCCGGGCAGTGGCATGGGGCACAGAGTATGTTTCCAACCATCCGGTGGTCGCCTCCACCATGGTAAGCACATAGCGTTTACCCTGGCGGGTTTGAGGGAGTGTGATATAGTCAATTTGCCAGGCCTCCCCATATTTATATTTCAACCACCGTCCCCCATACCACAAAGGTTTTAACCGTTTGGCTTGCTTAATTGCGGCGCATGTTTCACAATCATGGATAACCTGTGCAATAGAGTCCATGGTTAAGTCCACCCCTCGGTCACGAGCCCATCTGTATGTTGCATCTCTCCCTTGATGACCTGAAGTGTCATGAGCCCACCGAGCTAAAAATAGTTCACCTTTGTGTTCCCAGTCCAAATCTATTTGGAACACTTTAGCAGCTTGATCCGCTTGTTGGTTGTTTCGATGTTCCTCAGTTGCCCGACTTTTAGGTACGTGAGCATCTACATGACGTGCCTTCACGACTAGTTTCTCTAGCCGAGCAGCAATATCTTGCCACAATTTAGCAGCCCAAATAGGTTTCCCTTTGCGCTGCCAGTTGCTTTGCTTCCACTGCTTTAACCACCCCCACAAGGCATTTGCCACCATCCATGAGTCAGTATAAAGATACAGCCTTGGCCACTTTTCTCGTTTAGCAATGTCTAAAGCCAGCTGGATGGCTTTTACTTCTGCAAATTGACTTGATTCACCTTGTCCTTCTGTGGCTTCTGTGACTCGTCGTATAGGACTCCATACAGCAGCTTTCCACTTCCGATGCTTTCCTACAAGACGGCAGGATCCATCGGTGAACAGCGCATACTGCTTCTCATCCTCTGGTAGTTCATTATATGGTGGGGCTTCTTCAGCACGTGTCACCTCCTTTTCTGGTGGCATTCCGAAGTCTTTGCCTTCTGGCCAGTCCATGATTACTTCTAAGATTCCTGGGCGATTAGGGTTTCCTATTCGAGCCCTCTGCGTAATTAATGCAATCCATTTACTCCACGTCGCATCAGTTGCATGATGGGTAGTGGGAACCTTACCCTTGAACATCCAGCCTAGTACTGGTAGTCGAGGTGCTAGGAGAAGTTGTGCTTCAGTACCAATTACCTCTGAAGCAGCTCTAACTCCTTCATATGCTGCCAGTATCTCTTTTTCAGTTGGAGTGTAATTGGCCTCGGAGCCCTTGTATCCTCGACTCCAAAATCCTAGGGGTCGACCTCGAGTCTCCCCTGGCACTTTCTGCCAGAGGCTCCAGGTAGGACCATTGTCCCCAGCTGCGGTGTAGAGCACATTTTTAACATCTTGTCCCGTACGGACTGGTCCAAGGGCTACTGCATGCACAATCTCTTGTTTAATCTGTTCAAAAGCCTGTCGTTGTTCAGGGCCCCACTGAAAATCATTCTTCTTTCTGGTCACTTGATAAAGAGGGCGTACAATCTGGCTGTAATCTGGAATATGCATTCTCCAGAAACCCACAACACCTAAGAAGGCTTGTGTTTCCTTTTTGTTAGTTGGTGCGGACATTGCTGTTATTTTGTTGATCACCTCTATCGGGATCTGGCGACGCCCATCTTGCCATTTAATCCCTAAAAACTGGATCTCCCGGGCAGGTCCCTTGACCTTGCCCCTTTTTATGGCAAAACCAGCTTTCAGAAGAATTTGGATTATTTTCTCCCCTTTGTCAAAAACTTCTGCTGCTGTATCACCCCACACAATGATGTCATCAATGTATTGCAAATGTTCTGGAGCTCCACCCTTTTCTAGTGCAGTCTGGATCAGTCCATGGCAAATAGTAGGACTGTGTTTCCACCCCTGGGGCAGTCGATTCCAGGTGTACTGGATACCTCTCCAGGTAAAAGCAAACTGTGGCCTGCACTTTGGTGCCAAAGGAATAGAGAAAAAGGCATTAGCAATGTCTATGGTGGCGTACCACTTGGCTGCCTTTGACTCCAGTTCGTATTGAAGTTCTAGCATGTCTGGCACAGCAGCACTCAGCGGTGGCGTAACTTCATTTAGGCCACGATAGTCCACAGTTAATCTCCATTCTCCATCAGACTTTCGCACTGGCCATATAGGACTATTAAAGGGTGAGCGAGTCTTGGTAATCACTCCTTGATTTTCTAATTGTCTAATCAGTTTATGAATGGGGATCAGGGAGTCTCGATTGGTGCGATATTGTCGTCGGTGCACCGTGGCAGTAGCAATTGGCACCTGTTGTTCTTCAACCTTCAGCAACCCCACAACAGAAGGATCTTCTGAGAGGCCAGGCAAGGTAGACAGCTGTTTAATGTCCTCAGTCTCTACAGCTGCTATACCAAAGGCCCATCTATACCCTTTTGGGTCCTTGAAATACCCTCTCTTGAGGTAGTCTATGCCAAGGATGCACGGAGCATCTGGGCCAGTCACAATGGGGTGCTTTTTCCATTCATTTTTAGTTAGGCTCACTTCGGCCTCCAATACAGATAACACTTGAGATCCTCCTGTTACTCCTGAAATGCTGATAGATTCTGCCCCTTTATGATCCGATGGCATTAGGGTGCACTGTGCACCAGTGTCTACCAGGGCTCGATACCTTTGTGGTTTTAATGTGCCAGGCCATCGAATCCACACAGTCCAATAAATCCGGTTGTCCCTCTCCTCCACCTGGCTGGAGGCAGGGCCCCCCTAATTAAGAAATGGATTCATGCTGCTCACAGGGACTGGACCTTCATTTCTCCTATTCACACTTGGGAAAAAGTGATTTGAGGCCCATCTCCCCTGACTGGGGTCCTGCTCACTGGTAACTGGAGCAGCCATCCTCCTAGAAAAATTCTCTCTGGTATTTCTTTTAGCTTGCAACTCACGTACTCGTGCCTGTAGGGTACTGGTAGGTTGTCCATGCCATCTGCTCATGTCCTCCCCATAACCACGCAGGGCAAACCACAGGATACCTCGTGATGTGTTCTGTTTCCTTTGAGCTGGTCCTGTAGGAGAGCGTTTTCTCCTAACGGCTGCAACGCGCGCCTGTGTAGGTAGAGAGTCAAGTTTATTCTCGATCTTGGACAGTTTGTCTGACAGTTGTTTAAATGAGTCCTTGTTCTCCTTAGTCAGTTTTTCCACAGCCGAGATGCGTGTCTGCAGTGGGGAAGAAATACTATCTTCATACTGTCGCATACAGTTAGCCATTTTGCCCACAGTAGAATGTGCCATATCATCTTCTCCCCATACTAATATTGACAATGTATGGGTATATGTCGGTGGAGCATTCTTCACAACCTTCCGGAACATGGATCGGTTGCATTCCACTTCATCAGGATCTACAGGATCTACAATGTTCCGTGGGTGTCTATAAATGATCTCTTGCACAGCCAGTTCTCTAAGGTAGTTAATACCTTTTTCTATAGTGGTCCATTTGCTTAGGTGACTCATAACATCATCTTTATAGGGATACCTGCTCTTTACAGCTGACAAGAGTCGCCTCCAGAGACTGATAGTGTTTGACTTTCTTGCGAGCGCCTTATCAATACCACCATCTCTGGACAGGGATCCCAGCTGTCTGGCTTCTCTGCCATCCAATTGCATGCTGTCTGCCCCATTATCCCAGCATCGGAGCAACCAGGTAATAATAGGTTCACCGTCATAACGGCTGAAGTCTTTCCTTATATTTCTCAGGTCCTTCAGGGATAAGGAGTGGTAGGTTATCTCTACGTCTGAGTCCTCCTCTTGTGATAGTTCTGCTTTAGAAGGGCCTTTCTTCTGTGATGGGTCTGTTTTAAAAGGACGATCGAGGAAACCCCCATCTGTGTCAGGCCCTAACTCTGCCTGAGAAGGGCCCTCACCTGGGTCATATGATGGCTCTGCCTTAGAAGGCTCTGAGTCATCATCCTTCACTTCACGAGCTGATTTCTTTTGGTATTTCTTCCTGGTTACAGGAGCAATTGGTAGAGATTCGATAGATGCTGGAGTCTGAGTAGATGCAGTGGCTGTCGTGGGAGTGCTGAGAGTCTGAGTAGCTACAGTGGCCATCTTGGGGGGTGTAGCAGCTGTGGTACAGGCTGCCGAGGTTTCAGTGGGTTTAGTGGCTGTAGCAGCAGTACACACTGTAGGATCTGAGGTGGCTGCATGACACCTACAACTGTCCCTGCACTGATATTTAATCTTATCCCACATCAGAAACACATTCAGGACAACCAAAAATAAAAACATGCCACCTAGACAGCACCATCCTAATTTCGCAAAATCTAGTGGAATCAGCTTGGCAGAAAAGGAGAAGGTACTATTTCCCAAAGTAAAACTGGAAGTGTAATCATTAACAGAATCAGCTAAAGGGCGCCTGGAGCGTGCAGATGAAGTTGCTGCTACTGATTCGCGATTAAAGCTGCCCATCATTGTGTCATAGAGATAAGAGATCGGAATATTAACTGCCCAGTTTATCACAGCATAAATCAGTATCAAACCCCATACCAAAACAATACATTTCGACCAGCGCCCACTGCTAAACTGCATGTAAACATTCATAAGAAGCAAGCAATAACACAGTGCCCACGGCAGGTAAGGCATCATTGCAATACTCAATTGTGAAAGAAACTCCATAAAAAGATGAGATAACACAGCATTCAAAAATGACATCACCATCTTCACTATCTGTTTTAACTTTCCAACCCCTCGTAAATCTCAAAGGAAGAAATCTGATATTCTCTCAGCTGAGCTCTCTGGGTCTCCTCCCACCAGAGCCAGGATTCAACTTATCAGAGCAACCTGTTGGAGCTTCTCTCGAGCCCCACGTTGGGCGCCAATAAATCTGTCACGGTTTAAAGCTGGGCCAGCTATTAACCAGGTGGCAGATGCTCTCTGTTAACCCTCTCCCCCCCCCGCCAAGGGAAAGGGAAAGGGAAAAGGGAGAGAGACTTATGGGTTGGAAAGTTAAAACAGTTTTAATAAACTATAATAATGAAAAAGAATATAATAACAATAATAATAGAAATAACCAAATATATACAAATATGTACAAAACCAAGATCAAGAGCTTGGAAATCCTCCTCAGGCAGAATTGCTCCCCCCAGTACAGGCAGAGGGGAAAAGGCAGTAGCTCCCCCCAGCACGGGCAGAGGGCAAAATGCAAAAGCTCCACTGCCATCACACCTGCAGGCTTTTAACTGGAGATTTGGCAAAGCTGGTACCAATCAGTGGGAGACAGGAGGGCCCCTCCCTCCTGGGCCCCACCTCCAGGAGGCAGTGGGTTAGTGATAAACAGGAAAGTGAGAATGACATGTATGGGATGGAATACCTTGCTGGTCAATCCTGGGTCACCTGCCCCATCCACTACTCCCTGCAGGTACAACCCCCTTCGGCTCTTTACTCGTAAGCAGTGACCTTGG
This sequence comes from Nyctibius grandis, assembly GCF_013368605.1. NCBI lineage: Eukaryota > Metazoa > Chordata > Aves > Nyctibiiformes > Nyctibiidae > Nyctibius > Nyctibius grandis. The sequence goes on along the minus strand of NC_090661.1, from coordinate 99,550,854 downwards.
GTTCTCTAAGACTATTTGGCCTGGTTTGAGCCAAACCAGGACACTTCTCTAGAAGTTTATCTCTCTTTATTGCCTTACTCGTGATTAAATAGTTTTAGGAATATAAAAAGCTAAAATACTGGAGTGAATTTGAAAATTCTAGCCTTTGGGGGTAGATCAGTCCTGTGACCTTTAACTTTTTAAGTGCTAAATAATGATTTTAAAAAATGCTAAAAATTTTAGCTGATGTAGCACTTAGGATATTATACATCTATGTCTTACCTCAACAAAGTCATGCTGCATTGTAGATAGCCAGAGATGCTTGCAAATAATTTAGTTTCTGCAATTTACGTAAGTTAAATAAGATTTTCCCCTAATAGATGGAACACCTGTTATTATTGCCTAAGGTACAGATTAGTATTCTTTCATTTAATTTCTCCTTCAATAGTTATTTAATTTGTGTAAATTAATTTGTAAACCATTATGCCTTATTTGTAGTATATTATTCATCATTTATTGATTGAACCATGTGGTTAGGATGCAGGTAAAGATCTTTTCAACGTATTCTTGTGAATGTCTGGTTTTCCTGGGGTGTTCCTGGTCCCAGCTGAGATGAGGGGTACATCAATTTGTGTTTCTGAGAAGCCAGTGGCTAGAAGAGACACCAGAATAACAAAACCCTCTAAAATGATCTGGAGGAAGGATTTGACTCCTACTAGTCAGATTCTTTTAAAGACTGTTTTTACAGTAGTTTGTATACATAAAGCAAGAAAAAGATGGCTTTTTCCTTTAACTTCAAAGGGAGTCTTTCTACCCTCAACTTCTTTTTGTAACAATGAAGTGCCTAAAATGCAAATTATTTGGAGGCTAGATAGTGCCTCTCTAGCCACAGTGCTGAAGAAATTCCAGCACAATTTTCACAGCAATACAGAAAAATAACTTGTTCCTGGCCACCACATGATGGAAATCTGCTTTGCACCATAGAAGTCTCTCAAGTTGCTTGGAACTGAGGTCTTAGACATTCCCCATAAGTGTGGCTATGAGGGTCTCCATGTCCCACAGCCACATGGTAAACTTACTGGAAGTGGGATATTTTGTATATTGTTGGACCAAGTAGCAGATATGAGGACATGCTCACATGGCACGTTGTGAGCAGATGTGCACTCTATTCATGGTCTGAGCTGACCAAGTGCCACATAGCTGTGGTTAGTGTGGCGCTGAGCCCGTGCTGATGCCGTGGGGAGAGGCAAAGCACTCTACCTCTGCTTGGCACTGAGCGAACATCGTCACAGCTTTGGGCAACTTGCAGCAAGGGCACAACAAAGTTTTAAGGTCTCATGGAGGTAAGATGTAAGACCTCAACACAACACCTTTACTTGCTGGTGTTGCCCTTCCAAAGGCTTTTGTCCCCAGCTTAGCTCTGCACGAGTTTGTTGCAGGGGGGAGAAACGAGGGGACTCTCTCTCCTGCTTCACGAGTTGACGTGTGCAGCATGGGGACATTCCTCCCCACCCAGGTTAAACCTACTCCTGGCCCTGCAAGAGCCTCATGCAAATATTGAGTTGAGGTAAAGGCTTTGCATTTCCCCTCTGTGCGGTTGGAATCAGGCACACTCTGAGCTCCATTGTGCTGACCCTCCCAGAGCAACAAAGTGTTCAAGCTCAGAAGTAAGGATGAAATTTCAGGGCTGCCAATCGTTTTTAGAGCACCTGGATGTCAAAATTCCTCTGAAAAGTGTAGCTCAAATTTTTATATTGCCTAGAAATTCTGAAACTACTTTTGAAATATCAGTGATTTATTCTGGAAGGAAAAAGAGCTGACTTCCTTAGAGATGTGTGTTCTAATATACTTTAATAATGACATCTAGATAGCTGAACCTTCAAATATGGCAATATTAGTAGGTTAGTGTGTGTGAAAAACCAATGGCTCTTTTCACACCTACGTGCATCATCAGGACTGTTTCTACAAGGAAGAGAATATGCTTTCAATTATTGCTCTAATCTCCCTTGTGGGCAAGGGAGTGGGAGAAGTTTGCTCTTACACATAAACTGTTGGACCTGTCTCTCATAACATTCAATATTTACAGAATTCATCCTGTAAATCAGAGCAATTTATTCAGTTCTGTGCTATACATTGTTACATTTGCAATAGTTCATTTCTTCCTTCTATATATTTTCATACAGTCCTATGCTCCTTTGGGGAAGCTTGAACCTGAAAAAACGTACAGGGGAATATAAATGATCTGCCCTTTTCCAGCTGACTAATGTGAGCCATAAAACACTTCAAAATACAAAGGAGACTTAACATCTGGTCAAGTTTACTCATCATAAACACACCTGAATGAAAAGTACTTCTTGTTCTGTGGAGCAAAGCCAAATGAATGATAGACTAAGACAGACATTTCACGTTGTTATACGCAAGAGCTCTCTTCTTGCATTTCAATGGCTACATTAGAAGTAACTCGATAGTAAAATAGACAGGTAGCCTCAGGACACATCATATATTCTTTTATTCTGAAACCTTTCTATAATTAAAAATGAAGCCTAATTGCAAACTCGCAATTCCTTTTCTGAAATGTCAAAGAATTGATGTTTTTCAATGTCATTGTCAAGTCAGCCCTATAACAATGTCAGGTCTGGAGCAGTGATGCAAAATTTATTTTCTGAACAAAATTTACGCTTCAACAACTTGCTACTTGGGAAGAAAAAAAAAGGCAATATTAGAGATGGCTATATCTGATATATTAGCCTTACTGTCTTAACGGCTTTCATCGTGGCTTTCCTGGTGTTGTTAGTTGTCCCACTGCAAAAATACAGAGCTAGATGACAAACTTTTCTCCTTTTCCTAAATCTTTTCCCCATGCAGGCGGCTGACAGCTCGCCAGCACCGCCCTCCGTGCTCGGAGAAAGCAAACAGCCTCAGCCAGCGGCAGCATTCAGGGATTTGATCTTGTAATGGTGCTGGGGCAAAAAGCACCCTTGTGCTCCAGCAAAACCCAGCTTCTGTAACTGGTATGACCATATCAAGTGGTCACTATGTCTGGGGAGAAAGAAAAAGAAAGAGCAATCTCTTTTTCTAGTTAGATCTCAGAGATATCCTGCTGGAGTCAGTTTCTGCTGGTGTAATTCATGCTGTTCACGAGCAGCCCTGCTGAATTCATTTAGACCGTTTGCAAACTAATGTGCCACTCAACATGAGTAAACATGCTCGTGTCTGGCCTTATATAAATACAAATCAGCCTGGAGACTGTAAAGTAAATACAAACAAAATTCCTTTACTCCGGCTTAGGAGCAAAAAGAGGAATGGAGAATGATTGAGCTGTTTTTTTTCCCCCATCTCGACCAACATATAAGTACCCCTCTGGAGTTTACAGTGTATTATTTAGTACCTATTTCTACTAAAAGCCAAGTCTATACTAACAAGAAAGACCTTATCTTTCTTCAAAGAAAGGTTACGTGTCTGCTGCTATAACCTGCCTTTCTTCCTGCCCCTCTTGAGAATCACTGCTGGCATTTGAATCCCATGTGCAGGCAACTGTGTTGTCAATGCATCATTACTAACACCATTAGGTCTGGTTCTCCCTGTTCTGCTTTCATCAGCTGCCTTTTGTCATTCTGATTATAAACTTCAGGGACAGGAGTCTTTAATCTGTGTTTTGCAACCCAGAATAATGCAGATGTGGTCTGTGACTGAAACAGAGCTGTGCGAGTAACACATCCAAAATTCAAAACCTAATAGTTTATTCCTTTTTTATTTGCAGAGGAATAAAAAAAAATAATTTAAGAAAAGAGCAAAAAGTTTCAACTTGAGTGTATTTTGTAAAACCTTAAGAAAACAACCTTACACAGCCCCAACCAAGTTGAACAGTATTCTTTAAAAAAGAAAACAGTCCTAAATTAAGAGTGGAATTTTAGCCTCAGCTTTGAATTTCCTGGCTTTTGTTGGTTTCTTATATACCCTCATTATTTCAGCAGTGTGTTGTTTTTGGTCTGAGTAATATTTAGAAATTGTTCCATCCAACCTTTAGATGTCTACTGTTTGAGAATGATTCATTTCTCTTTGACTTCATGAACAGAATTTGCACAGTGGGTCTTTTTCCTGCTGTTGGTGTGTCTCTCCCTGCTCCAGACTCCGTTTCTTTCTGTAGTAATAACCTGTGTGGTTGCCTTGCAGCTCCAGAGCGGTGTGCATTTCAAACTGGGAGCTGTACCTTTGCAGGGATGTGGTTTAGGGAGACAGACAATCATTTTGCTGGCACAGGATGAACAGCCTGAATGAAATGCACCAGCACAGCGGTATGAGTTGGTACTCAGAGGGGATGCTGGCAGCAACTCTGAATTCAAGTACTGAGTTATTCCAGTAGGGTTTGAATAAGTACTTGAGAGAATAAATTAAAAATTTGTGAAAACATAGTTTCAAAACCTCTTTACAATACATTCATTTTTAAATTATTAAATGTTTTGTCAAAGGTTTGCACGGGAGTAATTGTGCAATAGTAGTAGTGATTTGGGCTCCCTGGCCCACTGGGTAGACTGCTGTCAGTGTCAGAAAAACAGCTATCACTTCCTGGTATAATTGTCCTGAACCAACATGAAGCATCCGGAGTGCTCTGTTCTTTGGCAGTAAGTTATGGATAATCCTCTAATTTAAGGTTACGAATGCCAGGGATCATGTAGTATCCAGAAGCAGAAAATTTATAGTGTGCCAAGAGATACAGCGTCTTCCTGATATGCATAACCAAGGCAGGGACCAAACCATGCGGCAAGCCTTAGCCTCGCCTTCCTTAGCGCATCCTCCTTGTTGTAAGGGGTGTGTGAAGCAACTCATGTACTGGGAAAGAGAGGAAGGATTGCTGGGGCACAGAGTGGCCAATGCAACCAGCACTGCCAGCGCCTCTTATGTGCGTCTCCCTCTCCTGCAAGGAACTGCAGGGCATATATACCCTGCTGCCATGCCCTGCTCTTGTAGCGACAGCCAGGATGCCAGTCCCATGTAGTACTCAGCAAAACTGTACCACGCTCTTTTTTCAGAATTTGTTTGGAAGCTAAGGACAGCTAAAAGACAAGTTAGGAAACCAATAACTTAATTGTCACAGTTAGAAGGAATATCCGTAACGTGTTAGACCAAAAATTATTTTGATCCATTACAAAAGCCTCCATTGAGTTGTTGTTTGCAAAGAGTGATGTGGAAGAACAGGGTGGGACATGGGGAAAAAAAACAGAGGAGAAATAAAAGCAAGGAAATGTGACCACTGCTGATGCAGAGATTTCCATGTTTTTTTTATGTGAAAAGATCCATTTCTGGGGTTCTTACAAAGACAGAGGAATGGGGGTTTTTTTGGTGCAATTTGTTTTGCAGAGATATATTTCCAAAATCTTTCAGGATGCCTGATATTAGGTTCTGAGCCACAATCTCCAACAGTCACATGGAAAAAAAATTGTGGCTAATTAGGCGTGGTATTTCTCCTGGCATTGCATAATGTCAAGTCTTGTGATTTATTTACATTTAAAACTTGTAAAATTAATGAATGAACAAACACAGAGGGCTCTTGTCTGTTTGCAGAATTTCTGAAGTGCACTGATTTTCTTATTTAATTTTTGAAGACTGTAAGTGTTCAGTTTTAACTGGGATTTAGTTTTCAGCAACGCAAATTTTTCTTGATACTAACAACAGATGTTAGCAATATACCCACATTCAAGAACACGTTTTGTATGTGACCAAACTCAATGTAATTGCCACATCATTTGGTAAATTGGCATTACAAACAAGTCTCAGGGGAAGTAACACGACTCCCTCTGTATGTCATCACTTTTGAAATTTCCACAGTAAAGGATCAGTGCTTAAAGCTCTTCCTTGTATACCAACATCTCAGATAAAAAAACTTATAGCTGGGACTTGCTATTTCCCAAGAACCTGGTATAGCCTCATTTGACTGCTACAAGTGCACTTTCACACAGGACTAGCATTTGTGTCATGTTGTCTTGCAAAAAAAGCCTTAGGATCTTCCTTTTATCCAGCTAAGTGTGCTATACCATGTATTACATAGTGGCAAACTGTGGAGAAGTAACAGTACAGAACTTAACTTTTTTGTCACTTAATTAGTCCCAATATACAAGTCGTGTAGTTTGATGGCAACTGTTACAGCTCTCCTATCACCCATGCCACTCCAGACTGGAAATATTAAATAGGAACAGTACTTTTAGTTTCCCTGGCTAACACAGCCCGTCAAATTACCTCTATCTGCCACAGATGTTATTCCAACATTATTATATTACAAGTAAATGTGTTTGGAATGATGTCTGGCTATCAACATTTTGTCATTAGAAGAGAGAAAGGAAGACCAATGGTAGACAGATATTACTATCTAGACTGTAATGAGTCCCGAAGGAAAATTTAAGGGATAATTGTAACAAGCCTCTGGATGGACCAAAAAAATATTAGTCAAATCTCATCTGTTCTCCAACTTCTTTCTTTAAACTGTCAACACTTTCCATGCTTTTTGGCTCAAAATGCCTGTCTTCATCTCAGCTAAGCTCCATATAGCTTTTTACTTCCTTACAAAGTTTTCGAAAAGCTTAAGAGGCTTCTTAAAGTGTCATTTTGTATGTGGTAGTAAATCCAGCTGAACTGGATGCACTAATGAATTTGTCAGAGTATTTATATGGAAGAGATGTGGGGAAAAAGTTCACGCTGTAATCTGTCCATCTCTAACGTGGAAGTATCTGCCAAAACTGAGAGCTTGGCGTGTCTACCTGACTAATGCCGTTCTACAGAAAACATCTGACGGTTAACACTAGAAATGGACCCTTTGTTTAAGGCAATTGATATTGAACAACAGCTAGAACAGCTAGAAAAAGGGATGATTTCATCATGGACAGTTTTACTTTTTATTTTGCTACAGGAAAATTGAAGTCTTCATTTTCATGACTATTTAAATAACTGTCTCCAGTCCCAAAATATTTTCCAGTTCAGTCAGTGAAATAAAGATCTCTACCTTTGACGGAATGAAGAAGGTTTCCTGTTCTAAGTGTGTTCTTCTTTTAGGTGTCTGCTAGGACACCTAAGCCCAAGTTTCTAGAGCTGACTTGGGAAAAAGGCAATTGCAGCAGCCAAACACCCATTTATTTTTTCCGAGCTGTTTGGTGTCCTTATGTTGCTCTCAGCGCTTAAAACATAGAGAGACAAGACAATATTAGGAACATACAGAATACTGAATATTAACATATGATACGAAATAAGGAAATAAGTATTCTCTGAGATGGAAGCAGGAGACACATAGTGGGGAACACTGGTGAAATTCAGAAAAGTTATAGCAATAGCTATTTGGCACGGCAGACTGCTAGATGACTCTGGTTCTTGGTGTATTTAAAGATGGTCTGAAGGATCTATTATAAGGCTTTGGTCTTGTCTAAGCTCCTTGGTTAATTTGTTAAGTTTTTTGTCCTGTGGAAATAATATTCTGAATGTGAGCTATAGGTGCTGCTTGGTACCCACTAACCATGGTGCTTGTCCAAGGTGGATATTAGCTCTTTGTGACTACTTGAGTTCATGACCAATGTTTATACCTTACGTGCCACGGAAGAAATTCTCAAATGATCTCTTATTGGATCCTGCTCCATTTTTCCTAGAGCAGCTCAGACCTGCTGAATGTTGCTGAGCAAACCCACCTGCAGGGACAGGGTGGAAAAGCTTGCAAACTCCTTGTCATTTCAGGCCAGTAAAGAAGGAAGCCAAGGAGCTGTCAATGTTTATATTTAGACCTAGAGATACATATTTTTCTTTTTTTTTTCTCCCTCTTTTTTTTTTTATGAGGGAGGGAGTTGAAAACTTGTTGAGTTTAGGACAAAAATAGCACATTTCTCTGTATTTTCTTTTTCTTCTCTCGCAGTTTCCTCCATTGACTTTGGTTCAGCTCTCACTGGACCCACAAGCTCTGAGAGCTCCTATAAAACTCTAAAGTAAAAAAGAGCGTGCCTGCCAGGTGGGATTTTTTTTTCCCCAAGTGCTCACAGCTCTAATTTTCACCACATGTGAACAAGTGTTTGCAGTTTTAAAGATGTGTTGAGTAATTGCACATGCGAGACATCTTCTCTTTAATGTTCCCAGTGTGTTCAAAGATTTTCCGTGAGAACACCCCTGTTAACAATGGAGTGGTGGCCTTTAGCTTATGCTTAAGCGGGTACTGCTTTGTGTTGAAATATAATTGGTAGCACTTGCCTATTCTTATTCCCTTAGCTTAGCTAGTGAAAGACACTGCTATAATCAACTTCTATCAGGATCAGGGTCTGAGTCTAGAAAATCTCTAGGAGGAGATTGAAAGTTGCCTACAACTACCATTACTGGAGGTGCTGTTTCTTTTTGTATCAAAACAGGAAACAAGGAGGCTTGTAGCCTCCTCTGTTAGGTGAGATGGTAAAGAGATGTGCTGCTTTTACACACTGTCAGACAGATGAAAAGTCCAGGGTAGCTGGTCACTTCCCCTGGGACATTGCAGAAATGGTGTGCCAGAACTTCAGTGGTGACTGAACAGTTTTCAACACAGCTGAGGAGGAGGGAGAGATTTATCATCGGCCCTGGTCACCCTCTTTCCATGCACTGATAACCATGAGAGGGATGACTTATGTGGTGTTATTTCAGTGCATCACGATCCAAAAAAGTCTTTAGGGGAATCTCTCATAGCCTGGTTGAATGTTGTGTAGAACTGAGTCTGGACACCATCAGCAAGAGAGTAAACCAAATAAGAATGGGTTTGGAGGGCTGATACAGCTGTGGGACACAAATGAAGTATAAATGGTAGAAAATGAGATTGGAAAGCAGGTGAGGGAACAAATGTAGTTGCTGTGAAATAGGACTCAGATAACAACTGTGTTCTTAATTTCTGTATGTTGCCATTCTCCTGCCCAGTAAGTCTGTGCCAAAGTGATTACCTCCAAAACTGTCTGCCTTCAATCATTACTAGAAATGGAATTAAAAACAATGTATTCTTGAACCTCATGGTGAGAAGACTATAACTATTCTCTTTTCCTCCATTGGTCTGAAAATGTTGTACAGTCTAGGGTTTTCTTTGAAATAACATGTGGTAAATAGCCTGGTAAATGTTTTGTAAATTTAGGAACTATAATTAAAAGTAATTTACTCTTAGTTATTTCTGGAAAGTGGCTGATGATAACCTCTTCTGCACTGCCCTCTCCTTATGGGAACACTGACACACTGATGTCCCTTACTGTGCTTGGAGGAACATCAAAAGTGCCTACAACAAAGACATGGTTTTTAAATCCAAGCAAATGAGCTGCAAGCACCACTAACATTTATATTTTTGTAGTGATCAAAGGTTTTGGTCAAGACCACCACTCACTGGCCTATGTGCTGTACAAGGAAGGCACAGTCCTTGTCCCACAGAATGTGGTTGACTTGAATCAGACACAAAATAGAAGTTGCTGCGGCCGAGCAGCCATGTCTTGGGGCAACCCTCACCAACAAATTTGCAGGCTGAACCCATCCAGCAGGTCACATATACAGAAGCGTGTGAGCATGCTCTCCCTTTGAGCTAACACAGCTGCTCTTTCAGCTGCAAATGGAAACGCTCATGCTTTTCGGATCCAGAGGTCTCGAGTTCAATCTCTATGGATAAACTCTCTGGAGATGTGCTTACAGTTACAGTGTAATTCACGGCAGGAAAACCAAGTGAGCACTTTTAGATTATCAACACCCTCAGAAAGAAATCTGTTCATTAGAGTTATGACAGGCCCAGTGATTCATTAGTTGGAAAGAGGTTAATATGCATTTGTAGATATAAAACAGAGCTGATCAGAACAGATTGAGTTCCCTCAGTAGTAGCTTATTACCAAGGAATTAAAGGTTGCAGTGGGATCTGTGTCTAAAATTGGAAGAAACTGCTTGGCCAGGAACGCCTTGGTGTTATTATTGTTTTTAACTTGAATTGCTCTTTTCCCTTGTTGGTATTTGCTCTATGATGTATGTGCAGAGCAACTGTAACACTTCTCCAGAACGGTATAAACTTGTCATATTAAATTTCACTTGGAAATTAAAAGGTTTCTAATCAGCAGAGCAATGAAGTTCTGGAACAGCCTTCTAGGAAAAATGGAGGCCAATAAATTTAACCATAATGAAGCCTGAACAGTTTATAAAGGGATTATATGATGTAGTCCTTAGAATATTAGGGGACTGAAACTGATGGTCTATGCAGCTTGTTTTCCGAACTGTATTCCTATGCCTGAGTATTAAAGCCCTCCTCTAACAACACATTTTTGCAGATAATTCTGTGATCATTGCTGCGCCAAGAATACCGGACAGTAAATCCCAGAGTACCATTTTATGCTGCCCCACATTTACAGCTGTTAAATTTCAGTTTAAAAATATATATGTTGAATTATTTTAATGTTACTTCTTTATCCAGGCAATTGAGGTGATTGTTACAGGACTGAAGGGAATCTAACGTAACACAAGAACAGCTGCAGCAGGTTAGAGGTCCAGTTAACCCAGTACCCTGTCTCTGACTATGGCTGAAAGAAAAGACTTAATGAGCAGAGCAAGACTGTGGTGGTACTACTTAGAAGTACTTTCCTAACTTCCAACAATTTGATCCCAGAAATCAGTTCTACTTCCTGTGGGCTTCCAACCCTCTTCTGATTTTTCTTCTCTGAACTCAAGCAGCCACTTTTTTAACTCGTGAAGAATTTTGACACCCTGGTGCAAGGACTTCCACAGCAGACATGTACACTGCATGGAGAAGCATTTCCTTTTGATGCTGCTTGCTTGCTTAATTTCATGAACAGAGAACAACAGTGAATATCCAGCCTACTGCAGATGTAATCTCTCATACTGCCATTCAGCCATCTCTTTTACAGATTGAACCATTCTGATCTGTCCATGCAGAATCAAGCCTTACCTTGATTATCCTTGCTATGCATAGAAGGACCTTTTATCTTCTGTTATACCCTTTCTGAGACAGGGAGACACTAAAACTACAGATAGCATTCAAGATTCACGCACACCACAGATAGATAAGTTAACATAAAGATGTTCGTTCTTTGTTTTGTTCCTATTCCTTTCCTAACATCCTAACATTCAGTTTTCTTTTCTCAATAGCTGCTGAGTACTAAGCTATTTTCATAGAACTTTCTATTCTGATCCCCAAATCTCATTCTTGAATGGCTTCAAGCCCACTACTTAAGACTTTTTTTTTTGATGTAGTCCTAGGTTATATTTTAGTAGAAAATATTTCTGGTGTCTCTTACCATTAATGGAAGCTGCTCTTGAGCATAAATATACACTTTTCCCTCCTCCATTGAGAGAGACTCAGTCCTAGTTCAGCCTCCAGACTCCTAGTTGAAGTTAGCCATTTTGGCTTCTAGTCTATTTCTATGTCTGTTTTCCATTATAAAACAAGATACAATCTGTACCTGTCTACAGTTTCTGGTTACCTCAACACATCACAGCTGCATAAGGGTTACAGGTCTTGTTACTTATTGGAGATCCAGCTAATTGCTCCAGCTATCGAGAGTATCTTAGTAGCATGTGAAACCTGGGATGTTATCAGGACTTTGTTTAGAAACCAGCTCTGAAATGAACCATTCAATTAAGAATAATTTTTCAAAACTTCCACCCTCCCCCCCTCCAAAAAAAAATAAGTGAAGTTAAATAACTCACAATCTTTGTAAAAAGAAGAAAAAAAACAGGCACATTTGTGGCCTTTTTTTACATGTTTTGATCGTCATAGAAACAATGGATTTCAGTGTTTACTGTCTGTAATATTTAGGTTACTGAAGAGCGCATTTATAAGCAAATGCAGGAGTTTCCCACCAACAGTGGAGTCTGTGGGAAATAACAGTAGTAGTCCAGAATGTCAGCACGTTTCCTTCTTCTTACTTAGCTTTATTTAGTCTTTACCACTAATTGCCATCCATTTTTGGCTGCTAATGTTAATTTTTGGCTGTTTTTTTCCTCTGATCTGCTAATTCCCTGAGATTGTTTCATATATTTGGGTCAGTAGTTTACATATTTTATCTAGAAACTCATGGTATTCTTTTCTTATTCTAAACAGCTAGTGAAGCGAAATGGGAACTGGAGCAGACACACATGAACTTGCCCAAAAAGCAAACTTCACAGATTTTCTGCCTTGCTAGCGAGTAAATCAGAGCGAGCTGGCTAGCTGAAACCCTCAAGTTTTTATCCTTATTTGTTGTATGACCTTACAAAATTCATATGACCTGTGCTGACCAGTAGTAAGCTGAGCTAATTAATAGGATGTCATAAGGTTTAACCAGTGCTTGTTATAGCTTCTTTTACCCTTGTGGGAAAACTGTTGTTCAATAATATTGTGGCCACTGACTGACATTTCTGTATGCACTTCTCCATCCAAGAGAATTTTTTTCAGGGACTTTTTCAACTACATCTATGAAGATTAAGTATTCCTGAATGAATACAGCTTAATGTTATTAATCACAAAGGACAATATAGAAAAGGGTAGCTTTTTCACCTGTCTGGAAATCATAACCCTATGCGCTGTCTATGGAGAATTTGCATGTATAAGGTTTCTTTGAATAAGATAACTTAATAGTATGAAACACGTAGGAGTATGGTTGTAACACCCAGCTAATGTTTTAGTTCCTGATTAAGTTTACCTTTTAGATACCTCCATCACCCGTGGATATTCAGTCTTTCCCCTCTCTGTTCAAAATGATGTGCAGATTAACAAACGCAGACAAAAGCATTAGTCCTTGTGCAAAATGCTTAGCTTCAAATTGACCAAAGGAAATTGTTGTGCATGAAGGCAGATATCAGCAAACAGTTTAAACACTAATATTGATGTAAGATTATAATAGAATGCAAGATTTAAAAAAAATGGTAAACCTTGTCGACTGTTTTGTAAACTTTATAGCCATCTAGAGTGGTAGAATAGCAAGTGTAAAATGCTCTCTACTTTGCTGTCAATAGTGACGCAAACCGCAAAGCCTCTCAGACTCAAGCTTTCTATATTTAAGACTCACCACGTCATTGATGTAGAGCAATGTTTGACTGTTGGTATTTAGTTGTAAGCAGCACTAGCAAACAATCATATTCAATTCAGTCTTATAAGCTTATGCTCTTTTCCACATTAGTTTGTATTTCTCTCTCTTCTACTGAAGTTGGTGCGGTTTACGATGGAAATGTGAGTGTCTAATATTGTCAAAGAGGAGAATATATTGACAACATATTTATTCAAATAGAACAATAAAGTAAGTTACTGTTTTCTTTACAGGAGAAAATATCCTAAGGACTTTGAAATAATAATTTTTATATAATGAATCAATCTGTTTTCACAAGGAAAGAAATTTTCAGTTACAGTTCATTTTTCCCCATCAAAAAAAAAAAAACAACCCCAAAACAACAGCATGTACACAAACTTTGTGATTGCACTCACTCGTATAAACAAACCAGCTAGCAGTGCACGTCCTGCGGGAGGTAGACCACCCAAATGAATATTCAGGAGACATGTTTGAAAATTCCTTTTCTAAAGCCAAAATTTTGACTGTGCTTTTAGGGACTTGACTTTTTGTGCTGCTGGGAAAAACAGTGCAGCTCTTTGTTTGGTGCATGCTGAGGGAGAGATGCACAGATGCTCTTTCCTGAAGAATTTTCTTAACTGTCAGTGTTATTATTTAACAGTAAAAATAAACTATAACATTTTGGACTTCTGCAGTCACTTTAATCCAAAAAAGCACCAAATGTGCTTAGAGAGATTCCTCTAGAAGAAACTGTGGGTACAACTGCAAAGGGCAGGTTTTCCCCAGCCAGGACAAGCTGGACTAAGTGCAGTGACCTCAGCAGAGAGGATGTGCTTCTGTGCAAATGTCTTAACTTAAATCAACACAGACCCAAACCTGAGGAACAGCAGTGGCAGGAATGTGGCCTTAGTGATGGAATTACTGACAGAGCTGATAGGAATAAATAAGGAAGGGTCAGCTTTATCTTGAGGTCTATTTATCGTATTTATTATGGGATAAACCTTCAAAAAGGGGAAGGCTTTGAAATTCGGCCGACAGTAGCCTATCTTGCTGTTTGAAAAATTGTCATGCTTTTCATTTCTGCAGATAATGTAAAGGAAAGGTGAGTCTTTCAATGCAAATGAGAAATTAGTTTGTAAACTAATGTTTGGGACATTTTTGTATCTTGGTCGTATCTATTAAGGCAATGGTGCTATGTTTGAGGCCTTTCTGCATCAGCCCATGGAAATAACAGGAATAATCAAGCAGAAAGGGTAATTGGTAAGCATTGGTTTTGGTTTTCACTGCCAGAAAAAATATGACTGCAAGTCTAGAAAGGCCCTGCACTGAAAAAGACCTCGTAAAAAAACATTCAAAGCATTGCACAGTGCTAAAACTCCTCTCTGCCATCAGATGTGACCCTCCATTCACTGTAGGACCTGAAGTGATAGTGACTCTTGTGCTGGGCAAGCAGTTACTGAAAGATCTAGGACTGTCTTCATATGTGGGGAAGAACAACTGTGGGGAAATTCATGTAGCCATTTTCCTTGCTCTTTGGGTTAGGTTTTCCATGAGCATTCACGTATCTGACTACTCCTTATTACAGAGAGATTTTAGGGAGGGGATTGCAAGTGTGGGAACGTGGTTATTTAGTGCATGTGACTGCACTTTAGTAAGCCATTTACAGTATTTATACCAGAATTATTCATAAAGCTCCTTGATCTGGATTATTAGTTTTCTTTGTGAGACAGGTAGAACTGGAAAGAGAGTGAGAGGCTCAGGTTTTCTCTTTTTATTTGATTTCAGCAATTGCTGTTCTACACAGTGTAGACATGAAAAAGACAGGCAAAGCAGGCATGCGCCAGCATGACAAGGTCTGATTCAAAGCTGTAGTAAAAGAATTAGACAAAACCCTGGTGTGAACTGGGACACTAGGACAGCCCCAGGCCGCAAGCCAGCAGTGCATTCTGCACAGCATCTGCTCCGTGCCCCGGGGTCTCTCCTGCACCTGAAAACTTTGCATTTGGGCATTTCTGCTTGCCAGGCTACTCAGCTGTCTGCAGTGCCAGTGCCACACTGAAAAATGCACGAGCTCTCCATGTCAGAGCAAAGGAGCAGAGATCAAGGGCAGCCTAAAGCTGCCTCTTTTTACCCAGAAAGTCTGTGCCACCTTCAGGGCCTGACAAGTACAAGCAGGTAGTGGAAACATGGCTCATGTTTTCAGAAATTGCTGTGCTTGAAACCTGATGAGAAAAACATCTGAGTCCATCACTTCTGTCAGGTCCTACTTAGCGAAGCACAGGGATGAGCTTCCAGACGAGCATATTTTCTTTATGAGATCCTCAGTGCAGCTTTGGTTTTAATATTCCTTTCGATTATAGAGTAACCCACTGTTTCTGAGTATATTTATTTGTTTTTCACTTTTCATTCCTTTATCTTCAAAGGCTGGTTCATGTTGACATTACCTGTAGAAGAAATTGAAATAGCTGATGTGCATTGAAGGCTACACAGAATCATACCAAGTTTTCAGATTATAGCAGTCTTGATTAAAATGAAAATAAATATACAGGTGAAAAATGTGACCTAAGAGTTTGCATTATTCAAAGGGCTCCTTTTTTTTTAAAAAATGAGCTTTAATAGGATTATATATGTATATTTTATAATATTGAAACTGGCAGACTATTCAAACCTAAAAAAACTTTTTGTAGTTGTGTTTAATTATTTCTACTTCTTTGAAGCTTAACATATTTTCACCATATGACAAGCATTTAATTTTTCCTATTTTTCTAGTGAAGCTTGAATTTAAATGGTTATTTGGTTTAGCAAAAACCTTCAACAAATCTGTGCTGCAAGTCAAGGGTTCTGTAGGCTTGTTCTTCACTATCATCCCATATTTTTCTTAATGGCTTGCTCCAAAACCTGGTGAAGTCAACAAGGCTATTCCATCATCTTCAGTAGGCTTTGGATCAAGCTCTATGAGAACAAGACAGTTCTCCGCTCCTGCTGCAGAGCCAGTGACAGAACCACAATACATCAATATTATCATAGCTTCCACAAAAATAGTGGCCGTGTGCCACATGGTGGGTGGTCTTTTATACCAACCAGAGAGAAATTAAGCCAGCAGGCACATAAAATGACAGTGAGACAAGAGGTCTTTTATACCCTAGCTCTTGGAGGAGACTGTCTTGCTGCCTAGATTGTCTTGTTTAACCCATTCCGTAAAATAGGCGTACCACGCACATCCCTCCACTGTGCCTGCTAGCCTAAGCTTGGATTAAATGTGTCTTCAAGGCTGGCATCTTAACTGAATTGAAGACTGAAGCATTTTCAGTCACTGGAACATCGCAATGTCAGGCTGCTCCCACTACTGAAATATTCACCTAACACAGTTTGCAAACTGTAGGTGAAAAGTGACTTTTTGTGCCACCTTGGAAACCACTGAAAACATATTCATGTTAGTGATGATAGCATTGTGCAGCACCTTTCCATGAAACAGTCAAATTTTCAGAAAGAACTAACAACCTTTATATCACAAAACTGGTCCAAAACCAAAGAAGAAAACCCTGAAACATTCTGAAAGCGTCATCTGCTGTTTACTTACATGAGACCAACATTCCTGTAGAAGGAAGTTATGTCAAGAAAACAAGTAAATTCCATATCTTGCTGCTAAACAAATCAGCCTTGCCCAGTGGCTCAATGGCTAACTCCCAAGTATAACCCAATTTAGGTTATCTAGAGGAAAAGGTTGTAATATGCGAGAGGCTTCACTTGACAAGACAAATGATGCCTCCTGGATACATTCAAGAACACCTGGAAACAAGCTAAAAGTCAATGTTTCTAAGTCCCTTGTAGCTATTTACAATGCCATTCCTTTTTATAAAAGGAGTTATTATCGTCAATCTCTTATACCATTTCATTTAGACACAAAGTTGTATTTTTCTTGTAAGAAAACATTCCTGTTGTTACATTTAAAGATTCCAGTTCCTAAAGCTCATTCCTCATTGGAGGCAGGTAAGCAGCCTATGGAACTTAACTAGACCTGCTCATGTGCTCTTGTTTAACCACATGCTCTAACTGCCATCCAGAAGTTGAACCAAAAAAAAGCAAGTTTATATGGAAATGAGAGAACCTTGAAAAGTTCTCATCTAATTCACTGTTTATTGTAGAGCTGTTTCATAGCTTCATGTCTTGGCTTCTTCCAAGAAGTCTTAGTACCTTTCGGGTGGGGTTCAAATCCACTACCTACAGCAGAATTTTATGCTGAGAGTAAAATTAGGAGGTGGTATTTCTTTTTATGCGTTGGTGTGTCCTGAATTGAATAACTCTGCCATGAATACAACATAAACTCTGATGTTTGTAGATCCCAGATTCATGCCTGGAAAAAAAATATTTGCTACAGGCAAAGAACCGCTCAGCAGGGAGAGAGGAGCTTTGTATTCCGGTCTCTGGATGAATGTTTGTTTAAGGAAATTTAACCCGGTTCCCTAAAAATCAGTTTTTACAGTCCTATGTACCCCAGTCCCAGACACATGGGACTGTAAAATTATCTACCCAATAATTTTTGAAACCATTGCCCTGTCATCACAAAACTTGACAAGACTGGAAATCTCCAAGGTAGAAAATTTCTATATAGCATGAAAAATGACTGGTTTGATAGAGGACAGAAAGTCACTGCAATATCTTCACAAGGAGAAAGGCCAAATTTGAAGATCACCTGGCTGGCAGCTAAAGCAGACCAAGTCGAAATCTGGAGCCCAACACCTCTACTGAAGTCTGGAAGAATTATGGCTCTAAATTTGACATTTAGAATAAATCTCTACACTTTCTAAAGAAACTTTTTTTTAAGATTTTTTGAACTGATAATAAATACTTTTGTTACTACAGTATGAAAACTTATATTACGCTTGACGTAGTGAGTGAAATTGTGTTTCCATTTAATGCAGTATTTCTTGCCATAGTATGTTCTTGAATGCAAAGTGCAGCTGTGAATACATCTGTTGCTTTGCTTTGTTTTGTTTTGTTTCACATGTTGCATTGCTTGGTTTGGCTCTCAAGCAGACGGGGAACTTGGGGTAGGAAGTTGTTGCTGTATCTGTCATCTCACCTGAAGCAGTTCTCAAGATTTCTGTAAACTGTATATTCTTTGGCTCTTCTACAAAAATGTGAGAATATTCAGATAAAGCTGTAACTGATGCTACATCCGCTTCTTGGAAAAAAAAAAGATTTAATGTAAAGATTACTCAAAAGAACAAAAGACCTTTCTTCACTTTTATTTATTCATTGCACATTCAGTTTACTTTTTATCGCTCCTTTAGCAAAAAAACCCTACAGACAACTACATCTCTGTAAGAATGCACCCTACCATTGAAGTTGTGTTACAGGAATTAACTGTGGAGGATTCCAACAATTTGCTTGAGACACGGAGAACTAATCCATGTTAAAATATAAAACGATGCAATTCGCCCTCATTTTAAAAATCATAACATCCAAGAGAACAAGCAAGCAAACACTGTTTGTTTGTCTTCCAGGAAATCACATACTTTTTTTAAAAAAAAATATTTCCATGGTTCTTTTACTTAAAGAAGGTTTATTTCCTCTTTCCCTCTGTCTTATATGATAAACGATTTCTCATTATAATGTAGTTTTCATTCTTCCTTGGGCTATTAGAAGTCACTATCCTGAAAAAAAGAGTCTTCACATAAGTCATTATACTTTCAGTCTTTCATTTTTCTATCAAAATCCTAAGGCCACAGTTGGAAGGGCATGAATTCCAATCTTGAAAGACACAGACCTTCCTTAATCCTATTAATGTTAATCGTATCTTACGGCGCTATGGACCTTGAAGGGTGAAGCTCTTCACTGTATTTAAATAGTGGTATTACTGCTCTGATATTACTGCAGCAAGGTGGCATTAACCAGTCTCCACCCCTTAAAGTCTCAGCGCATCAAATCTGATCTATAGGGAGGAAATATGAGGAAGGTGCAAATTGTTTGTTTTTTTTTTTCCCTATGGAGCTTACCAGCAGCAGGAGGGTTGTGCACACTCACAGGAAAGATCCTGGTGTGGGATGTGAGGTTTGTATAGACATGCCTCTGGTGACCTGACACCGTTTAACTGCTGCCCGTAAAACAAAAGCAGTTTGCAGAGGAAATCCATATATCTCCATGGTGATCCAGAAGAACAGCAGGCTTCAGCAACATAAACAAGGTACAGACACATGGAACCTACTCTAAAATCCACAGAGGTAAGTTGTCTCCCTGTCTTTAGGAGGCTTTCACTCAGGTCCATAATAGTTATGCAAAAGGCACCAGACCTCATTTCCTCTGCCCCGTTTTCTTTGTCTCAAGCTTTTGCGGAGTGAGCCAGTAAACATTTAGGAAGCAAGGACATAGCATTCCTGTCCTGAAGAGTAAATGACCCAATATCCCCATAACTCCACTCAGTTTAGCATGAACACCTTCCTATTTGTTGCACCTCCCCTTGGAACCACCACCTAGGTCCTCCTGTCCTGCTGTGTGGAAGATCAGTATGATCCACACAGCAATGAATGTGATCCCATTGAATCTGAACCTGCCAGGAGGCTGGCACAGTACCAGCAGTCAAAAATAGCATCAGATACACCGTGAACTTCGTGACTCACTAGAGGAGTTTTCGTACTCCAAAAGCTTCTGACTAAGACTGATGGTGGTGGATATTATTCTTCAGTATATTGCAAACTATGTACTTAACAGCAAACATTATTTTCCTCCACTCTCTGTCCTACACACATTTTACCATCTAGTCTCTGATGGTGGTGCTTGCAGAATGAATTAGGGCCGCACACACGGATTGCGTGTATTTCTCCTTTAAAGTATTATTTTCATTTTCCAGGTAATGTTGGCTGGGTGCCCGTGTACAGTACATCGAATTTGTTTTTCCACCAGCCACCGCTGCTGTGGGAGCTTGCTCAGAGATCGAGAAGACAAACCTCTTTCAGCCTGCCTCCCAAACCCAGGAAGAATGAGCACATAAGCTCGGGCAATATTTACAGGAGTTTTGGCTAAAAACATGAGTGCCAAATGTGGAATATTTTGTTTTCATATTTTGCCTTTGTATTACTCAGTCAAAACAAGTTAATTTTAAACTGAATGTTTTCATTTTGAAAAAAAAAAACAAAACAGGAAAAACAGAGTAGCTCTTTGTGAGGTGTTATTTTTAGTTTCAGCAATCCAAAATGACTGACAGAGGAGTTCTGATTTCTGTTGTCTCTAAACCCTTTAGGTTTAGACCTTGCAGTGTTATTTATTAGCCAATAAATTTTTGAATTATATTTTAGTCTTCGCTAGTCAAGGATTTACTTCTGAATGAACACTCATGATACCACATAGTATAGCATAGCAGAAGCCAGTGCAGACAGTACCACATTGCTGAAGTATGAAATCCCTCACAAGAGCATTGAAGAGACTTCTGTAGGCAGAAGTCCCATTGGATTTCATCCCATTGGATTTTTTCTTTTCTCAATGGTTTTTGGGCTGTCTCACTGCGTTATTATTTTTCTTACCCTGTGCAGCACAGAAAGCCAAAATGGCATATGCTAATATTTCCCCTGTGACATTCATTCTTAGCCTCAACTGCTACAAAAGGACAAGAAAACTTATATTTGTATGCATTTGGGCAGACTTTCTCCCCAGTGTTTCTCTCCGCTAGCATGCTGTCATTTTCACCCCTGGCCTGAGGGAATGGTCAGCTAGTCTCAGTGCATCAGCAGCGTCCATAATAGGTCCTGCAGAGACATCAGGGCACGCAATGCCCTTCACTGCCCAAGCAGTTCTGCTTCAATAGCACTTCCAGATTGCTGGGTCTGATTCTCAATAAGCAAGAAGCAGCAGTGTGTTAATAGTAAGTGCTCAACTAAAGTACCTAGCATTACTCAGCTAAAGAATATGACTCCTCCTAAACCTCTTTTTTTGTTTTATTCAGGAAACGCAATTGTATTTTTATCTGCTGATCACAAGTATTTCATTTCAGAAGCCATTAACCAAGTAGTCTAATTAGTTCAGTGTAAGGTGCTTTGTTCTGCTATCACAGAATCACAGAATGGTTAAGGGTTGGAGAGGACCTCTGGAGATCATCTAGTCCAACCCCCTGCCAAAGCAGGTTCACCTAGAGCATGTTGTACAGGGTTGCGTTCAGGAGGGTTTTGAATATCTCCAGAGAAGACTCCACAAGGAGAATATCTCCAGAGAAGGAGACTCAGATGTTCCTGTGTCCACTTCTGACCCTGTTCTTGACATTCTGTGGCCACTGCTGAGCCATAGGTTTTATTAGCTCCGCATTCAGGTTTCTGTACCAGCTGTTTGCTCAGATGAATGGGCCCTGACTTGCTGAGCAGAACTATTTGACAGGTTGACTAGCATCTTTCCTTGCACAGCCTGGGAAGGGCATAACATCGTTGTAAATTTATGAATGCCATCAGGATGCCTTCAAGCTTCACAGCGACTGTTTGTGCTTTTCCTGCTCCCCGCATGAAGTGTATGTATGAGGGGAGGGGGAATGGAGACTGCTTCTGAATTGTTGGCCCAAAGAAAATGCCATTCTGAAGACTTTCCTAGGAGAAAGATGGTCAGTGCCAAAAATTATCTTTATTTTAGCCTCTTAAAATTTGTTCTGGCAGGATGTGGCTAGACTGGATAGTTTAGCGTGGAGGTACTTGAGGGAACTCCTTTCCTACCAGCCTGTATACCAAAAATATCTTAACCATAGAGACATGCAGCTGCACCTTGAATATATGGTCCAGGTACACTTATTTGTAAGAATGTACAGGTATTTCTATAGATAGAAAACACTCCCAAGACACAGATGGTAATAATTTGAAAAAAAAAAATCCTGTGTATTTCTGCTTATGTTGTTTCTTTTCACATTTACCAGACTGAGTGTATTCTAAGGTGATGAAAACCATGAAGATGGAGTCACACGGATGGATTATCCTACAGAGCTCTGAGAACTAACCCAACCTTTTTAATTGTGTGATTCTAAAGCAGCACACACCATGGCAGTGTAAACTGGACTGAGCCCCCCATGTGAGCTTTAAACCAGCGAGCTGAGGGATTGTTAGCATGGACACAGGAGTAGGCAACCACAGAACTGGTTACACACTGTTAACACCAGGTCTTCGAGTGAATTCATGCCTCTTAATGAGTGAACTAAAGATTCTTGTGATTTTTCTTCAGAACAATGTGAAACTCATAATCTGATTTGATTTCAATATGAACATAGGTAAGCCTTGATGGATTTGACTGAATTTTGCCTTGAAAGCTGGTGGGTTTTTTTTCCCCGAAGCCAAGTTAAGGTGTAGTAGAAATGTGTAAAATATTTGTTTTTGTGACTGTAAATAAGAAATCTTGGGCTCTGGCTTTTGCAAACTGAACTGTGGGTTTGTGGTTTGGTGCATTTGCAAACATCAGGCTGTGCTAAGAAAAATTCAGCAAACACAGGCTGAGATTGTTGACATTGCTGGGAAGTCATCAGATCTCCCTCATCTCAGCTGGCCTCCTTCCTTCCTCCCTCACAAGGCCTAAGTCTCCTGAAGGTATGTATGCATGGGAGCAGTAGAAAGTGCAGGGAAGCTTTAAATCTAAGGAAGTTTTTATTTGGGAGTTGATGATTTAATTTGAGAACAAAGGGTTAAGCTCACACACTCATGTTCCTCTACAATGAGGATCAAAATCGAAGTGAAAAAGCAACTTGTTTTTAGCAGAAAAGCTAATCACTAGAATATTTCTTTTTTACTTCCATGGTGTGTGTCATGCAAATGGAGCCAAGAGGCAGAGTCCAACTTCAACTGCCCATGGGGATTGTCCCCATCTAAGAAAGACATTTTCTGCAAAGCATCTCATCAGCTCGTCTACTGTGCGCTTCTTCCCACTGAAAGAGGATATAAAACATTACAAACTGGGGAGCAGAAGAGAGTGAGCAGAGAGCTAAAGCTTCAGTGGTCCAGGTAATAGAGAGCGGGTGCGAAGTAGAGAAGTCCCTGCATTGCTCTCACCCATGCTGAAACCCAGAGTTCAGACAAATGCAGCATAAAAATTGGAGCGGGGATGACTAACCTGTTTCCTGAAATTCCTCTCATTCATCTACATGAGGAAAGAATGACAGCTGGTAAAAGCTCTGATGGGGTATAAACTTGTATTTGCATATATATAAATTAAAATAGCCCTTTAAAAGTACAGGTACACAAAAATAATCCTACAATAATCTGAGTCCTCAAATAATTCATACCTTCTGATAGCCAACACAAATTCATAAAAGAGGCAAAGGGGAAAATAAAAAGGGGAAAACTAAGATAGAAGAACATGAAGGGAAAGGAAACAACAGTAAGGAATTAAAGGTAGAGAAGAGGTCTGAGAAATGAGGGGTGCTGAGATAAAGCTCTTCCTCCTGTCCACATCCAGGAGTATGTGGCTGAATCACAGGACTCCTATAGCTAATGAAAATGTTGCACAAAAATACCTGCATCTTCCCATGACTGCAGGCTTGGTTTGGTTCTGTTATTACTGTCTGTGAAGTAAACATGACCGTAAAAAGGGAAAAGTTTATTTTGTTTCATTTCTTTTATCTCCACTCAAAGTAATTATATTCTTTATACATTTCTTCACATGCCAGCAGCCTTGCTTCCAACATTTTAACTTTGGCAAGAAGCAGGATAAGTCAATAAAAAAGAACTCCAAGTGTCATGCACAATAAAGACTTGGGTACAGTTTTCCAAAGGACTGTAAAGTAAAATTTACTGAAAAGCAGTCAAAGAGCTCGTATCTAGAAATCGAGTCTCTGCTTGTAAAAGTCAGAGGTTAAATTCTTTTTTTAAAAAAAAGCTTTCACATGCATCTCTCAGGCATGTCCTATCCTTGCTTAAATATTTGAGAGGGGGAAAGCAACTGGGATAGGTGAGAACATTTCCGTAGACATATGTTAGAAATCTACAGCAAAACATGAAATTACTTCACTCTCTTAAATGACATTTCTCGTTTTCACTTATCAAGTATTATGAGCTATGATGCATCTTTTTAAAGGCAAAAGGAAAAGTAAAATAACAGCAACAAGAAACACATCCCCGTGTGTATTTTACTTTGTAATTCAAGTCAGTCCAATTGTGCTGCAGGGTACTTAGCTTATGCAATACTAAAGTTTGAAAACTACACCCAAAATTATTTTTGGATCATATTTACTGAGATATATGACACAGGAATGATTGATGTATTTGCATGTTTTGAGGTTTTGTATTTTGCTGAGCTTGTGCCTAAATTCAGATGCAGACAGGCTTTAAAAAATCCTATTAATTGAAAAGCAAGAAAAACACCGTTATCTCACTTTCATTTTCTAATGGGAAGACTAAATTTTAAAAGTAGGCATTGACTTTTATTTGGTCAAAATACAAATTTCTCTATTGACTTCCACAGGTTGAAGGAAAAGATCTGTAACTGCTTTCCTAATTGCCCAACCCACATCCATAAAATGGCTGGTCCTGTCAGGCAATGGCTGGTTTCACTGTCCCATTAATTTTATCGTGTGAAGTATGGTCTTCAGAGAGATGGAGTTCATTACTTAATATTTAATGGCTAGCTTAATGGATATGCTTAATTATATAGCTTCTGGTCTGAAAGAATGTCGTATTAGGACACTCTCATACCATGTTCCTTCGCTGAGAACTGGGAACACCATTGGATCTACCATCTCTCCCAGCAGCCTGGTGAATATTGGCCACATTGAAGAGCTGGGAATTTGATGAACAGCCCGAAGGCAGCAGGCTTTTCCTGCCATGCCCCGGTACAACAAATAGCACGGTTTAGGGTGGCCTTTCAGATATGCCCTACGAGAGCTAATTCTGGTGCTGGCTGATGGCAATCATGCTCCTGACTCCCTTCGGAGCTTTTCAAAAGCCTCTAGTCCAGAATAGAAATTACTTCCCTGGAGCTGTGCAAGGGATTGCTTGCCTTTTATCTCCTGCTCAGCCTGCGAAGTAAATATCAAAATCACCCACTCTTGGTTGGAAGCCCAGAGATTTCGAGATCTGGTTTGTTTCCCACTCAGGAACCCTGATGATATTGTGGTTCAGAGGTAAAGCAATCAGAGGGAATCAGGCATTCCAGGTGAGCATGGGGGCTGAGGGCTCTGCACCCTGGTGCACTCACTGTGGGCAGGTGTCCTCGTTTCGTGGGGATAGAGTTTATAGAATCACTTTTCTGTTGCATTTTGTTTCCGTTTGTGGCCAGCTGTGGGATGGTGATCAAGGCCATTAGCAGTTAAATCCAGGGCAGCTGCCCCAGGCTGGCCCACAGGTGTGTTCTATATCACTAACGTCAGGTTCACCATAAATGGGAAAGCTGCTGGGGGTTGGCTTTTTGCTCTCCTCTCTTCTCAACAGTTGTGGTCCCTGGAGGAACTTGCCACCAGTCTATGGGCTGAGTATAACTTTGTGTCTTTTGTATTAGCATTGATACTGGTTCTCTTATTCAATCTGTCTAAATTTCAACCCATGAGTCTCCCTCCTTTTCCCAATTCCCTTTCTCAGCTGGGGAGGGGTCTTGAGTGATAGAACAACTGGTTGTTGTTTAGCCCTGGGTGTGGGCTAAATGGAGACAGGAGGGGAAAGAGCACAGACTTTCTCCTTGAGCAGCTCCCCCAGGCTTTCAGGTCACAGTCCCAAGCAGAAGTGGGGGAAACGAGGCTGCTTGAACACCTCTGCACCCTTGGATGTTAGCGAGGAGGAGGGCTACTTGAGGTGCTGTTCAGCAGGGCTGTGTAGAGGCAGCTGCCCCATCCTGCTGCCCACCAGCAGCAGAAGCCCTGGGGCTGCAGTCTCCAGCAGGCAGCAAACCCTTCAGCTGCACCCATGGCAAGAAGTAGTTGTGGAGGGCACAGGCTCTTCCAGACCAGCTACCACCCAGTGTAAAGTGGTGTTAAGAGGTCTTTCATCCTTCAATGACGCTCTGGCTCCATTTCATGCCAGGGGCTGGAAAAGGGGCCATGCGATAAAAGGGAGCAGTGGAGTACACCTGTAAATGCCAAGCAGGCTGGGACTTGCCTGACTGCCACAAGACCTTCCAGCTGTACAAACTAAATCTGAGCACCATATGTTTTTAAGTGGGCGAATTATAGCCCTGTTACTTGGTTTTAGGCAGTTCATTGTCTGTGCCACCTGTCATTTGGACAAAGGGGATATTCTCGTGACACCTAACCCCACTGCTGCAGGGAGCAGAAGCTTGTCCATTCATTTTGAGGAATATAGCAGCAAGCACTTCCACAACCAGCACTCTTCAAAAACTTAAGACTGACTTCTTTGTCCCTTTCCCAGTCAAACTTCCGTTTGGGCTTATTTCACAATCAAATGGGATCTACCCTTTATCACTAATGGGGCTCATTTTGCTCCACTGTGGTTGAACATCTCCAAGGGCTGGCATGATTATAGTTGAGTTGGTTATTTTCATGGTGAGACAGAGAAGATGTCTGTCTAGTATCATTTCTCTAGATCAGATATGACTTCACTAAAAATACATAACTTCACTAAATGGATAACTAAGGATACATGTCTGGATGTAAGTAGCTGAATTAAGAGGGCTTACATTAAAGATTCTGCTTTAATAGAAGGAGAAGAAGAGAAATACCACAGAATGGGACAAAGGAAATGGTAAGAAATCACCAGCCATAGTCATGAAAGATCTCCTGTAGTATTTATTTACATAATGAACATGTCCCAGGTTTTGCACTCACGCAGTGGGGTATGACTGTTTTCCAGTTTGTGGTTTAAAATTCTGACAACTGTTGCTTCCCACCTGCATAAAGGCAGGTTATCTGATATGAAGATTTAAGACCTAGTTCATACTTCCACAATGTTTTTCCTGGAAAATAAGGCTTATGAAACCCCCTAAACAGTGAGGGGGAAGCCTACCTATGGACATTAGCTTTCACCTCCCGTAATCCAAAGAAATGGAAATATAAGGAGTAGGATCTGACCCAAGAAATAGTGCTTTTCTTTCTGAATTACCAAAATGTGTCATTTAACAAAATCCATACTCTCAATCCAGTCCATCCAGATGGCGGTCCTGCAGCTCTTATCAATGGCAAAATATTTTACTTGTCTTTCCAGGAGTTGTATTAGCATGTTCAACGGAATCACTGGAAAGAAAAAAAATTCTTTTAAACTGCTCTGGAAGGTATGGGTGTGAAACAGATCTTCATAAAGAATTAAATCTTTGAAATCCAAGCTTCACTTTGGCCATAACACTGATATAAGAAATGGCCACTTAAGACCTAGGCTTTTGACACCATCATAAATAAACCTATGTCTGAGGAACGCTACTGAGTCACAGATAGAGCCAGAAAAAATATGGAATCTAGCCCTGTTTGCATCTTTCAAATTTTATACTGCTCTATCCAGTGGCAGAATGATTGATGTAATTTGTTTTTGACTCATGCCATTTTAGCTTCAGGAATAACAAAACAGAAATGCTTCTATGTTTTGGAGATATTTGCTTGGTTATTCTATCAGCACTCTTTCCCTAATGGCAAAAGAAATGTCAGCATTAAAAATAATTACGAGTGTAAAAGAAACTCCATAACCTAAATTAATGGATGCACTATGTTATCTGCAGAAGGAAGAACTGGGTGTGTTATGTACTGTGCTCAAGGCTACCTAAATTCCTTAGCTTTAGATAGTTTGGCATTAATTACCTGTAATTATTTTTGTCCTTTCATTGAGATTTATGTTGGTCTGAATCATCCTTTAAAATGTAATTAAATCAGCTATTTCCTTTGCTCTTAGTCCTGTTCAATGCTGAGTTTGTTCTCATTTTTTCATATTTGGATATTAAACTTTTAAATGCTTGTGAAAATCTCTGGAGAAGAGGGATTTTCATGAAACAAAGTGATGTGAATGAATGTACCTCACTGATTTCTGAGAGATTTTATGCACTCCAGTGACTAGATTTTCCAAAGTATTTAGAGAACTTGTTTGATGTCTTTTGAAAATCTGGTTCTGGGCTGACTGTGATACTGTCTCACTGCTGATGTGTAAAGCTTCCCCAAGAGCTAACCCTGTGTTCAGAGATTTCAGCTCTTGCCATGCCCCTTACTCACTCAGTCTGCAAGTGATGGGACTCTTCACAGCTCCAGGTACTGAGCTTTAGGTCTAACAGGAGAAACCCAGGCTTACAGCTCCATAGTATCCTCAGTTCAATCCTAATGTGAAAGCAAAAGTCATGGTATTGTAATTGCAGGATTAATACTAATTAATAGCTGTCATGGTTGTAAAGGGAATTTTGACTACACAAGAAAAGATCATCTCTTTCTTTCTGTCTTTTTTTTTTAATGTGTGTATGTGTATACATAAAAATATATTTTAAATTCATTTCTATGCTTCACTTCCAACAACAAGAGAAGACTTGCTCTCTGTGAATTCCTTTTGTAGCAATATTTTCAAGCTGCAGTGTATTTATTCACTTCCTCTGACAATGATAGAAACTCCATCAAAACTGAAGATGTGTCTGTGTGAAACTGGTTTCAACATTGCACCTACTGTGTAGTTCCAAGGAAAATGTACACATTTTCAGAATCCCACAGAACCCAGATATTTGCTTTAAATGGATGTGAGCAAGGTCACAGCAATGCTTGTGAGATCCTGGTCCTGAGTTCATCACTGCTTTTTTAAATTCCTCTTATATAATCAATGAAAATTAGGAAGTAACACTTTAAGCCACAAGCAGAGAAAAAGACTTTGTAAAACAAGAGTAAACATTGATGTCTGGAATCCAGAACTTGGCTGTATTAAAAAGCACCACAGAGGCACACGTAGACAGAAAATTGTGATGCCTTCAGGTTCTCAATATGCAGGAATGTGAGAATACCAGCAATTGTCTCCTAAATTAAAGTCCTCCTCATTATCATGAAATTCTTTTGTAATGTTAAGGCACTCTCCTCAAATTTGCTCTTAAATTGAAGCACCTCTTACACCACAATTGTATAGTTTACACTAATTACTGATCCTGGCTTACAGCTTCAGTGCTTTAGTGTACCTCATTCCTATGTAATTACGTCTGCTTCCACATAACCATGTCCTTTTCCACCCCTGTTCTATGCATATGCAAAGTGTGTTTTAATTCCCAGCAGTCCCTCAGCACATGTAATTTTATTTCTGAATTCTACCCAATGGAACAAGGGGATGTGCTCTGCAGAACTGAGTGAAGGCATGGCTAAACACAAATCCTCCGGTGCTACTGCAGCATCAGCAGGCACGTGCAAAGCCAACAGGAATCTGCCTGGAGTAGATAGATATATATTTTTTCATCCATGCACTGGAGCGAAAGTGGATTATTTAACAGAAAAAAAAATCCCACAATACTGTTTTGTGGAAGAAAGCAGGTAGTCATCAATTTAAAACATTTAGTGGAACTTTCTGATAATTTTCCCAGCTAGTATCTAAGGAGAAGCAAAGTGAATTTTAGAATCTTACACTTCATTTTTTTTAAAGCTCTTCACAGATGTATTTTTTAACAGTGTGAAAATACATTATTAATTCTCTTAATTGCTTGAAATATTTTCCGTTAAAGTAATTGGGGAATAAATTGTTTTAGCTGGAAGTCAATATCATGCAGCCAAAGCATCAGATTCTAGAGGCAAATAACAAAATTCAATTCAAAGAGCAATGGCTTGTGTCACATAAAAATCATATTCACATGAGCAGGAATCAGAGGTTTTATGCTGCTCCTGTATTTTGTATTATAAGAAACTACCTGATCACGTACAGGAAGGGAGTGTGGATTTCAGAGGGTGATAAGAAAATGTCTGCTCTAGCCCCAATACTCCATATATTCTGAAGTCTGAACTTGTTCCAAATTTCCAGTCCTGTTTAATTTATCTCTTGCTACTCAGTAGATGAGAGTTGTCATGGGGTAATTCCACAGGGGTCACTGGAGTTACAGCAGGGATCATTTTCTCCTGTTAAGTGTCAGCATTGTTGACTACCAGACACAGGAAATTAATATAGGGGTGCACACTACAAAGCTGAGACCATCTTCTCTCCAACACACTTTTATTTCTGGCAAGCTGTGATACAGCCCTGAACTATGCATATTTCATGCATAAAAATGGAACAGTGACATTCATAAGGGCATAGTTTCTTTTTTTACTAGAACTATCCTTCAAAATTCCTTGTGTTTTCTTTAAAAAAAACAAAAATGCAATAGAGCTGTTTTCACTTTTGGCGGTCGTTAACAGTGCACTTCACGTTAAATACAAAGGGATGAGATCTCTGTATTGTGAGCCAAAACTAGAACTGATGGAAATCAATATTCAGTAGATCAACATCTGTTCACATCAGCTGAGAATTGAGAGCCACACTATAAACTGAACAGTGCATGCTGAATATGAAATGAGTTTTCTGCAGATATTGGGGCTGGGGGAATACCTAGCTGGTTTTCCAGTGTTAACTGTGTTTTTTCATCTCAACAGATTGGATTGTCTGGGACAGTAGGGTGAGCTGAGCCCCCTGTTAGAATCTTGTAATACAATTTCGTGTGTAACTGCCAACATATAATCTTATGGGTAATTATAGTTTAGGAGCATTTCACTTAAGGAAACTATAATTAGTGCTGTAATGGTTAGAATAAGGTTTGAAGGCTTTATTCACAGCTAGGAACTGGTGATCAGTGCAAACGCTAGAAATCATGGGTATCTGAAGCGTGAACAGATTCATTTTTCCTGGTGCATGTCCAAACAAGAAAGAAAAAGACAATGTAATTCCTGCTTTGACACTGATAGAAGAAGGAGGGGAGGAATTGCAAATATTCCTCAGTAAAGTGTCCCACTGTTGGATTGCCTAGAGGACCAACAAAAGCTCATTTGTGTCCAGTGAAGTCTTCCTTTATTTGGCTCAGACCCTGAACTACATGAGGGACCATCTTCCAAAACAAGATGAGTAGATCCTCAGTGCTATCACTCATCATAAATGTTCCCTTTCCCAGCCTACTTTCTATATTTTAAAAAGTGGACGTGTGTTATTATCTTAGATTACCTTATCAGCAAGAGATCAAAAAATCTCATTTCCAATGAAATATTAGATACATAAGATGTGATTCATTGCACCAACTTTCAATTAGCTTAAAGTTACGCTAAGCCAGTCTAAGCCTATGCCAATCCCTTAACTTCTTTGTATAACAGATAAAAGGGCAAAGGCGCTTCTAGAGGGCGATTTTCTCCATTTATCTTAGAAACCTGTGACTGCAATCATTAGGTTATTTTGGAGGCCTACATATTATATAGCAAAAATGAGATCTTAGTCAAAAAGTAGTTTTGATGAAGACAAGTGGAAATCTCAGGGGAAAACGATGAGCAACAGAGTTGAGGGCAAGGGCAAAGGGGAAGGCTTACTAAAGACAGCTCCAAAGCTCAGATGATGGTCAGAGTTATCTTCCTTTTATC
Source organism: Nyctibius grandis (assembly GCF_013368605.1). NCBI lineage: Eukaryota > Metazoa > Chordata > Aves > Nyctibiiformes > Nyctibiidae > Nyctibius > Nyctibius grandis. Next base: position 99,519,435 of record NC_090661.1, on the reverse strand, counting down.
CAGAAACCCTCACAAGACACAAGCTATTTAATTCACCCTATTAGAAGGATACTATACATGTGTATTGTGTGTCCATATTAACAAGACAAGTAACTGCTTTTCAAGACAAAGTCACTGAAAAAGTGATTTTACCTTCCTTCCTACATGCCAACACATGAGTCGAAGGAGTCCAGAGGAGGGTGACCAAGCTGGTGGAGGGTCTGGAGGGTATGACCTATGAGGAACAGCTGAGGGAGCTGGGGTTGTTTAGCCTGGAGAAGAGGAGGCTCAGAGGTGACCTTATTGCAGTCTACAACTACCTGAAGGGAGGTTGAAGTGGAGTGGGAGTCGGCCTCTTCTCCCGGGCAACTAGCGATAGGACAAGAGGACACAGCCTCAAGCTTTGCCAGGGGAGGTTCAGGTTGGACATTAGGAAGAATTTATTTTCAGAAAGGGTCATTAGACATTGGAAGGGGCTGCCCAGAGAGGTGGTGGAGTCACTATCTCTGGATGTGTTTAAGAAAAGACTGGACATGGCACTTAGTGCCATGGTCTAGTTGACATGGTGGTGTCAGGGCAATGGTTGGACTTGATGATCCCAGAGGTCTCTTCTAACCTGATTGATTCTGTGATTTGGGTTTTCTTTTTCCTGTCACAAGTGAAGACATCACTAAAGCAAGCAGGTCATTTCTTCTGCCTTGGGATTTAGCAGTTTTTATCTTACAAAGCAAGCAAGCTAAACCTGGATCTTGTGTGGGTGAAAAGTTCCCATAAAAAAGACATTCACAGAGATATAGGACTGGATTGGGGCTTTATTGATTTTATCATACTGTTCCTGCAGAAGCATACCAGCTGCTTCAGAGAAAAGTACAGGAAGCCTTACAGAAGGCAATTATGAAATAACTTGCTGACAGGAAAAAATTCTGACTAGCCTCCATTAATTAGAGGTTATCTTACGTCCTGGAAGCATGAAGACTTACATCCTTTCCAGAAAGATTGTCATGCTATTTATCATTTTTCATCTTCACTAGCTTTTAAACTGCATCTTAAAACACATATTTCTTGGTTCAGCTTTCAAGACTTAACGGTACAGACTGAGCAGTGTTTATTTACAACGAAGACATAAACTCTTTTGTATAAATCATACCAAATTCTTCATTATATCACAAATTATTGCGAAGGATGACAAAACTGAGTCATCTGGCACCAAAAAATAAGCAGAGCTTTGAGGATTTCCCTCATAAATTCAGCAGAACATAATCGTGTTTTGTAACAATGAATTATAGCAAACTAGATGAGTTTTCCTACTTTAAAAATCTGCTATTAATTATTAACTGGATCAAGCTTCTCTCCACTTGTTTGACCTTACGACAAACGTGTTTGGGAAATTTCCATTTCTGTATTTACGCCTGTCCCTCTCTGGCATGTGATGTAAGTGCACACACTCAGGCTTATGTCTGACAAGAAGAAATATAAACTAGATTATTGTAGCCCTGAAGCTGGAGACTGCAGACATGTAACAGTGGTGAGAAACACCCAGCCAGAGTCCCTTACAAAGTTTAAATATAACTGTATGTCACCCTGGGCAATTAAAACCAGCTTGCTCTTTCCCCCAATGTAGACACTACTGATGCTTCTGCTGTTTTTACAACTGATCTTTAAAGCAGCTCTGCGGCGTACAAGGCTGATCATGGCGTAGCCCAAGAATTAGGCCATGCAGCTGGCTTTCAGCCACCAGCACTCCCAGTTCAGTTTTGTACTTGCCTTTGGCCATCCTGCTTTAAACCATGACACAGGTAAAGGGATTTTGGGCGAGGAAAGGGGCCTGGAGACTGACCATACTCCTCTTAATTTCCCTTTGTCTCCCCTCTTTCAAAGTGGGTTGTATTTTAGCTGATTTATTCTCAATTTTTGGCTGGTGATATTCAGTATTGCCCTTGCTGCTGTAAGCCACCCTCACGCAATAAATACTAGCGTGCAGCCAGTTGATTCAGCTGGGACTGGAGAAGTCCCGACCTGCCTCTGCAGCTGCCGACGGGGGTGGAAGGACCCCCTCAGCTCCACTCTGCCTGGAGCACGTCTAGGCTAAGATGCCACAAACTAGATTTGTTTTCACTTAGGAGACCCCTTATATCAAAAAGGGTCTGATCCAGTCTCATACGCTTTGAAACCTGTCAAGCTGTCTGTGGCTCGAATCAAAGAACCATTTTACATTTCTTGTCATGTATGTCAACGGTTGCCCTTTCAAAGCATACAAATATTGCCTTTGTTTCTGTGACAGACACCGTCCTGCCCACACCCCTCAACGCTCCTGGTGTGGTTTCTGTGATTTTTTTTTATTCTACTGGAACTTCCTGCCACATCTGTTACTAAACAGAAACCCAAAAGGAAATCAGCTTTCACCTCTCAACTGCCATGTGCATATGACCTCCCCACTTCCATCACTTTCCATTAGTGTCTTTCATCATCTCAAGGGCTTTTTCACATTTACTTCTTTTTCTCTCTGCTCCTTTGGGAAGTACCATTTTCCTTTTTAGATACAGCCCCTTTGTTTGTCATGTTTACTGCATTAACCCTACACATAATGCCAGCTCCTCTTTGTCCTTGGGAAGTGCATCCTTTGGCCTCAGGAAGAGTTCTCCCCATCTGTGTTCCAGTGGTGGCCTTCCTGCGAGAAGGGTTACCTTTGGCGTCCACTGCTGCCTACCAGCCTGGCTCTGCAGCACTGCCTTTTGTGCAACAGCTGTTTGGCTCACAGCTCTCAACAATTTTCTCCACCCTACTGACCCAGTGCTACAAAACAGCAGTGACTTGCAAAAAAACAGATGGATGGAGTAGAGAGATGGGAGGTTTTTTTGTTTTATGTGACCCCAAAGATTCAGAATTCAAGCAGATTTGGTGGCTATTGTACATTCTACAGCAAGAAAAATCCCTAAATGCATAGGCAGAGGATTTCAAATGGAAGATGCTTAAGCACAAATTAAGTGTGTACTCAACACAACAGTTGCACAACAGTTGTTCCACATTAAACAGCTTAGATTTACATACTCCCCAAAACTTCCCAGTGTAAATAAACTGTAAGTCTATACTACTTATGAGCATAAAACCACAGAGCACTTAAAAACAGACGATGCAATTACCATAAATACACAAAGAATTAAGCAACAGCACATGATCAGAGGCCAACTGCTAATGTGGAAGATCAATATTGCTTGAAGCTATGAATCATTCAGTTTTGATTCTTCTCAAACTTACATCAGATTGCTATTATTATTACCAGAACTCAGTGAAGCAATTTTTAATTTCATCCATGAAATGTATTTTTATATATCTAAAAGTACAGGAAGAAATCTTACCCCACAGAAGTTGATCCAAGATTGGCCATTGGCTTCCATAGAACTAAATGTTCACCCACAGGATTTCCTTTCCTCTTGTGGCCTCCGCTGCAGTCCAGGGCTTAACAAAATACAGAGAAGCTCAGAAAATAGCCACTTTATTTTGAGCATCAATAAGGGGTCAGTCTCGTGGGAATTTGGAAGCTTAAGTTTACTGGGGATAGAGAGTTTTTGAGGGGCTGCCATCAAACTGCTCACAGCATCATTGGACTACTTTTGCAGAAACTCTCTTTCTTTGGAAGTTTTTTTGAAAGTGTGTCTTCATAGCAAATGCACCGTTAGATACTTTCCAGAGGAATCTTTATGTTCGTGACCTGACTTGGAAAACATTTCTTAGATGTAGTGTTGGTTTCCAGCAAGGTTCTGCCTGGCTCATTTTGGTTTCCAGGAAACACAAAGAGCTCGTGACTGGCCCAGGGTGATTCAGATCCTCACCTGGTGTTAGATGCCAGCAGCCTCCTGGCACTCTGACCTCCCATCTGACCACATAACCACATATCCTCACAAGTATAAAACTCTCTGAATTTTTTCTTCGTTTAATTTTCTGCATGCGTAGACCATGGTTGTTACTCCTTACACGTTACGTTATGATAATGCACACAACCTGTGTGTTGTTCCAGCTCTGCTTCTTTCTTTGCTGTTTTCTCTCTGGATGAAACCTGCACCTCTTTAAATTCAACTAAATGTTTTTCTTCATGCAAATAGCATCAAGATATGGCCCAATACACATTCTTTGTTTCATCCAGTACTTAGGGTATCTAGTATAATTCTCTGTATATTCATGCCCTAGTTACATGTTTTAACATTGATGTTTAACAGTGTTAGTGAGGCACTGTTTTGTGAGGATGCAGAAAGGACTTTTTATTATTTTAGCAATCATTTTAGTGCTTACTTTCATCTGACCCTTATCAGTTTCCATCCAGAAAGTTTATTCCTGCATAGTTAAATATATAAACATGCACCCACACACTTATCTCCATGTTCATACACATCCACACAAATAAACATTTCCAAACATTTCTGAGTGGTGGTGAACTGCTGTCTCTGAGAAACAGGCATATGGACAATATGGACTTCCACATGCTCATCAGAGGAAGTGGGAGCCAGCAAAAGCGATGACATTGACTATCAGACGCTTGGTACCAGCAACTGTCATGAGGAAAACAGCAATCTAGAGTTGAGAGAATTTTCAGGGTAATGTTATAGGTCTGCCTGTGGACCCTCAATTATGACCATATTTCTGGCTTAGTTTTTGACATACACAGCAGAAAGATGTACTTCTGAGAATTTTCTTTTAAGTAAATGAGAAATGGGTGGCATTTCCTACTTTGAAATTATGTGGTCCGCAAAAGGTGCCTCAGAGAATAACAACCAGGAAGTTCACGTGTGAATAAGCTTTCATTTGAACATTTTACAAATGTAAAACTTACCCGTGGCAGGCCTTGCTTCATTTCTCAACATGTGGTCAATTCAGTGCACAAAAATAGATGAACTGAAATACTCGGGATCCGGTTTTTATAGATACTTCACTCCCAAGACAAAGTGAGCTGCTAGATACTGGGCACCATTAAAGAACTTGCAGTAGAATTTAGCAGCGATGTGAAGTGCTAGAGCTTGGAAAATAGCTTCTTGGCGCCTTCCCAGTGTTACAAAGAGAAGCGCTGGCTGGCTGGGACTCAGAAGTTAAAAGGGATTTTCTGACCTTCCAACCAACTTGTGTCTGTGGGTACGGGTTTGCTCAGATTATGATCCTCAAAGGTATTTATGCACCTAAGTCTCCTTGATGTTAGACCTTTGGTGTTAGGCCTTAAAGAACTCAAATCACTACTTCTATTTATTCATAATGTGGTGATTTTGTATATCCAGGTCTCTGCCTTCCTCTCCCTTCAAACACACAGAAAGATGAGCACTGTCTGACATCATACGGCTTTGGCAGGGTGGCTGGGCAGGAACTGCAGCCCAGACCAATCTCCAGCATGGCCGTTGGTCTTGACTTAGAACCAGGAAGTATGGTCTAAGTCTCATCCACCATAAGCAGAACAGCTTTAATGTTCTATTTTTTTAAATAACTCTCTGACTTTTTTTTTCTGATTAATTTTTGAAAGAGAGTGGCAGCCACCACGCTTTTTTATAAGCAGACTAATGTATCAGTGTGTGCTAGACATAATCTGGGATTGTTTCCCTCCTGGAGGCCTCATGGGATGAGGTGGGGAACGTGTACCTTTGGGGACTCAGTGGAGCAGATGACATGCCAGGCTGCTTGGCAGGGTTAGGGCTGAGGCAATTCTGGGTTTGCACAAGGGCTCAAAACCAGGGGAAACTTTAAAACCAGAAAGTGACAGCCAGGTTTAGTTGAGAGGCCTCTGAGGTGAGGCAATAAATGATTAGTGGTTTCCATGATCTCACCTTTTGACTTAGCTGCCCTATTTAGCCTCTGTGACTGTTTACATGGAGCTAGCCCTTAGAAACCCACTCAATGTGAGGCAAGAATTGTGTGCCCTGAATAAGAACTGGTCTTTCACATCTTTTTTTAATGCTTTTGGGGCTCTCACTGAACTTCCTCTTCTCTGTTTTACCCAGTAGACTATACCTGCAAAAGGTAAAGCCACCAGCCCCGACGCCTGAAAAGGAAAGGATAGTTACCCTTCACCAGCTCACACCATGGTTTTAAGAGATGTCACTTTACTGACCACAGGCAAAAGCTTGCTCATTAAGAAGGACTTCCCTAAGCGGTGAACAAGAAGGATGTTTGTTTTGTTTTTTTTTTCTATTTTTGCTAAAACTCCCAAGTACATATTTTGAATAGAACATATTTGAAATATTGGTGGAATAAACTCTGAATCTGGATAGGTCAAATTTCACACAGGTGCATTTACCAAATTCACAGCAGGGACTTACTGATTTACAGATCCAAAGTCTGGACCCTCAAAACCCAAGTAAGGTTTTCAGTTATCTAATTTTTCTAGGTATTTGGTTTCTGCCAGTGAAGTTTTCAAAGTACCTACATCCCTGCTTCTGCACAGAAAACTGAGCCTTAACATCACTGAGAAGGCTGGCACCTATCTCAGCTTTAAGCCATATTGGGCTTCGTAGGATTCCCTGCCTATCAGTTCCAGGTATATTTATTCAAAACTTACCCATTTTACTGAAGAAAAAATGCTTCCTTTCTTGTGCAATTAGATATAAAAATAGGCCAGTTGAAAGCAGTTGAAAGTCTCACTGTCATTTCAAGTGAAAATGCCTGCACTTTCCTCAGGAATGCAATGACTCAAGTCCCTAAATAAGACAAAACTAAATAAATAACAACAATAACAAACCCAGGACACACAAATTCCAAGGCAGTGCTTCAAAACTTGTACTTAAGTCCTTGCCCATAGACCACTGATTAAAGTACTTACCTGTAATGTAAAACTCCAGGAATATTTTTTTCCTTTGTTTTAGGTGACTCAGCCCTTACCTCCCACAGATGTGCTCTAACCCTAACCGCTAGAATGTATGGTTTCCTGAAGTGGGGAATTTCTCATGTTAAAGGTATTACACTTTGCATGGAACAACTAAAAAGTCCTTGGGCAGCTGAAAGTATGTGAAAATTGTGCTTTAGCCTGTGTTTAAGGATATTAATCTTCCTCGGGGGGAGGTTGGCTGTCCCATAGAGCATAGACTAGCAGGTAGGTTGAAGGTGTTGCCAACTGAGGAAAGTGCTTTTCTATTTCTTGACCAAGTATTTGAGCCACAAGCCCCATATTGGGCTTTTTAGTCGGTTGATTATGAAAGCCCATTTGGAGAAAAGTTGGGAGTAAGTGAGCTGCCCCAGCCAGGTTGTGTGAAGAAGAGAGTTTGCTCTGGCTTCAGCCAGCTGCAGGGGAACTGACCCTCTTGCTGTATGGTGCTGGTCTCCAGCCCTCAGTCCTGATGTCTGAGTGGTTGCTACCAATCACCTGCATCATTTTGCCTCTTTGGTTTCTGTGGCCACCAGCAGTGTATCATTCCCATTGCAAGCCATGCCCTGGTTCTACCCTGTCGTGTCCTCCTTCTATCGGTACTCTGGCCATCTCTGACACCATTCTGGCATGAAGCATCCCACAATTGCACAGCCCAGGCAACTGTTGTCCCAGGTCTCATCTGTACTCGTGTGATAACAGCATCACCTTGTATGTGGGAGAGGCTATGACACTTTACAGGCCCCTTAGTTATCCTTTGGGAGCTACATATTCTCTGTGGGCTGCTAGCTGAAGAGCCCTGCCTGTGTGGCAATGCAAAGGATGACTTCTGTTTTTGGAAAGAAAGTTACCATGACTGCCAAACTAAGTGCAGTGTTTATATGCATTGGGCATAGTCTGAGCATATCTAACTAGTCACCTTACAGTACTAGATTGGTAGATGTCTCAGTTTCTGGACCTCAAATGGATTGCAGGATATAGACACACTCTGTTTGCTCTGTTCAAGCCTCAGGAGCAGAGCACTGAACACCACGCAAATTCGATTGCCTGAGACCTCAGTGGTGCCAATCTGGATTACATGTCTCTCTCTCTCTTTTTTTTCCTTCCCCTGGATGATTCTTGAACTTTCATGACTAACGCCTCCCGAGTTTCCTTTCAGGCTCTTTAGTCAAATGTTGATTCTCCTCTCATGCCTGACTTTGGCTGTGATTTCAAGTGAATGCCACGGTAATGTTAAAGGTTGACCAAAAAATTAGATGTTAGAATAAGGAGCCTGAGTCTTCCCAAGAACATATGTGCTATGTAGGTCCACCAACCTGTTTGACAATACTTGTCAAAGATTTTTTAAGAACTCAGCTCTTTGATTTCCTATTTTCCTCAAGGCTTTTAAACCTCCTTGTTCTTAATGCACTTTGTTCATAAAGCCCTGTGGGAACCCTACAATATCACTGCCCTGGGCAGGACTGCTAACAGCAGAGCTAATCTAAAGGTTCTCTTTTTAACATGACTTTTCTGGCCCAAGCTCATACATACAGTTGCCCACACATTTGCTAATGTGAACAGATGCTTTGCAAATATCTTTGAGGGGAAGGTCAGTTCTGTGTTTCAAAAGTTCACAAGTCAAGCCGCCCTGAAAGGCCTCTTTAACCTCAACCTTAAGCATCCTCAGCATATCATTAGGAAGATTAGCAAAGTCTTTGGCACCCCACTGGATTTCCTTACGTATGGAAAGGCCTGGCAGATCAAAGGAAACATAACTTCAAATAACTTGTGACTTATCTTGTGCTTACCCTAGCACCACTGACCTTTCAATCATCATATTTTCTTCTAGTAGGAATTGCTTTTAAGGACAACAGTTTATCCTCCAAGATCCTTGTTTTGACCTTTCCAGCTTTCCCAATATTCCTTACTAAAATGTGTAATTAAAAGAAGTGGCAAACCAAATACTTGGTAAATAAAATGCGTTCAAAATAAGAAAATAGTTGCAAGTCATAATTACTGCTTGGTTCTGCTAATGAAGTGACTAAGAGTATGAGTCAAATCATCTTTACTGTTTATAGATTTGTCTTGTACTTAGCAGAAACTCTTCACAAACACTGAGGTCAGTGATATTTGACCTTCTTTGGCATTTTCCAACTAGGATGTGAATGACTAAAGAGGACTAAAAGGTTAGTCCTGTTCTGCAGGCACATTCATGTGTGGGTGTGTATGGACCTTTACACCCACACAGAGACCTAGAGATGTCAGCTAAGCGTTTTCCAGCTGCTAGGCCCACCCACATGGATTGATCGCAAGCATAGGTGCCTGATTCATGAGCACACTTTTTATAAAACTGTATTATTCATCAGCTTAGGGTATTAATTACTTTACTCTATATTTAAAATTCCTTCAGGGGCTTGTTATTTATTCTGTAGGTGTGTTTTAGCATGTTTTAATATGAAATTCACTTTCATTTAATCAGCCCTAAACTTTTTTCAGGTTTATTACTTACCCTTAAAGCTGAATTGAGATATATATGCAATAACCAAGGAACGTGGTTTTGTAAATAAGATATTTGACCTTTACCTTTTTCAAAATTACAGCCCTGGTAACTCCTGCCTAAATGAATCATCTGAAGAATTAAAAATCGGGTACATAATTGTTACTCCAACATATCTATTTCAGGTGAGCATCAGCTGCCATTTCCATTGTAAGTCCCATTTTCATGGCTATATAATTTGATGTTTTCAATTATATGGGGCTTAAACTTTACTTAGTACTCTTAACTTGACAAATAAGCATGGCAATTCAAAGTTAAACCACTACGTAGTCAGGGCTGGTTCAAAAAGTGTAATTTAACAAGAAAAGGATAAGATTTGTGTTCTAAGGTTTTTGTACAGATGGTGAAAGGGACATAATAAAATTATGGGTTAGATCGGTTCCATTTGGATTTAATGACTGTGACATTTTAACAGCATTTTAAACTAAGTATTTTGTTACGTCCATTCTATTTCTTTTTTAATTAACTTTCAAACACTGCACCATTCCAACAGCTGGAATATGTATCATCTACCAGATATTATCAGTCCCTCATCCTTAGACAGGGTATGTAAACAGTCTAATACTAATTAGCTGCAATTAAAATCAATATCATCAGACCAAAAAAACATAGAGTTTTTATACAGTGGTCCAGAATCTTTTGAGTCAGAACCAGAGATATTTTTAAAAAACATGATCAGTGTAATCCCAAATTGTCTCATTTAATGCAATGATGATAGCTGTCTTCTAGCCCTCACTTTGACACAGAAATGTGCCCTTCATACTCTGCTCTCATGTAGATGTTAAATTTGTCAAAACTCCAGTGACATACAAAAGCCTAGAAAGAAAGTCATTAAACCCTATTGTTTTCCAGAAGATAAATTTCAGCTATTACAGTCTATTGGTCTAAGACGATTTGTGCATGATAAGATAAAAATTAGTCGCTATATGAGAATTTTATGTATTTGTAATCACTGCTGCTCACAGAGGCACAAATCAGAATTCAAGTTGATGTACCTGTGAGGTTGGTGCATATAAAAGCAGATGAGATGATTATCAGACCATCTGAGGGTAGAACCTCTTATTTTTGCTGCATACACTAGCAGGAGATGTCACACCATGTATCAGTCCTGCTGCTTGCTGTCACGGCAGCACGTCCTGCTGGGACAGGATTCATAATCCAGGAGCCCCAGGCAATCAGTGGAAGAGCTTAGAAATGTCTTCTGTACACGAACACATATCACAGGTCTAGATCACTGGTTTGAAAGCTGAGGAGCAAGTGTAAAGTTATAAATCAAAAGATGCTACACAGAAGTAACGAAAAGGCAAAGTAGATAGGAACAAAGGAGTGAATCTTGCAGTGAAATGTAACATCTCTGAGCTGATGCCAGCCTTCTCCCTCAAACTTTCCAAAACACAAAACCTCTTGTCTTCATCTCATTCATCAGGAATGGCACTTTCCTCTTCTCCATGTCTCAGTGATGGGTCTGTCACCAGTTGTTGGTGTATGCAAGAGCCAGTTTCATACAGGCTAGGACAAGGATTAGCTTTGTGAAGGTGCTTATAGCTCTGCTGGCTTAAATGAGAAAATAATCAAGTTCCCGAGATCCGATGGGACCAATTGATGTCACTACTTAGTGTGTGGATATTTACAGCCTGTGAGAGACACATTTCAGGAAAAGTTGCCCACAAAAGAGATACAGATGCTCCTAAAATGCAATCCACCGACTCTGTTTCTTACAATAATATTGCAGAAAAGACTAGGAATCTTTAAGGGTGATCTCTGCTCCCCTCTGAAGGAGACAGTGTTGTTCATCAAGTAAACCAGGAGGGGCTTAGTGCAGCAACAGACCAGAGTTTTCTGGTTTACTGCTGGGGAATTCCTTCACATGAGGACTTTTAAAAAGGGATGGTGCTCTTCTGCTGGCTGCTTGCACTGTAACACTGGGGAGGGAAGAAGTCCTTCCACTCCATGCACTGACCTGGGAGTTGGGGCACGCAAGGTGCTGTTATCAGTTTTGTCACAGACTCCTGACTGCTTGGATGAGTTATTTAGGTTCTCTGTGCAACCTTTATTCCACATGATAAAAGGGCAGGCATAATATTTATGTACATGACTATTTATTATTAATTGTGACATGCCAGAAGGTGTACCAGGCACCTTACAGTACAAGGGGAGATCTGTGTGCTCAGCTGGGCACGCCAAGCTGTGCTGTGCTGTGTTGTCCCCGTGGGACACTGGCTGAATGCCACCACTGTGATAACTCACATCTCAGGGTGAGGAGGAGGCATGTTCTGGGCAGAGGTGCCTGGGATGTGCCACGCTTTGGAGATTCACTTAATGCTTTCAAGTATCATTACAAGTCAACAGGGAAGTTGAGAGATTGCTATATACTGCCTTCGGGACAGGGTATCAGCCCCAAGGATCAGGCAGTGCAGGGTGTAGCACAAACCCACCTTCATCTGTCTGTGCCAAAGGCTACATGACACACTTGCCCTTCTAATACTGCAGCACCCTAATTTCTGACCTTCCCACACCAATGCCTCAGACATGGTGTTTGCACCACTGATTAATCTGGCCCACTAGTCTGCAAAACCACTGCAAGAAAAAAAACAATCACCAAACTGAATCTTAATGTCCCCTGAGAAGACCTGCAGAGGTGATTTCATTCAACATGAATCACTTTTCCCACAAGTGCTTCCTGAGGGTGAACACTATTTTAATAATTTAGTAAAAAAAAAAAAAAAGGAAGGGAAAGAAAAATAGATATCTCTTTTCTCTTTATATCCAAGTCTTAATAAATACATAGTCAAAACCCAGGTAAAATTTGTAAGATAAGATAATAAGTATATGACATATTTATGAAAAATCAATAGCACTAGACTGAACACAGCTTTACCCAAAGGATGTTGCCAGGGTTTGATTTTCTTTTTCCTACATTTCCCTCCTTCATGGCTCAATTCACAAGTGCTGTGTTTTTGTTTCTTTTTCCCCTGAGGGTGTACTCACAAGTTCCTGGGCATGGCAGATGATAGCTGATCCCAGCCAAATGTAACATCATTGGTATCTAAGGTCAAGGTCTTCCTATCATAATCCTGAATTTTTCACCTGTTCACCTGGTGTATGTTTGTAGTCTTCTGGCATCACTTTAGCTGCAGATAAGAGGCTCTGGGGTGGAAAACTAGACAAATTTGGTATCTTGGTGCTTTCACTTGAATCCAATACCCGTCCCTTTTCAGACAGGATCTTAATGGTCCGGGATGTCTGTATACTGTGACAGGTTTTCTGCCTGAGTTGGAAGCAGAGATGATTAGATTCCCTTTACTCACCTTTATTTGGTGCTGAGACCCTCTCCTAAGGTTTGACTTAGCTCAGTCTTCTCCTGGCCACAGACGCGCAGCACAGCACCTTGCATAAGTGCGGTGCTAATACAGGATCACTCCTGCATGCCTGTCTGTCTGTCTGCGATGGCTGTCCTGGGGCAGGTGCACAGACTTCCAGCAGCATTGCTCACTGCCATCATGCTTTCCTGCAAAGGGGAATCACAAACCCCGGTTGGCTGCTCCCCACTTCCCTCCTGATGCCTTCATCTACCTTGCTGTTGCAAAGAGAAACCTGATGGGAGTGGCAGAGACCCTGCTGCGCTGTTGTATTTGGGGTGGAGGGGGCAATTTCTGTCCCAGAAGGCTCCATAGTTGCTGCTCTCAAGGCTAATCCTACACAGACACTGGGACTTTCTCCAAAACCGCTGGTGCAGAGCAGGGAAGGAGACATGCGATGCTAGGACAGAGCCAATGAACCTTCTGCAGTGCAGAGCTGTGTGGTGGGCTCCAGTCGTACATCATTAGCATTCATAAAACTCATTTCCTGCCAGGACCAGCCACTCAGCACTGAGAAATCATAATTTCACAGTAGATTGCCACGCAAGTTGAAATAAATCCCTGAGGCAGTGCACCACATGCTCTGTCCTGGAGCGTGGCATGCAACCCCCGGGAAGCCTGCTAAAGGAGATACTGAGTGATGTCTTAAATGGGCTTTTTATATACATAAATGCTGGTTTTTATGTGTGTGTGTGTATATATATGTAAATGTGTGTATATGAGAGGTAGACAAGTACCCTGGGAAATACAATTCCCTACAAATGATAGCTGTTATTAGAAAGAAATATGACAATCTATTCCACCTCTGTACCATCTGTGTTAAAAAGCAGCTCTAAGGCTCTAGCATCACTAAAAAAAGCTGGCAGTGCATTTTTCTTATCTCTGCTGCATCCAGACAGAAAATTAGTAAGGGTTCCCCAATACTGGAGAATTGAACGTGTTTACCAAAAGTGACCCTCAGCTACACACAATTCTGCTTTTGATTCTGTAAAAAGATGACCTAAATGTCTTCCTTATCATTTACTGTACATCTTTCCCATGCACATATTTTTTATAATAAGGATTTTAAAATATCCATTATGGTCTTGCCACTGTATTTTTAACAGTATTTTGAGCACACAAGCTATTTCCTCACTGACCCCTCTATTTTGCTGAGTCAGGTCTTTGCACTCAATTACAGCGAACAGAGTAACAACCCCTCCTAGCACTAAGCATTTGGTTCTTTAAAAATAACGATGAAAGCTTGAAATTTTTAGGTTTTTCACTTCTCATTTTTCTGTCAGATTCAGAAAACAAGAAGTATTTTTCCCAAATAAATCTTTTCTACAAGGCTGCTTTGCTCAGAGAGCTTTTTAAACACAGCTTGTAGAGAGAAGCAGCACTATAGGGCTGAGTTTAGTTAAGACATCAAAACCCACAGTGAAATTAAATAATTAACTGGAAAGACAGATGCATTTCAGAAGATGTAAGAGCCAGGAAAGCCTTCTGCCTGCACTGAAACTGGTAACACAACAAGTTATTGCTTATTGTAGCCCCGCACAGAGCCAAACAGAAGAAAATACTCTCACAAAATAATCTGGTATTAGAAGGACTAGATTTTGATCGTTGTTAATGGACCTGGGACCGGCCTCTGGTACCACTGCATATACTCTTCTAAACCAGCCTTAAATCAGCATTCAGAGTCAAAGACCTTTCACTTAGGCAGCTCTTTATCTGGTATGATTTGTTTCAACTCTATAGATTGTTCACGTATTTAAATTGAGTTATAACATTGCAGAGTTGATGTCACCAATCTCGGTGAGTCCTAATTCATCTTTGTGGTGAATGTCTACTTTAAATCTTAGCGAATAGCACATCTTTGACCATAACTGTGTCTGTAAGCTGAGGTCGAATATGAAACTTACTTATTTTTTATCATTCTGGTACTAACAGCTATGAACTGTTCAATCAATGCTACTCTTTGTCAAAGACAGAGTACTTTATTTTTTTTTAACTTCTTTTAAATAGATCTGATGTTTGCTTGCACAAGGTGCCTTTTTCAATCTACTTCTCCATGATGCAGTTCATTAAAATAATATGAAGGGGCAAATCTGGATGCTTCTTTCTTTGGCTACACAGCCTGTAACCACAACGAGGGCATGCAGATAGATTACCAATGTGAAAACAGAGGTGTGAGTTTGTGCTGTAAAAGTGGCAGGTGCATTGCATGACTACAAAGGGAAACTGCTCTGTTTGGGAAGCCTGCCATAAACACAATGGCCCAAGCAGCAAGGGTTACAATGAGCTCATATTTATTTTAATATTGTTTGCTTCTCTGCTTAAACAACTCCCTGGATTATTTTGACCTCAAGTGTTCATTCCAAAAAGGCGCTTATCTGTAAACACCACCTGTGTGGTAAAGCACATCGTGAGCCACCACTGCCACTGTATTACTTGCTTATCATCCATAACGTGCAAATTTGATTGCCCATAGAGCCAGCCTGCAGGCTGCCAGGCCCTGCAGATGGCAGACACATGTGTGCACAACATTTGCATTTTATAGCTCTGATGAGAACATTCAATAAAATGAAGGCTTTTCCACCTCTGTCACTATCTTGGTACAAACTGTCTCTTTTTAGTTGTTGGTTTAGCTCTATCCCTGTAATTTCCAGATGATACTGTTTTTAAATATTTGTACTTGATTTTGGCATTGTGAAGCACTTGGCCCACCCACTGGATTTTCCTGGAGACAACGTTTTCTTGATGTTATCTAGTGTTTTAATTCATTAGCTTCCCTCCCTAGTGAAGGATTAACTTTCATCTCGTCTTATCTGCTATTGTGTTTGTAGCAAAAGTACCTTCTCCAATGTAATTCCTTATTAGCTGGGTTTGTGTGGGTAGATGGTCGAGTCAGAGGTTAAAATCAGCTCTCCTTCTCATGCCTGGGATGCCCTAGGGGGATGCAGTCACCTGACCTCTGTCAAGGCATTTGCACAGAGATAGTGATGTGCACCTCTGAAGGCGGTGATATCACTGATCAAGGTGAGAGCAGGAGCAAACCTGCATTTCATACCATGCAACTGTGTCTGCTTTGGTTTAGGTATCACTATGCAGTGTTTCTAGAGTGAGAGTTTCCACTGGTTTATCATCTGAGCATTCGAGCATCTCCAATGGCTTGTCCAAGGATATTTAGAACTAGTAAGGACGCAACTGAATTACCACAAAAACGTCTTTTCCCCTTGTCCTAGTTCTGAATAGGCGAATATTTGAACCTCTTCAGGGACCGAAGAAGGAGAGAGATGAAACTCTTCAGACAGCAAAATATGCAAAGCTCAGCCCTGTTTTCGTTTAAGCAGGCTAACTCACCTAAATATTTTCTCTCTCTTTTGGCTCTTGAAAAACAGTTCCAATATAATTGCAACTTTAAGCATTAAAAATGAAAGCTTTGCCTACTTATTTGTTCGAATACCCATTCAGGTATGATATATCAAATCCACAAGAGGGATCTTTATGTCACTTTCTGTACAGAGGAGTCATACCAGTCACTTAGACTTGAACAGCAGCAGTTTCCACAGGTTTCATTACACAAAAATATAAGGACAGTGATCACACCGAAGGTCCGACTGCCTCAGGCCACTCTCTCTGACAGCATCCATAGACAAAGCGCAAGAACCGAACAAGCACAGATGATTTCCCACTCAAGCTCTCCCAGCTTCTGACCGTTCCCATCTTCAGATGTGGTTCCCATGATTTAATAACCCTCAGCAGATTTCTATTCCATAAACTTGTCCAATTTCCTCTTAAACCAGTGTAAACCTTTAGCATCTACAATATCATCATTCTTCATTTTATAGACCTTGTCATTACCCATGTCGACTGCCTCTCTTCCGGAAGAGTCCGACCTGATTTGATGGTTTCCCATGTGGGAGCTGAGAATGATTGCCACTTTGTCATTCTTCAGATCATTTCCAGTTACAAAAAGAAGAAATGTCACAAGTGACAGAATAGTAGATCATCTAGTAATTTTCCCATGTGAATTATTCTATGCTGGGGAATGGGAGATATATGATTATCTTACATGGATATGATCAGCTCATAAAAATCCTGAAGCAACTTTTTATCAAGCTTTCTAGCTCCTTCATGATATAATGATTGGACTGTCGGTATTGGACTTTAAATTACCATTACATGAATGTCTCTGCCATCAGAGGAATGGTACATTTTGGCATGTACAGTGTTTGCAGGATTGAGAAAACATATGTTCTTGAAAATTATTTTTTACAGTGCAAGTGTTTTACAGGCTTTCTGGTTATTGGACCCAATAGAGAGGTCATTCTCAGAGAATAATACCTACTTTCTACTACAGTTCTGATAAGAGATTGTAAGGAGTACTACTAGCATGACTGCATTCAGGAACAAATGGATTAAACAAAGTATGAGTTACCAGATCAGATAATGGTTCTCTCCCCTTGACCACATGCCGTTCCGTAGAGATGCGGGGAATCTAACTGCCCAAGTGCTCTTTTGTATTTCACATGACCATTATTTACACAACTTCAATTATCTTACTGAGGACTTTGAATATCATAATTATACCTCCAGGTTTAAAGTCGGGCTGAGAGTTTATTTTAATTGCTAGCACTATAGTAGCTAAATAAACGCCCGTCTTTAGAGCACTGTGTACAGTCTTACATACTTGCTATAGAACTTGCTATTGTGTTCTTTATCCTTTGAAAAGAATAAAAGCAATTTTAATTCAGCACAAGGCTATGAAGAAACCAAAGGCTGTAAAGCTGGTGACACCACGAAATAGCTCCCATCAATATGTTCTCTTAGAAGTGAGTCTACATAAACTGATGCAGACAGTTAGGGTTTGCCCTGTCTTCTGGCATAGACAGCCATAAAACACACCTTCTTTGGAAACAATGTAGATGCACTAATATAAACCCAAGGAAATGTGATGGCTCTAATGTGGCTACCCAGGTTTTGGTCTAAAGCAGGCTTATGTCTAGTCAGGCAGGTCTCAGGGTGGAGCAAACATGATTGTTTACACTTGTTGTTTAGACATGCCTACATGTGTTCAAGAGATCACAAAGTAAAGGGTATGACTGGGTCAGAACCAGCACTCGAGCCCTTTGTATCCACTAGACTTTAGGGTAACTAAAATCAAACTAGGGTTTTGTGATCGGGTCCATTTACACTAAAAAAAAAACATAGAAAATGGCTAAGTTGAGGTGCCTGACCATGGTTAATTCTTTTGTTCTTATTCCATTTCTTTTTTTGCTACCTGCAAGTGACATTTTTGTTTAAAAAAATAAACACAGTAAAGAAAATAAACTCAGGAGGAAGGAAATGTGTATATCTTCGTCAACAACTTTGCATTGCCATAATCAATGCAATGTGATAGTTCCAGCATCCACTAGAATAGCATCACATTTGCTGCAGACAGTATGATCACTCATTTTTATGGGAAAAAACTAGGAGCTTTTCCCTATGTTAAGTTCTCATTTTCTTAATCTCATTCAGTAGCTGGTACCAGACTTCACAAGTTGGACATTTTTTTTTCCAAGCCATGCATGAATGTACATTCTGATTCTACCATTAAAATTAATGGAAAAAAAATTGACCCAACCATGTCAGCACATTTTTATGAGTAAAACCCCAGAGTCTCTTATTGAAACTCTTGGTAGCTTATGAGTTTATATGCAGCTTTGGTAAGGGCTTTTAAATAAGTGAATGTATTTTAAAACAGCATTTGTCAGAAATCTATATTATTGCATTTTTTCCAGTTTTGTTGATTTATACATAATCTTCTCATTTCCTGCCTCTGGCCTGTAGAATGATCCTCACTGCTATCCTGCTCATATAGCAAAAATTGGCCAACTTTACTTCAAATAGCTATTTGACTGACTCTATCCTGAGAGTGTCCACATGCCAAAAATTCACTCGATAATTATTTGTGTCTCCTAAACCTTCTTTCCCTCATTTTTCCACTCCATTGAAACCCTTTCTTGACCTAGACGTGTGCCTTAATTTAACAGTTTCCCTGTATACTGTAGTTGCCCTTGACCTTGTATACATTTTCTTTTCTTCTGTATGACATGTAGTCACTCTATACATAGCATGCTAAAAAGGATCCTTATGGCTTGCCTTTCTACAAAAGAAACACAAATTACAACACGAGCCCCTAATTAAGTCCCATAGCATAAAAATGCTCTCAGACCTCATCTGGAGTGCTTTGCCTCGTGCTTTTCTAGGGGTGGGTAAAGACTAAAGCTTAAGGAAGCAAAGCTCAACAGTTAACACCATCTCTCAGACACATAAATGCAGACCAACATCACTCAAATGCTTTTGGGCTTTGAGTAGTCTTCCCACGTGTACATCCTCTAAAAAAAACCCCACAAATGGAGTAAGTCCTCAGGGAATTTGCAGGTGACAAATACACAGAGTTGTTAAATTTATTCCAGCACTAAGAACCATACTGCCAACCCTCATTCAGTTTTCCTGCTTCTCCCAACATGAGCAATAACAGCCATGTGTCAAACCTGTGATAATATTATGCACATAGAGTAAAGTCAGAGTGGGTACAGCTTCTTTTCTACTGAAAAAAACTCTAAAATACAGTTCTCTGACCCTTTAGGATCTTTTGTGGGAGAATTCAAATGGACGTCTCTGTCCTCTAGGAAATAGTTGCCTATCATATTGCCCTAAATCTATTGCATAGATTGAACCCATGGAACTAAGTTGCTGCAATTAATTTAATAAACTTAAATGATCTAGCACATGATATACATGTTATTAATAAATTTTTTAAATAAATGTGCATTTTCAGGTTAAAATTTAAAATTTGCAGATTTTTTAAGCCCATTTTTTCAAAGTTACATTTTTTTCCCAAAGTTTAGCCTCAAAAGTTACAAATTCTTTGGGTGATGAATTTTATTTAAATATATTTATTTATTTTAGTAAAGAATTTTAGTTTCACTGCATTTTTCTAGTTTTTATGTTTCAAAACACAAAATCTCTACCGAAGTAGTTCCCAAAAAATAGTAGCGACTTAGTTAAATAAGAAAACTTCTCTAAGCATATTAAAACATCAGGATTACTTTTAAAAATAATTGGCTTTTCTTCTGCAGCTCTGTTTATTACATTTATTACTGAAAACTACACTTACTGTATCTTTGTACATTTCCAGTTCCCATATTTAGTTGAATACTTTCATAGAATCATAGAATCATAGAATGGTTTCAGTTGGAAGGGACCTTAAAGATCGTCTAGTTCTAACCCCCCTGCCACAGGCAGGGACACCTTTCCACTAGTCCAGGTTGCTCAAAGCCTTACCTTTTTCCTTTCCAGGGGCAGATATCTACAGTCCCCAGAGCCTGCAGGCCTCCTAAGTACTCATTGTGTAAGATCTTAGGTCACTATGGCCTCTGCCCCAAAGTGCTCAAAGTGAATAATAGTGCAGTATTAGACAGTGTCACCCCAGTGCTATATATTTGTGTGCTTCATATGATCCTAAATCTGTGACCCCATGGACTTAGATGACTTCCATTAGCTGAGGGACATCTTTCAAGGAGCAGATGACTCCCTGTTCATTGAACAGTAATTTGGCAGCTCACCTATGGGCAATGTCTGCATCTTTTCATTTAACTTCCATCTGGGTCCATGGAGACCACAACTTTATTCACACAGCTATAAGACTCTCTGACTTACAGTCTGCTCCTGCAAGATAGCCTCTTCTTAATTGGGTGTGTTGTGGGTTTTTCTTTGGCCAATGACTCTAGTTATCATTTTGCAGCCTGCCTGAAAAAGGGACTAGAACTTCTTAATGAACACTTTGTCTAGGCTTCCTGTCTCCTCTGTCACTGAATGACTAATTACTAATTTCCAGCTATGAATAATTTACATTACATCCTACTTCTTAACCCCAAGGGTATTTCCTTGAATTTATGTGCTTTAGATTTCTGCAGACATCTTCATGTTCCTGCGAAGGCATCCCTGAACACCTGCCTAAAATAAACAACAATTTTCCAAACAAGTATTTTTAAATATTTGACATCAGTCACAGAAATCAAGAAATTTATCTCTGACTGCTCTGCTAAATCTAATGTGTCAGATTGTTCTTTTTTCTTATATACGATTCTTTCAAAATTTCTGGTTTCCAAATAGCTAAGTAGCTGCACCTCCTCACACACTAGTTCTTCCCTAATCCTCCAGTCTTCCTCCGAAACCTCTCTGCAGAGCCTGGGTTATGATTATTGCAATAGATGTTCCGGCTGCTACCAGCCGACCTGCTTATTTCATCATGCTTTTTATCACAATCATTTTTAGCAATCTGGGCTGACTATGAATGCCCAAGGGGATGTTTTTCCAAACATGTAATTATTCTCAGTTTGCCACTTCAATTGCCAGGACTAAACCCCTGGCTGGTCTCTTGATTAGTTAGAATTAGAGCCTGTGGCTCTGTGCTGTTGATCTCTCTTGCCTGCCTGACCTAAATTCCATTGTACACCTGCCATTATGCATTTACTTAAATCTGGAACAAATTCTGATACTTGGTGTACTGCCAGTCTCAGTTTTTAATTTGGGGAGCTGACTGGGTAAGGCAATTGGTCTCTGCATCAACTTGTGGACCTGCCACAGAATCACCATGCACGTGTGTCTAGTCAACAAAGCTCACCAGGATGGAGGGCGTGTCGGAGGGTGCAGCCTTTGCCCAGTGCCGCTCACTCCTCACCCGTGCAACAGCACACGACTGCTTCAAATACGGCTGCTCGTGACGCTGTTCCTGCTTTCAGCTGGCACTCCACATGCGGGAAAGTCCGAACGCATAAAATGAGGGCAACACTCAGAAGTTGTGGATTAAAAAAAATACCATGGAATAAATACCTCCCCTAGAAGTCTTATTTAAAAGAGACCAGTGTAGTTCAAAAGTGAAAAGAAGTCTACCCATGGCAGGGGGTTGGAACTAGTTGATCTTTAAAGTCCCTTCCAACCCAAACCATTCTATGATTCTATGATTCTTGGAGAAATATGCTCACTGGCTCTACAAAGTTGTGCTTAGCGAGAAGGGATTTGTAGCCTCATTATGATTTTTTTCTAATACCTGATATAATCAATGTTTTGCTCTTACAAATAATAACATAAGCATTATCCAGCCAACGCCTTGGAACAAACTGTGCCTCAGAGGCAGGAGGCAGCTAAGGTACTTTCAACGGCTGGCAACAGCTCTGGGGCTATGAAGTAGGGAGCCACAGTTCATGCCACGTTCAGGTGAAGATGTAGATTTATTTTTTTAACTTCTGTAACTCAAAAACTTAGGACATTTAGTCAGAACTCTGACATCCTCCAAAATTAGTGAACACTGGAACATTTTGGTCCGAAGAAATTGGTCAGAGCCATAACTGGAGTTAGACTGGAAAAGTCCATAGTATACACCAGTCCTACATAGGACAGCATTTTAAACTGCTGTCCTCTAAAATAGGATCTTTTGGGACATCCCTGTAGCTGTACCACAGCTTATCAAGCATCTCGGCTCCCAACCAGGGCAGAGCTCTACTCTTCTTTTTCACAAGACAACAACAAGGCCAAAATGATGGGCCAGTTGCCAAAGTGTAAATAATTCTGGATACCTGAAGGTCCATGCAAGAGGTGGGGTAACCTGTTCTTGGAATTAGGCACCTAAATTCTGCCAAAATCTCATTTGGGTGTCTAAATCCTTGAGTGGATCTGACCAAGATGATATGATCATCTGGGATGTCTAGAATTTAAAGAGTTCTTCTGTTCTTGGAATACCTAAAAACCATCAGATTCTCCTTTTCTGATAAAAAAATTATCTCCAATAGAAGATTTTATTTTAATGAAATCTACTGAAATGTATAAACTGATGCCTACAGCCCTGTAGTTTCCCTTGAAAATCCCAAGACAACATGTCTGCTAAGTCCCCAAGAAAGAGGAGTAGGGCCTCCACATTGCTGGTGTCTTTTCAGTCAACTCCCCTGGGGTCTTTTAGCATTGTCACCTCTGAGACAACTAAAAAAAAAAAATTGCTGAATCTATGCCAAGTGGAAAATGGAACAAACAGCCTTCCAAGAGCACAGAAAACAGAGATGAGACAGGAAAAAATAAATGAGGAGAATGATAGTCCTATTTCACTCTGAAGTGGAGCTTACGTAAAATAAATGGTGATGAGATTGCTTTCCAAGTGGAACATGAGAGAGAGAGATATTACGAAAGAAAGAGCATTTATACATTAAATAGCTGGAGTTAGCACTTTCAGTTATGCTGGAAATCCTGAAGTTTCCAAGGCATCCTGCAGTAGACTGTACAAATGCCTAAGAAAGATTAAAGGTGTCTTGGATCAGGCAGCACCCAATATGTTTATGCAGCCTTGATGGGAAGGGATGTGTTTATTCAAGCCGCTAGCCAAAATTATATGTGCTAGAGGCTGTTAGGGAAGGGAAAGAATTTATTATTTGTAACAGTGCAATGTTATATATATTAAAAAAAAAACCTTAAGAAAAATGGATTGTAAGAAATTTCAAGCTGGGCTTTCACAAACTGGAGAAGGAACAGGGTAGGGGGTAGGAAAGTACTTAGTGTTGGACTCTTACTTCACAGCAACCCAATTGTGATTCAGTGTGACCCAGCAATCAGGCACTACAGTGAGGTGTGCTCCCATGGAGGCTACACTGCAGTCTCACCCTCCCTTTCCAGCACTATGGGTACCTCTATCCTTGCATGCCAGTGGTCTTGCTGTGCAACAGGGATCAGAGAGCCAACCCAGCTAAACTCCATGTATTTTTTCTTATGGGTTAGATTTCACCCAGGTGAATTCCCTGGATCAATGGACAGCAAGTGTGTAGGTATTCTGGAAAATAAAATCTATATATTCCTCTAAGAATGTGGCATCTCATCATTAACTCCAAAAATATCTATAATCGAAAACTCCATGATCCTGTGTGTTTGCAAAGTTGCAGAGTAACACTGCTAGATTTTGCAGTGACTCAGAAAGGCATGTTTTCTAGGCAGAGCCAACTCCCTCTAAATATTGGAGCTGTATCTCCTTGCTAGACTGAGTTGCATTTCACTATTGAAGCATAACTCGTGTAAGGGGCTCATATAAACTACCTTAAGGAATTATTACCATACTTAAAGCAAATTGTTTTGCAGGCACTGGGTTTTTAGTTTTGTAATAAATCTAGAGTTTCTTTGTCTTGCTTTATTTTGTTTCAGTGCATAACAACCACTCACCAGCTTTTCTTACCCAGATATTTGAATATTTAATATTTTCAAAGCAAGAGGTTTTGTTTGCTTAAGCATAAATATATTTGTATAAATTTGCATACCTCAAAACACACATAGAGAAAGACAGGGAGCTATGAGAGAGAGAGCAAAGAGAAAATGAGGGGAGAGAAATAAAAAAGACAAGACAGGCTTTCTCTGTTTGAGTCGCTGCTGCTCTTTGACTCACATTTGTGATGTTTTCAAGGGAGCTTGAGATCATGGTTCTTAAACAGCACTTGGGAACATGCAACTATCTAGAGGATGATTTTGTGGACATCGTGGTCCAGTCCCACACAGCCTGTCTCCCTCTGTCTCCCTCCCCTGGCCACAGCCAGTGGCAAGCATAGAGGTAGGGTTTTGCAGAGTGTAGGTTGCCTGAGTCTGATTTTTTTACAGTAAATAAGTGTGGAAATTCCCTTGGATATTGTTTTAACGTAAAGGAAAAAAACAAGTTTTTAACAAGAGTGTTTCTGTCACTTTCTTGTCAAGCCAAACAAGGAAGAGGGGGGATACTTTTCTGTTGCCCTTTTTCTAGAAATTCTCTCAAAGGGCAGTCCTAAACTATTTGCCCAAATCCCAGGGACTGGATCCTTACTAGCCCCATCCAGCCTCATGGGAAAGCAACAGTCATGCAGGCAAAAGAGTTTTGGTTGATCTTACATTGATGGAGGCTATGGGTACCAGAAGAAACTAAATGGCTGTTCAGCAGATATCAGCAATGAAGCAGAAGAAAGGATTTTGATGCAGGCTGTGTTTAGACGTTCGGCTGCAGTGTGGGGAATATGTTGCTTCACACAGCATGTCGCACTTTATCATGTGGAAGCTGAATTCTTTGTTTTTTTTCCTTAGGCAAACAAAATCTTCCTGTACTATTCTTAAGACAGCAGTTCCTCCCACTGGAAAAGCCCAGGCACCTCAGCTTTAATTCTTGTGATCTAACCACTTGGCTTCCCTGATTGAGCAATTTATTTGTTTGATATCATAACTCAGTAAAAACAGAAATTACAATAAAATCCTCAAAACGCTTAATAGAGTGGATTTTGAAGTTTCATAGATGGAGACCTTGGGAGCCCTTTACCCTGTAGCTTCATTGAAATACTTTGCATCTGAACAAATTTAAAAACAAATCTATGAATGGATTTTATTTTCCATGATTTAAGCATGGTTTTGAAGAACACTTAGCACCTACTAGCTTTGTGCTTTGTGTAAATGTATCAGCTGTTGCCAGTATTGTTTAATCTGTATCTGTATTGCCTTGTATTTACCATCTGTTCCTTGAATGGAACCTCTGTAATAGATTATGTTTAACATTAATTTAATGAAGAAAAATAGACCTGTAATTATGTTTTCCAGTAAACTGTTGTCTCAGCTCTATCTTTAGTGTCATTTACAGCAGGTGGGAAATGGCAAGGGACTTGGTGATGGTGTCTCAGCAGCCGAAGTAGGTCATGGGTAGGCCCTCTGGAAGGTCACTCTCTGAACCTGTCAGGATTATCTAGTGCACTGCTGGGGTAAGCTGGTCCTATTTCCAATTTCAGTATTGTATTCAATTAAGTATTCAGTAGAATAGGGCATATTGGAATTCCTGAATGATGCCATATAAATAATGAACTGCTAATAGTTCAGTTAAATAGGATAAACTTATAATGAACACATCTGTTAATTTGGAGGATTCTACTTGATGAATTCAAAGTTATACATGAGTGAGTTTAAACCTGTTCACAGCCCAGTGAGTATACAGAAACTGAGTCTCTGTTCATCAAGCTAGATCAGCTGGTGAGCTGAGGTTGGTTTCACTTGTGTCTGTCTCTGCCATGCTGTTACGCACACCTTAAAAAGCTGCTCAACCATATTCACTCAGTAGATGATAACTACATCAGGGAAAGCAGGAGGTCGCATTATACCTGGAACTGAATGTCACAAACCAGGATGCTGTGTCTGTGGTCCACTATGGTAGGCTCTTGTGCTTTCTTCTTCCTGAACACTTGCAGACTCCAGCACACTCTCTCTTCCTTTTCTCTGGCACGTGCTTGCAGTCACACGCCTTTGCAATCATCCTCCTCTGTTCAGTATCCTTTCCTCAGAGATCTCACCCCGATGTTGTGGGACTTCAGGACTGGTGGGAGAATAAAAAAAATAACAACCAAAGCCAAGACGCCACTATTACATCAAAGAACTTTCTCCCATATTTCTACCTATTGGGTTATCCTGTTGAACAGCTCCAGTTAAGTCCTTCAGAGACACCAGCTGTGGGAGGGCTCCACAGACGATTGCATCTTACTTATGTCAACATAAGGGATCTATATAGATACAGCAAAGTAGTAGCACAGTCAAATTCCTTCTACCTAAATTCCTCTTTTCACTTTGGGGCTGTGTCCTTCCAGGATCCTTTTCCTTCATCACCTTCCCAGTGTACAATACCCTTCCATTTTACCACCTAAGAGGTTTTTTTTTTAAAAAAAAATCATTAAGAGATAGCCACCCCCTTTTTTCCACAAATAATTTCTAGCTTCCTTTGTCAGCTGAGCACCTTTAATTAGCAGATCAGTGTGGAATTAAATGGCGCAGAAATCCCTGCTACACTGTCGTAATGACATACAGCAGTAGGCCACTGATTAAGAACAACCATTTTTCTAGACTGAATAAAAACCTTGCTATTCTGCTGCCACTTCTGCCACAAATCCAGACTGAATTCAGTCTCTGAAACCTAGAAAAAAGTTTTGTTTAAGCTCTGCTGTCTGGCTGATATTATTTCCAGGAATTAATGAGGCCCATCCACACTATGCAGTTAAAAAGTGAGCAGCGAGCCCTAAGGTTATGCTCACATGAGACGTGAAGCCTTAGACACCAGATGAAAGGAGTTATCTGACTAGTGCCAGCTCAGGTACCTGGGCACCAAAGTCTCTGGCTCTGGGTTGTTAAATTATATCTCTATGTGTAGGGATGCCTGATATGGTACAAAGCTAGAGCAGGGCTCTCCCGAAGCATGCCTGTTTGCTCACAAATCAGGATTTATAGTCACTAGAACCTCCTTCGTTAAGCCCTGGACGATCATCAGTCACGCTGATGGATGATTCCATTACATAGAGGCATAACGCTGGAAAAGCTGAATTGACTGTTATTTCATAAAAGAGGAATCCTGTTTCAAAAAATTAAACTGGGTTAAATGTCATGGATCTTAATGAGCTTCCAAAATTTTAATACATTACATTCTACTTGCTATGGCATATGTTATAACTTATATGGATTAGCTCATCTAATTTCTGTCCAAAATCTTAATTTAAAAAAGAATTTGGGGAGAACATCTACATCCATAGTTAAAGTTGAACTGCTTTACAAAACCCTGCAATGGCTGCCTGTGATAAAGGATCCGAATCCCTTCCATACTACTGTATGGCACATACAGTGTGCTGGAAGCCTCAGGAAAAGCCTTCTTATCACAGGCATATCCCATGCACTGCTGTGAAATGCTGTATTTGTATTGTCATATTCAAGACTGAATAGAGCAATCACTAGGAACTCCCTTGCCAGGCTTTTTTTCTGGATGTTTAGGAAAGCTTCTGTTAGTTTTACACTCTAAGTCCTCACCAGAATATAAAAACACAGAACTGCTATGAGAACATGGCGAAATAACTAATAAATCACTCACTTTTCAGACAATATAGTATACTGCAGCTGGAAAGGACTGGTAAGTCAGTATTTTTGAGTGATGCATTTGTAACATTTTTCAATTTGAAATAGTTGTCTTTAGAAGTTTTTAGCAAAGAAAATCCTAAGGACATGAATAGTCGCTGTATCGCCTGATAACCCAAGATGTTTGTATCAAATGGGACACCCCAAAACTCATGAGCCCTGAATCTGTGGCCACTTCCAAAGACTTCTAGCTTAGCAGTACAGTCCCAAGTGCACATACATGAGAGTCCTTTGAAGACTAGCATGTCACATTGAGAAGCAAAAGCCTGGTTCATACATTGTTTTGAAATTTCTTCCGTGCCTGGTAAAGAACATACAAACAAAAAGAAAGTAAAAATATACAAATGAATCTTCCAAGAAAATGTTGCAGTGACAGAAAATGACAAAGAATTTCCTTTGTTTGGAATAGTAAATACAAAGAAAATCTCTACAAACAAACTTCTTTCAGTAATGATATGAGTTAAGTTCACGGCATAGGTCATGAGATCCTGAACCATTACTTCCATTTTGGGAGGAATTACTGGAAGAAATTCCCGAGAACCCTGATGAAGTCTGTTGTATTTGACAGTATGGCAAGGTCTCCAGCTGACTATAGGATTAACACACACCACTACTGTATCTGTTTGTTGTATTTTCGTCAGGAGTAAACAAGCTCACTATAGAAAGCTGTAACTCTTCACAGATAAATAGGAAGTCTCTGTTATTTTAGATATTGGTCATGCAACATGGAG
The DNA here is from genome assembly GCF_013368605.1 of Nyctibius grandis. Taxonomy (NCBI): domain Eukaryota; kingdom Metazoa; phylum Chordata; class Aves; order Nyctibiiformes; family Nyctibiidae; genus Nyctibius; species Nyctibius grandis. The sequence goes on along the minus strand of NC_090661.1, from coordinate 99,491,034 downwards.
ACTGTCATCTTCAGGTCACTAGTTAAAAGATAACACAGGAACATTAGCTGGATCTGATGGCCGTTGTGAAATCAACTGAGGGTCATCGCCCCATTTCTAATGTGTCCAGCAGCTTGCCTCAGCAGGAGGTTCAGCACACAGCTGTGAAGGTCAAGCCTATCTGGAAGCTTGCTTCATGCCCATGGTATTTTTTCCTATGCTTCAGTATCCTCTAGTTCACTGGTTTAATCTTGGTACTTTTTCCAAGAATACATAATTAGTAAATACTGTACTCTTGAATTTGTCCTAGCGGGATCTAGCAAAAAGCTAGAGTTTTCTATCAACCTTTTATCTGTGACAAGTAGAGTTGATATCTAGATGAATGACGGATGTGAAAATGAGTTCCTAGAAGACACCAGTCACTGCTGCAGTGCCAGTGCCAACATTGTAGGCTGAGTGCTGTGTGAGTGCAGCGCATCTATTAAAATGCAGAGGAGATTTTCCCCTGAAACACCTGCAGAGAAAGAATGTCTTCACTTTTATTTGGTATTTATTGGTTTAGCTGAAAAATGCAAAAAAGATGTTTAAAACCTGGCTTTAAGAAGGACACTATCAGTGTCTTTCAGTGCCTTCTGTGTAAACCTCTGGACATATTCAATACAAATATTATCTAAGCAATTATATGTTTTCTTCACATATTTAATTGAAAGTACTTTGCTTTGTCCAGCCATTTCTTTAAATCACACTGCTATGAGCACACTAATGTCCTATTTCTTCTGTGTAGCTGGTATTTCACTACAGCACTCTGAAACAGTAGACTGTAAATACAGGTAGTACACAGCAAATGTCAAAAGAAGTGATTATACTGTTAAAAATGCCCAGGACTGCTTCCTTTCTTTTTCTTTCTCTCTCTCTTTTTTTTTTAAAGTCAATTAGAGAAGATCCAAAAAGCGGCCAGAGTCAGCAAAAAAACCCCAACACTATTAAAGGGAACATGCAAAGTTGTCACTGTGTTCTTTCCCTTGATTTTCCCTCGGGGGGACTGGTGCCACTGGCATTGTGAAGACTTTCTCCTGAACAGAAGAGATGTGAATAGTGAACTGTATAAAAAATTGCTTTCGAAACAGTTTCTAATGGTTAGCTTCAAATTCTGGGCCTGCTAGCCAAGAACATGGATGCTTTTCGAATCCAGTGGAAATATCTAATTTTAACAGATGAAATAAATGGAACTAAGCATGTAATAAGGGTACAATTCAGTATAAATACAGCAGAGATGGTCCAATAAAGATTACCTAATGAGCATTAGATTGCCTGCTCTAGTTACAAATTAAAAACAAATAGCTCCTAATATTATGCATTAGTAACGGGCCCTCAGGAAATGCCCAAATCCAAACTTTAAAACATCAATCTCCAGTGTAGAAAATTTAATCTTTTATTTACTAGCAATGATGCTACTAGGTACTCTTTGTATGAATATCAAGAAATCATACAGCCTAGTTTTTCACTGTCTTAAAAGCAAGTGAAGACAGCCATGAGAGTACTTCCAGATGTTCAATGAACCCGCCGCATTTCACGGTTTCAGGGTTTTCTTTTTAATACCATTTATAGAACTTTGGAAAGAGAACAGGGTATCATGTTGTTAAAAGGTAGGGAGAGCATTTTATTTTTACAACAAATTAAAGACATGACTTAGTTTTTTGCAATCATTATTAACATCTGTAGCCCAAAAAGAAAATAGCTCTAGGTACCTATGACTACATAAGTTCCTACCATTACATTAATGGATTTGCACTAAAGAATATCTCCTAAACTTGGATGTAGCAAGTTGTAAGGCATCCAAACACTCAACTGAGTCCGATGTTATTTTGAAGCTCACAGAATTTATAACTATGTAGGCTGCCACGTTCAGTGCAACAAACTTTGTGATCCTTTAAGTATTAATTCCCATACAACAAGAATTATAGAACGACTTCTCAGAAGTACTGCAGAAAAGGAATGTCTTTGTGCAGTTGCAGGGAAACATGCTAAGATCACACAACCCTTCTAGAGCAAAGCAGGAGCCATAGCCAGTGTGTTCTGTTATGATGCTTCATACAGCATTTACTGTCTGTAAGAAGAATGGAAGAGTATACAAATGATAAGAAGGGAGAGAGGAAGATTAGGAATATCCACACATTAAAATGGGAGTATAGCCATTTAAGATGAAGTTGAACTAACTCCTTTACTCTGAAGTTTAATTTAGTTTGATGAGAATTGAAAAGAATGGTCAGCTTATTTAACAATTAACATGGTCTGCATTTTACATTAGCAGGCTGTCAATAAGCCAAGTCATTTTGGTAGCCTTGAGCTTGCCTAGTTCTGATTAACTTAAATCTTTTATGCAAACATTAACTCACTCCTGGCATGTACTCTTCTTGCTAATACTAATCATGGCATAGATTAGATGAACATGAAACAAATTTAGGCTATCAAGTTCTACTAAAATTGTAGGTGCATAGTCAACAGCAATGTGTTTGCCAAAGGCAACAAAACAGGGAAAATAACACAGAAAATGAACCCTCGTCTGTTGAGTTACACAGCACCATAGTCCTACTGTGTGACAAAGGACTTTTATTGCAACTGGCAAGCGACCAGGAGTTGTAATGATCGTTCTGTGAGATGTCTCCATTGAATGATCATGGGTATTCAAAGCAGGTTCTACTTCATGAAGCTGGTGAATGTATAATAAAGTCATCTACAGGTCCTAATCTATAAATTATTCTTATTAGATGATGAGAGTAGCTGCACTGTTTATGCACATATTAGTTCTGCTATACAGGAGCAAAAGTTAGTGCAGGTTCTTACAATGAGATCAGTAAATCATACTTTTCAAAGCCTCATACGCAGCAGGTTGAAGATGCATCTGAAGCTGAGCTTTAGTTCTCTTCTTTTCCTCTCTTTTAGCCGTGACAACTTTAAAAAAAATAACCATCTGGCATCTCATCTGGCTACAAGTCCAATCTTACGGTGTCTGGAGTTTCTTTTTTATGTCTCCAGCACTGCCTTCACAGAAGAGACAAGAGTCCCTCCTGAAACTTTACATAATTTGGGACCTTTTGGAAACTCTGAAGCAAACCAGAACACACGGATGGAAATCTACCATTCTAGTTATTAATAACTCTGAAAAAATTAAAGTGTGCTGAAGAAAAATTACGACACCTGGTCTTACCTTCCAGGTGCTTTAAACAACATTGTTGCTGAGCGTCAGGGATTAAGGCAAGAAATTGTATTTGCCTATGCAATTAGATACGAAGTCTTTAGGGATTCCAAAAACCGCATGAAAACATGGAGGAGAGAGGAAATAAATAACTTTTACAGAAAGAAAATCAGTCAGACCATCTTTACAGTTTTCCACTCAAACAAGGGAGCGTACATGTCAGCCCTGTTGGTTTTTTACAAGGAATATTATTAGCAGAGGTGATTTTTCAGCCAAGTATTAAGCTTGTTTTAGAGACAGAAATTAACATGATTTACAAGATAGAGCCCATGGACCTTTATCGTATAGCTTCTTACATATAGAAGAGCAGCTGGTGCTGGGAAGGGCACTACAGGACTCAAAGGAATGTATCATTCCTTCTCAAAAGTTGCAAAGTCAAGCCATTCTTCACATATTGATTTGAATGAAAGGAATTTTATCACCTATTTTTATCCTGTTCACCTCTAAGAGTGGCTTCTGATCAGTAACCATCACCTGTAAATATGTTAACAGTCTCTGTACCAGAAAATTTTTGGCTAGTGTGAGTCAAATCCTTCAGCTGAGACACAAGAACCCTTGCTGAATGGGAAAGGTTACTTTCTCATCAGTGTGGTGGGAATTTGGCATCCTATTCCCTTAAACAATATGAAAAATCTCAACCTAAAACAAACTCAGATATAAATCTAACAGCACCCAAATATATCACATGATGGAAAGCCTTTAAGATCACAGCATGAACAGTAGCAGCTGAAGCAGATGGTCCATCAGCATAACCAGTCAATGACATGGGTACAACAGTCTTGCATTTACACAGTGCTTTAATCAGGAGAAGTTTTACACCACAAAGTGGTGCACAAAGAAAGGCTGTGTGCTCTCCTTTTGCAAAAAGGGAAAATAGCTCTGGAATTAAATAGATGGGCTTAGGCTTGTTGCCACAGTAAATCTCTCCTAAATCTTTTCACCCCACTCCAAGGGTAGGAGTGGGAGGTACGGGACATGGTAGGGTGAGCCAAGACTTCCATTTCTCCCAAGAGAACTGGGATTGCTTCAGCTGCTAAGAAAAGGAGCATGGATTTATGCAGCATGTTTGCAATAGCGCTTGTGTTAAGTAATATATATTACTTAAATTATAAATATTTTTTTTTTCTCTAGTGTATATGACATGGCTATAGCATTTCTGGAGTAAGGAAAAAAACCCACACTTGGAGTTGTTTAAGATAAATTCACCCAAAATTTTTGCATAGTGTGTATGATGCTGCCCCATCAAAGTCACAGGGAGTTAGTTGTGTCTGAGGATCCTGGCTGATCTTTTGTTGCTTACCCTTTTGATAACGATGCCAGGCACTTCCTAAAGTTACACTGCATCAAGAAAGGAGTCAACGGAAATTTGTTGATTTACACCAGCTGTGAATTCATGCAGGCATTTAGTGGAAGTATCACATGCTTCTTGTAGTGGAAAAAATAAACTCAGCATTGAAATTGATCTCTGTATTATTCAGGTAGTCTGCGTGTATATAGAGTAACATGATCTCCTGTTGCTCTTTACAGTTTTAAGGAATTAACAGGTGACTTCAAGGACAAAAAGTCCCTTCTGTCCATCCAAGAAAAATCATGGGTAGTCAGCTAGTATGTTTTCCCTATAAATGCTTTTAGAATAACAGATGAAGTGATACAGAATCTGTAGGTGAATTGAAGTTATGAAGTTATAGCTGTCTTCATGTAAGTCAGGTTATTTATATCAAGTTTAATATAGCCACAGTTTCAATCACTGTTATTTTAACTTATTTATTTAAAATTAAAGAATGCCTTAGGTTGCCTGCCAGCTGTATCACAGCCACACAGGCTATCGTGCAAGAGATCAGTCATTTAAAATCAGTGCATGACAAAGTGTAGGAAAAAGAAATATTCCCACAAATGCAAACATTAGGAGGGAAGTGCTTTATGTCTTGTAAGCCACATAGTCAGCTGGATGTTTTAACTGAGACATTTACTTCTTGCTCCATGTTTATAAATAGCATTATGAAGGGTGTGTTATATGCTCTAAGCTAGCCCAAGAACATAATTTTAATATTCCACAATTCATATGTTCATTTACATATGGTGAGAGAATATAATGTTAACATTCAGATTTGGAAACCTCTAAAACCCATATTGCCCTGATGGAAATAATTATGACGAAACCAAAGCAACAGCAAAACTGACTTCGAAAATCCTGGGTGACACAAGAAGTCACTGAGCTCCACCACGCACCAAAGCACAAACTTTCACCTCATTCACTTAACTTGTTCAGGAAGGATTCTAGTGTAAAAATTGAATTCATGCCTTGGTTTCTGTGACAGGTCAATTTGGTTTTAGTTTAATACTGATGGGGAGTTACCTTTCAGGCTAATCAGAAGAGACAGAAAAAAAAACAGTGAGAGAGAATAGCTGCCACAATCCAATTAGTCATTTGGGAGGTGATGTCAAAGGCAAGTTTCAATTACAGCATGATTATGAATTGTGGTCATGTTAGCCTAAGATAAATACACTTGGTCTAACACTCAACATATTAATTTAAGCCTTTATTGAGGAGTAGCTATAACAAAGTGTTAGGGACAAGATGCCCAGAGGAAGCAATCAGAGCCATTAGCTGTGGCTGAGATACTCATGGTGAAGATCACAGTGAAGCCGGTACAGTTTTGGCCTGTTTCAGCAGCCCTGAGGGGATGACGCCAGGACCTGACCAGCCCCTTTGGCCCTGGCAATGGTCCCTGTGCATAAAACAGGGCAGGAGTGGACACAAGGCTGTGGTCTGCCTAGAAATATCATTATACCAAGGTGACCAGGCCTGGGGACACCAGCTCAGCAGGGGTTTCTAGAGCCAACCAGCAGAAAAGTCTTGCTCTTCAGGCCCTGATGTGTTTTTCTATCCCTAGGATAAACTTCTGCTCCAAAGCACAGGGACTGGTTCCTCGTGTAAGGGGCAGCAACGCAGTGCCCAGGTAAGAGGTCCCAAGCTTCGAGCAAATCCAAGTGCAAGGGGAAGTTTACAGACAGAGACACGGCTTTGAGAAAACATGCATGAAGTGGGGAAGGTTTGGGCATGACACCTCATTTTTAGTGTTAGGAGAGGAAAGAAGGTGCTACTGTGCTTTGGTTATTGAATGTGAGAAAGCTGATAATGAGAAGGCAAGAGAAAATCTACTGGGACCATAGGAAAGGGAAGACTCTTCCAAACAAATGAAGCTGGGTTAGTGGGCAGGATGGCTTATGCTACATGAGTATGGACCTGAGCCTTTGACTTCCAAAAGAATGGCCTCTCTGGAGGACAAAGCCAGGCACCTAACCCATGCATGAGTGATTTAACATTCAAATAAGTGCAAAACTTAGTGGATTTCAGGACAGCTGAGGATTTGCATTTCCAGGTGAGTCAATGGGATTGCAGATGCTCAGCACTTTGAGAATCAGGTGCTCTGTCTATCATGATCTGAGTAGCTCCAGCGGGAGAGTAGTCTGGTACAGCTCTCAGAGGAGCTGAAACAGGCTGATTACTGCTAATTGTTCCATTTCCCATCATATTATCTCCATGTGTTTTTGACAGAAGGCTGTGTGAGGCTTTTCCACTTGGGGTGTGCAATGGACCTGAAACAGCTGAATCACAGTCCTGGATTATTTAAATGTAGCTTAGGAAAGTTTTAAATTCTTTCCTAGGAAAATTCAAAGTAACTAAGCATCCAAAGAAACTTCAGTGTCTGCTTTCATGCGTAATCAGTCACACAAAACACATGCAAAGTCTGGACTAGAGGAATACAGAAAGCTGAAAACACCAGCCAACTACACTGGATCCACTGAGATAAATGATGGGTTTCTCTTCTTCTAATTACTCCTTGAAACTTATTTCTCCTCTATTTGAAGAAATTAAATCATCTCAGTAAATCACCATCAACCAACCATCTGATTATTTTCTGAAAACCCCATGACTCTCTCCCTTTTTGCTGATCTCTAAGAATTCAATTTCTGCAGCACAGGACTTGAACCTAGAAGACTGTAATTCTTGATGTTTTCCAGAACTAATTATCACAAATAAGAATGGTTATTTGAGAAATAAATACAGAGTGTTAGAGGGTTATTTGAGAAACACTGATAATTTGAAAGGCACAAAAATTTACTCAGAGGAATAAGATTCCCCCTGTATATTATGCTGCTATTGTTTTACAAAATTATATATAAAGCCAGCTGAAGGTCTAATGAACTTACATAAACAGCTTTGGTAAATTGATGTTGAAAAGGACATTTGTGAGATTGAGACACAGCAAAAATTTTGAGATCAATCAACTGAAATATGCCACTTAGATCCTGTCTAAAGCCTAAAACTGTTGCTGGCATGATTTTATTGGTCAGGAGGACAGAAGAGAAATCCATGCCTAACCAGCAAAGCTCAGCTGACTAACAACCTAAAATCAGTGTAATCATTGCAGCAAAACCCACACTTTTGGCAGTTCAGATTTTTTCCTTTGAGGATCCTCTGTAGAGGAATATTATTCTGCCATTTTAAGTTCTATTTCTCCCAACAATACTGCTGATAAGCTTAACTGATACATCCTTTCTCATTTCTTTTATGTGAAGGCACAACAGTGAACAATCCTTCCAATCAAAAAAACTCATATACTGCTAATCTAAATAACAGCTTAATCTGAACAGTTGCAATAAATTTAGTTTGCAATCATAGTACAGGAGAGATGGAACAATTAGATTGCTTTACTGGGATAGAGTTTTATAACTCTCATAAAATGACCTTTTTAGCCTGAAGTTTTTTGCCATTCAAATGAGGAAGCCCAGCTGAGAAACAACAAAAATCTTACCCACAGCTTCTCCACCAGACTGACTGTAAACTCAGCTGCAGTGATGCTAGGTAGGTGAAAAAAATGGCTCCTTTGGTCTTATTAAGTGACAGAAGGTATGTGCATGGACACTGAGTAAGCAAAAAGGAATTAATTTCAAGAATGCAGGCATATTCCTGTATAACGACTGCACAGGGATTGAAAGACAGACAGCCACGGGTGCAACAAACAACAACTTCTGTACTGTAAAGAGGATCATTTAAATGAGAAGACTAAGCTGGAAGTTCCTGCACACCAGCAGAAATCCATTTCATGATCAAGGTCAACCCTGTTAAATCATTTTCTTCCATTGCCACCATTCAGTAACGTTATACTTAAATTAGGTTCCAGAGAAGTCCTGCTGGGCCTATCACAAACTTGGATTACACTACTTGAAATGCAAATGAGCATTTTAGCCTGATCAGCAATGGGAGTTGACAAGATTGACCTTTGAATGTGTTGTCAATGTACCTTCTGCCATCATCTTCTCAAAAATGGATACAGCTGCCTATCCTAAGGTTTGTCAGGTTGCAGGAAAATATAGAGAATTTATTTTTAAGTGATATCTTTAATTCAATTAATGTTGTTATGGGTTGGAGAGTTAAAATTGATACATGATTTTGTCTTGTCTGGACAATAAATGATGCATCTTTTGCTTCTGAAAACATACTCCATTTAATAAAAAATAATTAATGAAATCTAATAGTAGAGATGTTCTCAATCCTGTCATCTCTTTGTATGGGGTTTTATGCTTTGTATTTTTGATGTAATACCAAAAAAAAATATACAAAAAATCTGTTCCTGGGTTCCATTTTCTCCTTAAAAAAACAATCTAACACAAAGTGAGCCCTTTCCTCTTTACACAGTTTCTCTTCATGAATGTGATCTCCTTAGAGAAGAGAGAAAGATTAATTTCCAGTTCTTATTAACAGAGGTTCTCTTCATTTCAGTGATGTCTCCATTTTACTATTTATATCTATTTTAGAGTTCTAAACAAATATCAGCACATCACATAAATTAAGAAGATTAAATAGGGGCAGCACTAAAAAAAAGCAAGCCAGGCTTAACCCTGGTGTAAAGGATGAATTAAGCACAATGACATCAAACAGAAACAGGAAACTTTGAAAAGCAGTAGGTGATTACTGTCTCTTAATTTATGAGAAGGATTAGAGAGTAAATGCTTGAAGAGAGCACACAGAATAGAATAGATGCTCTTCACTACAGAATAATTATGCAATGTAAGACAAGGACCTCCTCTGCCTACTCATCTCACTGCAAAGCACTCACGTCTAGCCATAGAACGCCTAAGAACTTCTGGTGTTTTAAAAACTTTTCTTGCATTACATAGTAATGAGAAATTCAGCCCTCCCAATAAATCATTTCAACCTGCCCCTTTTGTTCAACATTGTGTTCCCTTGTTCCTCTCTTTATTATTAACTTCAACTCCACGGGGCATTACCATATTTAACATCAAGGACTTACAACTTGTACTCCATCACCCCCAGAGCTGACAAAGGTGCGATGAAAGCTGTGCATTGCCCATGTTGTGCCTTAGTGATTTTCCTCTGTGTGGTTAAAGCTGTAACTAGTGATCGATGTGGTCCAGCCTGACCTCTTTCCAACCTGTCTCAGCAGCTCCCCTCTTTGTATGGCCCCTCTGACATTTCTTGATTTAAATACATAATGTCTGGCTAGACTGTGTTCTCTTTCCTCTTCCAAAAAGATTAAAGCGTGAATGAGGGGACCATGATTGTTTAAAGGCAGGGCATATCTGTGATATTTTGAAACACACCAGAGTATTAGAAAATCACCAGGAATTTGAGATTATCATTATAGCGCTTGCTACATTCAAGAATTTCAAAAGAACTCACCACAAGAACTGTTGCAAGAAGCAGCCACAGCTGTATCACTGAGAAGACATACGTGCCTCTTTGTTTTATCTTTTTTTTTTGAGTAAATAAATACCCACCTTTGAGACACAAGCCGTCTCCTGAAACTGCCCAAAGGATCTTGTAGGTCCTGAACTAAGCTTTCTTGCAACTGCTAGCACAAAGCTCTAATGGCAGAAGGTACCACGTGTTGACATCTCTGTGGCTGTAGGTGGCTCCAAGCTAAAAATATTTCTTATGAGAAAATGAAAAGTGTCATAGAAATCGAAAATGAAGATGATAGCTGCTTTGCTTTCATTCTGGCAATGTATTACATTGTATTAAAAACACATTTCTATCTACTAATTGCAAAGTGACATTCTGTTTTTTTCTTTTTACTTTTCTTGATTTTTCTTATTGAGGCTTCTGGGTGTGCTTCAAGAAACAAAGGAAAATTGATTTTTCCGTTTATTCATATCATCCTTGAGTTTTCAACAACACATTCAGACCACTAACTGAAATGTTTTGTTTGACCACATCAAATTCATGCATTCTGGTAAACTACTGCAAATATCTTAATCTTGTCTCAGCATGCCTGAAACAGTATATGTAAAATGTCCTTAAAAGAGGAGAAAATCACAGTAAGAGGAAAAAAAAAAAAAGGAAGATAGAAATGACATATTAGCAATGAAAAATGTTACCAAGAAATATATTTTTGCTTGGCACAAAAATGAGGCTTCTTTTTCATTGCCAAAGTAAAGTCAGATTACTTTTCAGAGTTATGCAAACCTCAAAGTTTTGCCTGGAGGAGATCCTGAAAGAGAATTTGAGGAAGGTTCATTCCAGTTCCTGCTATTTGATCCACAAAGGAGAAATACTGCTGGCGTTAGGCTCAGCACGCCCTGGGATGCTATTGGCCTGTCATCTTTGAAAGAAGAGAAGTATTGCTGGTAGAGATCAAGGCAAGTGGTCTCCACGCGTGACTTCCAATGAGTCCCAGACACAGGTTATGAGAAAAAGAGACCTTCACCAAACAGGATTCAAAATCCAGTGTGAAGTTAGTTGGCTATTTTACATCAGTGCCGCTCTCATCTGCAGTATTTTTCATATTTCAGCTCCAGTTACGGATCAGGATCCGTTCGGGCATTTGATAAACATAACAAAAACATCGGTTTCTGTGCAAAGAGCTAGAAGTGACCTTTCCTTTTTTACAGTTTTTAGTACCAGCATGGCAGGCTTTTGACAGCAACGGAACATATTGTGTTTGTTTAGCATTCCAGTACTTTACTGTGTGACACAAAGATGGAAAAGATGCTTTTGGCACTTGCATACTTGTATCATGCTATAACTTGCCAGCAGGAAAAGAACAGAAGCTGAGCCTGCAGGGACAGCCTGTGTTAATGGACTGTTAATCCAAAAAGAGTTATCAGTTACCTGTCAGACAAAAAGAATTTTGAAAACATTTTAAGTAGCTTCTCTGCTTAGCAATTGCATAATGAGCACAAATCTGCCATTTTCTGCAGCCTTCTAAACCAAAGTAAGTCCACTGCACTTAGAGCAGGAGAGCAGCCTTTACACTTCCAGGATTGTCTTCATATAACATTAGTGCTCCTTAAGCAAAGCAACATTTCCCCAGAGCACTGACCCCTGTAACTCTTTCTTCTCCCCGACAGAGTGGATCGTTATCGTGTCCCTGACTACAATTTGAGAACAATCTGCCAAATGTAGAGACAAAGAAATCATTTAATCCTCTTATTTCCTTTTCATCATGCTTTTAGAATTATCATTCTTTTCTGATTTGCCTTTGTTGTGGTGTACAGCACCGACTGTAACATTGCCTATAGTCACATCATCCCAGGAGCGAGAGCGAGAAGAGATCCATTACTGCTGGGACACTGAATTCACCTCTGCCACTCGAGAGATTAGTCTCTGGACTGTAAGTTCTGTAGTGTTTTACAGAACACAGATACATAGCACTGCACACCTCTTCTTTCTGTAATATAACAGAAGTGGGAAGGCTACCTGAGAGAGAAAACTTTGAGAAGAAAAATTCTCTGACTCCTGTAGGACGGTGAAAATAGTTGAACAAATCACAATATATGACTTGAACCCATCCTAGAATGGGAGACAGACATATACTCTGTCTTCTCTCTCGTTTCTTACAATGAAATCTCAATATAGAGCCGTATGTGACCTTTCACTATGAAAAGAACCCATGGAAGAAAACTTCAAATGGTTAGACATTTTTGATCTTTTTTTTTTTTTTTTAAACCTATCAGAATCCCAGGGTTTGTAAACCTCCCCTCAGCCTCAGATGTCATCTTTAGGTTTTTCAATTCTGTAGTTTTCATATTATTCCAATAAAAGGAGGAGATTTTTCTTTTGCTGAGAAAACAAATGTAAAACAGTAGAAGCTCAATGACGTGTGTCACAGTGCGCTTCTGTGAAAAGCAAACTTGCAAAAATTTCATCCTGGGGTTCCCTATTTATTACCTTGCAATTATTTCTCAATCAAACCTATTCAGTTTAGCACTGAAAGGATATTTTTGCTACTACCTGTCACTGAGAGCTCAACAGAGGTAAAGACTGATATTTTCTGGGTCATGCTATCTGAAGAGATCTGATAATGAGAATGTAGAAAAAAATCTCCTTCACAATATGTGAGCCAGAACCCCAGTTACCTTCCACTTCTACAGGACTGAGAAAACCCCCTAAAGAGTAGCAATAGGTTGTTTAAAGACCAAAGTAAATAGATCTAAGTAGATGCAGGAAACAGATCAGTGTCTCATGATGGCAAAATCTGTACAGTCAGTTTTTGACAAGAGCCCCAAGCTGGGTCTCCTCCAACAAGAGTATGTCCACCAGCTGTTTGTTTAAGCCTATAAAGATGCAGATTAACTTCGGCCAACACAGGGCAGTGATGTATTTTTGTATATCCTAGAATCTTTTATTGTTGGGGGGCGTGACTACATAGTGTTTTTGTAGGCGAATATAATTCAATTCCACCCGTATCCCAGTCTCTCTGCAGTTTTTTTCCCTCAGAATTACTCCCATACCAATCATGGCTGCATGACCTCCAGTTTGCTTGGATCGGGGGGAGAGAGAGGCCATGTATGCTAGTAAAATATGACGCAAATACATGCTAGAGCCTGCAGCTAGAGTCCAGGAAAAGGCTTTTGACAAAACAAAAAACGCGATGTGGTCCAAGACCTCTACAGCTCCAAACTGTATTACTGCCACTACTTCGGACCACTGCTGTGATGGGTTTTATAGGGATGCAACGACATTAACTAGGATTGTATGTAACTGTGGTATTTTCCTAAGTTGTTACAGATGTAGATGAGTTAAGTCAAACCTTTTCATAGCACTGGACCTGCTTTGTGGGCACGGTGCTCCTTCAGTGCGATTCCATTTATTCTCATTTTCTGTACTTTTGGCTGTGTTCATGAGGATTGGGACACCCAGGAGCTGAGGGAGAAGCGGCTGCCCTGTTTTTCTTTAATTTCTCCTTGAGCCTGGGGCTGCAGCAGAAGCTGCCTGGCCTCGCCACACGTGTTGCTTCTCATGGAAGCTCATCAGCTGGGAAGGTGTCAACCATGTTACAACCAAGGGGCAAGTTTATTAAGAAATGTAGAGGGAATAAGAAATTAAACGACCTAATCTGGAAGAATTGTGTGTACTGCTTCTGTTATTGAAATGCTGGAGACAGGCCAAAAGACAGATAAAAGAATAATACAACCTCTGGAAAATTTGGAATAATTTGAGAAGCTAGATCTATTTAAACTTCCAAAGGCGACCTGCCACTATCTAGACCCCAATCTAGAATGAAATGGATAAAAAAAAATCTGATATTAGAAGATATTTTTAAAACATGTCAGATGAAGCCATATGAAGATTGAGAGACTGGAAGCTGAAGCTACATAAATTCAAACTGGAAAAAATGTGACAACTTTTACTCGGTAGCAGTCAATCACTGCAAGAACTTCTCATGCATAGTTTCCTCACCACTTAAATTTTTTAAACAAAAGTGGATGTCTTTCTAAAATATACCCTTTTGTGGAATAATGCAGTCTGCCCTGTACTACATAGGAAGTAAAATATTCCCTTCTGGCCTTAATCTAAAAATGATTATAAACTTGTTATATAAAGTTACTTGTTCCTATAGGACAAGTTTGTCCCCTTCCCACTCAAGGTGATGATATTTTCAAGACATCAGATGAAACTAGCCAAGACAAGGGGTGTTTGACAAAAACGTGCTGTTAGCTTGACATCTGTGAATCACAGCTGTACCTGTGGGGATGTTAGCAAGGAAATCTTGAGGCTGAGATCTTAAAACACACTAGGTAAACAGCCAGTGCTGTGTCACAGGTGTGCCATCCTGGTCTGGCTTGGAGGGGACAACCACCCCCTCTGGCCCTTCCTCTACCCCACCCTCTCCCACTAATAATGGGGAGGCAATTTGCATTCACATTTACAGTGACTATTGTGTGGACCCAAGCTCATTTTCACAAACAAAACATGCCCTATCCATAGGTGCATTTTCTTTCCTGCCTTGCAGATGGTGTTGCAAGAGCTTTGCAGAGAAGTTACAGGTGGTCTTTGCACTCCCATTGGGTCCCGCTGTAGAGTCCCATACAACAAAGGCGTGCAGGTGTTTCCCATATCTTTGTGGTTATTCCTTTTGAAACGCATCTGTTGAAATGCATCTTGCCTACTGCTTAAAAAAAATATTGCTTGGCAATGCGGAGTGTTTACCTTAGCTTTAACTGCCCACCCACACTGAACCAGAGGGCGTTTTATGCTATTTAGAACAGCCATGGGTATAATGCGAGCCTTTGAACAGCAAGGCTTCCCTCCAGAGTGGGAGGCTCAGAGGAGAAAGGTGACCCAGAGATGTGGTAACATTTTTCACCTTGACTTCACTTTCCAGAAGGGCAGCGCTGTAATAGTTGGCACCAACTGCTTTACCACCTGCCGCCTCCTCAACATCCCAGCAGAAAACTGCACAAAACCCAGCTTGTCTTTAGGTAATTGCACTTGTAAAGTAGAAGGAGGTCACTCCAGCATTACACATGGCATCTTATTAAGCACCTCATGGTACATAAAATTAAGACAAATGAAAGAAAATTTCCTAAAACACTTCTGTGGTCACAGACTGTATAATTGACTTGAATCTGGTAAGGTTTTCTGGGCTTTGAGTCCATACTTCCCATAACCTTTTGGAAAAAAATTGATTTAATTTCATTTTCCTTCCATAATAATTACTGATCTCCTGTGAAGCAATCAAAATAAACAAGCGATCGAAGTTGGGCACAGGAAAACAGACCCAAAATACATCTAGTCTAATGTAGATGGAGGCTGTACGCAATTTGCTACTGAATTCTTAACATGAGCTAATAACTAAGTTGGACTTGCAAAGTGGTATGGAAAGGACGTGGAAGTCAGAGGGTTATATTGGACAGTACTAATCTACTTCGCACTGTTAATTTTACTACAGGAGCAGCATAAGGGTTTGGGTTTTTTTTTCCTCCCAAGATACAGTTTAGAAACCACTGGGAGTTATTTGGATGCTGCCTTCCAAATTCAATGCTTTTATTTTTTAATATCGTCATTCACTGCATAGGCCAGCCAAATTCTAGCCAATTCCTTTAGAAGCAGTGCCCAAAGCAGGCAGGACCTCACTAGCACCTAATTGCTTTTGGAAAATAAACATTTTACCTCATATTTCCAATGCTCTGCCTAACAACATGGTAGGTCCTCTGCTTCTCATGCATGAAGAAAGATTAATGAGGACTTCAGTATCCACCCCCTCATCAGTCAGCCATCTACAAATAAGTGGGAAGAGTTGCTACCGGGTGTCTACCTCTTTCCGTTGCCTAATCTAGCTATAGGATCCGTACTTTTAAACAGTTAATGGCTAGTGCAATAAATCTCATCTCTACTGTGAAGTTTAAAAAGTTTTTTCACAGAAAAGTTTTGCACAGAAAACAGCACTGGTAACTATAGAAGTCTACCAGTGTGCTCCTGACCTGGCTTGAAGAGCAATTCTTTAAAGCTTCCATAGCACAGTACTCTACACTTTTTTTTTCCTCATTGCCTGCTAAAAAAGGAAGCTCTTTATATTTTTGGTACAATAGATTCCTTGAAGTGTGCTTTCTAGCCAAATGCTCTGTAGAGCACATTCTTGCTATTCTGTGCAAAAATTTTATTTCGTTTGCTTCCAGTTCAGTTAACTCTAAGGAGCAGTAAGACCTAAGAATGACGATTTTTAATGTACTGGTATGTACCTAAATTCCCTAAGTCTTTTATGATTTCCAGTATTGTAGTGGCAGTAATAGAAATTTCCGAAGAGTTGCATATGGGCCATTCTAAGCAGACAAAAATTCTCCCAGTTGTGCTAAACTGTTGTAGGCTGCTACCACAGAGCAGTGGGTCTGGTCCATATTCCTTAAACTAGGCTACTAACTAAATGTATATACTTAATTACATTACGTGCCTGAAATGTAAGCTTTCTTATGTATTTTAGTATTTTTCGTATCCTCAGATAACATCCTATATAATTTCTCTTAAGAAAGCTCAAAACTCTTGATGTGTGGTGATAGATTAATGAATGACACTCTAGTTTTCAGTCTCTCTTATTCATATTTTCCCCATAGGTACCTTGGTCTTCATGCCACAGGTACTCAAGCAGTTTTCATCTTTCTTCTGTTTTCTTACTTCAGGTATAGTAAATGATTTTATGATAAGATACACTGTCCTAGTCCCTTATTTAGAAGCTTACTTAAATGTACTTTTACCCAAAAAGTACAAGTCAACCACATTCAAACTAATTGACCTTAAACAAATCCAGCATGTTTTAACAAAGTTGTTCTGTATCATTGTTAATGAAATTTTGGAGGGGCAGGGAGAAATAATGCACTGCACAAAATTTTGAGCTACAGAACCACACACTTAACGCCTCCAGCTATAAACACGTTACCTCATTTCTAACAACTGGTGACACAGGGCTGTACCAAACGTTATGCAGGGCCATGTGATTACCTATTCAAGCAAATGAAAGGTAGCGTTCATAACCAAAGGCTCTTGACCTGATGATGACCCACTTACTCCCTTTCTTAAGAGACTTTTACGATGAAAAAAAAAACACTAGAGTGCTTGTTTGGGTAGTTTCTGCGGAGAGGCAGAGAGAACCTCGTTAACCTTGAAAGAGATTTTCCTGAATCTAAGAAAGGCTCCTTCATATTTTTTGGATTCATTATACTGCTCTAGTTAAATTAACCAGAATAGCTTTCAGATGCCTACGCAGTCATTTATGAACAACACTGGTCATTCTGTCCTAAGATGCACTAAAAATGTGGAATGGCTCTTTCTATAGAATGAAAGCAAACATAATGCTGAGCAGTCTAGATGAACAGAGAAACATGTGGAACAATATAACCCAAGGGTTACCTCAGTCATCTTAAATATTGCAAAATGTGTTTTGGATGTCTGTGATGGGAAAAAGAGCAGAAGACAAAGAAACTGAAGAACTATCAGTGGGGAGCCTAACTCAGGTAAAAACAAATCTAATAGGAGAAGTCAGAACTGACTTCACTGTAAAGCCAGATGATTTAAATCTTCTGCTTTAAACTCCACAGATCTCACTGGTGGAACAACAAGACAGGAAAAAAAAATGAACGAGGAAATATATGAGTTAATGAGGTTTGAATACAAAGTGAAATCAGGCATCCAAAGGCAGTGGTGTCATTGAAAATGGCATTTTTACACGTGTCACCTCAGAGGACATCCTGTTGTTATTTCTGAGTGAGCCACCCAGGGCTTGTTTCACAGAATGAGCACGTACCTCACAAAAATCCTTTCCAGTAAAATGCGATGAAAATAAAGTGAAGTGCTCCACCAAAGGAGTACTGATGGACACCAACTGAGGTCCACCCCACACAAGGCAGTTTTAGCTCTGGGCTGATGCCACCCAGGTCCACCTGCACCCGGGAGCCACCCACACTGATTATTTTTGTTTGGGATTTTTGACTGATGGGCGCTAGGAACAGGAGGTCTCTGTTAAGGCAAGTGGGAGACAGAAAAGGAATGAAGCAAAAATGTAAGAACCTTAGAGGCTTACAGTAAAGATTTAGTAGATAAGAACGGAAAAAAAAAAGACAAGAAAACTCAAAATATTAAAACATATCAAAAGATCTATAAAAAAGGATATAGAGACATTGGATGGTTCAAGTTGGTGCCTTTGTTCAAACTTTGGTAAGAACAATGTCACTTAAATGATATAAAAAGTATATTGTCTAATGCTATTGAAATCAGTCCAGCTGAAACTTCATGCTCAGTGTTGAGAAACTGTGAACATATTTTTTGACAAATACTGATAGAAAGAAAAACAAAACTGAAATCTGGGTTGATGTTTATCATTACTAGAGAGTAACATCACTTGGAGGTCATCAGCATAAAATAAAAATAGTCCGTGTAGTGTTACCTCAGAAAATTTAGTTTATTTATAATTGCACTTAAATTTCACCTAAGTCTTTAGTATAGACACCAAATTTGCCTCCCTAAATGCCAAAAACATAAATGAAATGTTTTCAAAACAATTTTTGAAATAGTTGGGACAGAAAAAGATGATCAGTAATCAGACAGTACAAAACCAAAAGGAATGGTGAGAAATTTGAGAAAAACCCTTTTCTCAAAGAGTTTTTAATTTGGCATTATTGCCTAGTCACCCAACCATGAGCCTCGAAGACCAAATAATTAATAAACCAAAGTCCCTTGGTCTTTCAAAGCCCTTTAACTTTGTGAAGGATACATTTCACGTTAAGTCCTCTACACGATGATGTTACACTCACGTTGTATTGGAACTAGAGCAACATTTTGCTTTTTCCCCATTTCTGAGATTTATGAAAATAACAGCTGGATCTGCAGACTCTTACCCTCCCACGAGTGCTGGCCTCTTCAGCAAGTTCTTGTTGCTGTCTTGTGTTCAGGGAGAGCCTTAGATGTACAGGCTTATCTTAGTGATTTAAACACAGCTACCTAAGGATGTGATGGATTTCCTTTATTTGCAGTCTTCCAGTCAAGACTAGATGGATATCTAAAAGACATGTTGTAGCTCAAACAGAGAGAGGTGCCTGATGCAGAAATTACAGGGTCAGATTCAAAGGCCTATGTTATGGGGGAGGTCAGGCAAGGTGAGCTTGTACTTCAAACCAGTGCATCTACACTATAAATTTCAAAGATGTCTGTAAAAGTACAAAATGCACAAGGAATTTCATGCAATGCATTTACCTTTTTCTTTTATCCCAGCTGTAACCCAAGGCTTTGCCTTTCCACCACATTGTTTTTAAAGGAAATTAATTTCCCTGCTCACTGGTTTTACTGAAATTATTTAAAGCAAATTCTCAGCTACAACTTACTTGAGCATAGAAACTTTCTTAACCCCAAAGCTCTCTCATTTCAACACTTCCCTCCAACAAGAGCTCCACCTGAAACAAAAATAATTTCTCTCCCTAACCTTTCAACCCAGAACTCCCTATTCAGCTCTAAATGTAACCCTAGGGAAGAGGATTTCCTTCTCCTTTTTCTTCAGATTAGATATTTACTCACTTACCTGTTTTCATCTATTCTTTCCTCAGACTCTGATCCTGAAAGCAGCTGGTTCACAGGACAGTCATGGAGCATCACTGAAAGTGAGGAGGGTCTGCCTGTGGGGAAGCTCCTTGAAGGGTAGGTCTGCATTTGGGAAATCTTCAAAGAAAGGATAGAGTGGATATACACACACATATAGCACACTGGCGTTATGGAGCTTCTGCCTGTCCAGGACCTCTTGCTGCTATAGGAATATAAAATTTAAAACTCGTTATATGGTGTTTACTACATGGGTGTGGAGCAGAAGTCCTCCATAACTGCTCAGGCTCCTCTAGCCTTCTCAGTTTTCTATAACTTTGTGGCTTTTTCTGTCTCTTGGGGAGGGGTTGGAGAGAAGGAGGCAATAGGAAGTGGGTCCACTCCATCAGACTAGACATATTCAAAGGTGATAACTAAAGGCTGAATGAACTTGGCTGTTACTGTCCCCACCTAGAGCCAAAAGCTGCATTTCATTACTACTTTCCTCACCTAGAACCAGTCTTTGCTCTATAGCCAAGAGTATCAGCTCAGGGGAAACACTGACAGTGTCCTATTAGTACATCAGCTTCTTAGGTCCTAACGTCTTATGAAGATCAAGGCAAGGACAGCATGTGCCACATTTAACTTCTGTACAGCTGCAAAGGAAGTGTAGGCACGCAGCATGTTGGGTCTGATTGCAGGGTCATTTCTGGAACCTGAGGAAGCTTGAAAAGAGAAGGAAACAGCACTAAAAAAAAAAAAAGTCTCCTGCTTTGTAACAAAACAAGCCGAGGAAGTACCAGGTTATTGTGAAACAGAAGCAGCTGAAAAATAGTAAAAGAACTGATACTTGCAGTATCTAGAAAAGAGCTCATTCAAAATACAGTGTTGGTGGAGAACTGGAAACTGAAGTCATATAACTCCAAATAGAAATGCGATCATGTTGGCTGCCTGCAAAAAATACAACTGCAATGCAAATCTCGGAAAGTGCGAGCTGAGAAAGCCTCGGTGGGGGTGCCAGCGGCTGCCCAGATCTCTCAGCACCGGGCCTTTATGAGCTGAGCACTTTACTGAGCATGTTTTCTTTAATATTTATTTTCACAGAATCAGCCTGATCTCATGTTCCAAGAATGAAACCCTGGCATGAAAGTGGCATATCTGCTAGTTACTGTCAACATTTGATGTGCAATCAGGGAGCAAACAGGATTTCATATTGTGGTAAAAACTGAGTTACTGTTTGCTTTAATTCTATCTTCTTTGTGTCAGATACATTAAAGTCTCATAAAATAGTAAAAGAATTTCATTCTTACTTGGAAAAACAAAAAAAGAAGGTACTTGCTTGTACAAGTTCAAGCAAAATATTGTAATATCTAGCTAGTAATGAATAGCTTGAAACATCCCTTGCAGAAAATATAGTAAAAGACCCCAGTGATTTGGTCCTATTAAGGAGGGAAAGAGCACACTTAACTGTGAACGAACTACACTGTAGCAAGAGGAAATTCCTCCCTAAATTAAAAATAGGCAAGGCCAGGCCAAGGTATCATACTGAGCGGGTACAGCTAGCTGTCTAACTCTCACCAGCTATAGAAACTATGCCCTGCATGAATAACCCAGTTCATCCATGTGTTTTATTGTCCTCTACTCTTCTGGACAAAAGATCACAGGAGATCACGTTTCAAACCATGATGTCCCAAGTCTGGGAAGAACTGAGCTATTGGGACTCCCAGTGCTCTAAGGTGGTGGCTCAGAACGACCAGGATTTAGTCTTAGACTCACAAATAATTAATGACAACCACCACTGGCACAGAACTTCTGTAACTCTTAGAGCAGACACACCTGTGGCATATCCCACCCTGGCAGGGAAATGGAGCTGGTGACCTAACAGTCTTTTCCACCTCTAACTTCTGGGTTTTTATGAATTGTCAGTCACACCTAAGTGTGATATTGCTATAAAATCCCAGCCGTGTAAAAAAGCTGGCAGAAGGCTTTGGCTGTGCAATTCTGTGGTTTTATGCTTAGCTGTGTCCGAAAGACTGAAAGGAGGTAGAAGACTTTCAAGGATCAATGTTGACAGTTGCCTTCAGATATATTCAAAGACACAAAATCCAGTTGCATAGACAGCAAACTCACCTGCAGTTTGGGCTGTAGGACAGATGCAACTTTGAAAAAAAAAAAAAAAGGGAAAAAGAAAAATAGAGCCAACTCCCTCTAAGCACCACCTGTATGGAGGAGAGACTGATATGGCTTTGGTGTTCAAAAGGTTGGCAAGGACTTCTCTGTGTTGCAGGAAGTCTGGAGAGCAAGGCAAGGGAGCAAACACAGACCCTGTACCCACTTCTGGCTCTCTGCTGAGAGACGACCACATAAGCCAGTGGAAGTGATTGAACATGGGTTATCCATGACACCTACTTGGCCACCACTACCCTAACACTGGGGCAGATCTCATTTTCAGTGCATTTTTCTGCATAATATGCTGCAGTAGGAAAGTTGGTTTTTTTTTCAAGTACAATAACAGTTTAAAACAGCAATAAAAATATGTACGAAAGAGAGGCAGAACTGTTTTCTTCTCCCCCTCAAAAATCCTGTAACGGGAAAAGCAAACGCTAGAAACTGGGTCTTCAAATGTCTTCAGTACTCTAAACCTGGGACTGTCCTTCATCTGACTGTGTAATCATCAAACAGATTTGGTTGTATACTGTATATATGTATATGCCATCTGTATTTTTCTGGAATTTGGAAGTGGTTGTTCTACAGCATGATTTAGAACATGCTATAGAAAAGTACCACTCAAAAGGTAGAGCTGGAAAGCAGAACTCCTGAACCGTCTGAGGTATTTTAAATGAGGTTTTGGTCCAGGTCCCTCTCCACCATGTCCTCATGTTGGGAAACTCTATTCAGAGCTGACATGGCTTTCCCAGGTGTTTTCTACTGGGACAGAGTGCAGAGTGTGCAGTTAATCATGAGTGCATTCAAGTGTCCTAAGGTCTTTGGGTGAAAGCTGTTAATAGACATTGAAAAAGTGTTTAATAATCAGAGCCCCATGTCCTGAGCGCAGGCTGGGTTTGCAGAAGTTCACACACCTCTTAAGAAGTTTAGGCCAAAAGGTAAACAGGCTGGAGTCAAGCTGAGATTTCAAATGACAGCTGGGACTCCCTCCCAGGAAAATCATGGCAAATGCATCCAAAGTCTCAGATCTCAGAAGGTGCATAACACCCTCCACCAAGAGAAACACTCATTCAAATCACCACTAAGTGATCTCTACCCAGGGGCACTCAGCTTGAGGGCTTTATTTTGGTTTGAAAGGAGAATGCATACTGAATTTCCAGGTTCACGACTACATTGTAGGGTGCATGCTGAGTACTGCTGCTGTTATAAGTTGTGGCAGGCACAAATTTACTGTGTGCAGTTGCTTACAGTTGGCAAAAAAATACTTTTTTTCACAACTACCTCACTTTTAAATAATTTCTGTTGAAAATACATATAATGACCATCCTCATGAAAAATCAGCATAGGGTCTTTCAAGTAACTGGAAATGCATTGGCAAGTCAAAACGCCCTGTTCTTCCTCATTTGCTGTATGCTCTCATAAAAAGAAACTGGACATATGAAGGCATTTTTCCTCTGGAGGAGGAGGAGTGAGGATGAAGACTTTGCCTCTCTCTCTTTTCAGCTGAGGGTGAGACAGATTCAGTAGGTTCTTCTCACAAATACAGACAAATGCAGCGCTCTAGTCCAGTGGGATAGTAATGAAATGGACACTGTATTCCATGCTATTACACTGTTATGGCATAGCAATCAAGCTGTGAAACTCACTTTAAAAAAAAAAAAGTATTTTTGCCAAAATAAAGGAAAAGATTATTTCTATTTGTATTTTATGAAAATAGAGGCAAGGGGAGAGTTGCCTTGTGTAAACTTTTATTCTTAGAAGAAGGATAAAATCACCATAAATGAAATTCATACCCACTTTAACAATTTCCTAGGGTTTTTTCCCCAGTTTTGTCTCATGTTACTTTAAGACTATATTTGCAAAATGTTTTTGTATTATGTAAAAACCTTGGACAGGATTTTTTGCCTCTTATTAGGCAGGAATTACCCAAACCTTCCTTGAATGGCTGAAGACAGGTTTGCCTGCAGGTCCATAGCAGTTAGAGAGAAGATAAATAAACTTCTCAGTTCTCCAGGAAGCAGGCGTGGGAACAGACTATTACCCTATACAAATTAGCATATATGCAAGGAAGTATCTGCATAAGGCTGGCTTTGAGAGTCATGTCTAAAAAGTACAAAATTCCCCTGATATTGTCAAGTTAGAAGTTCCCCACACAGGCAGCACCTCATCCCACCAGAGCAGGGGTAAAAGCAGTCCTTTTCCTTTCCCAAACTGCTGGCAGCTGTCTGGCTGTCCCACTCTGCTGAGCAGGAACTCTCCTGCAGGTCTGCAGCAGGGCTGGGACAAGCAGGACACTGGCCTTGAGACAGCAGGACTGGGGGGCCAGGGAGGCGGCACGGCCTGGTGCGAACATCTCAGGTGCACAAGGACCTCATGGTCTGTGTCCACTGTGCTCTGCTGCAGGGTGGAGGCTCACTGCTGCCCTCCTCATCCTCCTGGTTTAAATGCTTTTGAATATTGCTTGCATATATTTTTTTAAGTGTATCATATATGCGAAGACCTTCTAGCAGCCTTCCAGTACCTGAAGGGGGCCTAAGTAAAGCTGGAGAGGGGCTTTTTACAAGGGCATGGAGTGATATGACGAGGGTTAATGGTTTTAAACTGAAAGCGGGTAGATTTAGATTAGATATTAGGAAGAAATTCTTTACTGTGAGGGTGGTGAGACACTGGAACAGGTTGCCCAGAGAAGCTGTGGATGTCCCCTCCCTGGCAGTGTTCAAGGACAGGTTGGATGTGGCTTGGAGCAACCCCATGGCAGGTGAGTTGGACCTAGATGATCTTTAAGGTCCCTCCCAACCCAAACTGTTCTATGATTCTATGATTCTCTTGTACACCAGCTGTATACAGTCTTTATATCACTTTAGACAGTGCAGCAAACTCCTTAACACAATGCTGAACCATGCCACGGCACTGTTTTGTTTTTTTTTCTACCATAACCTGATTAAGTATTAAGGGAAGTTAATCATTAAACAGCTAGTTGTACATTAAGACAGACTCCCTTCTTTGTCTTTCAGCATTATTAAATGCCTTCTTTGAAATGCCACATAAAAGTGATAGATGCCCTTTCTTTAAAAGTCAGGCATCTAGTCAAGTTATGTTTTATATTAGTTCAGTGACAAAGAGCCCTCCTTGTTTAAATATAGAAGCGTAAAGCAGATAAGGTTAAGTAAGCTGGCTGCCGTGAGAGCGCCAGGTCTGCTCCCTGCTCAGATAAGCAGCTGGAGGGGCAGGGGAGTATTCGCTGTGCAAGATTGCACCGTATGAGTTACAGCCTGGAGACAAGGGTACGAGGCGAAAACAAATTAAGCCGAGGCCAAAGATGCAAATGGTCAACTATATTTGTGATAACACGATGGAAGGCTGTTGGCATTTCCTAAAGACATTTTCGAAGATAGTTTCTGCTTCTTAAAACAGCTTCAGAAACAGAGTAAACTCTCCCCATGAACACCGAAAAGGGTGTGCACGTGTGTGTACACATGTGCCTGAGCACGCTTGCTTGCATGTGTGCGGGCGTTTAATCCTTCTAGTTAACACTTGTGATTATAGAGCTTCAGGAGTGCTTTCAGAAGTCATGTCTTCTCCTCAAAAACACACATGCATGCACAGTGCCAAACAAGGGATAAATGAACAGGGAGGCAGAAAAGCAGGACTGAGCAAGACAGTAAGCAAATCCCCTTCCCGAATCACTAGAAAAAAAGGTTTCTCCCTAAAGGAATGATAAACTATATTTTTGCTTACCAGCTTTTACAAGGCAAAACCATTGCTCAGGGGAATAAACTCCCACTTTGTGTGCCCCCCGTGGAACCATGGGGCAGTCAAGTCAGGGCTCAGCTAATGTGTAATCTATATTTACATGTCAAAAAAACCCTTATTTAGGTTCTTGATTTACAATCCCTAGTTTTCATAAAAGTCAGTCATTCCCAGTGAAAGAATGCAGACTAGATTTATAGGATTCTACACTATGCCTTAAATCTTAATAGCATTTTTAAAGCACTTTTATGAGTCATTCTAAGCAGTTCTTTCCCTCTGTTTTCAAGACATTACTGTGTAAAAACAGATCTAAGTCTTTACCTTAAAAATAAGATCATTTTAGCCGACCATGCTGGCATCAACTCTACTGCAATGCTAAACATTATCAGTTATGTCCTTATAAGCCTCTGTTTTCAAGAGTTCGTTGCGTGAATGTAAAATGTGCTTTGTACTGAGGCTTGTCTGATAAGATCTCAACCTGCATGAGCAGGGAACTTGTTTTTCCCTATCACAGTCAAAATAGAATAAATCTCTGGAGGCTTCTGTAAGTTAGATGAAGGTAAAGGACCTGATTCGGTGCCTTCTCCCCCCCCACTCTTTTCTTTGAGAAGTCTGCTTGAAATATATGTCAGCTCAGGTTCAGTCTAGTTAAGTGTAGAAATATCCCATGTACATTAATCATATGCATACATACAAAAATGCTGGCTGAGCACGTGTTTGCATCCATGCACGGACACAGCAATGCAGTGACAGTTGTTAAGCAGCTCTCTCAAGAACTGATGTCCTTTAGACAGAAGTTTAA
Organism: Nyctibius grandis; assembly: GCF_013368605.1. Classification (NCBI taxonomy): domain Eukaryota; kingdom Metazoa; phylum Chordata; class Aves; order Nyctibiiformes; family Nyctibiidae; genus Nyctibius; species Nyctibius grandis. Next base: position 99,464,769 of record NC_090661.1, on the reverse strand, counting down.
ATATTATTGAAGAAGTAAGTAGTTAAGTGAGTGTAGTGTCCTAAAATGGATTTGTAGAGAATGAGTTTCTTAAACATTTTTTTGAGAAAACAAGCAGCAAGTACATCATGCTAATATGCTGTTAGAAAATATAAATATATGTGCTATAGTTACTAGTAAGATCTTTCAGTGGGACTACTGACAGCAAGCACAACATTTAGGCGATATATTTGCAGAAATTATGTCCTTAGTTAATGATACATTGCATAGCACAGAGATCTTCATATCTTATGTAAACCATTGCTGCCAAAATCGCCTAAGTCACAATGGTTGCATCTTTTAGAAGAGTCCTAAGAGAGTTGACTCCACCTGACAGAAACAACAGTAATGGGGACCAAACGAGTATCCCCAACATCTCCTTGACACAAGCCTCCTCTGTGAGTGAGGCTTGTGTTCCTGGCTGCACAATAATTCACCTTCAACGAGAGAGATGGGTGATATCTCCACACTGAATAGTCAAGAGCCTGGAGTGATCTGCTCAATTTTGGGAGAACCAGGAGCTGTGGAGCCAAGAAAAACCAGTTCACCTACCTCTCAGCTGATGCAGTAGTCATGAGTCAGCCACGGAAGAGGTGAGTATTAGTGACACTGCCCACAGCTACAGCAGACATTGTGCCATCGCGGGAGGAGGCAAGAGCTCCACAGAGGCAGCTTGGCCAGGAGCTGGGCACTTAATTTTCAAAACCTGGGTAAGATACGAGAGGCAAAAACAAACTATCCAGATCACTTTCTTGGAACAGGTATATAAATTCCAGCAAAATGCCATGTTAAGTACATAAAATTCCCCTAGGTTTTGCCATGAGGGTCTTCAAAATTCCTTTTTGGAAATACACTTATAAACATTTCAGAATCCATTTTATGGCTCAGACTAAACTTCAGTGCTTTTATTTTATGTTTTATCTTGAGATCTTTGTCTTTTCTTCATGATGAAAGAAACTGAAAGGGTTTGGGGTTTGTTTTGATTTTTTTTTTTAAAAAAAGAATGTGTTCTAACCTATGGTTACTTAATCTGAAATTGTTCAAAATGATTGGAAAATATCTGTTATGCACTGGGCTATTACAAGCTAGACTAAGTATATATCAAATACTACCAACAGAGAAAGAAAAATAGGTTGTGAACAGCAAACATTTCCAGTTAATTATAAATATGCTTTAAAGTATCCTGAATAACATTTCAAAGCACTTAGAATATTATCCCACTAAATCAAGCATTTACTCTGGATCCAGTCTTGCAACCTTCAGTAACGTGAGCGGTCTCATCCATAGTAACAGGATTGTGAAGGTAAAGACCACTCACTTGAGTACACACTTTTTAAAGCCTGTTTTTATTCTCTCAAATGCTTTAAAATTAAAGTTTTCCATTTACAACACCATTTGGTATGAAAAACAGTTTTTAAAACATCAGTCTCCATTCCAAGATGATCAAACTTTACAGGGAAAATCAGTCATAAACACAGCTATTACCATGGTAAACATTTAGATTTGTCAATAGTCTTGCTTCAATTGTCAGAAAACAAATTAATTAATATAATTTTTACGTGTAAATGATAATAAAATTCCAAAGAGAACATCAAAATATACCATCCCATCGTGACACTTTATATTAAAAGTACCTCATAGAATCATAGAATGGTTTGAGTTGGAAGGGACCTTAAAGATCATCTAGTTCCAACCCCCCTGCCATGGGCAGGGACACCTTCCTCTAGACCAGGTTTCTCCAAGCCCCATCCAACCTGGCCTTGAACACTGCCAGGGAGGGGGCAGCCACAGCTTCTCTGGGCAACGTGTTCCGGTGTCTCACCACCCTCACAGGAAAGAATTTCTTCCTCATATCTAATCTAAATCTCCCCCTTTCAGTTTAAAAATGTTCCCCCCTCGTCCTGTCACTACTTGCCCTTGTAAAAAGCCCCTCTCCCGCTTTCCTGTAGGCCCTTCAGATACTGGAAGGCTGCTAGAAGGTCTCCCCAGAGCCTTCTCTTCTCCCGGCTGAACAGCCTCAACTCTCAGCCTCTCTCCATAGCAGAGGTGCTCCAGCCCTCTGATCATCTTCATGGCCCTGCTCTGGACTCGCTCCAACAGCTCCATGTCCTTCACCTCCTCCTCAAAGAATTTATTTATCAATAGCTATAAAGCCTAAGGACTGGTAAGTGTTAAAATGTAAATAATATTTTGGATACATGCATGTCATTTCTAAAGCCACAAAAGAGGACAGTATCAACAAATAAAAGCAAAATTCCTACCTCCTACATTCCCACCAACAAATAAACACTGATATTTTTATACAATCTATGAAGCTAAATTCTAGAATAATAAGAAAGAAAGAAAGAAAGAAAGAAAGAAAAAAGAAAGAAAGAAAGAAAGAAAGAAAGAAAGAAAGAAAGAAACCAACCCTGGGGGACTTATCAACAGAGCTCAAACTACTGCCAGACATCCAGTATCGATAATATATACATACTTTAACAGGTATCAACATGAGATGTGATTATACAATATTCAGAGTTCTTGGCTTTGGTCAGCCAAATAGCTAAACAGATGCTTAAAGTGGCACATGTGAAGAGCCCTACTGAAACACTGTGTAACTGCGTGCCAAACACTTAAGCTCTGAACACTGCTACTCTGGAGCAGATTTTTGCTGCTCTTCAGCTATTTTCAGTGTTTGAAGTTGAAACTTGGGTGCAGTTTCTGTCCTTTGCTGTATCTTTGCAGCATGGGAGGTGAAACAAATAGCAAAACTCCTCTGCTGTCCCCTGTGCAGACCAGACAGCGAGGTCCACGTCCTAGCCTGAAAACTCACAGCTGGTAGCTCACAGAAAGCACAGGCTTAAATCCTCTGAAACCCTGATCAGCTGTTCTGCGATGGGGAAGGTACCTGCAGCCTCTAGGAAAGCTCCTTGAGTCTAGACAGGGACTAGACTGCAAAAGCTCCATCTGGCACTAGGAATCAGCTGCTCTTTTTTCCTGCGCTACCTCATGGACTCCATCTAACAGGCAGTAGCAGAGCACCCCTGACAGGTAGGACTGCGCACAAAATATTGCAAAGCAAAACACTGGCAAAAATTCCTGTCTGCTCTCCTCAACAAGGGTCCAACCAACAGACTCCTACTCACTTTATCTCCCAGAAATACCTTATGTTAGTTGGAATATCTCCATCAGGGCTGATTGGGCAAATACTCTCCCAAAACAGAGTGCTCTATGACAAATCTCTGCCTCCAGAGACCAATGGTGTATGTCACCATCTTCCCACAGAAACAGAAGTGTCTCAAAGGCCACTAGTGGTCACATTTGTCTCATGATGTCAAATATCTAGAGTCAAGTGGCTTAACATGCTGATAGAAAAGCTTTCCCTCGTAAGGCTGGTGGAGCAGGTTGCCCAAGAGGCTGTGAGGTTTCTGTCCTTAGAGGTTTCCAAGACCAGACTTCAGGATGCCCTGCATAACCTGATGGGACCCCAGAGCTGACCCTGCTCAGAGCAGGAGGTTGGACTAGAGCTTTCCCGAGGTCCCTTCCAGCCTGAATTACGCTGGAGCGCTACAAATCCATTCTCCCTCCTTCGTCCTCCCTCTGCCCCAAAAGTTAAGATTTCTCTAGGAATATTTTCATTTGTGCCTTAATGTTTTCTTCATAAAGCCTGCTGACACCAAAGAAAAGCTCAGTTTAAGACAGAATTACACCTGTATGACTATTAGCTATCTCATACGTACACTATTATTTTGCTGCTGTCAAAGCCACAACCGTTTTTCCCCCAAAGCGAGAGCTGCCAGCTGCAGCTTCCAAATGACCGTTGTAATGAAACGCAACGTGTCATTTATAGAAGCAGGAAATGTTTTTCACCTCCTGAACTTTCCAATAGCTCAGGAGTGTATTTTTTGCCTCTTAACAAAATCTTTTAATAGTTCAGATGTATAAACTATCTGGAGGAGTTTATGGCTGCACACACTGGAATACCTGGATGCCAATTGAAACTCAAAAGGCAACAACATCTTTTAAGCTAAACTAGAGAATGTATTTTATACGGACAGTGAAAATATTTTATACAGACAGAACACTTGGTGTAAGAGACCATAAGCCAGTCACTTAATCAACCTGTGCTGTTCCTAGCATATGTGTTCCCGGGTTTCCTTACAAACAAACCTTCCCTGGTGTTGATTCCAAAATCTCCCTTAGCAATTTTTACTTTAAGATGCTCAATGTCAAGGATATTATCACATGATCTGATGGTTTTCATTCTCATTGTTATCTGAAACATGTCTTGTTTCCAATCTGATTTTTTTTTCCGTCATGCGTATAGCATCCAGCTGGAGCTTGTACACCAACAGACCTTGTGCTAAATAGACATGTTCACATGCTACCTCAGTAACCCACACATGTGAGGAAACGTTATCTGACAGCTTAGGAGTTGTTCATTAAACATTGAATCTCTTGACCACTAAGAGCTGAACATTCGTTTAGTGGGAGATAATTAGCATTGACAAGCAGGGGCAAGTTATCAGCCACAGACACAAAAATGCATATAACTTGTTGAAGCATGAGTTACTCTTGCTCTAGGATCGCATTAGCTCACACATTCCTCTCTTGAAAGCTTCCTTTTAATAAGTATATACTGTGTATGCCTTAAAGCTAACCCTCCCTTTTTGGCTTCATCCAGTTTGGAATATGAATAAACCACTTCAGAGAAAATTTTTCTGGAAATGATGAGAATAGTATTGGCTAATGCCTTGTACTCCCTGCCTTAACTTCATGTCCCAATTCTGGCTCAATGTCTGGTGATCTGGTTACCTTATTGCATGATCATAAGCAGATATTGCAAAGGTCATTTGTGAGATACTGAGTCAGCAAAGATGTAACAGGGTTTAAGCCTGAGTCTCCGTCCCAGCTACAGAAAGGCTGTTGAAGGAGATGGGAGGGGGAGAGAGAGGTCAGGCAGGGGATTTTGGATTAGGAGTGACAAGACAGCAGGAATTCATTCTGCAATAGTTTGGAAAAACAAAAGGTTATATGTGGATTTTTGCCCTAAAAAAAAAAAAAAAAAAAAATGTATTAGGAAAGTAAATAGTTCTGGATATTTAATAGCTTGGTGGCCAGCTGCACACTTGGTGGACAGGCTCTCACAGCTACATATGGCCTCCAGGCTGCTGACTTGACTCTGATGGCCTCATCTGACCAAGTTCCATCCTAACCATGACAATCTTAGCTGTAAGATCTGCTTTTGGAATCAGATGCACTGCTATGAAAATTTTAGTCCAAACAAATTGCATTTTGTAGTGAAAATGAAACCTTTTATTCACCTTTCACCTTCTGATCTGCTCCAGGTGAAGTCTGGTTACAGGAAAGATGACTTCTTTATCTGGGCCACGGGATCAAACAAATCAAACAAATTCAACAGAAATGCAGGCTCATGGACTGATCAGAAGTTATGACTACTTTCCAGAGCAAAATGTAAGAGGTAATAACTTGTTTTTAGAAGATGGTAAAGAAATATGTGAGACTTTAGCAAACTGAAATGGAAGAGTCACTTTTTGATCAAATAGACCTCTATAAAACTCTTAGTGTGCTGTGGGCCAGAAGCTGTCTGAAAGTCATGCAGCTTCTGTCCTGCCGAAACTTAGAAGAAAAAGTATAAAACAACACTGTAAATCAAACACACGTGGACGGCAAACATTGTTCCTCCATATCACAGCTACCACAATAAATGGGAAACGTCACAGTATGTTACGGACATCCCTGACAGGAGAGATTATTTCTGTTTCCTCATGTGACAGGGTAAAATTCTGGAGTGAAGGCTTAGTAAAGAGCAGCTCTTAGGATTTCTTTCCCCACTGACACACAACAAAGTTTCATTGACTTCAGCTGACCAGAAATGAGATTACCAAATACCTCAACAAGGACTAATTCATCTTTTTGTGCCTGTTAATTTTGTGATTTTTTAATTGAGATTCTGATTTGTTACCTTTTTTAGAATAAAAAAGTCAAAACATATGAACAGATTCTCTAAATTAGGCCTGGGTCTGCAGAGGGATCAAAGGGAATCTAAAGCAGTCATCACCTTAAATAATTCATAGTTTGGTTTTGTTTAGAGGGTTCTAAATTTGGGCTCAAACAAGTATAAGGAGCAACTCCCAATAAAGTCAAATCTATAAAGATCATCCTCGACAACTGTAATGTATTCCACTCACAATTTGTTTGTATGAATACAATTTCACATATAGAGGAAAAAAATGGAAGTCAACAGAGGAAACCAGACCTGGTTTAGGACAAGGTGTTTTACTGGATAAGGTGTTCTACTAAATGCAATCTTTGTTTTTCATCGGTATTAAAATAAGTACCACTAACCTGTTGTGCATTTGTGTACACAAGAATTAATGATGAGAAACACAAGTTAACTGCCTGTATTAAAAAAAAAATAGCCTCAAAAAGCTTGAGAGGGGTAGATAATCTCTGAACAGCAAAATACCAAGACAGTACTCAGCAAGCTTCAAAAAGCTCACCAGGCCCCGCTGACCTGTCTACATGGAAGTTTTTACTGGAAAAGTAAAAATTTGTTGCTTTTAGTGCATATGCCATTTTGGTGAATTTTGTGTATTTTTTTTTTTTTAATCAAAGTTGAGCCAGACAGCACTGGAAGAGTCAAGGAGAGTTTTCTATGTACGAGTTCTTCCAACTACTTTGCCTTGCCCTAAGATGATCCCTGTTGCTTATTTTTAGTGAAATTGTCCTGTTTTTCAGGAAGCCAACCTACCTTATGTCTGTTTGGAAGAGCCTGACCAGTCTTCTCCGAAGATCGTCCTGCTTTGGAAAACTCATCTGAGCAGTGCTGGGTGTTTCGATAAGAAGAACACTGCCACTAATGGATCAGAAACAGCTCGTATATTCAGAGGTGGTTGACATTGCTTTCTTATGTTACTAGTTTGTTATGGAACCTTAATTTCTTCACCTTGGGATGTTTTAGGTAGCATTTAAGTTTCTGCGTTGCAACCTGTGTGTGAATCAACGGTGGCAAACACGTCATGTTCAAAAGAGACGCCCACTGCAGGATACAGTAAAGGTTCAGTAAATACGACCACTGCAGTATTTTCTCATCTCATGATCGGTAACAACCGATTGTACAATAAAGTACATTATATGGTTTTCCATTTGTTTGTCCTTTCAGTGCTGCATCTGCCACTGGGCTCCTGTAAACTCCTAGTCTGTTATGTAGCATTTTTTAACCTGCAGATTTCAGAGAATTTGCTATAGGAAGACAAAAATCACCCTCGCTTCACAGACAAGTAAGCACAGGAGAAAAAAAAGCAAGTGACTTTCCCACACAGCAGCTCAGGTACTGAGCAAGGTGTAGAATCCAAGCTCCTGCTTCCTCCTGCTCCTGCCAGGAAAGGCTGGGGCATTGCTTTTGAGATTATGCGGTCAACAGTCCTAATGAGAAATCTTCCTACAGCAAACTTTTTATTGATCTTTGCTCAGTTTTACCTTGCTTAAACTCCTGTCCTGTTATACGTAACCTAGATCAGTGAGTCCAGCCTTTCAGACGAAATTGCACTGTGCTGTAGGCAGAAACTAAGCACCGCACCAGAAGTGCTCCTCCAGTCTCTTTCTTTGGCTTCACGTCTGACTGACTTAAAACATGTGTTACAATTTTCCTGGAATCTTAAAGTTTAATTTGGAAGACGGTCACGTTAAAAAGATTCTGACGGGTACATAATGTGAAAATATGATAGCTAATATAAGTTGTTGATGTACCAGCATGAAGACATGACAGCTTCTGCTTAAAAAAAAAAAACCCAAACAAAACAAACAAACAAACAAATCCATCAACAAACAGTAATGATTCTGCAATGGTTCCACTCAGTTTGAATTCATGCTCTGGATTTCACTCGACAGCATGGGACAAAGTGAGTCTTTGCAGCATCCTGCCAAACGCGCTTTAGATTCTCCATTAAGCGGTCTGTAAACAGTATTTAAATTGAACCATATTCCTTATAGATATCAGTCACAACTGCCACTGGAAAGTTTGTTTTATTCTCTGACCAGCAGTGTTGAACACACAAGTAATTTGCTGCCTCATAGAAGGGAGCAGTGAAGGTTGCCTGCTCTGAACATCTAGGACATCATGCAGAAATGGAGAGCAATGTTAGAGACACGAATTTAGCTTTCTTTACCAACACTGATACCCATTTAAAAAAAAACAACAGGTCAACATTATTTATCTCCAGAAATATCACCAGAATGTGTGACTAAGGACACATTAGAGCAATCACTTTCTTTGAATTAGCAGCATGGGGAATATTTTTAGTGTATCCATGTCTGGATTTTTCTGCTTTGGGTAGGTACCTTGCCTGATATTACAAAAGATTGCTTGATGAAAGTCTTTACTGCAGGAATCACTGCTGCTGCAAAGTTCAGAAATGACTTTCAGAAACTGAAATTTGATCACAATAAAATCTGCGTTCAGGTCTCAGAGAGACAGCGGTAAAATGAAGCCTTCGTGAAAGTGCTTCGAAGTGGGAAGGAGATCAGCAAGCCATTTGGCAAAGCTGACACGCAGCGTTTCAGCAGGGGACTTCGAAAGAAATAATAGAATCACTTTGTTACACAAAGGCACAAAAAAATGCTGAATTTCACTGCGTGCATTGTTTTAGAAAACAGCCCTTTGTACTTTGCAAAGAACTGTAGTGGACAATGATTAAACCGTGTAACCAGGGGGAGAGAGCAGTGAAAACCTTGGGGCACGTACACATCCCACTGTGCCCACACTTTACGCCAGCAGAAAGCAAGTCCGCTCCGAGTCGGGAGCTGGGTGACCCCGATAGCTCAACGCTACGTCCGAAGCCATCAGCTTTGCTGAGGGAGTTGGACCTGGCTGGCACCCAGCAGCTCCCTGGCTCTGACATGCAGAAACACCCTCAGCTTGACTTCGTGATGAATGGCTGGAAGCTGAAGCTGGGCTAATTCAATCGGGAAAATAGAGCACACAGTTTTTTAGCAGATGCTGTAATTTTAAATGAGACCCTAAATTCATCTAAGAGGGCATCTAAGAGATGGCCTCCTGCCTAACAAGCAACCGTGGGGCAGATGCAGAATCACGTGGCATCTTGGAAGACAAGCTGGCTTTTCTACCTTCAGAATTCACATATATCATGTACGAACTTCATTTTATCCTTTCCCACTGTCCAGAGATGTCAGAAATCAGTTTAATTGCGTAGACTGTCAAGACTCCCTGGGAATTATGTGTATTTTCTCTCTCTCTCATACAAAATCCATCTTTGCTCTGAATAATTACTGCCAGAGCTGAATCAGAACCTGCCAAAGTTGCAGAAAAGAATCCAACCCTTTTCTACAAACTTTCAAAGCAAAAAACAGAATTTGCTTTGCCTTTTTTTTTTTTTTTTTACATGCAGTTATTTGATTCTCTTTGAATAATTTAGCATGAATGAATTTAGTGAAGGCGTAGTACATAAGAAATCTTTGGGCAGATCCTCAGCTGGTATACAATTGGCTTCAGAAAAGCTATGCTCAGTTACATCCTGAAGATGCATCACAGTGAATTTGAAAAGCTCTCTTGGAGATTATTCACCTCATGTGAATGCAAGTGTTCCCATCAGCTATCTCATTTTAAGGATTTTAGCTATTGAGTCAGAGGACAGACAATAGTATGGGATTGAGCCCAAGTAATTAACTCTTCACTCGGTTTTATTACTGAATCCTGCACTGGACTCCCACAGAGAACATGTAACACTGTTAGTCAAAGAAAACAAAGCAAAATTGTAAATAATTAAATTTTGGAAGACAAAATTACACAGTAGCCCATGATTTGCACATACAACATTTTTAAAAAACACAAAACCAAAAGGACATTAATTGAAACCTTCAATCCCAACAAAGTATTCGTTCTCAGATAATTACTATCATCAAATCCTCTGCCACAGAGACACTGACAAGAAAACTATCTTCAAAAGTTACCTACGTAAGCAGCATGGAACTCGAGGAAAGAGTTGGCAAGGATGAAACCCTACAGGGACGTGAAAAGAAGGAAAGATTGTGGAAGGAATTGAGCCTTTCAGCATAAGTCATTCCTCTGTGAAGATACATTATCACTTAGAAGACTCTGAAACAGGAAAAGGATGGGGAAGGTTTTCAAGCAGAAAGCTAGTTCCTCTTATAAATAAGAAAACAGTGGGTAAAAAAAACGAATAGCAACAAACTGGATATTGAAGTCACCAGTCAGCCACACAGGAGATTAAAAGTGAAATTATACAATTTCTTACTCATGGCGCATGAAGTGCTATAATATGAAAAAAAAAAAAAGGAAGGTCGTCTGCTATTGAGATTCCTCCATTCTTCCCAGCTGAGACGCACAACATTAAAACTGTCACTGTCCTTTGCTCCAGTCATGCATATTTTGGCACTTATCCAAGGATGAGAACAGCTCTTGGAGCACAGCAATGTTCAGTCCCTGCCATAGCCGTGCTTCCTAAATGTTGGGTTTGGTTTATATTAGTGGGGAAATGACACGTGCTTTTTAATGTACACAAGATTGGCCAGTATCCTAAACCACTTTCTCGCTCTCTTTAGACTGGCTAAGAAGCTTTAGACTGACAAATAAATACATTTGCAAAGATCTCCAAAGTGCTTTTTTCCTCAAAACCAATATTGCTACAAGCCCCAAAGAGGGGTGTCCATCGGTACTGTACGTTGTGCCAACAGCTGGCCCAGGGAAACGCTCCAGTCCATGCACTATGGTTCTTTCCTACTGATTACTTATTCCTACATACATTCAGATAAAGATGTCTTGACAAGTTTTTACTGAAAATTCTATATGACAAAGGGCTATTCTCATCATGGATAATTTTGTCAGTATATTTTTAAATGCTTTTAACATTTGCATAGCTAGTCAAATGTCTCTACAAACAAATGTAATTGTTGAAATATTGAAACAAAACAATTTTGACTTTTTTTCCCCTTTTTTCTCATCAAGTCTAATTTTATACTTTGGAAGACAGATATATGCTTGATATACAGAGAGGTAGCTCTCTGAAAGTTATATTTAGTTACTGTGAAAAATATTCTTACTCTAGTAAGGCCAAAAATACATACAATATAGAAAAAGTTAGAAGATTTTTTGTTTGTTTTAATTTTTCTGATTCTCAGTATTCTGAACATTACGCCAAGTTATATGGGTGGGTCCAGAATTTGTTAGTCATTCCTATGAATTTAATGCAGAGCATCACACAGTTGCACTGCACATTATAAACAAAAATTGCATACGTCTTACATCCATAGACCCTTTCAGAAGTCTGCCTAAAGAGACAAGATGTTCAACTACCAGCATCGCTCTGAACATCCATCACAATGAGAGCTGGGGAACAGAGACAAAAGTTACTTTAAACTCTGGAGAAAATTGCTTCAGCTTCCTCTGCCACAGGCTCAGAGATGCAGAGACTGAGCAGACAAAATCAGGAAAAAAACTATTCCCTAACTTGCATTTCTTACTGCTGCTGGTGCAGGGGAACTGCCCTGATTCCCTGTCTGCAGACAGCCCTGCTTCTGCTGACCACAGCTCCCCAGGCGTTGCACTGTGCAGGCTCTTCTCCAGGGACACAAGCTGCTGTCCCATCCAACACGTGCGTGTATCAGATACAGTGTTCAAGCGGTGTCCACGTGTCCATGCATTAGATACAGTGTTCAAGCTTGGTTTAATTAGTCTTGTGGAAGTCTCAGTAAACTGTTTTTTAATCAGGCTGCTTGTCTTCATGAGCCTTTGGGCCTTGCCAGCAGCCAAGGATGAATCGTGACATTTATACTTACCTGTGAATAAATCTACCGAAAGGCCCCTTTAGAAGTTCTCACCAACAGAGCAAGAAGCCATCAGAAATATAAATGCTAAAAAGAAAATGAAACGGACTCTTTCAGAGCAGATATTCCTGATTCATACGAGGATAAATGACAGAACCCCAGAAACCGCCAGACCGATAAGCACAGACCGGGGGAATCGCTGTCGCCCTGCCAGCAGTGCCCCAGCTTTGCTGCTGGGAGAAGGAAATTAATTTCTCAGGCCTCTTATAATAGGACAGCTAAGCACAGACTGCATCAGTGAACCCAGAACTGCTTTTGGGAGGCAGTTCCCCTGACATCGCCAGCGTTTACATCATCTTTACTCCGTAAGCAATTTATCACTCTCCTGGGGTGCAACTGCTGTCAGTCTGAGCCAGCTTCCAACTAGACCTGCGAGTGAAAGATTCGGTAATGCTCATTACTCAGAGCATCTTACCACCTCCTCAGACGCCTGGGCAAACAAGTCCAAAGCGAGCACAGCTCCTGAAAACAGAGTGAAAGCAGCCCTCAAACCCGTGGGGCAAGGGGGCACCTCTCCTCCCTCCCCGCGCTGTGGCGGGGCCAGCTCCAGCCAACAGCCGCAAAAACCAGCCTCCCACAGACAAGTGATGCTCTTACACACTGCCGTCCCCCGGTCCCTCGGGCAGGCACCAAACAGGACCCCACAGGGAATTAAAAGCTGGGAGGAGGCCATTTCAATAAGGACCAAGAGCTCCGTATATATAATCTGTTCTTAAATCCCTAGATTCAGGGTGTGAGCATGAGCAGGTCTGTGCTTTAAAATAGAATTACTTGCTTCATAAATTAAATCATCTGTATTTGAAGAAAGCACCAGCCAATACTGACCTTCATGTTTGTCACAAACCCTTCTTCTGTAAAGACATTGCACAGTACGTGTCCTCAGGTTTTTTGGTGCATTTTCTTCCTGATAAGCTACGCTCTTTCGTGAGAAATGGTGTGAATGACATGCAAGATACAAATATACCTCCTTTCATCCCCAAATCCATAAAATTCCTAAGCCTGCAACATGAAAAGGGCAAGGAAATTAAGGGGTTCTGGAGAGGTCAGAGGACGGCACAAATTCCTCGAAGCCAGCAATTTACTGTGGATTATTGGCACAAGCGTCCTCTGATGCTCCAGGTAAATGCAGAAACAGTTTACTTTCGTCACCTGAAGCTAGGATACACTTGCTGTAATTTCTGTGTGCATCAGATCCGCTCTCAGTATTTTCTAGAAAGAAAATCTCCCCTGTATTATAAATCATGAGTAATTAAGAGGCAATCCTTCAACACAGAAATAAACCGAACGAGACTTGACCACAGCCAGCCACCAAGTTTTAAAGCAAACTCTACCCTGCCTGCATTAGATGCAAAATAATGTTTTAAATTGTACTTTTTAATGCATTTTCAAGCATTTCTTACTTGTCAAATTAAAACAGATTTCAAGTGAGCCGTGGCCTCGTGTTTAATAACAACCCTAGCTCCTATTCCTGATTGCCTTATGAGAAAACTGAACACTCTCAGTGTCCTTCTTTCCCTTTCCAAACAGCCTGCAGCTATTTATAAATGACACTAAAATCCATAACTGAGCTATTGCTCCTGCTTGGGTAGTGCCTTGGAGCTGCCACTCTTTAAGGACTGAATATAAGGAAAGAAACCCCCAACCCTTTGGTTCAGGTTATTTCACTGTGCAAGTGGCTGTCCCCCAGCCTCTGCATTTGCTGATCTCTGCTGCCCTCTCCTGCAGGAGCTGGAGACTCGCCTTCGAGGATTTTAATGAAATAACACGTTATTAAGGCTATTAATGGTGACTCCTTTAGACCCTGAGAGGATGAGGCAGAAGTTTTAAGATTAGGGAAAACTGAAGCTGAAAAGGGAAAGTGCTGATGAGAGCTAATTGAATGGAGTGAGGGGCAAAATAAAGGAAAAAAAAACCAAAATAAATAATAATAATAATAAATGAAATAAGAAGAAATGAGAAGCAGACTAGCTGCTTTTCTGCTGTGACTTTCTGCTCTTTATTTCTCCCCTCCAGTCTCAGCATTTCATCATTCACTGACTTCCACTCTGCATACTGGGTGTGGTATTTTTCATTCTTTCTACCTTTTCTGTTATTGTTCATATTTTCTTTGAATAAAGGCTGATTGCCTATGGAGTCTTCTTGGGATAATAATTTGTAAGACTGATTTCACACTACCTCTTAGGTTCGAAAGCTGAAGTCACATAAGATACTATCACAAAGCACTGTAATTTCACAGCAACACAAAAATTTTAAAAGTTCATCAAAAATGAAAATGTGGTGGAACAGAAAAGAGAAAAATGGACCTCGCAAATCATTTTGTGGCTGAGGAATTTGCCCGCAAAGCAGTCAGAAAGGATAAACAGATTATTTCAGTTCAGTTCAAAGAACGTGTCTTGGCTTTTTGATGAGACGGTTGTGGCATAAAATAATAACAAACCTCCCTACACATTGGCTTAGTCCTACTGGGAAAAAAAGTTGCTACCAGAAAACATCATATCCAGGACCAGGCGACCACTGACAAATTACCTTCCTGCTCTCTTTCCATATAAGCCAGGCTGCTTTTTCTTGCAACACATTGATCTGCCTTTCAGCTTGCTGTTAATCAAAACCAGGCCTAACTTTGGAGAGTGGAAAAAGAAATCAGATGCTGAGGTAAACCACAGAATAGAACTGGAAGAAACAGCCAGAAAGAAAAGTCTCTTTGGCTTGATAAGTATTTAAGAACTATTTTTCTAGAGGGAAGGAAGAATGAAAGCACTCCATTTTGTTCCAGTTTGAAAAACTGGCTATGCCTGCCTTCTTTTCCCAAATGTAGGAAGAATGAGCTGGTTTGTACAGTATTTTGCATGCGGCTGATCCTATGCAGTTGTGTAACATACGAAAAGCAAAAACCCCATGTTGATAATTTGCAAAACAGTCCTCTCAGATTGTGGAAATAAAATTTTGGGGGTGTCAGGAATTAAAAACCAAGCAAACAAGTACTTCAAATTAATCAGGTGTTCTATGTGCTAGAGAGGGGTTGTACGCAAGCAACCAAAAGTCAAGATATAATACGTCAATTACTGTAGATACCAGTTAAAATTTCAGATGCAAGAAATGACTAAAATAAGAACATGGTAAGGTAAAAGAGACTCAGATATTTGCAATTTCATACTTTGTTTTTTTTGTTTGTTTGTTTGTTTTTTCCCTTTTAATGACTTCCAGCTACTGATGGTGCACACCATGAGCATCTACCTCCAATGCAAATGAGCAAATGATTGTGTTGGTACCTTCAAATACAGGTGTTGCAAGTCAAATTTTGTAATTCAAAATAACAAACAAACCCCTCACATATTACTCTCTCCCCAGAGGTTTCAATCAAGAGTGCGGTTTCATGTCTGCACAGGCAACCTGAAGCCAGACTACCCTAACCCCAAACCCTCACATCTGCATTCACCTCTCTGTGCCTTAGCACTCTGTAAGCATATGGTGAACCAGGCCAGGGAGCCGATCCAGCAAAATGTTAAACTAAAAAAACCCACAAAGACCTTAAAACAAACACAAACCATTATTTTCCAGCCAGTTCAGCCTCCAGACATCTCTTGGGACTCTGCCACACAAGCAGCAGCGCAACATAAGTGAGAACATGCAGAGACGAGCGTGGGTGTGAGGGAAGTGGACATGGGCATGAGAGCACGTCATTTACTGATCCAGCTCACCAGGGACTGACTTAGCCCTGTGCTTGTGCAACTACACAGCTCCTAGCTGAGCAGATGGACGGTACACGCTCCTTTATTCCTGAAAAAGACATTAGACATAGCCAAAGCGCCGTAAAGATATGCCAGATTATTCAAAGAATTAAGAACAGAACAGAAAAGGCATTTGGGGGAATTCCTTATCAGTCATGGGAAAAAAGACTAATTAATACTATTTATATTCAAGAGAACTGGCTTATCTCAACTTGTTCAGGAGAAACTGCAGAGTAATGACGGGGTGTTCTTGGCTCAGCGGAGATGTGGACGCTCAGAGAAACCTTTCTTCAGCACATGGCTTTGGCTTTAGGTTGAAACCTTTCCAACCAGGGTGATTCTGCCAAGTCTCCTCTCTCCAGCCAAAAAGCACGTGCTAACAGCACAGCTCAGCCCTTTTTGTCTTTGGCCCCAAACCAGGGAGCAGAGCAACAGATACGTAGCAATACAAGCATCAGAAGCCACTGACCTCTTTAATTAGGAAAAACCCCGCCTTGTCATCCTGAGAAGCCAAGAAAAGACTTTCTGATTTTGTTTTCAGTTGTCAAAGGCCAAAAATAATTCAGAAGTTGTAAGGGTGCTTCTGATTATGATGAAAGATCAAATTATTCTTAAAATATGAACTTATGTTCATATGACTCTAAACATGCATAATTCTCTGGTTTCAACAATACTTCCTCTGGCAGGACAAGGAGTGGAAATCCTGTGCAAAAAGGGGTCTAAAGCAGCTGTACTCATAGCTGTGTACAAGTGCCCACGATGCCCTTATCACCCAGAAATGAATTTGAAACAGCTTCTTTGCAAGTATTTTCTCTGGCAAATGGAATTCTGTAAAGTGGACAAGTAACAGTCTCTTCCCAGGGTGATTTTGCTGCCATTCATCTGCCCATAACTTCTCACTTTGCTCTTCATCTTCTTTGTAAAAAAAAAAAAAGTGGGGGGGGGGGGGGGAAGAAATACTTTCTCCCAAACATAAGAAAACAACATCAAAACTCATAAAAATCAAAACAAGTGTTCAGAGGTGGAGTCCTGAGGACTGAGACTGGAAGATAAGACCAATTTCTTGATGTGGTGAATAAGAGCACAGTGATGTGATCAAAGCTGTGGTCTTGGAAAAATTACACCTGCAGCAGCGGTCTTGCTAGTTTTCCATAACACAAGATAATGCCAGGGCTGAAGCAAGAGAAAAGAATTACACAGTAAATCCAGACGACATACAGAGCCTGGAGAAGATGCATTATATGGAAACCAGCAACAAAAATTTCTGACGTAACTTGGATATGAAGACTAGATACTAGTCCTGCAAGTAACATAAAACACCAGATTAATTTACTGCATTACTACAGACAGAAACCAAAAAGGGTAAAATGAGATATATCTAAATAAGTGGTAGATGTAGAAACCTAGAAAAAGAGAACATGGGTACTTGACAATCACTGTTACGTGCCATATTGAAAAAAAAACAACTCAGTAGTAGAATAACTTGAGTATTTGGAAATGTGCTGAAATGAGTTAATATTTTAGTTCTATTTAAGTATTGCTCAGAAGAGACAGGTATGTGGAAACATGGTAACCTTTGCCTTTATGTCAGTGAGCCTCTCGATCCTGCAATCATCAGTGATGAGAGAGCATCCCTCTGAAGAGGCTAGCAGCTTCACCAGAGGGGATTATGAATACTATGCATTATACTGCCAAGGAAGAGTGACCCATGAAGACATACACTGTGCACATTTTTTTGAGTCAAGATCTGTGCCTGCTTGTTACAGGCTACTGTAAAATTTCATTCACAAACAATGCTAGAGAAAATATTTTCAAAGGGGCAACAAAGTAATATTATTAGTGAGTACACGGTTGGATTCAAAAAGCAGGTCTCGCAGCAATGAAAGATTGACTCACTAGGGCCATAACTATGAAACAAGTGTTTGAAAAAAATGCCCACTCACAAAAAAAGCACAAAGATGACCACCTTTTTGCAACTGAAGTATGTTGCCTGTAGCTTTTTATTAGTTACAACAGGTGAAACAGGAGCCAGACAAGTCTAATATAACTCTATTATCTCCTGCTACTGTAAGGTGAAAAGTAACGACAAAACACTGCCTTTTTTTTTTTTTTTTTTTAAAGTACCTGTTGGCATCTGGTTTGAACAATATGTAATGCTATCACTCAATAACCCTCTGGAAAGCAGACACTGAAATGGAGTTTGTCCGTGGGAGCCGCGCTGAACTACAGTCATTATTTGCCAAATGAAGTAGTGGTGACAATGACATGGAAAAAAAAGTATTTTCAACTTATGCACCTGAATCCCAGAAACAAAACCACTAACTTGAGCTAATAAAGTCACTCTGAAGAAGTATTTAAATGCCTTTACCACCCACTGAGTTTGGAGTCTGACAACTCTTGCTTTACCTCCAGCATCTGCTGCCCTGCTCACAAGCCGTTCTGCAACGTGAGTGATTGCAATCCCCTCCCATCATCCACGATTCCTCCTGCTGCTGCTGCATTAACAGGCAAGGAGGAGAAAACAGGAAAGTAAAGGGGGAAGTTTAACCTATGAAAGGGGATCAACAATTTCAATGAATACCATGGAAATAAACCTAGTATCATAGAATAGAATCATCTGATCATCTCAGGTTTGCAAGCCTGAAATCAAACTCCAACTTCCCTTCCTCCAGCAGGCACGGGGGACACCCCTTACCTGCTGTAATTGCATTTTGAACATGTTAGTTGGTTCACTTCTCTGGTTAAACATGGTTCTTTTCTTCCAGAACTATTGTGTCCAAGCTGGAAAGCTATCTAACAAACACAACGAATTAAAAGCAAGTTAAACACAAATAAATCTAGAATATTCAAAGAATTAAAAAAAAATCTAGATGCTCTAATTCAGATATATTTATATGTTTTCTATTGTTATTCTGCCAGAGCAGATGGAATCAGATGGATGAGGTACCAGTTGTAATCCCTCATAAGGTGTACTTACAACCTACACCAATACGTTGCATTTTACTCTTTTCAGCATTTCACACGTTAGTTGTCTGGTCATTCCATTTACAGCTCATTAGAACTTAATTTGTTCAGACGGGTGGAGGAGACAGCAAAATAAGAGCCCTGAAAAGGTCGGTGTTCTCTCTTACAGGAGGCTGGAAGCCTTCTGGTAGCTGATTCTTTAAAACAGACTGTATCTGTGCATTGCCAGTCTCTCTTCATTGCTTGTTATGGTTAAAATTTGCAGGAAGTAAATTAGTGTCTTAGATTTAACTTGTCAGCATGTACTTTCGTAGGATCTCTTCATTCATTGCACATCATAAATACCTGTCAGAAACAAGGCATTTTTAAAAAGGTAGACCTTGTCTTTTGATCAAAGAAGAAAAATACAATACTTTGCACATGGACAGCAAAGTTTAACTCTATGTACTGCCAACATCTGCCCCTCCTTTAGGGGAGCTAGGTTTCAGATCTGCAAAGAAAGTTTCTACACGGGTAGCACAGAAAATAAATTCGGTGTG
Organism: Nyctibius grandis; assembly: GCF_013368605.1. NCBI lineage: Eukaryota > Metazoa > Chordata > Aves > Nyctibiiformes > Nyctibiidae > Nyctibius > Nyctibius grandis. The sequence continues at coordinate 99,445,652 of NC_090661.1, read as the reverse complement.
TCCAAATCCACCCCTCTGCTTCAAAGAAAATTAACCTCAGATCTTATTAAGGTCCCTCTTCTCTCTTTGAATCCACAGGTGCAGACAAAATACGTTTTGCCTGTGGGGTAACTTCCTATTTCTATGAGATCCCACCTACACAAAGCAACATACGACATGCCAGCAGCTTGTGCTAGTAGGTATGAAGTTTGAAAGCCTGAATTGTTTTTGTAGCTTCTTTTTGGGAAATGAATACGTACTGACTTTGTTATTTTGTTTTTTAGTACTACAACTTTTGGAGAGGTGAGCGCACAGTTCCACTGCATCTCTTTATGAATAATCCTGTATTACATGTCACTTTTAATCAAAATGCCTTGAGTATCTGAAAATACACCATCACCATCCATCCCGATTTTGTTTTGCCATTCTCCCATTCCTACGTTTTAACAAAAGCCTTTTAAAACGCTTTTTTCCCCAGACATTAATAAAAGGACTTTCAAAGACTTTTCCTCTCCAGTTCAATTTAAGAATTGTCAAGTTCTCCCTTCCCAATTTGTTAGTTTTACTCATTCTTCTCGGAAACTTATGCTAAGCTTTGATGTCTGTCGCCACCTGCCTCTATTGAACGACGAGGCAGAGACTGTTCTTTCTATGTTGTCTCTGTGCAGCAAATTGCTGCGATATTCTCTCATGAATACAGCTCAACGTGTGAAATATTTTGCTAAGGCCAGAGCACAACCAATTCAAGCCTATTTGTTTTTCTCCTGATTTTTCTGACTTAATACAGGAATTTTCGGTGTCAGTTTTCACTAGTCCTCATACAGTGGAATGATGAAACATGACATCTTAGTGAAATTACGTTACATGCCAATACTTTCTAATTTTGGCTCTTTCCTTTTTAATTCTGCTTAACATTCCTGCCTTCCAGCAAAACCAGATGAGATACTGAGGAACTATCACAGCTGTGGCTCTTATCTTCAGTGTTTAAGTCAAAACTGAAAAACTTACTATCACGAAGTCCCAATTCAAAAATACTAATGGGTCAGTATCAGCCTCATAAAAGGTTTAAATCCACAAATACAAAATGTTTACCCTGAACTCATTAATGAATTTTCTTACCATATTCACACTGATGTCAAAGTTGTGCTGAATTCTTCTGAGAAAGCAATAAATAAAATAATTATTTTAAAAAAAAAAAGCCCTTACTTTTTGCAAAGCTGTTATTATTCTACTGCTCAACAGCAATTAAACTTACTTGAGCTTTTAGAAAACAATTTTGTACAGCTAGTGATCACCCAAACCAAACCCATTTCCCATTAAAGAATCTGTCATTGTCCTTGTTTTCTGTCTCTAGGGTCTACTGCTACAAAACATCATCTCTTAGATTATTTACTCACTGAACACATCAACATTCTGGACCAGATTTCCTTCATGTATAATATATGCCTCTATCTGTCTGCGAAGTCTCTAAATTGGCAGACTCTTTGCATTTTAATGACAGTAAATTATAAGTAATTTGCAATATAGTACTAACTATTTTTACAGTGCAATAATTCATTTTGTAATTTTCCATAGATTATTCCCCCCGAATCAAATACATGTATGTGTGTATGTATATATATACACACACACACACACAATATCTATAACTAAATTTTTGGAGAAGTACTTCAGAAACTGATCCAAGTTAGGCAATTTTAGATGCTGTTAATCAATATGATTAATTTACAGAGACAGCCTTTATTGTGAGGCACACCATGCTCCAATTAAAACTCTAATTAGGGTTTGCTTATACTGAAACTAAGCTGCTAGACTATTTTCTAGACCTTTTTAACAGCTAGAACATGTACATCCATTATCATAAAACTGAAACAATTTGGACTTTAAGAATCACATCAGGAATTGAAAAAAATAACCCCATTTTCATAATTAAGCACTACCACAAAAGTCCCATGATAATATTTACCATAAGCGTCTCTCATATTGTAAAACCACTAGTTGAATGTGAGCACACAGATATAGAAAGAAAACATCTGCAGGACTGAGTGAGCTTCACACAGCAAATGTACAAATTTCAGAAAGCTTCACTGAAATGAAGACAACTTATGCCTCCTTGTAGACTCAATTGTATACATGGGTTTTTCTTGCTCATACAAGTCCAAAATGATTCATATAACATAATGAAAGGGGTAACCATCACTAGTTATGCTATAAGATGTTCTCCATCTAGAAGCTCACCATCTAGACAACCCAAATGTCCAAAATACTCCTTATTTATGAACAAAGGTCCTGGCCTTTTGCAAATGAATCTTAAAATAGCTACCGAATAACCTGCTCCGATAATCAAACATCACGCTTAATTAATATAAGAATCATGTTCAAAGGCACATGAATAAAGAATCTCTATACATTGGCTTGCAAACCCAATTCCTCTACCGCTTTTTCATTGCCAAGAATGGTCAAACAGAGGTTCCAGAATTACGGCTGTGTTACAGACTTCGCTGTTGACAGAAGCTTCAAAATGCAAAACCTGGCAAATACAGATTATAAACTTCAGCTGCGACTTGAACTATTCACAGTGGTTTGAGGAAGGAATTCTCAAAGGGATTTAAAGGGGTTAAAATGGTATTTATTGAAAAAGTTTTAAAATTCATTCAATTCACTTTGTACGTTCCAAACTCTCAGGCTTGTCCTTCAAACATACGAGAAGCTTCTCACATTTCATTCTGTACAAGCCAATTATACATCAGATGTTTATCTGTATTTTAAGCCCAAGTGACAAAACCATCCTTAGAGCCAAGAGGAATGTTATGCGAACTAGGGAGGAGAAAAACACGACTTCACTACACGGATCGCAGCATTGCTGAATGCATTACATACTTCTGAGAAGTTGATTATCTACATTAACGCAAAATGTGCAACGCTCGCTGGCATCAGCTGAAAAGCAAGAAAAAGTCACTTATTGCCTACGGGGTAGCATGAAAGCAGAAAGGATGTGTTTTTTTTTCATCACTTATTTCCACGCTTTTAAAAAAATCAGAAAGTGCAGGCAACATCCTGCTCTAATTTAACCTGTACAAATTTTATGTTTGCTAGTAAAGGTTGGGAATTAATCGTACTCAAACCCAACATTTCATTAATACTAATATGGAAAACGTGACTAACATGTACAAAGGATAATCACTTCCTCTACTAAAACCAGCCCTGAGCATCGTGCTGATCCAGAAGGAAAAATAACAACGACAGAACCAGCATTCAACTCCAGTGCAACAGATGGCATTTTTTTATTGAATAAAGACACACAGAGATTTTAAAATTTTGTTTTTATTATTGTAGTGTGACTCCATTATTACCTAAATAAACTTTTCAATCACTTTTACACTCTATTTTAATCATAAAGGTTTCAATAGGGAATGCCACACAGTATTCTGCAACCTTCACACTTAAAAAGTACATAGAAACATTCAGTATTAAAAGGCCTTTGCAATGTGTTTCTTTTAAAAACTTTAGATTTATAAATCCAAGTGTATATTAAAGCAGATTTTTTTTTCCAGAGACCCACTGACAAACAATTCTACATGATCTGTCAAAGAACAAGTTTGCATGTGCTTACATTAACTCTGTAGTAGCTTTGTCCATGAGTACTGCCACCAAAAACAAGAGCAGGAACTGAGAAGTGTTGTAGTAGTCATTGTGAGCCAGAATTTAGCCCATGTTAATTACAGTTAATTCCGCTCAACTCTGTTGCTCACCAGTTAAAGCTTAAGGCAAATTTAATTGTATACCTATTTTCCCACACTAAAGTAACTATATAAGCATCGTTCGTAATACATTGGACAGGAAGTATTTTATGGCGTATATAAGATGTGGCGAGAAGAAATAAGATACATTGCAGTTAAAACATTTCTTTTTCTATTTAGAGTAACGAAACTCACGTTTTCAATTTGTATAAAAACCATCATTACTGAAAAGCCTAACCTTTCAAATTTTATCAGAAATGTTATTTTACATTTGAATTAAAAGGTTTATGGAGTTAAAGAGATGTCCTGAATCTGGTGCTCCTCTAGGAAGGAGTGTAGAATACGTATCCACAAATACTCAAACATAAGGAGAATCCAATGCTCTACTACTTTAAGTAGACAAGGCATGAATTACATTCAAATGAGAGACCTTTTACATGATATGATTCTTTTCACTACTGTGTACTAAACTTCAGCAGCTCCAACAACTTAGTAAAAAAGAATAGTTTTATTTTTTAGCCAAGACTAATTTTCACATGCCACAGTATTCAATTTGCAAGGGCAATCTAACATAAGCATCCACTCTTCAGCTGTAAATTTTCTCAGTCAATCAGTAATAAATAGAAAAGATATATCTGACATAAGAAACAATAATGAAAACAAGTACTTAACTACCGAAATACTGGCACAAAAATGAGAAAAGATGTTATTGGTGGTATCCTTAAGTATCTGGACCATAAGATGTGTTAGCATAAAAAGTATCTAATTAAAAAGCCAACATTTTGGCTTTGCACAATGCTTTTTCTACCTATTGTTAATCACATGTTCAAATAACAAACAAGACAATAACTGTGGAGACAGCATTAGCAGTCTCCTGGATATTCTGCAGGAGCCTACCTTGCTGCTATTGAGGTAGGAACTTCTCCCATCCTTTGATCCCATGAACCAGTAAACACAAGGCAGAATTTAGTCCCTAAGGAGCGCAGGGAGCGCACACTTAAGAATAACACAGGAAAATCAGTACCTCAATTGAAAAAAAGGACATGTCATGGATTTTTGGAATGTTAGGAGACCTTCATAAGTAAATCTGTTAAATATTCCACTCCAGACAGTTATGAAAATGACAATAGAGTGAACTGATTTAAAATAACAGCAATTTTAAACAGAAAAATTGGATTGAGAAAACACGATGTTCCAGGAAAGAACTGTGTTTTGTGATCTATATTTATTCTTTAAATATATTTATATTTTTATAGTACAGATTGAATCATTTATACATATAAATACAACAGTAGAGAAGAACTATGAAGATTTGATTTTTAGAAGTAAATGGAGTAGACTTTTATGCAGCTATAGAACTCTTTCAGCATATTTTTACATTTGATTTCTGCTGTAGTTGAAAAAGTTGGAAATATTCTTGTATAATTTTATTATAGGCTTCTTTCTCCTCTTGTGAAAGTGAAGACAACTTTAACATAAAAAATAAAGACGAAACAGTTCTTAATCTTGCCTCCACATACATTTAACAATATTTGCTCAAATACAGTGATTGAAGAGAAAAACATATTTTCATACAGTGGAATCTCAGTCTGACAGACAACCCAAACCTTCTCATAAAGTTCTTACTCTTGTGTTACTTCCTCTTTAGGCTGTTTGAGCTCCACCAGTAACTCTTTACCAGTTTCTCCTGCTTTTGAGGCGAAGAGAATAGCTCCCTGTTTAAAGCCCAGGAGCTTCAAGCTTCTGGCATAATCTGCATATACAGCATGGACCAGTTTATGTAAACGAAGCATTAAGGAAAACACAAATTAACAGCAAAATGAAAAAACTCAATCTTTTTTTCCTTCTTCTCACTCCTTATCTCTCCCAAGATGTAAATGCTGAACACTGCTGGCAATTGTGCTAATCTAGTATTTTTCAGCATGAATAAAGACAAAAAAGTTTCTTTAAATTCTACTATTGAATGCGTATTAGCATTTATCAGGCAACATCCAGAGTGCTATAAACTCAAGCAGACACATTTCAGATACGTGTAAGTACCTACCATAATAGCATGTCGTAACTTGCAAAAGAAATTAAGAAATTGTAAGGTCATGCTACAAGATTTGTTCGTTAATTAGATCTGGAGTTATATACGTGACGTATTAGTGGCTTTTTTTATCGACAAGCTGACATCAGTGATGACTTCATAAAACACAATCAGGTATTATTTACATATGCATTATTATTTATTGCATATAATATTGTTAGAGCAACTGTCCCGAGTTTCCAGAACACCAGGTTAGATGTGCAGACTGCAGTGAGCAATACTTTAGATACCTTTTAAAATATTTACTACATTTTCAGCTCATCTGACCTTGACCTTTAATTTTCTTTGTTTTCACTATTTCAGAACTGACTCACTCACAAAGGACTTAAATCACTAAAACAGTCTGTTGGTGTGTAGATGGGTTCAATGTAGGATTTTTTTTCCTGGGATAGTGTTTAAAAGATAACTGAATCACTGATTTCACTACACAGACTGCAGTCATAATTCCCAAGTTCTGCAAAGAATATTTTATCATCTGTTCTTTTCTCTATGTTTATTTATTTCACTTTCAGTTTGTTTTCCAGTTCCACTGGCCTCACAAAGCATCAGGAGGAGGTAATGTTATGGATTCACGCAAATGACTCCTTTTCACTTGTTTCTCATACCTCCTTTAAACTACACAACCTGGAAAATAAAAATAGGAACTCCTATGCCTGTGCAGACTAGTTCATCTAACATTCGCTCTTGCATATTCACTCTGTAGAAGTACAGACATTCAAAACCAGGCTTTCAGAAAAAGGATATTTGTATCATCATTAACTTCAAATGCCCCATACTTCAGACAAGCTTCAACAAATAAAGCCGCCCTATCGAAGTACCTCATACTGTTACATGGAAAAAAAGAGAATTATTTGTTAGGACAGGAAAACAGAGAAGTATTCCAGGACATTGCATCCAAACACTTGCACACAGGCTTTCTAAAACTTTGTACCTAGGCGTGGAGTGGCAAATCTCTTCTGCACTGAGGGCTGAACAAGGCTTCCGAACATCGCCAAGGTTAGACAGTATCACCGTTTAGCTGCCACTATGGCACATATTCCCACTCTCACATCACACACTGCTCTTAGTTTCCAATGCTGCTCTACCTTGCTCTCTGTGCCTTCATGCTTCGTAGGCCTTCAGCATTCACTACATCACAACAGCGCCGAGGGCTTTACTCCTGGCAGTGAATGCTGCTACCCTGCTGCCAGGCAGTAAGCAGGAACTGGTCACACTGTTCCCATGTACTGCCTCGTGCTCCCCTCACAACCATTAGTCTGGCACTGCCCTCTCCCCAAGCTTCTTACATTCCCTCTTCCTCCTTGAATGCAAGAAACTGGCATTTGATGCAAAATTTTTGAAAGATTAAGGCTCAACTCACCCAGAAACAATCATAGCTACTATAAATTGTTACTGCTTGGTCAATGGGTGCTAGCAATCTTAAAGCCTGCAGTAAATTAAATGCCAGTATACTTACTGAAATTACAACAAGATCAGTTCAAGCACACAGAAATGATGTACTAATGAGGTTGAAGTTAATTAAAGAAAAACATCCTAAATTGGAAACAAATGTCAGAAATCAAACTGCAGACCCTCTCCCTCCCCCTTGACTTCTGAGTCACAAATGCTTAAATAACAATTTTGGACACAACAAAATACAGATTGTGCTGTTTCATCTTTACCTGTGCAACATTTCTGCGACTTTTGTAAAGCACCCAAGTGACAACAGGACAAGAATGGCTTTGGACTTCTGGTTGACTTGTGGAGAGCAAAGGTGATCTACCCAACGCTTTAACACATCAGCACACTCCTCCGAGTTCAAACGAACCTTTAAGAGATGTGGAAGTCAGTTATGAATTCTCAGCTGCCAACTAAAGAGAGCATTCTCCTTCTGCTTCATTTGTTTCAGTGAAACACTTTGGGCAGAAGTAAAAGCATCTGAAGTTACCAGTTTTATTATAAAAAGTACACTTATCCCTTGAATGAATACAATATAAAGGAAAATTAGAAATATACAGGTATAAAAATACTCCACTCACGTCACTCCACATTTACATGTGATTAACATTATTTTTACCACAAGGCTTTTCTAAAACCTCAAGTATCAAGAAGTTAGAAAACTTTATGTTTTACTGAAGACTTAAGGACAGAACATCTTTATTTTTCTTAAGAGTTGGGATTCACTCATTTGCAAAATCTGAGTACGCCTTTTTCCATACTTTCTGCAGGAAACGTAACAGAAATTTTACTTCGAGACACTGAAATATCATCCTTACCGATTCCTGTCCATTATAATTTGGAGAATTAATGCTGTGTCTTTGGTAGTTTTACTGTAATTACATCTGCATACCAAAACAGAAGTTGATGCAAATTTACGTGGTTGGTGCTAACTTTAAAATCAGCACGCATGCTACATGGAGCCCAGCACAAAGTCACTGCCTAATCACTTAACCACTTCCAGGAGTGGTTTTTTGTAGTTTATTATGAACTCTGTACTGCTGCAGCTATATGTAACTTCACAAACCACTGCTCAAAAATTAGAAAAATGAGTATTCCAACCATTTTTAGGCCCAATCCTGACATTTGGATGACCAGGGCAGAACTCTGTAGTCAAAAGGCTGAAGAAGGAAGAGTCAACACTGACGGAATGGACTGGCTTGTTACAACTTAACACATGGAAAGAACTGATGATGGTATCTCAAATCGATGTTTCAGTTTTTTAACTTTGAAGAACTTTAGTACCCTCATCAGCCTTCATACCTACACGTACTAACTAGGTCATTTATGCTAGCAAACTGAAAATTGAGAAATTACCTACCTTCGCAAGCCATGCTGCACGATTCCATTCACCGTAAGTTTGCAAGTAGCGACAGGCATCAGCAGCCTTATCAATCAGACACAGTAACTGTACACCTTCTGGAACATAAAAAAAGCATGCTACATAATAAGTTAAGGAAAAAAAAGAGTTGCTATATAAGTATGAGCAGATCATTCATCCCCAGAAAAAGGATCTCTCTTATATCCTTAGCATATGAAGATGTTGAAAACCCCTAATTTCTACCACCTGGCTCTCCATATAGGCTGGGTGTCAGTTATCATATCTTTTTCCTGGGCTACAGAACTTAGAAGGACCTCACAAAGCTCTCATTTATCTTTGTCCTAAATACAAATGACAAGGAGTTCACTGGACTTCTCATCATAAAGAGAGAAGGATCTTTATAAGTCAAATAAACAGATTTCATAAATAATCCTTTATTTTAATGTAATGTTGTCCATAGTGTAATTATTAAGAGTGAAGCGTTAATTGTCCACAGAGTGGGAAGTATTTTTTCCAGGCAAGTACAGATATTTGTACTTTCTCTGCATGTCTTTGAATATTTCAGTCAATCATCATATTGTGAACAACTTTTGCATTAAGCAAAATTAACCTGTACATGTAAGAAAACACACTTTTTGAAACAAGTTCTGAACTGGAAAGGAAACTAAGTCCATATTTCAACTTCAGTAATAAGAAATAATTTTCTAATTAATTCTTTAATCAGGAAAGTGGAAAATATGTAGCTTTATGTGCTCAGCCTCTTTTAGTGCAAACAGTTGCTAAGAGAATTACTCCAGTAATACATTTTCCAGTGAAAATGAATCAAAACAAGTTGAGCTTTACAACTGAGTTACCGCTCATTTTTCTGTTAACTACTGCAGATAGTGCATACTATAACATATGCAAAATATAGGATCTATTACAACTTTCTGCTCTCCCATCTCCATCAGCAGCCTTAATAAGATCAGAATTACTAGTTTATAAGCAAACGTAAAATTAAAGTCACATTTTACCTGCGAGTTTTCCGTTGGCTATCATGTTGGTTGCTACCAGTTTAATGGTACTTTGAGATGGACCTGACGAGGTGACAGTTGTGACCAAGCAAGCTTTGAGTGAATCGCAGTAATAATGTGCATTCTCTGAACTTGTTTCTAACAATAGTTGTACTGCTCTGTCAGTCTGGCAAGAGAAAAAAAATGCAACTTTGACCACAACAGAGTAACTTTTAAACAAAAGTCTTTATATTTTTACCATTTTAAGACATGGAATGAATAACAATGAAAGTTATTCTGAAACAGACTAAAAAAATATTTACCAGTACAGTAATAATTAAGATTCTATTTCAATAAAACATCCTTAGTAAGGATAGCATTTAAACACTATCATGAATATAATGTTTAATCACAGACTAATATTTCTAGAAGAGGAGAAAATAAAAATTTAATTCAGAATATTTACTTCCTTGTTTACATAATGTTTTGCAGAGTTATAAAAGAAAGAGAAGAATTCAAAATATGCAGAGAAGAAATAAAATTGTAACGACACAAAAACTGGCCAGGATCTCAAGGACTGATTCAATACTTGGTATTTTAAAACAAAGGTAGAATTCATCCATTTAAAATGTTAGCTACAGCTGAGCACCTAACCAGTGGGGCTCACGACACTGGCTGCAGACACCTATCTCCAAATGGAATGAATCACTGCAGGCATGTTGTATCTGCCTGTTATTAAAATGAGGTGCCTAACTTTTAGAGAGGTCAATTTGGTGAGGTCAGTCAAGCTGATGGTTTAGATAATTACAGAAATAACGGAAAGTCACATTAAATACATATTAAAATACAGTGATTCAACAAACTGGCATTTTTAAACTTCTATAAACTGGCATTTTAAACAGACTATCTACAGATTAAATATTTCTAGCATCTTTTACTGGTAACATTTGTTGACACGCTCAAATGCACAGTGGCACACATTTCAGTTCGAGCTAGTAATACCAAAGCTATTTTTGGAAATGGATACAGCACAACTGGGGGTGGTAGCTGGGCTTGCACCACTGGGGCAATGCTCTAGTGTTGAGGTAGACCAGGAGGCCCCCCATCCCCCTGGGGTGAAATCAGGGGGTGAATCTGGGATGAAATCGGTGTGCCCAGCTCGCTCCCTGAAATGCCTGTACACCAATGCACGCAGCATGGGGAATAAGCAGGAGGAGTTAGAAATCCGTGTTCGGTCGGGGGGCTATGATCTAGTGGCAATTACAGAGACTTGGTGGGACGCCTCGCATGACTGGAATGTGGTCATGGATGGCTATGTCCTGTTCAGGAAAGACAGGCCGCTAAGGAGAGGTGGTGGAGTTGCTCTTTATGTGAGTGAGCAGCTAGAATGTATTGAGTTCTGTCCAGAGGCAGATCAGGAGCGAGTTGAGAGTTTGTGGGTGCGAATTAAGGGGCAGGCTGGCAGGGGTGATACTGTTGTGGGTGTCTATTATAGGCCACCGGATCAGGATGAGGAGGGTGATGAGGCCTTCTACAGGCAGCTGAGAGCAGTCTCGCAATTACAGGGCCTGGTTGTTGTGGGGGATTTCAACTACCCTGATATTTGCTGGGAGGCCTACTCAGCCAGCCATCCCCAGTCCAGGAGGTTCCTCCAGTGCGTTGATGATAACTTTCTGATGCAAATGGTGGAAGAGCCAACTAGGAGAGGAGCGCTGCTGGATCTGATCCTCACTAACAAGGAGGGTCTGGTGGAAGAGGTGAAGGTTGAGGGCAGCCTTGGTTGTAGCGACCATGAGATGGTAGAGTTCAGGATCTCATGTGGCAGGAACAGAATAGCTAGCAGAATCACAACCCTGAACTTCAGGAGGGCCAACTTTGGCCTTTTCAAGCAATTGCTAGGGGAAATCCCATGGGACAGGGTACTAGAAGGTAAGGGGGCCCAAGATAGTTGGTTAGCGTTCAAGGACTGCTTCTTCCGAGCTCAAGATCAGAGCATCCCAACAGGTAGGAAGTCAAGGAAGGGTACCAGGAGACCTGCATGGTTGAACAGGGAACTGCTGGGCAAACTCAAGTGGAAGAGGAAGGTGTACAGATCATGGAAGGAGGGGCTGGCCACTTGGGAGGAATATAAGTCTGTTGTCAGAGGATGTAGGGAGGCAACTAGGAAAGCTAAGGCCTCCTTGGAATTAAACCTTGCAAGAGAGGTCAAGGACAATAGAAAGGGCTTCTTCAAATACATTGCAGGTAAAGCCAACACTAGAGGCAATGTAGGCCCACTGATGAATGAGGTGGGGGTCCTGGAGACAGAGGATAAAAAGAAGGCGGAGTTACTGAATGCCTTCTTTGCCTCTGTCTATACTGTTGGAGGCTGTCCTGAGGAGCCCTGGACCCCTGCGGCCTCAGAAGTCAGGATAGAGGAGGAATCTGTCTTGGTTGATGAGGGCTGGGTCAGGGACCAATTAAGCAACCTGGACGTCCATAAATCCATGGGCCCTGATGGGATGCACCCGCGGGTGCTGAGGGAGCTGGCGGAAGTCATTGCTAGGCCACTCTCCATCATCTTTGCTAAGTCGTGGGCAACAGGAGAGGTGCCTGAGGACTGGAGGAAAGCGAATGTCACTCCAGTCTTCAAAAAGGGCAGGAAGGAGGACCCGGGTAACTATAGACCAGTCAGCCTCACCTCCATCCCTGGAAAGGTGATGGAGCAACTTGTTCTTGGTGCTGTCTCTAGGCACATCAAGGATAGGGGGATCATTAGGGGCACTCAGCATGGCTTCACCAACGGGAAGTCTTGCTCAACCAACTTGATAGCCTTTTATGAGGATGTTACCCGGTGGATAGATGATGGTAAAGCTGTGGATGTGGTCTATCTCGATTTCAGTAAAGCGTTTGACACGGTCTCCCACAGCATCCTCGCAGCTAAACTGGGGAAGTGTGGTCTGGATGATCGGGTAGTGAGGTGGATTGTGAACTGGCTGAAGGAAAGAAGCCAGAGAGTAGTGGTCAGCGGGACAGAGTCCAGTTGGAGGTCTGTGTCTAGCGGAGTTCCGCAAGGGTCGGTTCTGGGACCAGTTCTATTCAATATATTCATTAATGACTTGGATGAGGGATTAGAGTGCGCTGTCAGCAAGTTCGCTGATGACACAAAACTGGGAGGAGTGGCTGAGATGCCGGAAGGCTGCGCAGTCATTCAGAGAGACCTGGACAGGCTGGAGAGTTGGGCGGGGAGAAATTTAATGAAATATAACAAGGGCAAGTGTAGAGTCCTGCATCTGGGCAAGAACAACCCCATGTACCAGTACAAGTTGGGGACAGAGCTGTTGGAGAGCAGCGTAGGGGAAAGGGACCTGGGGGTCCTAGTGGACAACAGGATGACCATGAGCCAGCAGTGTGCCCTTGTGGCCAAGAAGGCCAATGGCATCTTGGGGTGTATTAGAAGGGGTGTGGTCAGCAGGTCGAGAGAGGTTCTCCTCCCCCTCTACTCTGCCCTGGTGAGGCCGCATCTGGAGTATTGTGTCCAGTTCTGGGCCCCTCGGTTCAAGAAGGACAGGGAACTGCTAGAGAGAGTCCAGCGCAGAGCCACGAAGATGATTAAGGGAGTGGAACATCTCCCTTATGAGGAGAGGCTGAGGGAGCTGGGTCTCTTTAGCTTAGAGAAGAGGAGACTGAGGGGTGACCTCATTAATGTTTATAAATATGTAAAGGGCAAGTGTCAAGAGGATGGAGCCAGGCTCTTCTCAGTGACATCCCTTGACAGGACAAGGGGCAATGGGTGCAAGCTGGAGCACAGGAGGTTCCACTTAAATTTGAGGAAAAACTTCTTTACTGTAAGGGTGACTGAACACTGGAACAGGCTGCCCAGAGAGGTTGTGGAGTCTCCTTCTCTGGAGACATTCAAAACCCGCCTGGACGCGTTCCTCTGTGATATGGTCTAGGCAATCCTGCCCCGGCAGGGGGATTGGACTAGATGATCTTTCGAGGTCCCTTCCAATCCCTAACATTCTGTGATTCTGTGATTCTGTGAACTGCACTAGTAAGGAACAGCTCATGATATATACTGTACAAATGCAACAACATTCTTATCAGGGTGTCAGTGAGCAGCTCTATACAGTGTTTCACTGCTCAGTACACATCTGCCAAAAGTTTAGACATGTCCTCTGTTACCTAAAACAAGAGTACTAAGTGCAGACTGAGTTATCCCAAAGATATTGTTTTTAAGTTATTGCTGGGAAAATCATAATGTAATTTTTATTTTCTAGTCACCACATGGATAGAAAGATTTTTATAGCGTTCTCAGAAAAACTATACATTCTGAAGCAGATAATACCAAACATTACCATATACCAAGTCATTACCCTGAGTCTGCAGTGTAATAACACATTAAGACAGCAAAAACTATCCACTGAGTGAATAAAAGTATGAAACAACACATATGAGTTAGACAAATCTTTAACTGAATAGGGTAAGTACACAGAACGGACAAGGAAGAAGAACAAAAAATTAAAATATTACCCACAAACCTGGCCCAAGAGAAGCAGCTGATCAGCACATTTCCTGGTATGATCATACGTTGATCTCTTCACCTCCTGGAGATTTACCCTTTCAAGTTGGAATTTCTGCATGAAGAAGGAAAAATATTGTAAACATCAGACTACCATAAGAAATAAAAATAAGCATTTGAAAAATATGGAAGTAATTTGAGAGTTCCAAAAATCTCCCTATTTTTAAATAATAGTGAGTCATTTAATCCAGAGTTGTATGTTACTAGTAAAAGTGAAATACGTATGATGAAAAGCTCCAAGACAATAAGAAGGATACAATGCTGAGCTTTTAATGTTCTGATCACGTTCTTATGAAATTGTCCTGGTTTGAACCCCTTGAAATACCTGGAAGTAATAATTTTCACACAGTATGTCATAGCATATATCCAATGGATTAACCAGATGTTCTTGAAGGACAGGTGTGTCTGTTGGTTTTGCAGGCTTTTCCTGGGATAAACTATGCAAATAGTGGGCAGCAATAGTCCAGAAATGCAGTTCAGATTCATCCCCATACAGTCTGAGAAGATACAAATCAGGATGTGAAATACATTTGTATTTTTTCATGTGTCACATAAAATGTTACACATTCAAAATATCTTTTTACAAAGACCATGCATTCTTGCGGGCACCACAAGTACTTTGCATTATCAATGGGACAAACTACAAGAAAAGATTAAGGAATGACATTCAGCAAGCTAGATAAGTAAGAGGTTGGCCAGAAGACAATAGCAATTAAGCTGAGTGAAGGTTCAGCATATAAATATGTGGAAATTGATATTCTATTATTATTTACACTTAATCACTAATATCCTCTTTCAACTAGAAGAAAGTTACCAAGTTTAAAAAACATCTCTGAATATAGACAGACTAAAATTAGCTACAGTTTAGGCAGAAGAACAACACAGAACAAATAAATTTGAAATAAAAAACAGGCCTTCACCTGTCTGCGTATAATGAATGTATTGTGCGTTGTGAAGTTCTGAATTACATTTTTGGGCATTGTACAAATAAATGCAATGTAGTTAGCAGAACTGCATTTATGAAAGTATCACCAAGACTGAAGGAAGTTCAGCAAGCAAACAAAACTAAGTGTTTCAGTAAGGTAACATTTCCATCCTCAGTCTCAAAAACACTTTAACAGGTACGTAACAAAGCACTTTAGGAATTGCACTGAGTTACAGGAGAATTAGTTGAGTACTTAAACTTCAGCACATTCATATGCATTAGTAGGATCAAGATTTTATTAGGAAACATTTGATATAGTTATCTGAATCTCTACTACCTGGCAACTAGCAGACATCTTTGCAAGAGTGTAAAATCTGGATCAAGCAAAAGTTTCTTTATGTCACTGCAAAGAGAAAGACATAAATAATCCGTAAAACGCTGTGCACGTTTGTTTTTGAATACAAATAGGACATATCACATACAAATTGAAAAAAAAAACAACACAAAAAATACACAATTTCTTTTCTGATCTTAAAAAATGCATCTATCAAAACAATTACAACTGGAAGTATACATAATTGGACATATAACTGATCTCAACGAGCAAGTCACCCTACCAGTTTAAATACCAATAGTGAGTCTGTCAGGAACCCCTTATTCTTGTAATAAAGGGAACAACCACAAGGGTGTATGCAAAACTATAAATTAGTCTGCAGTGATTCTACAAATTACAAGATTAATTTAATCACAAATAATTTTGCAGCTACGTAGGGCCATAGTGTAAGAGATCCACATGAATGAATTTGGGGTTTCTACATATGTTTCAGACTGGATAAAAATACTCTAAGCTAGCTTTTCCATCCTACTAAGTGAAAGGACAAAAGGAAAAGGGAAAAACTTCTGTTTACTAGCTTCAGATATTATTTTCATAGTTTACACGGAATATCAAAATCTGTTTTCTGTGTAGGCAAAGCAATGAGCATGAACATTACTCTGGAAGTATATCTTCAATAAAAGATGTTTAGAATTGTTTGTCTTTTCTTCCTCAGAGCTTAAATATCTTAACAGGCATTGGAGTATTTAGGTACCAGTGTTCAATACAGTCCGGACCAACATCAAAGAACCATACATCAACGAGAAGTATTGCCTAAAAAATTACAAATGCTCACTGGTCAATTGCAAATTATATACTAACTCTAATCAGTATCTTTAAAACTCTTGTTGTCAGCCACTACTATGATAAGTCAATGTTAAAAATTCAGTATTGACTTCCATCACACTTTATATGTTCAGAACAGTACATTTTGACTGTTGAGTCAATATTTAACAAACTACTTTCAGATAGCTTGCTTACTTAAAAAAATATTTTTGAGATTGTATTATGGTTTATTTTTAATTAGAAAAAACAGAAATAAAAATTTAAGATCTTCAATAAAATGAATAAAGCACCACCTTTAGGAGTTACATTAAAAAATTAACTGTGTTTGAAATAAAAGCTGTCATTACTCAAGCTTATCTTTAGAGAGGCAAAAAGCATTCTTTCTTCATTAAGTTCTGAATTGCCACAAATGTCTTTTTTTTTGCCTTCTCTGAATTCACTAGCTTACTCAAATATTAATAGAAAAATTCTTACTTGGACAATGAATTCAACTGCTCTTGAAGGAGGTTTTTAATATTTTCATTCTCTGGATAATCACTGGATTAAAAAAAAGAAGAAAAAAGAAAAAGGTTTCCTATATTACAAACGACAGAATTATCTGAAATGGAAGAGTATTACTTGTAGTAGAAAAACACAAGAACATATGTGGAACCAATCTTTCATATTTTTATGGTAAGCCATTCATGCAAGATTCTTTGTCTAGTTACTAGTTCCAAAACAGTAATGAAAGACTGTTTTTGCTTTCTCTCAACCTCAGTGCCACCAATTGTTCTTTTCTCATTTTTCTTTTATTCACTAACTTTGAAATTAATGAAAATGACAATGCCTAGCTCATTATTATCTGACCACCAACAGCACCCAAACACAATAAAGGGTACAGAAAGGTGAGCCTACTATCATGTGAAGCATGGCTGCCTAGAAGTAAAGACAGGCCTATTAGACAATCAGTTAGACTATCACTTTCTATTAACCTTTAGGAACCAACTCTGACTATTCTTACATTAACTTCTTGAACAAAGAGAAGACACAGTTGTTCTCTGAAATAAAATAACCTGTAAATATAATCTGGAAATGACATAAAAATATTGCCAGTACCTTAGTCAGTAGTTTTCAATAGCCACGGGCTACTGAAAGTCAAAAGAAATGAAATACTTGACCTTAAATACTTTCCTATGTACTACTTTTAGTAATAAATAGTGAAGCTATTATCTTTGTGAGTGTCCAAAAGAGTGAGGAAACTCATACGTCTAACAGTTATTTGCACAAAAAGACTAATAAAAGATGTGGGGCTTAAAAAAATAATAATATTTTACATCAAGAAATATATTTCTTCTTACATGTTTATAATATCTAGAGAATATTTCTCATTCCACGGCTGATGCAACAAGAATGCTTTTAAAGCTAATGAAGCCCTCGGAACAAGCAGATAGGGACACCATGCAGGTTCTGAAACAAAAGGAAAAGATTCATTGCTGAGTGGCTAATATGCAATAACACTGTGTTCGGTAACCATAAAATGTACCACCTTGTTTGCAAGCACCAGAAGAAAATCATAAATCACAGTCTTTTCACATACACAGCAAGGGTTACTAAACATAAAAGCTTATCTTTACACTCAAGCAAAAACATTTCATAGAAGGTACAGGGTTATCAACCATGCTCAGATGATAATTTCAGGACATTCCATATTGAATTTAGCCACAGACTCCCGGAATACATTATACTGGCCTTAAGTAGAGCTGTATATGATGACTATTGCTACTACAAGGACATGCTGGAAAATAAGTACAGCTATACCAAAATGTACCATAATGTATGTTTTAGTTTTACTTTGCAATCGTAGTTTCTACAGTATAATACAAGGATTAACACCCATCATCCAAAAGGATGTTGTGAAGTTTAATACATGTCTATATTAGCAAAGAAATAAGATGAACATTATAGTACTAACTGTTGTCACAGAAATTTAAAAGTCAGTAAGTCTGTATTCAGTACAAGGTTCGGGTGATACGCAGTAAATGCTACCCAGTGACTTAAAAGTAAAACAAGTACCAAGCAGCTACATTATTAAATATTCAGCAATTCCCTGTACTTCATATGCACTGAATGATGTAGGAATCTTGTAAACGTGACTCTGTAATTAAAAGATTATCACAGTGTAGAGGCAGAAGGACAGCTAAATCACAGGCAACCTTAACCCTGGCATATCCTAATATCAGTGTGTTTGGTTTTAGAACATTAATTTTTATAGCTTAATATAACAAAACATTTGATAGTAAAAATAGCTGTGATAAATGACGTATTTCCTCAAACGTCCCAGACCACAGCTCCCAACATCACAATTTTGTTTATTACATATGTCTTAATCAAAATCTACATGTTTTAAGGAAATTTTATGAGTAAAGGCAGGATTGACCAAAAAGACCAAAACAAAAAGCAGTTATCTGGAACACCAGTAATAAAAAAAAACAGAAAAATGTACCTTAGTTAACTGTTTAAATAGTTAGATATTTAAATTCCCTTCTTAAACACACGGCAGAGAAAGTCAAATAGCACTAATATTGCTTTTAGAGTTTAGTGGGAAAATCTACTTTGAAAAGCAATGACTCAGTCTACAAACTGCCTTTGACATCTGGAAATATCAGAAAAGACATTTTCACACATTAACAAATGTTTCAAAATCATGTAATGAGTATCAGTGATGTGGATACTGATACCTTATTGATGTGCTGATCCTTTTTAGGTCAACTTGCGAGCCATCTGTGCAAAAAGCTTTTATTTTCTTAATTTATATTCCATTTAAGATATTAAAAAGTATAGTTTATTTAGGAGATTAAATTTGTAGCAAAAAAACCCACCCATATGACCTCAGCCTAAAAAATTTATCTGCATCTATGAAAACCACTACAGGGACACCTAATCCTCTCCATGTGACAATTCTCTGTTCTAATAGAAGTGCTGAACATTTTTTGGTCCACTTTCAAAATGAGGTATCTAGTAGTTAATAGCAAAAAAGAAATCAACATACCTATTAAGTCTTGTTCATCCATTCTAAAACACGACGGTTTCATGGACCAGTCTAGAACTCTAATGCACCCATCATCTGATGCGAAGACCACTTTGTCTGAAGTGCACCAGTCCACATCCAGGATGCGGAAATTGACGTTTCTTCCACTTCTTAAACTGCTCACCATTTGTACCTTGAAAAGTTGAGTTATTTTTCATTTTTAGTAGGCTCTCCATCACACAGTGTAAGACTGTCACACATCCAAGAGGCATACCACAAAACTTGCAATAAAAGGTGAAGTTAGTCATAAATCATTTTAATGATGGTCTCTTCTGGAGAGTAGGGAATTTAGAAACCTTGGAATAGGGCACATGGTTGCCCTGAAACAATACTTTTTCCCAATTGAGAGCGGAGAAAAGATCCTTCTGAGCACAACTGCACAGCTGCTTTTTTGTTACCTTTTCTGACATAAAATTTCCATGGTAAACTGGTGGAAATTTATATTCCCTCTTTAATTCCAGTCCCTGATCTAGCATACACACATGAAGGGGAAAATACTGAACTGGTCTAGAAATACATTTAGATATACTATTAACATAATATTATGGGAACGGGATGTTTTATTGTCCACAAACAAAACAGAGATAAACAGAACAACCTAAACTGCACTTTTAACCACAGGTCAGTAGCTAGACATTTTATAACCCTTCTGTAGCATCACAGAATATTACAGCTGTTAAGGGAGTATTAACAAAGCCTCTGCTGCAATCAACATTCTGCTGTTTCCTTTCACTTGTTCTAGAGCAAAGCATGGCATTAGAGAGATGTACAGTGCAACAGCTCTAGAGCATGATTACTCTTAGCACTGAGGGAATTAGAGAAAAATGTGGAAATACCAGATAACTGGTTGTAGGCAAAGGTGAAATCCTAAGGACAGGATTATATGGATAATAGGACAGACTATAAAATATTTCTACAGATATTCTGAAAGAATTTTGGCTGAAAATGTGAATTAATTTTAAATGCTTTCACGTAGGAAACTCTTTCTCTTGTCCCAGAAAAAGAGAGGGAACAGTTACAGGAGGAGCATCCCATGGCATCAAAACTATTCAAATGTTCTTGAAGGAGAGACTCATGGGATAATATTCTACCCTGCCTCTATAATTCACAGTTGTTGGTCGTATCTGCTGTCCAACTCTTATGATCAATGGAAAGTTTCATATTGCTCAGATTAAGTGTCTGAGTCAGGAACTGGTGCTCACTACAAAGTTATCAGAAAAAAATTAAAATTCCTATTTCATACCCTCATACCATGAACATACTCCAAGGGGCTAAGTTAAAATAGTACAATCATCTCTCCTTCCTCATGGTACTATAAATCCCTGAAAGACCTATGAAGCAAACCCCAGAAGATTTCTGAACATTACTACAGAATTTCTGAGTAAGATGAGAAGCTAGACAACATTAATTAACAAGTGTCTAGCTTTCTGGCATTCCCTAACAAATTAAATCCGTGCACTGAAAAATACATACTCTTTAATATGCACAGTAGTTAAGAAAGCTGTAGCAAAAATACTCTCTTGTCCACAAATTAAATTCTAAGCTTGAGGTCTCCCCATTAAACTTTCAACGTCTGCCTCAAAAACATTACAAGAGAATGACAAAGAGCATCTCAGAGACATTGTCAGCTTTATGAGTGAAAGGTACTTTTCATTGATGACAGCTTAAAAAGGCTTTACAGGAACTCAAAGTCCTGTGAGAAATGCCATACAACTTTATTATACAACTGTCAGCAAGAAGTCATGACTAAGTAAAACTTAATCCCTGACCTGTCATGATTTTCAGAAGCAATATGTGTATTTTGCAAAGACGCGCATATCAAAACAACAGATATTTACCTCTTTTGAATCCCAAATTTCTGCTCCATCACTGTACATTGCAAGAAGTTTTTGATTTCCTTTCCCTGGGGCAAAACGTATCTTTTTCACTGAGCTTCGGTGCGTAGGAATGCCCCTAAGGAAAGAAAAGCACAAGATTACTATCAATCATTCTATACCTAATATTGTGGGTAGTTAAATCCTTTCCATGAACATTGTAGATCCTGATATTGTACAGTTTGAGAAGGAGAACAATCTATATAGATACATACACAAATGGCTATCCAAATTATTATGAAAACTAAAAAGATTAAATACTTGAAATAATTACTACAATACTTAATGTTTTCTCAGGAGCCATTACAGACAAAGTAATAAAGATATCTACCTGTTTTAAAAACTTTGATAAAATGTTACTTTATCTGAAAACACAAAAGAGAATTGTAACACAGCAGGCATCTTCTGAAATTTTATTTCAAAATACTTGCATTTTTTACCTCAAACACCACAGATGACCTCCTATAGTGAAGAACAAAAATGATGGAGGAAAAAAACCATTCTAAAACTCATTATCTGATGTTTGTCAGATTTAATTTGCATTCATACCTGGATACTCTAGCTTTCAAATCCCAGAAGTTTAAGTTTCCATCAACGTCTCCAAGAACCAGAATATCCCCTTTCCAGGCAATACATGTAATGCTACCCATACTTCCCTGGAAATATTTAAAAAACAGAATAAAATATTGTGATTAATAGACCCAAACATAGGAACAAACATTTCAACATTTGTATTTCTTTTTTTTTTTTTCCAAATGTTATATGACACAATAGACCAAATTCTGCTCAGTTAAAATGGAAACAATTCTACTGAATATAAGCATTTATTATGTCAGTCATATTTGCTTCAATATGCTTCAGAAGATGTTTCCTTGTGAGAAATTTTGTGTTTGAAGCAATGGAAATCACTTCTCTGTCTCTTGTTGCAAGGAAACGCCAACATGACAGACCTCATGAAATACAATACTAGCATATACAAAAGTAGGAAACAAAAATAGAAGAATTCCTATTTCTAAGTTCAGTTTATCAAAGCCTTCAAGAACAACTGAAAAAAAGAAAGATTGTTCTTCAGAGCAACTGGAAAAAAAACAAACTTAAACCTCACAAAAGAGCACTCTGGCCCACTCAAGTCCTCCTATGACGTAAGATAAAATCCATTAACAGAGCATAGCCATGTCTCAATAACACTCCCTTTGTTATTCAAGCTTTTTGTATATGCTTTACTAAAATTCTTAAAAATATGTCGTGTTATTTATTCAGAAAGCACGTTAGAGTCTATGAAGATTCCAACTTGTAAAAAAATCATTTATTTCAACATTGTTTTCAGTGGAAAAACTATAAGAATGTGAAAACAGAACTGATACCATTTTTGAAGTTGTAACTTTTATTTCATATTTCAAACTACTGTATTAATGACCACTTGCCACTACAATGCATACCCCTAATTTTTTTTTCTGGTAATCATAGCTAAGAAAAAAATTAAAGCATCAATGATATAGAAAATTGAGTCTCACATCAGGAGGAATTCTTGCGCTGTCTTTTACTGAGTTTCCTTCTACTATGAGATGATAAACCTGCCCATCCACACCTGTAAACACAAAGTGCTCTCTGGCAGTAATGTTCTGGCTCAGCTCCGATTTACTTTCAGCTTCCTGTAACAAACTTTAAAGAGAACGCAATGAGACACAAGTATTTCTTTCTTGAAATCAGAATTGCAAGGCAGTTTCTCCCTAACTAATGCACAGAAGCAGCATAAAAATGCATGTTTCCTTCAAAACAATTTACCAGCAGCAACAGCTAACTCATTTATACACTTGCCACAATGTTCAGGGGGCAAATAAGAGTTTCACAAGAACCAGGTAACTAATGGACTGCTACACACACACACCTGAGAGACAGGTAGACTGTTTCTCTCACTCAGCAGTAAATCAAAGTTTCACATCTAAAAGCTAAAGGGAGGCCCATAAAGTTGCTTTGCCTGGTATGTACTCAAGAAGCAGTTCCAAAATATTCTGTTCTCTAGAACAACGGCACATGGTGGAAAAACAACTGATGCAGAATAGCATTAAATCTGAATGAGAAATACCTGATAACAGAAGATTCTACGCTGCTAACTTCAGTATCTGATGCAACCGTCTGTCGGGCCATGGCCTCACGGGCTGCTAACTGCTTCCTCCTCAGGCTTTTTAAGTTATGAGAAGGTGACCACTCCTGTGACATATTGTCCAGGAAAAATTGAACAAACAAACATTTACTCCCTCAATTTACTGGAGATTTTTCTGTTAATTGTAATGATTTCAATCAAGATTGCTTTCTATGTTACCTCCCCTCATCACTCAAGGAGCAGACCAGATTTTTCCAACAGTACCTCCTTTTTTCTTACGCTACTGATACGGTAACATTTGCTGCAAAATTGTTCATAGTTTTTTATACTATCTCAACATATCTTAACTATCTCTTCACATCTCATACGAAGAGAGGCTGAGAGAGTTGGGGATGTTCAGCCTGGACAAGACAAGGCTCCAGGGAGACTTTCTAGCAGCCTTCCAGTACCTGAAGGGGCTACAGGAAAGCTGGAGAGGTTACAAGGGCATGTAGTGACAGGACGAGGGGGAACGGTTTTAAACTGAAAGAGGGGAGATTTAGATTAGATATTAGGAAGAAATTCTTTACTGTGAGGGTGGTGAGACCCTGGCCCAGGTTGCCCAGAGAAGCTGTGGATGCCCCTCCCTGGCAGCATTCAAGGCCAAGCTGGATGAGGCTCTGAGCAACCTGGTCTAGTGGAAGGTGTCCCTGCCCATTGCAGGGGGGTTGGCACTAGATGGTCTTTAAGGTCTCTTCCAACTCAAACCATTCTACGATTCTATGATTCTGTACTACATTTTACAAAGAGTAGGTAACAGTTTTTATTCCTTACCAAAGCAGTCGCTGTAGGGAAGTTTTTAGACATTTCTCTGAGCAGAGTGCATGTTCTGACATCCCAGATCTCCAGTGGTTTGTCTTTAAATACTACAGCTAGATACTGCCTAAAACAAACAAGAATTTACTGTATCAAAAGTAATCATTCCATTTTAATTTGAGCATTTTACTTCACACGTGTTGTTCATATCAGCACTCCAGAAACCCTCAAAAACTAAGAGAAAGCAGAGTAAATTAATCTGGCTCAAATCCCAGTCTGAAGCTTGTGATTTCCTTGAGTTTCTGAGGTGCACAAGAGTGTCTGAAAAAGAGTCCTCCTTCAACGCTAAAAGAATTAGAAAATTGTTTAGGTGGTACTGCTCAGTTGCTGTAAAGGAGACAAGGGAAGGAATTCAGAGAAAGCAGCAGCACCTCTAATTTAGCCATATTCAGCCTAAGTTGATGACTGAACAAGATACCAGAAAGACATACCAAGACTGTAGGCTGGACAGACTTTTTTCTCTGCTCCAGACACATGCCACTTTCCTAATCCAGTGATAAATGAACATAAAATCCTCTTACACTAAACCACTTGTCAGTCATGTCTTCAGCCCTTTTATCTGTGGAGCTGGACGAGTAAAACACCTTCAATCTACCACTTTTCACATGTAATTTGAAAATACAGAAAGGCTCTGCAGCTATATGTACTCTTCTCAGCTGCATTAATATCTATTCAAATGAACTATCCTTTCTTGTTCTCACTTAACATTCTAGTCTCTTCATCTAAGCCCACGGCTGTTCTTAATTTTTAATGTATTAATAAGACCATTATATGGTTGAACTCTTCCAAATTCTCTGGAACACATACATACTTCTGAAAAGATTCCTATGCAAGCTAGAGAACATTAATTCTTTTCCTTCACTGTAAAGAAAAAAATGTTTAAAATTTAGAGACAATGCCTTATTAAATTCAGCACTACTTTAATTTCATTTACACAGGAAAGTAAAGTAATCTCACATAGTACTACTGTTATTTTTGATACTATAAAGACCAGGGCCTCCTGCCACAGGCCTGATCTCAAAATAAGCAGGATTTGACAGTAAACAATGTGGCCATTTATCAGCTGACTTCTCAAACAACTATATCTCACATCTAGTTTTCCAATAGACAATTATTTATAAAGGTGTGAAACACATACTTAGAAAAATTAATAAACATGAAAGATCATCGCACCTTTAATGCCAACTTTCTGGTTTTAAGTAAGGCTTAAATTATAGAAAAGGGAATTAACTCATAACCATGAAAGTTGACAAAAATTGTTCAGCACTTTTATTCTCCCTAATATTATCAAAATGTCCATTCAGTGAACACAATTCTTAAAAGAACTAAAATATTAACGACTGATCTTACAATGTGATTGGACCCTGAAGTGACAAAGTCAATCACAGAAACATTCACCGCTTTTGCACTTTGAACTGATATACATAAGTATTTTTCTCTTGATGCTGTTGCACATTTTTCTATACTCTCTGGAGTGTTTTTTCCTGGAATTTCTATTACTTCTATTAAGTCATGAGGATCTTCATGCAGTACAGTAAAATTTATAATCTTCACAAGGCTAATCTACTTACTTCAAATGAGACACCTTTATCATTTCAATAGCTGGCTCATCGTTGCCTCGCTCCCCACGAAATGCGATGCTCCTGCCTGCAACACAAAAACAACATGGGGGGAAAATAGAAATAGTTACTAAACTAAATATAAATACAGAAATAGTTTATAAACTATTCTGTTTGTGAAAAGAAATAGTTTACAAACTAAACTAGCACATCTCCAAGTAACTTGCTGTACCTTACATTACTCTTGTCATTGTCGAAGTTTTACTGTGTTACAAAGGACCAAATATAATACAAACTCTAATATAATACCTGACTCACTTCCAAAGCACAACTACTGAAACTGATGCATCATCAGCATCACATAAACAGAGAGAGAGTTCAAAGCGTTATTATTTTCCACTCAAAACCAATGAGATACACTCTCAGTTCCCCAAAGAGAAAAATTCATTAGTAGATTTCAAGTTTCATAAGAGAAATTAACTCTGCCATAAACTGAGTTGGAAAGTATTTCCATGGTGAAGTATTAACTCATTCTACACTTAGCAAAACCATTCCCTCTTTCTTTCCAGCTAAAAGAATAAACCCTAAGAACTTATAATATTATCTTACCCCCAACAAAATTTTCACCCACCTATACAAAGTGTTACAGAGTTAAAGGTGTTATACACATCACACAGAATCACAGAATCAATCAGGTTGGAAGAGACCTCTGGGATCATCGAGTCCAACCTTTGACCTAACACCATTGTGTCAACTAGACCACGGCACTAAGTGCCACATCTAGCCTTTTCTTAAGCACCTCCAGGGATGGTGACTCCACCACCTCCCTGGGTAGCCCATTCCAATGCCTAATAACCCTTTCTGTGAAGAAATTTTTCCTAATGTCTAACCTGAACCTCCCCTGGCACCGCTTGAGGCTATGCCCTCTAGTCCTGTTGCTAGCTGCCTAGGAGAAGAGGCCAACCCCCACCTCACTACAACCTCCTTTCAGGTAGTTGTAGAGAGCGCTAAAATAAATAATGATATACGAGGACCAGGGTATCACAGAATCTCCTATGCAAGTTTCATTCTCCTTAGCTTTCAAGGAAAATTCAAGTCTTCAAACTTTAGCTAAATTACTTATCTTACGCCAATTATGTGAATAAATCTAGTTATCAACAATGCTAGTTAGAGCTCTCATGTCAGAGGTCAGGCTACAGGAAACCTTCCAGCTCTATCTTCTTCATTAATGATCAAACATCACAGGAATGTTCTTCCTTATTGTTGTTCAGAAATGTAATGAGAATTTTGTCAAAGTGTTCATGAAGTAAATACAAATCAGCACAGCTTTCCTAGAGCTAAAATAGAAAGTTGGGCTAATTAGTGATGGAGGACCCAATGATTAAACAGTTAAGTAGCTGTGCCTTTCTTGTAAATTTTAGAAGAGGAAAAGTAACATTTTTTAAGTAAAACATATGCCAAGGTGTCAGATATTCATATTTACTTGGAACTTGGTTGCTGCAGAAATATTGAGCTTTTATCACTTATATTTATACTGATTTACAAGCTGAATGAAAAAACAAAATCCTATTTTACAGGAAATGAATTTTCTAAAGTACCTATCTTTTCTGTTTTGATTTTAAACAAATGAACAAAAGACATTATGAGGAAAAAAATTACAATATTAATATGTTAAAAGAATATCCTCTTTGTGCAGCACCCTGTAAATACAAAAATTGAGTCTTTTCTATAAGCTTAAAAAAACCCCGACACTTTATGCTACATAAAGCAATTCAGAATTAGCCATGTGTTACAAGATTCAGGCTCTTCAATTAGAAATTAAATGGCTCCAGGTTTTCCCATTCAAAAAGAATTTAAAATTATTGAAGTGCTTCCTATTTTGGGCTGTCTAATCCTCCAAATTATACCTCCTACTATCGTGCAAATATTGAACTCAATCACAAATATATTTGTCATCCATTATAGGCCAGAGTAGTTGAAACACACATAATCTGACTGTTAGTTTTGCTATCAACTGTATCTTTCAAAAAGTTTTTATTTTTTAACCCTTCCAATTCTTTACAAAAGTATCCAATTTCATTATTAAAATATCCATTTTACATTCATACACACACTCAAATTCTGGCCACGGGTCTGGCCTACCTTAAAAAATTATCTGTTGCTGATACAAACCACAATAATTGGTTCAACATTATTTCAGGTGCACATGAAACAATGAGTGCAGACTGTGATAAAACACATTTGGAAATACATGCATTTTGTGAACAAGACACACCAATACCCATACTGTGTGAATGCTCCTAAACCTCCTGCTGACACATACTCACTCTTCCAATAAGTCCAAGCCACAGACATCTCTACAAAGGTATTGTTTCAAGTCTGTCTGCAGAGCACCAGATGGAAAAAATTATGTGGTTTCACAAGGACATATGAGCAGAACCAGCTAAAATGCCTCTAATATTTTATTTTGTCATGACAACAGAAGAAAGAAAAAAAGTAGTAAGAACTTCTGTTTGTCACTCCTCAGCAAATCTGTCAGCCTCTTGTACAGATTTCTCAGGAAATACTAACCTGTTGGTAGGTCCACCAGCTGCAGCTCATTCCTTACTAGCCCCAGATTGTTAGGTGTTGAGGTGGCAAAGGAAATAAACCCAGTCAGGCTTATCCACTCGATTCCCCTGTCATCAGAAGAGAGTATATGGAGCATATTAGCCAACAGATTCCAATGGCTAGAAAATAGCTTGGACTGAAGTACAATAATTTTTTTTCATGCATATTCTTCATTTGAAAACAGCACAGAAGTAATTTTCTACTTCTTCTGGAAACACTATATTTAAGCATAAAAAGAAGCTACGCATTTACAACTATGATGTAAATATAAAGTTACCAAATAAAATTAAAGAACAGCTTTCTTTTCAGACTACATTGGTTCTTGTTTGGTTATAACAAAAATTTCAGTTAGAAACACTGGCAACTTTTGCGAAAATCCCTCACAGATACTCAGCACCAGAGTGGACAAAAGCACTGCTCTCATTAAATCAGTGATTTACCACATGGGAAGAACTATCATGTAACTCAAATTTGCCAGCATATAGAAAGAGAAAACTATTCATACAGATAGCAGGGTGAGAAGACGTGATTTTTTCAGTCCAGAGAGAGAAGAAACAAAGATGATAAAATAAAACAGACCCTAAAGAGATTTCAAAGGCTATCATGAACTGAAAACCTGATATTTATTTTTTGTTCTTTCAGAACATGTCAAGGCAGCCACAAACCAAATTACCTTGAAGTCTTGCAAGGGTGTAAAGTTCCACTGTATATAACATATAGTCAGCACATATAGATTCTAAGCAAATTCTTGACATATACCACTGGCCACAGAAGGATAGAAAGCAGCACTAGGTGGTACTGTTCCAAAACGAGAGTCCTCTCCGTCCCCACATGCTTTGGGCCAGCATAAATTGCTGAGTGCTTTATCTGTGAAATAAATCAAGGAACTAATCTAAAAGAAAATGGGGACTGTTCTAATACATACATATGCCCAGGTTCATTTTAAC
Source organism: Nyctibius grandis (assembly GCF_013368605.1). Classification (NCBI taxonomy): domain Eukaryota; kingdom Metazoa; phylum Chordata; class Aves; order Nyctibiiformes; family Nyctibiidae; genus Nyctibius; species Nyctibius grandis. Next base: position 99,416,394 of record NC_090661.1, on the reverse strand, counting down.
ACAGTTAAAAGGATTTAGGTTTTCCTCAAATCCTTCAAACGCAGATTACTTAAGAACTACTTTCAGGACAACTAAGTCTTCTGCTACATCTGTTGTAAAATCATGGTCTGTTTTGCAAGAATATATGTGAAATACGAGAAAGATAAATAACAGTATTTATGATTTACTGTCAGTAAATCCAACTCACACTGTTCTAAGTAGAAGTTCCTTAAATGCAATGTAGATGAGCAAAAGCAAAAAGCACTCCCATAATATTTTCCACATACAGGTTAGAGCCATATTTTTCTATTTTTTTTTTGTTTTGTTTAAGCTTTAAAAAAATGGGAAGCTTTATTCCTAAGTCCTCAAGTAAAGTTAAAAATTTAGGACCCAGTCCTTTTACCACCAGGACCTATGAAAGTTCAACCAATAATTTCAATCAAAATGAGAAGTATTCAATTATTAATTGAAACATTATAGGAATGACTGACTAGAAATCTACAATTGCAATAATGTGTGACACTGCAAGTCTCCAAAGAGTCGTAAATACAGGGAGCTTTCTGAAATGGAAGAAATATGAATTCTGACATCTTTCTAATTTTTATCTATTATTCTACTATTTTTTTGGAAAAAGCACAGACTACTCGTAATGCAGTTATTGCCAGCCATTATTCACCGTTCTCATTCAAAGACCTGAGGCATTTTCTATACTTCTTTCATCAGCTCAGATTTAACAGGACAAGTCCTTTTTCTTCGCTGCTGGCTGGCCATCTGTCAATACCAATAAAAATCTACAGAAACCCAAGACACTTATAACCAAACGGAAACCTTAGCTTAGCTAAATGCTTGCACCTGAAACAATGTAATTTTTTTTTATTGTCATACATGTAAATTGAGGATCTGAAGACAGTGGTTCGAGTTTTCATGAAGGAAACAAGTAACGTCTTCCCTATTGAAACATCTCCGTTTACAAAATTTCCTAATTCTATTAGACAAAGATGTGTTTTATTAAGGGTTACATTCAGCTGTAAACCATTTCTCAGACTGGATCCATTCTTTTAAAATATGAAATTCAGGGATTCTATACATTCAACTCATCTCAGTTACTTCAGGGGTAAGATTCAGTTGTTTTGATTAGTGTTTCCAATGCAAACAAATTATAGAGTGCATTGAAGCGGATAAAAACATAAATGACTCTTCTAGTTGGGAATGGATTGTTGTGACTCTATGACAAGGCAGCTGCTTCTCAAATTAATCATAAGAATAACAAGAAAAAGAGAAAGGTAAAACTGGAAATAATATCTTAAAGAAAACTATTAAAATCTCAACCATATTATCAGAAAATACTCTCACCCTCAAATTTTATTATTTAAAAAGAATTTTCCTTGAACTTCAAAAGTATTTCTATGGTCTACATGTCCAAAAGTGAACGTCAGCAATGGAACAAGTTTTTCTTTTTAAGAAGAGGAAGGTGAAGAAAAAGAACTTACAATTAAGTGCTGAACATGGTACATCTGAGATAATTGTACGTCCTGTAATGAAGACTTCAGAATTCAGTGCCAAATTCACAGGATTTCATTGCAACACTGCTTACGCTTGTCACGCAATGCATATTTGCTAATGCACAGAAATAAATCTAGCATACCAACACCGGTGTGACAGAAGTGGTAGGCATTTTTCATTCGTCTTTCTCTATGTGAGGAAAGTTTTGTTAAGGTGGTGATGAATGTTTGCAAAGCAGTCTCCCAAAGGGGAGTCAGCTTAAATTCAACTGCTAAAACTCGGATGTAATGCAGTAATTTTCAAGTTTTGCCTGCAGGCCACACATATTCGTGTTACAGTCAGTGAGACTTGAGTTTTAAAAATTAAAGCTGTTGCAACCTTGAACTTGCTGAGCTTCAGTGAAAACGAATGAGAAGCACTGCTGTAGTCACAGTTATCTATCTATCAGAATAAGCAAAAGCAGCACTGAGAGGCATTGCAAATGCACCACTTTCACTGAACTAGAAGATACATTGCAGGCATTTTATTTACATGTCTCAAATACATTCTCCTCTTCATTGAAGATCTATTATTATTTCTTGTCTTACCACAATAGCTTAGATTGCTCCAATTAAAAGACAGAACAAGTATCAGACTTCATGGTTCTTCTAATTCCTCTTAGTAGTAAGAATTAATTGCACTTCTCTGTATCCTGAAGGAAGAAAGACTGACCTGCTCACAGCTGCTTTCAGCCAGCACACATTCTAGTCTCCCTGTTTCTTCCCCTCACTTATGCTCCTAGCAGTAGCCTGATTGACTTTTCCTATCTGTGTGCTCTGAAGCATTTCTGCTGCTTCTTGCCTCGCTCTCCCAATAAAAATCTAATTAAACTCAACAGAAAAGTATTTACTCACATAGTTCTAAACAAATAGTGAAATAGCTAAGTAATAACAACAGACAAAATGAATATTCAAGGTTACACAAGTATGAACTATCTTAAATGGAGGACAGAAAAACAATTTGCCCTACTCCTAATCACAATAAAGAACTGCAAAGTTTAAAAATAGTGAAAAAAAAAAGCAAGTGACTATATATGTAGCTTCTAAAAAAGAACACTTTAATCTCAAAAAAAAAAGTAAATTGCTAGCAATTAGACGACTCAGTGGCCATTATTTTCGTACAGTTGATACGTAAAGGACAGCTGCCATTCCAAAGACCTTATTTTTATTATATTCTCTTCTTAAACTTACAAGGCACTGAAAACTCTGCTAGCCTTGAGTTACAATTTCGGGGTATTCTTAATTACATACTAAAATAATGGTGTTCCCTGAAGGTGTATTTTCAGTTAAAACTGAAATAGAAGCATTACCCAATCTGTTTGTGTTTTAGAAGTAAAGAAAGAATTCCCATAGAAAGAAAAACTGTTGCACTCCATGAATATTAATTTAAAAAAATACTGTGCTTTATTCTACATTGCTTAAAGCACTCCCTTGAACTTGTAAAAATTATGCAGAAAGTCACTCAGACCATTAAAAGCAGGACTGAGGCAATTAAAACAAATACTTAAGACCTACCGAGGTAACAGCTTATGACTAAACAAAATTCACAATCATTTAAATTTTGTTCTAAAAATACCATTTGTGCAAGGACAGTTCCTAGACAATGTATTCAAAAGTTGCAAAACCTCTGCAAAGTGAAAAGCCCAAACTAATACTTCCAATAATACACAAAGCCTAAACAAAAGATAAAGAAATATTTTTCAAAAGCGTATTTCCTCCTGTCTCCCCATCTTCTTTTTGTTTTTGATTCTTTAATCTGTGAAATGTTAGTAGTGGTTTTAATTTTGAATTCTATAACCACCTTAATGAGAAAAAGCAGTATCCTCTTGTGCTGCATAACAGAACATAAAATGAAAACAATTTTATTGGTTAATGGTATGAAACAAGTCAAATGGTTTAGAACAGAAAGGGAAATTGTATTCTTACAGTGTCTACTAATCACACCACAAACGTAAATATACTTACGTGATTTTGGTGGTAGATTCAAAGCAGGTTTACATAATGAACTCTTAGAGTTATCTGTTCTCAGACATCTACACTTTTATCTTTTGGAGAATGAACAGTAAAATGAACACCTTACCCTGATGAAAGCTTCATGCCACAACTCTGGTACAAATTTTGACTAATATTACTACTAAAAATAAATATTTTATTTTCCATGCTTAAATCTGTCAAGAAATATGTATCCAGCAAGCACCATCTTGAATGTCTTTGCCATTAGTCATCCAAAAAGTTATGCCACTGCGTACACACGGTACAACAGCTTTAAAACTTACTCTGTTCCTTACTTAGGATGGATAAATACCGAGTCCTGTATTCGGTCTTTGAAATCTTTTAACGATAAAATTATTTTTACTTCAGTTAGGACTAGAACTGTCTCAATAGCAATTTCAGCCCCAAGGTGGCAAAGTAAATAAACCTCAGTGTACAAAACAGAATTATTTCAAAGGACACAATCTGTGAGTCGCAACAGTTATACAAATAAGACACCGTAATAAAGTTTCTTATCCTAAAAAGACTTCTTTGTACTCCAATGCACTAAAGAAACTGGAAGTAGTTGATATGCATCCTAGATCAGCAGGCAGAGATAAAATTCAAATATTTAGTTCAATGTAATTTTCACTCTAATTTAGACAGTGTGTTACTGCTTATACATAGCAAAGACACCGTTAAGACAGACTGCTCAACAGGCAATTTTCTTGAGCGTCATTAACAACGAAACAAGACATCGACATTGCTGGTACAACATTAGTTAGATGTTTTAATGTTTGTTTCCCAGAAGGATTATAGTAGGAATTAAAATTAAAACCTTACTTGACTTCACAGGAATGGATGCTTAACTCTTTGTGTAAGAGTCCACTTGTAAGGTGAAACACCAGGACAGAGCCATTACTTGTACCTATAAAGAGTGATTTTAAAAAAAAAAAAAATATATATATAGACTTGTTTTATTCTTCTCTTCCATACTTTAGTGAAAATGCAGGATTTACAACTATTTCTCTCTTTTTTCTTTTTTTTTTTAAACACCTGTAACTTATATTTTACAATTTTAGAAAAGGTATTTTGATTTCTAGTGCTTAAACCGTAAATATTAACCCCTCCAAGATTCTCTGCAGCCAGCGAAATCTATTTGGATCAAGACATTTTCCTGAACCTACTTGTAAAGCCTGCAGAAAATCTGTTCATTCTTCTTGCATTTTCAAAACATACCCAGTTGCAGGAGAAATGCATGTTTCTTTTTGTTTTGATTACTCAAGATGAGTAAATGCCCCACGAAAGAGTATTAACTGTTATCCACCAATAATCCCAGGGGAGAATCATGGCTAGATTTTACCAAATCATTAAAGCAATTCTGCTTTCTCATCCCTGAAATAATGACCTCTTCAAATTACAAATCAATAACTTAGTAGCTATTAGCTTCAATTAGAGCAAATACCTTCCGAAACACTGAAAGTTACAATTTTCTATTAGACACTGAGAAGACTTACTTTTCCTTCTCTTTTTTCTTTATACTCATATCAACTTCATTAAATACAACAATGGATACCTAACGAGCCTTTCAGGTACCTTAAGTCTAGAATGCTGCAGACCTTGCTGCCTACCTGTTAAGTTTCCTAATCTTTATATTTCACCTGTTTTAACAGCTACAGCTTATATAAAAATCGAAAGTTACATTTTAGTAGCATCACATCATGTAACAATAGCTTGCCTACATTTCGGAGCACTACTATTAATGGTACTTTTAGCTCAGTAATAATAGAAGTATTACGAGAACTGCACACACACGTATGTGGTTACAGCAATTTCACTACTGGAGTGAGATCCTCTTTGTAAGCTCCTGTGTAACATTCACCTTTGTGATCCCCCCCACCCTGTCCAAAAACCTAAGGCTCTATACCACAGGCAACCTTAGGAATAACAAAAAACTCCCACATCTGACTTGCAACAGGCACAGCCTTGACAGGGCAGCCGAGAATCAACTGCTATCTTAGGATATACCAAGATCATGTTTGAACAACCAAAATCTGGAGGTCTAATTTTACAACCTATTACAATCTTTAAACTACAGCATCTATGTGTCTACTGTTCCAATCCGCTGACCACAGAGAAAGACAGCAGCCTGCATGGATACATTGTGAAATCCCTGATGTGGTCTGAAAGAGTGTACCAGAAAAATCAGATTTAAATAGGAAGAACTCAGAGCTAATAAATCAGGTGCTCACTGGCAACTACTGTAATATCTAGATGAGTTAATTACATTTGTAATAAGACAGAATAGATTCATTCAGGAAAAATAACGTGCTTTAAGCATATTTTTAGGTACTCGCATCATAACAAAAGCACAATCTCTGTTAAGTTAATTTAGTTATTCTAGGGACGTAGTGCTGCAGGAGTCCGTATTTAGTGATATTCAGAAGGAAGTGAGAGCAGCATGTAAAACACTGAGCATATCAACGGACCAATATTATAGTAAATGAAAGGATAAATACAAACTTGCTACTATATTGCAATTTTTCAAGTAGCAGCTCAAGGTAGTAAAAAAAGAATCCAAAGACTATCATGTATGGAAACTAATATAAGGGTCACTATTTGAGATGAGTTACAAAGGATCAAAAAAAAAGAATTTTTTTCTGTATTAGTAACTATATTTGTATTTAATCTAGAATTTAATATTTTCACAGCAACTAATAAACTATTCAAGATACTTACCAACAGCAAGGATTGGCTCATACTGTTTAAAGTTTTTTGTTGTAAGAGGTGGGCACATGCGGATAGCAAATGGAGGCAAAGGAAGTCCTGAAAGAAGTCCAGTCAGCAGAAATTTGAGGTGTACTTCTTGCAGAAAAGAACTTTTTAACTGTTCTTCTCCAGCAATTGTGCCTTGCCCTGCTTAAAAATGAAAGTTCTCGTTAGTATTGAATTTTAATCTGAGACGTTACAGAAAGTTATCAAACGCAGGAGTTTATAAAATAAAAATTACACGTAACCTAACATATACATTAGCAATGCTTATTTAAAGAGGCATTCCTTCCTGTTGAACTCTGTATCATAAAACATTTTGGAAGACTGCACTTCAACTAATTTCTCCAATACAACTTTCTTTCCTAACACTAATAAGGGAAGAAAAAAAAAGGGTGGGGAAGGAAGAGGGTAAAAAAAAAAGTACATACAACCATTTCAATCATCTTCCAGAATTCAAGGGTAGTTTCTATTTTTTTTCCTCTTTTTTTTTTTAAAGTTAGTTAAAAATATTTTAAAATGATTAGACCAAATCAAAGACTTATAGAGGTATAATGCCAAATAGTAAAAACAGTGCAGCCCACTGCTAGAAATACAGTGAATTTGCTCAGATACAACAATAAAGATGGGCACAAAGAAAATATAATTCCACTGCTGTACACCTTCTGCAGTCAGCTGTACCAGTCCAAGTGATGTAAAGTACAAAACAACAATAGCTATGATGTCAATGACTACAGGAAATGCAGATAAGAGAAAAATCATGCCCTAAATAACATATTTAAATACATGAAATAAAGGGCAAAGGAACCTCCCAGAGTGGTAAGCTGCCTGCACTAAACAATATAGACAACTTTTACCAAACCAAATGCAAATCTGCACCTTTGTATCTCTGAGCAGCATTAGTCACTTTTCCAATAAAAATTAGTTTTGAAACATAAAGGTAACCATGTTTATGGAACATTTCTCGATACTGAAGTGTTGGTTGCCATCTAGATTTCACAAGGATGGACTGTCTTCATCTGTTTAAGATTAATTTTTAAAAAGTGAGAGAGTTTTGCTCAAATTCCATTTTAAATTACTTTTTTTTCCTCACAGAAAATGAACTTTGAACATTGGTCCTCAACATAATATCCTCAAAAAGATTAATTTGGTAAGAATTCCTGTTTGCTAAGGAAGTTTTCTTTCAGAATTACAACTTAAATGCATAGAAAATAATTCTCACATATGTAGTTCTTAAGTAAACAAAGATGTACAATGATCCAAAAATCCTAGAAATGAGTATTAGTAATATGAGCAAAAGAAATTCTTACCAATCATGTTGTCTAATGAGAGGTCTGGAAGTTTATTTTGGAATGCTCCTACAGGAATTCCACAGAACGAGACTGGGGAATACAAAGGTGATGCACTTGAACTGCTGTAAAAGAAAAGAAAACAAGTTCCTAATACAAACTGGATCATCTGTTGACTTAGGTCCTCGATTTTGGTTTTTTTCCCCAGGTTGTTCTTTCAGTATTCCTATCACTTATTACTTGCAGAATATTTTGAGAAGGTTATTCCCACCATCAACTTCCATGAACAACTGTACCAGGAGATAATGCACACAAAAATGAACAAAATTTAAAATAACTTTCATCTTCCTTACAGTGGTATTTGTAAATAACAGAAAAACAGACAGATGTATCCCTTGCTCTAAAGCATACCTAAACTTTGAATGGAAGCTTTTAAATCTATTTTGTATTAATATGTACAGCTATGTTAATGAATACAGCTAAGGAACAATCATAAATATTTTGTCATTTAAGAACAGATTCTGACTGCATCCAGCTGTACACAAAAATGCAACTTAAGGCATGTACAAAGCCTTTTTCTTTAAAATCTCACTTTAGCAGACTTTGAGTTCAAATTTTAATTAAGACCATCAAATCCAGTAGGATCAAGAGCTAATGGAGGAAGACTCCTTCAAAATCCATTAAGGACTCTGTGCCAACTAGAAATATGCTTTACTTTTCAGTAAAATCCAACCATATCCAGAATCCTCTAGGCTCAGTGGTTCTTATTATTACATTTTTCCTGGTTATACAATCATGACAAAAATCAATGTTTTAGCAATGAGCTTAACAATCCAAGAAGTAAAACCCAGCAACATACAGATCCTAAACGGCTCTCTTGGATACGCACCACAAAAAATCCATCCAACAGTATTTTTGGGAACATCAAAAATAAAAACATTAAATCACTCATGAGCAACAAAAGGATCTATGTTGAAAATCTGGTACTTCTGACATGTAAAAGCCTACTGAGAATTCTGTATTTCTTTTAAGGCAGTAAGTTATTTATTTTATTCAGTAGTAGATTAAAAGTTTATTGCAGCAGAATGACCATAATACACTGAACATTCGAAGGACTATATTACTTCATACAGTACTTTCAGAGACTGCACAAAATCTAAAATGCTAAAGGCTTTGTATATAAAAATATTATATTCCAGCCACCTACTGTGCAGCCTCATATTGCTTTGTGTCAAATTCACACAAATCTAGAGAAAACCTTCCCCCTACTAAAAAAGTAGTCCTTTACAGACTCATTTGCTGTCTTTCCATTCCCGAGGAAAATTATACAGTCTGAAGAAAGCCAAATTAGAAGAAAACATTCCCCCAAAATAACGTGAATATTCATTCCCATCTTTTGTTTCCTTATTCCAACCACTTAGTATGGAATTATTTTTTAAAGAAAGAAGAGTAAATACAGTTCCTTCACTTCCCCAAAGCAAGGGAACTAATCTATTTGGATCATATATTTTGTTCCTCTCCCTTTCATTCATACACGTGTATAGCACGTCACACTACCACGCACAAAAGGACACCACTTTTAGAATATAATTAAATACTACATGCCACTTGTAAATGTAACAGATTGAAGCTTTGATAAGAAAAATAAATGCCATTACCTGTTACGCACATTTCTGCCAGAAATACTGGACTTCAACTCCCAGATCATTACCCTGCCATCACTGACTATGAGAGCTGCAGAATTCTCATTCACTGGGCAACACACCATACTGAAGGGTCGAACTGTTTTTGTGACCCTGATTGCATCACACTGACTTCTTAAATCATAAATCAGCTCCTGAACTGGGTCTTGATCTGTAACATCAATGTCCCACAGGAGAAAGACAATTAGAATGGAAAACATACGATGTGAACAATCAACAGAGGTAGATTTGCAGAATGACTGAGCTCTTTGCTTGAAATCCACATGCTTCCTGTGCAACAATTAGGAAAAATAATCAAAAACTATATATAGTTGATCTTGCTGTATACAACACAGCTTTTAAAAGTTATCCAAAATGTAACTTTGTCTTTAAAATATCTTATTCCACATGAATTTTGCAAAAGCTAAAAAATTACTGTTTCGTATCTGGGCAGAAAGTGCATCTGCTCTCCACAATCCAAAACTCATTTGGTTTATTGGTAAACCTGGAAGCAAGTAATGTAGCTCACTAGAAATCACCAAACTGCCAAAACCAAAACAAACAAACTGTAACCAAAAGAATAATTTCTTTACATTTACAGAACTATGTTTTCCCTTCTTTCTTCCAGTCTCCTCCATTATATTTAAAAGGCCATTCTTAGTAACATTTTATAAGAGACAAAGTTTTAATAATTTAGATTTTCATCTAAGTTTAAGCCCATGTCTTAGTTCTAAAATCAATTCTTCCTACTGACCAAATGACTTCCAAAACCTCGTGTCTGCCTGAAAAATATGTTTTTTCTTAAAAAGAACAAACTAAGCATCTTTTATCTAAAACTTTCTTGTGCATGTGACTGTGAAGACACTTCATAATTAAAGTATTATTTAGTGATAAAAGAGTTTTCAGGATATTAATATCTTTGCACTAAATTTCAGGGAAGTCAAAAACAATTTTGGGAAAATGCAGCATAAATTTAAACTTAATGTATAAGAAAAAAAACTACTATAAGGGCTGTAATTCACCATCCTGTATGAGGTGTGATGGTTAATATTGTTGTTAAAATATTAAAATACCTCAAAGTTCATTTCTGAACATTTTTGACACAAAACTTACCTGGCTCTTCATTTGGAGTTCCAGTTATACTGCAGTTAGCTCTGCGAACTCTTAAAGTTATACAACCATTTTCATGTAGGCAAAATAACCCATCACGCTGAAAACAAGGAATTACCTAGGTAAAGAGATACCACATTATATTGGGTTTTCAAAATCTTATTCTTTGCAAAGTACATTTGCAAATGAACATATAATTTCTGATGTATAAGCAAGTCACTAAAAATGTCACCATTTTTTGCAACACTTCAATGAATTTCTTTAGCTACAGTACTTGTGACTAAAAGTCAATTAATTTGAGAAATTCATTGAAAGTTTTTGTTTGAATTGTTTGCTGATATGGCTGATATATATTCTTTTTAGCTATCACTTTTTTTAAAAAAAAAAACAACTTTCTTTTTTGGTATCAGAATTCATGATTCCAAGAGAATACAGATGCTTCAAGAAGACCTCAGACTAGACTTAGCTGTCTGATTAAGCAAAAGCAGATGCTCAGCGAACTAGTATTAACTTGTGTGTAAGCAGCTTAACCACCAGAGAACAAAACATCCTTTTTCCACAGCACTGTTTCAATACTGGTAACTTTTGTAACACCACAAAATGAATTGGGTTTGCTGCAGAGTTCAGAAAACTAAATTAATGCTTGGTTCAGAGGAAATTTTTCCCCCTGGTGAGCTAACTTCTTTTCATCCTTCCATCAATCAAAACACAACTATCAGTGGGTCATGAACTTACACATGATCTTAATAAACTATTACAATGATAGAAACCAATCAAATTTTCATTACCTGTAGGAAAGGCACACCTGTTCTTTCAATTGCAATCACACCCACTGTCTGATTCACTTCCAAGTCAAGAATCAAAATTTCTCTGGGATACAATAACAGCATGTAGTTTCTTTTGGAAGGCAAATATGATAACTGAAGACAGTCATTGAGTGTTACAGACTCAGCACTGCAAAACATCAGATATAAACTTTAATCAAGTTTAGGATAAACAAATACTTCAAGTTCAAAATAAATTTAACAGTATAATTTTTCCTGCAGCTGCAATTTTTCAAGTATTCCCTATTTTCCTCACTAGGGAACTGTAGATTTCCATTTAATTGTTACGGCAGTGCAAAGCATCACTGACTTTTCTTTAAAAGACACACAGACTGTTGACTTTTGTCTAAATAAGATTATAGAGTGACTTTTAAAATAATATGTAATTCAAATGGAACAAGTGTAATTCTTGCACATCTCAAATACAAAGCAATTAAATTACAAACCGTGCTAGCTGTCACAACATTTACTGGTATTCATGGGAAATTACCCTTAAACATACTACTTACTTCAATTTTTATATTATTATGCATATTACTTCATTTTGAAATGAACAGAACTAGCCTATCCAGAATATTAGTCTCCAAACTCAAAGAAAGCAGCAAAGAGTAGGAATGTTCATCATTTGGTTGATTGTTAACAGGAGATTGGCAGCAACGTAAAGAGGTTCCTTTAGGTACATGCAATCCAGTGAACTGTATTCAAGTCACATAGAAGACAACCATCCTCATACTGTGCTCAGGTTGAAGGTCTCTGAACCGATTTAATGTATCATCCCTTTGAGTGGTTTTGTTTGGTTTTAATCTCCTCATTCTACCACACACTAAACCCTCCTTACACTCTTCTTGAATCTCGTTCCTTGCTTCAGGAGTATTATTCACCTTTTCTCTGCAATCACTTCCCTGACAATCTCCTGCTCCTCTTTCTCCAAGGTTTCCCTAAACTAATATAAAACCAGACAAACCATTGCTGTTACAATTGTTTCTTCCCCTTTTCCCATTCTACTCTTTTCAGGTGTTCTGGATGGAAAAGGAAGGAGAAAAGAGAAGACCATCATACCCTTGGCAATATTCATATACAACTTAAAATGCAATCAGGAGAATGGAGAAAAATAATATCTTTGTTCATCTGCTGTCATTACAGAACATATGTAAGGCTGCAGCAGCATAGGTACTATCTCAGTATTTGCAAATCAGGTGTTCTGTCTGATGCAGCACACATCAGGCATTATAGAACACCAAATGCCAAGATCATGCCTCTTAGCTTCATACAAAAAATCACGATTTCTTAAATGATTACCAGAGGAAGTATCATCAAGTCTGCTCCCCAGTTTGCAATTTAAACACCGTATTAAAACAGAGTATAAATTTCATATCTGTACTAAATTTGGGTATCAAGTGCTAACTGATAATACAGTGTCATTAGTTTGTTCTCGAATTCGCTAGACACTCGAGAAATACTTTATTACTCAAATAGAAAGTACAAAAGGAAACAAAGAATTACACCACACAAAAGAAAGTGGTCTAGACAATTTCTAACAAAAAAAATATTGCAAAATGCAACAACTTTAGTTTTAAAAAGTCAGAAAACAGACAAATGTATGAATTCTAATTTTATTTATACACTATTCACTTAAAAATGCCTCCTACTGCAGTATCATGTACAACATCAGAATGACAACTCTTCTCAGGTATCAGTACTTACAGAATTTTTATTCTCTTATTATATCCCTTCTCATCCTACAATTAAAATGAATTACATTAGCCCACTTTCATCTTTTTTTTTTGTCCCCTAAGATGTTTCTGAATTTACACCTGCACGAAAATCTGTTAGTGAAGGGAGAACATTATGTCATTAACTTATGTAAAACATGCTGGGATGATATGGCTGTTTCTATGAACAGAACTGAATGAATGACCGTCAATGTTACATCCTCACATAATGTCCTCATATAGGACATCCAACCATCCGCCTACCTCAATGAATTTTCTTTTATAAAACGAATTATCTTATAGACTTTAATTTAATTGTATCTATAAAATATACAGGTATACAAAACATTATCTGAGATGAAATATTGGCAACCCACCTTGGTTTTTCATTACTGATTAAGATTTTGACTTTATCAAGGGCCTTTTTGGCCCCTGTGGCAGCAGCCAGCTTGTTGTGAGAAGGACTGGAATGGGGACTAGAGATGTAAACTTTCTTCCCTGAGCTGACAGGAGCTTTGGAAGGAGAGAAGTCGGAGATGAACACTATTCCTTCACTGGTGAGCACTGTACCAAGAAAAACAATTTTTATTATAGCAAAATACAATCTGCAATTTGATTATGGTGTTTCATTTTAATGACATTTTGGTGGGGAGAAATGCTAGTAACTTTAATAATACTGTATTAGGTAGAAAACTCGTAATTCTAGACAACCAGCACCTTCTACTGAAAGAGTTGCAGATGGTCCATTACAATTAATTATATCCACTAAACTAAATTTTTCAAAATTAAGTCTATACTAAAAAAATACTGTGGGTGTTACCTGCAGAAACCTCTTGTTTCTTCAGTACAGTTACTCTCTCTCATCAGCTATCCTTCTTTAAGCTTCAGAATACAAATAGAAGGCAGCGTTGCCCACATTGTCTGTATCACCATTTTTTGTTCTCATACACAGCATGGCTCATTAACTCGCATTATTTACGTTGCAGCATAAAGATTCAGATAAACTGTAAAGCTGTAGCTAAGATTTTACTTCATGTTTATAGAAAAAAAAAAAGGTGTTTTTTTTACGTTGAATGGTATGGTAGATTGAAAAAACTGCACTGTCTCATTATAGATCAGGAGTGATCAAGTTAAATTAAAGAATAAAATGGTGACTCTATTTCTCTTAGCTTCTTTCTGCTAAAATGTCAATAAATCTGCACTACATCCCCCTTGACATTTGAATTGCTTTTGAAACCGATACTCACAGTCTATTCCTTTAAAAAAAATCCTTTCTGTTGAAAATACCATTTACTCTTGGTCTACTCCTCTCACAGGATTCTCCCTCAGCTTTTATAGCTTTTTATGTCAGTTTAGCAAGGCTCTCTATACTTGGCTTCCTCCAGCTCCCTATCTACGTGCTTTCCACCTTCTTTACAAAGTCTCAGACATCTATTTTCAGATCTCTAACTTCTCATGCCTACTGTTCCCCTCCCCTCACACAATGGCATCTTATTTTAGAAGATTCCACATTGACCAAAGACTGCCCTCTCTTTGTTTTGAGACTTCTTCTTGGCATTAATGACATTATTCTCTCCAATCCATTACTTTAATCTCTATATTAACATTTTAGTTTAACACTTTTCCTGATCACCCATATTCATGTCACACTATTTTATACATGCAAACTTACAAGCTAAGTGTGATGGATCAAAGGGGTCAAATGAAAAAGACAGAATATTTTCAGCATAACTTTTCTTCCAAAGTTTGGTGCCTGTGTCTGCATTCCACAGTACAATATAGTTAGGTGGATGAACAGCAAGCAGTAAATCTCTAGAAGCATCTTGATTCCACAACCATTGCATGTCTGTCAAAACAAAGAAGGAACAACAAACAGTGAAATTAATTTTCAAAAAAAAGTTTGTTCTATTTTAAAACTATTGTTCTTCTGTAATATCTCATCTTTAAAGAAATGAAAAGTGACTTGTTAGTAACAAGACGTTTCTATTTCACAATTCTAAAAATAAGTTCCTTTTACAGCCTGTGTTTATGTTTTTAACAAGCAGCAATACATTGGGTTGCGCATGTCCACACACATGCGCACAACCCACTTTTGATCTGAAGAAGCTAGATCTTTTCATCCAGTGACTTCCTACCTGAAACAACATACTGCATTGTGCAGAACCACTGCAGAGTCAAAATGAACAGAACCATACAGCATCCCAATTAATATCTGGGATGACATCATGAACCATACACCATCCCAAATTAATATTTGAGATGGTATCAGTATTGGACCTGGAAACAAATGTCTTCTCCGCTTCAAATACTTTTTAACAGAGAGTCTTAAGTTTAAGAGTAAAATGAAACTGACTGTAACACACAATCAAGAATGCAAGTACAGTGCTTAAATGCTAAGGTCAATCTCAAGAGGTATGGCTGCCGATCATCACAGTTGGGCATCATTAAAACATTTAAGATAAACAGACACAAGAGACTATGTTTTCTGTCAAAAAGAACAGAGAGCCACCTTAGTAACTTGAAAGGAGCTGTATTAGATATACCTACATGCTCCACGAGGCAGTGTTTTAGACAACAGAACGGGTCAGGCAGGCAATGGATGAAGTACCCCCAAGTCCAGCTCCCACCGCTCACTGCATGACCTCACTAAGTCACAGCTTCTCTACAGCATGTTCATATATATTACGATGTTAGAACAACTTCCTTCCTCAGCCGTTCTTCTGTTTTATCAGTTCAGCTTTTTCAGAACTGGTAAGTGATTCTCACTGGGTTTCAGAGAAAAAAAATGCAGCCATGTGTGTCCTATCAGTTACACAGTAAATTAACAAATGGTTAACTCCTTCCCAGGTGAGTGCAGAGTTTGGATCAAATAAAGAAGAGTGCCTTACACTGAAGCACTGCTTTTCTCCTCATTGAAACTGTGAGGCTACAGCTGTTATCCTACAAAGCTCTTGCAGATAATGCGAAAAGAACCAGCAGATCACTCTGGTGCTCAGTCTCTGTATTTGCACCATTTTCTACAGGCTTGTAAAAAACAGCCAGAGGCCTCAGAAACAGATAGAAAGGAAAAGAAGCTGGTTTTGTTAGAGGCTATTGCTGAATCAAACCAGGGACTGAGAAAAGAACAGAATTTTAATTCTGTTGCTTATTAACTTTTTTTCTCACCCAGCAGATTGGAAAGCCTTCATTGAGTCTAAAAACCTGGAAAAATCTTCAAATGACATGGTCAAAACTCCACCAAGCATTCAGTGAACAGGATGTAAATAACACACACAAACACACACAAAGAAATAAAACTAACAAAATTAACTGCAGTCAATAGAATAAATTTTCAGTGTCCCATTATCAGACTTACAATATTTTATGTACTTTCACAGGACTTGTAAAAACAGAAGAAAAAATAAACAACCTAATTTCATAATTGGGTTTTCAAATAATAGAATTCAAAATAAAAAGCAGGTATAACACAAGCATTATCATAAGTTTTTAAAGTAGAAATTCATTATGGTAGTTTCTCTGGGAGGGAAAAATAATAAAAAGAAAAAAAGTCTTCCACATTTTGTTTCAGAAATAATCTGTAGCCATATTGCTAGTATGGGCAGCAGTAGCAATAAACAGAAATCCAGAACATGCAGCAGAGCATGTAGATGATGCTGTACTTGCAGAGTTATCCCTCCCAGCTAATTCTGAAAGAGCCAGTCCGATGCTGGAAGCAGCTCACTCACAGCATCAGGTCGGGTACTGGAAGCAGATCAGCCACAGCAGCACAGCCACAAAGCTAACCAGATTCCAGTGCTCCAGCCAGCTCTTGGTCAGCTCTGTTCGCAGTGGTTCCAATAGACAGAAAAGTGCCTACCACAAGTAATTAGAACCAAAAAAACAAGTTTCGCAATAGTAGGAGAGTGCTACTATCAACTACAAACTGCACCAATTAAAGCAACAGTAAAAATTATATCGTGTGTGATGCAACATGGCGAAGACTAGGTCTTTTGATTCCCTTTTCTGACTTCTAACCACTACCTTAACTTTTCATTGACAAAGTACAAGATGCTAACTAATGAAAGGGAGCATTTGATGGATGATATCTTACTAATAGATGAGCACAAAAAGAAGCAAGCAAAAAGACACTTAATTATTCCTTTCTAATATGTTCTCTTAATTGTGTTATACTTCGCCAGTGGCTACATTTTCTGTTCTCTATCCTCCATCAGACCAATTAAGATAGTACTGACCTCTGTGCCAGGCTTCTAGATATTTCTGCCTCTAGCACAAGCAAACACAAATCTTCTATAGCTTACAACATTATAAATGCATAGCTCCTTTCTCCAGGCTTTTTTGTTTGTTTGTTTGGGGTTTTTTGTGGGATTTTGGTTGGTTGGTTGGTTTTTGGTTTTGTTTTTTACTTCCCCCAGAGACTTGTGAAATTCCCGAACAAGATCATTATTTTTTTTCTGGCAATGAGATAAAAAAAATCTTCAAACATCAGACCTTTCCAGCTGCACTGGGCTACCGCCCACAGAACAGAATCAAAGGCAGCAAATACCACCACTAAACTCTCTTCTCAAATGAAAGCCAAAACCAGTTATTTATACCATCTCAAAATTTCCTCTCTCTCTTGACTGTTTGTGTTAATCCTTACCATTTATGTTCACTTCATTACACTGGAAACCTAATTCAAACATGGCATACTCAGTTTCAAGACTTCCTACCACTAACTCCAACTATGTGAGAAACTTACTTTATTGACAACTGTCTTATATGTTAAAATTTACACAATATCTTGTCCTTTCTCCATTTCACTTTTCACATCTTAATATTGCTATCTATGCACAGAAAAGGCTCCCTGCTCCTACGAATCAAGACAACCGCAGAGATGCTCAAAACCCCTTCTCTCTCTAGTTACATTGCAAATGTATGTTATCACGCTAGCATATTTGATCAGAACTAGCTATATAATGAACTATCTAAATAATTGTCAAAATATATGAGCACAATCAAAACTCTTAACTTACAGCAATGTAACACTGTTAAAATACTGCACCACTACAGATGACATTAACATTCAGGTGCAATGCAAACTACATCCCCAATTCAAAAGCAGGAAGATGTACTTAACACAGCAAATATTATTATTTCAATCAGTAACATTAATAAAAATAGATTGTAACTTTTCTCAGAAGATCTTGGAAAATATTACCATAATGAATTAAATCTCACAGCATCCCTTTGGGAGACAATAAGTCTTACGTTTCCACAGAAAATGAGTAGACAAACATAGAGAATGCTAGTAATTCCAACAGTAAAACTGAATGGCAGAACTGAGCATAATTTGCAAAATCTAGGTGATGGATTTGTACACAATACTCCATAAAATAACTTCCATACAAACGTCATGCACTATCATTACCTTGAATTGGTTTTGCATGTTCCTGTATTTCACAACGAGCTGTTCCTGTTGCCACATCCCATACAATTATTTTTCCAGTAACATCAGCAGAAGCTAAACGTAAAGAATATGGAGAGCCAATATTGTGATGGTAATTTTCTTTAGCCCACTTAACCTGGAGATACAGATGAAAATTGGTCAAAGGAGGCAAACATATATAACAAAGACACCATACTTCATATTTTTCAGATAGATAAACAAATAATAAACAACTCAACAAAAAAGCATAGTAATAGTTAACATTAATAGTATCTGTGTAAGCATACCCTTAAGCTACCATCAGTTGTGCAAATCTAAGGTATGTCGCAACTGTGCTGCATGACTGCATGGTTGGTATTTTCAAATTACATAAATCAACAATCCTTGTTCCTGAAGGTAACTACAACAATCCATAAACACATGCTATGTATATAAGAAGTTTACTCAAATATTCAGAAGAAACTAAATGGCAATGTTTAAGGTTCTGTGCACACCTACAAACCTATACCCACTGATTTCCAAACAAATGAAAGTTGAAAATTTACCATCCAACTTTTATATACATCCTAAACCATGTCATTTTCCTAATCTGTCAAGTATATTATGGTATTGAGGAGGAAAGCAGGCTGCTCTTCCATCTAAATGTTGTCTCATGTCAAGCTATTGCTGACATTTGCTATCTTTTTGGTCCTTTTCAGCATGTCGCCACCACCGATTTCCACATACCACTTTCTGGTTTGGGATTTCAAGCTGCATGGGCTTGCAAGTTGGCAATACTTCCGAAAACTATTTGCTTTGAAATTTGAAATACTCTGTCTGCAAGTCTCCTAAGATTATAAGGAGATAACACCGATTCCTTCCTTATCTACTTAATATGGACTTGTTTTGCTATCTGCTTTAAAGGTGAACTTCTGCCTCTAGCAGAGACTGAAGACACTAACAGAATAAAGAAACCTTAATGCTAAGCTAATGGGAATTTACCTACTAAGAAAATGACACTGTAGCTGTCATTTTCTTAGTAGGTAAGAAAATGACACTGTAGCTAGGTAGCTGTGTGCTGTCACAGTACCTGACAGAGAAAGGGTGAGGCCAAGCACAACACTTTTTGCAGATACTGAAAGCATGACATTAAAAAAATAGAAACAGAATTATCATTAGGCACCACTAACTTTGCAACATGAATTAGATTTATAATAGCATTCAGAGAGCTGTAGCCACCTTTGTGCTACCCCTCTCGGAGGTGTGACCAGGATGTATCTCAAAAGCCTAGCTGAATAAACTAAACAATCATTTCACATGCACAGCAAGCAATCTTCAAAGCGCTCTCGCTATAAATCCGAAGTGTGTTTCTACCAGAATTACAAAGAATTCTTAGGAGAGTCTCCTCTACCTGTATATTCCAGTTTTGCAATTCCTGATTCCCTGCTGTTCAAAAAAAAATTACCCATGAGGATACCTGCATGTAGCTACATAGCTGTTAAAAAAAGTAATTATAGAAACCCACAAAGCTATTTCTTCCTCAGTTAAACATATATTACTTTGAAGCAAATTCCAAGTCTGGAAAACATCATTTCCCAAGGGAGGAGCTGTTACCACGTTAGGAACAACAAAAAGGAGACCTTTAATGTGATCAGTCTTAACCGGAGCTCATGTGGCTCTCTCACACCATAAGCCCTCTCTTCTCATTGCAGTTGCACTGCTCCAACAAAGTCCCTGCACATGACCTGATCCCTCTGCTAAAAGAAATTATTTTGTACTGTACTGGTCACTGCCTCTCTACCCTGACTTCAAAATACAGCAGCTTTGATCAGAAACAGGAACCAGAGGTGAAGTTTTTTTTTTTTAATTTTCACAATCTATCTCATCTAATTTAAAGAACCTTATTCTCACTGTTATATTAACATATCAGAAGAGACACAAATGCAATTTCAATCCTCCATCAAAAAATTGTTCCTGTAATTACATTTTCTTCTGTAACAGTAGTCTTTCAAGTACTCTTTGTAAAGGTACAAAAAAAAAAATCAGATATAATCTGCTCCATACAAAGTCACCAGTATCCCACAAACAAACACCATATGGACAACTAACACGGATCCATTTTCACTGAAACCATTACCTATTCCAGACACAGTTATGACAGCCAAAGGCTAGGAAGTACTTAAACAGACTGCAGAAGGATTATGAAACAATTGTTCTTCTCTCTGCTTTTTTATTGCAGATAGCAGTGTGTTTTGAAATTTTTCAAAACTCAAACACGGGGTTTGGGGGAGAAGATCCCCTGTAGAACTGTGTTTGCTGGTGTGAACCTCTGCTACAAAGTCTTTAAGTCAGACATACACAGCAGACTTCTTACAGATCCCCTCCAGCTTATTTACACTCTTAGCATTTACAAACAAAAAAAGAAATCAGCTAGGAATTGAAGAAAATTTCTTACAAATGCATGTAAAGGTATCTGCAATGATCATTGCCTCATAATAATTTCTCATACAATGTCTACTTCTTAAAGCAGGACAGAATTTCTCTTCATTATTCTTCCTTATAAATCAGTCATTTTCCTACAGTCTATTTCTGTTAATAAAGCACCAGACAGAGGTTTTGAAAAGTTATCTTATAAATTATAAAAAAACTATTTGGACTTCAGCATTTGGTTTCCTATTGAAATAACATTACTTCTCATTACTAGTGAATGTAACTGAAGCACATTAAATGCTACCATTACATGGATCAAAAACTAATTTTGCTACAACTCATCATCTAAGCCAAGTGGAAATTTTAAAGCAGAGTCATCATTATAGCTGCTACCTCCATATCACTTACATTTTGTATTTTTTACACAACTATAGACATTGGAATTGATTTGTTTGTTTCAAAAGGTAGCCTAAAAACAACTGAGGCTAAGGGTATGCTTACTCAAACAAGTTGCCAAAAGGCAAGCAAAGGTATTGGATTCACAGTGTCACTTGTTCTGCAGTTGCTGTCATGTACACACCTTTGCTCTGAGATAACTGAGAAATAATGTCTCCTTACTAAGAGTCAGGTAAGTTGCCACACATTTGTCACCAGAGAGACTATTCATAACAGCAGCACAAGCTCTAAGGTGACAGCAATGTCTGGGCAACCCTGAGAATCCTCAAACTTCACTGAAAGATTTCAGCAAGTATACAAACATGCTGGAAGAAATCAGTTTTCGGTGCCTTGTGACATTTCAGCATTATTTTCAAACAAGTCACAGTAGACAAGTCTCAAAACATGACATAAAATATCTATTTTGAAACTTAATCCTTCCACCTTCATTTGATATTTTGTAATGTTCGTTTGAAATTCTGTCGTGTTAAGAGCTTTCTTAGAAACATTTCTGTCTGTGTTCTATAACTCTATCAAATGTTTCCATATATTCTATACCTTCTATAAAGGTATACCATGAACCTCAGCTCAAATTTCAGTATGTATGGTTTGATTTAGCTGTAAAAGAGATCATGTAAACTATAGGTATTTTGCAACAGATTTTATGTAAAAATCAAGTGCAACATAATGTCAAGTATTCACAGTGATTTAGAAAAATAATATATACAGCAGAATCCAAGTAATACACCTTAAAACACGAACATCTCACCTTGACAACACCAGCTTTGTGTCTTTCCAAAACCTGTAAAGTCTGAGCAGTATTGGCATCAACTATCAGCACAAGAGAATGGCATCCATATGCAATCAAACCTTGCCAGCCCCTAGAAAAGCATATAACATCAAACAAGTGAAAAAGAACAGAAAGCACTTCACATCAAGAACAAGGCTTTTTTTGGTAAGTTACATGCATGCTACTAGACACAAACATCAACCAGTAAAAACTATTTAGTAACAAAAAACTCAAAAGTGTTACAAAATGCCATTGTTGCACTGTCTGCTAAACCATTTGCTGATAGAACCCTAAGCCACCGCAAAGCACCTCTTTGTATCCATCTATAAATATCCTCTTCTATAAATTTAAGACATCACATAGGAATTCATGAAAAGCATTCCCAAATTTTATATATAAGCACACAGGTAAGCAATGTATTTGCAATTATATAATTAACTGCAGCTTGGGGGGCGAGGGGGGAGGAGGTTGGGGGGTTTTTTTGAGCCAAAAAAGGAGCACATGAACAATGATTACAGTAATAGTGAAAATCTGCTGAGGCCTGTCTGACTTCAGGAGAGGTTAATGTGGCCACTGATGACAACTATAAAGCTACAGTGAATACCAAGCAAGTCAAAGGAGAAAAACAAAGTTTCAAACTAAGAAATTCAGAGTACATCAATGGTTACTGCTTTGTAAGCTGACAAAACTAAAGGCCACAGTTTTAAAAAATGACTTGGTCCAGCTCATTCATTTTCTCTCCCTAAGACTCAGGAGTATGAGGGTAATGCTTTACAGCACAGCTGGGTGGAATCATTGTTCAGAACAATGAATACAAAAACCAATACACATACTGGCTTTGTACATCAAGTCTCGAAAATAACAGAAATAGAAACCAGAAGAAGCTGCTCTGATCGCTACAGTTGCACCAACAAGACCTCTGCCCAGAGGAGCAAGGAAGGGACCGGACCATGCTCAGCTATGGCCATAGCTTTGCTCTCCCTTGAGAGCTGGACAGCAGCAACCCCGCCGGGCTCCTGCCAGCCGCTCCAGCGAGGAACGGGGAGAGCAGGGGAACGCCAGCAGCTTGCACAGTGCCTGGCAGAAAAGGACCTGCCTTGGAGCCTTGGGCACAACAGCACAGCACGCCCATTTCCAGTATCGAAAAGGACCCGAGTATTTGCGGTGTCCAGCCAGGCCAAGCCGGCAGGACACGGTTCGCTCGCCGGAGGGAACAGCCAGCTCTGCGAAGGGAGCGCTGCCCCGCTCGACTGCACGCCCGGCAGCTCCGGCGCTGGCTGAGCCTCGGCACCGGGACGCGGGACTGTATGAACGGCCCGGTTAAAAGCGCGCCCCGCCCCTCCCCCGGCTGCGGGAGAGCGGGAGGAGGCAGACCCAGGGCGGGGAGCGAAGCCCAACCCGCAGCTGAGGCGAAGGAGACGCGGAGGGGCCCGAACGACGCCACGGGGAGAGGCCCGGGACACCTCAGCCGCCCCCCTCCGCTCCCCGAGCCCGGCAGACCGCCCGCGGCCCGGCCCCTCACCAGTCCGCCGCCCCTCTGTTCGGTGTGCTGAGGGTGCCCGTCAGGGTCCGCGCCGGCAGCTTGATGTTCACCGTGAAGCGCTGCATGGCGAGGCCGGGAAGCGCCGGGCCCGGCGCGGCGGCCCCAGCCCTAGCAGCCGGTGGCCGTGCGCGCCGCGGCCCTGCCCAGCGACGCCTAGGAAGCGCCGCCCCGGCCGCGCCGCCGGTCCGTGCCGCCGAGGTCCGCCGGGTCCCGCGGCTCGGTAACGGCAGTTCCGGGGCCGGCCCCGCCCGCCGCTGCGCGGAGGGCCGGCACTAGGCCGCGGCGGCTGCTCTGCTCCGGGCCGCTCCGGGCGGCGGCTGCCCGCTTCCGCCATCCCAGGCACCGGCCCGGGGTGTCTACTTTCCAGCGCGCCCCACGGTGCCTCTGGGCAACCCCAGGACAGCCCCCGGGGCCTGGGGACACGGGTTCTGGCTTTAAATCATAGGGCCTGGAAGGAAGACACGCCGTGGGGACGCCAGAGGCCCCATCTGCCTTGGCTGAACAGCTCCAGGGATCTTGTGCTTGTTTAGAGTCTGCGTCTGGGGCACCTGAAGTCACGTCAGCACGCAAAGGGCTCCCTGTCAGATCTCCAGGTGCCTGGATGCTGCAGGACCTGCTTCTAAATCCAGCTAATTTCTTTCATTATAGTCATTTCTGCTCCAAAGTTACCTCTTAAATGGCAAAATGCAAGAGTGACCCTCTTGTGGTAACCACTGCGTTGCTGCTCCATCACTCAATAGCAGCATAAAGCACTTACCTTCCACCGTAAAGTACGAAGTCCTACCTAATGCGACCCGTCCTCCAACCTGTCCGCAGGCTCTCACTCATGCTTGGCAAAGCCACTCAGGCTGACACATCCGTGTGCAAGAACGCTGCACGTTCGCACTGGAGCATACCAGGCTGCAGAGCTTTGAAACATCCAGAATGTTTTTCAGTGCCACAACGTTAATAAGACGGCCAGAATCACGTAGCTCTGGGCACATTACTTGACGTGCATGCACTGTTTGGGGGTTTGCTTCTCTTCAAAGCAGAGATGGTTAGTAATTGTTTATTTGTTATTTTTCATAGTGAAGAAGATGCCACTAGATGGCCAAAGTTGGCAAGATCATAATGCCAGCCACTCTTTTTTGCAGTGCCTCAGTGTCACTTTGTCACAGAAGATGCAATAAGTGCTGTTCCTCTTTTTTTTTTTTCTTTTCTTTTTAGTCACAATTGAATTTGTGCAAGTGGAACTCAAGAAACGATTTGCAGCTGATGTCTTTTCCAACTCTTTGCTAAAGAAATCTGCTTGCGAGACATAATACACAGCTCAATATCATTTTCAGGTCACTTTAATATTGGAACTTATTTCTCAAAACCTCCTCCCAAAATCTCTCTCTTTACCCTTAAAAGCTGAAAAATCAATTTTTTCAAGAAGTAGAATTTTTTGTTCCTTTTTCTTTGCTACCTTTTGAGGACAACATGATCTACACCTCCAGAGATCAATTTTGCAGGAGCCTGAGCACCCACTAACTTCATTAAAGTTAGTTATTTTTTGCAATTTCTGTTTTTTTTTTCTCCCTGTCCTTGGACTCCTGCTGCTACTCATGTTTTCAGAGAGCTTTGATTGTTTGGTTTGTTGGATTGGGGTTTTGTGAGAAGGATGCTTTGGAACTTTTTTTTGCACAACAGAGACAGAGGCTCTTCTTGACAATTTTCCATCCATTTTCTTGACATCAGAAAGCTAGGGGATAAATGAAATGCTTAAAAGAAATAGATACTTTAAGGTAGTTGAAGATAAGGACAAAGGTACCAGAAGACAGGAAAAAAAGGAGGAGGTGAGGGCTGTGTCACCAAATGATAGGTTGAAAAATTAAGAATCTAAGAGTGGTTTTCAGGCTCAGATAGTGGGGTGAAAATCAGGGTGCATCAGTCAGATGAATATGTACTAAAGATTCTTCAGAGGGATAAAGAGGAGATGAGATTTGTGAACAATGATAAGGATGATTGAAAGAGTTGAAAGGAATAGGAATGTTGTGAGATGTCAGAGTGGAAGAAGAGGTGTGCACTGGATGAACTACGTGTGATACCTGGGGTCCAGCCGTAGCTACTCACCAACACAGACTGATGCACAGAAAATGGATGTGAACTAAAACCACAGATGCTATTTTTTTCTTTGAGGTGGTTAACAGTATGCACTCTTTAATATCTTATTTTTCATTTAAATCATTGCTAAGCAAGAACACAAAATACATCAAGGCACTTAGTCCTCTCATTCATCTGTAAATACAGTGATATGCTTTTCATTGCTATACAAACAATAAATATCAAACTTAAAGCTGTTTAACTGCATAGTCAGTAATACTATTAGACCCACTAAAACCTCTGGACTAGCAAATGTCCAAAACATGATACCTAGTGAGAGAGACATCATTCCAGACAGCTTCAGCTCCAATTGTCCTCACAAAGTACCTATGGAGAATGAGGTTGTGGATGATCATAAAAACCAACAGAGCAAAAAAACTTCAGATTGAATAAATAATGAGAACGATGATTTTACATAGCTTTCGGCTCATGTTTCTAAATAATTCTTCTGTGAGTATGAACATGAGAAAGTGGGACCAAGGTAGAGATATGTGCACAGTCTCCCTCTTTTAGGTTTCTCTTTTATATAAGAATAATTACCGCAGGAATAATCCTGTGAAAGCTTCTGGGACTTCTTTAATTTCCATGGCCTTAAGGCAGAGCTCCAGGAGCTCCTGGGATCAACCGGTGAACCACCACGATTCAAGAATGTGTGCTGTTGCATTCCATTACACAAAACCCAGTTTGAAATCAGGATATGTAACTAATTCATATATGCTATCGGGCAGAGTTATATTTGCCTTACAAACTACGCTGCTATTGCCTTAGTGGTATCAGTTCTCCTCCATGCATTTAAGGCTTCTTAAGTTCTCTCCTAGTTAAGTGTCCCTCGTTGAACTGGGGCTGACAGTGAAAACTATGCACAGAACTGATGCCATTCTCTCTAACAAGACTCATGCACAGAGCACGAGACTTGCACGGTTGTCCTTTGCCTCATACAGCCTCACAGCTATGTCTATACCTTACACATCCCCAGGTCCGTGCCGTGTCCTCTGCCCCCACAACTGGAATCTCCTCAAATGGAAGACAGCTCCTCTGAAACAAGCTGTCCTTCTGCACCTGCAGCTTGGGATCACCGAGTGCAAAGGCAGATGTGGTACAGCCGTGTCACATCACAGATTTCGTGTTCAAGGAAGCCATACAGGAAGGTCGTTCCCTTGAGCAGACATGTTCCCCATCACTTGACCTAACCTGACACTGTCTTTTCTCAAGAAGGCAGCTGAGAGGTCTGCGTTCAGAATCAGCAACTAGGTCCTCTTTCAGCAAAGCACTCCTCTCCAACAAAGAAGCATGAGCAATCACTTCCTATTCAGCAAAGCAGGCTGTGCAACGAAACACTTCAGGTATTTCTAAAGCTGCACTAAAGAAAGGGGATGGAAACATCTCAAGGCATCCCTGAATACCGGTGGAATTCGATATGCTCTCCCTTGGTTTGAGTGTTGGTGTGGATAACTTTGTTATTTAAAATCAAGCTTTTTTTTTTTTTTTTGGGAGAAGGGTTGCATCTGAAGTCAAGATTCATTTAATCACAACCTAGCTCTATAACCCTAATAGGGATCTTATATTTCATTTTCTATTTAAAAAAAAATAAATAAATAAAAGGTCTTGCTGAAAGAGATTCTGTTTCTGGGACTTCAGAGTTCTGCTAAAATTAACATAAAAGTAAAATCAATGTATGAATGCCAGTGTGAAATATTTGGCACCTAGAACCCTATCAGCTTTATGTAAAACCAGATGTTTTTGACCAAAGGCTCAAATACTTGTCTCCGTTCCCAAATGCTTTCAGCTCAAAAGCTCAAAAATTATCCAGAAACTCTCCTCCAAGTGAACGTGTGTGGTCTAATCCAGTTCCACTGAACTTGCTGGACATGTAGATGTAAAATTTCAAAGGTAGTGGAGCAAACTATGAAGACAGCTCTAATGACCGCCTGCAGTCTCACTTTGTTTTGACTAAGTGTCGGCAAAGGAAAAGCTTCTCAAATGGTCTGTTTTTCTCTGAAAATATTTTCCTTAGCCTTAAGCATTTCTCTTTTTCTAAGGGTCCTAAAAGATGACAAAATGTAGAAAAAATAATTATTTTATTCACAAATTAAACTTAATTTCGATGGTACCAGTTCTGTTCCATTTCTTTCTGATTTCATCCTAGCCTCAAGTATCCATGACTGCTCTAACATAGTCACTGAGAGGCTTTGGCCCTTATGTTTCCTTTTGTGTCCTTTCTTTGAATACTTCTGCTGATGAGCATTCACCCACCTCCTTGAAATATATTGCTATAACTCAGTTCACAGCTGGGGTAGATTTGCAATCTGCCATTGTTAAAGAGAATTTTCATTAAATTTAACTGTTTGGGTTTCAGGTGTGATTTCAGGAAATCTCATTTAGGGACAGCTATTGAGAGAATAGTCCTCTGACCAGTAATGCTCCTCTCGTGTCTGTAAGAGTGATGCTGGCAGCCTCTGTTAAGGCTTCTTTTAGCCCTTTTGAGGGCAGAAGTCTCACCCCACGGGAGTCTGTTCTTAGTGTGCAGCTCAGTATGTGTCTGAGGATACCTGGAATGAGAGAGGGCATCTGGTCAACATGAGAAGAGCATGTTGAGCAGAGGACAGCATTAGCTTCCTACTGCTGTATTGCTGGTGGCTCTGCGTGACTCACGCTGCCTGTGGTTGCTGGAGATCCTGTGCATAACAGCAACGCGTTATGTCCTTTATCTCTTTTAAATGTGGACACGCATATTTTCCTCTTCTGTCTGGCTTTGGTAGACTTGTGAGGGGAAACTCAAAAACTATTTAGGAGTTGGAACCATAAGGGGAAACTCAAAAACTATTTAGGAGTTGGAACCATAAGGGGAAACTCAAAAACTATTTAGGAGTTGGAACCATACAGTGAAATGATGCTGGACCACAGTATTGGGATGGCTTAATCCTCTGAATGAGGGATGAAACGAATCATAAAAGATTTAAAGCTTCTGTAAAAAGAGGAGAGGATTATTCTGTTACCCAGGCAACATCTCTTCCAAGTATTGGTGCCAGGAAACAATTAACTGCAATAATCTTGAACAGGTAAATTGCTGCTACATCAGCCTTGACTGTCATAATAGTTTGTTAAATACTTTGAAACACAGCATCAGAGAAGTCATAAATAAAACAGAGAGGCCTAATGAATAGGACAGAGAGTTCAGTCTAGTTCTACCACAAATTTATCAATCTCTAAATTATGCCACCTTATTTAATGCTGACCAATGCAGTCCTATGCATTAAACAGGGAGAGCGAGTTTATCAGAATCTACATCTCTCTGTCTCATTTCCCACCCAGCACGAGATAAGGAAGAACGTTTTTTTCTTCCACTTTTCTCTTGTCTGTTCAGCTTAAGAGGTCTTGAGACAGGATTGTCTGTTACTCTGCATTTGCACAGTGTCTTAGGTGCTCAGAACTCATAAGAGTTCTGAGTTAAATTGCAGACTAGAGGCCCTACATGAAAATAGTAAGGCAAAAGAATATCAGCGTACCCATCAATCCTGTAATATCCTGTACACTGACAATGTGAAAAATCTCCTGAGAAATACATCAGATAAACAGACACAGATCTGAGTGTAATCACTCAGACACAAAGAGGGAACGAGAATGCTAATTGCAGATATTCATATCCCATGCCCATTTGATTGATCTGGACTTCAAAAAATAGTTTTTTTTCCTAAGAAGGGAAATCAAAATTTCCACTACCATAACCCTGAGCTTTTTTGGAGGTGACTATTGCTGAAGTTCAGGCGGTGGCTCTTGCGCACGCATATCTGCTGCAGGTAAGCATGGGATGTGAAGCTGGAATTTCAAATCTGTGTGAAACAATGCAGTATACTCAAGACTGATAAATCAATCAGTGTTTCTGGCAACCCGATGTTCCATGACATAAATGTTTAAGAAAGAAGAAATCTCTCAGAAGACACGGTTCATGAAAAAAATCTTGGAAAATTAACTAAGGACTGATACAGCTAATGAAAATGTGAATGTAGTAATCTATTGAATTTGATAAAGTGTATGTTGCAGGTAAACAGAAGCAAAAAATAAAAGTTACAGGAAAATTCTGGAAATATGATGCACAAATCTTGCTTTCCTTCTTACTCGGCACAGTGATGACCTATGAATTCTCTCTAGCTCTGCCATGATTTCTTTTTCCTCTGGAGTAATTATAAATTGATCACAGGCAGGAAGAAAAGATGCGGTTTTTGGAACACAAGGTGTAAGTGCACCAGTGTTCCTGGTCAACCTGATCTGGGATTTGTCACCTTTCCAGTTTAAATAAAGCAAAGAACGATCACCTAGGAACCAGACTGTAAGAATCAGAAAATCATGCAGCAGTCTGGCAGAACAGAATTATAAATTATGCAATCTGTATACTGGCAGCAGAACAAAATATCCAGATTTGTGACAGTCAGAGAGACAGTAATTCTACACAGCTGCTGGAATCCAAACATTAAATAAAAATATTTAAAAAATCAGCTTCTGAAGTTGGTTCACTGATGATCCTTTACAGGCTGCTTCACAGATTGTGGCTCTTGGGTGTGCAGGGGAAGGATGCTGGTGCATCCTGAGGAAGGAATAGCAAATGCCCTTTGAGGTTTGCTTTAAGGATGAAAGACGACTCTAGAAAAGTCTCTGAAATCAAACCAGAGTGGTGAACAGCTCAGAATCGTGGGTTGCTGGCTGTGGGAAGCACTGTGGTTGGGATGGCCTCCACCTCATCAGAGGGGAACACGTCTGTCTGTGGGACAGACTGGCCAGAGCAGGTAGAAGGCAGCTCTGCAGAAACATCACACATGTGAGAAGTGGAAGTCGATAACAATTAGTTTAGATTAGACTCTGGGAACCATGGGAAAGGGAGAAATACATGGTCAGTGGAGTGAAGGCAGGTCACAAGGGCTTTTTCTTCAATAAGGCTGACTTCTGCACTGGCTGTTTTTCACACTTTAAACTGCTTTCTCATGTGGCATTGAGTTGCTGAGAGAAATCAAATGATTCTTAGTACTTTTTCTAGCGTGGTGTGTTACTGCTCAGATTTCAGATTTTAAAGAGCTTATGTAAATGTTTCCCATAAGTACAGTAATTACTTGATCTGACTTTGAAATAGTGCTGAAAAAGCAAGTTTTATGATCACTGATAAAGGTAACATAGAAGTAAAAACACTCCCAAGAGCCATCGCATTTAACATATAAAATGTCCTGTTCTTATAAATGTCTGCAGGGTAGGAAATAACTTGGCTGAAATATCGTATCTATTCATAGACAAATACCATGTATCCATATATATGAAAATCATCCTCTGAAGAGTCCATTTAAAAAAATACTGACATTGTAGTAGGGATCAGACCCCTGCCTCATGAGCTATGAATAAAATGTGTTCCTTCACAGTCCTGTTTGAGCTGTATATGTTGGTTTATATTCTGTGGCATCAGCAGCATTCATCTATTTTTCCCCTTTGCTGAAAGTAGGAGAGAAACTTGTGTCTTCGCTTTATTGGTGATTTTTCTAAAATGTTCACATCCTCTTCTTTAGAGGAGATTCTTTAAAATGTAAAATTGTTCTCCCAATGTGCAGCGGATGTCAGAGAAATAATAACAGCTGTTGTTTTAGTTCATTCTCATATATGCAAGACAGTTTGGCTTTAGCCATGTGATAAATAGACTTTAAGGCCCTCCCATACTGTGGCAGTATTCCCATACTTGATATTATTTACCTTTCCATTTCTTACTTTTCTCTCTTCAGCACAGAAGAAAAACAAAGGTGGATTAAAAAAAAAAACCCAAACTAAAACCACACACACAAAAAACACGAACAAAAAACCCCCCAGGCCTTCAGGGGCTGGCATAAAATTCTTTTTAAGAGTTTTATCAGTTAAAGACATCTCATGCCTCAGAAGTATGATCTCTGTTCAAGTGGGAGTTATGATGAAATGCAGGACTAAGAAATCTCTGAAATCTAGGACTTCTACAAGGATACAGTGTGTTCTTCCATGCTTCATTAAGCTTGCCTGAAATGACCCAATCCGTGTTGAAAAAGTTCAGAAAAAATAAACTGCTTGAGAGTTTATATATTTTCTTTAACTTCACTCATTGTAGGGTCATAGAGCAGAGCTATAAGAAATGCATGTGGGAACTTAAATTTACAGGGCAATTTATAAAGCAATGCACAAATGTGAGTGCTTTTTTCACACAAATAATATTTGGAAGCATCTGAGAAGTGCTTTTTCAAGACAAACATGTGGAAGTAACCTTTAAAAGCAACAATGCATAAGGTAATTTAAGAAGTCAGTTTTTTCCAGAGTGGAATGTGCCTGGGGAATTTAAAATCTGTAGCATTAAGTGGGATTTTGTTACTCGTGAAAATGTACCTCTGTCTTTTTCTTGCAAAACATTTTCAGATTGTTGCCTTGAAACTCTGCTGTAAAGGAGTCGCTGTATTCCTGTACTGCAAATACTGGGGGTGATTTCAGTTTTCCATTGTTTCTCCTCTCCAAAGTAGGACTCCCATGAGATCAAGGAAGGCAGGCATATATATTCAGCTTGAAGCCAGTTCTCTCAAGCCATATTTACAATAATATACTTGACGACTTGCATTCTTAATGGGACATAAATTTTGAGAGTAAGAAACCTTTATTTCCAAATATTGTTATATGTAACCATTTCTTTTTTTTCCTATAGAACAATAAAGCAAATTTCACTGTAAGCCAAATCTTCAATTCTGACAGTGCTGAGTGATAATGAAAGTACTTATTTCCATTAAAATTACAGCTGAACTTTTGCTTCTGTATTTATAATTCCTGTATCTGTATCCTAGAGAGAGTTCTCTTTGTGCTGCATACTTGGGTTGGCAAAAAGCATCCCACTCCTGAGGACCCTACCACTGGAGCTTGCCCATCCAGCTTCCAGTTTGTTTTCCTAAATGATGAAAGTGCTGACAGTAGGTTGCATATGAAGCAAAGTTGTTTTTCTTCCTCTGTCGAGTAAGGGGATATTTTCCCTAATTCAACAAATACACAGTTCACTTATGTCTGTTTTCATCTCTCTTTGTGATGCATTTGTCTGTAAACTTTACCAGACCTGGCAAGTTTAGATAAAATATTTTGATACTTCATTATGCTAGAACTCTCCAGATCCTTTCTAATAGGATTTTCACAATATCTCCAATATGGGAAGCAAGAATATTCTTTTACTAGGGACATGATATATACTCATCTTCCCTTGAGAAGGAAGTAATTGAAAATAACTACTGCCAAAATTCGTATAGTTTAAGGACTATCTATTCCTTCATTCTTAATGGATATGATTCCCTAGTCTGGAGAAACGCTCATGCTCTGTCTGCTGAGGAAGCCATCATTTTCATTTCAATATGGAGCTAGTTGCCTATAGCCTAACATTTCCCTTCGATCATCATTTCATTACCAAAAGAGACTGATGTCATGGTCCATGGTTAGAACTTTGCACTTATTGTTCAACAAGCCAAGCTGCAAAGCTTGGCTTAGGAGCCACAACCTGAGCTCCTAAGAAGGTACTGAAGTATTAGACAAGAAACAGCAAGGAAATTCAAGAGATGGACTACAAGACGACAATGAAGCAATGCTGATCAACATGACTAAGAGCTCAGCTGCCACCAAATCAGGGGAAACATGAGTCTGTGGTAAACATAATTTTCACAGGCTAAGTCTTCAGCTACTCTTGAAAGGCTTCCTTCATTTTATTTCCTATTCCTCTGCAAACTGTTTCTTCCAACAATTTTGGAATTTCTGCCAAGAGAAGAGATCTGATATTCAGTTTTAATACAAATTAAACGGACACTTTTTCACTGACAAGATAAAACAGATCTAAAACCGTGAGCCCAAAGCACCTTTTCCATACTTATCAATTCTGTTCCATCTTCATCCTTGCACTTCATGTTCCTTCTCTTTGCTACATTTTGCACATACTGGGGAATACAGATGTTTTTCGTGTAGTGGATTATTATAGATGAGTTTTCCATGGTAAAACAGTACTCTAGCTCCCTATTCTCCACAGAACTTCCAATAAAATATCCCCAATTTGAGGACAGAATGATCAATCTGAATCATATCCCAGACATGCAAGCTTCAGAGCAGAAAATATTTTTTAAAAAAATTATATATTTAACATGAGTTATACAATATTAAAACCAAAGGAGATTTGAAGTCAAAGCAGTGATGTTTAGAAGCCATTCTTGATTTTTATACCAAAAATGTTTAGCCTGTTAACAAATAACTTTTCAAATAAAACCACAAATTCCTATATCCAACTTTTTGTTTAAAGTATCTCTGAAATTTGAATGCATACTGCTCAAAACTTCTGACTTGCATTTGGACAGATAAAAAAAACACATTTTGCATTTAAGTTTCTTTTTCTTCATAAATGTGAGCTTGCTGACTTGTTAAGGCTCTCTAATAAAAAACCTTTTTTTGTTATATCAAATATAATACATGATAGCACTTGCAAGGCCATTTTCAGCCTAGTGGGAGCCACAACCCTCCTGTCCCTA
The DNA here is from genome assembly GCF_013368605.1 of Nyctibius grandis. NCBI lineage: Eukaryota > Metazoa > Chordata > Aves > Nyctibiiformes > Nyctibiidae > Nyctibius > Nyctibius grandis. Next base: position 99,382,257 of record NC_090661.1, on the reverse strand, counting down.
GCAATCAACCTCTCAATGCTTACTTACCCACCAGTTGGTGCTGAGGTTTCTGCTTCAGAGAGCTCAGGTGCAAAGAACATTCGCTCCACTATCTCTCCAGTAGAATGAGAGTGGCTTTCTCTCTGCAAGAGGAAAGGCAGCCAAGGTAGGTTGCCTTCCATCTCCAGGAAAAGAGGAGAAACCTTCCAGTACTACCACAAGTTAATCCTCCTCTTACTTGGCCTAAATATAAGAACCTTTTGTGCACACTATACATGCAATATTGTTGAGCACACAAAGTGTGCTACAGAAATTAGGAAGACATAGATCCATAAGGTTTTGTATTTGCCAAAATTGTTTTAAGTATGAAGTCTTAAATTCCAGAAGATTTAAAGTCCCTTGACTTTCCAGGGTGTAGAAATGCTGATTGGCACATATAAGTCAACTAATTGGATAGATGCAGATGATTTGCATGGCCAACGGTCATGATTTCTTGCACAACTTTAAGGAAGATAGCCAGTTTTGAAACATAATCTTGTATTTTGTAGTCCTCTGTAAAGTAATTTAAACACAAGTAATCTCAAGGGCTTGATTTTTACATGGTATCGATAAGCATGTCTAATCCATTGTGCTACAATTTACTAAGGGATAACTGTTCATTTACAGAGGAAAAAAAACACAAAAAATCTTAGCCAATTTTTCCTCTCTAAATGGTATCACATTTCTTCAATTTTTGCTTTATTTTCCATGTTTTTAAAACTTAGAAAGACTAGTTGTGTGACTCAAGAAAGTATTTTTGCAACAGATAAGACTAATTACGCTGGCACTGTGAATGTTTACACTGTTCTAGCCCTCTTCATATCCTTATTTATGCATTAAAAGTTGGACAGTAATTTGACAATTATTTTAGCAAGATTAGAAATTACACAAGGATGGTGGCAGGGAGGAATAAGAAGAGAACCAAATAGAAACTTGATTATTTCAGATATTACAATTGGGACTGTATAATTAAGTGCATTCCTCATTTCATTACGAAGTTCGATGAAAAGAACAACTGCATCATTCTTAACAGTCAGCAACCTTTTTTTTCCAATTTTCATGTTGATCTCCTCAGTCCTCAGAAGGGCTACTGGGCAAAATGAGTTCTTGCATCTTTGATTAGGTTGAAAACAATCTGATTTGCAATTTTTCAATATCTGTTCAGTTGAGTGAGTCACTGTCTGAGACACCTTAGTGTACAACAAAATTTAGTAATAGGCAACACTGTCAGATTGCAAATAGATCACAAAATACTAGTAAATATGTGGGGGGTGGGAAAATGATGGGTTTGTTTCTAAGTAGCTCTGAAGCAGGAACAGGAAAACTGTGCTACCCATAAACTGTGTTTTCCAGTAACATAAAGGAAGCCTTGACTGGTCAAAACTCAGTGGTACCCCAGATACCAAAAAGTTTGCCTTTGGTTAATTGTGATTCCTCGCATGGTATGAAGTGGTAACCGCAGGGGCAATTGGTCCTGTTAAGTTTTTGCTGCTGAAGTCCATCACAGAATCAACCAGGGTGCAAGAGACCTCTGGGATCATCGAGTCCAACCGTTGCCCTGACACCACCCTGTCAACTAGACCATGGCACTAAGTGCCATGTCCAGTCATCAGTGTTAGTGGCCTGGCAAAGGCATTCACAGGGTGGGAACAGCAGCGGACATCTGCTTTAAAAATAAAAGATTTATCTTCTTATAATTGAAATAAGAATACTTATGTGTTGTACTGCACTTAATGTTCCTCACCACACACCTTCTAAAGGAAAGTATCATGATGCTTATTCTGCTGTAGGAAAAACTGTCTCACAGGAAGATGAAGAGGCTCATCCAGGTCATCCAACAAACTGATGGCACAGCTAGGAGACATGCGAGTCTCTCACGTCCCAGTCTGATGCCCTATCCATGTTCCCTCAAAAAAAAAGGATGCACAAACAGCAGGAGACTGCGTAGCAAAAACTCCTCATTAACTGATACATCGTGGATTTCATATCAACTCTTTGAAAATCACTGTTTAGATGTAAGTAACCCAGGCATTTCCCATAAAAGCACTTGCAACACTGAAAGCACTTGCAGCTACTGGGATACAAAGCACATCTGTCAAAAGAAAATCCTCATTAATAAAGTATAAGAATTCTGGCTCTTTTACAAAGCATTAATGTGATACCAAACCCCTTCTCACTGCTTGTGATAATTTTGCCTTTGAAAAGAAGGAAGTTTTCTGATGTGAGCTCACATCAGTGGATTTACCACAAGGATGAATTGATCCGTTCTTTTCTCTCTTAACAGCAATAAAGAAAGCAGCTGCAATGAGAAGAAATAGTTGCAAAAGACATGTGAAAGCAAACAAGCTGTTCTAGCTCTTCTGTTTTTTTTGCACATAGTGTGGAAGCGGAGCTGATGCTGTGCACAGACTGGGATGTGAACGTTCTTGCCATGCACTTTTGGCCAATCACTCGCTCAAAAAAAGGGATGCTGCCTGGAACCAGCATTTGATTCATTCACTCATGGCTTACCGAAATGCAGCCTACATGTTAATATTTATCATATTAAGTAACCTCAGCCTCAGTATCCTGCTGAAAAAGTACAACAGCAGCAAATTAATGGTTTCAGTCAAAAATTTTTGCCTTTTCAACAAAGCTTCCAAATTTCCACAACAGCAACTGGTGTGCAACTTGAGGCATTTACATTTTTAATTTTCCCTCGCCATGACTGGTTTTAATTAACAAAAATTATGGTGCCAGTGACTGGCACAGATAGATGCTGGAACTAATTACTAAGATGGCATGAGTTAAGATTTAAAATGTAGATTTAATTTTAGAAAAGAACAATATTAAAAAAAAAAAAAAAATCAACCCTACAGCCTTTATGAAGATGACAGATTGCACCAGTGAGATGACCTGTCTCTTCAGCTGACTTACAGGAGAGTGGATTTTGTCAGCGTATTTGCATGCAATACTCTGCCATATTTACTGTAACCTTTCCCAAAGGCAGTTGCTCATACATTTGCAATTCCTATCTCTCTCTCTGATTACAAACAATCGAACCCCTTTGTAGCTTTGCTACTTTTACATATTTTGATCTATGTAGTCACTGTAGGGATACATTTTCGAAGCTATCTAGAAGTATGCAAAGACTTTTGGAATTTTGATTTTACCACTTGGAGTCCTTCAAGGCACTGACATCTCCTAATTAACGAACGGCTCTGAGTATATTAAAAAGAAATCCCCACAAGTTCATGGTTGAGAAAAAAAAGATTTAGAAATTATTTTTACTTGGTTTTTGTTATGTGTTATTGCTCTTGTGGTTTTATATGGTAGGTCTTTTCCAAAAGTTAAAGAATGGGGGAAAAAAAAGACCAGAAATGGGGCACAAAGGAGAAATGGAAAGAAAAAGAACAGAGAAAGGATGGGAGAACAGGATTTCAGTTACATCTAGTAGTGATAAATCAAAGGTTTCCAAAAAGCTAGGTCGAATATGTCTGTTGTTTTCCCCTGCTATATTTTACCCATACAGTCAGCAAGTGGCTGACTATTTTTCTGTGTAATCAGTGTAAATCATTTGGGTAACAATCCTGGTTTGTGGACTAGCCCTCTGTTACTATTTCTTAATACCTTAAAATTAAAAAGTTTGGATATTAGAAGTCTCTTCTTTTTGTTCAGTTTAAATTTATATTCTGCTTATATATTTTGCAACACCTATTGCAAAATGTTAATTTTGTATTAATGATTTTTAATTAATTTTATGTGTTCCATAGATAACTTTTTTAGTAATGTCCCTTTTAACTCAGTCTTTGAAATAGTTTATTTTTTAAAGTGCAAGTAGCAGATTCCCCAAATTCCTTCTGTTTCTAGCTCATGTTTAAGGTCCTTGAGGGGATCTGCTTTGTCATATGCTCATGCCAGGGGACTTCTTAGCCCTAAGGCTAAAGCCTGGATAGTCACAAGTCAGAACGATGGAGACTCCAGACTTTGTTTTGAATGCAAACTAAACATCTCTCTTCTTAGCACCTCAGAAGAGAGTTTTCTTTGAAATAATGGAAAAGTAGCCAGGATAGCCTTCAGGCCACAAACTATTCTAGAAAGTCTCATTCTAATATTGCCCAAAGCACTAATGGTAAAGCCTTCCCTCTGGATTGAAGCGTATCTTTGATGAATTTTAACCAATTTCTCCATTTCATTACACTGAAAAAATATAACATTTAGATTAACACTTATCATTATCATAAATTTCCCAAAAATCAGAAATTACGCCAGTAATTTCAAACTTCCAACAATTAACATTATAACTGATATATATGCAAAAGCACTAGGTTTAATAAAAAATTCTAATCTAGCTGTAAAAGAAGGATGCAATCAACCTGAAGCATGACTGTGTTCTTTTTGGCTTAGCATGATTTCATATATTTACTGGGATGCATGAGAGTTAACAACCAAAGCATGACCTACTCATTTCTAACGGAATGTAATCAATGACCTAATGGTAGGTCTCTGGCAGTTCTCAAACGTCTCTCTGTGGACTTCAGGCACAGAGGAGCTCAGGCTTCTGGTCCATAGTGCAGCAAATGTGCGTTCATTTGTTGACCCATTTGTATATATCCTGCCATTGCCTAATACTGGGATAGTGTTTCCATAAGCAGCTTGTGAGAAGGAATTAAACAATGATACTGTGGGGATGACACACACATCTGAACTGATCAACAGTATAAAGCTATAATTGATAGGATTAAGCAATCAATCTTTCAGATCATAGACGGGATATATAGTAATGTATCGTGAATTCCAGAGGCTTTCTGAGTAGTTTGGTTCTGTCAGTTTGGACTAGTAAAACCAATGCATTTTTAAGGAGAGTGACAAAAACATATTACTTTTTATAATACTATTATGAAAAAAATACAGAACATACTTATTCTTACTGTCAGTAAAAGAAAGTGCCTTAATTCTGCAGACCCTAAAGGGTGCAAGAAATTACATTGTAGGATTGTACTGTCCTTTCACCAAAATGATCAGGCAGAGGAAACAACCTGCAGCCCACTGTAACAGTACCCTGCAATTTCTTTATTAATATTACCATTGTAATAATAAAGTATAATAAATCTTCTCAGCCAGAGAGAATTTGATGAACTGATGCTTACATAGTGTAAAATGATGCTCCTCTACTGAAATGAATGCAGCTAGGCAGAGTCATATGTGAAGTGTAAATTAGCTGGCTATTGGGAAAGTGAAAAAGAGATATGACAGTGGTGTTTTGGGCAGACAGAAATTGCTCAGGTTTGAGGGATGCGGAGTTTAAGATTCCGGCATGTGCAAAAAGTGAAAAATCAATCTTTCTTAACCACAGCCCTGCATGAACTTGGCTGATGCCTCACACAAATGAAGACACTTGCTAAACCATGTTAGATCATTCTCTCGCAGTGGGAAGGAGAGTGAAGGGTGCTGCCCCAGACCTGACCCCAATATTAATTACAGTGTATTTCCCCAAAAGTCACCCATCGCATTTTCACTCCAGAAGGTGGCTGCAAACGCCTCACTCTGCCAGGCAAATAGCACTTTTGGGGTTGAGACGGTGTTTAAGTAGGAGAGTTTATAGCCTTCTCAGTTAGGGATCACTAGGCACTACTGGAGAGCTTTAAGAAACACAAGCTTAGGAAACTCAGGATATCTTTAAAAACACATTTTTTTTTTGCCTAGAAAGCAAATCCCTTTCAAGGACATTTGCTCAGTGAGACATCCTCTACCTGCATCCTCTTGTCCTCTGCAGGCAGAGCTCATGGTGCTAATGAGGACTACAGCCAACCCTCTAACCCCCCATAGGTAAAAACCCAAATTTCCACTGTTTTGAGATAGAGCAGAAACTAGTACCATTCACCCTGTGACTGGAACAGAAAGGAAGTTTTCCTTTTGCTTTCCAAGTGTTCCCAAACTTCCTTATTTGCCTAAAAGAATCCCTGTGAAATAGCAGTCTGTGCATTCATGTTTGTATTTGTCATTCCTTAAACACCTGTAATGAGGATAGGCATCACTTGGATTTTATTTTTAGATAAGACTTACTCAAATCCCAACGTTTACTCTATGTTACAGGTTAGTTTATTAAGATGTCCTTCCTTAGTGGCTCTCCTAAGGTGTACAGGTGTGCTCACCAGTGCAAACTCTGCCGTTATCTTCACTTATGTTGTGCAAAATATTTTTACTTTCACCACAGAGCTGAAAAACAACATGTCTGTCTGGCAAGTTCAGTTGAAACATCCCAGTTTCCTTCCAAGAACATAGTTCTCTCCTCAGATTGCTGAAATTGCATTACATTGAGGACTAAATTACAGAAAGTGCTAAGAACTGCCAACAGCCAGCACCAAAACCTTGCAAGCCCCCTCTCTTACAAATGAAGATCTGAAACTCCTCCAGAACAATAAATAAACCCAGAACTCCTACTGCAGATTTTAATCATCTCAGAAAACTAACTAATTTCAAGACTTTTGGAGATGTTTTGCGCTGTATTTGCATTTATTACTATTCCTGAGAAGTAGTTGCTCCCCAGTTGCAATCCACCAATAAAAACCCGCTCGGAGACATTGGTAGAATACAGAATTTTGGTTAAGAAAATAAGTTGACCTAAATCAAAATACATTGCTATAGCTCATCAAGTTTGTTTTAATATGCTACTAGAAATTCAGCTGGTGCACAATGCTTTTTTGTTGTTGTGATTTTCAAACAAAATCAAGTATAAACTTTATAACTGCATATTAGTTCCTGGCCTATGTAATTTGCTGAACTTAAAATTTGGAGGAAGGAACTGTATTCAGAACTGCTGCTTTTCATTTTGAAGGTCTCCTGTAAGGCCTTCATCACTTTGTACAGCTCAGGACTGTCAGCCCTGACACTGATTACAGTATGAACAAGCCTTGCAAGTGAGGATGACCACGTTCCCAGTGACCCCTGTGCTGCTGCAGCGTGCACCCAGGTGATTTTGTTCCTATTTTATCTTTTTCTCTGCCCTTTGCTACCAACTCAAACAGCAGCTGTTCAGGCTGGTTTGCCTAGTTAAGTGCTCAAACCCACTCCTGATTCCTGAATGCAAATGACCTGATCTTCCACACACATTAAAAGATACCGAGTTTGCTTAGTGCCTTTGGAAAACACACTATCCTGACCCAGTGTGTATTTATAGGTCTTCAGTACACAAGTCCGAAAAATGTTGGCTTCCTTCTTTGGCTGAAAACTGGGTTAATTACAAGAAGCATCTGCCAATCTTGAGAGCCCAGTTCTGTAGTCCTGGCCACGTGGCACACATGTCATTAAAGACAAAATCCAACAATTCAAATTAGGAATAACATTAGGAAAGAGAGTTATTTAATTCTAACAAGGATTTCAAGAACAATCCTTTCCTTCTCTTTCTGACACGAGCTGCTGAAAGTCTCAGGACATTATTTGCGAGACACAGAGGGTAATTCGGGTGAGCTGGCTGAGATTTCCTCTCTTTGTCACTACCAGACCGCAGATTCCCAGCCAGTAGGTAGGATGAATGGCAACCGCTTGAGGCTGGCTGCTCTGCAGTTTGTCTCCTGCTGCTTCTGATGATCAAAGCAATCAGTGGCCTCACTCTCCAGGACCCCACTTCTGCACCGAGGGCAGGAAATACCGAGAAGGCAACAGCCCAGGTAACAGCCACAGCCTACAGTTTCCCTTACTCGAGGTCTGTGCAAACAGGGAACATAGGCGGAAGAGATGATACTGATAAGTTATCTGTGAACAGCAGTACAAACTCTACGTAGCGGTGGGCATTTGAAGCCCCCATCTCTCTCTGTTTCCTCTCCTGCAAATTGATAGCACAGTTCAAGGAACAGAACAGCGCTCTCAACTGACAACTCCAAAACCCAGTATTTTCTTTTATAAGGGATGAGCAACAAGGTGCAAATAAATGTTTTAAGTTCTCTAGAAATTCTTCATAACCTTTCAGCAAAAGAACACTTGTACATCCCCAAGCAGCACAGGCTTCTTTATTAAATTGCTTGGTTGAAGTTTTGAAAAATCAATCTATTCCTTCTGAAAGATTAACAGGTGAAAATATCATTCAGAATATTGGCTAAAACCCATGGGTGATGTACAGATATCTTGAATTTGTGTCCATTGTAATTTCATCTCAATCTGAATATTCAAGAGAAGTCCATTTTGAAAACCAAACAGCAGATTTATATTTCTGAAACAATTCAGATTCAAACTGAGTTGCAACTTTTTCATGCTTAAGCATTTTTTTATTCTACTAGCTAGGCAGGAATTCATGGGGTGGGCGGGAAGGCAGGGGTGGCAAGGGGGATTTACTACAGCTAGCATTTCTTTATACAGCCTGCCTCAGGGGACGTCACAGTGCCTGAAGTGGTAGCAGACATGTAGAAGCTGCAGCTAATGTACAATATTTCCCATGTACGCTGTAGCAGTGCCATACTGTGCTATTAACGAGTAAATGTTATCCAGTTCATTGGGATTACCCTTTCTTTAAATAATGAAAGGAGCTCTTTTATGTCTACTGAAGCAGTCCCAAGACAGCTCTGCTTAATTAATTCATATCTTTTCTACTATGAGTCCTAACCTCCCTATAATAAAATGTAATAAGATTAAACTATGCCTTAATTCTTTGCTAAAACATATAGTATGGGTAAAAGATGCTAAATCTTTATTTTGAAGAAGTGATACAACTGCTATTGAAATAAATTGTAGTCCCGAGAGGTTACAAAGTGAAAAAAAAAAAAAAACAGAAATATTAGCCTGATACTTATGCTAGAGGGCTATCATCATTTAGATGCTTATTCCTTTTCTAACCATTTCATTTCCTCCTTATCAGTGACATGTTAAACATACACCTTCCTGAAATGTGGAAGGAGGTTGGGGCAGGGTGGGGGGTAGAACTGCAACAGTAAATCATTTATGACAGAAAATTTCCTAGCTTCATGCTACGAGCAAAATTAGGGTTAGTGGGAAACAAATATCCCTATGGGTAAAATGAAAACTATTTCCCATAACCAAAAAACCATATGCTGTTGGAGCACTGACAGCCACTGGGCAAAGCTTTGTTTCAAAGGTGATTATTTTGGCAGCATTTTAATTGTGCCCGTCATCCATGGGTGTGTATAGGCTAACAGACCATATACGATAGCTGCATGAACGTTTCTTGAAAATCTTCATTAACTGATGACATTAAGCTAATGATAAAATAATGGCCTGTGCAGGACTAATGTTTTTACTGTAATTTAATAACTCAAGATGAGTATATTTTGGATCACTTTGTTATTTCCTTTACATACTTTCTAACACACTTTGATTTTTGCTAGGCTATTTTCTTCTCCCAGAATGCTCAGTGAAAGCAAATACCATAGCATGTTGCCTTTCCAGGGTGCAATGGACTGTGCTTTGATAAATAGCTGGTTGTGATGACATTTATGGTAGTAAGCCTCGCCCATTTTTCAAAAGCCTGAGGCTTGAAGGGACCTTCCTACCCCAGTTACGTGTGGGCTTTACAAGCTGCAGTAGAACTAGACCCTGTGAGATGCTGAGTGTCACAAAGCTTCTACGGCATCCTGAGACCACGGGTAGGCATGGAAAAATCCTGGTGCACTCCAGAAGCATGAGAAATTCACCCTATCATAATCCTTAGCTTTCCTCAGCCCTTCCAGAGGATGTATGTGCCTCACTGATGCTGAGCCCGAGTCTTTCCTGACTCCCTCTAAAGTAAAGGAGAGCCAAGGAGCAAAGTGACTCGGGCTGCAGGGACTGAGACAGGGCAACTTCCCCAAATTTCCACCAAGCCTATAGCTGGGCAAGGAGTAACTGACCTCATTTTCAATGTCTGCAAGTCTCCCAGCATCTTCATACTCTCTGCCAAAGCTTCCTTTAAGCTTTTCTGATATTCCTAATCCAACAGTCCTCCACCCATCCCTTCTTCATCAAACTAGACAGAATGTCAGACAGACAGTGTCACAACAACTCCCTCCCATCATATTCTCATCCCAGAAGCTACCCACTTAGCAGAACAGCCTGGCCCAGCCTGAATCTTATGGCATACCCAAGTCCGACTGGCTGCAGGCTTGGCTTGTTTCAGGGAAGTTTTCTATAAAACATTTGATTTAGACTTAGGTAAATCTCCCTGCCTTGGATGTCCTGACTGTGAGCTGTAGATAACAGTTAGATACTAGAGCTAAAAAGAATAAACCAAGTAAAATATTTTCCATAATTCAAGGCATATGCAACAATGAATTATTCATATACCCTTCACAAGGGTCACAGGACACTTAACATGGCAAATACTTAAAAATACTAGCTACATTTTTTTAGGTAGGCTGAGTAGTTTGAAAGCATTCACTGTTTGAAAAAGAGTCATTAATTGCACAAACTAACTTATATTTTTAAAAGTAAGTGAGCAATCCAGATGTGAAAATTTTGGGGTGGTCCAAGGAGAGAATAAACATAAATGGTTTAAGAGAAAGTCATTCATGCAATATAAGCAAATTTTAGCTCTTACTCAGCCTTTATTGACTCAGTGTGTTCAGTGAGCCAAAGGATGCTCTCAGCTGCCACATGGTAAAGTTATTAGACTCCACATTTGCAGTAAAGCAGAACAGGTTATTGCTATTGACTCCTGTGGGTAGTTTCTCTAATTATATGTCAGAGAAACATGCCATAATGACAGAGAATTTGGTAGCAGATATTTGTTCCTATTCCATAACCTGTTATAAAACTAACTAAATTCAGCAGGAAGAATTTCCTTTACGTAATAGGCTCCATATTAGGATTTTTGTATGCTTATTATCTAAATGTACTATTTGGAAAGATGATTTATTGCAGATCAGCTTTTGCTTATTCTTATGTACTTGCAGAATGATGTGTTACTTGCCATAGTCAAGTGAAACATATGATCATGCAACTCTAGTGATTTCTTACAGAAACATTAACTTTTCTCAGCACAGCCTGAACATATCTGAAGAGGAAGCTCATTCCCTATGCTTCAAATCACAGGGGGGAATGAAGAGCATGAACTATTTTACATTTTGTCTCAAGACATTTATAAATAATGAATCCTCTAACAGAGGGTCACTGGATGTTGCTATTTCTGGTTTTGTCTCTAGGAAGATGGCAAAACCCATTTTTCTTCCTATGTATTCTCTCTCTCTCTCTCACACCACCATCAGAAATTCAGCTTTTGCCTAAATGACAGCAATCTTTCTTCCTCATATAATTTTGCTTTTTTTCACAGAGAAGATTTTTCTCCACAGTTTGGTGGTGACTGACTGGATCTTTGGTGCCTTTTCCTCAAGACTCCTTGCTAATCCCTAAAGGCATTCTCCAGTTTCCTTTCATCTGCTACCACCTCTTTGATCTTGGGGACTCTTTTCTTTATCTGTCTTGAAGCTTATAAGCCAAATTTTCAGAATTAAAGCTGAAACTGCAAAGGACAGCATGGAATGAAGATGTGCATTGTTAGCTCTGACCATGCTGGAATGTAAAATAAAATTTCTCAACCAAAAATACACTGCAGAACAGGACAACAGAAAATAACCTGAATAGCTGAAATCATACATTACTGTAAACACTGGATTTTCTCTGCTGTGAGCCATACTAAACATTAGCCTTCGCTGCCTGGATTGTTTTATTTCTAAATAGCCCCTCTTTAATGGTATCCAGCTATGACAGGAAGCTGAAGCCTTAAATCTCTCCCAACAAAAATGCATCTTAAAGCTGAGTATCTGTATAGTAAATAAAAGGTGCTAAGAACTTTTCTTGACAAAGAGTTTTTTTAAGTTAGTTACAGTTTGTCATATGATTCGAAGTCTGCCCTGGGAGCCGGTGTCTTTGACATTGGAAACGTGAACGTGGTTTGAAGTGCGATCCATTTAATGGGAAGTTATACACTCCTTGTTATTGATCAGGAGACAATCAATTGCTGTTCATCAAGGGTCTTTTGTTCTTCATTTCTACAGATGACAAAGTCGAGAGCAGAGGTGCAGAGGAAATGAAGTACCACAAGTAAAAGACATGCAGAAGAGTTGCAGAAATACTTGGAGAGTATTGGAGAATACTTGGAGAATACAGAAGAGTTGGAGGGCTGGTAAAATGAAGAAGACAAACGTCTGAGTGCTTTTCCTTTTCCAGCTCAGAAAAAGCCAGAACACAGAGCTGTTAATTTACGACTGTAAGGACTCAGGGCATGGGCTATACCCAAGGTCTCTAAATTGCTAATGACCTTTCTGATTATCCAGCTTGAAGTCACTTTAAAAGTCTGATTTTCAGAGGATGAATTTTCTGCATCTTCATGCCCCTCTAATGTCTCTCTGTCTGCAAAAAGCTGAGGCATCCAAACCAGCTGATATACACTTGGTCAGTTGTCTTTCCTGTTGCTTTTGACAGAGGGACAAGGACCTTTGAATAGGTGACAGGACAAACAGCAGGAAATCCCACAGCGATTCTCTGGGGAGAACAGGGACAAGGAAGGTGGAGATCAGCCCTTATCTGTCCCAAGAGGCAGGGAGGCAGCTGGGCAAAGACACAGCTTTAAACCAGCCAAGCAAGCTGGTCCCAGAGAATATTAGGGAGCAGGGAAAGGTGCTTGGAGGTGTTGGAAGAAAGTGGAAGCTTTCCTGCAGTACAATCTGAAAAGGACAGTGAATAGGATGAAGAAAATTTGAGACAGCTTTTGGAAGAGGAAGCTGCGAGCTTTGTTCACTATTTTAGTGGAAAATCCATATTCATCTCTATATGCTTTGTTAATCTGCCCTCTCACTACTTACAGAAACACCAGGCTGGACATCTTCCTTCCTCTGTGCAGACTGAAAGTCAAACACAAAGAGAAACCCACTGTGGAACAGCACAGCAAAGCTGAACCTAGTGCCTACGTGACCTCCTGGGCACCTCTTGATGCATGCCCTTCGCTCCCCAGTTTTTTGAATGTTTCCGAACTGGCTGCCTTTTTTATACAGTGTGAAAACCTATATTTATAGCTACTCACAGAGAAATCAGTTACTTCTTAGATTCCATAATAAATCACCTTAGTTAATAACTTTTTTCACAAGAATTATAGCCTCCGATTTAATAGAGTTATAAAAGCATAACTTGAGCTCTGTTGATTTCATTGTAAAGCACAGAAATTTGGAGAGATTTAATAATTGATAAGACTTTTTGGGCTGTGATAAATGATATTTTTTTTCATCAACTTTTTATGCTTGGCAGATTGAAAAATGGAACTTCAGTGTTCTTCAGACATGTATATTTCCAAGTACTATGAAACAGTAATATAAAAGCATTAAAGAGAATCATAAACTAGACAGACTGAAAAATATGCTTACAGGTTAAGGGATTCTGATAAGCATAGCATTATATTTTGTAATACGATGAACATTCTACAACGAGATGTTATGTCAAAAATCAATGCTCACTGCTCAGTATGCAAGTGTTTAATGTGGAGAAGTAAAACTTGTGAAGATCCTAGTCAGTTCTTAGCGATATCCACGTGACTGTAATAAATTACACAAAGTCATTCATGCAGGAAATTACTCAGAGATTGCTCCCTATCTCAGTTCTCCAGAATGTCTCTTGCATCAACAAGTACCTACACAGAGGTATCACTGATAAAAGGCACTGGACTGTGAGTTTTGGAACTAAGAATTTGCTAGCCACAAGTACAAAATGCTACTAGTAGTGAAACCCATCCTGTTTTTCCTCTGATACACCTCAGCTGTCATGTAGAAGGGCTACATAAAATGATCAAGTAATTCTACTTCCCGTCCAGGGTTCTTTGGGGTGATTGCTCCAGCGCGCTGCTGATTTATTTTATCTGTGTCTGTGCATGTGTGTAATAACAAAGGGTCGGAAGCTAAGCGTTGGTTAGCTAGCACAGCTCAAGCCCACAAACGGTCTGCTTTATTTTATCCATATAACAGTGGTATCATTAATTTTGCTACATTGAGCTTGGTGAAGGTAAGATGTGGTCTGTGGCAGGTTTTGATGAAATGGTAGGTATAAGCTCCACTACTGATCTGTGCTTTCTCACTGGTGAGATTTCCCAGTTCATAACCAGATGTGGTGTTCCACAGACAAGCAGGGATCTCCCTGGCAGCTCACTGACCCTGAAGCTATCCCCCTGCACAGCATCTTGCTCTGGACTAGATACTTCCATGCTTACCCCGAGTTTCTCTTTAGAGCTCAGAGTCTGAGGATGGCTTGCTGAACGGTGGCCTTTCTGGCACGAGGACCACACTGCAGCATGAGATATCTTTGGGGAATTCTGCAGGAGAATTAAGATGGGGCAAGTGCGGGTCATGCAATGGACAAACCTGTGTGTGAGCTGGATGGATCTGCACAACTTCAGTTTTACATTGGGATAAAGCCATGATACTGGGGCAGAACTATTTTTATGGCAGGAGTCATACTAACTACTGGCAGTCTCTGGTAACCTGAGCTGATTATCTACCACCTTCACTTCTACTCATTTTTTTAGTACTTCTAGTTAAAATTTTTATTCAAAAACTTCCGTTATGTGAGTTACAGCCAAAGTCTGTAACTAGTTAAAGAAAAGGAAGAGAACATGCATGACAGTGTTGGGGTTTCCTGACGTTCCTCCCCGATCTGTGTTTGGACAAAATTTGAAATTTAAAAGTAAAATTATCAGAATATTTCAGAATATTTTCATGCTTAAAGCAGACAAGTATATATTCTGTTACCTAAGAACCTTCCCCACAGCCTGCCTAGGTCAGCCTTTTTCTCAAAGACTTGCTTTATTTGCTGTCATTTTTACGGGGCTAACACCAGCACAATTCTCTGTGTATCAACACTGATCTTTCTTTTCCTCTCTCAGGCCAGTTACTCAAATCATTAACTGTTAGTACTTAATGAAATGTCTTGCTTCCAACCACCTTAGGAGTCGATATCATTTGTCAGCCAGGTCAACATTCAATGCATTTTCTAATTAACACAGCTCATGCCAATATCCTCTTTGGTGGAATTCTGCTTAACAGAATATTGAATATATATTCACTGCAGAGGTAAACACTGACCAACACATTTCTTTTCCTCAAGAGAGGAAAGAAATTCTGACGCTTTCAACATAATCAAACTCTGAAGACATCTGCATAAAAACGTTTGCATTCAGGATTGCTAGAGACAGCAAGGACTGAACTTATAACATCTGAGAATTGGCAGAAATTAAATATTGAATTACGTAGCAGAACCAGAGAAAACACATACATTTCCACCCCTCCTCAGTCTGTAATATCTGTTAGCATGGTGCTTAACTGAGACAATGAACCTTGTCCTTGCAGCTATACCTTGTCACAAAAGTACTTTCATGTCTTCTGGGTTGTGGATGTCAATAACGCTCTACTGATGAGTGGGCTTAAGAGTGCTCATAAAGCACAGAGTGCTCTGCAGTTCATCTGCTTCCTGACTGCAGAGCTGATTTTTTTTTACACAGCTGTGACAGCATTGGCAAACTGTCAGTAATATAGTTGTGCCCAGTATCTAAAAGTGTATTAAGCTGCTGATGTGTGAGCACTTGGGAGCCCATACGATGTGTGAGAACAGCCATGGGCCACGGCTGGAGTCAGCCTTGCTGGCTGTACGGACAGCAAAGCTAGCCTTGCGGCTGCCCTCCTCAAGCAATGCAAGCACACGGTGTCAGACTTTTAAGTCTCAATTGAGAGTTAAGCAGTTGTGTTTTAAATGAGCCTGGTTTCCCAAATCTGGCTTGCAGAGTAAGCCCCACTAAGAATCAAACACACAAAAGTATTAGACTTTCATACACTT
Source organism: Nyctibius grandis (assembly GCF_013368605.1). Lineage (NCBI taxonomy): Eukaryota > Metazoa > Chordata > Aves > Nyctibiiformes > Nyctibiidae > Nyctibius > Nyctibius grandis. Next base: position 99,366,462 of record NC_090661.1, on the reverse strand, counting down.
CCATTGACTCTAGAGGGCTTTAGATTAGCTTGTAAATATACATAAGACAGCTGAGAAATCCTTATTTAGTAAACAGAAAAAAAAATTAAAAGTAGTCACCTGCATCCCGAAATCAGGACGCACACAATAAAATGCTGGCTACAAGCATCCTTACTCCATCAGCCTCAAGCCTGATCCAAACTTTGTGATTGTTATAATATTTTAACATGCTACAGCTCTTATATACAACATTTATTATAAATACCACCTGTTATTCATAAATTCTATATTTTTGTCATTTCCTCCAGGGCAATTTACTTAAAACAATGTATTCTTTCAACCTTAAAACATTGTCTTGCTCTGCAGGCTGATGCATTACCTTGTAATTTCAGACACACGTGACTTTTACTACTATAGTTTCCTTTAATCCCTATTATTGTTATTATTTATGCAGTTCCCAGTAGCACTCAAGATATTTGTTAGTATTCTGTGCTTTCAAGTACTGAATGTAAAACAGGTTACCCACAGGAATTTATTACTTAAGCTTCCTATTTCATCATATCATTTTGAAATCTAGTATTATTGTAATACAATTCTCTAAATTACAGATTCATAGAGGATTATGTGGCTGTAAAGAAGTTTCCAGATAGAATGGCTTTTTCAGGTGATAACTCTTAAAATTCTAGAACTACTGTGAAGAGAACTTAAAGGTACCAACCTGTCCACAACCTCAATGCCCTGTACACATTGTCATTTTGGTCAGGACTGCAAAGCCCTAGCCAGTTCCCAATGGCCAGCCCACCTTTCTGGTGGCAGAGTTCAGAGACAGAAGAGGCCCAGTGGGGAGGTTTGTTGTAGTTTGCTGTGGAAGGGCAAGCAGATGGTCCCACCTGTCCTTCTCACCTGACTCCTGTAGATATATCAGATTAGTTTTTGAAAAATATAGCCCAAAGGATGAATATACTGATTTATGGAAGCATCAAAATAATACTTGCATGTTCCTCTATTTCTGTCTTCTTTGGATCAAAATATTTCTTGCATTCCAACTTTAGTTAATGGCTTCACTAGACAGTCTTTAGTAAGAGAATGTCTGCAATCATTTAAACGTAAGTTTGAGCTCTTTTCTGAGCCAGCTACTACTTATTACCTGCATCAGATGTAGTAAGTACACAGGACTGACTGACTGAGCCTTCAAGCTTACTACAAGGGAAAAGTTCGAGGTCTCTGGGGGCAGCTCCACACCCTTTCATACAACCTGGACAGGCCAGATGATGAATAGGCACGAAGCCTTGCACCTAATAGATATCCTGAGCTGACTTTGCTTTAACACAGTATGGAGACTTCAAGCCTGACCTATGAGGGTTTTCAGCCCCACAGAATCAACCAGGTTGGAAGAGACCTCTGGGATCATCAAGTCCAACCATTGCCCTGACACCACCATGTCAACTAGACCATGGCACTAAGTGCCATGTCCAGGCTTTTCTTAAACACATCCAGAGATGGTGACTCCACCACTTCCCTGTGCAGTCCATTCCAATGTCTAATAACCCTTTCTAATAAGACCCTATTTTAATAAGCCCTAATAAGCCCCTATTTTGTACAGGAAAATGTGTTGTTAAGGAAACAGCTTCTGCTGGAAACTGCTCTTTACATGACTATCCATGCAGCCCAACAAGCTGTGTAAGACATTGACCATGTTCAAATTCACATCAGACTGAAGTAGGAATAGGTCAGGTGCTTTTTTTTTTTGCACAGTGTCTGTGTTTTCATTAGCGAGTAGAATAAGGACGTGGGAGATGGTCACCAGAGCAGAACGTTTGGTCTGAGGATCTGATGTTCTCACTCTGTGTGCTTTGGACTGGTCTGGTCCAATGGACTGGACACCTGTTAGTGGTAGGAACGCATCTTCTGATTTTAGTTCTTCAAAAAGGATCCACCTGTGAACTCCAAGACCATTCCACAACACAAACTTAAAAGGGGTGAGGGTGGATAATTCTTGAGTTGCTCCAAAAGCTCACTCCTGACCCAAACTAAAATGATACTGTTGACCTGCCCATAAAAAAAAAAAAAAAAAAAAAGAGCAGCGACTATGGAAAGTTTTCCTTTTGCTGGTGGAGATTCTTCCACTGTTAGTAATTTTCTGGACTATTTACTCTACATCAACTTCTCTGAAATGGGAAATGTCGATGCATTACAGTCCAAGTCAGGGAGAATTGATTTAACAAAAGGTCAGCCTCAAAGGGTAACTGTCAGCCTTCAGTGAGTGATACCATTAGTGGCCTTTTTCATAGAGGCTGAATGGCATGAGCGATGCTGCAGAGTCATAATTTTAACAGGACAATCTAACTCCAGATGTAGTGATTTTTTTTTTTTTTAAATCTCTTAAGTACTTCCCCACCCTCCATATGTTCACTTTCTCCTTGACCTTGGAGAAATCAGCACTGACTGTATCTTTATTTTCTCTCCTTTTAAGAAAGTGGTAATAATACTTAGCTAACTACAGCCTTAGCTTTCTGCTAAAAGCCTTGATGAGCAGATATCATAGGGATATGAATATTAAAGAAGAATCACAAGGTAATATAAAAGCTACACTTCCACCATTGACACAGAAGAGTAAGTACCAAAAGTGCTGAAATGCTTGCTATATAGCAAAGGATAGTCAAGGAAGAAATTGCTGTTCAGAAGAGCTTCATAGAGCTGATTAGGATGGAGGACTTTCAGATCCCAGTACATTTGATTGACAGAACCAGACAATTTTAAATCCCCAAATGTTGTGTTTGAAGGTGTTTTCAGTAATATTCACTGAATTAGTTAAAAAAAAAAAGCACAACAGAGCATCTTCATATTTACCAGATTGTAAATGGACTTTTGTGCAAAAAAATATTCTCAATCCTCATTTTGGCCCCATTACATTCAATATGACATAGAATCTCCTAGTGGGAAGAACACGTCTGCATTGTTCAGCTCTGACTAAAATCAAGAATCTTGTACTCCAACCATATAGTGATGAGCACTGCCGTATTTTCTCTCCTTGACAAATATCCTGGTCCTGTATAGTGCACAACAGTGGGTGTTGCCCTTCCCATGTAAAATAAGTTGGAGCTATTTCTGTTGCAGCACTCCCCCAGCCTCAGACCTTTCAGAAAGGGGGGCACTTTCCATATGGTCAACATATGGGTGGTTATTCAGTAGGGAGCAACTTAGACAATTTAGAATAATTTTTCCTTTGATCATGAAAACATTCCTGAGGAATACACTTTAAATAAGTGTGGGGGTTTTTTTGACACAAGAAGTCCCCACAGAAAACACAACCTGATGATGCTTGTGATAGTGTGGGTTAATTTGAACTTCCAGGGCAGAAGGTGTCAAGATGCTCGAGGATAAAGATTGTCATGAAGGAAGCCTAAGCTCACCAACCTTTGTAGGTTTAAGACCTGGGTTCATCCACGGGCTAAGCAGGGAATATCTGTGGCAGCTTGTCAAACACCACAATCTGGCCACATCAATAAAGACACAACCATGTCACATTTCAAATAACACAGTGAAGGACAGGCCGACTGATGCCCAAATTACATATATTAAAGAGAGAGATTGAGGTGGAATGTCTTTTCTCATCACACAGGAATATCCACGCAGGATAACTAAGGAAAATTGATCACCATAGATGTCTCACAACCTAAGGTGACATTTATAAAGCAGGTAGAGGAAGAATCTGATCATGACATCAATTATTCTAAAGGAAGAATCTGATCATGCCATTTTCAGAGAAAAAATAAACAAAACAAAACACAAAACCAGAACCAACGAAGCAAAAAAAATAACACCACACACCACAGAATTGCTTCATTTGATATGATCCCTGACATCTACTAGATGCCATGTATTCACATCACTGACTCATGCCATATCACAAGGAACCAATCCTGAGGTGCTCCATCTTGGAAACTTGCTCAGAGACACTTTGCCATTGTTTTCAGTAAAGCCAAGATCAGAACTTTGGTCAGATTTTGATACATTGAATGAAAAACAAAATAATCATGTCATCTCTTAGATATCAGACCAAAACTGTTTCTTTGATTTTAGGGTATCGAGTCTGCATCTGGATCCTTAAGCTCTCTTTGTTACATATCAAACCACCCTGATTCATCAGCCCCATTTTACAGCAGCAGGAGAAACCTGGATTTAGCTCTAAGTAAGACACACTGCTCTTTTTACGATTAAGATTACAAGAGATTTCTTCTCCCCAACTCTGCACCTGCAACATTACGCTTCAGGCTGCTGGCTAACCAATCCTTACTGGTTTACAAAAGACAAGACAACTGTCATTTGTCTACAATTTCCAGTTTGTTTTTCCCTTTTTTCCCCTCTCCCGCCAGGATAATTTAGAGTCTCAAAAGGCCATCGCATGAATGGCCTGAACTAGGTGCTACACACGCTCTGCTTCATGGTTGGCTTTGAGGCCAAGAGAGACACAGATGAAGCATGCTTTAGGTTATAAGGATACTAAAGCATCCTTTAGCTAAAAAATAGCTATCTTCCTTGTTAATTATAGCATAGGATAAACGTAAGGACAGAGGGCAGGAAAAGCAAGTGGAATTCAAAATAATTTTTAGCTTGTTGAATGCAATTTCCATCTAGGATGACCATGATGCATAATGAAAGAACATGGGAGTTACCCAAGTGCAGTGAAAGGAGATAAATTAGGTGTAGACAAAACAAACTCACATGGCAGCAGGGGGAGAAGAAAAGGACAAAAGGGAGATGCTAGAGTTAGAGGGTGAGAGAAATATGTTACATGGACAAAAGCATGCTTAGTAGAGCACAGAGAGGAAAAGGGAGGGGATCTAGACTAGAAGCCTAAAAATGATCATTAAAAGAAATATCATTAAAGAAGGAGGAGGAAATACTTGAAAGGAAAAATAGCTGCTAAAAGGACATGAAAAAAATCACAAGAGAAATCATATGTACTTGAAAGATTGTGAAAAGATATGGTGAAATAACAGAATGTACATAAGATGAAAAATAGCCTGAAGGGGAAATTAGACTGAAAAAGACAATTGGAAATTAAAACAAGAGAAAGTGTTCAAGCAGAGGGGAAAAAAAAAAAAAAGATCAAACACATGGACAGAATGTGTTGTACCATATTTTATGAAAGGATGGAGCACACTTGCCACTTTCTTAGTCTGAAAAGATTTAAACTAAACTCAGTGCAAGTAGTTTCCTGGAGCCTGATCATGGACTCCTGTTGTGCAAAGATGTCATTTCTCCTCCTTGTTTTTCTGTTTTCAGATGTTGCCCCTTTCCATTACCTTAAAACCAGCTCTCTGAATCCCGAAGCAGCTGACTTCCTAACACCAGCTCCTGTTCACAGCATCTGTCTTTGTGGGCATCAGTGAAGATAAAATATGGCCCAAACAGTGTTGTTAGCAAAAACATCCATTTCTTGCCTGACCCCCAGCACCACTTGCTGCAAATCTCACTTTATTACCTGCAATTAGGTTTCTGCCCTTTAAACATTAAAGTGTATATGCGGGATTTTGTTTTCAAATTAATGTGTGGAGTCACTGTAATTAAGCAATAAATAAAATTTAAAAACCCAAGTTTCAGCTTTCACTGGTGCTAATAAGAATAACGTGTAGCTGCAGTGGCATTATTCCAATATCAGATAGTTACTGAAAGCAAAAGTCACATGCAATTTGGTCTTGACTACCAGGCACAGTGCCAAGGACATATGAAAATAATTTGCCTTTGGGTTTAAAAAGGTACTTCATTTATTTTTAAAGAAATATCTTTGCTTATTTCAAATATTCTTAGTCACTATTTACTTCTATTCTTCAAGAAAATAAAAACAGCAGTCTCTTTCACAGAGCAACAATGTGCAGAGATATTAAACCTGAGGTGATCGAATAGTGGGAGAGTCATAGAAGTACCAAGACAAGGAAGAAGCTGTGTTTCAATTAACAGTCGTTGGTCATTATCAGTTTAAGAATTGTATTTCCTGAAACAGAGAAGATTTTCAGCATATCTTTAATTTAAACATGCTGAAGTCTGCTGGAAGCCAAAATTGACACAGGCAGGTATAGGAGTGCTCTGCTGAGGGATTTTGTAGTCTGGTATACACAGATTCAGAACTGTAAATATCATTATTTCATAACTCAGTTACTTGCTAAAATTGATAACAAAAGAATGCATGAGTTCCTTTATAGCTGCAACGTGCAATGGACCCAAGTAAGTAATATAAACCAGAGCCATATTTTATTTTCAAGCTTGCATAACATCCTGTCTCAAAGAAGTTGTTTGCCATCTTCACAGTCCTCAGACACATACACGCATCTCTGCAAGGAGGTATTTTGGACTACTAGATGAATGGAATCATTAGCAACACACAAGAATAACCTACAGATGGTCATAGTAGGCTTTAATGGCAGAGTTTAAGCTTTTAGTCTCTCCTGAATCTCCTGCAGGCATCCATTTTTTAAAAAAAAAAATCATCTTTTAAGATGTGTGATTAGGGCTTTGGTTTATTTATTCTCTAGGTATCACAGATTTTCCTGTGATGGCTCATTTACTCTAGGAGATTTCTCTTCTGGACTTCAAAGATTCCAACCCAATATTTGCAGCTCATGGTGGGGAACCCAGAAGGAGTTCAATGGTAAAGTGGTTTTAGCAGTGCATGGTTCTGTAATCTTAACTACTTCTACAATTTAAAATGGATAAGAAACAGCATTTCCTCTGTACTATAACCCCACTCTTCCAGGGAGACAAAACTGATTAGTAAATATCCCCTCCCTGACTTTTGGCCATCAGTGCCCCATGGAAATATTGGGGTGGGAGCACAAGGGTTGCCACTCTAAGATAGCCCCACGAGAAGGAAATCATCACAGTCATTTTTCAAAGTTCATTTAAAACTACTTTCTCTGATTTATCCACCAGTGTCTTACTAGCCTGCACCCTTCATTGCTCTTCTGTGCTTCAAACAGCCACCGTTCCCCAATTTAGATGCAACACAGCAAAGTTTAATTGTATGCCATCCCTGCTGGCCCCTAGTTACTTGGCTCAGGAAAGCTATAAACTCTAAGTAATTTTGATATTTTAATTGCATTTGGAAGATTTTCCTTCCAACGTGCTCTGACTGTGGCAGTGAAACCATTCCAATGGCTAATTAATGCATTTCCTTGCCCCTTGTTATTACGTAGTAAAATATGCTTTTCTGAGAAAGGCACATTCATCTGGATCCATGGGAATCACTGACAAAGAGCTTTTCCCGTTTCAAACAGCACTGAATGAGCCAAATTCAATGTGTCGTGCACAGCGCTCACAACTACCTTGGAGATTTTTGGAATATTGTTTGATTGCTCCTCATAGAATATGTATTTCTATGGTTCATTTTCTCCAGGATATAGCTTTTGTTAATGATGACAGGCTTTCACTTTAAACAAAGTGAGAATTTCAGTTCTCAGGTACCGATGCAATTCATTTCAACCTGCCTGTCACAGAAAGCAAATGCTGAGGCTGTGCATGGATGAAATCCAACAGCACACACCTATCTACAACAGAATGAAAAATGCTTGAGACAAAAAGCCCCATCTCGTCGTATCAGTCTGTGTTTGTTTGAATAACCATTCACATATCACTGCCTGGGGCTCTTGTGCCACCATTTTATAACCCTCTGACAAGGACCATTTGGATTTTTAATGTCTTCCCTACGCAAAGTAATTAAGGTGGATGAAAAACTTTGTGCTGCAATGGTTTGGGGCTTTTCTTTTGCTACTAATTATTTTGATTGAAAGGAAACCTTTGTTGCAGCTCTTGGTACAGTCGGTATTTTATAGCTTTTCCTCTATAGCTGCTCTGAACATTCATATTTGCTGGACTAACCCCCACAGTTGACGATTGCCATTATATGCAGGAGAAGGACTTAAGCAGTGAAGGAAAGCTGCCCTGACATTCCCTTCTTTTTCTCTTGCCTGCCTGTATGTCCTACCACAGCTCATGGCTATCTTAGGCAATGTTACTGGAAAAGTTAATATAAGGAACTTTTTGGCTAGATGAGGAGGTAAAAAACAAATAGAAAACAATCTTGCTTTTTTTTTATTCTTCATTGCACTTTTCATTCACCTGGTTGTCCTTAATATATTTATATCTGAATATTAAATTTTCTAATCAGGGTCTTTCTGTACACCTATCAGGATGTTGTTTTCATCGAGCAGCCAATTAGAATTAGTTGTTTCGTCTGGCAAAAAATAGAATGCTTTCCAGAAGGTACTGGAAGGGAACAATTAACAGATGATCTTCCATGACTGCTCTTGACAACAGTATATATTTCGTTATTGTTTGTCATCTCTTGTCTTCGGTACATAAGAAGACAAAGATATTCCCAGGGGCACATTTATGTCAGCATGTGGTGCTATGCTGACAGGTTCAAATGAGTAGTTGACATGAATTACCATAAAACTTGGCATCTTTCCTCTTCATCACTGAAAATGAAATTTAATTGAGTAAAGCAGCAGCAGGTGGAATTAAAGCTTGTCCATTTAGAGCTCTAGTGATAAATACTGGAGATTTAGAAAATTAATACTGAGTTTAGAGAAGAGCTGGTGTGGAAGAGGAAAAGATCAGAACAGCAATCAGAGAACTTGGATAATAGGAGAGTCCAGTGTTTTAACTATAGAGATGAGTATGAGACAACAGCAGACAAAGTGCCTGGCTGAAGGCTAAAGAAGAGGTTTTGGCATGGTGAAAAAGGATGGAAGGAAGATTTGACTTTAAAATGGAGAAGAATAAGGTAGGGCAAGATGGTTTAGATAAAAACAAATGGCTTGTATCCAAACTATTCATATCCTTTCTGTTTCCAGACAAGTTTTGGTCAATGTTTTTCACCAGCTATTTTTTATTTCAAGAGGAGAAGGATTCTCTACCCCAAAAGCAGGAGGCAAAGTGCTTGGAAATCTGTGCTCATTTCCCTCCTCTGCCATGAGCTGTTTATGTGCCCTTGAGCCAGCCACTTGTGCCAACACTTTCAAATGCAGTTGTCCTAACTAGACCATGACTTTTAGATGGTCTATTGAGCATTCACAACATCTACAGCAATAGGCACACACTTGAAGCAAGGAAAAGAGAATTCATTAAGCCCAGAAAGCCACTGAAGAAATCTACTTTTCTGCGCTACCTGTTAATTAAGAAGATTAGATATAGAGCTGTAAACAAGCTCACTCAGCATCTTTCTTTTTTAGGATTGTTTTAGTTTGTGTGGATGTTAAAACCCAAACTTATGCATGTGAATTGAACAATAAATCTTCAAAAAAAGTTCAAATAGGATTAACCAGGCTAAATCTCATGCTTTAATACTCAGTTCTTTTTTGATACACATAGAACATTGCCTGTTGATAATGGCTGGGCAGATGGTACACAAACCCCCTGTCTCCAAAAAATCGTGTTAGCACAGCTTCATTTAAGAGGCTAGAAATGTTTGGTCTGCATTTTCATACCCTACAACTTAATCTGTTTAACATGGCTAGAAGAACAATATTTTCCCCTCTGCATTCAGAGTAACTTTCCATGACAAACACTGAAGAAAAGGTTTAAATAAGTCATGAAGAACTGGGGTTTCTTTCCCCTAACTTGTTCCATTTTCATTTTCCACCATTTTAAGCTAGGCAAATCATACATGCATTTTCACTGTCCGCTCCTCATTTTGTTGCTTCTCAGCTTGGGAGCAAGATTTGCAGAGATGCCATCACTCGCTCTGTACCAGGGTGACCTGGAGGATTTGTGGGACTCTAATAGGAGTCACAGCCAGAGCTGCTTAAACCTGCTCTATTGACAAGCAATATCTGCTGCAAAAGGAATATGTAACAGCAAAGATTTTCTGTTTATTTCTTGTAAAGGGATAAAATATATCATGCAGTAAATGTACTTATTCTCTCATGTGCTTAATACTATCAATTAAACAAACATCCTGGTCATTCTCTCTCGCATGTACTTCAGACAGTGACACTAGGCTATAACATCACATTTCTGTGATCCTTCATTTTGGCTGAGGATTTTTTTAGCAAATTCTCTCATCATTTTCACAGGATGACTGAAACACTGTGGCCTAAGTCAGATCTTTCCCCTTAACATAAAACATAAGCCACTTTGCTTTGCCCTTATTTTTTTATTTGTATTAAGAAAGATCAACCTAGGACATCTTAGGTTCTCATAGGTTTCCAGTTTATTCTGCTTAGAACTTACATAGCAAAGTCCTTCACATTACTTGCACTTTTAAATCATTATTCAGGTGGCTCTATTTTCAGTGTCCAGCAGAAGCAGCAGTTGGTTAAGGTGCCCTGGCATTCCAGTGGCAGAGCAAGGATTCAGATCTGCAGTTCCTATATTGCATTGCCAGGTCTCTCTGACATGCCCTAAAGACACTGGCAGGACAATTGGGTGACTCTATCCCATGTCACAGACACACAGTCTTCCTGCGCCTTGGAACCAGGCAGAACTTGGGTTCCACCATCATTACATTGGACAATTCTCAACAGAAAAGGCACACAGGTTGTGCTTTTTCTGTGCCATGCAGTGCAAGCATTGCAGCCACGTGCTGTCCGCTACAACTGAAGCCAGGTAAAATGTGTAATGCCCTTGTATTGCATCAAAAACGTCCTTTTTAAGTATTGATGTCCTGTATACTTGTCTCAGAGGTGACTGATGAGAATTAGGTAGCTGCCAGTGGTGGCTCAGTTGATAAATTGGTTCCCATCTAAGGCACTACACCATGAGATCAGGTGGCCTCAGACTGGTATTGCACTCCTCTTAATTAGCCAGCAGATTGCTGGATTAGATAATCAGCATGCACAGGAAAGAGAAACTTACCAGTGAGAAAGGAAATGGAAAGACCTGGCAGGACAATACTGAAAATGAGCACAGAAGGAAGTGGGTGAGAATGTCTGATGAATCAGTAGGCAGGCTCAAAAGTAGACCAGGGGAAGCAGATTCATGAGGGCATGGAGCATTTGTTTTCCATCCTTCGTTCCAATATTTTCCCTAAACTGGTCTACTTGCCATTACAAAAATGTCACATACTTCTGTGAATAAAAAGCTCTGTAAGTCACAATAAAAAGCTTGGTGCAACAGTGTTAGTTTTATATTTGTAAACTACCTTCTAAAAAGTTACTTTAAAATTTTTTTTTCAAGTCAAACCCAGTATGTCAGCATGGTGAGTTTTACCCTTCCAAAAGGGAATGCAATGTGAAAACAGAATGGATCCTTTTTGTACCTTAGTTGTGTTATTTTATTTTCCTTTCAAGCAATGGCTAATCCAGCCATCATCTGCTGCCTTGCAGGTATGGATCTCCCCAGCTCTCCTGTGCCAGTGACTCTAGCCAGACCATTAACAGCAAAGCCGATTGTATGCTTCTCTAACTGATATTTGGCTTTACACCAGAGGAATCCTCATGCCCAGTCATGAGCAGCACACATAATATTAGACAGCTTTAACTTTATTTTGTTTCTAATAAAATATGTTAGCCATTAAGTCCAATGATGGAAGCCAACTGTGTTCTCTCAGCCCACCATTTCGCCTTCAGTTTTTCATTTCATCTGTTATCTGTTCTAATACTTTGATTACAATCAAAACAACTATGTAATAGCTATTATTACATTTTCTACTATAATTATTCCCAATGGCCACAGCCAGGATTCAGGACTTTGGTGTCCAAGACACTGTGAGCTGTACTCAGATGGTATGATTTCTGGACAAGTCCCTGAGCCTACAGTTATATATAAGATAGGAGACACTGAAGAGCTGGGGCCAGACAATAGGGTGAGAAATCATAGGGTCAATTTTGAGAGTCCTAGAAGACAAGTACAGAAATGATGGAGAGAAGAGAAAGACAAGACAAAACAAACTGAAGCCATTAAACATGAGCACCTTTCTGACCAGCCTGAGCTAGCTGATGGCTTTGCAAGGAGTTGGGATCTCTGCCTGTTCCCACTGCCATATAAAAAAAACAACAACCATAGGGTGGAATTTTGAATCTAAGTCCCCAGTAGTCCCACTGAGCTCTGAGGCATTAGGAAGACACCTAGGACCAACAAATAGAGTATTTTACTATTCATAATAATCCCCTGAAGTGCACTGGTGTTTTATCGGTTTTGACACTAAAAATAAGAGACTTGAGGCAGCTCATAGCATTAGTGCCACTATGTTTCCACCAGACACTCACTAGCTCTTTCATTGTATACAAATTTTTTCTCAGGCTGCTGCAGCTCTAAGTCATCAACTACTAATTTAAAATGTTTACTTCACTTTCCAGTCTCTTATTTAACATGCCACAGCAGACCTCAGCCATATCTGGTAGTCTCACTAGCCATTGCCAGTAAATATTGATAAAAAAAAAATGGTTTATCACACAGAAACACACTTCAGGCTCTGATCTCTGCTGTGTGCAGATGTCACTATGCATTCTGCTCCACAGTGCTCTACCATAGAGGGGCAGGAACAGATTAGCTTTCAGGAAGAGGACACAGTGCCCCAGAGCAAGCATTGGGAAGCATCCAACTCCTCTCAAGCATTCAAGGAATACAGAAGCAAGCAAGGATATTCTCTTAACATCCCAGTTTTCAGATGAGACCATGTTAGTGAGACATATAGAAAAGGTAGCTCAGGACACAACACTCTGCAGTGGGGTCTTACTCATGCACCCAACACAGAAGCCACAGAATAAACCGTAAATCTGCTGTCTGTACATTGATGGAGGGAACTTCACAATATCTTACGGGAAGAGATGGGCTCTCTAATCATACCTGACACTAAAAACATCCCTGTGACTAAGGCACGCCTACAAGGCTGGCTGCACACATGCAATCCATACAGAAGCAATGATAAATTGCTTGACATAGCATATAGAACCATAGAATCGTTTTGGTTGGAAAGGACCTTTAAGATCATCAAGTCCAACCATTAACCCAGCACTGCCAAGTCCACCACTAAACCATGTCCCTAAGCACCACATCTACCCATCTTTTAAATCCCTCCAGGGATGGTGACTCCACCACTTCCCTGGGCAGCCTGTTCAAATGCTTGATAACCCTTTCAGTGCACAAGTTTTTCCTAATATCCATTCTAAACCCCCCTGAGGCCATTTCCTCTCATCCTATCACTTGTTACCTGGAAAAAGAGACTAACACCCACCTCTCTACAACCTCCTATGTAGACAGCGATAAGATCTCCCCTGAGCCTCCTTTTCTCCAGACTAAACACCCCCAGTTCCCTCAGCCACTCCTCATAAGACTTGTGCTCTAGACCCTTCACCAGCTTTGTTGCCCTTCTGGTGTATTTCAGAAAGAATCTCTTCATAGGTACATGTACCAATATGACCAAATATTTGGGATTGTCAATGGTTTCTTTTCTAACAAGTTTGTTTTCCATTGTATATCCAGAACAACTATTCTCCAACCAAATCATACATCTCTCTGCCTATTTCTAACAGGGAGAGCCGAGCCCATTCGTAAGATGATGTGCAACCCAGGACAATATTTCCTGGTTACATTAAATGTCAGATAAATCTGTCACCAACCTGAGCTCACAAGTTTCCAATATTCTCATCATACTGAGTGAAAATGAAGGTTTTAAGCACGCATTAGATAATAAGAGTTACACAGATATTACATCTCAAGAACTTTAAGTGTCCACAAACACATAGAACAGTTAGGGTTAAATTTACTCAGACCCTTAAAACCCTGGAAATGTGAAGCATCTGCAACTAAATATCAATTTTACTCCAAGGAAAAAATATGTAGAGAAGAAAAAATTTTTTAAAATATGCTTAACTAGGACTAGTTTTCTAAGTTAAATTTTCCCCTGCTTTCCATTCCTTATGATTCTTAGCTTCATTCATCATTGAGCAAGCTCAGGTTTTCACTTCAGCTTTTCCCCATTTTGCTCCACAGCTTCTATCTTATCAGCTGCAAGTGCTGCAGACTTAAATCACATTCAGTATCTGCTGACACCAGAACACATAATGAGCAAACCAAAAGTTACAAGATAAATCAGAATTTCTTGATTTGAAGAAAATAGAAACTCAGTGGGTGGGGGGGATAGAAGTGTGGAGGTGAAGAGTATGGGGAAAAGCAGCATGAGCTTATTTCTTCACAGGTCTGTAGAATTTATATAAAGAAAAAAAAGAATATATTTCCTTTTTTCTGTTCAGTTCTTACACAAGTCACAAGTGTAACATTTAAAAATTAATAACTAGCTTATAAAATTTAATTCCCTTTACCCCTGACAGAACTTGTCTTTCCCCCAGAAAATTCACAAGGTTCTGTAGAAGGAGTTGCAGAAAGGCAGTATTTTTTTTTAAGCTACCATCAACATACACAGTATTAAAGCCAATGAAATATATTTTTTTTTTAATATAGGAAAAAATTTCTTTTTAACACATGCAGAACTCAGTAGAAAAATAAATACCATCCCTGTTGCTTTCAGATTATGTATATATAGAATTAAAAGGAACTTACATTTTTTTTGTACTGCCACATCAAAGTTGCGTTGTTAGACACAGTCTTAAAGGAAGCAGGAGGGTGTACTATTGTGCTGATTTCAAAATAAGCAATAGTACTCAGGCTAGTCAAAGCAACATTTAAAACAAAAAACAAACAAACCAACCAACCCCCTCAAATGTTCTAATTAAAAGCCCCCAAAGAAAAAAAAAAAACAACAACTAGACAAATACATATAGCTAAGAACTTTCTCTGTGTAAATGATGTCTTTGAAGTAAGAGCAATACCTCCTGAAGAGCTCTTTATATCCCTCTTCTGCATGCTCATTGGCACAGGTGGGTTCCTATTGACTTCAGCTGCCCATTTTTATAGCAGCTGTTTCCTGCACTCTACGTTGCAAGCATGCCTCTGCTTTGGGGGGTTTTATCCCTCCTCCCTGGCCATGGTTTACGAGCTCTGTAAGATCAGCCATGCTAAGGTGTCTAGGTTTGCCGTGAGGAAAGAGGTGAGGTGACCAGACACTGTACAGAAACACTCTATGGCAAAGCTTTAACAGTAACTCAGTGCAGATGGGGTTTAAATCAGACATTGACCTTAAGCATTGCACTGTCTATGGTCTGCAGTGGGTCTGTGGCTGAAATTCGGCTTTTGCTGCAGCAGGAAGCAAGTACCTTTTGATCTGGTCCTCAAAACAGTGGCATGAAGACCCCTGCTCAAAACTGCAAAGAGCATCCTATTTCAGGATTAGGTACTCTAGTGAGAAAATGTTTGGTTATGGTAAATACAGAGGCATTTGTAAGAAATTCAGAGGGAAAAAGATGAAATCCTAAATGTAACTTTCTATGCACACACTGCACTGCATAGCCAGAACCCAAAAGCCCTCGCCCTAATACAGTAAACTTTCCAGCTTGCATAAATACAGGTATAAGTTATCCCTGTCCTTCCTGCTTTTCCAAAGGAATCAAAAGCACTCAGTGTGGTTGTATTAGGAGAACAAGAGACAGCTTTACAATTTTTTAAAAAAGAAATCTGGCAAAGCCATGCAGCTTTAGATGTAGATTAGTGGGTTATTTGGAGTTCTCCAGTGTGTGTCTGGCTCACAGAGAGTTCACATTTTACTTAGACTAGATTTGCTTTAGTAAATACTTGCTATCAAGGGTAGTGGAAAGGTGTAGTGCTCTTACAACAATTTTTGTGGCTATTTATTTAATGACACACCAAGCTTGGCAGGTGTTTACTGATGGAAATATGTGGCCCAGTGCACCAATTTTCTAGAAAGAACCAAGTCTGTGATTAAGTAGAATTGATTTTGAAGCTAATTGTCTAGAGGACCTTCCACTGAACACAGAAGAATTTTCATCTCCATAAAAAAGAATCACTGGCTGGTTGTCACGTGTATAGCCACATGGATGGCTACTCCTCCAAGGCACAGCCAGTATCTCTGGAAGGCTTTTGTATTTAAGAAATATCCCCTCTCAGCCACTGCTATCTGATTCAATCTTCTTCTGACTGTCTGCCTCTGGGACTTCTTAATTTTCCAGGATGTGGTTTTTGTCTTTCAGCACACTACCACTTGTCACGGGGAGCTACCATCCATACCTTTGTGTGCAGTAAACCTTTAGGGCTGACGAGGAAAGGCACTGAGCTCTCTGTAACATTTTATTTCACCAGCTCGGCCAGATGTTTAAATATCCAGAGCACTTAGCTCATATTCATAGAGTCCTTCCAGCTCATCAAGGGTCTGTGATTCCCTCACAACCTGGCAGAAGGAATATGTGCTTTGAAAGATCCACTTTCCTCTGTTCTCTGCCAGGTAAGACCAGTTTGCCACAGCTTTCTCAGCTTTTCACACAATTCCCCTGCTCTATTAGAGTCAAATATTGCCGCAAGCTGTGGTTCTAGGCTAAAAGCACTTCCTCTCACTTCCACCATACACAGAGGTATTTTTATATCAGTGGTAGTTTGAAAAAAAGATTAATTGAGGGGGAAAAAAAAGGCTTCTGAAAGGTTTGTGTTCTCATCACATTTATTTGCTTCCAGTCTCTCTTGTGGCCTGCCTGAAATGACAGTCACCTGCTGCAGTACTATTTTGTTGTTAATGCTTGCTTCGTTCCTGGTTTTGTTAACACTTTCAGAATATTCAGGTTTATTTTCCCCCGATGGAGGGCTCTGGTCCCCACTGGTGCAGACTGATCTCCACCAGCCAGCTCACTAGCAGATCTAAAGTCATGCCAGCAATTCTTTAATATCTATTTGTTCCTGCTTGTGCCCACAGCAGATACCTCCAAAGTTGTATTGTTTTGTTTCATTTATGTTAACTGAGTCTCCTGAGCTCCTGTGATGTATTCAAGCAAATAGTGTGCCACATTTTCCTCTGACTTGCAGGAGACAGGGAATTAAACAACTTGGTCTCACCAGATTTCTTTATTCTTATAGCACTGACAAATTAACACTGCTTGCTCCAGTTCAACCTCCTTCCAATCTTTCAGTTTGAAGGCAGTGGATCCCCATTTCTTCTGAAATAAATACAGATGTATGGGGGATATACTCAGGGCTATCACCTTTGGCTTTCAGCAATGATAAACCTTTGGCAGATGCTCCTGTGGAAGCCACGTTGCTGCTGGCTCTACGGGGCTACCTGAGGTGAAAGTTGTCTCCTCAGATGTCTCCAGCCACGATGGTTTGGAACAACGTGTCTTCTGTTTTGCTGCTTCAGACAGCTCCAGATTGCCATCAGAAATCTTTTTTACTGGCACAGATAATGAACAATTTCTATTTGGAAAAGCAAAGCAGTGAGAAGTAGTTTTTTTATTTTTGTCACATTTTGCACTAGAGCCAGACAGAACTTTTTTCCTAGAGAGTAAACCAATTTTGATGAAACCTTTTTCATGAAGATTTTCCAGATCCAGAGTGGAGTTTATAGGAAAGATGAAAGAAAAAGGTAAAATAATCTGACCCCAGAAAAGCCAAGACTATTGATGCCTGGTCAAACAGGGTTTGACTGTTAACACACAAAAAAATCTAAATAGGAGCAAAACACCTACTTTGTTTTAAACCACAATTTGTTAATTTGCTATGTACTGTAAGAAACATAATTCACTGCAGAACCTTATGCAAGTGAAGGTAATATTTAGTTTAATTCAAACTCAGTTATCACACTCCTCTTGTATGCATGTATTCACAAGCACCAAAATGTGTGCATCAAAATTGTCTGGCCAGTGTCACTGGTACGTGACGCAGAGAGCAACGTTTATCAATACACACCAATCTTTTAAACCTGCTCTATTGTTTCTTCTGGAGCTCTTGCACATGAACATTTCCATCCATACTTTTATCCAGACCAATTTTAACATTTCTCATGTAAATCTCTGCAATGCCATAGTTTTCGCCATTAGTCAGGGCCAAATCACGACAAATAAGCAAGTCATATCTTCCTTTAACTGCTACAGAGAATTGTGAAACTCGTTTTTTTCCTGATTTTAACCAAAGGTCAAGTGTTCTGCGGCCATAAATCATTGCCGGAATATCTTAGTCCTGCTTATTTGCTTGGGATGAAGTTTTCTAAACCTAAATGTATTTAGAAATTAATTCCTGCTTTTAAGGCACTGTCGTCTTCAGGAAAATTAAGATCTTTTTTTCCCCCATTCTACAGTTGTACTAGTAATTTTTGAGTTCTCAAAACACATACTGTATTGTGGCATTTTTCTATCTAAACTGAATCAATGCCATGAAAGTTTAAGCAATTCCCTCCCCGTCACAAAGTCCTCTGACCTCGAACACAGTAGGAACTAAAATCTTGTCTTAAAAACCCCGAGGCGCTCCAGTGTGTTTGGTACCAGAAGACACATCCTCCCACCTGCCATGCATGCTCCCAGCTGCATCACCAAGAGCTCTACCAGTTTCCAGCCCAACACACCCAACGCTTGACCTCTCGGATGGACAACAGAGGGTGTTCTCACACATCTTGTGACTGCAACTATGCTGGGTAAAGAAAACAGCAGCTATGACCTGTCCTCTGACACTAGTTGCTATGCAGTATGGTTGGTCAGGCCCTGCATGATTGCTTCTTGCCCGTTCTGAACAACAAAAGTTTGGTGTGTGAAGATCCAGCATTTAACTCTGACCCACTCTTGCAATCCACAGCTGTTTTTCCTGCAGAATGGGCATTGATTGCTCTTTTTCTTGAGCTGGAAAGAGTGCTTGGTATTTCCAGCCTTTAACAAGGCTTGGGTCCGAGATGGTCTTTTCATTCAAAAGTCCCCTAATGACAGTCATCAAGGGCTTTCAGTGTGACAATCACTTTCTAACATTGAAAATCCAACTTAAATATTCAGGATGTGGAAACAATTACCCAAATTGTCCTAGCTACTGAAGACCAGTTTGTCCAGTGGAAAGAAAATGCCTGTTATGGTCAGTGACTTACCCTAACCAAGGTTCATGTTGCACTTCTGAAAGCCCCTGACAGCACCCCAGTTGAATGCTGTGGGAAGATGGATGGCTCTTTGCACAGCCAACAAAGGAAGGAGTGTGTTCATGAGAATGCTCTCTCCTACAGGTTTGCTGAGAGCAGCACAGCATTGCTTTTACATACTGTGAGAAACCACAACTTTTGCTTTAAAAAAGGGTATCTGGGCTGTCTTACACTCTTGTTCCCTGCCCATCCTTCTGCTGTATGCCCATCCGAAGCCACATGGTGATCTTAATCTGAGGATAGTCTTGACTACACCTGGGACTCACTAGTCACAAAATACACCTTAAGGACCCAATCTGGTGTCCTTATTTAAACAAAGTACATCACACCATATTTATGCTTCAGATTTGGAAGCTTTATGTCCTAAAACCAGGTGTGGTAGGGTGGGAGTGAATTATTCAGCAGTCCACATCTGTTTCAGACACTGGTGGCTCAGATGTGGCTATACACTGAGCTAGTCTGGAGACTGCAAACAGGAGCTGTAAGTCAAGAAAATGAAACAATTCCACATATAAGCATGTGCTGAAGTTACTCGTCTCAAAATCCATTGCAGCTGTTGCACCGAACTCAGTAGAGACTGTATTAACAAAGCAAAACCTCCTCCACATCCAAAATTTGGATATTATGATTTTAATATTCCAGATTCAGGAGGGGTCTTCAGAAAAAAAGTATTTAAAAATTTCCCACCTGACATAAACTGAATATTTAGTATTTTTTGTATTTTTGTCATTTTGTTTGGATATGGAATTGAAAATCCTAGCCTAAAAAGTTTGGAAAGATTTACACTGCCATTGGCAGTGCAGGAAAAACTTTTTTTCATGATTGGTCTTGATTGATCTTGAAATGGGAAAGCTTAGAGCTAATTCGTTTAATTTTAGCCCACATTTATTTCATCAGGGGTTATGTCGAAATGGGGAGTTATTTTTTCTCTTGGTGATTGAGAAAGCATCCCAGATAATCAGCAAATCAGGCAGGTTTGTCAAGGAGAAACTCTGAATTCCTCACATTAAACCAGACCAGGCATTTCTGAAGCCCAAGAGGAACACGGGCTAAACACTTGGAAAGGAGGATTTGCTATTTGGAATTGACTTGTCAATGATGAGCAGTATGTTATTGTGAAGGAAAATCGATGCGGAGAGATTGCAGTGGAGCTGGACAGTAATCAGTCGGTGAATGAACGCCTGTCTCCTTTATGGTCTGATCCCAAAACCTCTCTGATTTTTTTTTCTAGGAAATCAGACTGTGTTTATTCTTAATTTGATTCATGATTTCCTCAGGTGCCTACAGATATTAGAAGCATTCACTCACCTTTGAATAAAAATCCTAACCTGAAAGTAAAACTACCAACAACACACGTTACAGACAGTCAGTCTGACTAGTGGATGCCTCACTAGGTTATAACAAATTTATGCCAATGAATTTTTATTGTAGTGTTTCACTATAAGGTGAGCAAAATTATGGTAGTGTTGCCCTCTGTGTTTAATAGAAGCTATTAAAAATAACATGGTCTTTTGCAGAGTCTCACAAATTATGCATCACTTCTGAGAAGACTAAAAACAATCCTGATATAGGAAACTGCTAGCAGTTAAATTAACATGGAGATGAAAGTAAAGTTTTAGGTATGAAAGAGGGCAGAGAAAAAACAAAAAAAAGAACCCAAACCAAAGAAAAAAAAACTACTTGCAAACTGCAGCAGAGCGCACTGCTTAATATCATCCAATGCCAAATTCAGATCAGTAGTCCAAGCCAGAAACCTCCCTTGGCTTGTTGTAGCAGTGCTGCCTTGCCAAGCAATAATTAACAATGCTGGTTGTACTCTGCACAAATATCATCATCACAGGCTCCTGCGTGCCGTGAATCACCGAGCGCTTCCCGAGATGTTCAGCACAGCTCTGGGAGCTCATGCTGAAGCTTCATTGCGCCTCGACAAACTCCAGTACCCTTGAGGTGTTCAGGGTGGCCTTTCATAAAACAGCTCAGAAACACAAACACATCCACAGAACAGGTTCAATCAACAGAAGATTGTTGTTGGGTTGTTTTCCTTTGGGGGAGGTGGTGGTGTAATGTAAATTGGCTTTCTTCCTCACTGTTGGTGAAAACTGATGCTGAAGCAAAGCCCAGAACATTTCATTAACTACAAAGGTGCAAGATTATCAGGTGCTGCAGAATTGCCCTGACTTAACTAATTTTCTTAAATAAACAAAATAGAGCGAAGAAAACATTTTAATGCAGCTAGTGAAGCAAAAAGGGCTTTTACTGGAGGAGCTAGTATGATGCGGTGATTTTAATCCCATATTTAATATATTTCCTCTATTCTACTGCCCTCATTAACTGTTACAGACAAATCTCTGCACTGAATTCAAGCGCTGCTTGAAGGAAATAGAGCCAAACTTTCAGAAGATCTATGTTGTTGCCTTTCAAGTTTTTTGTCATGCAAAGGCAGCATCTAGTTATATGAATACATAAGAATAGAGTCACAGCAGCTTAGACAAAGCAAGCAAAGGATACTGCATGTGCATTTTGCAACTGTGGAACCCATCGAACTTGTTACCATTCAATTTTTGAGATTACTTAGTACAAATGTGTCCTGATCCATGACTGGGATTCTTGGGTTTTAGCACAGTACATCATCCTTATTGATACTAACACAAGATGTCCTTTAGCTACACATGCAGCTTCTCCTCCCCATGAGGCAGCCCAGAACCTGGACAAAACCTTATGATTTGTAATAATTAGCTCCAAATTTCATGAAAAGTACGAGCAACTGAAAGGATGACTATCGAGAACCTCTATTTCCTGAAACAGAATGATGCACTTTGGCATTTTATTAATGATTGTAATTCAGCTGAAAGACTCTGGCTTTATGACCTTGTATTTTTACTTTCAGTGGCAGAGGTTCTATTCTGAATGACTCCAGAATATCCAGTTATGTCTTTGATTTTCTGTTTATAAAGTTCAACATCAAAAGAACATGGGAATCCTGATATGTTGTTCTAGGTTCAGGAAAATAATTGATCTGAAGGCAGCATCTAGATATACGAACATGTAATAATAGACACACAGTGCCTTAGACAAAGCAAGGATTTGATATTGCATTCCCTTTTTGCAGCTGTGAAACTGAGGTATAAAAAATTAAATTAAATTCCTTTAAAACAATTCAGCCCCTGGGTGACAAGATCTTCCTTGGATGAAGACATGTAATTTTTGATCATGTGCATATGTTTAAGACACATTTCTTCTCTACACACTAATGTGATTACTTTTAATGGATATCTGTGTCAGAAGTTGAAATTGAAGGGACGGGGGGATTTCTGGATGTTGTTAATATTTGCACTAGTAAGTCTAATAAGTCAGACACTAAGTGCAAAGCACGTTTATCTGCTTTAGTAAATCCCATCACTGCCAAGCTTGACTACCAGAGAGAAAAGATGAAGTACAGAACGAGTCAGAAATGGCATATAACTGACTGTGTACGTCCTGAGTTGCTATAAAGTGTTTGAAGCATAAAAACATTTGGCAGCAGTTGACAGCAAGAGGAATTCATTTGCAACCTGAGCTTGCTAAACCTTGTTCTACCAACCAGAACAAAATTGTCTTGCCACCATTTGCTTAAAAAAAATCAACTTTGCTCCTGTGGTGAAGAGGAGTGAGAGGTAGAAAGGTTATGCTTTATAAAAAAAAAAAAGATGCAATGGCACAGGGGAATGAAGGGGGAGAGGATCCTAACCCTGGAGCAGAGAGCAGCTGAGTACATGTCATGGGATTTAGCCCCAGGACCAGTGGTCTGGACAAGAGCACTCACATCCAGTAGAGAGGGCACGAAGGTATAAAGACGACAAAATTGTATAGAGTTTGTGAAAAAAAAAAACAACTTTAAAGATTTGCCTAAAACTTTCAAAGAACTTATTTGGTTTGAAGTTAGGCTCCAGTATTCCTGGAGATATCGGTACAGGATCAGGGACTTATTTGTAGGTGAGGCAGTCTAAAGAGGCTTGAAAAATCTGCTTAAATTTAAATACTATATGGCTAGATTTACAGTTAGATGAATTCAAGCTAAAACCAGAATTTACCTGAACATTGAAGACTCTACATGTGACTTCCTTATAGACAGAAAAAAAGGGAGCCAAGTTTGCACCAAAACCATAGAAAATTTATTTCTTTGAGAAAAAAAGCAAAAGTACAAGTCACGGTGATTCCTTCAGAATAGAACACGTCTGCTCTGGATCTTGGTTCTGGCTCTTACAAATTAGAGAGAGAAGTCACAGAGATTTCAAAACCTATACAATTTCAGGTTCTAAATGTAAAACTGAAAACTGAGAGTTTGATTATTTTAAATCATGGGGTGGTTTAGAGAAAAATAAGACATCACGACTTGTCGAAAGTAATTTGAAGAAATCAGACAGAGTCACATGCATACTGCAGGCAAAGCTCTTGAAACAGCTTGGGTAATGTTTCCAAAACTAATCTGTAGGTAAGACTGCTAATTGCATTTTTGGTAATCTAAATAAAAGTGATTAAATACTAAAACATATGCCCCAGGTGTCTACTGGAATCATCTTTGAAACCAAGCCATTTATGTGTCTAAGCATGGATTTCAAAGTCTTCATAGTGTTTGAAAAAAACTGATGAGCAATTTTTGCTTCCATTTTTAAGAACCTAATAAAGCTAAACCTCTAATTCTACAGAACATCTCAAGATCTTTTTTATAAATATACTGTGATGAATAAAAAAAACCCTAAACTCAAAGATTTAAATGACTCTATTAATTATGAGAGATAAAAGTACATTCCTCAAAGGAATTCATTAATGTAGTAAAGTTACTATCATACACTGAACTTTAATGGGTCTTTGAGCAAAGAAAGAACCTGATGTTTGGCACTGCTATGTATATTTTCATCTTTTCAAATAATGATTTTTTTTTTCTGTTGCAAAGGGGAAAAAAGGTGATCCTTTCATGCTGTTTTCCTTCTGTAGTCATCAAGTTTTGAGCTATGTATATTTAAATGTTTATTATCAGACAGATGAAGTTAACAGAAGTATAATATTTTTAGAAGTTTATGGAATTGCTGACAAATACCTGATGCTAGCTCGGGGTTCAGTGACTCTGTGTAGTGGTATCCTCCATCTATCTTCAGCAGGGTGAAATCAACACCAAGTCATCAACCCCATTGATTAGATCATCTTGATGTAGACCTGTGAGGAACTCCTTCATGAGAGAATGAAGAACTAGTTTATTCGTCTGTGACTTTCAGTGTTTTGGCACCTAATGTTAGCTCTAAAAGCGAATGTGACTATTGTAGTAGAAGCATGCAGCTCCTATGAACTGCAGCAAGGTAATTTCCAAGCAGGTACATATGTACCCTGACTGGCTATATGGGCTATCTTTGACTTGAGAGGATGTCTGATTGGGCTGTTAGTCAAAAATCACCATCTGGAGATATCTTCTGCACCCACTGACCTGAAGGATTGATAAGCTATTTTTCCAAGTCCTTGAGAGCCTGGCTGAACTAAGCTGTAGTTTAGCTAAACATAGTTTTAAGATAGGACTCAGCTGGCAGACACTGAGTTAATTTTCAGATATAATCATTTTGCCATGCCACAGACACAAAGTGAGACAGTCCTATTAGGGCTTTCATAGACAGTTATTTACTTTGCATTATTCACCTTGTCCATTAGAATATAGGAAACTGTTTCCAAAATAATCAGTCTGCCCTCATTTCTATTATTGATCGTAACTTTTGACACTACAGTATATTAAGTCAGTGACATTTTGCCCTTTTTCAGTTTTCTTTTTGAGACAAGAATGAGAATGATGATAAAAACATGGAAAATAGTCTGGCCATGAAGATTCAAAAGAGTTCATTCTCATTCTAAAAGACAGCACAAAATCTACTCAGAGAGCAAAAGGAAAATGATAATATTTAAGGGTTAGATTATTCTTCTGACGACCTTGGCTACAGGTAGATAGTACAGTTCAGCTGTACTGAATAGGCTGTGACACTTCATTGTGATACCTTTAAATAAAAAGGACAAATACAGATTCCCCATTTGAAATGGGGATATTACAGATAACCCAAATGAAAGTTTACAATAGAATTTTTGGTGTTCAGCTGAAACAGCTTGAATATGTATTCAAGTGGAAGCAGATGAGAAGAGTTTCACTCTTAAATTGCGTTCTCATAAAGGCCATTCGATCCTCATTAGTCTAAAGAGGAAAACTGGCAGTGTACACAGACAGTAGAGCCTTTACCCCCTAGAAGTAATAAAAATTGATGACTTGACGTTCCTCATAGACCTTTGTCTGCTACAAGATATTTGGGAAATAAAATACAAAACAAGTTCAAACTGCTTAGAGCAGCCAGTTATCAGTGAAAGGTAGTTAATTTTTCTTGCACGTTTGTTTTCTCCTTTGTTTTGGTCTGCTTTTTAGATGGAGACATGTTAAAATAAGTTCTTGTTACACAAGAGGTAAAAGAAGAACATTACCATATTCAATTTCCCAGAAATGTCTATTGTAGCAGTAAAGGCAGATGGCACCAGAAACAAATGAACATCAACTATTCTTGAAGGGAAGTATGTCTAATTAGAACAGGTTGTTTTTGATGAAGATAATTACTTTTGAAAATTCATCAATTTTTATGCAATAAAAAGAAATTGCAGCAAACATTTTCAATAGCCTGTAATACTTGCATCCAGGCAGAGAGTTAATTTAATTGGTCTGCCAAGGGTTGATCTTGCAAAGGCCTGAGCACTTTTTTGTTTCTTGCTGAACTGACAGAGAGATAAATGCACTTGAAACTTTTTCAGGAGCCTGCTGGCAACATACGCACCCAACTGAACAGAGCTCAATTTGGTCAAAGGCACGGCTGTAACACTGCAGTGCCAAATGCTTTTTTTCACCTATTAGCTGGGCATTTATTGCTGATCATTCTGAAAGACACGTACCTCCACTGAGTTAACTTCTGCCCTGGAACCGCTTTGTTTATGCTGAAAATGTAATACAGGGCTGTAGAGGCTATGGCCATGGCTGCAAGTGATTTGCAGTGATCTGGATTTCAAATATCTATTTCTATATCTTTTGCACTTATATGGAGCCAAGATTTAAGGATTCCATTACCACATGCTTTTGAATAGAGAAAGGGTAGGTATAAGGCAGGACAATAAAACATTACCATACCTCCACCTTGTATTGAATAGCTATTAAGAATTTCTCCTTATCTGCCTGGGAGTCTTATAGGGATTTCCAGAAGATTCTGATTAAATCATTCCTATTCGAAGAAGAAGTTATGGCTATGATTTTTAAAGCTCTTGCTTATCTTTTCTATTATTTTCCTACATTCAGCTCAAAGAGAGCTTGGATTTTCCATGCTTGACTTCTCTCTCTCTCTCTGCCCTGTTGTAACTACAGTCACTTTTCTCTGCCTTTTGCTGTGAAATTCCAGGATAGAAAACATAAAGGTAGCCCCATACTGCATCTAGGTTTCATCATTTTGTTATTCTGTGGGATTTACAGTGCTTCCCCTTGAAAAAGCCTCCCTAAAGTCTCCAGGAATAATTGGACAGAAATGCCATTGATAACAAATATAGACATTAGGACCATTTTGAAACCCCGTGTCTTTAAAAAAATTCTATTCTTGTTTCTTCTACAAACATTAAAAATCAGACACCTGGAGAAAACAGATAATATTGTATTCTCTGGAACAGTCTTCTCCTCTCAAGCACTTCTGAGTATATGCAATTCACACCAGAACCAAGCAAACTTGCAAATACCTTGTCTCTCCTCATGGACATTAAAGCATGGATGAATACGGACATTAGCAATTCATCTCAGGTTAATATGCCTGCTGTCTTTTAATAAAAACTAAAAGAAAACCACACCACTGTCCCTCCAAAATGGCCCGATATCATTGAATGACAAAGTTTAATAGGATTTGGCAGTTAAGATATAGAAAAATAAGCACTTGATAAATTGAGGAAGGTCCAGCTTCAGCTGCACAACTCTAAATAATAACTCATTGCAGATTACTTCTGAGTGTTTACCCAAGAAAAAAAATGTATGAACTAAATTCGTTTCCAATTACATTAAGTACAAATGCATTTAATTGCATCTAAAATATTAAAACTTTTTAATATATACCAGAAGTCAAAGTAGTATTTTGTATGAGTTTGTCTCCGTGCCTCACAAAAGTATGTACATATTATTTATGATTGGAACATTTAGATACAACTCAAAATTTACAACACCTCTAATCTGAGGTTTTGGGTTTAAACGAAGTTCGATTTTCAAAATATTGCTCAAGACATTTTCAAAATACAAAATAAGTAATAACATAACTGGCAAAGGGAAAGCTCAATAAAAGAAAGATAATTTATCAAAAAATACCTGCCTCTAACATAGGATGAATATACACAGGACATTTATTAGGAATAGAGCTATTGTAATGATAAAACAGGACTGATGTTCAGGAATAGGCTTTTGTCAGTATGAATAGAAAAAGAAAGGAAAGCAGCTTGAAAACATGAAGCCACTAGAGCATTACCATGTAATATGAATATATTAATGTATATCAGTGAATTTTGCCTAGCTGAAGCATACTCATTTACATATCACTTACTGGAGATAATTACTTAACACTTTAGTTAATATTCAATGTTAATTAAACAGACAGGCTGACAGGAGAGACATGGCTCAACATCTTTTGCCTCTTCTCTCTCCTTTATTAAAGCAACTTCGGCCTCAGGACAGTAAAGGATTTTGCTACTTAACACCAGCATCATTAACTGTATTAAGCATCATCTCATCAAAGAGACTGGGAATTTTCAAATGGTTTTCTATGAAGTTTTCTCAGTCTGCTCCTAAGTACTGTAAGTTATTTCATTACATTCAGTAAAACTTTTCTGGGGAGAAGAATATCTGTCAGATTGACGTCCAAGACGTTAGAAAGCTTCAGCTAGAAAAAGTTCTTTGATGTAGACATTTTGCTCCCTTACTTTGATTTTTTTTTTCTTTTGCTTACAAAGGTTTGTATAAGCCATAAAATACTTCACTGATTCCCTAGGCTTACACAAGTCTTGTTCTTTTGTAATTTCTGACAGCTGCAACACTGGCAGCACTATTCGATTTAATTAACCTGACAAAATGTCTGCTGGCCCTCTCCCTCCAGAAGAGGAGCTTTTGTTCACTGAAGAAGACTCAAATACTAGGACAGGTCTGTGAATTGTGAAGGCTGAAGTAAACTGATGGGTGTCCTTGTCCGTATCCACAAACAATAAAGCACTTGATTTGCATCTGTAACCTCCCATTGAGAGTAGGACCTAGACAGTTTAAGCTCATGCACAACACAGTTGGTGTAAGGTGAGTAAATACGGCAGCTAATCGTGAATCATCCTGCTCTCTTCTTGGATGCTCTCTTCTGAGCTAGGTTGTAACATGCCTCACTGTAGTCTGACGGGGATCATTGAAATCTTTCTGTGTAATATGGCTGGCTGAGATTTTTCACTTTCAGAAAACTTCAATCACCCATAACACTTTCACAAAACGCTGTAGCTGGGAGCCTGTTGCAGGGACCCCCTGGGTGCTGTTACTCCATTCCCTCATTCTCTGGGCACACAAAATTTTCTCTCTCACTTTCTGGCTGAATCAATATGGGAAAGCTACCTAGATTTTCCCAAAATACTGCTAAAAACACACTTATGTGCAGACATGACTGCCACACAACCATAGCTGTAACAGTAACATATAGATGAGGTCTTGGTAAGTGTTTTTCTGCTCTAGTCCCTGTAACGATTACTTTGATCTCTAAAGGCAATGGAAGCACATTCATAAGAATAGGCATGTAACAGTAAATGGGATATGACAGCATCTTTCTTCTCACAACAGGATTTCCTTGCTTATGATCTCTCTCATCCCCTTTTTCTTGGCTCTAACAAAAAACTGCAGCTGGGAGGTTCAACATGTTTATCACCAGCACTTCTAAACTACAGCTCTCTGGATCCATGGCTTATAAATGAAAAAATCCTGACTAACCCTCCCGATCTCTGCTCAAGCCTACAGCCAGTGCCTCTCAGCAGTGTGGGGTATGATAAGATGGAGCTGCCAAGTCCCATTCCTGGAGAAGGAGGTTCCCACACCAGCTGTCTCTGTGCCAGGCTCCCCCTTTACCTGCACAAATCATGATCCCTGCTGGAAAGGCTGGATGAAAACATCAGTAGTCTTGCAGTCCTTCAGCTTCAGGCATGGTGTTTTCTACCCGTTCTTGTGCCCTGGTGTTAATGAGCTGGTCCCATGTTTTCTGTACTGGTTTCATCCTACCTAGATGTGCTTAGAGTGAGGAGCTGGTTTCCCTCACAAAAATAATTTTGTTATGCCCAAAAGGGAAAGGTCTTTTAGGCTTCCCCCATAAATCAAGCTCCTTATTCCTACTCCTGTTCCAACTCACGTTCATCTTCCTTTGCCCATTTGTGTGCCCAGATTTGCACAGGGAGCTCCAAATGAGGCTTCATTGCTGCCCGCCATAAGACATGAGGATCTCCTCACCTTTACACTTCACGTGGCTGGGTACATGAAGGCTTCTTCATCAGCTGAACAAGGAAAAAAAAACATCATGAAGTGTCCTTGGTAATCTAGTAATTAAAATTCAAGATTCTGAGATCATGGACAACTGCAGACCTGTGAAGAAGGAACCCCGCAGCCTCGTGTTTTTCCTTCAGCAATCACAAAGCACAGCCTTTGCCTCACAGGAAGCGGACTGTTTGAAAGGTGGGCTTATAGTCCTCTTCCAATTACCCCCAGCTGCTACCATGCATTATGAAATCTAGTTTAAAGTGACTCAGCTGAGCTGGGAAGGAAACCAGCTCTGGATGGTGGAGTATATCTATTGAGGCCGTGCATAATGCCACAGGGAAACATCATCTAACCTCCAAGGAAGACCCTCTAATACCAGGAGGGGCTGGGACAAATTAAAGTGATATAAATCAACGATCCAGTTTCTTCCATAAGCAATTACTGGATCTTTGCTTTTGCCTATGCACAACACATGCATTTATAAACCCATGGCAAACAGAACAGAGACTATTTGTGTGCAATAATACAAGGAAATGCAAATATCATTAAAAAACAGTCGAAGGATTTATTTATTTGTTTATTTTCACTAGTGTAAGTTTTGTTTAACTAATTGTATTACAAGCTGTGGAGAAAAAAAGTATTAAAAGCCCACCTCCCAGAGTCATTCCCAATGCTTAGAGAAGAACAGGACGTTTACCAAGAACAAAATTAATAGTGATACCTTAATTTAACACTGTTACTTCTCACGATCAAGGCGTTCCTTGCCAGTACTCATTCGTTTCCTGTCACAGCCAGTACAACCAGCACAGACTTTACAAGCAGGGCTGAATAAACACAGACTTTATAAGCTGACACCGTATAAGGCAGCCCTCAAAATTTTTTTCTTTCAGCAGCAGCTGTGGCTGCTCCTTTCCTGATGTGCTATGGGCTCCAGCCAGCAGCCACAGGGCTCTCTGTGCTGGCCACAATGGTGCGGTCTCCCCAATGCTGGTCGCATGCTGGGCATGTAATGTCAGCCCAGTAGGGCCTCCATACCTTAGGTTTTTCCATTTCTAGCCTCAGTAGTAGGTTCCTCAGAATAATTACGTGCTTGAAATGGATTAGAGAATTTCTGTACTGGGACTGCCAGAGGTAAATGCAGAAATCTGTAGGCCCATCTACTTCAGTCACCCAAGAAATGAAAAATGTGAACTGTTCCTCGTCCTGCATCTGAAAGATGGGGACTATTACATGGTACAAAAGCTGATAAAAACATGTTGCTTTGGTTTAGAGCAACTGTTTTAACCCTCTTTTTTGTTGTTAAATTTATTGCTTTAAGATTAAAACTAGAAGTATCTTAACTTGTAACAGATATTTCCATTTTCGTCTTTTGCTGAAGCTATTGTCTACACTAGATCTGAATTTGCAACAAATACCTCTCACTCCGAAATCATATTTTCCAACAATAATCTATTTAGTAAAATGACTTTGCTGTGTGTGTTTTATTCCCCTGTTGTAGGCTGCCTCAGATCTTTCTTCCCCTTGTCAAAGGAGTGCTGGGAAATGACTCCATGAGGACAGTAAGACCTAAACAGGCTCTCACAGCCCAATGCAAAATACATTGCAATCCCTGGGATCTCAGTGTTTTCCTAAGATGCAGAGTCTCCCCTCCTCAACTTGGACCTTTTGTGCAACATTAATGTATTCAGATTTATCACCCTCCTGAGCCAGCTGGTATGGACTTGCTTGAGTCCAGATTGTTCAAAACTGGCACCCTATAAGGCAGGCTGTAACTACATTGTCTGCATTGGGAACAGATTAAAAATTAAGTGTTCAATTCTGGAGTCATACTCTAATTAGAAGCAGTCTTCTTCCAGTGGCTGAAATGGGGAAAGACTGGGAGTACTGAATTAACTGTAAAAAACGCTTTTGAATTCAGTTTTTAAAAATTCTGCCTGCATTGTATTTTCTTCCTTTGACTTCAGTTGAGGTGTTTTATTTTCTACTAGTGAAAAATGTAGACTACTGACCAACTGATGTATGCCTAAAGGAAACTCAAAGCTGATATCTCAATACCATCTCAAAATCGAGTTCACTGCTAACAAAAACCCAGTGAAGTGCTAAGATTTTGGGATGGTTAGAAAAAATCGGAAAGAAAATCAAGGTGCTGATGGAGCTCTTCACAAGGGAAGCGTGTAATCAGGAAAGCACGTAGTCGAGACATATAATCATTCCAAATGTGACAATGTAAAATACCACGGTTTCGTGATGAAAACAAATTGTACATGTAATGGAAGCTCATTAGTCAAAGAGGGAAAAGGATAAATGGCAGCCTAACTGAATAAACTCAAAGCCCAGAAATAATGCACGTACAAGGGTGGATGGGGACTAAAGGAGGGGTGCCTATCACATCCCACTTGTTTTCAATGCTGGAAGAAAAGCTAACATGCAGAGGGTAGCATAAATGATGGTACGAGGTGAAGAGACAGGGAAGCGATGAGCAGAATGACCTGACGGTACGCTTTGATCTGGAAAACGGTGTTCCATGAGGTGCTTTAGCCAGGCACAGTACAGCCTCGCTAATCTGTGTTTAAACCAGGCATCCCATGATAACAGCAAACATCCGTAACAGAAAAACATCTTACATAAATGCGAAGACACAAAATTCTCTGGGGCCTCCGTGTCCTCCTTACCCTCATCTAATCATTGTGTAAAGCACTCCTTGCCCAGAGAATCACTTTGATTAAGAAAACTATGAATATAGTGAGGAACTCTTCTATTTTAGCAATTTAGGCAGGGGTTTCCTAAGGTCAAAATGCATGTTACCATTTTCTGTTTGCTTTTCATTTCTCATGCAAAAGAAATTTTTTGTGTTACAATTCCTGGACTTTACTAACCTATTCCCATTATCTTATACATTATTTTTTTTTTTCTACCTTGCTGGAGGCTTTACAGTCACTGTGAAATCTACCTTGGCAAGCAAAAACATTGTGCACTCCATTTTCTGGTAGAAAAAATGCTGCATTTTGTGAAGAAGCCAGAGACAGTGACCACAAATCTGGGAGCAACAGTTTGCTGTAAGGCCAGGATCCACATGTCTCCCTGTGATCAGGACTTGCTTTCTGCTCCCAGCTATGGGTCATTCCAGTAGTGGGCTGCCCATAGGTCACTGGGATGTTTCACTGATGTCTGCCAAGAAGAGGTGAACACTTGGAAACTCATCCCCTTTTTTAGCTTCTCAATAACTGTTCCAATGGGTTGCAAATACTGTGATTAAAATTAATTTTTAAATTAATGCTGATACCGCAGACTTACCCAAAGATAATTAAGGGTGTGGAAAAGACTGAAGAAAAGGGTCAGATTATGCTGTTCTGTTCTTGCCCTAAACAGAAACAGATAAAGAGAAGCCAGTGTCTACTGAAAATTGCTTTATTACAACCGTCAGTGAAACTTCTTTGCAGTTTCAGGAGATACTATTTTTTTAAGTGCTTCAATAAAGCACACAAAGGGAAGAAAAGCGATGATCTTACCAGCATGGGGCAGATTTGATTCCTGCTCATGTTTTTTCCCCACTTCTTTCAGATTTGGGGTGCTTTTCTTTTTTTCACAGGTGAAATAGAACAAAAGCAGGAATGGCAGCATGTTTTCCAGACAACAGAGACTTTTGCTTTTTATTTGGTAAAGCTTCTATACCTCCTCCTTGCAGCACGGACATGAGTTTTAAGAAATAAGCTGCAAAGGAAAGCTGACAGAGAGCATTCCTCATCAGTAGACAGCATAACTGCTAGGATATAGCAAATTTCATACTCAGCTTGCCTGTCAGCCTTGAGGGGTTTACAGGGACAGATTTTGTTTGTTTACTTTTCCAAGATGTTAAGCAGAAACAAGAACTGTGAGAGCACCCCGGACTAGCTCATTGTAAGGCTGCATCTGCAGTGAGGCGGTTGCATAAAGGAGAAAACAAAGCCACGTCTAATTGTGGGGTGAACAATTACAATATGGCATGGCCAATGGCATAAATAGATAATAATGTAAGCAGAGTATAATATCAAATCAGGAAATTGATTTATTCAATGCTAATCAGCTGTCTCAATCAATTGAGGAAAAATTATGCATGATTGTGTTGCAAAATTCCAAATCCTGCTCTGTCCCTCTCTTGAAACTTGTTTTGTTTGCCGGTATCTGTAAAGAGCCATGTGACTGGATTTTATTAGAGAAGGAGTTTAGGGGATTCACAGATGAACAAATCTCTGCATGCAAATAAGTTTGGGTTTTACTTTACTTATTCCAGCTTTAGGTGTTGGAGAAAGGATATGCCTTTATTCCACATAAGCAATAACTTCAGGAAAGTCTATCAAATTCTCTGAGTGTTCAGAGATCTTTAATAAATCTATCCTAACTCAGCCAACCCAGTAAGAAAATTGTTTTCTACTCCTCAGCTATGGACTAAGCAAAACCCCCTCACTAAACCCATGATTTTTGTAGCTTACCGGTGGGAGCAGCAAATCCAGGACCTGCTTTGGTCTGGGATGAAGCGGAGAAGTTCCAGGCTCCTCATAACCTTTTCTTGCTTGTGAGGCATCTCTCACAGCGTTACCAACCTGGCTGAGGCACTGGCATCGCTAAGTATGCAGTGACACAACTGTACCATGCCAATGCAGGAGAGATGTGAAAACACTGGGCCACAAAGGGAAGGTGGCTACAGATGTAGCATACAGTGCAGTGTGTGGTATTTTCCCCATATACAAAAAGCAATCGTATGCTTGCAGTGGGAATAATGCCATGTGGTCTGAAAAGAAAATCATCACCAAGAACAAGCCCAAGTTCTCCAAGATAAATTGCATATTGCATATGACTGCTGAAAAAACTGACGACCTGAAACGCCGCACAAGTCTGCATCACTTGGAGCTGGGGTACATTTTTCTCTTAAGTGAAACCTTTGCTTGGTTTAATATTGCACTTGCTCAGAAAGTCTTGTCACCACTCCCTGCCTTCCTCTGTATCTTCTAAATTATTTCTGCTGTTAAGCACTTCTGCTTATCAGGTTCAAGTTGGAAATACAGACTGCATCCTATCAAGTCCACTGATGAAGTAAACACTGAAATGTCAGGGAAAGAGTTCAGGGAGAGAGGCAATGAATGGAGCGAGGGAACTGTGATTAATCAGAAATTATTTACTTGGGCTGTGTATGCTCACCCTGGACATTTCCTTAAAACACGTACAAAGACTGACGGACTTTGTGGACAAAACTCATTGTGAGAGCAGTTAGAAGCTGTTCTCCTGGGCAATATTCCAGCTCACAGACCATACTTGAAAGCTATATTGCTGTGCTTAAAGAATATAAGTTCTGAATTTTTTCTTTACAATAGCACTTTAGCGTATTTAAAAAGTTAAAAGCTCTAAAGAGAAATAAAAGCAACGTCTGGGCTACAATTTAATGCATTTCGTGGAAGTTAGTTTCCAGCTGCCAAACAAAACGATCATTCGCCTCAGGTTTGTGATGGGATCAGGTATAGTTTGGTCTTTTCACGCACAGATTTGTTGCACAGATGCAGAGTAAATTGATGCTGTATTTTGCAATGTATGATGTGCAAGGAGATCAGGCAAGGTGACCTTAATGACCCCTTTCAGCCTTCAATTCCCTGGTGTGCCAAAGGTGAGGTATAAAACACATTGCCTGGGATGGCGAGGGGTGGTGGTGGGTGGAAATAAAAAAGGAAAAAAAAAACGAAGGCAGGATCTGTACTGTTGAAAGTTGCTCAGAGAAGATGAACCAAAAAATGGTCAGGTGGCTTAGATAGAAGATAAATTGGATGACTCCTTGGGATCCCTTCCATCTATTTTTAAATGATGTGTCAGACAGCACACCAACCACATTGCAAGGTGGCAACAGGAGTCTCTGCTTCCCTCTGTGTGCTCCTCTTTGCACAGCTGACACACTCACAGGTACCAAATTCTTGTGTGTGTTGGTTAGAGGAGTACTCCTTAAAGATGCTTGGTGGCCTTTTATCTCCATGTATATCATGGCATGTGAGTATTTTCATAAGGAGTGGTAGTTGCTACATGTCAAGGTGGTAAGATTAACTTTCCTAAGCAATGTTCCTAAGAAACAGGTAGCAGAGGTAACAAGCATAATTGCCTGGGATCCATTACACAATAAAAAAAAACTGAGAGGAACCCAAATACTACAAAATCAGGCTCACCACGATACCACGTCTAGTTTCCTAGCCAGCAGTGTTTCATATAGCACCTATCACCCAGCTACTCAACTGCCTTGTAAACCATCTGCCTCTGCCCTTGATGCAGTTCAAGGGTATTTTTAAAAAGTGACTATTTGCAACTTTAAATTAACTGTAAATTTTAAAAAAATCTAATTCTTTGAATAATAGTGCATTACTTTTGTTGATGACTTCAGGATAACATAGTATTAACAGAAGAGAATAAGTATTTAGGAGATTCTTCTTTGAGAAGAGTTAGTAGCTCTGAGAAGTGTGAGCTTTTTTTCCTGGCTTATATGTATTCTCTCTGTTGTCCCAAATTTTTATACTGTTCCCCATCCAAGAGTTTTCCATATAGTGTCATTAGTCTGATGAAGTGAACTTTGAAGAAACTGGTCAAACCCTCATTTCCTGTAATCTTAGGGTAGCTTTTGACTCTTCTGAATCAAAAATAATCATCTGGCACTCGAAACAGAGCTGAAAATAATCTGAGCAGTTATCTAAAAGCAAAACCATTTTCTTAAATTTCCAATTAAAGCAAACCAGAAGAAGAAAAAGTCAAGTGTTCAAGGCCTATATCTGGTCATAATTTTTCAGTGTCAGTGTAATGAAATTCTGATTATTAAGTTGCGCTGTTTTTTTCAAACACCATTTTAGTCACTGACATATGTTGATTCTTTATTAGTATGATAATTGTTTAAAAGGCTCTGACAAAGCACAAGAAAACTCAAGGAGCATTAATCACAAAGTCTAATTATTTTTTAACAGGGTAAATACTTACTGAGTCACAGACTGGTTCTTCTTATCTAGGTCTATAGATATGGGGAATCGCCAGACTTTAAGGGAGCTGAGTGAGCAGAGGCTGCAGAAGGCAGCGTGGAGGTAGCGGTGCAGAAGCGCCTGTGGGGAAGGGAGGTACGGGACCTCGCTCCCTGTCCCTGCCGAGGGGAAGAACTGCTCTTCCAGGGTGTCAGCAGCCTAGGGCTGGTTGTGCTTTAGTATAATTTCCTCTTTTTTCCTATTTTCCCCTTACTCCTTGCTTCCACTGCAGGCTCTTCTGCTGCTCTTTCTCTCTCTCTGAACCTGAGAGCTCAGGTGATTGGTATTTATACACAGCATCATAGATCACTGCTAGATACACCTTTAGTGACCTAAACTCTTTGACATCTGTTTGAAGACCTAAGTAAAATGAATCACTGCTCTTAGTGTCCAGTAAATAAGGCTGCACCTTTTATCACTGCCAGAATGGTAGTGTTCACATGTTATTCTAGGTTAACAGTTAGGACACTCTGATGAAGGTGGTGTTCACGGTCACCCTGACTCACCTGGGGTTGTACAGTCTGCTTTCTCTGCCATTATTCTTTTTCATTAAATACATATGGTATTAGAAGCCTGGTATTGTGAGAAGGCACCAACAGAAGCAAAGAGGCCAGCGAGTCAGACCCCTGACATCGCTGAGAAGCAATCCTGCAATGTCTGCTGAGGGGCTATGTGCTCACCAAGGAGGGGCTGTGGTAGAGGTGGACTGGAGGAGATACAGATGGCAAAGCTGCATTCCTCCATTCACTTCCTACAGTCGGAGCTCTATTTCTTTTATCCTACTTAAATATACCATTAGTTACCAAACTGAATCTACAGGGGGAATAATCTTCTCTGTAGTTTCTCTTTTCCTCACTTTGCCAAACAAAATGTTCCTCAGTATGAGTTTGTTCAATAGGTGCAGTTGTGTGGCAGTTTTAAATAGAGCTTAGCACTGTGCACGGCTGAGGTAATACCACATTTGAGACGCTTTCTGTTTCCACTCAATAATTGTTTATCTTTGACTTTTAAAGTCTGTCAGATGTACGTATGACAACTGTGAAATCTATTGTGAAGACTAACACACACGGCTGATAGTCCTGTTCTGATATCGTTACTTTAACCTTAGCTGGAATGTGTCACATTACAGTGTGTTATACTGACCTGTCAGGAAACTACCAAAACCTTTGGCTTTGATGGACACACGGAAGTAGGAAAGTGCAATAAAAGGTCCCTTCTCATAGCAACATGTCAGATCCAGTAATAAGTAAGATGAAACCAGTGTGGCCAAGCAATGGATGAAAGGGCTCCACTTGTTCCCAAATGCAAACCCTGCACTTCCAGAGGTTTGATCAAGTATTTTCTAGTTTCCCTTGGTATCAGGGCTATGGATTGAGATATCATGGCACTGTGCTTGTGAAACTAAAAGAAAAGCTCTAGAAATACCACAGAAAGCTTTCATTATTTCTAAACTATATTTTAGACTGTTGAATATCAAATTTAGGATGTGCTTAAGGTTTCTGCAGAAAGTAATTCAAGAGTTCCATATGGGAATTTGAACCTGGCATAATTGTCTATAAAAGTCAGAGATGTTCACATTCCTGTTCACATTCACTCATTGCATCGTATGTTTTTACTCGCTGCCTGTCAAACTGGAATTACTTTCCTTTTTTCTACTTCAGAGAAGAAAAGAGTGAGGGTAAACATGACAAATTTTCAAATATGTAAAACATTATTGAAAGAAGAAGAGGTGATTCTCCCTAAGCACCCTATAAGACAAGAAGCAGTAACGTCCAAGGTAGGGTAAAAGGAAAAGTCTATTAATAGTGGAGCATGGGAAGAGATTACCAGAGATGGCTGTGGTGTCTTTGTCACTGAGGTTTTCCAAGAAGATAATGGTCTGTCAGGAAAGGTCTACATAATAATTCTGCCTTAGGAGGGAAGACCTGGGCCAGCAGCTTTCAGATGAACACCTGCTGTGACTGTAGTAAAGTCAATGTGTCTCCCATTTTCAGGACCGAAGACAAAATACTTCAGAGGAGATTCAGTGTTGCCACATGGACCAGCACTGAAACCCCTGGTAGCTCCTGTCATTACCACAGCATCCTTGAGCTGCTCACCCAGCCCACCTCCTGGATTCCCTGACTTCAGTGGCATGGTCTTATCTGGAGTGGCTGACACACA
Source organism: Nyctibius grandis (assembly GCF_013368605.1). Taxonomy (NCBI): domain Eukaryota; kingdom Metazoa; phylum Chordata; class Aves; order Nyctibiiformes; family Nyctibiidae; genus Nyctibius; species Nyctibius grandis. The sequence goes on along the minus strand of NC_090661.1, from coordinate 99,327,785 downwards.
TGCAAGGACATGATGTTTGCAAAAATGTTACCAGTTCTCTGAGCAGAATGAGTAATACCTGATGGTCTGTGCCACAATAGCAGTAGGAGCCTGTGGAATTTCACAATTTCTATCATACCACCATCAGATGGAAAAATTTTCTAATCCTAAATATGAGTGCAAATAATAAGAACAGAATCTCTTAAGAAGTTATAAGAAACTATAATCCTCCTGTTGGTTTTTCATGAAGACTGAGAAAGTAAATGGTAACTAATTATACATCACATCATATTTGTGCTTATTTGTATCAGTTCTCATATCTGCAGCTAAAATCGTTTTTTATTGAATTTGTTTGTCATTAAAAATGAAGTTATATCTGATGGGTTATAAATCAAGAAATAATGATTTAATGTCCCATTTTAAGGAAATAAAACTGATAGTAGTCAGTTCTGACATCTTACAACATCTGGTAAAATTGATTAAGCATGGACCAGCATTTTCAGAAGTGATTACGGACTCTGAGCACCTCATCAGGGGAATCATGCTTAGCATTTTATGAATACGATGCTGCTGCTTCATGTCTAAGGTTGGGTATTTAAAAGCAGAACATATACAAATACCAGTTACTTAGGAATTGTATCATGACATACAAACCTAGGGGGAGCAAGAACAATTGATCTGCAAATCCGTATCTCATTTTGAAGGAATGATCCCATACAAATCCAGTTAAACCTACTGTCTGGTGACATCTACTATTCCTTTAGAAATTGTTCATGTTGATACCACTGACTGAATTATAGAATAGAATTTCTCCAGATCAATCGATCATGATCGCGAGGAGGCTGGACTTTCTTCTAGCTGCTTCATAATATGTCTGAAGATAGAGTAGGTGAAAAGGGAAACAGCACCAAGGAGATTGTCAATTTTTTCATATACAGGAAAAATAGAGATGGTTGAACTAAACAGAGACTAAAATATAATTGAATGATAAAACATTCTGAATTTTCTATTCTTGCCCTCAATTAATTCATCCAAAACAACTAATCATCCAGTATTTGTAACTGAAATAACTTAATTAAAACTGTACTTTCAAATAAAGTTACAGTTGCAAAAGTTATTTATATAAAGGACAACTTTTGCCCAGTTCTGCTGTAGCTTACATTTTGGTCACCACAATAACTTACGCAAGCTAGGTCCTCTAGTCAGGCACAATAATATGTACCATGGTATATATTGGTATATAAGACAACTTATTCAACACCAGAGATGGTTATATGTTATTAAGTAATTGCTATACCACATGCATGGACACAAAATCCTTATACACACACTTAAATATTTTCTTAAGTATTTTGGAGACTTCTGGGAGAAGATTTGATATATAGTTATAGATATAAACCATTTTACTTGCTTGCCACTGTAAAAATTACAGTTTCAGAATGTTCAGACTCTCCCCTAAATATTATTTTTAATTATCAGCAGACTAAATTCACAATTGAAAAAAATAAATCTGGAAACGTTTGTGTTTAGTCTTTGGCTTAAAGCATACTTAGGTAGCAGCTTGTATAAATACAAAAGGTAGTGTGGTAATTGCACCTCAGGTAAAGCAGCAGGCATAATATATTTAGATCTTACTGAATCCAATTACTGAAAAATCCTTCTTCCTTTTAGAAACAGCAGTTTAGCTGAAATTTCAAAATTTCAAAATGTGGCTGTTCCTTTGAGATACTTAACCTGAGCTGCCTACACCAAATGAGCAATTACTTTTTTTAGATAGCATTTCCTTTGATTAACATTCTCTGGCCTTTTTAGTTAGAATCTGTCAAGTATTTTTAATTAAACAAAAAAACCCTAGGTAATGCTTTGTAAATTAAGTTCCTAGTGGTTTGTTTAATTTAGTGTGAGACTAGTTGTTCATGATAAATAAAAATAGTACAGATTATTAAAACACAGGAGAAGAGACATGAGAGAAAACAATCGAATAAAGAGATGTGCAGTGTCCCTGAACTTTAACAACAAACATTGTGTTGATAAGGACCCCCGATTAATTATGTTTTATTACTCTACCAATCCACAAGGAATAACTGTGCTCTAGAAAAAAAATCCGCTGCTTCTTAAAACTGTTTTCTGCCTGTGCAAAGTCTGCATAATCAGAATCCCTGACTGATCTGTGCCTGTATACACGTGATTGTAGACACAATGTGGTAGGATGTAGAAAGAGGAGTCAGCCTACACCGGACTGAGAATTTAGGTCCTAGGCTTGTCCCAGGTTTCACCAGTGCAACTGGAGAAGAAATTTATATTCTCATGCAGACCCTATTGCAATATAACATTAGGAAGCAAAATTGGAAAATGATGTTCAGGTATTTCCTAGGAAGAGGAAGGAGTCAAGAAAGGGTTATTTAATTGTAAAGAACTAGACAGAGAACAGAAGATCTGACAAAGTGGGGCAGGATCATCTTTGCCAATGTGACTTCTAAAGTATTAAGGGAGATGGAGATCAAAGCCTGAGGAGAAACGGAACGATGGGGTCCAGAGGAAATTTGTGTAGGAAAACAGAGCCTGACTGATCTCAGGGATTACAGTAAAATGGCTGGAGTCAATGAACACGTGTTGAAGCAAGGGAAATTACTTCAGACATTGGGATAAAACTCTTCACAGTGTGCGTGGTTTAGCACTAGACTGGAGCCTAGAGAGGCTGTGAAATCTGAAATATCTATATGAAATCTGAATAAATACTGAAAACTTGGCTGGACAAGGACCTGAGCTACCGGATCAAGCCTGAAAATGGATCTAATTTCAAAGTTGGCTCTGCTTTGTCCCAGAAAAGTTCCCCACCAAAAAAATCTAGACTTTTCCCTTGAAATCTGCTGTACACAAACCGGCCAGTTCAGAGTTAGTCAAGTAGTAAAATGACCCTATGAATCACACAGTGATGAAGGCGGCAAGCAGAGTTTCTCTGTGGTGGGTGATAGATAAATCTGACAAAAATGAAAATAATTTTGAAGGGTTCATATTCTTTCTTTCTGTATATTGCTAGCTCTGGGTTATTCATTAGAGCTTAACTTTGGTAAATACATCCCCGATACTATTCTTGCCCATGGCTAAAACAGCTTTCCTATCCAAGATGGAATAATTTGTTTGGTCAGTCATGTAATTTCAGCAAATGCAATTAACATAAGTAATACTTTTTCTCATCTGACCATTGGGGAAACCCAGCTACCATAAAGAATTATCAAATTTGTATAATTTTAAGTGCCATTGATACAAGCTGGTTTTACTTTTTTTTTGTTATGTTACTTTCTTTACAACATCTGGATTAATGATATTGTGCGAAATTACAGCCCATGCCATTTAAACTCAAAGCATTTACAATTCCTGATGGTGCTTATATATTCCATTTTATTTGCTGTTTTTGCACCAGCTAAACAAAAAAACTACATAAAACGGAAAGTGATTATAGTTCTGTTAGAACCATATACTTCCCCACTGCTGCTCTTTTGATAAATTCTATTTCCCACTTACGCTATTGGGATCAAGTGTTTATGAAGTCCAAAGACTTTTTCATTAACTAAGCTCTCAGCCTCGTGGCTTCCCTGAGCTGTGGTCACTGCGTTCAGCTTAGAGAGAATTTTGGGAAGCTGGAACTGTGTATTACTTTTTGTTTCTTAAGTTGTCTGTATGCATTTGCTTGTATTCAAGTGTTGAATCAGAGTGAATTTTGATCAGCTCTTATTTGTTGCTGAGAGAGGATAGAATACAAACTAGTTCTCACCTCAGAGCAAACGTTAAAGCCATGTATGACTTTCCTGTTCCACATATCTGATGCTTTTTCTTTACACCAAAGGTAAAACTTCTGTGCAGAAGTGAGCAACACTTAAGTTGAGATTTTTCAAACAGGAGCCTAAATCTTATTAAATCTCAGAAGACTTTGATATATTTGACTTTTGTCAATTCCAGAATTAAACAATAATATAAAGGAAATGCTTTCAAGTAAAGGTGATGTTTTCAGATACAACTCAACATGGAGTTGAGTTCCTTTTTTGCGTTCATCTGCCAGGCACCCACCCAGCAGTTAGAAAGAACACTGAGTTCACATGGATGCCACTGAGGAATAAGTCTAATTGAGAATCTGCTGCCACATTAATTTCCTGATTTATATAATGACAAGGGTGGAAATAACCAGAACCACCACCTTTCTGATCAAAGACTTTAAAAAGAAGGGCTGTGCCCAGAAACCAATACCCAGATGTACCTCAGTGACTCTGATGTTTCACTGATGGCTTGAGATGCTGGCAGAGTCAATAAAATTCTTAAACATATTGACCTATACAAGGTCTCAATGCTTAGAAGTGCATTTCAGCAGTCCAGCAGCTAGCTTAAGCTTTCATATTGCTATGTTTTAATCCTTTCAGATTTTTAGATTTCTGATCTTTTTAGAAAGAGTGATTTGAAATTATTTATCACCAGTCTCTGAGAGTTCCAGATATGCAAAATATCTTTTTTCTCCCTACCAACGACTCCGTTCCAGGTTAGTGTAAGATTAGTACAAGTCAGCTGAGGATTCATTAAAGAAAAAGAGATTTAGAGCAGTCATCAGTCACACAATTCACATTTCCAAACAGAAATACAGGCTGGGGACATGTCTGCTTGTGTAGTAAGTCTGCCTGTACTGCAGAAATGCCACTTGTGCCTGAACAGCTACCTCTCTTTGACCTTCAGATTAGATCAAGAATAGATAAGACCTAACTGAACTTCTCCCAAAAGGTCATTTCTGTCAAGTCATTCATTAATACAAAAGTGATGGTGTCCACCAGAGCCTCAACAATGGGGTTATAAAAACGTTTACTGCTAAAGCAAAAATGTTTATCACCCATCCAAGTTCCTGCCTATTACTTTGTATACTTTCAACAACATCAGACAAAACAAGGACAAGAAACATCAGCTCTAGGACAGCTCAGAAGAATGACATTAATTTTATCTATTTACAACACAATTTTTAGCACTTCCTAACACGGATGGGGCTAACAATTTCATTCTTTTTCACGATGCAGATTATTCTTTTACATTTCCATTTCCATTCACTGTCATTTTTCTATGGTTATATTACCATTGCAACTCAATAATGTACTTAGTTACTAAAAACCATCCTAAGAGAAATATAAGTAGAAAGCATAGAAGAAGCATTTTTCTTTCTCATGAACAGTAAGATCCCAATGGGTTTTCTGGACATTAGAATAGTTCTGTATATCAGTATATCCAAAATTTACTTCACTTGTATCAAGCAAAGTACTTGGACATAAATTTTCCATGCATGACTTTAGAAAGAGCTCAAGAATTACAAAAGAGTAAAGAAAACAATCCTAGAATTCTGTTTTTTACAGTTCAATTCTTTAAACAGTGGGAAGTGTGGAAAATTTTTAATTTTTGATATTGTACACTGATGGATTGATAACCATGGTGGTGGTGGTGGTGAGAACAAAGCCAGAAAGATAACAAACTGGGGGATTAAGTTCTATAAGGCTTCAGAGGCACTGTTTCTCAAAATAGGCTTTTAGCAAAAGTCTAACCTTTCAAAATTTTATATTCAAGGAAAAAAAAAAAGAAAAAAGTTACCAAAAATCTAATTAGGAAGGATATGCCCTGATTTCTGTGAAGAACAAAATGGAATAACGCCACAAGGGAAAGAAGCTCCAGAGATGTATTTTAAAGAACTTCTCTCAGAAACATTAAAAAGGAAAGAAGTTTAAATTAGAGCTGAATAAAATGTTTGTAGTGAGATTAAAAGGCCAGGCAAAGTTGTGGAAAAAAAAAGTTAAGAAGGTGTGTATGTCTTAGGCACTGCTTTACAGGACCAGATTTTATTTACTGGTACATCCTCCCTCACCATTGCATAAAAGTGATTTTCTGTAAAAAAGTATAACAAAGAGCAGCTCCACTGATGCCAATATCTTGCCCAGATTTTCTTAACCGTAATCAGGGAGAGTAAAATAAGCAAACTGGAAGCATTTATCTCTCCAAATCTTTTTCTTATCCCTGGTCTTAATCATTTTAGCCATCTGCTTTTGTCAATACTAAGTTAAATAAAGTTTGCAGAAGGATAAGTAAGGATGACAGCACATTTTTCTTTCAAGTTTTTAGAAAAACAATTCAACAATTTAAAATTTTTTTTCCGTATATGTCTGTGTAGCTGTTTTTCTTTCTTGAAGATCTCCACTTCACCATGCTTCTATAATAAGCATTTAGGAAAGACAAGCAACACTGTGGAATTTCCATCAGACTGATATTCTGATTTTCTCAACTGGCATGAAACTTCTCTGTCTTATAGGGTCTCTTATTATGTGATTGCTGTTCAGATTTGTCTCTGCTGCTCCTGATGTTCCAGCTGAGGCTGGAGATGGGGCCAAGCTGCTCTTCTGTTTTTTTACCAAGGCAGGGGACCTCACCTTAATCTAGAAGCAAGTTGGCATCTGCTTACTGTCACACACTCTTCTCAAGGGGTTGTGTCCACAGAAAATTCTTGCTCCCTGCATCTTTTTTTTCCAGCTCTCACTGAATATACCAAGAAATTAACAGATGGAATGAATGTATCACCTAATTGTAGTGTTAATATGATGCAAGCACATAAGAACTGGCCATAGTGTGCATGGAGACGAGGCTGAGGACATGCAGTCTTCAACAAAGAGAGAGCAGGATATGTCTTCAGACATTACTTGTCATAATCCAAAGACATGATTGTTTAAAATGCATATAATGTGAAAGATAGCAGAGTATCATAGCTACATACAGAGGGTTCATAGGACAGATATACTGATTCATCTGTAGTTGATTACTTAAAATAAATGGTTTTTGTGAGTGTTCAATGGAGTTCCTGATGCACATCAGCCTAGCAGTTACAGCATTTGAATGTGGTAATTTGATGCAGGGCCATTACAAAGGCACAGGAGCCCACGTGCAGCAATCAAAGCATGAAGCATGGGGTCTTCAGACCCCATCATGAATGTGTTTTTGCATATTGGAAGCTTGAATTTCAGTCCATGTGTATGTATAACTTTGCTTGCCACTGAGAGTTGGAAAGGAAAAAGTGCAAAAGCAATTAAGTGAGAGACTTTCCTAAATTTACTAAAATTCGGGGTCAAACAACCTATATCCCATCTCCCTTAGTCTCAAGAACACAAAGACTAGCTGTGTAGCATTAGGAAGAAATGTAGACGCTTTAGGAGTGTATGTAGCTGTATATGCTATCCATGTGTTAACAAAGCTCCTAGCTATACCTTCTGTTTGCCATGTGCTTGGTGCTATGCAGGAGTAACTGGATGCCTGTTTAGCCACTCTTTCAACAGCTTCCTCTGCCAGCTACTCTGATTGTCATTTATTTCCCAATGCTTTTTAATAAGCTGCTCAAGACCGAGGCATTACACATTGCATCTGTTGGCCAATAATTGCAAGGGATGCCAAATGTCAAGTCTGAGCTCAACTGCTAAAGTACACAGCCCAGCTTTGCTGGAAGCTGATTGATTGTCACTGGGCAGGGATACAGATCAGGCAATTCTCTCCACAATCTGGGCCATCTCATCTGCGGTAACCACACAAACCTTGAAAAAGGGAGATGTACCTGAATAATATACCTCTAAATCCCAGTATCCCAAGGCTTGTAACAGGTAATACTGCACCCACTTCATTTCATTGAATATTTTTTGCCTTTACTGACCAATATCAGAAAGAACCTAATTTACCCCCTCTTCATCATATGCTTCAATGTACTGAGCTTTTGATAACGGACCAAATCTACTTTCCTCCATTCTGTCACCAGGGTGGGTATAACCCAGAGCATCTGATCCATGCTGGATCTGTTGAATGGAAAGCTTGAGTGGGGATATAAAAATCACCATATGGGATATATTGTGACATGGAAATCCTTGTGAGTACATGAAATTCAAAATAACCTGGGATATAATATGGTTATTTTCCTCAGTAAATGCTTGAAGCAAAATTAATTGGCCTGTCTAAATAATTTGGCAATGCAATTTTGTACTGCTCAGAAATGTACAGGCAAACATTTACTAGAGAGATTATATTTACCAATAGATGCTTAATATTTACTGGTGCATGCAGAAGTCCTCAGGAAAGCCCATCAGCTCTTAATCTCTGACATTCTAACAAGAACGTTTCCTGCAGAAACTAAACCAAATATTATATTCTAAAGGAGAGACTAAAGGTGGCATCAACAGTGTGGAGAAAATAACACCAGAATCACTCAGTCCCTGCTTCCAAAACCCAGGCAGCAAGGTAGAGGCAGCAGGCACAGGAGCTGTTAAACACCCTGAAGAGTCCTCTCACTGCTTATGATCAGACTTGGCCCAGCCACTCTGGTAAAAGTTTTTATTTTCTTATAATACATGTTCAGGTCAACCAAAATTGTTTGCAAAATTGATGCGCTAGGTCCCAAGTCCTCTGACATCCTAAAGGAGTGTTATAACTTAGAAAATATATTTCATTTTTTCAGAAAGAATATTTATCAGATGCACACCAGATGATTTGGTTGGCCTGGCTGGCCAGATATTGCCAGTCCATTTGTATTTAAAAGATCCATTAAACTCTTAAGTAGTTTTTTACTTGTCTTAAAAATACTTTTTCAATAAACTACTAAAATATTGGAATGGATATAATACCCATCTGAGCTTTAAAATAATAGATTGTACTCAAATATATCAGAACAAGGTGATACACTACAGCATTTTGTCATCGCTATTTTTATTGGTTTCTGATACCTTGGATGCTAATTCTATATTCTTCTCATGATTATTTCTGTGTTTCTAGATCTGCAACTGAGATATTCTGCTGTGAGAATTGCAGTGATTTATCTTTCCTTCTGTGACATGAAAAGGAAGACAAAAGTCTTACATTTTTTCTTCAGAAAACAATTTTACTTGGGCCTCCAACAATCAGTTAAAGTTTTCTTTTATGTTGTAACTTACATTTCACCTTTAACAATGAAGGATTACGAGTTTGTTTTGCATAAGCATACAGATAGCTTAAAGAGACTTCTGTAATACAGAGTAAACACTCTTCTGTTAGGGAATGGGCTTTATCTTATTAATGCTGTATGTTGCATTTTGCCTGCATGCAAAAAAAAAATGTACTTGCTGCCTTCTCATTGTAATAGTCACTTAAGCACAAAAGAAACTAATTAAAAATGTTAAAAGTGGTACTTTTTATAGCCTTCAGAAGTATTTTTGTGAGCTGCATGGTGACTCATTGATCTACATTTTATAGCAGGGGGTAGCCCAATATATGTATTTTTAATTATTTGGAAAGTGCCCATAAACTAGTATCGCCATCCTGTAATAGTTCATGACTGTGTGTAAAAGGAAGCAGAATCCATTATTTCAAAGGGAGTGTAAGAGAGAAACTTGCTTAGAAGTATCTGTATTGGCACTGCCAGTGAAGTCAGAAACTTTTTATTCTGATTTCAAGCTAGTTGTATTGTTGTGTAAGATATGGATTTTTAGATTCCTGACACTCAGACACCCACAAAAGAATTTAATTCACCTAGTAGCAAAGTTGATCAGAAGTCTTGGGCACATGCAACCAGCTGAAGTTTAATGAGTTACATATATTAGGTGACCTGTGATAATTGTCCAGAAGCAGATGAAAGCTAAGCTGAGTCACTTATCACAGGCTACAAAACTTCACAGCTACACAGTTAATGTGTCTGAAATGACGAGAGAGAATTTAAGCTTCAGTAACTTGACTATTTATCCGAGTCCAATCTGTAAGGGTAGGGTTTTTCCATTAGAGCCTGTCCTGCAGTTCTTTCTACAGGAGAGTCATCACCAGTGCGGCTCCAGTACAGGACAGTAACTGGGATAAGAGCTATTTTCCCAAATAGGGATGGACAGATCTAGGCTTTTCACACTTGTCTCCGGCTAAGCTCGGTGGCTGAGCCCATGTGAGGTTCCATCAATAATTAAGGCTATGTAATGCTCCTTTGTGGGGTTTATTTATCAGTTAGACAAATGGTACCTCTTTTATCAGTTGCTATCAGCTGTCAGGCATTCTGAGCCATTGCAGAGGAAATAAGCATTCTTATTTTTATTGAAGAATAAATAACATGTTACCTGTGCATTCTCGGGATGAATCTTAGCTACTTTTCCAACAGTCTGTTGTTCTGAAGCACCAAGCAAACTAAGAAAGCTTACTCAAAACTATATATATGGTTATTTATCTCCTGTGAAGTAGACTGTATATCTGACCTCGTTAATGTGATATACTAGCCTTTCTCAGTATTCCATTACATGTTTCTTCACAGTTCCCCTACAATCAATCAGGCTCATGATATTAAACAACTTGTTAATGGAGAACTGAGATACAGGATACATCTACGTGGGTTTGTTCTTAGAAAGATATGAACTTGCTCCACCTGCACTCAAAGCCCACTAAAACCAGTATGAGTTAACGAGGCATTAAGGCCAGGCTTAATATTACTAAAGCAGAAACAGAGCTTCATATCACAGTTTACTTGTGTCTGCTGATAGCACAGGTAGATCAAAGCTCAAGTTTGCTTGCACTATAATGTATAGACACATTGCAAATCCTGACCTCTCAAGGGGCATGCAGGCTTTATATCACCAAGTACTGCAAACCCTAATTTTTAGTACCTACTGCAGAAAGGAATCTGTAGTCCTAGATTAGATACTTTGACCTCAGTTTACAGTGCCCCAACAAAATTTAGGTGATAGGGATTGCAGAGCCAACACTTTGAGCAGGGATACATCTAAGTCAACCAAGCTGAGGTCCAAGCTGCCCCTGAAATAGTAAACCCTGGATGTGAGGAGTACCCCTCTTACCAGGGGAGATTATGACCAGAGGAGAGCATTATGAGACCTCACTTTTTTTCCCCAGCACCCCATGAACAAACGGTTAAAGCTCTCAGACAGGAAGCTGCAGGAATTTACTTTTGTCTGATGTGGAGAACATTCACTTGTAACCCTATACCTTGGATCAGTTGGATTATAAATGTAATACATACACACTGTTACAAGAATGCCTTTCGAATGCTTGAGGTTAAAAACCCAAAACAACACTTTCACCTGCATCAATATTAGACTTCCCTTCTCCAGGTTGTCCCAAGAATGACGCTTTATCCACAGCATTAGAGATGCACAGATTACACTTTCTCTCCTATGCACATCAGACTTTATGATGACTTTTTTCCAACCTAAGATACTGTTATTTCTACCTCCTGATTTGCATACAGGGAGAATCAGAGACCTGTAGAATGACAGGGGCTAATGGACTACAAATCATAAAGGGAAGGAAAGGGTGGAAAAATGACAGCTCTGTCCTTGTTTTTCCACCTCCAGCTTGCTTTGGGTCCTGAGGCAAAGGAGCAGATCCTCATCACTGACTCATTCCTTCCCTTCACCAAGCAGCTGGGATAAAGGAGAAGCAAATTACATCTCTCCTCAGACGACAGGGAAAGGAAGAGGAAAACTGTTCCATGTCTTCCCTTGACTTGTTATGGACTGGAAATCTCAGATTCTGTGTCCCAGACCAGCATTAGAAAATGGTTTAGTCCTAACAATATCCTCTATTCTTTAGTTTATTCCAGCTCCATCATTTTCCAGAAGGAGTCACAGCATCCAGACATTGAAATCATGTTATGGTTTCACAGAAAGAAGCTTGCAGACATTTAGAGAGGAATAGGAAGAATAACATCTATTTCCCATACATTTTTGAAGGTGTTTGAAGGAGGCATTAATGCATCCTCAGTTGATATATTGGGTCACAGGATGAAACAGCAAACTAATTCTGTATCAGAAATACTTCTGCTTAGATTAATCCCTTTTCATGTAACGTTTACCAAGAAAGATTAAGACCTTTGGAAATATATGTACTTTGTTTAGACATAGCAGATCATTGGCTACTTTATTAGTCAATAGTGGGAAGGGGGGCTGTAACCTAGAGATAATACAATGGAAAAATAAATCAAATTTGTTGAGATTCCTTTCTAATAATTCATACATTTTCCCACTTAGTTTGCATAATTTTATCTTTTTCCTCCTCCATTCCTCAGATGTTAAAACAATAAATAAAAATAATAGTGTCCTCTGTAAGCCCAGCAAGGTTTCACATATCATTTTTCTCAAAATCAGTTAAGAAAAGACAGCAAAAATGGGTCATTTTTGTGTCACTCAAGGGCAGCCAATGAAAGATTATTTATTACTGGATTACAACACAGGAAAGTTCAGCCCTGTTGTCTTAGGTAAAAGCAATCCTGACTTGTATCAGCACTAGTGTGGCCAGCAGGACTAAGGCAGGGATCATCCCCCTGTACTCAGCACTGGTGAGGCTGCACCTCAAATACTGTGTTCAGGTTTGGGCCCCTCACTACAAGACCTTGAGGTGCTGGAGCAAGTCCAAAGAAGGGCAACAAAGCTGGTGAAGGGTCTGGAGAACAAGTCTTATAAGGAGCGGCTGAGGGAGCTGGGTTTGTTTAGCCTGGAGAAAAGGAGGCTGAGGGGAGACCTTATTGCTCTCTACAACTACCGGAAAGGAGGTTGTAGCAAGGAGGGTGCTAGTCTCCCAGGTAACAAGCAATAGGACAAGAGGAAATGGCCTCAAGTTGTGCCAGGGGAGGTTTGCATTGGATATTAGGAAAAATTTCTTCACAGAAAGAGTTATCAAGCATTGGAACAGGCTGCCCAGGGAAGTGGTGGAGTCACCATCCCTGGAGGTATTTAAAAGACGAATAGTGTGGTGTTTAGGGACATGGTTTAGTGGTGGGCTTGGTAGCGTTAGGTTAAGAGTTGGACTCGATAATCTTAAAAGGTCCTTTCCAACCAAAACGATTCTGTGAAGTAATGCTTTGAAGATCTTATGATCCAAAGAGACAAATGGCTGAACACATTTACAGACAGAAATGGAATGCAGAGGCACTTCAAGGTTAAAAAGAGGTCTAAAATAATCTTCAGTGCAGCACCCTCCAAGATTCCCGTGCTTTCTACCTCCATGGATGGCCCAGGACATTCCACACAAGAGTTCCTTCCCCAGGATGAGCTGCAGTACATTAGAGACCAGGAGGTTATTACTGGAAGTCCTCGCTGAATACATCTGACCTGTAGATCCTATGGTGATGAGTGAACTACAAGAATATATCCATAACATTGCACAGACAGAAAAAAAAAGGAGACATAAGTCAACCAAACAATTCTCAGAGATGCTGTGCAACCATTAAAAGCACCTGTCTCTCCAGTTTTGGACAGGATCACACCATACAGGGAATGAAAAGTTCAGATTTCCATCTGAAAGAGCAGATGGAGAGCAGAATTTTTTTTTCCCCTCAAAAAGAATGAATCCAAACACTACTGTATTAAAAGAAAAATTTCACCAAATAAATAATAAAAAGCAAACTTCTAGAAGAAGTCCTTTGACCAGCTTAACAGCTACCTAAATGAACTATGCATTGAGCATTACTCCCTCCCAGCCTACCTGTGGTTGTCTTCCTTGCTGACCTCTAATTAGCAGCTTAATACTTTGCAACTTCTGTCTCCTTTTTGTCCCAGATTCCTCTAGAATCTATCCAGATCTTTAGCATTATATTGTCATGGATAATTTTAACAGTGTTGTTCATGGCTTTCCCTGCTATATAAATGGAATACTGTCTCCAATACATCTAGTGATACAGAGTTGAGTTTTCTTTATTCCTGTGCCTTACCTGTCTCAAAATGAAGAGCTGCCTGATTTCAGATGTTTCTCTGCATTCCCTCCATCCTCTGTGTTTCATTTTTTGCAAAGCCTTGACCCTTTTTTCTAAGCAGAAGGTCTACTTTTAACTCTGCATCCATATTCTGAAGTTTCAGCACCATCTTTCTAAAGAATACAGTTGTTACTAGCAAAGATATCCACAAAACATGAACCTGATTCAGGTCTAAAAGAGACTTTGTGAAGGATAACTAGTAAATAAAAAGGATAACTAGTAAATTACTAGTAAGAACAGTTTAGCTCATTTGGCTTTAACCCTTCAATACCTCATTTTCTTCATCTTTAAGCAGGATGCGGGAAGGGCAATAACAGGTGGTTCAGAAATAAAGTAACAGGGCTACCTCTAAACTGTATCACTACTGTGTAATATATTGTGCCTGAGTCCTGAATACAGGATTTTGCTTTCATAAATAATGATAATACTTAGCTCTTATGCAATGTTTTGCACCAGTAGAGTTCAAAGTGATTTATAATAAAGCAAATAACAACTGAGGCTAACTTGGTAAGTTTGCTTAAAGGAAAGTAGTTTACCTTAAAATATAACAGTAAGATATAAATTAGAATTACGTCACTGAATCTTCACACTTTTCCAGGCTCCTAGAAACTACATATCAGTGTGACTAGAGTTTTATGAAAGCTCCAGAAGCCAGCCTTCTGTGGCTAGAAAGGGCACTTCTAGCAGAGGAAACCATTTACAAGTGCACTTCATACAAAGCCATTTCTGGAATTTGCCCCTCCTTCCCTGAAATTCCTTCTCCCTCTATCCCATGGGCAGCACCCAGCCTGCTCCATTGCCTTCCGTGGCAAGCAGCCCCTGCAGTTGGAAAAAGTTTTCTTACATCAGTGAGGTTGGACTCCAGGGAATCCCTCTAGAATCTCTTCAACTCATTTATTTTCCTTTTTTTTTTTTTTTTTAAACCCACAGGTATAAATTGCGCTCTCTTTCTCGTATATACACAAAAATAACAGAAAGAAAAAAACTATTATTATTGCTCGTCAGCTACATTGTTCAGTTCTATCAAGTTTTCTAAGTTGAAGTATGCATGAAAGGCTTTATATAAAACAAATTTGCACACAGTGACACAAACCTTCCTTGAAGGAGTAATTGTCATGCACAAATCAACAGACACATATCCAAGATGCAGAGAAACTCAGCTAGAGTTCTAAGTATCTTCTTTTTAAAACTGAAGTAGAATCAAATAGGTTTTGCTGTGGTCTTTGGCTCATTATCCGGTCATCCAGATAGAAGTATAATACCAGCTCATATGCCAAGTACAGCCTGAAATCACTCAGGGTTGCCCTGTTTCTGAGCTGTCTTTGCATGGATTAAAATCAATGCTGCCATGGAATCAGATGCTGTAGAGCAGAAATTATTAAAACTGACAAGTACAAAGGCCTAATGTTTTTCAGATACAAATCAAATAGATCAAATTGAGCAACGCAGTATTTCCTATCCAGTGTTTCAAAGGCTGCCAGGGCAACCAGGTGGTCAAGCTGGAACAACGCTTTCAGCATCCTCCGTGCTGAGGATGTGACAGATCTGCTCTAACCTAGCAGCATGTCTGGCTTTTCAGTATATTCATAGAGGGCAGAAATGATACCACAACACTGCCACCATTACAGCCATCACCTCCAGGTTATGACATTCATATGGAAAATATATGTGTTGATTGCTGCAGAAGGCACATACTGAAGAGGTAGTGAACAGCTGTAAGGGTAATCTGGGATGTTCAGGCAGGCTTCTACAAAGATTTGAATTCTTGTCACTGCTTATGGAGTGCTTCCTACTCTATTTTGGGATCCCATTGTCACTAGCAGGTGGGCCAGTCTTCCTTCTTGTGTTCTGGGCGTGACCTAACCTATAATTCCAAAGGACAATTCAGTGTTTATACACCATAGTCAATTCATTCTATATTTTAGTGATAATCCATTTGCAGTGACTTAAAAGATATTTCACCATCTCTTCCTACAGCAACAAACACCTTCACGCTCAATGGAATGCTTTTAAACTTCAGGGTGCAAGTACACCTAATGTGCTACACCGCAATGAAAAAAAAAATGGATGTACGATCAAAGCACTGCACTTCCTTAATAGCTTCAGTCAAAACTACTTAATTTCATGAACTTATCTTATGGGAGCTAACTCCTGAAAAAGGCTTCATGAGCATTTTTTAGATGGCTAGATGCACCTGGTGGTTACACTTTTTATTCAATCACCAAAGATTAATCAGTGAGCTTCAGGGAGTAAATTGCTACTTTTGCAGTATTTTTTCTTGAACATATGGCTCATGTAATGGCAGTGATCTATTTTCTCATGCACCAAATTTACTTTGACTTCAACAACTACAAAATCACTTAATCAAAGTAAGTTTAACCCAGAGAAAAAACTATAATTCAGGGACAAAAGAAAGCAAATTTTATTGTACTTAAAAGTCAGAGTTAATACAGTTATCTGGGTGTCTGGGGAGATTAATGGAGTTTTGCTTCATATTAATTAACAATTATGCAGAAAATTTTCTTTTGCCATAAGTGTATCAACCAAATGTCTTCTGCAAAGGGGAAGGGTATGTTAGACTAATTTGAAATTTGTAATTTTTAATCTTAAACCCCGCACCGTTGACTTACACACATGGCTTTCTTGTGCACCTTGAGGATTGTCACTCAACACTGGCCTGTTTGGCTAACCCCCTTCACTGTACCTTTTTGGCATGACAGTCCAGGCAGATGTCTGAACCCTTCAGTCCAGTTAGGGCGAAAGCTTTGTATCTAAATTCAGACAAGAAATGGTTCTACCTTTGAAAGTGCCCATGGATTCCACAAGTCACTTCACATATGTGGATGCTGAAGTCAGCCATGGGTTTAACTTGTATTTATATGTCACTAGCTTTATGTGCTTTGCACATACTGTCTTATATGAGCAATAGAGCATATCTGCCTGGAGGAAATTTAAGGCACAAAACCATACATACTTTTCCTCTGTGGCAACCAGGTTCTGACTGGGAGAAAGAAACTGCCATGAATATTTTGCTAGAAAGGGACTGTAATTAACACCAAGACTGATAGGCCCAGAATTGTTAAAAAAAAAAAAAAATAGAAAAGAAACAGAAGCAATATCAAGAGACTAACTTCTGCTTTTCTAAGTAAAAAGGCTGTCTCAAAGAGCTAACTGTGCTATGGGGAGTCTTTGCAAGGGTAATTGAGGATTTATCAAAGCTTTTAGCTTTAACTTTTAAAGATAAGATAAAGGCAGATGAAAGGAAAAACACTGATGAGCTGATGAATATGATGGTAGGACCAGAATGGAAGAAAAAGAATTAACGGTCAGCTATGGCAGCCTAGATCAGCAACCGCTAAAAGTAATCCCTTGAACTCTGGGAGCTCAATGCAATTGTGATCAGATTCAGGTGAAGGGGTGGAGATTGCAGAGCAGCCTTCAGGGAGAAAAACAAAAACGGTTGAAGATGAGATGAAAGCAAGTCATTGTGAAAATGACATTCAGAGTTGAGGTAAGGTCAAAGGACAGAGCATTCCCCAGGTCTCCTCTGTTTCAGTAAGTCACAGCCCTCTCCTATCTAGTGGCATACCAGGAGGCACTGGGATGTAGGGGAGATGCCTACGAAAGTGATAGTAAAATAAGTGCACCCAAATCTCGCTAGCATGTCCCGTTCATCTTGTTCTGCTCTTAACGTCTGTCAGTGGTTTCTCCACCCACTTCTGTTCTCTAACCTGTGGCTGCACAGTCTGTGTCATTTAACAAACACAAATGCTTCAGAAACAAAAAAAGAAATAGGAAGACTAGTTACCAGCTCCCTCAGCACCATAAAGGTCTCCTTACTTCATTAATTTGCCACTCTCAGGATTTTGCATACATTAATTAATACATATATGATACCCTTCAGTTTCTACCTGGGCTTCCTTACACCCTTGTGGACCCTCACAGCCCTACCCTCAAATTAAACTGATTCCACTCAGCCTGAAAGAAATGGTGTGGATACAGCAGTTTGTTATACTTGGTTATAAAGTGAAAGGTGAGATTGTAAGGATGAACTGAGGACGAGCAGTCCCTTTGCTTTACTTGTGCTTTTTTTCTAGAAATGAGTAAAGGAGAGGAATGTTCAGAACAGATCCATCAGAAACTGGGAACAACAGAGCAAGTTAAATAATGTTACATTCCAAGATTACAGATTTTCAACAGCATTTCCAACAAGAAATCCTCTTTCATTTTCAATATTTAAAAGTAAGCTAGTCTTCATCGTAAGACATGAGATAGCCTTAGCGTGAAGCACTGCCTAGCTAATCACCACGGAATCCTACTTGTTAGCAGAATGTCAAGTTCAAATCCATGTGAAAAATCAGGAATTGTACCCATACGCAGCTTAATTAATATAAAAGCTGTTAAGAATAAAATGAAATTTCATTGTTAACAATCTGGGGCATCTTCCAAGGAAGAAAAGGGAATTAAACCTCAACAAAATAGGTAGAGGTGTACTGTTTTTATTATAGAGCACAGGTCACTACAGGAATACTTTTCCTTTTGATGCCTCTCTCTGATCTACATGTCTTTGGTATCATGATTAAATTATTGGACTGTAAAACGACTTTCCCCTCCCATTCATTTACATGCCTCTTTTTCACTTGTAAAATACTTTTTATCTTTTCAAATAGCCTATTAGAAGTGTTTGTGTCCAACTATTCTGGGAGTTACTGTTTGAGACAGGAAATAGCTAAAGAAAACTTTTTTTTTTGAAAGCACAAATAATGAATTCACAAATAATGACTTAATAAAAATTATGTTGTTTGGCCGCAACCTCTGGAAATAGATTGCATTTCCATTTTCTGTACTGTACAGGCTAAACATATTATCACACTTAATTATTAATTAAATAACCATTCACTGAGTAACCTCAGTGTCAATTTTTCTACGCACTTGCAGAGACTGCCAAACTTGTTATTCAATCCATGCACATCCTGCATGCAGCATTCAGTAATAATTGCACAGAACAACACAGTATATGTCACTAAATGTTAAAGAGAGTTTTGTTTCTGTAACTTTTTTTCATTGCCATTTACCAAAAGGTTCATTTATTAGCCATCAGCAAGAATAATTACGTTCAATGGTAAGGAGGAATAGATGCAGTGTGTCTCCATCGTTGTAGGACATGCTGAGCAGATGGTAAGTCCGAAGGTATTAGAACTGTTTTGTTAATCATGTACGTTATAAATAGTCCTGAGATTTCACTGAAGGGAGATTTGGTAAGGCAAATTAGTCTGGGAATTTAGGTCATGTAATATTTTGGTGCCGCGACTCTTAAGTTCAAGTGGAAGAGTATTTTTGATGTGTGCATCATTGCCAAGAATTGCATTTCCCCTGTGAATGATATAACCAAGATTGAAAATATGTTCATTTTTTTAAATTTATAGCTTTTGATCTATAAACTCTTGTGAATATTTTAATGAAAAATTAAGTATTTTTGGTTGAAAATCTTTTTGTTCAAAAGCCATTCTGATGGAAATCTATTTGTAAGCTTTTTTTTTGCCTGACATGCATCACAGAGAAATTCAAGATAAGCCCTATAGAGGTGGAAACTCTCAAAACCCAGGAGTACTTTGCTAATATCAAAATGAAATCAATCAATTTAATTAATTGCCGAAGCCAAGTGAAGTAAAACTGTGCAAAACCAACGTAACTTGTGAAAATCCATTCACATGGATTGCCACGTGAGATTGAATTAGAAAGGCGCATTGGCAGCCAGACAGCTGAGGCAGCCCCTGTGCTGTGGGCAAATAAAATCAGTACAGCTGGCAACCACACAGGACTTGGAATTCATTAACAAAATTCCACCTTTGTGCTCTCAAAGACCACATTGCTCACCACCTGGAGAGAGCATGTGAAGGAGGGCTGTCAGCAGAGCATGACCACAACCACCTCTCCCTACCTGCAAAGACAACAAAATTCAGTTTTTACTTACCTGAGATGTCTACCTGCTTCTGTCAGGTCACTCAAAGATAAACTGTAATTACAGAACTGATGCTACTAGTACTGTTTAAATAATGCCTGAAATACAGTGATATACAGATTGAGAGAGTCCAGCGCAGAGCCACGAAGATGATTAAGGGAGTGGAACATCTCGCTTATGAGGAGAAGCTGAGGGAGCTAGGTCTCTTTAGCTTGGAGAATAGGAGACTGAGGGGTGACCTCATTAATGTTTATAAATATGTAAAGGGCAAGTGTCAAGAGGATGGAGCCAGGCTCTTCTCAGTGACATCCCTTGACAGGACAAGGGGCAATGGGTGCAAGTTGGAACACAGGAGGTTCCACATAAATATGAGGAAAAACTTCTTTACGGTGAGGGTGACCAAACACTGGAACAGGCTGCCCAGAGAGGTTGTGGAGTCTCCTTCTCTGGAGACATTCAAAACCCACCTGGATGCGTTCCTGTGTGATATGGTCTAGGTAATCCTGCTCCGGCAGGGGGATTGGACTAGATGATCTTTCGAGGTCCCTTCCAATCCCTAACATTCTGTGATTCTGTAAGGATACAGTGATATACTTGTCATGTCACAAAAGAAGATGCAGACTTAAAGAATGAGCTATCTAGCTTTGTAAAACTTTGAATGCAGCCAAATAGCTACCAAAAATGAGGAAAAAAAAAAAGTAATTGATTGGAAGCTGATTTGTAAGGCTTTGAGCACAGCTAAATTTCAGAAAGTACTGAAAAAATATCACAGAACTGGACCTCATGGGGGGCTGTTGACCCCATCTAGATAAGGAATCAAATACAACTATATGACAGTGCGATTTAGAGATCTGCATCTCTGTTTCTTCTCTTCACACTTTGGCATCTAAAGGTTTATTGGAGAAAAAAAAAAAGATATTGAAGATCATTTGTTTCTATTGCCTTGCATCTATTCAGACTCAAAAGGTTCCATATAAACAATTAGACCTTATTACATTTATACAAAATGAAATGACTCTGAGTTTTGGTGTTCACTTGTCCCTTCTCTGCAGATTGTAATTTTTCATCGGCAGCTCCCTACGGCACAATTAAGTTGGCGGCAGCTCTGACTGGAGAGATCATGAGATGAATGATAGCATTAGTCCTGTGATAAATCTCCCGGTTTTGTGCTGAGCTGGTGGAATTAGTACAACAAATTGCAAGTGATGGATGTAAATGATCTGAGGAATCCCAGCCTGGAGCATGTGAACAGAACACTTGCTGAGTGTCTTTGCTTATCGAGATCCTTTATAGGGTACAAGGCACCTAAAGGCTGAGGAGCTGTGAGCTGTATTCCACATTTAGCCACTGACTCGCTGCATGGCCTCAGATGAGTTGTTCCACTTTTCTGAACCTAAATTTCAGCCTTCATCTTATCAAATTAGTAAATTATTAACTAAATGCCCTTCTCCCTCCCCAATCTAAATCAATGAAGTCCTTTGTTGCATATGGTCTTCATTACACATTACATAAATATTCATAATAACTGTTTCTGATTCACTGGTTAGCTTCCTACTCCATAAACTTGTTTTAATATTGGTTTTTTTTTTTCTTAGTCTGTTTAAAGACCAAGATAAGGACAGTATAAAGAGAAGCACTTTCAGAGCAAAAAGATATGGTGCTATTTTCTGAACGCTTTCCATTTTCCCTTTCATTAACCTTCTGTGATACAAGACTGCTGCTAAGTCACTTTGTGTGATTTACCGGTGAGACAGAAATGCACCCTTTTCCAGTCACTTGGGAAGATATTATATCTCTATTTTCAGAAAGAAGTACTAGTATCCAAACAAGTGTGCTATGTGCATGAGTGTCTTTCAGTGTTAGGAAGTGTTTGTGCAGGGACATTTGCTGCAGAAATTTAACTCTGGCAGAAGAACCAGGCCAGGAATGCTCCCATCAACCTTGCTGGGATCCCAAAACCAAACCTGTGGTCAATGCTGTGACAGTTCTCAGTCTTCTGCATGGATTTGGTATGTTAATTACCTACAACTGCATTTTTTTTTCTAGTTTCAAGTAACATATTTACCAAGCAAATCCATGTTGGAGCTGGTGAATATTGCTGTTGACAGACCTGCAGCAACTACTGTCGGGTGGATGGAAACACAATGAGCACAAATGTCTTTGAAAAGCTCAGGGTAGTTTGGATATAAGCCCTGTCCATTAGGTTCTGATCTCAGACTTGTTATGTTGTCTTTTAGGACAGCCCAGATCTTGCAAATTAAAAACTCCAGCGGGCATCAAGCCTCGCTGCCTTTAGCAATGGATCTGGCAGCACACAGAGATCTAATTGTAGTGTTTGGCACACATGTCCTTGAAAACCACTTGAAGAGCTATGTTCTGACTCCACTGCAGCTGCTCATACCCACAACCTCTTATACTTCAAGAAGGTGCAAGAATGTGGGAAAAGACAAGAACTGATTTGTTTCTGGGGACAGCATTGGTGTCTGGGTTAAAGCTCAGCAAGTTCCTCTTATCTTCCTTCCACAGAAGTACCACAGCCTTTGCAGGTTGGAAAAGTCAGAATGATACTCCCATTTGTGGACTTACTGAAATGTTTGAGTAAATCCCTTAGATCATGTTTCATTTCAAATGTGCTGGTTAATATACTATTCATACCATGAAACTTGGTTTTGCAAGTAACCTTTTGTCCATCTCATGGGTTTTAAATTTTTGATCAAATTACCTAATACAAAGCTACAGCTTATTTAATGATGACACAAGGCACGTTTGGATCAGTCTTTCAACAGAAATGAAGATCAAATCTGCATTTGCAACACAAATCCAAAGCCCACCCAGATATTCTGAGCTATGCTAGGCCACTCCAAATTTCCTAGCAGCTTCAATAGTAGTTTCAGGATTTGGCTGCTCCTCATCATTTCTTTCAAAATAGATTTGTACGTGCAAGGCTTTGAGCCACATTTGTCAGAGACCCTTATTAAAAAGGCAGTAAAAAGCTTAATGTGCATAGCTCTGTACTATGCAGGTTATTAGGATAAGGCCATAGGAGACAAACTGCATAAGCTATTGAAACTGTTTACATCCAACTACAGTAATTCACATCACACAACTGATGACATAAAACAATTTTGCCTTCCTAAACGATGGATTTATAAGAAAAAAACAATGTTAGATTTAACTATACAAGAACATGTCCCTTAGATACTGATGAAAGAGAGAACAGAACATTTTTCAATTTCCGTACATCCAATATAGCAAAAGAACAAGAACTGAGATCTGAACTAAACAAGTTACTCCATGAGACTTATTTTTTAAAACTTCTCCAGGTTTTAATTTCAAACAAAATATTAGAAAATGTTCCTAATTCTGATATCTCAAACTGGAGAACTTTCTGAGGAAAACAGTACAGTGTCTGTTCTTTTAGCAGGATGGACAAGGTTAACTAGTTAATGCAGAACTTTTATAGACTGTAAGAAATTACAGGAGGTGAAAAATCTATTACTTTCAGTTCAATTTTAAATAGCCTGAAAATTGATGGTTCATCTGTTTATTCTGTACTGGACTCCATATCTGCAAGTCCAAAAGAGCTGAGAAGGATTTAACTGTCTGTTTGAATATAAGCATGTCATTAGAGGGAAAATTATCCATTTGGTTCATGTAAGCAGAGGGTTACAAGGGCTTAACTCATGCACTCACAAGAACTTCAGCTGCATTTTTAAAGCTCCATTATGCAACTGTCTTTCAGCACTTTGTCATCTCTCTTTTCCAATTTTAAGTATGTTCTTGTAGAATATTAAAGATGTCTGTATTTATTTTGGGCTAAGCATATTAACTTGAAATACTTCTGGACTTGCTGGGCAAATCATCATAGCTCACTTGATACCACATTTATGAACTATGCTATGATGGTTTGGGGCTCTCCCTAAGACCATTTTCCCCATACAACTGTTTCCTCATTTTATGATAATAGTTCAACATTCTTTAAGTCCAACTTCTCCTTATCAAGTGTATTTCTTAAAGCATTGAGAACTTTTATAATTACCCTTATTGGCAAGGGTAAAGCATTTGTTCTAATTAAGTCAGTATAAAAGTAATTATCCAGTGCATTTATATAAAATTTTAATTTCATATTCATCTGTGTTTAGTTCTTTTTATGAAGTTCCCAGTAAGCTAATAACCTTTTGTGTGATCTTTCTTCTCTAGAAGACAAAAACCTCCATTCTTCTTGGGGTTACTTTTAAATCCAAAAAGCCCACATTTTCACATGGGCTACTGCTTTATTGGTCTGTTTGGTGGCAACTCTTTATCAATCCCTACTGGCACTGAAAACATCAGCAAAACTTGCTTTAAAGGAACCTCCTGAGTGCTGAGCAATCAGCCTGCCTGCCAGTAAACCCGACACACCTCCCACTGCTCTTCCTCAGCTATGGATGGACCTAGAGCCAAAATCATCATGCATTTTTATCAAGATCAAAGCAGCCTCAGTGCTTAGGCTGATTGAAATCAAATGTTGGCTGGTCTGCTTTGGCTGAGAAGCTTCTCCAAGCTTCATTCTTAGAGTCAAGATCACTCCTCTGCCCTGAGAGACACTGTTACTCTTCCAAAAAGGACAACATGAACTGTTGAGGGAGTCTGGTACGCAGACAACTTTGTAGTTTAAAAGCGAGTAGGCTAGGCTAATGGGCCTTAGGATTGACCCATCCAAGTTTTATCACTGTGGAGCAGAATAAATTCCATGTATTTGCTTTCTTAGGTAGCATTTTATATTTTAGTGAGATAAAAAAAGGCACACATGCAATGCTTGATAGTGTGACTGTAATACAGTTGCAATTGACTGTATTAAGCTAACAATATCAGCAAGCATTTTGCATACAGACTGTTAAACCAAGATAACTCTTCTTTGGGGTGGATGCTTTCTTTCCTCAGTCATATCATTCGTCATCTGCATCAGAAACGCATGACTGAACTGCTGTTCTGTTCACACACAGAGCAGCAAGGGGCAGCACGTCCCCTTTGCTCAACGCTGGTTAGCGATGAGAATGGGAACGTGCGACAGGGCTGCACTGCCTGAGTGGAGGGGGATTTTGTCAGCTCAGTGCTGTACAATCCCTTATATTTCAGTTGATGCTTCGACAACTACAGTCAATAAGACATTTTTAGAGAGCTCGTAGATAATTAGATTAATGAGTTGACTCTCCTCAAACATGATTTGCAGTAAGCCTTTCTGCTCATTTCTTTATCGACTGGCACAGTTATCTACTAAGCTTCACTTAACCATCAGGTAATACATGCACACTCTTGCAGTTGGATGCAGTCAGAAAGGCCAGGCACACTCTCACTGCAGTACATATATTTTCTGAGACAGTTAGCAACCTCAGGTTGGTATTAATCAGGAAGAAATAGAACTCAAACAAAGGACCCAATTATCTCTTGCTGGAGTAGAGATTGTTTTATAGGGATTCATATAAGCCTTTATCTTTCTATTGGTAATGCAATAAGTCAGCCAATCCTCATGGTAAAAATCCTGGTTGCTCTGAAGAACTACCTTGACAAGCAAGAGAGTCAGAAATGGCAAGAGCCTTATTCACCTCATCCCAGCCCAGCAGCTGGAATTCAGGTTTTAACATGGAAACCTCTGTTACTGTCCTTCATTGATTCCTGAATAACAGCTAGCAGAAGAGAAGCAAGTTAACAAAACAACCTTGAATAGAAGATAGTAGAATTAGAAGGATGGTAGTTAAAGCCTCAGAAGAATGGAGGGAAAGGGGATGTAAATAGCAGAAGATGTAAGTACCCTGCACATGTGAGCTACAGATACTAACAAATCTACTCAGAAGACAACTCATTTCTGAAAATATCTGTTTTTGAGGCACTTGCCAGTTCTACAGTATTCAGTTAACTCAGGAAGATGAGTTTAAGTACAAAATTCTCTCCCAAGAGTTTAAGGATGAAGCATACAAAATATGTGCTTTAAAGGGAGCCAAAAAAGAACGATATTTCCTTCAGTTTCACCAATTAGACTGAATGGAAAAATCTTACAACTTTGGCTAAGCAGGTCCTTTCTGGGACCTTACCAGGACTGGTATGAGAAAAGCCACATAGAAATGCAGTTGGCCTGGAATTAGCCCCTGACAAGGCAATTAGCACCTGGAAGGCAAAGTGACCCAGTCGGTCTCAGCAGATTGGGGACTATAAATGCAATAGAAGAATTAAAATTACTCATTGAAGAGGTCTAAGCTGAACAGGCACACAGGGGAAAGAGCTCATTAATAACAGCAGAAGGAACAACAACAAAAGCAGCAATTGACAGCACTAGAAGTGTAGAAATCCAAGAACTTGACAAGAGAGTCAGACAAAGCACAAATCCCCAAAACAGAAAAAATGCTGCACAGCTGGCTCTCAAAAGGGTTAAAAGACTAACTTATTCCACCAGCTTTTGCAAAGCTGCAAGGCAAAAAGCGTCTGCTACAGTATGCTGTAAATCAGCAGATAGGGCAATAGTTAGCTAAATTGTAGAAAGTGAGGTTGGGGGCACTTATTTTAGAGAAAACCAATAAAACAGAGATACTGCTCTGTAATTAGTGTGATATTTTTGGTGAAAAGCAGCAAACTGTTCATACAAGTGATTATCAGTTGGAGAATAGAAGTGCCCTGTCTGTGTGATGGTGCTGGATGCTGGTGCATGTGCCAGGATGGTGCCAGATGCTTCAGGCAATAAAAAGCAAACAGCCAGAGCATGGAGAGTGAGCTCTCACTAAAAGGTGGGACCTAAATGCAAACAAGGGAGATGTTTAGTAAAATATGTTGGCTGCTATGTGGATGAAAAGGATGAGTTCATCAGAAAAGCAGGGGAATAAAACATCCCATGCAGAGAGTAAGGATGGATTCCTAGAGCAGGCAGAGATCAGAGCTGAAAGGATCTGCGTGGTCCATGAACCGTATACCCCTCGGCTCTCCTGCTGTGGTGTGTTGTGTTATCTGGTTATAAGGAGAAAGGACCTAATTCTTTACCTATAGACCCAGCAGTTCCTGATAAACTGATTGAAGATCCCATCCTGCCGCCTACAAAGGCAAAAATTCTGAGTTAGAATTAAAATATTTAAATGCTACACATCACTGGGGTTATGGATGGTATCCCTAAAGATCATTTTTTAAAAAGATAAAATTTGTAGTAGCTATTAGAGCTACGCTTGGCACCCCAGACACTCCAGAAAGAAGCATGGCAAGTAGTGTAATGGTAGGGAGGAGACAAATATGCCAATAACGTAAGGTTGGGAAGAGCAGTTTTGGAAAAGGCCCAAGCTGTTAAGCTAAAGCAACAGTGGAAAACTTTCTTGACAGTTGTCAAAATACTCTTAAAACAGCACTGCAGCATCTCATTATAGTTGATAGCAGTCTCAATGCTCCGATTATAAGATGGGCGTTTGCACAAATAGCTCGCTCTCACTGACCTAAATACACAAAAAGAGCAACAGTAGATGCAACTGTCACACACATTTAATTCAGCCAGTTGTCTGGGGAGTCCCCCAGCAGATCTGGGGAGGGGGAGCCCTGCAGGAGACTTGGGCTGAGCCAGCAGTACTGTTCTTCAGGCACTGGCTGGGTTGGGAAAGGTCCTGGGAGCTGGAAGGGCTGTTACAAAACTGATGCTGGGAGCATGAGAGCTGGCAGAGGGAGCACGCAAAGCACAGCTTGGTTTGGAGGTCACAGCTCCACCACTGCAACACAGGGTGCATCAAAAATAGGTGACTGTGCTCATAAGTGGCAGTAGGACAGGTTATCCAAAATTGTCTGATGGCTACATGAAGTTGTTTCTCCAAACATATGCATAGTATAGTAGGTGAGGTCACCTGCAGTCCCCAAGGTGGATGTAGAAGATGCTAACTTGGGTTTCGAACTAAGTCTGAGAAACATGAATTTCAAGAAGCAGGGAGAGCTGCACTGCAGTCATCATAACCAAAACTAACGGAGTTTGTTACCCGACTACAGTGTTGCTAACACAAAAACCAGACATCAGTACAAAACAAGGTGATACTAGCAAATACTTATAGGCACCAACTTTCTGTATTTCATGAGTATTGTGTTTTATGAAGGTTACTGCTGTATTTTTCCTGAAAAAGAAGATAAAGGGGACTGTACCTTCTTAAATGATTGTGCCCTAAGCCAGATGAAGGATGGCTGACGTCTACTAGAGGGATTCTTGCTGGGAAACTAGTCAGTGACAATTTGCATACCGCATTTAACAAGTGACTGCTAATCAGGTTAAGAGCTACCCGAAACTTTAGAGTCTTCAGTGCCAGAGAACTGACAGGACAGGACACATCCCACACTGGAAATGATTTTTCTTATCCTAGAAAGCATAGCTGAACTGTATCTATGTGAAACAAGGCTTCCTCCAGATTTCACATGTATAGATTAAACTGGTGTTTTAAATATATTATCCATTATTTACCCAGAATATTAAGACTTGTTATGCTCCTAGCAGTATACTTTTACAAAGAAAACAGCACAGAATAATGCTGTGTAGGGTATTACCCGTGTAACCAGGCTGAAGAGCTAAGCCTAAATCTACCCATGCACATCATTGCTAGCCCTCATGTTCTCCTATTTATGTGGAGAATTTGCCTAACTCTCCACCAACCCAAGGCATAAATATGATTGAAAGTATAAGTATATGGCAGAATATGCAAGCCTTTAGCTATTTGGTATGTGTTGCCTCCTGCAAAAGCATCCACATCAGCACAGGAATTGCTGATAACCACTGTCCCCCGTGGGAGACGTATCATCCTTTCCAAGAACACAGTGAGCTACCAGGACACTGCATGACCGAGAATACCTTCTCTAGCTGCAGTCCAGCAGGAGCTTAGGATACATGACTACCCTTACCAAACCAGACACACCACTACTGCAAATCCCTGCTTCTGGGGGGTTTAAAAATTTACAGACTTTGTTTAATCAGAAAATTGTAATGAGAACCTTAATGATGCCAGGTGGTGAGGTATTTTTATTAGTATCAAGTCTAAATGAATATAAATAACAATTTGGTTCATTCTTGCTCTGCAACTTGGAGATAGGCTCAGAGATAAGTTACAGAGAAAAGTTACACTTAGCATGTTAAGTATTCAGTGCAGTGGGTAGATCTCCTCCGGGAGCTCATACATCCAGAACCAAAACCCAAAACCCACTTAATTACTTTTTGCTGGCAAAATTACTACAAAAAAAAAAATATATGCCTATTTGGTTGCGTTCATTAGCAGGTTAATACTGCTGAATTATGAAGTGAAAAAGACTGCAAAATCCCTTATCTCCTAGTAGATAAAAATATGTAGGAAAAAATACAATAAAAATTCTTCCTGATAGCTTTGGCAATAGATGTTTGGAAAATTAAATGTGTATTTGTCAGTTAAAAAAAGATTGCAGGGTGAGGGGGAGGAAAGGGGTGAAAAAAGTTTAAAACTGCTAAAATAAATCTATGATATGTATTTAGCATCTTTGCTTTTCTGGTAAATCCTGAAGACCTAACCTAACTTCCCTTGTAAAGTGATGAAAAGGAAATAATTCCAACCTAAGGAACTTCTCTGAAATTTTTCCTTTGGACCTTTTTACCTGTCACAGCCAGAGTCCAAATTCTAAAGCCAGAGATTGTTTCTTGGTTGCAAGTTTCATCACTCACTTATATAGATTAATGGATTTTAAACAAGAAAAAATACAACGGTATTTCTTTAGCCTGACTTCCCATTAACCTGAGATTTAATTAGAGCATATTGTTTAGAAAGACACACAGACCTGATGTATGGTCTTCAAATAGTGATGATATTACTACCACTTACAATTAACAATCAGAAAGGATTAGGACTACATCTCTTCACTTAGGAAAGTGGTATCTTACTTCCAGTTTGATTATTTCTGTCTCACTTTCTACCACCAGTTCTTGTTCCAAGCTTTGATTTTTACTTTAGAGATCCTACCTTTGGTGAAATAACAGGTTGTAGGACCTTCAGCCAGCAGTTAAATATTTACCCTGACCTCATTTTGTTTTTAAGCCTGTGTCCCTGTAAGTCTATCCCTCCCAGCACTGAGGTAGGTGTCAATGTACGGTGTGCCAGATGTGTGCTATCCCTGGTCAGAAAGATTTTCCTGCCAGCTTTCAGTACAGGTACATACCTGCAGCTAAGGTGTTGCTTAACTTGCTCTGGAATGCAAGAGCTGCACTATTATGGTGATTGGTATGCCATTGGTCATTAAAATTCATTAGTAAAGATAAATGTAGGTTATTTAGCCAACTTCCCATTTAATTGATCCATAGCCTTTCTTGGGTATTTCCAGACTTGGTGGATTTAAAATTAAGTATATCATTTATAATGGATAATTCATGACAAAGTAATTTAGAGGAAATAAAAGCCGCTCTTACATAAACTGTTAGTAAAAACTCAAGAGATATGGAAGTACCATTCAGGAAGCCAAAATTTAGAGCTCCTGCCAAAATGCATCTGATGCTGTTTGCTGATAGAGAGGCAGAATCCTTGCAAGCAGAGGACGTCTGCAACCAATCTGCATGGCAGAGTGCTGGGGCTGCAGGCAATGCTGCTCTTCACGGGTCTTCAGCTTTACAAAACCTTCCTTCTCCAGAGACTTAGGAATTATCTATTTTAATAGCATCATTAAGGCTTTCACTGAATACTAGAACTTACATAAGCAAGCTACAAAATTTGCTGCCACATGAATGTCAGCCTTTGAACAATTAATTTTGTGTTTATGAAGTAACATTCTCTGTAAAATACACTGTTCTGATGGACTCATCCAAAGTACTATTGATATTAACCAGGAGGGCTAACTGGAGAAATGGAACATGCTATGTTCTATGAAAATTAATATACAAGCTAAAAATAAGTTAGAAACGTATAAGTTACAAACAGTGGATCTTTACAAAAGTAGCTGTGCTAATAAAAAATAGAGAATTTTCCCAAGTAGAACATCAAAACCATAAAACTGACTGAGCTGTGGAAGCAAATGCTTCTTTCCAGGAAATCCAGTCCCTATCTTACAATTAATATTAGCTGATAAATATTCTCACCTTTAACAGTTATTTGCTTATGTATTGGCAATAGCTTCCCCTCTCTTAAACACAAGGTAAACTGTGGTTTAACTTAGAGAAATTATATAGTTTAAGAGTCAATGCAGTGTTTTCTATCATGCAGAAATATGGGTTAATGTAATTTTTAATAGGACATAATAGGATATAGACATAGGATAATAACCCATAAGTAAGGTTATTATAGATAGCCATCATAGAAAGGTCAGTGATAGGTAACTGCCTGGAATAAATTAGTAGCAAATTGGATAGTCACCTAAGGATGGCAAATTTGCTGCTGAATTGCAGTGGACTCTTTTTTTTTTGGCTTCAGGGTGTACAAGGGCATCTTCCGAATGCCCTGAACATCGTTTTGAGTCTTTGGATATAGGACTAAAAAGAACTTACTTGGCTGTAACAAACCACAACAAATGAGCTCAGCTCCTTGCAAAACTCCTGGTCCCTGGTTGTTTAAGAGCTTGTACTAACCTGAAGTAAAGCTCTGGATTTGAGGACTATTGTTGCCTGGAACCCTGGCTTTAAACTTCTTCATATCTTCAGAATGTGGACTATTCAAAAGCACCCATCTCTACTACCATAGGTGGTAGGTTGCTTGAAGTCCTACTCCAAAACCCTTTTGAGGTGTGGGTAAACTGGAACAAAGTTTTGATTTTGTAGGAAAAGGTTAAGCTGAACATAACCATTACACCCAACGCTGCACTTCAAGAAAGAACATTAGAAAAGGAGGGCAGTTTCATGACACTCAGGAATGGGACAGAGTCCCCAAATAGAAAACCAAAGCAATATTACAGACAGCTGTTTGGGGATAAGAAACCTGTCTCATTTAGGAGTCAAAAGGTCATATGATAGCAATGAATTTGGCATACTGTTTCAGAAAGAAATATTCTGCAATGATTCTTCATGATCTTTAAGACCTTTAAGTTCTGCTCAGAATAAATATAACCAATCCCACATGTTCTTCTTCATTCTGCTGAAAATTACAAGCTGTATTTAGTGGAAGTCCCCGAAATATTTTCTTTCATGTCATGTGTAATGGAAGTAATCCCCACTGCTTTTCTTTTTTCTGTATGTGTTTTTATTTTTACATTAGGAGAACATGTGATTTTTAGGTTATTTCTAGAAAATTAGGCTGGGGTTTCAAAGGAACTTTCCTAATGCAGCTGTACTGATAGGTAGTTCACACTGCTCTGCCTTGTTTCCTGGTTTGGTATTTTTCTCTCCATTTCAGACTTTGTCAAATATTTTAAAGGCCCAGGGTCTGATCTCCTGCTGCAGTCATATTGTATAACACTACTACACTTTCCACAGTGCTCTGATTTTAATTTTGGCCAACAGCTAGAGACACAAAAAGAAGCCAGCTTAACCATATCCTAAATGGCCTACAGCTAGGTGCCAGGGAGTTGTTACAGTACAGCTATCTAACTGAGGATAGACAGATTCATTTGCAAATGAGTGACCCAAATTCAGACTGCATGGTTTGAAAAAGTTTGCAGAATAATTTATTAACATCATTGTCTGCAGCTTTCCAGCTGTCTTGTCCTGGAACACAAAAAAGAAGATCCCAAATATATCAGTAAAATTGTTTTGAGACATTTTTCTACTAGGAGGCACAAAACCTGAAAAATTAAAAAAAGTGTTCTCCGAAAGTGACTTAAATTAATGAATGACTTTAGATCAAGGCCAGGAGCAGGGAAGAATATCACTGCAGTCCTTCCTGCTTATGTCAAGGTAGAGTGGGTCTCTAATCACTATTCCATGTAAAGAAAATCATAGAAGCTTTCCCATGGGAAGAGGAATACCTTCCTGAATGTCCAGCCAGTATCCCAGGGAAGACACCATGTTGATAGCACATTGTCTCACAGGCTTCCATTCACAGCAGGACTTTGTTTAATAATGCTGGTGGCTAGTCATGCTGTTACTGCTGTCCTTGAGCCGTTTAATGAATGTGCACTCCATGGATACCCACCAAGGGGATGCCACCCCAGCTGAGACACTGGTAATCTCTTATATGGGTTGCTAATGCTTGCAATATTTCATCTTTGTGCACCAAGCCACAATTCTGGGGATTTCACAGGTAATTTACAATGCTAGATGGAACAATTTAATTTAGTCTTACATTTAAAACACAGCCTATGGAACTGACAAATCCAAGCAAGTAACCTCTGGAGTTCATTGTAGTCTTGTGGCAAATCAATCTCCTCCTTCAGTCACATCTGTTTTGTAGTCCCAGGCCCAAAGTTTATAGTGCACAGCATATAGCTCTTTTCCATACTCCACAGCCTCCCTCATTAAAATAGAAATGAAGGACTATTGCAGAAGTGAGGGACAGCATATAACCATAAAGTGTCTATGACGGATAACTACCTGGCAAGTGAAATACAGCCACTGAGCTTTAGAAGGAAGAACAGTCCTCCCACACTGCAGTCTCATGAGTCACTGTGCTGGTTTTGGCTGGGATAGAGTTAATTTTCTTCACAGTAGCTGGTATGGGGCCATGTTTAGGATTTGTGCTGGAAACAGTGTTGATAACACAGGGATGTTCTCACTATTGCTGAGCAGCGCTCACAAAGAGTCAAGGCCTTGACTGCTCCTCACACCACCCCACCAGCGAGTAGGCTGGGGGTGCACAAAAGGTTGGGAGGGGGCACAGCCGGGACAGCTGACCCCAACTGACCCACACCATATGGTGTCATGCTCAGCATATAAATGCTGGAGGAAGAAGAAGGAAGAGGGGGGACATTCAGAGTGATGGCATTTGTCTTTCCAAGTAACTGTTATGCGTGATGAAGCCCTGCTTTCCTGGAGATGGCTGAACACCTGCCTGCCGATGGGAAGTGGTGAGTGAATTCCATGTTTTGCTTTGCTTGCCTGCAAGGCTTTTGCTTCACCTATTAAACTGTCTTTATCTCAACCCATGAGTTTTTCCTCACTTTTTTCTTCCAATTATCTCCCCCATCCCACCATGAGAGGAGTGAGCGAGCGGCTGGGTGGGGCTTCGCTGCTGGCTGGGGTTAAACCATAACAGTCACAACAATTGAAATGAACAAAAGAGTTGAAGCAAACCGTTTCTACTACATTCCTAGCTGTATCCGGAAAAGATTGTCTATGCCCTCTCAGGTAAACGTTATTAATCTTCAGGGAGAGACTGTTGGAGTGTGCCCTTGCACAAGAGATAAAATAGCCCTTCACTGAGGAAGCCTCTAGGGCTCACCTCAGCCATTCCCCAGCTCAAACTTTCAAAATGATAAAACCTTTGCCTTGAAAGATTGCCTGAATCTCCCTTTTCTGCTTAGCAACGAAGATAAGGCAGTCAAAATGAAGGCAGCTTCTGCTTTCTGCCCGCACAAAAGCGAAATGCTCAGCTCAAAGCATCTCACTGAGCTGCTGACTTTGTTCCTCTAGCTCAATCCTCTGTTGTGATCCCATTTCAATAAAAAGTGACCCTGAAGCCAGGCACACTTCAGTAACAGTAAGCTCGTGGCACATAGTCATCTAACAGTGAAAAGCCCTCAGTTGCCCAATAAAATAATATGAAAAGAGGAAAAAAAAACACACAGTCCGTGAATAAAACAATCCACCAAACAAAGCAGGGATTAACCCCGTGTTTCATGTCCAAATTCTAATCAGGCTTTTCACTTAGCACAAAACCTAAGGAAGAGAAAAGCATAATAATATACACAATCAATAATCAACCCAATTGACTTTAAGTACGTGAAATAAAGGTTTATTTAATACCTAGCACTCAATAAAAATTTGGATGATTCTAACTAAAGCTAGGCATTAATGCTTAATAACTTGAAATATTCCAGACTTACAGCCTATGTAAATACAGGGCTCATACAAGCTTCACACCTTTCAAAAGCTGCAGTATAATTTTAATTGTTGTGGTGGTGTTAGAATGACCTTAAGTTTACTCTTCACATTCATTTGCCCTATTCAAGCAGTTACTAGCTTGGCTACCAAGAAGTAGTAGAAAAATGCAGTGAAACCCATCCTGGGGAAGTTCTGGAAGGGGCACTTCAACCACATTCTCCCATACTGGAGGCAAGTTTGACCATGGACAATGGCTACAGGCTTGAAAAGTGGGTTTGGTTTGGTTTTTTGCAGGTGGTTTTTTTGGTTTTTTGTTTTGTTTTGTTTTTTGTTTGTTTGTTTTTGAGTAAATAGCTGCCAGTACCAGCAGGATCAAATCCATGCTGAAGCTTCAGGAAAAGGGTAGCAGAACTACATATACTTAGAAAAAGATGATCATACAGCAAGTATTATATTCAACGTGTGGGAAGGGATACACATGAGACAACACAGCTGTCTCTGTTTAGCAAACAACCAGGGCTAAACAATATCCAGTTGTTCTATCACCCAAACTCCCCTCCCCAGCTGAGAAAGGGAATTGGGAAAAGGAGGGAGACTCATGGGTTGAAATTGAAACAGATTTAATAAAATAAAAAACCCATATCAATACTAATACGAAAGACACAAAATTATACTTAGCTCAGAGTGGTGACAAGTCCCTCCACAGATAGTAACCATTGAGAAGAGAGGACAAGGAGGCAGAGGAGAGCAAAGCAAAGAGCCCCCTACCCCCCAGCAGCTTTCCCATTTATAGCGACCCTGACATTAATGCTACAGAACACACCTGTGGGCCAGCCTGGGGCAGCTGCCCTGGTTTCACTGCTAATGGCCTTGATCACCATCCCACAGCTGGCCGCAAACTGAAACAAAATGTAACTGAAAAGTGATTCTATAAATTTGATCCCTGCAAAACCAGGACAACAGTGAATGGGCCTCCAGCAAGAAACACCAGACACCAAAGTGGTATCTCTGGAAGGGAGGCATCGGAGTGGTGCTCCTTCAGGCTTGTCCTGTAGGACGACAGGGTGCTATTAAGCTCAGTGCCAATAAATTCAGTGGCTCTTCTTGAAGTTCATGGTATTGATATACCTCTAAATATTGGCTGAAATATTGCCGTGCATCCAGTATGACATGCCTATTTTCCTTAGGAACACACCATGTGAAGGAGGAAAGCATTTTCACTGTACTCATTTAACCATAAAGAAATAGGAAAGAAAAAAAGCATCATCTATTCACTTCCTCCTAGGACACCACTTCTATGGGGATGAACAGCCCTAAACATGAGGAATTATTTCTGTCAGACTTAAGCAGTGAACAAACTTTGGAGACGGTAAGTGTGGCCTCTAAAAAGAATTGTCTAAAAACACAAACTCTCTCATATCAAATCAGGTTTGTATTTCATTGAACAAAACCTGCAAGTCAATGACTTGTAATATTAAATTTCTAATGAGTGTTCTGACATCTGGTTAGTGTGACCCTAGAAAGGGTTAACTGGTGAGATTCTTTTGCTTTGGCAATTACACTGCTGCAGAGGAAGGGCTGAGATTCAGGTATTAGAGCCATGGGGGACCTCAGAGTACCAATACTGCAACATGCTTCTGTACCATCAAAGACCTTCATTGTAAAAAGCACTGAACAAGGGAAGAAAGGGAAAACAGCTCCTGCTTAGTGGAATTTACAGGCAGAAGAGCAAAAGGAAAGATTAGAGTTACTTTCATTGCTCAAGGCCTTTCATGTCCTTCATTGGATGTTACCAGGAATAAACAAAAATAACCTTTATAGGTGATTAGAAGTGATTCAACCCATGTGTACCCCAGACAACTATCCATGCCACTATCTGCATTTGCTGTGTAGCAGGAAAGTGTGAAAGAGTGCATGAGAGCTCGAGTACCAGTGTGAATAACTGATATTAGGATTTGTTGAAATGGAACAGTCTGACTGACCCACTTTTAGATTTCAGGGAAGTTTCTCTCATGTAAAGAACTAATTTGAGTTTATGATTAATTGTTTAGGAGCATAAGCATGCCTGCCAGCTCACCTTATCACAGACAAACTGATAGAAAATAATGCATTGTATAATGCTAGTATTCCCCTAGTATTTTTGGCCTCCACTGATTTCAGCAGAAAGCAAAGGCAGTTCTATTTCTTAATGACCAGTAATGACATTAATTTTGGTATAAACTTTTCCTTATCAAGTGCATAGACAGATGGCTGTATTTGTCTTAAACAGAATCAGGGATTCACTTGCAGTTGTAGTTTTAAAACCTCCTCTAGAGGAGCCCAAGTACTGAATGGTCTGTTGACTATAAAGAAAGCCCAAGAGCCACTAAACCTCATTTAAGGACCCAATGTTAGGTGGAGCCTAGCTCAGAGACCACTGACACGAGCCAGTTCCAGCTTCTCTGAATAAAATCTGAACTGTTGTGTACCTGGCACTGCTGAAAGCAAAAAAGAAACAGTCATTTTACTGAAATACTAACAGCCAGTGCTTTGCAGGAGAATCTCAATTTCTTAAGTAATCACCTTTGTGAATCACCATTTATTAATAGCGAGCAATCACCACACACACAAGATACTGAGAGCCCATTTTAAAAACCCAGTTTAAAAACATCTAAAAACTCAGCTTCTAGACCTTTTTTCCTGTGTAGTAGCATTAGCTTACAAAAGCTAGTGGGAGCACTAACGTAAGCATTTAGAAATGACCCAAAACATAAACATGCAATTTAGCCTGAAGACAGACACAGTGTGTTTTATGAAAGCACATCACTGGACCATAAAACATCAGTTGTGATGCTACACCGAGGGCAGGGTGAGAAGAGGAAAGTATCTGTGAATCTTTCTCTACTTACTTACCTGAACACAGTATGATTAGCTTCCCCCTTTGAACCTAACCTTTATTCCTTTAACACACTGAGAAGAGTAAATTATACCTCTTGCCCTCCTTTGAAACTAAGTGAAAATTCAGCGTGATGGGGAAGTGACAGAAAAGCTTTTAGTGGAGTTCAGCTGACAAGAAAATCTATTTTTGCCCAGGTCTCTCCTACCAAAGCCATTGAAATTCAGGTCACAGAATTGTTTTAGATCATATTGCGCCTGTTAGTTCTGGTGTTTAAACAAATTCTTTACAGTCTTGGTGTACTTAAGTGAATGTCAGCAATGCTACCAGCAAAGATTTAGCAGAGGAAAAGCAAGCTTACAATCTTTAATGTATGATTTACTTCTCTAGACTCCGAGGATGTTACACCTCACATACAATTCTGAACGTTAGTACTAATTACAGCAGGGACTCCAGTTATTTAGTGGATTATCACAACATAACGAGGCAGTTTTTCTATGATTTAAGTTAGAAGCACCTTACTTCATAGCTGTGTTAACTACATTATAAATGCTTCTTATTGTATAGCCATTACCAGTGCCATTAAACTCAAGAAACCATCCTGTCATGACTACAATTTTACAGGAAGATAGCAGTAAAAGTAATGTAAGCTTTCCTCTTACTTTTAGGGAGGACAACATAATGGCAAAATACGTACTTACTTGCCTAACAGTTCTGTATAGCTCCTTAGAAACTACTATAAGCATTAGATAGATACAGGTTCAGAAAACTAGTTGACTTTATCAGAATAATCATTCCATAAAAGTAAAGCTGGAAGAAATTAATAGTCTTGATTGGTTATAAACCAGTACACTTTAAGTTGGAAGCCAGGCTTTATTTAACAGCAGATAGGAATACACCTAAGAACACAAACCCTGAGGCTCCTCTGTTTATTAAGAGTTAGAAAAAGAAATAAGGCTGGAGAAGTTCACTAGGTGATCAGCTCCAATTCTCCTTGCTGCAGAAACCTTCCACAAACTAAGGGCCATCAAGAAACAAGGTCAATTCTTCTGACCCCCTTTACACCTAACAAGAAGCTGTTCTACAATTTCACTGCATTAAACCATTCAGTGTTTAAACTTCACAAATTCCCAGCTGAAATGCACTCACAACTAATTTATTTCCCTTTACCTTGGGAATATCCCAAATAGAATAGAGGCTGGTTTCATCTCTTCATGGAAAAGGTAAATGCACCTACTCGTCATGAGTTCCTGTAGCACCTCTTCTTGCACCATAGGCCAGCACCCTGTCCTCTCTCTGAGCTCCCCAGATCTTACTTAAAATGTTGCTGCAGGAGGCTGGGTTTGTCTGTGCTTGTTCCCATTAGCCTGAACTGAATACTCAGATCAGCTGTGCTCGTCTCTCTGGGGAGTGGTAGCACGGGAGTTTCCTTTTAGTATTAAAAAAAGAGGGGACTCTAGCTGATGCTAAACCGAAACTGGTGAAAAAATAAAATGAAAGTATTTCCCATCAGAACAATTCACAGAAACAGAAGAGTTGCACTGACATTTGGGGGAGAGTTGCTCAGCCCAGGATAGAATTAGGAAAGGAACAAATTCGGAAGGAACAAAGTGCCCACTTAAGAATAACCCTGTTACTGTGGGCATTTGTTTGACACGAGTGGGTCAGAAGCCTCGAAAGAGCAAGGGTGGAAATCGTTCTCTCCAAATGCTCGCAGAGGACTTTACACACTGAGCTGTATGGAGACATCGTAAGCTTTTTTCTATTAAAATATTGCTAAAATTCTGAGTTTTATTAACATATGGAATTAAATTAAATTAAATTAAAACTATTTTCTAACCCATCACATTTGCGAAATGGAATTCCTGTTTTCCAAACAAGCCTTGGAAATATGATTTCTAGCCCTTTGTTTCATGAAATCATTTGTTTAAAGAGGCCAGGTCCAGTCTTTTTCACATTCATCAATACAGAGGATGTTTTAAGTCACTTTATCTGTTGGACAATGCCACAGATACGAATTCCAGCACATTCCAGCTTACACCTCTTAGATTAATGAGTGACATTGTGCCATTGCTGTAATGTTCCTTTCCCCTTCCTTTTTTGCAGTGTTGTGTTGGTTTCAATAAGAACTCACATCTGAATCTTTTATTGTGGCTTCAGTCTGGTGGACTGGAGATGAAGATGAAATGCACTTTCGCATACCCAAAT
This sequence comes from Nyctibius grandis, assembly GCF_013368605.1. Taxonomy (NCBI): domain Eukaryota; kingdom Metazoa; phylum Chordata; class Aves; order Nyctibiiformes; family Nyctibiidae; genus Nyctibius; species Nyctibius grandis. The sequence continues at coordinate 99,288,097 of NC_090661.1, read as the reverse complement.
GCTCTGTAATGCTGATAAGAAATGGTGTGCACAGAATACAGACTAATACAATAGTATTGTGTATTCAGCCTGTCTGGTAAGGGAGATAGTTAGTTATTCAACAGTCTGTTGAGTAACAAGAAATGATTTTTAAACATCTTCCTAAATAAAGTGGGGACTCCTTTCTCCTAATGACGTGATACAAGGAATTGAATACAAAGCTCAAGGAGATTTCTGACAATAATATGACTTCTGGGAGCCTTCAGTGAGAGTCACCTACTCTGTGTGTCCAGCAAGGGGCAATGGGCAAAGCTTTTGGGACTAATAAATCAAAAATTCTCGTTTAGATCTGTTCCAAAAATTATGTAATGGACCTATCTCTTAATTAGCATCTCCTCACTCTTAACCTTCTCCCTGGTGTCAGAAAGTCACTTCAAGTGATGCTAACTGGAATAGTGGCAAACTTGGCCTTTGGCCACGGTTCTCATACAAACGGTTCCCATGACGGCAGACCAGTGTCGTCTTTATTTCACAGGTTGTTTCCATTCTGCTGCGGTGACCACACATCAAAAAGCTGGAAGGTAGAAATAGGCTTCTAACAGCAGTAACATCACAGTGCTGGAAATGCGGAACAAGGGGAATCAGCACAAAGCTTTTTGTATTTCACTGAATAATGCTAACAACGTAGTTTCACTAGACAGTGGTTTGAAGAAGAGCAGCTTTATTTGGTATGCTCTGTCACCTCTTGAAGTAGCCATATCAGTATTCACGCTGTCTTAAATGGATGATAAACCAATACCTGTGCCAGGCTGAGGATGTTTGGTGACAGGATAGACCAAGAAGCTTTTGGTATCTCAGAAGTTTCTTAAAAGTGAAACATGAGCCTGCTGTGAGTGTAACTGTGTTGGCAGGCTGCCTTCTGAAGGCATCATGGAGGAAGTGAGAATTTTCCTGAATCGTTTTCTCCAGGCCACACTCATAAAAGTGCACTCACCAGGCACTCATGTCATCTTGTGGATCAGATGTGTGTTAGCTCAATCTATAACATCAAAAATGTGAAGAACAGAAATCTGCTTCTGCCCCAGCGGTGAATCAGGATAAGAATTCCCTTGAACTTGAGAGCGAAAGTGCATTTGGACACTTCTCTTATTACCGTTTCTTACTGCAATATCAAGAAACGTAAAAGCTACCTCTTAAAAGTGCCCTGTGGCTTAAGAGTGAGAGGTTTTGTGTATCAGCCAGTGGCAACCTAAGTCCTACTGTCAGGGCTTGTTTTGATTCTGTTGGGTAATTCTGCAATGATATCTAGTCCCTTAAGAGTTGCATTCTGTGTTGTGGGTAAATGTTGTTTATGTTATGTAAATGCATTAATTAGACTTAAAAATTTATAGATATTGATGCCTCTGTTAACTGAAAAAACAAAAGCTCACTCCCTGGGATGTCTGTGTAAGGGATTAAGCTGGGAGGGGTTATTATACTTACGTTTTTCATTCTTAATATTCCAAGCTATTTTGTTTTGGTGGCTCCCTGTTAATAATTTATGTTTAGCTCCAGTACGACTACTGCTACTCAGAGGTATCAATTTTTCCATTTGTCATTCATATGAAGTGCAAGTATTCCAGATTTTTCCATTCCTGAGATTTTCCAATATGCAGATCTAAATACAGTGTTTCCTCATACGGGCTGGCTTAGGGCAGTGGTAGCAGGGGCTGGTGAGGGAGAGAGAGTTTTCCTACTCGCAGAGCAGGTTTGGAAAGGATTTCATGCAGCTTGGGCAGATATTTCCATTCTGCACGCTGGGTGCCTGAGGAGCAGTGCTGCATTGCTTAACCCAGGAGGAGCAGGGAAGTGGAGACAGACTCTTTCAAGGTGCACTGTTTGTGATCCTGTGAGCTATTTCACTGGCATCGATTTACACGTGCAGATCCCTTAGTGGCAGCCTATTTATTTCATTTACCTCAAAGAGTGAAAGTTGACCCAAACAGTTGATCCCAAAGTAACTGCTGGCTGCTTTCCCTGAGTGCGGAAACGAGTTGCAAATGTGAGCTCAAACCATTCCAGTGCTCCAAAGCAGGGTGGAAGGTGGTGGTGGGGAGTCTGTTCTGCATATCAAGCTGACTAAAGCTGTGACATTGGATAAAAAAGTAGTTTTCAAACAGAAACAAGAGAATCGTTTGGTAGCCAGCTGAACATGAGCCAGCAGTGTGCCCAGGTGGCCAAGAAGGCCAACAGCATCCTGGCTTGTATCAGCACTAGTGTGACCAGCAGGACAAGGGAAGTGGTCATCCCCCTGTACTCGGCACTGGTGAGGCCGCATCTCAAATACTGTGTTCAGGTTTGGGCCCCTCTCTACAAGAAAGACATTGAGCTGCTGGAGTGAGTCCAGAGAAGGGCAATGAAGCTGGTGAAGGGTCTAGAGAACAAGTCTTATGAGGAGCAGCTGAGGGAACTTGGGGTGTTTAGCCTGGAGAAAAGGAGGCTGAGGGGAGACCTAATCGCTGTCTACAACTACCTGAAAGGAGGTTGTAGCCAGGTGGGGGTCGGTCTCTTCACCCACGTAACAAGCAACAGGACAAGAGGAAATAGCCTCAAGTTGCACCAGGTAGGCTTAGATCGGATATTAGGAAAAAATTCTTCACCGAAAGGGTTGTCAAACATTGGAACAGGCTGCCCAGGGAAGTGGTGGAGTCACCGTCCCTGGAGGTATTTAAAAGACATGTAGTTGTGGTGCTTAGGGACATGGTTTAGTGGTGGACTTGGCAGTGCTGGGTTGATGGTTGGACTCGATGATCTTAAAGGTCTTTCCCAACCAAAACAATTCTATGATTCTATGCTTCTATAATAATACAGCAAAACAACAGAGAAGACCACTTTAAAATCCTCTAATTAATGTAGAGAGGATGGAAGAGGGAGAGGAGACAGACAGACATCATCCACTTCATCCAGGAGAAGGTATGTGTAGATGTTAGCAAACACTTCTTTTCCCATTCCCCTCATCAGTAGCGTAGCTGCTCTGGAGATGAAAAGAACAAGAAGGAACCTGAAGGAGCTCAGAGGACATGAGGGGTAATTAAAAAGCACAGTTATACCTATGAACAAGAGGCCAAATAAAAGCAAACCATATATAAACACTGGAATGGAAACCAAAGACTCCTTATGTCCAGCCCCATCAACTCCTGGAAACAAACTTGTTTCAGGCTGTGTGAATTGAGTTTTCATATCAAGTGTTAAATTCTAGTAGGTGGACAGAATAACGGATGACAGCTGTAAAGCTGCTAGTGAAATTAAGAGCTTTTTTTGGCGAACGAACAGAGAGACTCAGTCCAAAGGTTTAAGGTTTACGGAGCTAGCTGAATTGCATTTCATGCTTGACATTCTGCAATACTCATGAAGTGGTCGAATGCATCGCTGTGTTGTTTTCATCAAGCCAAAGCACTGAGCAAGGGCTTTCTATTTCATGCCCCATTCACACCTTGCTGCACAGATTGTTGAGATTCATTATGAATCTCTAGACCGTCCTTCCCAAGACAAATGTTTGGGCACACAAGCCCTGAAACTTGGCTTTGTTTAGAGCACACCCACAACAGGATGACTACTGCAATATAGCACATATGCCTGGAAAGGGACTATAGGTCCTCCTTTTCACATTTAAGTTTATGAGAGTTTACCAGCAGCAAGATCCAGCCTATGCTGACAGAAGGCCAAAATCTTAAATTTTGCTTTGACAAGAAGAATATCATTGTGAAGTAACTCTATGCAATTCAGCAGTGTTTATGCTGGTATAACGAAGAGCAGAATTTGTTTTCTTTCCGTGAATTAATATAAACATATCATAACTCTTCAATACAGGGCCCATACTGTATTTGTCCCAGCCAGCACAGCATTCCTGTAAGCAGTAACAGTGGTGAACAGCGAATACAGAAATTTCATAATCATTGTTACCTATTGCTTGAGGCAATTCTGAACACATCCTGAACATCAAAAGCAACAGAAACCTGCATCTAACCTTTTCACTCCCATCATCCTCATGCTGCTGTGTGTGTTCAAGACTTTTCTTCTGCCATTAGGTCAGAGCAACCCAACAGTTTTCTAACTCAGGAGAGATATATGTTATCACAAGAACAAATTAGTTGCAATATTTTGCTAATTATACTCCTAAAAATGTAAGACTGTGAGCAAAAACTCTGTGTGAAGGCTTTATTCCACCCACTGGATGTGATGTGCTTAGTGATCCAGAGCAGTTCCACTAAGTCAATGGAATTTCAGTACCATAAAACAAAAACAAGGCTTTCCTCCCACCAATCCATAGCACAGTACTTTTTGCCATGGAAAGAAAGAAGGAAAATGAGGTTCTTTTTTCACATTAAATAGAAAGAACTTGCTTTATGCACAGGGAAATAATAGAGGGACAAATTGGACTAATTGCACACAACAAAATCCGAGAATGAAATCAGCATAAACACTCCAGCTCTATTCCTAACACATTGCCCAAGATATGCATTCACTATGGGGACATTTTGCTGACTAGTTCACAATCTTATGCTTCTCTTGGTTTCTGGACACTTCTGCTTTGGTTGGTTAGATTTTGTTATCCTTTTCTAGTCCAACCGCATTTGTTATTGAATATGGCATTCCTAGTATTATTTGAGATATGGAACTTGAGAGGTGAAAAGGGACCTGTTGCAGTTTAGCTGGTACTTCAAGATTACCACCTTGCAGACTTACACTGTACATTTTCCTGGATGAAAGTTGGATAACGTGTTTTGGTTAAAGGAGGAAGGCTGTTCCATTTTAGTGGTATCAGTAATGACTTTTCGAACTGCTGTTTTAAATAATGCAGTCACCTTAGGGCTTGTTTTTTTTTGTAATACTCCAGGTGGTTTATTAATGAAACTGACTTGATAACTTTTATTCTTCTCAAAAAAAATGGTAACACACAGTTGTACAAACCCACATTCATGTGTTGTTTTATTGGTGCGTTACGAAGTTACATTTCCTTCACATTGAGAAAGCATGAGATTAAAATACATTGTTCCACAAAAATGCCTTCCCTAGACTGACCCTGCACTAGTAATTACAGTGCCTACAGATCCCTCCACAAGTTTCATTTCATAGTTTTAATTACATTTTAATCAAAGCTTTTACATTGTCTATTTTATGACTTTCAATTTAATTATTCCCATTAAAATATGTTATTCTTTACTGCTTTGCAAAGTTCACCAATTACTCTTGCAATGTAAGTATTTATGCTGCATTACACTTCATATTCCAATCTTTTAACAGCCACTACTCGTTTGAGGGCTGTATAAACTTTCCCCATCCCGAAGAAGATAGCTGGTTTGTATCAAAAGCCATTAAAATACTGGGAATGTGTACAGCACAGTTAGGAGGCCCCACTCATTTTTGAGAATAAGTCAGATCTATATAAAAACATGCAAAATGCTCTATGCATCAGTATTAAACTTCTAATTTCGATTTAAGATTTTTTTTTTTTAACATTTGCATATAACCTGGAAGACTAGGGTTCCTGCTGATAGAAAATGCTAATGGCTAAGCCCTATGCAATGTAAAGACATGGTACCCTTACTCTAGGGTTTTCATTAATCCTCCCACATGAAGTAATAGAAAATGATACCCCTGTTACAGAATTCTGTAGGAGGGCTTGAAAAACTATAGAAAGATTGAACCTCCACTAAACTGTGTGGATTTCTAGAATAAGACCTCAATTACACCAGAGGAGTGTTCTGTCAAATCCAGTGCAAATGCAATTCCAGAATAATTTTGCTTTGCTGATGCTAGTGAACTAGCATATATACACCAGTAAAAACACAGTTAGTTTGGGGAACTGTCTCTATTCTAGAGCTCGGAGTACTGTAACTATCGGTAAAAAATCCTGTCTCTAACTGACGCAGTCAAACTGGTAACCGTTTTACAAGTAAATCAGGCCTAATTTGTACAGAATCCTCCTGAGTTCATGCCTATTACATTCTGTTCCTTAATGTCATTTCCCATTTATAGTCATTTCCAAATATCACATAAGTTTATACATAGCATGGTTGCATCCTCTTGTATACAATTATTACAGTTATTTTTGAAGGGATTCTAATTTACTTGCTTTCTATAAAAATTCAAGTGTTGCCAATCAGGAAGTAGCTATTCTCAGAAAATCTACAAAAGTTACCTTGGAGAAAAGTAAATGACGAGCCTTGCATAAAGACATTGAGCTGTTTGAATCACAAAACGCCTACAAGGCCAACACATATTCCAACAGGAACACATAAATTATAATTATGGCAGCAGTCTCCTCCAGTCTAAAGCACCGTAATAATGGTCATTGATCAACACTATCTTGATCACTTTAACCAGCAGCTCCAGATAAGAAATGTTCAACTGCCAGGATGTGGTCTGGAACATTTGCCTGTATTTTCACAGGGTATCTAAGAAAAAAAAAAATCTGGAATCTGACATTCTGTCATCCAAAGGTACATCATTTCACAGGAATGTGATGTATACTGCATAGTGCATACATAACAAAACAGGATCCTACCAATAACAAATTAACTAAAGTCATACACTTAGCAATCTTCTCCATACCAACAGTGTTTTGATTCAGGTGAGTTTCAATTTAGGTACCAAGCCAACCTTCGCAAACACCATATTCAAGAACATGATGAGCTCGAAACATGGAATGGGTCTAGTGGAAAACTGTCTCCAGCCTTCCTCTAGATACGTTACGCTGCTGGAGACCACCACAAGCATTCATGGTTGTGCGCCCAAAGTCACAAATGAAAATCATTGCATTTCTTTAGATCACCAATGCTGCAGGGAGTCACTACACAAGAATGAACATGGCACACCAAGATTCACAGAAAACATTGTGTTTCTTTATCCTCGCAGTTTCAGGATTTTTTAAAAATTTGTTTTAAAGACTTCAGCTTGTTGAATGTCATGGGTGTTCTTTTCTTTCATTTTGTTTTGATGGTAATTACTGCAAGAGCTCTCAAAAAATCACTAATGATGTAATACCAAGTTTCTAATCCATCCTATGAACATATATGTTATTGCAAGATGGTAATTTTAACAGTATGGAATTTCTTGAATGTCAGCATCATCCTGTGGAACTACTAATGCAACAAGGATTGGCTCTTACACTTAACCGTTCATATCAGCTGCTTGATCATTAGTAGCTCAGAATAACCTTGTCAAAACTTGACAATGAATACAAAGTTTTACCATCATGTGAAGATCTTTTTAATGTTAGAAGGCAACAAGATAAACATAGGATGATGCCCTAACTTATCAAATTATATAAAGAAACGGCTGGCCACAACAGATGCTGAACATCTGATGAGAAGTGCTGCGTGTACTCACCACCCATCAAAATCAAGGAGTGCTAAAGATGACCAGAACTTTCTAGGAGATACTCAGTACTTCAGAAAATCTGTTTCCAGATCTACTATATCGTCAAGCAAATCTTCTTATAATTACTCTCTTAACCATTCTTCACATGGAATTGTTTTTATTAATGTTCTTTCCCTTCCCTCAAGTAGTCTATCTGTTTGCAGTAGACTGAAAACAGATAATTCAGCAAGTCAATATGGACTGAAAATTTAACTTTAAAAGTATGACGATACTATGGCAATGAAAATAAAATATTTAATTTCTCTTTATAAAAAGGAAAGAAACAAAAGAAAAAACACATACAGTAAGAAACATCGTGTTAAGAGACCAGTTTGGAGGAAACGTGAGAAGGCTAAAAGTTCATTCTGCGCATTTCTTAAAGTCATACGGGACCTTCAGTTATTCCCTCTAGAGGCAGGCCAGTAGCATTTTCTGCTGTAGGTCTCTCTTCTTTCTTGACTGAGTTCTGATCTAGCAGGCTGACGTAAGATTTATGACAAGCTGTATTACCCAAAGGAGGGTAGTGTTGTCTGTAGCAAATATAAGCAAAAATGAGGCCAATGATCCCTCCAACGAAAGCATCTAGAGAAGAAAAGCAACAAAACCAGAAGCATGTTACCATGGAAAGGACAGTCAGTAGTGACAACTGTAAACAAAAGACATTTGGTTGACTTGGAAGTGTTTAACCCAGAAAATGTGAACCTCAAATTTTCATCAAGAATTTGGAGCTGAATACCAAAATCACGTAGGACACATAGAATCAGTATTCTGTTGGGGACATCTCCAACGTTTTGAATCCCCCAAATGTAGACGCTGGCTGTTTCAGGAGATGAAAAAGGGGAATGGAATGGCCTCCATGGGGCGTTAAACATTCATGATGTTTCAGCTTACCACTGACCACCGTTTGCAGGTAGGCAACCCACGTGTCTTCTTCCAGTTTGCCATGACTTACAAAGACCACCACCAAGTTTTCTATTTATGAACAATACAGCTGAACTATGCTGTTTACAGCATCCAGAGCTCTCCCGCTGACAGGTACATCTCAAACTACTGCACTGACTACAGCCTGCTCCTTGTCTCTACCTAAGTATCCCCAGGAAAGATGGCAGCTGAAGTACCAGATCTACTCTTGACTGCTTTGTGTTCCAGAAGGCATTCTCCAATGCAGACAGGGAGCAGATAGGACATAAGATGCAAAATTATCTTCCTTCAGGAAGTGGGCCACTGTAGCTACAACAATTCATTTCACTTGCAGCTCCTGAAAGGCCCCTGAGAAAGACAGCTGTCAAGAACAATTTCAAGCTGGGTGAATTCTTCCTAAAAGCACCTGAAAGGTCAAAGACTAAGCATGCCTGTTAACTGATTTAACACCTTTTGAATATCTTTCTTTGATGCTATTTACTATCCCATACTCCTACCAGAAAAGAAAATAAGATAAGATAAAATAAGGCCAATGTATGCGATATTTGCAGCTCTCACACAAGGGCAATCTTAAGTTTTCCATGGGAACCACATAGCACCTGAAGGGTAAGAGGATTCGTTCTGTTGTTAGGTTCTCCCTGACTCTTGCTAATATGCTTATCTGATCTTGTGTTTCATTTTGAAGCAATCAGAGCATAACTTTACTGAAAATACACAGACTTCAAAAGCCTCTGTTTTGAACACAAACAATAATGAAAGTGAGGCAAAAGGCACTGGCTGGAATATGACTTGACACCATGTTTTATTTTAACAAGACCTATTAAGCACCACCATATCATCTGTGTATACCTGTGTTTCTGTATTTTATTTTCAGTTACAAACAAACCACAGTGTAATAAAAATAGAGAATTGTTGAGTTTAATGACAAATAAAGGTTAATCAATACAGATTATTTTTTGTCTAAAATAGTTGTCTTCATTTAGCCCACACCCAGGGCTAAACAATAACAGTTTTTCTCTCACCCAATGTCCCTTTCCCAACCGAGGAAGGGAATTGGGAAAAGGATGGAGACTCATGGGTTAAAGTTAAACAAATTTAATAAAATAAAGGAACCAATATCAATGATAATACAGAACACACAAAATTATACTCAGCTACAGAGTCGCAGCAAGTTGTTCCAGGAATAGCAATCATCAGGAATGAGACAGAAGTAGGAGAGAAGAAAGGAGAGCAAAAAGATCCCCACTACTCCCCACCAAGCTTTCTCTTTTGTAGTGAACTTGATGTTAATGATATAGAACACACCTGTGGGCCAGCCTGGGTCAGCTGCCCTGGATCTAACTGCTAATGGCCTTGATCACCATGGCTGGCCACAAACTGAAACAAAATCTAACAGAAACTTGTTTCTATACATTTTATCCCATGAAACCAGGACAATAGTTAAATACAGATTAAATGCCCCTGTTTGTCAGTCTAGTATACCTTAAAACAAAGGGCACGTGGTTCAATTTTCAGTGGGTAATAAATGGCTTGTAATCATTGGAGAAGTGAGATTCTGAAAAGCCTTTTAACAGGAATAGCTGGAGCAAGAAAACCTGAAAATTTAAGATTGGGATGAATAAATTTAAGAAAGGTGATTGTAAGTCACAGTTGTCTGCTGGGGAAGAGGACAAGACTGAATGACCTTGGAGATCCCTTCTAATCCTATCCTACACGCAAAAGGACATAACAAAGGTATCACAAACAAATGTAATAGAGACTCAACTAAGATTTTAAAAGCTGATTGTGTGTACACAGTATTTGCAAGCAGACAGAGGCTTATCCTACCCATACTGGAAGCTGATTGTTTTTGTACCATTCGGACTGTCCCTGTCAAGCTGTCATGGTACAAAAGATACCAAGGGCAAGAATTTTCACTATAATATACTATTACAGTATCAATCAACTTGTAAAAATATAGTTATTGTGACAATATTCATTTTCGATAAACCTGTGTTGGTTGTAATTCTCAGATTACCCTCCTTTAATTGTGGTTGACTGAATCCTGTTCCAGCTGCTTTTTTATTTTGCTTAACAATGAGGTCAAGCCTATGATTACTATTTTTACTTATGGAGAAACACCAGTCCTCTGTAAGTTCCCTGGTACTTCAAGACTTTCTGAAAACTTGCCTAGATAATTTCTCTCAAAACACTTACATGCAAATTCTGCAACTCTGGGCCTCAGTTTGGGCACCACAGTAATACAAATTCACTACATGACTTATGCCAAAGATTTCCAGCTTTCTGACCTTGACTGGGGGTACAGAGCAAATATACAGGTAGCTATTTTGACTCCTGTTTTTGAAGACAACAATTCTGTGTTTTGTTTGAGCTCATGGTAGCCACAGCTTCCTTTTTTTTTTTTCTTTTTTTTTTTTTTTTTCCTTTGCCCATAAAGGAAAAAGAATATTCTTTCAGTCTCAATATTTCTTCACACTTTTTCATATAAAATTTCCACTTACTTCATGAGTAAATTAACATTTTCAGAGTTATAAGCCTATACAGAGATCTAGGGACTTAAAAGCAGTCAATACCTTCCAGTACTTGAAGGGGGCCTATGGGAAAACTGGAGAGAGACTTTTTACAAGAGCATGGAGTGATAGCACGAGGGGTAACGGTTTTAAACTGAAAGAAGGTAGATTTACATTAGCTATTAGGAAGAAATTCTCTCCTGGGAGGGTGGTGAGACACTGGAACAGGTTGCCCAGAGAAGCTGTGGATGCCCCCTCCCTGGCAGCGTTCAAGGCCAGGTTGGATAAGGCTTCGAGCAACCTGGTCTAGTTGAAGGTGTCCCTGCCCATGGCAGGGGGGTTGGAACTAGATGATCTAAGGTCCCTTCCAGCCCAAGCCATTTCTATGATTCCATGAATACATTCAGGATTCATAATAAAATATCCTAATATTCACCAATACCAACATTAAGATCTTGAATACTACATTCTCCAGCCGAAGTGAAGGGAGCTCATAAAGTACTCGTAATATTAACATTCTGAGCCCACTCAATGGCTTTTTAATGTAAGGATACTCCACTCCATCTCTCACCTACAGTATGCTAAGTCTTGGTCATTATATTGATTGCCCTTGTTCATTCCCCGCACCATAGTTAAGACTCACCCCACCACAAGAAATTTAACACCATCAGTTGACTCTGCTGAGCGTAAAAGATGAGGCCTGAGCTTCTGTGCTGTATATTACAGAGTGAACTAGTGTCTCCCTTAAGAATGCAGTTCTTTTAGGTGAAAGTATAGGTCACCTGTGGGATAATGTCTGCCAGCACTGTTCTTAGCTTGGGAAGAGTGGAATTTTCAGCTCCATCTCCTTAAATTTCAAAGACAAAATATGAGCAGTTGTAACGGACACAGTCACAACCCCTTGGGTGTAGTTTTCTTCTATCATATATAAAATACACCATAATAATCTGCCTCATAGCACATGTTTCAGTACAAAAATAATTCTTACTCTCGGCAAGAGATAGTACAAACCGCAAAGTTCAAAACTAGGGAGTAAACCTGTACACTCCCATTCACACTCTTCTCTCTCTCTTTTTAAAAGAGAGTTCAAACCAGATAAGTGTCACACATTGAGCATGAGATTCGTAACTGCCATCCGTCCCCCCTGCCAGCCTAGTGAGGCACGCATCTCCCATTCAGCAGCTTTGTGCTGGAGGCTCTCTCCGACTCCGAGTGTCGGTGAGCAAAGAAGAGTAACGAGCCCTGTAACGAGAGAGGGCATCTGCAGGAAACCAGGAGACTCCTTAAAGAACTTGTCAAGGCAAATGGTTGGTGATTAAGCACCTATGGACGAACATGATACTGCACGAACACAAAAAACAGAGCAAGAAAAAGCATGGATGAGTCTTGCTCTGGTGTGCTGACTGCTGTATGAGATAAGAAAGAGCTCAGTGGGACAGAGGTATGCTGTGCTCAATTGAAACTATGTAGAGGAACCAACAGAATGATATGTCTCAGAAAACAGGTAAACAATATGTAACCAATATGAACCAGATAACTGAAAGGTTCAGTTATAACCTTGAGGGGACTATAATTTGCAAGGCCAGCAGTACTGTACCAGCAATACCACATAAAGCCAAGATGACCTACATAACAGTATCAGAAATAGGGGGATAAATGGGGAAAAAGTAATTACAGGCTGCTTTACTTCAGAGGAAACATAAGTAAAGAAAGGCAGGTACGAAGCAGCAAAAAAGAGAATCAAGAAATGGTAAAAGGAATAATAGATGGTAGGATTTTCTGGCAGGGAAAGTGTAGATGCTGACAGACAGTAGGAAGCTGACCTTTGGATGCTGGAGGGAAGCCATGCGGACAACCCGCCAGATTCTACACCAGGTCCATGTCTGAAAGACTCAGTGTGGGAGGATAAAGCGTGATATAATTCTGACTTAACAGAATGAAGTCACAGAATTGTAACTTAGTAATATATGTGTCATTAATAAATAGTATAGCCTACTATATCAGGTACACCTCATACCTGAATTTTAAAGGACTCTGATACAGTCTCCCTGTGGCAGACGCAGCCGGTCTGACTGGTGCTACAGTCCAGAAGTGCCTACCATGAGGGAAGAGAGGATGCTGCAGCATCGCCCTGCAGCTATGAGGGTCAGTGCTAGTTAGTTCAACCTCACTAAGAAACCTCCCAAAAGGTATCTGCTTTAGTTGCATTGTATTATAATAATGCCTCCTTTATATGACAATGCTTACATAATATGGATGATCCAAAGTTTCCAGTAGAAACAAGAAGATGTAGTACTTCTGGTCCTTAAGTAGGACTTGACTTTGGAAAGCGTGGAATTGATGGCCATGTACACCAGTGCCATGACTGCTATGGCACTGATGTACATTTGTAAAAAATGATGATACATAAAAGTACAGAATGGTAAAGGGCCTCTGCAGTATTTTCAGACATTGAAAACCTCAGCAGCAATCCAGAAGCAAGGAAAATCTATAGCATACTATGGTGTTTTAACGTATGTGAATTAATGAAAAAAAAAAAAAAAAAAAGCAAAAGCAAATAAATACAAGGCTAATTAAAAAAAAAAAAGTAGGAAAAAAGATACCTCCATGGCTCACCTTGCCAGTGATGTTTGTAATCACACATACGTGACAGGGCAATCATCATGGCACAGTAGAGTGGGAGAATTGCTGCACAAAGCCGCCAGCTCTTCCCCCGGCCATTCTCCGTGAAGCAGTGTAACTTTCCAGCTAAATAGAAGGTGGTAAAGCCAAGGCCTGAAAATGCAACTGATAAAGAAAAACACATAATTACAGTATTTTGCCATTAACACTGTACAACACTATCCCTTAAGATCCTTTAAGATCTGACAGCAGGATCCCACTGTAGAGAGGTCTTGGACTTTCTAGGGCAATATTAGGAGCTACGGTAAGTTGAGAAGACCCAGCTGCAAAAAATTGAGGGTGTTTCATAATTTGAATGGTGATTCCTATGTAATCATATAAATGATGCTGTTATAACTCAGTATTTTAAAGGGATGTAGCAAATTGCCTAAGGTAGAGAGGTTCTTTGTTTTGGGTTTGTTTTTTAATACAGCAATCATGATCTTACAAATTTTAAAAAAAACACAGTACTTTGGGGACTGAATGGGAAAAGGCAGTCTCCCACAAGATCCATGACATATGTACGTTCTCCACAGCGGTGGTGTTATCTATGTAGCAATGCAAGCAATCAGACAAGTAAACACTACAAAGCAAATCCACTTCCTTCTCATAGATACTCGGCTTTCATGTGATCTGACAGGTCTGCAAATACTGTTGTACCTCTTGACATTCAGCTATCCAATAGCAATTTAATTTTTCTTCCTTTAGCAATTTACCTTTTTCCTCTGGGGGAGACATCAGCTTTAGAAAGAATCCCTGATTTTATTTGCACATTAAATTAAACATTTACGCGAATTTTTAACTTGAGTCACAAAAGCTCCTTCATGCTTAACCTTCAGCATGTCTTTCCTGATTTTAGATCTATTCTAAAAAGTTAAGGTTCAAAGCAGAACAGAATTCAGTCAGTTTGTACTGCAATTGAATTACATTTGAATGAGATTTTTAGGTTCCATTAACCTGTTTCTATAGAACATGCTCAACTGGCAGTAACAACAGAACTCAGGCACCAAGTGTCTGTACTGAACTTCCTTCCTGGTGCAGCTGTCCAGCTTCCAGAGAGATGCTAGATGGACTTTTTTTTTTTAAATATGTATTTTTAATTTTTTTTAAAAACTTTTTCTTCTGCTGTAGGAAAATTAGTGCTGCAGCTGAACAGGTAGCTCCGTGAAACACATCTTCTATTTTCTCCACAAATGTCATACTCAGTTTTGCTCCTGACTGCACAGTTCAAAATAGAATATAACCATGTAAAGCAAAGATAACAAAACTATAAATATTTATCCAAACACTTGAAATCCTTTTTCTGACTACTGTTCTAATTCTGCTATCAGTGAATTTAAAGGTAAAATCACCATGAGTGCTGGGTCAGACATGATTCTTTTTTCTAATCTCCTGCTAAAGCTTTTCAAAAGCCCTTTTTCTCATGTTCCCAAACGCTACTTGTGGCAAAGTAATTACTTTGTGTTCTGCTGATAAATCTATGGGATGGTCAATTTTAGCTGACAGTACAATGGAGTAGTTTCATAAGTTTATACTACACAGCTGTTGGAATGCAATTACTGAAGATTTGCATTTCACCTTCAAACAGAAATAAATCATTAAACTGGATGTGGCGGAGCAAGACAGACTGCTGATTAGTCATTTAACCAGTATACTAAATATATTGTTTCCTAGAAGCTTTTTCAACCAGTGCCGATTCTGTACTCGTCAGAAAACAGTGGGAGGCAAACTTTAAAATATAACAAACAACCGTGAGTAAATAAAAGATTTCTTTCAGACTGGGTTACCTTCTTGTCTACAGACCTTTGAGAGTCATATAAACTTGCTTTGCCTTTCAGACTACCTATTGGACAAGAAGAAATCATTTCTTCTGACATTTCTATGTCATGGTATTCTTGAAATGAATGTATTTTCCTAAGAGTAGCATGTCTTACACAGAAACAGGCTGTGAGATGCATAGTCAGAGCACAAGGCTATAGCCACCATGGGGAAAGAAGAAAAAAAAAAAAAAATCAATCTATGATCCTGACAACATATCTCAGAAAACTGGAGTAATTTCCCCCCTTTTCAAACATCATCTCCAACTCAGTATCCAGTGTAGACTGACACACTTAAAAACAAACACTTCTTCTTTCCAGTGTAGATTTTCTCTTGTGCCTCTCACATTTGCTAGATTAGCCACTGGAATATGAGAAAAGACAACACTGAGCTCTTTTGCACTCTACAACAGGAGTTGCACTGGATAATTTTTGTGGCATTGTCTTTCATAGCAAAGACCTGCAGCTCTTTATAGGTTTTTTTTGATCGCTAAAAACACACATTCGCATCTGCGTGAGCAGACATAGGGCTGTTCATTCTGCAGACCTTTGGAACTAGAAACATGTATAAACTTACCTGAGACTGCAAGGACAGCACTTGTCTGCATCACTCCATCTTCCAGTTGAGTAACTGCAGTGAGCAAAACTAAATCTGTCTTGGATATTCGATATCAAGTGCAATCCTGGAATGAATACTTTCAAATACTTCCTTGCAAAAATTAGTTTTATTTTCATATTTCCATTTTCCATCCCAGGTTATTATTTTCTAGATCTTTAGAAGAAGATGAACTGAAATCTGAAGACAGTATTTCCAGACAGAAGTATCAAGTGCTTTGTTGCTTCATTTTCAGGCAATCTACAATGCCTGGCAATTTAAGGGAAATATTGCCCAAACCGCAGTGTAGCTGATCAGTTCACACAGACTTCTATTCAGAATTACTAGCATTTGTCAGGCAATTCAAATGTGTGGTGGACAGCAGAAGCAGGTTTAGTTAAATGGGCTTTAGAGCAAACCTCGTGATATTTTAAAAAAAATATTTCCCTGGAACTTGCGTTTTTCAGGATCTGCCACATTTCCACAAGGAAGAGCTCGTGAATGAATATGGAAGTTCAGCAGGATCTGTACTTGCACTAGACACAATGGCAAATTTTGCCTTAGATGGTTGATGTGTTCCTCTAAACTAAAGGTGAGGAAGAGACTCACAAACACTCCTCCAGGGGAACTTACACCTAATATAAGATGGAAAAGTAATATAATGATGCACCAGCTTGTGGCTATGAAACTAATATTCTGCAGAGCAGTTTTACATTGCAGATTTGTAAGACTGACTTCCCTTACCCTGGAGCATACACATTCAGAAAGATCTGCTTGACCCAACAGCCCCAGTGTGTGCAGAGTCAGCAGCAAAGAACGTGGAATTAACAGCGAAACACTCTGGGATGTGGGAGTATCCATTATAAAGGTGACTATATATTCCAAGACAAATCAATTGCTGTCCAGTCCATGTAGGCAACTTTGCTTGATGACTGTATTTTGAAGACATTGTCAGTCAACAACATTAAGAAAAACAATTCACTCTTCCAGAACCTTGGGCCTATAGGTGATATTTACACTGAAAAATTGGTCAATCAGTAGAATATATTTGAGCACTTTTTTCTGCACCAGCTAGAGTCGATACCTCACTGTATCTCAAAGAAAATGCAAACACACACATGCCCTAACATATTACATACTGCCTAATGTTGTAAGAAAAATTCTCATTCTGCATAAGAAGACAGATTCCAAAGAATCAGCAAAGCAATGCTCCTCATCTACATTAATACCCCTGCTAAGTTGGTTGCTTCCCAGGCCATAAGAAATTAATACTCTGTTTATATAAAGAAGGCAAGAGCAACGTAAAATACCAACCAGCCCTCTTTGGAGACATTGACACAAATGAAAATAAGAAAATCAGTCTGATTTACTTTAAAACAATGTTAACTCAAGATAGATGTTGATGCAAATTCCAGACACAAATATTTAATCGATTTTAAGTGTTGGAAGAGGAGAAAGGAATGAATCAAACACAGTAGAAAGAAATGAGATACTTCAAACAATTGGTGTAGCTGACTCAAATCAAAGTCCTGACACTACAAGTTCTGAACACGGGAAAAACTCTCCTGAGACAAGCCACACGTTCTGTCAGGGCTTGACAAAACGCTCTAGATTTTCTGGACGTACTGAAAGACAGAAAATGGAATATTTGCATTGTAGCAGCTCCAAAAGGTCTCAGCTGAAACAAGGTTACCATTACTCCAAGTGCTGTGCAAACACACAGAGAGGACACTGTCCCACAAGGCTTAGCAACTAAAGACACAAAGGCGAAGGAGGCAAGGTGAAGTGCAGAGAGCGGAGAGGATTTTGCTCAGTCAAGGATGAAACCTGACTCCTGGAGAGCCAGGGTCTGTGCCCTAGCTTGCGGCTTGTGCTGCCTTCACTGTTCTCCCTCTGCCTTCTGAAAGCTGTTATTGAACTGTTCCCTTTAAATAAGGCAGCTATGGTTTCTTAAGAAATTAACAGAGATGAAGGGAATTCTGGAATGAAAAGAGAAAATGTAAGTCCTAAAGGAGTAGGTGCTATGAGCTGACTTGAAATGAGAGGAAAACACATTAAGCAATATTTGATTTGTCCCCTTATTGTTTACGTCCATTTCCTGATCTGCTGATAGCATCAGATAATTGGCTTAGGGCCAACCGGGCTATTTAAACACCAGTAAAAATCCTAGATTTCCAAATCTTTGTACGTTTCTGAACAGATTCTGAAGGGAGTTGAGATTCATAGTGCATGTTACTCATGTTTTGAGTTTCTTTAAAGGAATCACTGGAATTCACATGTATTATGTGTCTGCTCTACTTACATGGTTTTATTTCAAACTATTATCTACAAAGAATCTTTAACAATGCATATGCACTCTCCAGATAATATTAATGGTACCTAGATAGTCTCTCAGTCATGAATAAACATTAGTTTGTCAAAAACTAAATCAATTTCCGTTCCTTTTTATACCTGTTCTAATTGTTTCACTTTTCCATAATGTAGACCTACTGGTTATGCAGACCTGCCAGTCAAAGGTGTCTAACTTTGACTATAAACCATTCAGAGACCATACTGTAAGTTCTGCCATACGATCCAAGCCAGCAGGGAGGTAGAGAGGAAGGACGCTGTCTCTCTCTGCTCACCAAAATGAATTCCCTATTCCCATCCTCAGAACGAGGCTTTGGAATACCAGTTACACATGGGATCGATCAGCTTGAAGTCACCACTTTAAGTCAGTCAAGTTCACAAAGCGTACTGGGGTTTTTCTCTGCAGATAACACTGCTTATTTTGCTTGCTGAATAAGGACTGTTCAAAAGTTCAGAGTTGGCAGCCAGAGGGGACCAGCTGATCTTTTCATCTGACCTCCTATATATCACACAATTAAGTATGATCCAGTTATCACCAGAATGTGAGTTCAGATCAAGTACAGTTTTCAGATAAATAATCTAAAGATAGAGGAGGAGAATTATCTAAGATGCAAGAGGACTTGCAATACCAACCACCTGGTGAAGTTCTTACTGGCAAAACCACGACCAAATTGCAAACCACCCTCGCCATGGGTCATCTTCATTTGAGGACCTGATTCAGTAAGACACTTACAATAGGAAGAGAAATACAAACACTGCTACGCAGACAAAAAAAAAAAATCAGTAAGGCTCTCCAACAGCCTTCCTACAAGAGGTATTGCTCCCACTTCACAATAATCAAGTACATGCAGAACTGATGTAAACACTCTGTTACAAGCACCTATTGAGGCAGAAGAGAAAGGAAGCATTTGAGTGTGTCCATTTACCATCACAGCAATGACATGAGAAAAATAACTTCACAGAAAAAAAAACACAAAACCTGGCATGCCTTCTGCCCAAGGAATTCACGTTCCAAGCCCTCATCCTGCAATTGGATCCAAGGGTGCAGAACCTTGCCACCATGGGAAACCTCGAAGGGGATAATGGCATTCTGTAAAGGTGCCAGGTCTGAGCCTTGCAGGTCTGATGAATGAGTGTAGAAAATGGAAGAGCCAAAACAAATACAATTGAATAGATTTTGAGAACTAACTGAATAGCTGTAGACTTCTATGTGAAGGCAAGAAAGTGTTGTTTTGACCTTTATATCCTAATGGTTTAGGAATCACTAACTTGAGAGTGCCTTTCACCTTGTTTTGTGTAGGTGGGGTATCTGGAACTGCTATTGGAAGGCAGATTTTAAAACTATATCATAATGCTACTTGAAGTATGTCAAAAACCAGCTTCCTCTTGGGCACTATCATCATTGGACTAAATAAAACTATATTAGACTCAATCTTTCAGTCTGTTTCTAGCACTTTCTTTAAAAAAAAAAAAAGTTCACAGAAGAAATAAAGAGGATGATAGCATCTGGAGATACTGCAGACCCCATTCTGACATCTGATTCTCTCCAGACAGGGGATCTAGGTGAGTTTAAAAACCTATCCGTACAGACCAAACCGAATACCAAGTTGAAATGCATAAAGCGAGAAACTGTGGACAAGAATCTGATCTAAAGCACCTCAAATAAATCATTCATTAAAAATGTAATTGTTTTTGTGGGTGTTTTCTGAGAGTTAAACTACCCCATGAGGATCTTCAGCTTCCCAAGTTTTAATGGATGATGTGCTAAGCAAGCAGCACGTCTTCTTTACACTAAGCAGTTTTTGAGCTGAAGAAAAAATCCTAAACTTATTTAAGGGGCAACAAATTATGAAACTGCAAAACAACCATTGAAATGGCCTATGTAACAATCAGAGAAAATGATCCATCTCTTTGTCTGTAATGCTTTATACTTGCAGTGCTTACTGTATATTTTCCAAATGCAAACACATACTATTGATCACTGGAATTGCACAGCAGCCTATTGCAATTTTAGCTGGGGCTACTGGTGAATGTTTTGAGTTTCACACTGTTCAAAGACTGAAATATTTATCTTTCCTGAAGGAAAAAGTATGATACCAAATGGTTGCATAAATTTTAATGCTGAAATTCAATTCAAAGAGGATTTTATAGAAGTACAATTCCCAGAGAACGTTTTGAGATTATCACAGGCAAAATATTTTTTTTTTCAAGTGGGACAGTAAATCACCTTCCCTTTGTCTTAGCTTCATTAATTTCTTTTCACAAAGAAAGACAATTCAGCAGAAGCAACATGAAAAGCACATCACAAAATACAAATGTATGCAGGGATTTGGGAAACAAAAAGGAGATATTGGAGACGGAGACCTGTTAGAACAAAAATAGACCTATATTATCCAAAAAGCAAGTAACTAGAGTATTAGTCATTAGGTTGTTTTTGCAGGAGTGTCACAGTGAATTCTCTTGAACCTTTTTTGGTTTTTTTTTCCTGACATATTTTATTTTCCTGCACCTTTCAAGATACCTCTCTAAAGTGGTCTCAGGGTGCACCTCATTGCTACCAAAAAACGAGAACTAAGTTCTGATTTGTTCAGTTAATGATGCCATTTACAAAAAGTCCTAAAAGTGAACCTGTTCCATAGCCTGCTTTGCCATTTCTGTTGACAGAAACCTTGAAGAAATCTCCTTTCTCTGAGAACGCAGTAAAGACAAGCCTAAAAGGGTTCAGATTCTGGAATTACTTTGAAGTGAAGGGGTCAGCACTCATGCGCTATTCAAAGCAGCCTTAGCATTAATATAAGCTACAAGAGACTGTCTTGTAAACTCAGCCCTAATCATACAACTGTATCACACTAGAAAGACATCTTTCTTTGCAAGGTATGTTTTTTACTCTTTACTCACTGCCAAGACCTTCATGCTTCTCAATTACACTGGGTGAAATTAGGTCCAAATAATGAACTTGTATCAGATTTAAACCCAGGACAGAATGACATCAGCATGCAACTGGTCCTTGAACATACCCATGATGGTGCTGCTCTAGCGTGGTCCGTGGCTAATGCACTCTTCTCCTTAGAGGCATCAGGAATACCAAGTGTTGACTGAATATTTTTTGTTAGATCAGATGTGCATCCCTCCAAGAAATAAAGTCCTAATACTATACTTCTAATTTCTTGAGAAAAAAAATTTAAAACTGAGATAAGAGTTGCCAGGTTAATTCAAATAGGTCAGGACTGATTAAACAGCTGCTACCCTGTCAGTTATCAATAACGAGAGAATAAATTTCTCTTTCTGCTAGACCTTAGCATAAATACAGTATCTAGCCACAAGCTTTAGCTCATCAGCTCTCCAACTCTAATACAAATTATTGTCACTGGGGTATTTATGAGGTAACTAACTACAAGTAATCCCTGTCAAGAGCAATTTTTTCTTTCTAGTTCAACATTGGAATATACCGAGTCCCATACACTGGATCAGGCAACTTCTTGCTTCCTGCTTTGCCATACATATACCATCGGTACTATCCTTGATAACGGATCACATACTGCTCAACTACTTGTCCTTCCATTCACCATGCCAGGTATTTGTATCAATCTTTCAGGGATGTGCATTTAATTTAAAATTTGTTTGAAGCAAATTGGCACAGGCATACAGATTAGAATGCAAAATACAGTTAAAAGACATGTTGAAGAGCACCTTAATGGACAGAAACTTTTTACAGTGGAGTATCAGAATGCTTCCGTCAAGCACACAATCCAGCATGGTAGGTAGGGTCAAGGAGTTTGCTGGGTTATACCAGTGTTAGTACTGCCTGCAAATAATCCCCCTAAACACTTCAAAAAGAAACTAGGGAAACCCCAAGACTATGCACAGCCAGAGCTGTAAGGGTTATATAGAAGAGCTCTGCTTCTCTTTTCATGCTGCCAGACCCAGCAGGAATAGGAAAATGTTTTTTATTCCTGCTACACTGCAAAGTGCAAAGCAATGAAGCCTGATCTATCTACTGTTCACAAGAAGAACTCATCATTGGAGGTTTCATGTAAAGAAGAAAAGTTTTGGGGGGGAAAAAAAAAGAGGCAAGCGATCTGACGACTTCTTCAACCACACTTTAAGTAGCAAAGTGAACCAGGACACCGAGAGGAGAACAGCTGCACAGTTACATTATATGGTCACTGAATTCAATGCTGGGCTCCAAACTTGTAAATAACTCTCCTAGAGAAACTTCTAAATAACTCTCCTGAGAGAAACAGGGACTGGAAAGTGGGTGTCTTCATTTCCAATTCAGCCTAGATCCTCTGAAGACAGCAAAAATAAAAGTTGCTGTCCATTCCGGAGTACACACTAGAACTGGGATTAATATCTTTAATCATGCATGGAAAAGGAGAAAATACATTACCATATACTACCATTAAAAAAAAAAGTTACTGTGTAAAATGCTACAGTGTAAAAGACAATGCATAGAGAATGTTTGCTAGGTAAATAAATACCAATGAGGAACCACTGTTTTACACTGATATGATTTCATGTATTAAAAACCCACATTTATTTTAAATTCAGGAAAACTAGAAAGTGTTTTGGAGGTATGCTTGAGACACATACATAATCTGAACCTCAAACAGACTAGCAGGATCTGATTTATTATTAGAGCTGGAAAACTAAACTTTAAAGAGCTCATTTCACAAGCCCCTCATGAATTCAAACAGCCTTTGTTATTGAGTACTGAGAGGTAAATATGTCAGAGAAGAGGTAAAAGCATTAAACACAACCAGTCCTCAGTATACTTACAGTTTGAATTAAGAAGCCAATAAACCCCACAGGAGATTTTTTTTTTCCTTGCATATCTAAGAAATCCATTCCTTATTTCCCTGGATTCTTCTTTAAAAGGATGAAATATTTCAGAGAGACATGGACATACAGCTGTTAATTAAGAGGTTTATCTTGAAAATAGCGGAGTAACAGCAATTACTGCCAAAAACCTGTGGCTTGTAGCTCATCTGTTACTTAAAATGTTCACTTTCAACTGAAGGAAATATGATTATCCTCCATAAAATTGCTAGCTAAAGATAATTAGTTCAAATTTAGATACCCAACTATAATTACATGTGCTGCAGTAATATTTTATATAAATTATCACAGGATAGCAAACAATTCTATTGAAATTCAATAATTTCTTCACTCTGAAGCACATAAATCATTTTAATTTTTCAAACAAATGAATGGCTTTTAAAATGTAAAACTCTCTTCATTTTTACAACTGACTAATTTCAATTACCTAGTGAAAAAGTAGAGGAGGAGCTATCTGTGCTTTCACTCTAAAGACATAATATTTTCCAGTCTCCTTTTTTTTTTCTTTTTAGTGAAAAAGCAAGACACATCACAAATCCTACATTCATTTGCTTCATCAGGCAAATCTGGTGCAAGCATGAACTGCATAATTAGCTTTGATATCATCAGAGAAGGCAACTCCTTGGCGGTAATACAATGGTAATGCACTATACAGTGACAAACAACACTGAGTGGAACAGTTAATTGTGGAGATAAAGAGAAAATAAAAAGTTAACCAATTAGACAGTCAACAGCAAAGGTGCTATTTAAGAGCTGTTGTAGTAGTCCTTACTTGTCTAAGATGACACCTCACACCAGGGAGACTCCTAGTCTGACTGTCAGAGACTTTATAACTGTTTTAGAGAAGGAAAAAACCCAAGAGATTTCTCTCTCCTTCCCCCCAAACCAAGGAGTAGACTGGACAGAAAACTAATGTAGGAGTAATCCTTGAGAACGCTTTCTGCCCAAATAAGCAGCGTTGAGCTAGGAGGAACGGAACACATCCAAACAAAGGCAGACACCGGTATGTGAACCAGTTATCGAGACTATAATTGCTAGAGATAAACAGGCATTTCCAAAGTATGCCAGATAACATTTTTTTGGTAACAGAATCACGGCCAGACCCATGAATAGGCACATCCAAATTATACTCCTGCTCCTCATATTTAACTCCTAACCCATTACCTACCCTACTGCAAGAGGCATTCTCTGGATACAGTGATACTCTCCTTTTCATTCAGACTCTAGCCTCCTTGCCATACTAAACAATACCAGAAAGTGATATACTAGTCTATTGCTTGATAACCCTTGCCTTTAGACTTTTTTGTTATTTACAGTAACTAGTAGTTCCATTTTTCTAGACAGGATCTTGCTGTGTTCACCCACACAAACTTACTGATTTCAAGGAAGTAACAAAGGAAGACAGCCAGAGCAGAGAAGATGGAGAATAGAATAGAATAGAATAGTTTCAGTTGGAATGGGCCTACAATGAGCATCTAGTCCAACTGCCTGACCACTGCATGGCTGACCAAAAGTTAAAGCATGCTATTAAGGGCACTGTCCAAATGCCCTGTCCAACAGGCTTGGGGCAACAACCACCTCTCTAGTAAGCCTGTTCCAGGTTTGACCACCCTCTCAGTAAAGAAATGCTTCCCAATGTCCAGTCTAAACCTCCCCCGGCACAGCTTTGAACAATTCCCATGCATCCTATCACTGGATACCAGGAGAAGAGATCAGCCAAGAACACAGGCTAATACAATGAAGAATAAAATGGCTTATCATGTGACAGAGAACTTCTTGCATCACTGAGCACCCCTCACCAGTTCAAATCTTATTTAGTCCTGTCTGTGGAAATGCTATTCTATCAAAAACATCTGGTCAATCAGTCTGATTTCTATTCTCTGATTAATTCCCTCAGTAAAATCATCCAAAGATGTTTCCTTCCTCCCTCCTCTTCCACAAGATGATTTTTTTAAAAAGACCTCCTATGCTATTATTCACTGGCAGGTTCATCCATGAGTCCAATCTACATTGCCTTCCAACATGATCAGAAACTTCCAATATAATCATTTTTGAAAAGTTTCTGATTGTTTAAAGAGAATGCAGGAACCCCAGACAGAGAGACTTCTAAAACCATTGTCTTAGTTCAGACTGAAACAAGCAAAAACTAAAAGTCTCGAGAGAAAATCACCAGGGAAAACAGTTGATTGTAACAAAGCAGTATTAGTTCTAAAAACATTTTGCATAAACTTTTTTGTCTAGGTTTTGTTAGTTAAAACACTGACTTAATTATTTGCTCAGTCCTCTGCAGAAGGGAGGGAAAAAAAATTACCTACTTCTCTGTAATAGCTGGTGCTTTCTATGTAGAACTGACAGTAATAGCAAAATCCAAGTGAGGCTTTCTGCAGATGTTCTGTACTTTTCTCTTTCTGGCATAAATAATATGCTTGATTTCCTGCTTTTATCTCAGAGCTTTTATCTCAAGAGACTTTTAATATCCCCTTGTTTTCAAGAGACCTAAATTAATGTTTTCAGAAGTCTTTATGACTGAGATTTCTGCAATTTCATAAATCAGTCAGCCACCTCTAAAGAAAGGTGCCTAGCATTTTAACGTTATAATTCAATTTCAAGGTTTTTATTGATTTATTTTTCTTTTGCTTACAGCAGAATTGTAGTTGATACTCTTGTTTTTATTGAAATAATTCTGGATTGACTCAGGGTTATCTGTATTACAAGAACATGTACTTATGTGAGTCAGCTCTATCACTCTTGCTGCTCAAAAGGGGTTTGAGTCAACCAGTATCATTTGGAGACTGATCACAACTAGCTCTTGTAGAGTGGAAAACACACACCTCAACTCATGAAGGTGACCACCCTGTGGACAGATTTGAAGTCCCCATCGAAACAGAATGGTTGGTTTTACTTCCAAGTAGCTCTAGGCTAGGCAGAACGCTCTCATACATATTCTGATTTATTCTTATCGTGGACTCCACGGCCACACAGAGCTACAAGAGGGGACTGTCATAACACTGTCTTCAACAGCGTACGCCGGATCAGAATGAAAATGCTGCCACAGAAAGTCTTACCCTTAGTCTCTACAGACACAGAAAATTACTCTGTCAAGCTTAAGAGCAAGGACTGGTTCTAGCAGTCATTCCTGATTGAACATGATCAAAATGTTTCACAGCTGATGGGACGGGGGCCGAATTCACACACAAATATCAGCTTCTAGTTCTCAAAACAGGAATTCTGACAATACTTATGAGTCTCTATTTTCCTCTTTGCAGAGGAGGATGAAGGGCTATCCTTCACTAGACCAGGGTTTGACCTGAAATTAGAGGTAGAAGAGAGGAAAGAAACATGTTTATGCAGTGAATACAATGAACATGCAACCAAGCCATGCTTTTGCTTGGGCTGTTTACCTGCTTCTCATATACAGTGCAGTATCCAAGCTTCTCTTACCTTCCAAGTGCTGCCTAAAACAGCCCACTGCTGAGCTTACGTACCTTAAAGAAAACTCCACACTGAAGGATATATTACTAAGGAAGAGCTAACAACACACTTGCTTTAGAAACATCTCTACATTTGGTTTGTTGTTACAAGAAATGCTGCACAAAACCATACTGAATGGATTTCGGAGTGTGATTTCAGCACTATGCTGAAATGGCAATGTCAAGGAATCTCAATATTTGTCAGTGGTGTAATGAGACTTCTTTCTTAATCATGGTCAGAAATTGATGTGCCAGCCTCTTCTGTCTCAGTTGAGTTGATAACCATTCGTTTTCAAATTAGTCTTGAGCTTTCGGACCCATTTTGCTCCAAAGAAGAACTGTCACAGCAGTTCACAGACGAAAATTGATCTATAGATCTTCAGTGTAACTCAAAGTCCTTTTAACTGAAAAGGTCAGTCAGAAGAACAATGGTCTTAGCTTTACATACAGGTGAAGTCTACAATACCACAACCAAGTCTTCTGCAGGCTGTGAAATCAAGCATATACTTTAACCTTAGCTTATTAATTTTACCTGAAAAGTTAGTTAGGCAAGAGAAAAAGGGAGAATTAGACTGGAAGGTAATTAAGCTTCTTCCTTTCACAGATGACAGCAAATTGAACAGCTATAATAACCGAGAAGCAGCAATAGCTGATGGGAAAACTGGTTTATCCAAGCTAAGCTCAGAGATTTACTCATATTCCAGCTCGCTTCTTTAACTTTGGCTCTCTAGCACTTGAGGAAGAATGATGTTGACTCAGAGTCATTCATTCTGTTCCTCAGCAGTCAAGATTCCGTGTTTTCACTTACTCGCCTCTGAAGTCTCACTCTGCTCTTGAGTTCCCTGCATGATCTGGTCTTTAGCTTAGGAAAAGCAAAACCAAAGCTGCCTGCCCCCCAGCTTTGGTATCCTATGTGAATCACAAATTACAATAGACTGCAAGTCAGCAAATCACAGTCCTGAGATCAAGAAAGTAACAGGCTCATCTGGTACAATTTCTGATTTTTCATGCAGTCCTTGGTACTGCTAAACAACATGTCACCATGAAGAATCACACTACTTTCAGCTTTATTTCAAGAAGGTCTGCTGAATTTTGCTAGATAGCAAAGAGATACAACACCTCATGCTTCAGTTCTTTTAGTCATTTTAATGAAAAATGATGGGTGCTGGTGAGAAGCATAGAGCTCTTACATGGCTTGGAAGCAGGCCTACTGTTTGCAGAGAAACTGATGGAAAGATAAGGACATGTCCTTTCACCTTAAGATTTGGTATATTCTCAGACAGATAAGTGGTAAGCATTGACAAAGATGAATAGCATACCTGTGTAGCTATGTCTTTTCATAAAGAAAATAGGCAGGTAAATAGCCACCTTGTTTATCCCAATAATATGCATTGTAGCTGCTTGATAAACAGGCATCTGAGCCAGTTTATACTCAAACTCTTGATAGCTTGTGGAAATTAACTGTTGGTTCTTCCTAGAAAGAGGGGAGCACAGACCTTCAGCATTCACCTTCTCTATTCTGGATAAGGGAACTATCTCCTGAGTACTGCCACTAAAGTTGTGTATACTGCCATTCCTGAACAAGATGGGATGGAGTTGGTGATGCACATGGTCATTTCCCCTACTGCCACCTGCATTCAATGACAATCATCAAATGCAAATTATATTTGCTTTCCAGTATAGTCCCTTTCATTCTGCTCTTTAGGAGCCTTACTAAAGAGCAGTCTCAAGAAGCTAACATAAGAACCCCACTACTGGGAAATATGTCAACGCTGGAGGGAAAGGTATGCATATTCCTACTATCTGTAGGATATGGAGGCTGACCTTGCTCACAAAGGAAGAAATAGTAATGTGGCAAAAAAAGTCAGCTGGGATTCCTCTCTCCTTATTTGAAGACAAGGCTGGGGGATCTCTGCAGAATAATTTTTCTCATATATTCTTAAACTTCTTACAACAGATTGAGCAATTCCAGCTGTCATTCTCTGGCTACTTAAAGTAGGAAATTACTATTCAGGACTGGTCTGAAGATGTAATCTCATTTACTACGCCAGCAGAAAAGAGTAACCAATTACTTTTTTCCTATTGCTGTTTGTACATCCTTTCTTTGAGACACTGTTCTTTCTCCCAACAAATAAGCAGAGATGACCTCATACCCAGCACTCTTATAATGTGTATATCCTGCTTTTAATATAAACAGAATCTACAATGTGTAACATGCTCCACTGGCAATGTTTTCTTAAAGCTATATTCAAGTGCACAGTAGGCATTATCCTAATTCCTTGGTCACTGCTCCCACTAACCCTGTTTGCTGATTACTCCTTTGATGTAGTAATGATGGCTATTAATAGATTAGAATTGTCCAAGCAATTCAGTTCTGGCATTGATTTTGATCAGAGCAAGATTATGCCCTGTGTTGGAAATGGACGTTTACCTTAATTTGCAATGAGTTCATACCTGCAAAGGCTCATCCTGAATAATGAAATTGCGAAAAATTGTTCTTCATGATGTTACAACGGGTTACTACTTTGCAAATCTGGCCACTGCTAACGTAACTTACATTAATAGTGTCATATTACTACCTAGGTCTTATTTGTATAAAAAGAGCAAATTATTAAAAATATGCAGTGAAAGGAACTGTTTCCTTTAAAAATATGAATTCCTTATAAAAATGGGGTCAACCAACACCTAAAAGTTGAGTTTTTACCTATAATTTGCCATCTTTTCTATGAAGACTGTGAGGTAAGTCTATGCTATAGCTTGAAAGGCAGAGAAAATAATTTTCTTCTTCACTTCTAAAAGGCCATTAGTGTCTCAAACATGTTGAGACCCCTTCATTCATCAAGGAGGTAATTAAAAAACACATAACGTAACAGTAGCTGTTATTGTCCCTACAACCAAATACTCTGATTACATGCTTCATTTCAGATTTCTGATGAAATTCTCTGATTTCTTCAGCTGTATTCAACAGTAATCGCTACAACCTTCTTTCAGCCAATATAATACAAAGAAGAAAAAAAACCACAAACTACACACAAGAAATAAGAGCTCTTGTACAGCATTATGTTAACATTTACTCTAGAAGCTGTACAAATCAATTTGAGATGTTACCACAAAGTAAATTCTTCAAACCTTGATTTTTCCTTGCAAAAAGGAACCCCTGGAATCAATAAAGATTTCTATTAAAAAAAAAAAAAATCAATGGCACAATTTAGCCAAAAGTCAACTTTTCTAACTAATTTAAGTAATTAAATTCCAGCTACAAAAGTCAAGTCACATAAGTATTTTATTTCTTCTATTGCTAGTACAGCACTTTTACACAGAATTTTTTTTTTATTTTATTCTCATGAATCGATCCATCCCAAGATGAAATTCTAAGTTTAATTATCTCTGCGGCCACTGTGTTATTCAACCGATTTTAATTTTTAATCAGGTTTGTCTTGCAATCAGTTGATGCGAAATCCACTAAGCATCAATTTGGACCTTTCTGTCTGAAATCAATGGCCAACATGAACTTCCTTCAGTTCAACACAGGGAAATGCAAAGTCCTGTTCTAGGGGAAGTAAAGCCAGACTCTTCTCAGCAGTACCCAGCAAAAGGAGAAGAGATGATGGGCACAAATTGAAGTACAGGAAATTGCATTTAAACATAAGAAAAAACATTCCCACCGTGACAGAAAAAAACATAGGTTTCCCTATGAGAAAGGTTGTGGAACCTCCATATTCAGACATGCAAAACTCAATGGGATACCATGCTGAGAAGCCTACTCTCACTGACCCTGCTTTGATGATTTCCAGAAGTACCTTCAACCTAACAATTTTCTGAATCAAACTATAAGCTGATACTAACCAGACTAGCAAGTGATTACTCATTTATTAATAGCAGACATCAAGTTCAAGCTGCATATATGGGTATTCATGACAATCACGGGCTCGATCTGCCACCGACTACTGACACTAAGCAGTATAGGCTCCAAGGAGGTTAAACTCTTGCCAAGCCATTCTATTTTAGTTCAGCTCAAAGGTATCAAAACCAGTTTCATGCAACATCCTCAAACCTACAACAGCAACCTCTTCACTGAAAAACACAGTTTAAATAGTTCTGACCAATTCAGAATTAACACATTTTAAAACAGTCACTAAATAAAGCTGAGACCAAAACTCTGGGAGCTGCAATCTGCTTGCAAATGGTTTGAGTAGAATAAGAGCCTAAAGGGAGTTATATCACAATGAATTAATCATTCCCTCTAAGAAAGCAAACAGAGCCAAGAATTTTGCATTTCATTCACACAGGATTTTTCTGTGTTTCTAAAGAAAATGTTTTGTGTTACTATTATTTACCCATACTTGATTGTACAAGGACTTCATTACTACTGTCACGTCAGCATATAAGATATCTAACTGTCTAGAATTTTTTTTAATACTTAAACAACCTATTTTACTGAACATTTGAAGCAAGTCTGTATTGCATGGTTGCTACTTTTTTCTAAGAAAGCTTCAGGAGATAATCCATGCAGAAATCATTTACCTGGAAGGCAGATCAGAACACAATACTATGGGTTTTGTTGCTGTTGCAAAGCTAGATTTACATCAGAATGGTCTGTTGCTTTCTCTGTATTTCTACCCTTTCTCTGTATGGGATATGGCTGTGGACACTCCTTTAGCAGTTTAATACTAAAAAAAAAAATAGTATATTTTCTTATGACTACCCAATAAACAGTCAACAAATGTGAAAGAGAAGGCAGGTTAAGAGGCCCACACTCTGAGATCACTATGCTATGCTCCCCTTAACCAGAGGAGCAAAAGACCGTTCTGTGGCTGGATCCAATACAGCGATATTTCTGACTGCAAGCTCAGGGGTGTCTACTTCCTCTGCTTTGTTTATCTACTTATTGCTCTGGTAAGTAACATATGAACATAAGCAAATATTTAAGGTCAGATCCAATCAGGGAGTTGACCCAGTTTTCACAACAGGCCAAGACTCACTCATTAAACTATATTAACATAAACACATAATACTTTTGCAGCACCTTCACGCCTGCTGTTGGTGGCCTATCCTCATTTACACATTCTGGGTCAAAAACTCAGTTAAAATGCCACAGGTCAGGTCTTTCCCCCTCTGATTCAGAGCTCTGTACCCCAAAACTTGGTATCACCAACTTGGGAAGACAATCTGGATTCATATTTTTAAACCAAAATCTTCACAGCTAAAAGCTTAGAGAAATTAATTTCAGACAGCAATGGGAACAAGATTTGGATTTCTATGAATTTCTGCTTCTAAAACATGCTGTCCTTGATAGCTATTTGTCCTACCTTTTGTAGTATCCCTCAGTTTCCACCTCGTCATTCCCTGAACTGCCTACTAGTCTTCCTCCGTCATACACACAAAGCATGCTCAACTCCTTCTCCACCTGCAGAAATCTACCCGCAGTCTTGGTAAATGGTGCTTTAAATCAATTATCAGTCAGTATACAAATAGCCTAAAAATACCCAGTAAAGTAGATAGGTGTTCATTCTTACACTGTAACCTGATTTGGTCAAAGACTCCATCCATTCACTGCAAAACTGTAGCATTTCCATAAAGATCCTTCAAAGGATCTTATGTAAATTAGTTTTTGGCAGTAGGAAACTATTTGTAAGTGACAGACACTTTTGTTAAACAAATCAGAAAAAGTAAAACTCTACTGGATATTAAGGCCAGCCTTTCAAAGGTTTCAGACCTAAGGAACGGAAATCACCTTCAGTTCATTTGCTCCACTACTAAAATTGCTGGATTGTAAATGCATCCTGAAATTAATTTCCTTGCTTTGCATTATGGAGTGCCTTACTGGGTTTTCAAAAGACTAGAGTATATATTGTTACAGCACCTATTTTAAAGGGCATCTATTTGTCTTCCAGCACTTGTTCTTCATAGCATATCCCACAAGTGATGCTATCTCACGGGAACCCCACATCTAAGCTTACCCTTACATAGGCAACTTACAGCAGGTACAATTAGAACATGCACTGACGATCACTCTACATCACTTGCCAAAAAATGTATACACAGGCTTTAAAAGAGAGTATCAGTGATACTCCGACAGCTCCTAAAGCATCATCTTGGTCCTTGTATTAGCTGGCAGTCAGCTCTCTTTGCACCAGTCCCACAAATAGTGTAAGAACCAAGGGAGACTCACTTCCACCTACTGCTGCTGATTCCAGCACACCATGCATCCCTCCCTCCTCCTCCTATCTAGCTCTACCCCGTAATTCTTTCAGACATGATCAGATGTTTTCCAATTTTTTTGAAACCTGGAGAGTGCCACAGCGCAGTAGCACAAAGAATTATCCCCTGAACTCCTTATTAGCATACATGGTGAGAAAAGCAAATGTGCTACCAATGATACACATAAGTACAGAAAATGAAGTTAGCATGACAGCAAAAAAGCAAATTATGCAGAAAATTATTGGAATACATAAACTGTAATATTAAACTGTAGCTTAATAGAGGAGAATCATACTGACATGATTAATTCAGAGCAATTCAAAATGAGGCACTAAGCTCAGAAAAGAAATGTCCAATTAGGTGGCTCAAGATTAGATCAGAGACAGGTATTTATCCTAGAGTGAACTCAAACCATATAATAACCAGCCTCATTTTAAGCTGCAGGAAAATCCTACTATGTAAGATGCTTAAAATTAATAAAAGAAAATAATTTTTTTAATTTGTCAGGAATCATCTGTATATAGCAATGTACTGTAAATGATACAAGAAGGCTTTTCCACCCTGTCTATGAATCTATACGTGGACCTGAAAGACAAAGTCTGTTTCCAGACTGAATTCTGTAAGATTTCAGCATACATGGCTTCCAGGCCAAACCTTCAAAAACAGAGAGGCAATAGCAGATATTCCCAAACTTCATATGTAAACTCTCACCATTTTTCGCATATTAAGGGTTGACAAGTTTAACTGAGCTCTACTGTTCAAAATGGGGAAAAAAAAAAAAAAACACTTCCAATATTTGGCAGAACTAATTTATATTTGTGGCATTACCAGGACCATAAAGTGAAAAGAGAATTTGCCCCTTTAGTTCCCCCCCTACTTGCAGCCACCTGACTGGTGATATGGCAACATCACAGCAACCTTACTGGTCATATTCTTTTCTTTTCCTCTGCCTCTCTGTCATGACCACCACTTCCTCTAGCAGCATAATATCAGCTACAGATCTCCTGGAGTTCATTTGTTCCACTTGTAAAACTGATGGATTTGAACATGCATCTTTTGCTGCTTCAATTAATGGAGTAAAAACACAGGAGGTTTTAAAACCAAAGTCAGCATCAGCTGATAAAGCACTAGCATGGTTCAAACACGTCATCGTTCTTTGTGAATGGAAGTTCTAACCAACTGTGATGGGTGACTTGCCGTGCATCTTCTGTCCACCCCAGTATCCTCGCGATAGACACCGGCCAAGGATCTGTAAGACAGTTTACCAGAAACGGACAACAAATAAACTTAGCTTTTTATATTTCCTACTCATGGGAAGTAAAGGTTTAATCTCCTATATAATGGGCATGTTAATCGCTTCAGGTATTTTAAAACACTTCTCTGTGCTTAGGAAAAGAACTGAATTTTCACTGGTATGCAACTGAAATCTGGACTTGTCATCATCTGTTAAAGCTATAATGTATGACTGATTTAGGGACGACAGCTACATCTGATATTGCCACTGTGTGCACCTCTCCCAGAACCCTTTAGAGGTCCCAGGGCATTCTTCTCCCTTCTTCCTTTGCAACAAATGTAAGCTGCACCTCATGAACCCTACGTGCTTTACAGAAACGTGAGCACTCATATGGAAAACATGCTCAGTATTTCTGTCACTTTAATTAAACAGGTACTTGACATATAGTCTTCTATTCACAAGCAGAATCGGTCTTCCTAGTGCATGAAAACACCCTGATGGTTTGTAGGCTGAACACATTCCCTGAAGAAATTTAGATATATTCTCTAAACAAAGGTATTTGCCCAATTATAACAATAGTAATTTAAGAATAAAACAGGGACTAGAAAGCTGACTTTCTCCCTCCAGATACCACGGTCATCATAAAAATTCCAAATTTTGTCACCATAAACTCAGACCTTTCTGTCCACATAAATACTGGACAATCAAATACTCGCTGTTTGTAGCCTATATAAAGAATGCCACATTGTGAAATCTTCCTTGAACTGGCAAAGGCATAAAGCTACTTAAAGTAACAAACAACTGATATTGAAAAGAATCTTTCTGATTTCTTTTACAGTTTTCAATCACTGAATATCTGGTCTACCTGGAATTGCTCCACTGGATCTAAACCTGGTATTGTAAGCATTTTTTCCCATGCATTTTCTCTGCACAATAAGACATTGGGCAATAATTAAATTTAACAAGAGGCTTCTGCATGATGGTAACTTTTCAGCAACAAATATTAATAGTTAGATATTATTGATTTTCAGATAAATAACACTACAGGACTCTAGCTTCATATTTTGTTTGTGGAAAGAGCTTGTCAGCCTGACGCAAATGTCAAAATTACATCAGTGATGAGATAAAAAAGAAGAAATCAATTACAAAAGCTTTCTATCCATTCCATCAGTATAATGATGTATGCCTGCAAATTCAGTGATCTTTTCAGCTACCAGTGGCTTATCCAGTTAACTGTTCTGAGTTCATTCACCATATTTTTCCTCTTATCAATGAGTTTTCATGTGTTGCATTCAGTAAAATACTCTTTATTCATACATTGCATTTTTTCACCAATTGGTATGCTGGGTAATGATTGCACTTATTAATTCCAGACAATAAAAGATTTATACTGATTTCTGCATAATTTGTTCTGTTTGTTTCATTAAATACACTAAATATTCTGTTTGGTTGTTCATGTTCGGCTTTTATCTGTTGCTTGCTGCTGCTGTTTGAATCTTGCTGCAAGGAGAGAAAAAATAGTGAAGGGCCTTGTATCAGTCCATCAGCAGTTGCACTATGTACTTTCCCAGCACTGCAAGGGGTGATCTGAGGAAATAATATATTCTCTCTTCTGCTGCACATCTGAAGGTTGAAATGGGGAAACTATGCCAAAAAAAAAAAAAAAATACAGCAAAGGGCAGTTCCCATCATGCTTCACCAAACACAAAAAAGTTTCTTCAGAAGCTCCCCACAGAGATGGCTGAATTCCTCCATTCCTTACATCTGAAAGTCAGCACTTTCAGATGGTGTAACTGTCTTTTGGATGTTCAGAAACTCCCACTATCCTCAGGGCCACATTTGAGAAAGACTTGCTTATTATTTGGATAACAAGCAGAACAAACTTTGAAGAGTATGGGTGCTTACTCCACATATCTTGAGAGGTTAGGATGCCATGAGGGATCTCCATGGCAGGCTACCTGAAGGCTCTCTGCAAGACAACTCTACGTAAGACACACAGGAAGGACACAGGCAGGAGGAAGAAATGCTGTATTTATGATCTTCATAAACATCATTCTTTCAATGAAGTATGGACATAGAGAAGCTGCATGGTATCTTTACAGGTAGTAGCTTTAAATAGCATAAAATTGTCAATGGATTATAAAACCATGGAAATACTAAATAGGGAAAAATACACCTACATTTTAGAAGCATTTTGGTCAGAATAGTACATATAAACCTGGGACTCGGGAACACCTCTGAGGTAGTGGACCCAGGCAGGAGTCTTGGCTCCCTATCCCCAAATGTTGGTTCCCTCAAACAAGACATACTGGCAGTTCAACTGGAAAAGAGGCAAAATATGCTCCAAACAATCCAGAAGGTCCAGGGACTTCTTTGATCCATGTACTACTGCATGAATTTCAATGGAGTTATTGAACGTTGGGTTGTGCTTGTGTAGATTCTAAACTCAAGCTGCTGTTATAAAAAGTTACCAAGAGGAGTCACCAACTTCAATAGTCTTTCCAGAAAAGAATATCAAAAGACAGAGCTAGGAGACAGAAGCCTTGGATGAGGCATGCCAGCTCAAAGTACATTTTGAGCAGCCACTGCAGGTAGAGTTCTGCTCCTCATTCAGAGAGGGTAGTAACAACAACAGTGTCTTCACATGGGTCAACCTCCTGTTCTGATTTGGTACAAAATGCCTCAATTGTTTCAGGCAACTATAGTTTGCATCTATCTGCAAGTCACTCTTTGGCTTTACAAAACAGTTTGTCCTCCACACATTTTTCTTATTTGTATTAGGTGCACCCCTTGGCACAGGGAGATGAAAGACACGGTAATTTAAGCCAAGAAAATAATCTGTGCTCTAATAAGGAGAACGTACTCTCCCTCAGGACACAAGCTGACTCCCAAAGTGGAAGATAGGTATTTCAAAACATTTTTATTGAGCATGCAAGGTCAGGTCAGGCCATCTGGGGGTGTCAGTACTGTCACTCTTGTACATCCCTGCACTACATTCTTATAGGGTAGCATTCACAGCACCACAGACTTCCTTGTTAAAGGCATGCATGTCTTGCATGGATGAGGTTTTAGATCCTGGTATAACAAAGCTCTTGATTGACAGCCTGTCCAAGGAATGCTATACGAAAAACTGTTTTGAAGATGAAAATGGCTCTTGACTGAAGCTTCTAACCTCTCTTTATGATCTGCCTGGCAGCTTTTACTTGTGATTTATTTTCCTCTTGTGTGCAAGTGAAGTAGAAAATACCAACTCTAGCGAGCTACTTGTAACTATCATTCCAAGAGAGGTCCTATAGTTTATGTGAACTCTCATCCTCCCCACTTACATTTCCTCAGCCATGAAAATAGGAAAAAAAAAACAAAAAACAAAAAACATAAACAGTAACAGAAACAAACCCCTCTTTTTGGTGCTGCTTCACAAATTCCACAACAAACAGAGAACGGATGACAGAAATCTGAAGAACGGAACTCCTTCACTCTACCTAGTAGCAATCTTATGTTGAAGGAAGGCAGAAAGGAGCCAAGAAAAAATCTTGGCCTGAATTCATGGAAGGAAAGTTTGTAATTACCTACATGTTAAGGAGGCATGAAGGACAGCTTTTTAAAACTGAGATAAGAGAATAATTTTTCACAGGGAGTGGGAGGTAGAAGATGTATAGTTCGTACAATACACAAAACAAAATACTGAAAATGTAGAATTACAGACAAATTCCGAAATGTGAATTATTATTTCCTCAACATCCTCATTGTTTCATAAGTCCAGGAAGGCAGTATAATGTTGTTTCTCCCATAATATTTTTTTCTTTTCACCCTTCAATCTAGTGGGGGATGAAGTAACAGCAAGAAACTAAATTTATTATCACAATATAAACTATTCTTGATAAAATAATACTGACAATCCTGGTTATCTAAATAATTTTGCAACACAGAAGGAGCAGAGGTTAGCATGATAAGATTATCAAATTAAAATGGCATCCTTCTCCATTATGACACTAAAATATGTATGGATTTTAAGGTTTCAAAACACACAGTCTTGTCAGAGACTTAGATATTACAACATCAGGCTTCAAACAGCTAAGTCTTCAAGTAGCTGCAGAATTGCCTTACTCTAGCATACCCTTACCAACAGATAAAAGTTACTGCAGATGTATCTCTTCATTCTTATCACATTGTAATAAAATGCTTTGTAGTGGGAAATATAATCAACTCAGCTACATGCTGATATTATATTTATCAGTGTTGCAGAAAGCTATTCTCATCATTTTGTTCTAAATACACTGGCCATCATTCCGCTCCAACTGAATTTTGTGTGAGCTGCAGTAATGTTAACTCAGTGCCTATAAAACCAATACCAGTTAAAAGTAAAACCCCAGTATGCACTCTATGGCTGCCCCACCGGCACAGGGACAAAGCACTTCGCTGTGTGACAAGCAGTCTTGGTAAGAGAATGAGTATGTGTGCCAGAGCTAAGCAGAGCATGCTACACATACAGTGTTTCTAGTCTGTGCAAAAACAAAAGCACACTGGGTGTCTTCTGCAACTCACACTTTGCAGCCTTGGAGTAAACTGTTGTATTTTTGTAAAGGAAAGTGACCAAATGTAACACTTGCTGAGGGCTAATCTGTAAATTCTAGTTCATCAGTGTATACATGCATTATTTTAAGCCTTTGTCATTATGCATTGACAAAATACTTAACCAACAGGACTGCAATTAAGTGCGACAACCAGATCTGAAGACAGACTACAAATAGCAATAAATACCATTTGTTCTAAACACCATACGATATATTCTGCTATTGCCTCTTCAATGTAATCGAAGCTTATAAACAAAATTTAAGACAGCTAAGTTGGTTTCTTGTTTAGGACTATAAGGTTTATAACATATCCACAAACATCTACTACTCCCTTATCTGTTTCTGGGACTCAAACAAGAAAAAGGGAGCAAGATCAGCTCAGAATTTCATTCACCTCATTACCCAACTTGTTTGCAATATATAATTCTGCACAATTAGACAATTTGAAGTTATTACTTTAGAACAAGATCAGAAAAACAAATTCCAGAGATATGACTTACTGGTACTCAATTGGCAGTTCTCGGAAACAGAACAGCACAAGGCAATAAACAATACTGGCCAAAAAACAAAAAAAGCTCACAGTAATCAAGTTACTTTACATATGAAAGGAAGATTTATTAGACACTTGACATAAAACACTCTAGAAGTCAGCTCCTCAAGACAGAGGAAGGAAACTTTGTAAACATCTGAGTTAATATAACTAATTAAATCAGACATAAGAGTTTTCATAAAGCCACCTAAATGTCTGTCAGGATACAGCATAAGCTAGGGGTAACTGAACAAACCATCTGACCTAGATTGAGGACCACCTCAAAGCCAAATGGAGTGACAAGTGACTGTGCTGTCCTAGGAGCAGACAAGAAACCACAGAAGCTCCAAACTGTGCCAGATTTACCCATTTCCTGCCCACCTGCTCCTCTAAATAAGATACTATTAATACACCAGTTCCCCTGTTACATGCGACCTCTGTGCTGCCATGCTGAGAGAAAAGTCAGGACAGAGCTGCCATGTGCTCCTGCTTGTGTCCAGGCAAAGCAGTCCTGTGGCAGTAGACATCTGAACATGGATGTATAAGAACCCTTCAAAATCAAGGCCCACACAGACAAGGATGCCTTTAGCCACAGCCAGCAGTGGACACTGTCAAAAGAGTAAGAAAACAGGGAATGAAAGAATCATCCTTCTACTGGCATATTACAATAGCTTCTAGTGCTATAGGGACTTCGTGAGCCTCACTTTGTACCCAGTTCATCAGGATGAACAGCATCAAAATCATGCGACGTGATCTCTGTGTATTCCTTTCTACTCCTTCCACCTTCAAGCATACAACCTCCCATGAAGAAACCTGAATGATAAAAGCAGTTGCACTGTCTTTGTGACTTGAACTTTGGTTTAATAGATCTAGTACTTGAAAGATATTAACTAGATCTTGTCAGAAACTATGCAGGTCAAACACGCCTTGTCACATTTCATACTTCAATTGAATATAACAAAATAAATATTTACTGTGTAGACAAAGGTTGCATACAGAGGGCTGCATCAGGGAACAGATGCCCCCTCAGAACCACACTGTTTTCTTTAACCTTGAATAGTGCTTCACTCTACTGATAGTCGTGTTGTGGCTCTCAGTGAAGTCAGGTAGTTCTCAAGATAAGGAAGGGTCACAGGCTCCCAACTTTATTTCCAGAAGGGAATTCCTGGCACTGGTGACCTAAAACAGCAGTGCAGGCCCCTCCAGCAAAAATCAGGTTCATGATCTAACAAAAAAAGAGCAATTCCAAAACATTGATAGGACAGCTTTTTACAAAAAAGGCACCGTTTTAAATGAACTTACAGGAAGAGTGGATACTCGGAAAGCTTTTTCTGCCTTCAGACACCAGATCTGGATCACCTGTGCAGTGCATTTCAGAGTTCATTACTCCATCTGGAAAGCAGCGGTAAAAGAAATCGGGACGCGGTCTACAAAAAACACCATGGATATTAAAAATATAAAAGCTGTAGTAACAAATAAACCTCAGAGCGATTATTACATTTACTGATTATTACATACAGAGTTCGTTCCCTCCTGCCTTAACACAGCAACAGAAATGCTTTGTTTTCCTTGAATAAGCAATTCAAGGTCACTTTTTTTACAGGCAGGGTCTCTCAGGGAAGCTTCCAGTGCAGCATGGAAGTGGGAGTTGTCTCTGAAAATGAACATGCAGGGCTACGCTTGCCTACAGCAATCAATCTTGCACAGCACTTCCAGTGACAGAGCAAAGTAGCGTAGCAACCCCACAAAGTTGGAGAAGTCTTGCCAACACACCTAGCTGAGAACAGGACTGCAACTTAGGCTACAAGACTGGCACCAAAACAACCACCGAATTCTAATGCCAGCCTTGATGCTGACTCTCTAATTGCATTGAACAAACCTCTGAGTTCCTTTTGACCCTGCTCTGAGCTGAATGATAGCACACAGGTCTGACTGGTGTCATAGTGATCCTGAGCTAATAAACCATTTGCCTTGCTTCTCCACATGACCACAGATTCAGAGACAAGCTGACAGAGCAACTGGTTAGCTTGGAGTGCAGGCAAAATGAGCTCATGTCTGCCTGAAGAAGATGGTGCAGACATTCTTAATTATATTTCAAAAGCATCCTTAAAATAAAAGTGCCAAGTACCATTATTGTCAGGGCATCGGTACTGTAACAGAGAGGGTTCATCAGAAACCAAGCATGAATACTGATTCCTCAATGCTGCAAACACAGGTCAACAACAAATGCAGCATCGGGCTCTAAACAGTGCATGAAGTCAAGTCAAATACATATTTTTCAGCTGAAATTATTCAGAATTTTGATAAAGATCAAAAAAATACCTAAAAAAAGTATTTTCCAGAGAATTTTGTTTCCTCTTATTTTTCTGAACCCTTAATTCAAATTTATGCTTCCCTAAAAAATGGCCTATCTAGGAGTCCACTTATTGCTTAGCTCCCGGGTTTGTTCTGCCATGTATCTTGATGCTATCTGGAAATACCACATTCAGTAATATGCTTCACACAAAATGCAGGCACTGGGTTATATTGAGACTAAATTGATTCCTATTTAATCAGACTAGTAGCACTGGCATCTAAGCTCCCACATGCTGTGGCTCTTCCCTTGTGTTGCCAGTTTAATGAACTAATTTCAGCTCATACCTTTTCTTTCAAACTCCTCATTTGTCTGGATCTACCAACCTGTCAAACAAATAACAAAACACAAGGGCATAGATTCCTACCACAGCTGGATGTCACATAATGAAGTTGTACAACGCCCGTACCAGGGAAAGGAGAGCTTCACAGGGGCTTGCTCTAATTCAATGTGCTTTGGAGCTGCAGCTATCTTTTTATTAACATGTATTGTATTTGTCTATCTGTCTTCATTTCTCATAACAGCTAAAGCTATCACTTATAACATGACAAGACTTACCTTCCCACTATTAATTTAATAGTATTTGTGCAGACGCCATTCAGAGCTAGAGCCAAGGAAACAGCTACAAAACAGAAGGAACAAACAAAACAATAATAACCTAAATACCAAGCTATAAATTGCAGCATTACAGCATCTGATTTACAGAGTGAAACCTTTACTGGACTGAAAACTGAATGATCTTTGCAGCCTACTGTATTTCTTATTACCCAGACTAAGGAAAGACCCCAGAGCATCATAATAATCACATGACTGACTTTGTTCTGCTTTTACTCTTGAGAAATCTTATCTCCTTATGCAAAGCCGGTTTTCATATCATGCCATTTGCACAGGCATAAATCATCAATGGAAACAACTATTAAAGAATGAAGTACTGTGTTCATCAGTTTTGCAATTTACTGGATCAAAATCTTATGCTCTTTGGGTCAAGGAGAATTCCTGTATAGACCTATACATAAGATATATATACATATATGTGTGTGTGTGTGTTTATGTATGTATATATGTATGACACAATTAAAAAGTCCACTTTCAGGCTAAAGGACTGCCTTTTGGCTAAAACTAGGCTAGGATTTTTTTTTTTCTTTCAAAAGGATGTCAATGTTTTGACTACAAATCTTGACATTTTCCCCTTACATGTGCTCCCAGAACTAACCAATTTTCCTAATAAAACTGGAGTAATAAACAGGAACTGTCACACAAGGTATGACTGAATCATCTTTTTTATTTGTACATGCATGCCAAGTCCCTAGACCTTCCGAATAACCTCCTCTAAAGCCTGTGGAGATCTCTGCCTTGATTCCAGTGGCACTTGGATCCAGGGCATACACTCCTTTTAGATTAAAACTGATTTAATGTTGCAGTCCACACTGTAGCTCCCTGTCACAACACAAGAGCCACTGAATTTTATTTCCCATCAGAAAAAAAAATCTATCAGGCAAATCTCTGAGTTCCAGCAGAACAGTTACAGTAATATAACTTTTGATTATGACAGCTACATGAGCTATCTTCTCATTGGACTGCTGCCCCAGATGCTAAACTTCAGCAGCACTCATCCTGTCTCCATAAAATCTTTGCCTGAGGGTATTACAGATCATAAAAATGTGTGTTACAGGATCTATTTTTCTTTAAGTTAAAAAAAAGGAA
Organism: Nyctibius grandis; assembly: GCF_013368605.1. Lineage (NCBI taxonomy): Eukaryota > Metazoa > Chordata > Aves > Nyctibiiformes > Nyctibiidae > Nyctibius > Nyctibius grandis. The sequence continues at coordinate 99,244,960 of NC_090661.1, read as the reverse complement.
GTCCTCCATCAAAGCAAAAACAAGGGTTTTCTCAGACTACAGCAGTAGCTGCCAGCAAAAATAAAAGAACAAGTCAATCCTAGAGACACTGATCTTGTTCAAAAAAGTCTTCCACTTTCAACACCTACATTCATAGTGACCACTCAGTCCCATGCTCTCTTTTTCCTCTCGTTTTCTCTCAGTTATTTATGGTGATTGCATGGTGAACTGAAATTTTCCAGAGAGTAAAATGCATATGACCAGCAATGTCACAGCATTACATTTTCCTTTTTAAAAAATGGGAGATGTAGAGGCATCTACTTTCTGAGACATGCGGTAAAGTTTACTCTCTTCACTGAGCTTTGTCTTGATTGTTCATTGCATACCTGACTGAACCACTGGTGCACATGCCTTAAAATGGCAATCCAAGTATCAAATGAGAATGTGAACGTAAGTTGATAAACAAATCGCATTTGCTTTCATTTTGGGAAAGATTCATACTGCCCACCAAAAGTCATATAATCTAGTCAGTAGATTGATGTAGGCACTTCCAGGGGAAAGACTAAGGATACCTTCATTAAGAAAATAACCACTCCTTACCCTAGATGCACTGAATGACCTTCTTTATATTAATGGCTATATGAGGGACAAAGCATTTTCACATCCTTTTAACTTCTGATCTCTTCTACGTACAATGCCTAAAGAAATTCACCTTTTGGGGGACTTCCTGATCGTTCATTATGAACATTATGTGCCAGATGTCAGCAAATCAGCAAAGCTCCACCACAGTTAATGAATCTTCACGTCAGCTTCACATCACCAGACACATTAATATAGTGAATCATATTAATATACAGTACATTTGAACATAATTAAGCCATGAGAAGTTCCACACTTATGGCACATACTGAATGGGATACCCTGCAGTACAGAACACCAAGGCTGGGGTTTCCTTAAAGTCTGGGTAGCAAGGAGAATACTGGGAAAGCTGGCAAGTTTTCTCCTGGACATTATGGAGGGAATCATAACAGAAGGCAAGAACAGCAGAAAAAAATAATGTCTCTTTAGAACAAAAAGGTGAGAATAAGTGACAGAGAAACTAATCCAAAGCTCATTTCCTTCTTAAACAACAGAAAGTGAAACTCAGAACTGTGACTGTATGCATTTTATGAATCAGAGTGATTTCTACTGAATGGACTTGTCAGTAAAATATCACTGTAAGACATTTCAGAACTTACTACAAATGACTGGCAGCAGCCAAAACAAAACTAGGATCTTTTCACACTTGTGTTAGAGCAACTAGAGAAAGAACAAGCTATGGGAACCCAGCCTTCTATAAAAAAAATTTTCAAAGGCAGATACATAGTGCCATTTACACCCTATCTATTTAAGGCAAGGCTGAGTATTGGTTTGACCTTACGATCTAAAGGCCAATAAATTAAAGTGTAAATTAGCCAGTAAAACAGAATTTCAGAATTAGGCGTATTTCAAACATGTTGCCAACAAAAACATTTGCAGTTCTTAGTGCTTCAGAGTACCCTCTGCCAGTGAAAGCGCTTTAGTCAATTTTGGCCTCTGGCAATATCTATGTAAAAAGGATCTGGGCATATATCACTAAAAGATTTCAAAAGATAGGCACAGACAGAATTAGCTGAAACAGTTTAAGACTTACCATCCCCATTGCCCACCTGCTCCTTTGCTCAAAGTTGTTGCCTACAACTGTAGTTAGACCTCACCCATAACACAACCATAGCAGTTCACAGTCCAGGATTAAGTGCACATCTAACTCCACTGGTAGTTTAAGATGAAACATCAGCTTGTGCTTAGAAAAGCTGATCCATAAGCATAGATTTTGCAATGGGGAAGAGTAAACTCCAGGAGTAGGTCAGAGAAAGCAATGAGAGGAGTAATTTCCTACACTAAGCAGCTGAGTCTCACAGGACTTTCCAGTCAAACCCTTAATTTATAACAGCTACAAGTATAAATAAGAGGTAAGTAATAGATTGGCTGTGACAGAAAAATATACATCTGAAGAGTCTCTCAGATGGTCTGGTCTTTGCTGATCGAATTCTGGCCCTTGCTAGCTAGATTGTGGAGTTAAGGCACTGAATTTGTACATTTAGAAACATACATTTAAAAAAAAGGCTTTTGTGAGATGGCTTGCAACTGTAACTGCACTGAAAACTACTGTAACAGACTGTAACGGAGACAGGTTTTCTTCAAGGCTTAGACTACAATTGGAATCAATCTCTGAGAGCTATTACACATTTTCCATCTTGAAGTATGACATACATTACCTAAGAAAGCCTCTTTAATTTCAGTCTTGTCTGTTCGCCGGATTATTTTCACCACAAAAATGACTGCTAGTGGCGTAAGGAACGAAATTGCCTGCAAGAGATAACAAATATCATGTGTGAGAGCATCAATTCCTTTTCAGTCCAACTGATTAATAATTAGTTCCAGTTAGCTCCATTTAAACTGGAAGGCTGAATGATCTTTATCAAACTCTTGACCTTAAGCAAAGTGGGATGATTTGTCGTTGCACTGAGCAACGAATACATTAAAACTGTAATATAACTGTGGGTTATAATTGATTTGTCATTGCCTGGAGCTGCATTTAAAATGTCAGCTTCATAAATGAAAAAGCAACAGCCTAAAGTCCACAAAAATCATGCACTGATCCATATAGATCCTGTACATTTTTTCCACGCTAAGCATTGCTCTAGAAGGCAGCCCATCCAGGCTGTGCTCTCAGTAAAACACTATTCAACATAACAGACTCCGGCACCAACTTTGGACATTTTAAAATGCTTTTTATTTTACTTTTCATTTTCTTTTTAACTGTCATTCTTGAATGTATTGAGAAGATCACATCTTTATGATTCTTTCACTTACAAGTGTTTGGATGTGGAGACAACTGCTTGATTTTGTTCAAAAACAGAAAAACAACACCTGAACATCTACAAGAATACTCACTGGTTAAGCAGGATCGTATTCTTTTATTGTCAGTGCTTGTAGGACAGGATTCCTCCTACAAGGAACCTGACATGGCATCTGCACATCAATACGCACACTTGATTTCCACGAACACCATCTCCATTATCATAGAGCAATGTGGCCTATGCTTGATGATTCACTGTAAATGCACCAGTTATCCCAAAAGCATCCTGCTTCATGCAGCATCTGTATATTGCAGTCTGTCCTCCCAGAGCAGGTGTTTATTGTCTTTCTCCAGAGAGACGTATCAGTTTCTCCCAAGCACAATACCAGGGAGTTTTTAATTAGTAACTTGCCATGGAAACTATGATTTTGTTCCCAACTGGTCCTTCCAGCATCCCTTCTGTCTCAGACCTTCAGTTGCAGAGGTAAAAGGCAACTTGTAGGCAAGGTAGTCCATTTATGCTTCTTGCTGGTTCCAGTCTAAGTTAACCAGTTCCTTCCTGGAATCTACAAACCTCTCCACAAACATTTGTTCAAAACATTTGTTTGAACGTTTGTTCAAAAACAAGTCAAGGTCTTTCAAAAGCATTTATTCTCTTGAGAAAAGTGAAAATGACTTTTTTTCTTTTAAACAAGGTGAAAATTAAGCTCTATATGGCACAAGGGGTGCCAGGGCTTATCTTTACTGAGGCTGAACAGCACCTTACTTCTTAAACAGCCTCACTGAAATAAAAAGCAGACGCAGGAGAGACACATTATGACAGAAGATGTGTGACTCTCTTCTTTTTATAATACAGATTAATCCCAGTCCTCGTTGTCTTGTTTTAGAATACCTGAGTAGGGAACAACATGAAAATGCACTGCATTTGTTATTTCGGTAGTGCATCTTGGACCAGATTCCCCTCATCTGCATTTGCAAAATATTATCTAACTCAGTGAGCCACGCAGATCAAAACACAGCCTGGAGTCTGCTCCCCTTTTTCACATTTAGAAAGGCAGCCACCAGGTTTTGTGCAAAAATAAGCACCATTTCCACTTAAAACTCCCTTCTGTCTACAGTGTGTAAGATTCAAATTAGGATGCCAGTCCCATGTTACTGCTCCAGAAACGTTCACTTCTCTATCCTCAGTAATAGTTTAATTTCTGCTTTCAGAGACAAAGAGTGAAATAAAAAATGGTTAAAGCAGAACCTAGAATTACTAATTTCATTCTAAAAAGTAAGGATTGCCATCAGAAAAGAAGAAAGATATCTGCATTCCATTGTTGAAGAACACGTAGAAATATAGCCAGGCTGGCAGGCTTATAGTGATGGTTTGATGGAGTTCGAAATCTTTTGAACAAGCAGGAGCAGCAGAAAATATGAACAAAGAATAGAATTCAAGTGGCAGCTTGTTCCAAGCCACTTCACAATCAATCTTCAGAAACCTGGTAAATTTCTGCAGATTTCCTCATATTTCACAAGCCTATGGACTTTTGAGAGAGATGAAGAACTATTCGTGTTTGAAGTACATTGCTGTTCCTTTCACAAAAGCATTAGCTGGAAGGTGTTTTTTACTCTGCAGCAAAATGCACATATAAAGAAAGTTTGGCTTGCTAAAGACTCCTTTTTCTTTATTTTGCAAAAAGATTGGATGGCTCATACCTATAACAGATTTGGCAACAGTCTAATGAACAATACTCTCCTCTGATGTATCTCTGCAATGTTTTCTTTTCCAGCAGTGAAATATTCCAACATTGCCTTGCTTTTGTGCAACATGGACAAAATCTCTCTCATTCATTATTCATCCTGGCAAGCCAGAGATATGCTAAAGTTATAGGGACTCCCACATATTTCCATGCATTCAAGAGAAGGTGACAGTACCTTACACTTTCCAAGACAATTAATATCTACTGACAGAGAGACAGAACAAGGCTCAGACCTTTCCAGTCCTTGTGGCTTGCATGCAGAGATCAGCTTTGTCTAATTTGGATCTGGGTTTGGAGTATTCACAACATTTCTCTTGAATTCAAAATCTCTCAGCATATAAAATAATCGAGCAGTTCTTAAAGTCTTCGAGATTGCTTTCTGGTAAGCCATAGCCATACTTTTCAATATCAGAGTACAATAGTGGCAAAAAATTCTTTACATAATGAAAGCTTGTGATCAATGCTAGAGTTGGACTTTTCTTCTTTTTAATTAAAGAAATAAGAAAAAACACTTAGAAATCATCGATGTTTCTTAATTTAAGAAGCTGTTCACTGAGTTACTGAGATCTCAAGGGTCTGAGCCAGAAAGAGAAGACAGACTATACAAAACATTACTGACTCAGAGCTGCCTGGAAGTTCCACCTGCCATGAAGTATACCAAAAGCTGGCTCTATGGAAAGTGGTTAACAGGGAAACGTACTACGCTTACATCCCAGAATTGTGCTTCCCAGTGGCTACTGCCTAGAGAACAGAGGATGGACTGATGATTATCCCAACTGGTTTCAAAAATAGTTCCACCACAGCAGCAAACCCCTGTACAATGATTCACTATTGGTCCTTGAACTCAAGTTATAAACGCAGATCAGACAAACCATGTAGCAAGGTAATGCTCAGCATAAGGAAAACTGGCAGAATTAAACTCAGTGTCTTTCCTAGCACAACAATTTAATGTTTGGGTTTGTGGGTTTTTTTTTGTTTTTACACAGCTGTCTTCCATTTCAGGAAAAACATATATTTTCACTCATCCAGGCTGAAAAAGTACTTAATAGAGCTTGTTCTTAATGCAATGTAAACTATGCTGGTGAATTTAAAACCAGGCCTTCAGCCTCTGTCATGGAAGGCTGGGATATATTGTTGCCTCATAAATAGGAAGCACCTTTAAGTTGTTCCTTACTTAACGAAAAAGTTTCTATAACTGAAGACCTGAGCCTTTTAAAGAAAAAAAAAAAACATTGAAGACAAGTTACATAGCTGATTTGCATTTATTCTGAATTCAAGCCCTAACCTGAAAGTAAAATCCTGGCTTCACTGAAGACACAGGAAAAGATGCTTTGACATAAGGGTACTAGGATTTGACCTCATCTGCTTTGCCCATTCCTGCAAAATCTCCACTTTGACTGATGAAGCTTTTGCAAAGATTGACCTCCTTGTTTTAATAGCCTGAACTATACTGATAATTTCTTAGCATTTCCGTAGTGGTCTTAGTGCACTCATATAGTTATACATGTAGATTATTATGATTATTAATCATTGCTAGTGAAGGTTATCAAAACCACGAATTTTGATAACCATACAAACCACTAAAATCAGAGGGACAGTCTGCATGTCAACATGAGCTGTGCGGAGAGAGCCAGAACAGTGACAGCAGAGCAGCTCTATATCTTTAGTATGCTTGTTGGCAGAAGCTAAAACAAAGGTTTTGTCTACGTGGAAAAAAAAAACACAGAAGTATTTGGAGGCAAATATCTCAGTGCCTAACCTGCCTAAAACAAATCGGATTTCAAAATTTAAGCACTTAATCTAGTAAGAGCATGGCAAGGTTTTCTCAGGTCACCCAACCAGCTAATTCAAAAAGCTTCTCTAATCATTTCTCTAGCATCCCTCTAAGTTAACACTAGCTTAAATCTTAAACTGTAAAATCAACATTCATAAATTCAGTCACCTGGTAAAGCTGCTTTTTGGAAACTCCCCACGATTTCCTACATTTTGCCACTTTGGACATGTCTGGTTTGGAAAACAATTGTTATTAGATTTAAAGGAACATCCTATACTTCTGAAAGGTTTCCTACTGCTTATGAAATGAAAGTGTACTTAGTTTACAGCCATCAAATGACCAATAAACTTTTAGTACTTACAAACATAAGACGCGTAGGTATATTGTCTGATTGCACCAAAGGATTTTTATACAGCCAGATCTCTTCTGGCTGGATAACCCGCTGGAATGGATCCAAAAATTCTGTAAAACTGAAAAGAAGTATTAAAGATAAAATTTTTACACAATTTGAAATGATGACCAAAAAACACAGAAAAGTCCTGCTGATTTAAAACTTCCCCAAAAGTTAATTATGGTAAGCATGCCTGAATTATGCTTATAATACATTGCTATCCTACCTCACCACTTTTTAGTAATACAACCTTCATAAATATACACTAAGGAAAATTATTTTTATAAGTCTATATTCTACAACTTCATAAAAGTTCCATAAACTTTTCTGTGGAGAATAAATTGTCATTTTATTTTTTGTGGGAAAAGTGTGCAAAGAATATTGTGGGACTAGAAAAATCACATGTAGCAGATGTTTTACACTGAAGAAATTATACACTAGATATCAAACACAAAATGTGTCTTTCAAACATCAACATCCAGTCTTTGAAGTATGACAGTTGTATTTGCAGGATCACAAAGCAGGGAGAAAGCAGCAGCCCAGACAATTCCTGCTACTGCTAGAAAGAACAGATAACTTTAGAGAAGATCTCCAAAACAGCCTTATTCCTACAACAGCATGGGCTCATAGAAACACAATTTTCTTTTTTCAGATTCCCAGTATTTTGTTTTGGCTGTCAAGCTTAAGAAGAATCTAGCTCTACCAGAAACGTCTCATTCTACCAAAACTGACTGTTTTAATTTCATTCTCATGTCATTTAGCTCTCAAAAACAAACAAACAAAAAACCCAACAAACAAACCAACCAAACAACAAAACCCCACAGCTTTGCAATTATGTTATTTTGAAAGGAAGAGCATCAAAATAATATGCTGAGGTTATAGTATTGAGTTTGCATGGCAAGGTTTTGTTGTGGGGGAGCTACAAGGGTGGCTTCTGTGAGAAGCTGCTAGAAGCTTCCCCTGAGTCCAACAGAGCCAATGCCAGCCGGTTTCAAGGTGGACCCAACGCTGGCCAAGGCCGAGGCCATCAGGGACAGTGGTAGCACCTCTGGGATAACATAGTTAAGAAGAGAAAAAAGTTGCTGTGCACACAGCAATTGCAGCTGAAGAGAGGAGTGAGAATATGTGAGAGAAACAGCCCTGCAGACACCAAGGTCAGTGAAGAAGGAGCAGGAGGAGCAGAGATTCCCCTGCAGCCCATGGTGAAGACCACAGTAAAGTCAGAGGCCTGAGTATGACATCCGACACGTGTCACCTGGAAGAGTTGAATAGCAGAGTTCACAGCTACACCGTCCAGGACTTAACATGTATTATGAAGATGTATAAAGGATCTACAGCCAGGAGGTACTTCACCGCTGTCATCTAAACATACATAAATAGATAAGCACATGCATGCCTGGCCATACAAGAAATTAAAGAAGCCAGCTAAGTTTCAATGACTACATCTTTCAGCCACTCACATCTTATCTGACATACTGCCTCAGGTATCTGCTGGTCTGATAACCGTTTTGAGGCAGTTCTCAAAGCTCTGGGACTGATGGATTCGCCAAGGAAGGCCCTGAAGTAGAGACACATCCTTTGACATATCTAGGCCTTGAAGCTTTTCTACTAACTGCAAAAAGCAAACAATACACAAACATTTATGCTTCAAGGTGATCACAGTATATCTGTGCACCAGTGCACTTTTGGAAAACATTATCACATTAGACCAGAGATTTAATTAATTAAGACATTTCACATTATGAGCAAATGCCAACAGAGTTAAAGGTTTGGGCTCTTCTTGTTCTTTTGTTTCCTGTCTCCTTGTAAACTAAGAAAACTGAGATTAAAGTATATTTGTTTAAATCTGAGAAATTAAATGAAAATCAAATTCATAGTTCTCACAGGAATCATATTGTGACACTGTAAATACATGCTAAGTCATAAGATTTAATTCCTTCAAGAGCAAAATAACACATGTGCTAAAGAGATGAAACTATAATAAACAACACAAATAGCATCTGATTCCAGTTGAGGACTGATTTTTGGATTAGTATATACTCACTATCTTAGTACTCTTTTAAAGAAAGATCCATTGCAAGAAATCTATCAATGACAGAAACAGCAGTTTTGTATCCACTACCTATTAAATCTAACTATGTATCAATTTCTTCCTCTTACTCGTGTTCTGAACATCTTCCAAGAACAGTGTTCAAATATGCTGAAACATAATGCAAGAAAAGAAGAAATGCTGAAACTGGGTAAAATAATTTCAAAATCACTACTGAAGGAGAAAAAAAATAGATACAGAAGGCAGGCCTTGCCTGTGTGAACAATACAGAAGGACAAAGTAAACAGTTAAAGGAAAGTGACTATATAAAAAGAAATCACTTTTTTATCATCTTCAGAAAGAGCTCAGCTGCTAATTAAATTTTTATGCCAAGACTCGTAAGAGAACAATTCTCTTCCTTTTTTTGAAGTATCATCAATGGGCAACTGGATATGAGATTTCATTAGCTTGAAGGCAATTCCCTTTGTACCCTATTAAACAATCATGAGGACATACTGATTTCTAAGCTGCCTGACACTTAGTGATTTATGTTCCTTCATCCTAACCCAAAGTACAGTCTATTACTATTCATAAGCCAGCACAAGCTTGTTTAAATGACTAGACATTGTTAGAAATGGATGTAGTCCTTGGATAAAGAAGACTGGTTTCTAGACATTTTCTATTATGCTGAAAATACAGACTCAATCATATAACGTCCTCTGGTAGCAGGTGGGAAACTTAGGAAGCTTACTTCATATTAGTACATGAAAATGTAGTATTAGCTTTTTGGCCTTACATTTTCTGCATGTTTACATATTCATCCAACATTTTTAACAGTTTAATATGCAAGATTTTGAACAGTTCAGCCTGATAACACATATTTAAGGGATAAAAGGACTTCCATTAACTTCAAGAGCCTTTAACAGCAACTTTAAAAGCAACCAAAGGGAAACAGAAGCCCTAATTCCATTAAAAACATCAGTGAGGAACAGGTGCCCAAGTGCTTGAGATTGCTTTGGAGATACCAACATTACTGCCTACAACACTACACTAAATAAAAATGTTCTTTTCTGAGGACACAATCACTTCCAGGTTACATTAACTTCATTTCCATTTAACAGCACATAGCCCTTTAAGATAATTTCTGTGCAAGCACCACGTCACAGACTGATCGAGATAAAAGTACACAGTAGTTTTGTGATAATAAGGACTAATAATGTTTTTTATGAAACCATTCACTGGTAGCAAATGAATCAAACATTGCATAAATATTGCCACAGAGTCTTTGACCTGTGCTGCCACCATGGTCTTCATCTCCCATAAGTAACAGCAAGGTATTGAAACAGTAAGCTGAGATGCTAAACAAACGCTGCTTACGGTAGCTACCATTCCCTGGCATTCAGCAGCATGAAATCAAGAAGCAATGTCATTCAGAAGTTGCTAAGATCAGAGAAAGAGCAATATGCAGTGCTGCACTGGCAAAGCTCGTAAGATAGAAACCTTTAAATGTTTGAGTAGAAAAGTATGTTCCCAGTCTAGCAACAACAGGACAGAAATAGGATAGATGGGCCCAACCTTAGGACTGTATTGTTGTGTCCTGTTAGAGCAAGACAGAAGCTACCAGCAATGAAATAATGACTAGCGTTAACCATAGAAGCGCCTACTAGCGTTACAAGGACTGGCAATGGCCAACAGCTCCATTTGCAGAAAGTAACAATTTGAAATCACACAGGGCCTTTGGTCCTGGCAATCTTGGGGACTTAGATATCTTCTTTGTCAAAAGAGTTCATAGGACATTGGAAGGTTAGAGATTGCTTCCTGGGTTTGAGCATCAACTAAAGGATGTACAAGGGGTTGGCTGGTTGGGGGGAGAAGGAGGTGGGGTTGGAGTTTTTTCGTTCTTGCCTTGTCTCTTGCAGACAAGGCTTGACCCAAGTAACAAGTGACAATAACTAAGAGAGGACAGAGAAGTACATGAGGCATGACAAAGCACCAGAAGAGAGTGAACATGAACTTGTGATTGTGATACTCGGTCTTTCATACCAGATACCTAACGACCAACCCTCTTCTTTTCTAAGCTTCGTCTGTTGATAAGTAGGTCTGCTCCCAAAATGGCTTTGTATGCAATTCCTCACTGGAGCAAGTAATGCAAAGGTAGCAGGTATTCATGAATCTCTCTTATAAATCACGTCTGAGGGCTTGTGGAAAAAAAGTTTGACCATTCCCTGACTGCAGAACTCTGTGTGAGGAAACTCACCACTGCCTCTCCCACAGAAACAGGTTAGCTGTGACTGTGCTATTGGAACTCCGCTGTGCACTTTCTTACATGGTTATTTCCTTGAGTATTCCCCAAAACTAGGTCTCAAATCTAGTAGTAAAAGCTTTTGTAGTGTACCTGCTGTGTTAAATTGTGCAATCAGTTGTCCTGACACTAAAACTGCATAGTTGTGAGCAGCGTCAGTGGTGTTGAAGTTGGTAGGGCTCCGTATAAGTTGGCCTAATTACAGAGTATATACACAACACATAACTCGGCAAGAGATTCTCACACAACAGATTCGCAGCACCAACATTTTGAATGAATAGTCATAAAGTAGAACACATCATAGGGCACAACAGCTGTGGAGATAAGAAAATTATATTCTGAAAGACAGAATTTGCTTTAGGGGTTTCCAACAAGTGACCTAGGCTAAACAGAAAGAGCCCAGTGTTTACACTGGCTGGGTACATTGCACTGAATGCTGCTTATTCACATCACCTTCGCTCACATTTGAATCCAAGACTTCAACAACTTATCCATTCTGAAACATACTCATAGCAAGGAAAAGCATTTATGTCATGTTTTTTGATATACCTGGAGAGAATAACTTATTCTCGTGCCATGAGAAAACCTAGTCTTGTTTACTCCCTATAGGTAATTTAAGGAAAAAAACATAACTTTTTAGTGGTTATTTTAGGAATTTCTGCAAAGACAGACAAAATATGAAAAGCTTGAAATGGTCTGTGGCTGGAATGCGAAATTAACAGAACTAAAGCAGATAAGATAGTGATGAGGTGAGATAAGAAACAATGCCTGTGGTTTATCGCTGTCATTCTGCTCACCGCAGAGTTGGAGGAGTTCAGTTTCTGAAATGCTGCTGTCTATGCGTATTAGCATGATGAGATAGCTTTGTGTTAGCTCAGAGGGTAGCGTAAGGAAAGAGATCCGAGCCATTTAATTTCTAAAGTAATTTGGGGAATCCACAGTTCCTCAGCCATCAAGAAGGGAATTATGTATTGGGGCACGAAAAACATGACCAAGGCCCAATTATTAATGGTGAACTGCATTTTACCAAGGAAGAAGCTGACATGAATTCAAAAATCTAACTTCAATAATATAAACTTGAGTTTTGATAGAAAGAGAAACTTTCCCTATAGTTAAGGCACAACACCAGAAATTTGATGTTTTCTGCCAATGTTTTACAAGGCAAAGTAGAGCAATTCATTCCAGCAAGAAGGGTCAATATCACTATCAAAGCAAGACTCCTGATGCTGTAGTTTGTTCATTAACTGGACTGGTATTCACATATGCCAAGTACGCGCTGCTGACAAGCATTCAAGTAGGGAAGAACATCTTTAACTTCTCCATGGAAACCAAAAGTAAAGAGTTACGTTCTAAAATGTATTAGAATTTATATTGCAATAGATATTGACTGCATAAGAAGCACGTACATGGAAACAGAAATTAATGTTGTATTGGTTCTTCATAAGCTTTGATGGAAACATGTTATTATAACCATTATCTAGTAACTGCACTAAAACCAATTCATTAAGTAATTTACATTCGCACTAAGAGATACAGAAGCAGCTGTATCAATAAATTATCTCAACCTTTTTAACAGCTAAACACTTTTATCTCCCAATACAAAGCCATGCAGTGTATACACCTATCACTTCTGCTTAACAACCTATAATCCTAATATGGAGCTTTATTGGGTTTGAGTGTCCTGCAGGATACAGAGTAGTTAGTATTTACCAGGAACACCCTACAAAGATAATTTAGAAGCTGTTTTTATTGCCACAGAGATGAGAAGATCTGATGCCTTTCTTCATTTGCAGTAACCTTCTACTTGTAGGCAAGTATTTATAAAGACTGACTATTGGCAGAATTAAATGGTAAGAAAAATGCTGCAAGAGGCTTCTTTTATTCAGTCCCTATTTAGTGCTCTATACAGCCCTGGCAATAGTGCAAGTTGATAGCAATTTTTAAATTTCTGTATTTTTGAAACACTAGAAACAAAGCCTTCATACCACTTCCTGATAACATTTGATATTCTAATCTGAATGTATACAGCTTTCCCCACTTCTAATCCTATGAGTGCACTTTTATGTAGGGAAAAGCCAGAAGTCAATGGAATTAAATCCTGGCGCTGATAAGGACAAAAGGCAGGGGCAATATTTTTTGTTTGTTTATTTAATGTCACTGACAAGTAGAGAACTGGTTCTCAAGGGTAGGTTTGGCTTCAGATGAGTCAGTATCACTTGACATAAAATATTTCTGAACATTTTAAATTAGCTAGCAATTGCAGTGTTACATTTAATTAACACATATGCCCACGTTAGCCCTTCAGATATATGAGACATCATTTTGATTAAGAAGGGATTGAAAATAAATTCTGATGCAGTTTTAAAAACATACATATTACCATGGCCGTCACATTTCCCAGATGTGCTGAAAGAGGAGAGTTTCCAGTATTTTTCTTCAGTCTTACTAGCAGGTTTCCCAGATTTGCCTCATATATCCACTGATTTAACAGATACATATCGGGATATGACATCTTCCAAAGAGGAACAGCCACCCTCTTCACTCTCCTTGCAGCTAGCATTGCACTCCAGTCAGGGTGAGCTGTACTATTACTGGGCCAACAAAGCCAAATGTGACGCGAGACAGGTTCTTCAACCAGAATGTGTCCAACTAGATGATGGAGTCTGTGCCAGTCAGTGTGTCAATGATTATCGAGCCACTGGACCTTCTCTGAGATAGCATCTGGGGCTGTATTTACAAAGGCTTCATCAGCTGTGCCTGAGATTATGCTCAGGTCTGCTACAGCACATGACTTGCGCCACATGTACCCACACTGAAAACACATACGAACAGCAGCAGGTTAAAAACGGACCCAACACCTCTGCTCAAATTTTCTCTTCCTTGTTTGGTCCAAATTCAAGAAACAATATGAATTAAATGAATCAGCAAGAAGGCAACAGCTGGGGAGTCTGGGCTCAGTTAGAAGCTCAGATCTTGAACTAACAACAATATAGATTCACAACAGGAGTCCTGCAGCTTATGAAATAACATATAAATGATAGCTAAATGTTCTTAGAATACCTGATATGAAATAACGAACCCAGCAATCTTTTAACAATGCTGAACAAAAGAAAATAGCCTGGAGTTTTAGAACCTAATGTTAGCTTTCCAAGTACCTAAATTATACCTCTACTGCTTTCTCAATCCCTGGCATTTGAACTCTGTCTCTGGGTAAACTATTTCCTTCCTGTGACATTATTTCAGTTGTACTAAACCTAAGAGGAAAGGGAAAGGATTATCTGAGCGTGCATGAACAGCACAAGAACAAGCGATTAACACAGCCAGCCAGTTGTTCTTGTGCGCCTGAAAGAATCCAAAAACTTCCAATCTATACATTCTCCTTGCTCTTGGGCTGAGCACTTTGACTGCAAGTAGCACTAAATATCACCGAGTATCATTATTGCCAGTATGAAGTGGCTGAATCTAGAAAATTCCCATTCAATGGGATTAAAAATGGGTATCCAGGCATTAAACTACTTAACTAGCTTAGACACAACCTTTTCACCATAATTTCTTCCGTACAGAAGTGGAATATTTGAAAAATGAGCAAAGTGAAAGGAAGAGAGAGGGAACAGTTGGTCATGCTGCATTGCAGCTTTGAGCAGAAGAGCAGGAGACAAGAGTGTCTATACTGTATCAGGAAAAAAAACACTGCAAAACGAGTCAAATTGACATATTTTGGCTTGTTTTAAATTTTTAAAACTTTCTTTGACCTAATATTAAAAGTGATCTTGGCATCTTTTGCTTTCTGGTCAGCAGAATATAAAATAAACCATTCTGAAACAAAAACATATTTGTTTTGGCATTTAGCTGCTCCTGAGGTGAAAAAGCAGTTCAGTTCTTGTGATCCCTGCTCCCATGGAGCAGCGGTGCACTTCAAGCACAGGGCAAGCAGGTCAGAGCTGCTACTTATTATGTAAATGCACAATACTTGAGGCAACCCAGAACAGCTGCACTACTGTAACAGAGATAATCAACAGTGGTAGTCTTAGAGAAATAACAGATACCAACAAAGTGAAAACTATTGGCTACTGTTTTCATTGCATTATCTCTCATTTTAGTTAATAAAAAGCATAATTTATGGTATTAATCGTTGCTTCTATGCTCTATTTTTATTAAATATACCCTATGATGTAAGCTATTTCACAAAAGCCATTTTAATGTGTGTGTGTTTGGGGAGGAGGGAGTAGAGAGAAAGGAAATCATCAGTATCATCACTCACAAAGATGCTGAGTTTCTCTTAGTGACCAAAGCTTTCCCTCTCAGTTATTTCTGTCCCTCCATCACTCCTCTTCCAAAACTCCCTTTGTAGCTCACTGTTACTTCAATGCTTCTCACTCACGTTCCTCCACGCTGCAGGATCTCATCTCTGTTCAGCCACTGCCCCCGCCCAATATCTTCAAAACCATATCAAAAACCTACCACTTCTACACAAGAAATTTTCTTTCTCACCCACCCACCTTTTCGCCAGAACCTGAATTTTAATACTATGAACATGACTTGATAATTTGCAGCCAAGTTATTTTTAGTCTAGAAGATGTTTATTATATGAATGTTTATGATTTCTATCCCATTCGCTATGCACCACTGTTGCCTTTAAACATACAATGGATAGACAGACATGACCTTGAAAGAGGATCTGTATGGCAGTGAAGCCTGTCCACACATAATGCTGTATCTGAGGGGTATAGGTTGAATAAAACTGAGGATTAGGTAATATCAAACAAATTATCCACAACTAGAGCTAAGTGCCAAAACACATTCTCAGACAGTTTTTTTAGGCCAAAACCTCAGGAGCTGGTAAGGAAGTGAAAGAGGGGAGAAATACTATGGCTTAATCTAGAAGGCTTGATCAAGAGTCTCTTCATGTGAAATTCGAACATTAATTTTTGGTCAAGCTGGAACATATCATTTTAACTCAAACTGAAATGAAATATTTTGTCTGGGCATCCATTAAACTGGTTTTAATAAAAAATGCATTTGATTTTAAAATTAACTTTAAAATAAAACACTTCAGTATTAATAAAGTGACACTTTTTAGCCAAGTTATTCACTAAATGTCATACAAATTACAAGTTATTTTGTTCCAGTTTTTCCTTCACAGTTGCTGTATCAATTACTTTATTATTCTCTGGGGAAAAAAAAAGATCTGCCTAATGATATTCACAATCAAATTCAACTATATTAAAATCACTCAATCCAAAAACACTTGTGTGAATAACTACACGTTCCAGAACATTAATAACGATTTAAAAAAAAAAAAAAAAAAAAAAAGATATAATTATGGGGAATAGGAACATCACTTGTAGCATTTTGTGGTACTCGCTAAAGTCCAATAGCAATAGTTACACTCCTGTAAAGCACCTTGGACACTGGATGAATGAAATTGTTAATGGCCTCTCTGCGGGCCATGAGAGTACAGTCAGGCTATTAGATCTGTTCTCCCATTAGTGAAAATTGGCAGCTAATGAAGATATAACACTTTATATCAAATGCTACTCTCCTCTGTTGTTTTCAATTTGCAAGGCTTCAAAACACTTGGCAGGGTGCCACAAATCCTTCAGAACTGAAATGTTTGAGCTGACATTTACACCTCCATTATAAATTCTGAAGTAGTAGTAAAACTTTTCACTCAAAACAGAGTAAAATGCTGAACTGCAAGACTGCAGAGTGAAAGATTTCACCTAACCTAGGATTTCATTTTCCCCACAATCTCACCAACACAGAATATTTAAAATGGGATATCTGGCATGGCAGTGCCTTCCAGCCAGAAGGGACCATCACCTTCTGCTCAGCCTTTGCTAAAGTATTCTCCAAATAACTTTGAACTGGTAACACCGTTTCCTTTTCGGTCCATCAACGTGAGACAAAAATCTCTTACAAGAGATTTTGCTTTAATGTTTTTCAACTTTTCCCCGCACACTGGGACACTCTCAGGTCGTATAAACCTCAGTCCACTAAGCTGTTTTGTGCCAGCTTACAAGGCCACCTAGTCTGTCTCCTCGCAGCCATGCAGCAAAGCAAAACTGTATGTAAAATACTCCCAAGATACTTCAGCATAACTTGCTTTTTAAAATTTCCAGTCACAGCACTCAAAAGCCCTCACAATTAGGTTGCATTTCTCCACACTCAGCCTAAGTTTGCCTTGCTACAAGTTTAAAAAAATCTTTCCTTTCTGTACAATTCCCAAAGGACATGAAGATCAGTTTGCCTTCTTCATACATCTTTATGGCAGCTGCTTACATGTGAAGACTACTGCCATGTCTCCTCAGATTTCTAGATTAAACAGCTCAATTATTTCTATCTTTTCTCAGAAAAGGTGTTTTTTATACCCCTTACCATCTTTCTCACTCCTCCCCAATTCTCTAAAATTCGCCTTTATAAGTAATCTTAATTAGCCATTTACTGTGAAAACACCAGTTGCAAACCCTGTTACTCTAGCCTACAGTAAAACAATTCCCACTTATTGCATTTCATCTATATTCAATTTCAAATAAAATTCAGTGGTATTTTAACAAGGAAAATATTTAGCCACCTGGATAGTAAAAGCTAAAAGTGTTTTGTAATGTGGAGAAATAAACAAATACAATACACAGCAACTGTAGCAATCTGATTTACAACAAATAAACATTCCTCATCTAGTTTTCTGCAGAATCATATGGATCAGTCACTGAGTTTCTGTACAGCAATGACTTGTGGTCCAATGATCACAAATTTACCATTCACAAGGCAAGGGAAAAACATGAATGGAAAGTACCTTAAAACCCATGTAGTTATGAAAAGCTTAGTTCAAGTGCCACATCTGATGACAACTTCATCTCTTCTGTGAAGACAATCCAATTGTAAAGCAGTTACTCTAAGGAAAGCTTCACTGGTTTCTGAATCATTCAAGTGTAAGTCCCTGATGTTTGTTAGGGGATCACAACCAATACTTTAGCTAGGGACATATGTATTGTCTTTAGCTTTCTCTCTTTGTTCACTAATCCTTGCCAATACAGACACAGCGCTCAAATGTCCCCTGTTCGGTATCAGTACAGCGCTTACTACAGAAAAAAGCTACAAGACACACTAAATGTAATCCTTAATTCACTTTTAGCATCAATAATTCTGCCAACTATTTCCAAGTACTCACTTTTCAAAGTCACCAACAGTTTGGGAGACTATAAAGATCTCAGTTTACTGTGCCATGTATGAGTGCATTCTCAGCAAGACGACTGTACTTTTTATTAAAGTCTTTGCCATAAGAAACACAGTTGTGCCACAGCTTGACTGTGCTTAGATCAAAGTATAAAAATCATTTTTTTTAAAGAAAAATTTCCCTTAGAGAAACCCTGTCAGTCTTAGTAGCATTCTCACTATAAAACGTCCTCAGTCAGGGCTGGGAGCAAACAAATACAAAGTGCCAAAGTCAGTCAGTAAATAGGATTCAACAAGAAAAGACACAAAGTCACCATTTACTCCTCAAAACTCTGGAGCAGGTTCTTTGGCATTTACAATAACACCCTTTTTTTTAGCATGTATTCAGCTGTGAGTTTAGCTATGGGCATCAACTGTAAATCCCATCCTATTAACAGGACAATTACAATTCCTGCCATTAAATCCTCTTTTTTAACCCCCTGGGACTCAAGGAAGACAAATGAAATAAAATTAGTTCCACGATCTAAAAGTACTGATGCAACAAGTCTGTAAAACAGTCTATCATTTGCACAGACCAAAGTCTGCACAAAAGAGACAGGTACACTTTCTCCTGAACAGCTGTTATCAAAGTCAGTAAAATCCTACTCTAGTTTCAATAAATAAAATTAAAAAAAATAATGGAAACAGAAGCTTCAGCTCAGTAGAACACCAAGTAACAAGTGTCTCTGTTAGCTCGGTGATATTTCACTGATATTAGGACAGGCACATGGCTATTTTGTTGTGTGCTTCATATTAGACCAGGTATAATAGGTATTTATGGCCTTTTGTTTTTACAGTAACCTCTCAAGGACGCAGAGATGAGCAAACTTAGAATTTGGGTTCCTTTGTGATATATCAGCTGCATTCAGCAAGTTACAGAAGCTCCATGGCATTCTAATTCTTCCATCACTTCAAAGGTATAACAGACTCTGCTGACCACTGGAACAAGTCTGTTGCTTGACACTGGAGCTCAATATGCAACCTTTGATGTATGTTCTCAGATCCTAAGCACCAGAGAGGCTAAGGTCTTTTTCTTTATAGGTCTTTCCCTTAACTCTGCATTAACCCTACTCAGTGAACTAGACTTCAACCTGGGACACAAAACTAAATCTTTCCCTCATTTTAGTATTGTCTAAATTATGGTTTACAATACAGAGCCTATTTTTAAACAGGTTAGTAATCAAGCACGTTGATGTTCTCACTTCCTATTATCATTACTATTTGTGAAACTAACAGTGAAAAAGCTCCAGGCATGTTCAATGGGTCTGGCTACTGTCCACAAACCTTACTACAAAGAATTTATCATCTAAATGAACAAAGAGTGATAAAAAGTAGTATTAATCTCCCTTTCCTGATGAGAAACTAGTGTACAGAGAAATGAAGTCCAAGACTCTTAAGATCAGAAGCCAAAAATCAGGTTCCAAACAAAGTCAGAATAATGGGATACTCAAATCAAGCATGTAGGACACAAAATGACTAAGAAGCTCATGTGGCCAAACACCTACTTCCCTTTGAAACATTCAGCTATAGAGCCTAGGCTTAAAATGTGCTTTGAAATCTTGGTCCAACTGATTTGTGTAATTTGGCAGAGTTTGTGTCAGCATGAGGAAATAAATCTTAATGTCTCAAACTGGCGATTTCTTCTCAGTACCATTTTGTTCTATTAACTACAGATCTCCAGTTGCTCATGATTGTCAGATCAGTCTATCCTCCAAAAACCCAGTAGATACGACAGAGAAAAGGCAAGTGCAAACTGTGAGAAAAGAGTAAAGCAGAACAGCAGCATTGTGGAATTGCCTCAGCTAATTGATTTTCTGTCTATGTTAACAAGACAATACAGAGTATCATTTATGAAGGCAACATACGCAGAATACCCAGAAGATCACCACCCACGACAAAGAAAGCTACTTGAAAGAGCTTTCCACGCTAAATCATTTCATGCGTATTCATAACTTGATTAAAATCTTAATATTGTAAACTTGTAAGAAACCCAACATGCACAGAATCAGCTTTTATTTACTTAAACCAAAGTCTGAACACGGTACACACACACATCCCCACCAAAGCCGTCAGCGTTGGTCAACACTGTACACTCACATGTGTGTAACACATACACGTATGTTAGCCTGCAGACAAACATTTATTCACAAGGGAGGCTGCTAATGAGACTGTGCTGTAGGGAAGATATTCAATTACTCTGAATGACATTTATATTTTAATCACATCACGCTCACTGAAGAGCTCGAGGTTTGATGAAGCAATCCTTGAAAGACTGCCTTTTTAATCAATTAGACAGTTCTAGAAACATCAGCAATACGCTGTTGACAAGTCATTGGGCTAAATATACTACAACACATGCAAATTCTTCTGTCTTCCTACCACGACAATGATGTGGTCTTCTAAAGCTTCTGAAACAGGTGAAAAAGTTTGCCTTGTAGGAGATACCTAAAACAGAATAACATGTATTTAGCTAAGAAACTAAGACATCCCTACCAGCAATTACAGGCTCACTCTGAGCTACCACTCAATGAATTCTTTTTAGGACAGATGAAGAACGTTGTTTTAAGGGCATTACTCCTGTGTAAAAATATCAGACTTGCTCACAAATCTCTTTTTACAATTGCCTTAACCAAGTCAGTCAAAACAATTTGCTTTCATCACGCATTCAGTAAGCGACAAATGCCACTGTCCACAAGGAGGAGATGAAAGACTGGCCACGTTTAACATGTTTTAGCATTAATCAGGCATCTTAAGATGCTCCAGGTCATTGGAATAAGTACAAAATGAAGAAAACAGAGATGCAATACCCTAATTCAATCACCCTTCAAAATCAGCGTTTGATTTTTTCTACAAAGTACATGCTCACAGTTGTTATATGAAACAATAAACCATTCCTACTTGAGATCTTACATGAAAAAATTCACTTTAAAAAAATCCAGTCCTCTACTCACATATATTTCTTAATAAATAAAAAACTCAAAAATATGAAGCAAGAATTGATTAAAGTCAAGGTTTAATTGCTAAATATGTGAAACTCCATAATGCAATAACAATGTAACGGTCAAATTACAGCGTGAGAATTTTCTTTTCCTAGTAAGGAGCAGACCATCTATGCTCGTTAGAACGAGTTCAGCCCAGTCAAAAGGTGTAAGACTAAATATTTTGAAAGCTGAAGATAAATTTGTTAATGTTAAGGAACTAGGGAAAAACTGTAGAGCAGAATAGAAATATCACTATTCTCCTTACAGTTCATAACTTGTGGCTTGAGAGCTATTTTGCTGAAGGTACTCAAAGAACATCAATTTACTTTCACAGTAAAGTGTGCATCAAGCATGTTTTTGGCTGCAAACAGTTGTGTTTAGTTTTGTGGGTTTGGTTTTTTTTGTTTTTTTTTTTTTTCGTTTGTTTGTTTTCTTAAACTCCTGCTTCTAAATTTCAGGCAGCTGTAGTTCTCTTAATAAATCTCTCCTAACTAATCCTTTCTTCAATAGTAGTAAATCCTGAGGGCTAAACTGCCCTTCAGCACAGATCTTTGTAAACGCACAGAAGCTTGAGTTGCTTCATTTTCAATACCTAAACCCATCTTTAATTGCTAAATGAACACTTTTAGCAATTGCTAAGAACACAACATCTAGAACTGAGTCAGTTGTTATCCTTATCTTCACTGATGGTCTGTTGAATTCATCCAAACCAATACACAATCATCAAAAACATGTATTACTTGGAATGGTGTACATTTGCATGACAGAAGAGAACTTAAATAACAAGTATAGATTTTTGCCTTTGGTGGAATGACTAAAGTTGATAATTATGGCAAGTGAGGGGAAAAAAGGTTGCTAGTCTTAAGTACAGCAAATATGGCTGTTGCTGCTGTAAAATACATTCGAATTGGCAATACATTCAATTTCAGCAATCATCAACATAAGTTTTCACACCTCTATTTTTATGAAGTGACATTTATCACCAAGTGAAACTACAACATGGAATACACACCTTCTTCTTTTGCATTTGGCACAAAATATGCCAGTATATTACTCTGAGTTATATTAATCAGTAGGTTGAAGCTAAAAAGACATCTGGGAGGCACAGATGGTTCACGATTGGCAAACAGCTATGGAACTATTATCTTCAAGGTCAGATTTCTAACACTACAAAGGTTGGTAGTGACCCAAAGTCATCAACACCTTTCTGGAATGAACTAATTCTCTTCAGTCCAGTTCCTGGTGGACAAATATCTATGTCACAGCTGGCATTCACAAGAGAGATGATCTCAGACCCAGCCTCAACTCATTGATGTTAATGGCATTTCTTTCCAAGGGAGGTGAGAATCTTACAGCCTTTTCATTCCTAGAAACAGCTTCTGCAGTAGAGCTTAGATTGCTACCACCTGGATTCCAGTCCCAGGGCTTCCAAATTCACCAGTGATTGTTCATACTTGAAGAGATATTTCAGTGAACTCAACACTCCATAAAAATCCTTGCCCTGGCTGTCTACAAAACCACAGAAAACACAGTATTTAAGCCTTCATAATAAAAACCTTCCAAAATACAAGTAACCGCCTCTTTGGAAAACCTGACAGAAACACTGAATACTATTTCAATAGCAAAGGGTTACTTTGATGTTAAGATTATCTGAATATAAAAGCCATTCTTCTGGTCTAGCCCGAGATCATATTTTTGCAGCCTTTACAAAGTGCAGTTCTTCACAAAACTAAACACCAACCTGGACGTGAATTTAGAATACTACGTGTTCGGTACTTTCAGATGTCAATGAATGCTCCAAATGACCTGTTACAATGTCAGAATTATTCCCCAGAATCCCAAGAAAGAAGAAGCTAATGTGGAAAGTGCTTGTGTAGTCATTTGCCATTTGGCATTATGGTGGCTCTACCAGAAGCATTTCCTTTAGCCACCCCACAGTTGATTTTAGAACCACCGCATAAAGAATAGTGAAAATTACAGAATGTTTCAGAGAGGAAATGAGAAGACAAGCAAAACCTAGAGATCACTACTTATAATGGGGCATCATTTACATATCATGGTAATAAGCTATATGAAGAGATTCTTACTGGATGGTGTGATTAATTACACATGCAATCGCAATGAAGGGAAAGATACTGATGTAGCATCAGTTTCTGAGGTCTTTGCTCACCCTGTAATTCCATATATTCCAGAAAAGAGTTCTGTCGAAAGGAACGGGTCTACTTTCAAAGTAAGATGCAACTGAACTGAATGGTATCTAAGGTACTTTACAGGTTTTCGAAGGTATCAAAGTTTATGACACTTACCAAACATGTTACAAATCAAAAGATTTGCATCAATATTCAACAGAAACGAGCACTGAGGAAAAACTCAAATATCAGTAAATTGGGCAAGTTATTCATTAACTATGAGAGGTTCAGAGAGGAATCGCATCAAAGCTTCCAGTACCACCAGCTGTAAGTCAGTAACACCGCATAAGAGATGCCCTATACTATCGCTGCCTGCACCTGTGAACAGGATCCATCGTTAAGCAGACAAACAAGTAAACAGCAGCAGAATCTGATCTAGTTTCTGTGATACTCCTGACAGATCACAAAGATTCCAAATACTCATCTTGAAACATTAAGCAACTGAAATGTAAACTTATATGAAGATCATAACTTTTCACCGTTCAAATGCATGGAGAACACAAACTGCCAGAAAGAAGAAACGGGTACAGCCCTGAAAAGAAAGGGCGAAGCCTGCCTGAAGTGCACAGAGCAAAATAAGACGTAACTGCTTTCTCCTAAAGGAGGCAAGAAGAAAAGAGTGTTCCTGCAGCGATAGCTGCACGTCTTTCAGCAACCAGATTTTCAAACCCAGCTACAACACCTAACATCTCACGTTGAGCTCAAGCTCCTTCCTCAGCTCCAAGCCCCAGCGCTGTAGCCCTCCCGCTCCCCGGAGCTCAGCCGCTGCAGGCTCCCACTGCTGCAAGCCAGCTGTGGAGGTGCATCTACAGCCCTGGCAGATCAGACCCTACAGCAGAAACTACAGTCCTCCAAACGAACGCACCAGCAGGTTTTCTTTCTGTTGTTGGTTGTTTTTTTTTGCACACTTCTCTTACAAACAGTAGTTGCTCCGACAAAAATTTCCCGCAGGTCTTCGGCAAAACCCCAAGGCAGAGCGGGCTCCCCGCGGCTCCTGTAACGACCCACCCCGGGAAAAAATCGCCCCCGGCACAACGGGTCCCCCCCGCACCCCGGACCGGCGGCAGCTCCCCCTCGCTCAGGGCTCCCCCGCCGCCGGAGCCGACCGGCGGGCGGCTCTCGGCAGGGGCTGCGGGGCGGCGAGCCGCCGTCAGCCCGCGCGGAGGGGCGGCCAAGCCCGCACCCACCCCGCGCTCCCCTGGCCCGGCAGTGAGGACGGACCCGGGCACCAGAGCGGCCCCGGGCGACGGAGGAAAGTTGAGGCAGTGCCGGAGGTCCCGTTCCGGTAGGAGCCGTCCCCCCCTCCCGCTGCCCGGCGCGTACTCACACGAAGACCCCGAAGAGCAGGACCCGTATGCCGATCTCGATCGCCAGCTCCCGCATGGTGGGTCCCGGCGGGCTCTGGCAGCCCCGCGGCGCCCCCTCTCATTCCCCACCCGGGGCGGCCCGGCCGCCTCACGCCGCCCGCCGGCAGCCCGCCCCGCCGCCCCGAGGGAGGGCGGCCGCGGCGCAGAGCCCCGCGAGGCGCAGGCCGGGCCCCTCCATTCCCCCCGCAGCCCCCGCGGCTGCCCGCGCCTCACGGAGGCGCCGCGTCCCGTCGGCGGCGCGGCCGGGCTGTGCGAGGAGCGGCGCTGCCGCGGCCGCTGCCGCCGTGGAGCCAAGCGCCGGCACAGGGGGAGGGTCCCGGTGACTAACGCGGTGTCTCCCCGCGCGGGGGATCCGGGGGGTTTCCCCTCCCCTCCATTCCCCGCCCCCGCGCCGTCCCGCCCGGCCCCCCGGGGCGCCTCTGCGCCAGCCGCCCTGGGTCCCACCGGCCTGGGGCGGCCCTCCCAGGCGGCCCCGGGGCTTCGGCCCCCGGCTGACGCGGGGGAGGGGGCCCTGGGGCCCTTCGGTGCGGTACGGGCGCGAAGGGGCGTAGAGAGCGCTTCTCCGGTCTCTAATGCAACGCTCCCCCGTCCTTAGCTGGAAAGAAATTAACCCATTGCGCGTCAGCGGAGGGCGGACATCGCGTCCCATGGCACAGCCTGGGGGGTGCCAGACCTCCTGAGTACGGCACGGCTCGGATGAGGAGCCGGGCTGGCGTTCGTCTCTGATTCGTAATGAAACACTGCGCTCCTGGAAAGATAGAGCAAAAAATAATTGGGGGGGAGCACGGCACAGATAATAGCGCCTGTTCATAAAGACTTAAATTGCTGGTCGTTTGTGCAACGGGTAATTACATCCCAGACCACCCATGCTGACATTGAGCGTGGCACATTGACATGATCTTTGCATAAAGGGTTAACAGCGTGTGAATACTTTCTGCAGTATGTATGTAACAGGCTTTCCTCCCATTTAGACATTCATGCGATTTTAAACCCTACTTCTTATTGCTAACGCAAATAACCCAGCATGCCACTCCTGCTTCACTTGGTCAGGTTCTGCCCAGTATGCAATATTATAGCCTAAATGTGTGCTTAGTTCAGTGTCAGTTCTTTCACAGAGCTGGGTCCAGCTCAGCAAACAGGCAGAGGAGTTAATTATGTGAGACTGCAGGTTGCTGGGATGGGAGAAAGGCAGGAAAACAACCATGGCCTTGGTTTACTCCTGTGTTTCCTCCAGTCCATCCTCTGTTCCTCCCAATGGCAGGCAAGCTCTGAGCCACCCTAATCCTTGTATTGCCTTGGCCTAGTTTTGTAGAGTTCATTTAACTTCCTCTCTGCATGGAGGGATTGAATCCTGAACATCTTTATTGTAAGAGAAGTTCAGCCTTAAACCATGAAATGCAGCAAACTAATTCATATTTAATTGTATTTAATTATCTGCTTGCTTGTGGCCTTTGAAGCCACGTCCTTCAGAAAAATGTTCATAGCTATTAATACTGCACATAGTTACAAAGCAACCATCAGTATTGCGGTAGGGATCCAATTCACTTTACTACATGATTATTGTTAGAGAATTAATGCCAGAGAGGCTTTATTAAACCTATCTGCTTAATATATCCACTATGCATCAGATGGAAGCTTTGAACTCTGAATTAACTGCTATGTAGTAAAACTTTTATTGACCACGTTTGTGGAAGAACAGAGGCATAAGCTTCCATACTAACATCACCTACAGGTAACTACACCAGTGCTAGATTCATTGCAAGGAGAGTGACTGAAGCCCAGAAAACACGGGTGTGTGACAGGCATCGTAGAGAGCACTTAAAATGTGTTACTTAAATGAGATCTTTCTGCCTTGTGTGCTTTATTTCACTAATTTTCAAGGCAGAGGTTGGTCAACTATTTATACTCTGGATTTATAAAAATGTGATTCTGTTTCAGGAAACAAAGCTAAATTGTGAAATCTCCATATTAAGCTGCTGGTGGTGGTGGTAAAGGACATGTCCCCTTCCTTTGAGGATGCTCAATTGATTTGTCTTATATTGGTAAAATACTTGTACTTCCTCTTATCTGTGCCCCCAGTGACTGAACGTGTATGTACCGTGTTGCTAAGTGCGCACAAGAAAAATCTTTGTTTTCATGAATACTCCTTCCTTACAGGAATAGGCTCATAATTTGCGTGAATTAAGCCAGTCATAAAACGAGGAGCTGCAGGGACTACCAGATAACTCTGGCAGTCTGTACTGCAGTTACCAGTTCCATACAAACTGTGGAGGCAGGTGACACAAGTGGGTAAGCTGTATTTGCTCTGCTTGAGCATCTAGGCATCATGTGTGTAGTGTTTAAAGGGGAAACAGTTAACAGTCACACATCTCCTCCCCTTTTCATTTGTCCTTGAATTGTATATATCTCTTCAGCAGTGTTGCCTTAGCCTATGGATCCTTCAGCCCCTTTGACTTTGTTACGGTACCTTCGCTACTATCCTGCTACAGGAGAGGGGATTTTCCTCACAGATTTGTATTAGTGTTTGGAATCATTCAAGTGTTATCAACAGAGCTAACAAACAATACTAGTTAGAAATTAAACAAAATTTGTCCTGCTGCAGCTGTCTGCTTGCAGTGTTCTGATTCTCCAGTATGTATCAGCTGATGGTGATTTATGAAGCATAAATACTTCAGATTTATTTTTTTCAAAACTCGACCCAGCTTGCTGCTGGCTGCTGAACAAAACTTGCTTTGACTTTTAACCAAATATGAGTTATAAGGATAATTAGCAAGGAACAGATTTCAGGCTACCCTGTGGCATTAAGCTACGACCCTGCAGCAGGAGCAGTGCAGAGTCACTGTGCTGCAGCAAATTCTCAGAGCAAACCACAATGACCCTGGGAATAACCCAATATCCTATTCATCCCACCCCTACAACAAACACAGCAGGTGCTCTCAATGCTATTAATTTTCTTAGGTGTGACTGCAAAGGTGAAAGAACTGATCCCACTCTGATGGAGGCAGCTATCAAGCCCATCAGGTGGCTAGCTAGGGTTCTCAGTGTTTTCCTCTCACAAGGATTAATCTCTATTTGCACTGACTACGGTTGGGGAGCAGAAAGGAGAAAGCTACTTGAATCCTTTCCTCAACTGTATACTTAGAGGAACGGCTGAGCCACCTGCAGCCTACTTGTAGTCCACAAAGAGATGTTCACAGGCAGAAACAGCTGCATGGCTGATATGGCTTTCCTGGAGGTTACAGCTCTTTGCCAATGCGGCAGGATGTGTGAGTGCTTCTTACCTTCCTTGGGGCAAAATCTTGCAGCTCGTGGTAAACTGAGTTTAAAAAAGACTGTTTTTTCCATCACAGCAGATAAATTTTTTCCTACCAAAAGCTATGGAAAATAACAAACTTGCAGCAAAAGGGACATGACAAAAATCTAAGTGGTAGTAACAGCTGGTTTTTCTGTTTCCTAAGAGCTTGTAACTCTTCTGGGATCTTAAGGACCGAAAGACTCACTAGAATTGGTGTTGTCTGGCTCATTCTTTGGTCTTATAGTTGTGGAAGCTCTTAAGTCCGCTGAATATCATGGGCTGATGATGGCTGTTCTTCCACATCTATATATTTTTTATGTTTTTGTATCAGAGACAAGTATTACCTATAAGAATTGATATATCAGGTACTCCAAGGCTGCACAGGTGAAAAAAAGCTAATCTACGAAGATTCACAGGTAGTGTTTCAAAAGTTGAAGAAAAACATTTCAATCCTAAGGAATGCATCATCAGTTGGAGAGTTCATAGGTTTCAGGAGGGGAAGAGATAGCAGGATTAATTAAAAAAAAAAAAAATTGTTCAATTATTTCAGAATTCAGATTAATACTTTTAAACAACCTCTGTTTTTTGTATCACTGCGAAAATGTAGAAGATTGAAAGTCATATTTAAGCCCCACTGAAGTTGATAGGAATCTTTCTACTGGTTCAGGACATTAAAATCTATCATGTAGCTCCAAAATGAAACATAGCAAAATTATCCTGAAAAATTCCTGTCATTGTGCTCGCTCAAGAAGTTCCACTTAAAACTAAATTTCACAAAATAGCTCATTATTATCATTAATAGAAAACAAAGGGTGTTTACTATTAGGACTTTACATTTGTTCATTCTTGAGTCATCTAAAGTAGTGATTATGTTCACTGTTTTTAAACTTTCTTGGGCAAAGTACATTTTTCTTCTTTGTTCTTTCAATGCTTAGTGTCTGATCTATGAATGTAAATACAAATACTTTGGTGTATTTTTTACAAAATTGTAGAAATTAAATTATAATGTCAGAAGTTAAAATAAATGTCAAATGGAAGAGTCATTTAGATTCCTAAAGGGTACCTGGAATATCGCCTCTATTTTAAGCTGTGTCATTTTCTCTTTCTCTTTTCTCTATTCTTTTCTTTAGGCACTTTTCACAAGTCCAAGTTTTCATTGTAAGGGTCACATACATAAGGTCAGCACTTGGGAGCTTGGGGCCCATCTGCACACTAAAACCAGCCCATTTCTTAAGTCAAGGTTTTCTCAGACTTCCTAACTCAGTCTGGGTTAGCAGAATGCAGTGGAAGTTGATTGAGCTGCACCCTGAGTATACCTTACTTATGGTTTAGGTGGCATAGGTCACCTCTCTAGGTGGCATAGTCAGCTCTTTTACCCTAATGAGGTATCAAATGGGCAATGAGAGTATCAATGTCCCTGTGCTACTCAACTAATGTACTAAAAGTGTTGTCCCTGTAAGAGGGGTGTCATAGACCTGCTGAGGCAGTGAGACTGGAGTCAGCATGCAGCTGGAGGACACAAGCACAACTCGAGGACTTCATGCTGTGCAGGCAGGCCCTTTTGTGTGCCTGAATGCCTAATGAAAACCAGAGGGCTTTGTATAGATTTAGGCACCTGCCCAAGTCAGTCTCATCGATTCTGAGGTGACATTATTAACTATGTGAAACTCTTCCATTAAGTTGAACTGGTGTGGCCAGTTCACGTAAGTGAGTAAACAAGAGCCACGGATTTTTCTTTTTCTTCCCTGAGCTTTTTCCAAAATTTTGTAGTTCCATAGCCCTCCTCTGTCTGTCATTCGCTATTTTAGGTTACTTAACCAAAACCAAAATGATGAGGAATGAAGAGAATAAGAAATTTGGAACACGTATAAGCACATAATTTATTTCTGAGACAATCTCTATGTATATGTATGAGTACCTCATGGGAAACACTTAAATCTGCATAAGTCATTTCTTAATTACTAGAGCTCATTCCAGAAAAAAACTAGCCTATATTTTTTTTTGTTAGTTTCTAGGGTAAAAAGCCTATCTACATCTTTATTCTGTATGTATATGCCATACGCACAGATGCATAGGGCAGCTGGGAAGTTCCCATCATCAGTGGATTTGTCTGCTATTCCATATATCTTGCTGATGATGTGGTGCTTAGGGTCATGGTTTAGGGGTGAACTTGGCAGTGATAGGTTAACAGTTGGACTTCAAATTGATTCCATGATTCTATGATTTCTTTCCTAAGTAGAAACTTCACAGAACAAAGCTCAAAGGAGTTACACACCTCAGGCAGCACGATGTAACCATGCACATCTAAATTGCCCTAAATATCATATTTAAACAGTTATAAAAGCAAATCGTTAACGTTTCTGTCTAGCTATTATACAAGTGCCTACAGTTGGCTGATGATTGTGCCTAAATAAACAGTTCTTCTACACATTAATGTATCAGCATATTTCAATAGTTGCCATTTAATGAAATTGTGTCAAGTATATAGTCTGAAAATTTATTATGTGTGAATGTATGTGCTTGGAGCCATCTCGTGGCCCAGAACCACAGTGCACCCAATGGGTGACTGCCTGTCCAGGGGCACGGGCCAACCTGGCTGATACCCAACACATCCTGGGCATCCGCCCTACCAAGGCAGCGAGCCCTGTGGACTCCACTTTAGCTGCTTTCAGTGGAATTTGTCTACTGAACCCTGGCTTACATGCTTCAAAATATGTCATTTATAACTGTGCTTGACCGCGATGGACAGGGACATATTTTCAGCTGGCACACTATTACATGTAATTATCAGCATCTCAGGGAAATCTGATAAGTCTAAATAATTAAATTAATGTATATATGAAATTGATATATATTATAAATCTGATAAGTCTAAATAATTAAATTAATGTATATATGAAATTGATATATATTATTTATGAGCCAATTGACATTTGCAGCATTGTAGCTTTAGTGCTCAATATACTGTGTATATTAGTGTGAGATTAATACTTGTAAAAATATTAATGCTCCCATAATAAACCTGTGATAAATTCAAGTCTTCAACATTTACAATATTTAGTATTCTTGTGCAGTATTTAATAGGAGAGTGTGACTTAAAGCAGACATCTGCTATCTCTAATCTTAAGTAACACTTTATGCCAAGAATGGCCTTATTGACTTCAATGAAATGGCTGTGTAATTACTTTTTTCTATTGGGTTTTGTTGTTTTGGGGTTTTTTTGCTTGTAAGTGTAGTAGAAACTTGCCGACAGTTGCCACAGTCACTTCAAATTACTCTTGACCCAAAAGGGAACATAATGAAGCAGGACAATTAAATGTAAGAGGTAAATGGAAGAACAAGCACAAACAACATGCGTAGTGCAAAACAAAATAAAATGGCCACTTCTTGGATTGGACAGAAGTTTCAAAACACACACTCCGAAGTTTGAATATGGCCTGATGGTTTAGTGCTCGGTAACAATAAAGGACCACTTGTTCAGGTTTCACTTGGATTTTTTGAAACTGCTAGTTGTTACTTCTGGATTTTGTGTAATAAAGAAGCCAGAATATTGAAGCTACTCAGAGCAGGATTTTGTTCTAATCTGATCCTGTTGGAAACAGCCCCAGGAACAGCAAAATGAGATGAGACAGTGTATTAATACAGCTTCAGACTCTGCATTCGCCTTTAAGCATGCCATTTGTTGCACAGCCTCAGGAATCAGACTCTGTAACAGCACACTTGAGTGCACAGGGATCTGCATTCCCAGCGCTGGAAGAACACAGCGTTCTGGTGGCTGTGCTCGCTGCAGCGGTGTCCGAGAGCTTCAGAAACAACACGTCAGGGGGTTCCCAGCAGGAGTCATGTTTTATTGCTGTTCTGTGGGCTGCCTCAGCCACCCATCCTGTCAGTGATGTGTAGGAGAAACAGGATTTTCTGCTAGAGGAGAATGAGACCCATTTCTAGGTTGTAGCTCTGAGCTACTGCAAAAGCGATTTCTAAACCTGGGACTAGGAAACAACACCAGGGACTTCATTCCTCTTTAAATTCTGTGATGATGTGGGATTGGGTGCATTCAGCCATGTTGCAGAAAAAGAAGCAATTTACTTTATCCTCACATCAGTGTCTTACCTTATTGAATGCTGAACTGTCCAGTCAAGACCTGCAGAAGTTGAAGAAGCACTCTTAATTCCATGGCTAATCAGGATACATCAACGATGTTTTGTCAGACACATAACACAGGTCAGAGGAGGGCAAAAACATCCTGATTTAGTGCCAGTTTCCATGAATGATACTGAAAGCAAATTGAAATTAGATTTGAACACTTTATGCTACTTGTGACTGAAGTGGCAAAACTTTGTTCCCAGCTTGAACCCTGGAATTCATGCTTCATAGCACTTAGTCATAATTTATGTGCTTGTTTAAATGCAGAAGTCATTGCTGTCTGGCCCATCTAGCATGATGTAGATTTCTGTCAAATGAAGATACGTGGTTTAATTTGTATCATTTTCAATATATAGTAAAGGATATATTTTACCGGTAGTCAAGAAGAGGAAGGACAGGGCAAGTGTCAAGGAGTATTATCTTTTAGATGCCTAGAAAATGTATTCATAATTTCATTATCTTCTGCAAGGTAGGCTGGGAAAGCCTGAGAGAGCTTGGTAATTATTGTTACCTGAGCCACACTACGACAGCCTCAGTACTTTCTTTCATTTTCTTTGTTTTCTATATTGTCTATATTTAAAAAATCAGCAGTTCTGCAACTTGAGTAGGCTAAGGAGCTGGTTGGGTGTGTATGCGTGTGTTAGTGCTAATTTTGCACATCTTGCTGTAGTTCCTCAAGGTGAAGACTACTAATTAATTAAACACAGTGGCTGAATCCCAGCTTACAACGTAAAGCAGTCTGTGTTCCAAGCCAGTCTGATCAGCACCCATTAATGCTGCCTAGCAGGGAAAGTATACATCATTTATGTAATAATCCTATAGTTCTAGACATCAGCAGCTTCATGAGTTGGCAAATCTAAACACACTCGTCTAGGTAAGCCAGAGATTGACTGTTATATCTAAGCAGAAAATGGTAACAGTTGTTGATAACGATGACATAAAATGATAGGCAGCTGATTTAAATTAGCTGCACTGAGCTTGGTGCCACCCCAGGCTATAGCAATGTGGATGCTGGCCACTCTAGGTACGTAATCAATATTTAGGTTTCATTTTATGAGGCAACTGTGTCTCCTCTGAGAAGTAGAAATAAGCAATTCTGTTGCTGGGCAATTTTCTCTGGGAAAGCCAAAGGCAAATATTAAATATTTATTTGGCTTTTAAAAAATTATGAAATTTTATGTATTGATTTGTAAATAATGATAATTGAGCAAGTAGAGCAAAATCAGTTTATACATATTTTACTTTCTACAATTGCAGACAGATTTCAATCGACTAGTTTTAAAGAATAAGCTTTTATAGTAGAAAGTAAGCTGTTTAACACTACGCTATATCAATACTGCTGTGTGTAAATATTGAACTGTAGAACTATTTTTGGGAACAGTATCTCTTTCTGCTGTGCAGGTACCCACAAAAGGATCCTGTTGTGGATTCAGCCACAAATTACACGATTTTGAAAAGGATATCGATTCAAACTAAATGAAGTTGTGGGATTCCTACAGAATTCCATAGTCATGGAAATGAGTTCTGTGTATTTATCATAATCGGTGTGTTACCACAGGAGTAATAATGATTAGCTACTTATCGTTGGGTTTTAGGAAAGAACCTAATGTTACTCTGAATGTTTAGTCTCTGCAAACAAAAAAGAACAGAGCATCTTTGTTAGCAATTCAGCCCTCAAATATAACAGGCTTTCTGTTAAATTTTCCAAGGCTTTTAGTGGAAGGCTTGACATGTTCTGTGCTCTAATTTGTTCTAGAGGGAATATTTAACTCAACTTCATTGGAAATGGGGTACAAGCAAGCAGTAGGTACTTACCAGAGTTAAGTTAGAGGCTCTTTCACTGGGCTTGCACTGTGAAGTTGCAAAGCTATACCTTAGCTAAAATGCTTTAAAATCTTTGGGAATTAATTTTGATTAAGCACACTGGAAAATTCCTGTCTCAGCAATAAAGGTCTTTTTTTTTTATTCCATTAGGTTGACTTCACTGATTATTCCGAGAGATTTTTTTTCCTTTTCCTACTGAATTTTTTATTTAAAAGAGTAGTATGAATAAAAGAGAATTGCTACTTTTAGAGAAAGATATGAAAAAACAATGTCTTCAAGTGTCTATTTATACAATTTTTACTTGAATAATTCATCCCTCCTTGGTCCGCAGTGTTCTTAATGATAATGTATGAATGTGGTAAGTAATCAGTTATGCTAGATTTGTATTGAATATGGCAAAAAAAAAAGAATATATGAACACATCAGACTGCTTTCTAATTATCAAATTTTTTAAAAGAATTTCCTTTCCTCAGGATCCTCAGTCTTCTCATTTTGTCTTCCAATCTTGTAATTTTCTTACTACTTGACTAGAACTCATATTGTCTTGTTTTCTGCTAGTAAAAAATACTGAGTATTTTCTAAATAGTGGACCATAAAATATTCATTATTTGTATATAGCCTTCAAACTAGAAGGCTAGTTAGCCAAGTGGCAAGTTCAGTTATGCTTACTTTTCAGTCCTCTGTGATTTTCTGATTCTCTTTTTTCCTTGTCTCTTCTGATTCTTCCCTTTTCTTCTTCTCCTTCCCCAGTCTTTTTGGTTTCTTTTCCTCCTGCAGAGAGTTAACCTTTTCCCAGCCCCATTTTCTTGCTCTGGATGATGGAAACATATTTACTGGACTGCAGTATAGGTCTAGGTGGAGAAAGGGGATAAATTACCAGCTGATGTTTTAATACTGGTATTAAGATAGTTAATAGGAGTGATCCTCTTCATGCTCAAGAGCTGGAACTGGGAGAAGTTTAGATTTATAGTGGTACAAAAATATCAAAGCATTCTCACATCAATATAATCCAAAAATAACCTCAATTTCTCATTATTTCTGAAGTGACTATGACTTGCCCTCCTTTGTAAATTTCTGCAACAGTAAAAAGCAGTTGAAAGGCTATATCTCTAATTCCTGCTGAAGACAGTGAAAAAAGTTCTTTGGATTCACAGTAGCAAACAAAGGGTTTAGCAGTGTGGTGGTGAAGGCCACTTTTGAACAACGGAATCAGGTTGTGATTTGTTTCAGTGCTGTTTTCACGGATTTGGGCTGAAAATTCCCATCACTTCTTTCAGGACTAGGTCTTTAGATCCTAGCCCAGAAAACATTGTTTGGGTCTGTTATTTCCTTGCTTTTAGAGGAAGCATCTGGATATACCATAAAGTTAATATTTCATGGTATATTTGTTGTGGTATAAGGGTATAGATATCTATTTTTAATGAGAAGACATTAGCTGCAGTTTGGTATACCAGTGAACCTTCAGTGGTCTCTGAAGTACTGGCAACGTTCCCACTTTTTTATTATAGTTGTGTTTTTATGACACAACAATTGTGTCATTTAATTATTATGATAATCTGCTTAGTGACTTTTTGAGAAGGGCATTAAGTTTTATGTTTACCAGGTTTAAATTTAAATTTACATTACTAGAGTGATAAAAAAAACCATAATAGTTTACTGTAAACTGAGAAAAGATAGTAATGGAAAAGTTTAGCAAATATTGTAGAACAAACACAATCGTTTTATAGGTATAAAAGGTGCATTTTTTCACCTGCAAGTACTCATAGGTCATGAACACTGGATATTTGCTCACCGATTTTCCTTTCAGTGAATGAGGGCACAACAGTTTTCCGCAACTGTTTGAGCTTCATAGACCTGGCAGAAAGAGAAATTTGTACCTTGGGTTTACCAGGGATAATTTGAGGGGAAAGTGCTGTGCTGGAGCACTTAGTCTTTGAAACACTGAGACTGTGCTACCTGCTGTCTAGGCAGACACTATAGTAACGGTAATCCAAATTAGCCTGGTTTCAATTTATATCCAAAGCACTTTCAAAAAGTCATGCAGAGCAGGGTTTTTGAAAGAAAGTAGGAGTTCAGTGGTTGCCAGCTCTAAAGGTATCCGAGTCCTCCTTTTGTCTTCCAACAGTAGGTCACAAGTCAGGCACACATCTTTGCACCAGACACACAATGGAAAAGAGTCCACAGCACAAGTTTCTGCAAGGGAGAAATCCATGTTTCTTCATTGTGGCAGAGCTGCAGCTTCTTTTGAATTTTCCATGTCTTTCAAGCTCTCCACAGATTCAGAGCAATGCTAAACTCTTGTCAAGAGAATACAAAATTGAAGCTAAATCTTTGTGAGTTTTCCTTCTTGCCAATAAACCTATTACAGCAACTTATTTTGTATCTAGAGACAGAAAATAAGGCTCAGAAAACATACGAGCAGCCAGTCTGGGTGTTTAAAGTGCCTGATTCATTTTCTGAAATGTAAAATGCCTTGAATAAAGAAATCAAAAAAATAGAGGCATCAAAAATCAGGTATTTCTTCAAAAAAGTGTAGCTCTATAGAGATGATAATGATACATGTAGATAAAAATGAGAGAGCAAGAGAGAAAAAAGACTTATGTTCAGCTCCTGAGATATAATTGTATATTGCCATTATGCTTTGCAATTTTAGTTGAGTCATCCAGCTCTCTTTTATAAAGACTCTTCCACAACAGTCTGAAACTTTTGATGTTAAAGACAGCAGACATAAACAAAACCAGTCCTGTGCACAGTGGGCACCTGCTTTACACTGACACCATGCAGTATTTATATTAACATTTTAGAATTTAGAACACTTTACTCAAAATTGAGTTCATTTCAAAACAGCTCCAAGCTGAAAGAGACAAAAAAAAAACCCCCCAACATTTAAAGCTCTTTTTTTCTTTGAAGAGAATATCAATTTCAAAGGCACACAAAGCCATCACAGTCTACATTGAGATGAAGCTATTGGTTCCTAACCAAAGGACCATAGCCTCTGGAGTTCTTAGCCTTGTGAGAATTACTTGTAATCCTTAAAAGAATTGCATAAATATTAAATAACATACTTGATATTACAGAATGTGTCATATACACTACTTTGCATATATACTTATTATGAAATTAATAGCTCAAATTGTTGAATGAATCAAACCTTGCCATGCTATATGAGAAAGCTATCTATTATTTAATTTACTGTTATTTACTGTATAATTTTAAATCTATTTCCTGCAACATATCTGTAGAAAAATAACTGCCATAGTAAATACTGTAATAGCTCCTCTCAAAAGCTTGGATTTTGTATTGCCATCATTAGGACAAAGGCAGCAATGACATTCAGTGTTATTTCGACTTATGATTAAAATCCTTGGTACTTCGTTCTCTCCCATAAGTCCCAAAGATCTGGGTTCTCTCCCCAGTAACCTGTGTGTCTTCAGGCAAGTAAGTTACCTTTAGTGGGAGCTGAGAAACTCCAAGATGGTGCTGAGTTCTGGGTGACCTTCTCCAGCCAGAAGTTTGAACTGTGAAAAATGAACAAGAATGTCCCCATATTTCCAAGGTATTTACACATGCTAAGCAATCTTAGAGCTTGTGTCACCAGTAGACGTCATTTGTAATGAAAGATAGGAAGATAGGATACGTTTGATATGGAAAAACGTAAAGCAAAAGTATGTTGTCATCTATAGGTGTTCAAAATATAATTGCAGTAAACATTAATGTTTTGTTTTTAAATTCCTCTCTGTTTCAAAAAATACTTGAAAGGGGCAGGTTGAAAAGTCTCTATCAAAACTGGAAAATGCAGGTTTTAGATTCAATTCATTTCTTCATTAAAGTGATCTGATTTCTGGGAAAACTATTTTTATTTTTCCTTCAAGGCCAAACAGTAGAAACATTTTGCTTCCTAGGAAAAAAAACTAAAAGAAAGAAAAAAATTATTTTCCACAGAAATGTAGAGTGTCTGATCAGCTTTAATGAAACAGTGATTTCTCTATGAACTACCAGCTTCTTCCCAAGTTGGCAGATCTTGGCATACACGTGGAGAACAGGGACAGTTTTGCTGCTTGAACAGCAAATGACCTCACATCTAATGAAAGGGAAACATTCAGCTTTCCTTTCCTTTTTCAGCATCCCCCAGCCCTTGCTTCTGTAGTAAGTTAACTTTGCATGCCAATAGCAAAGCAGACGGGAGGCTGCCCCTGCAACAAGCAGATTTTAAGTCATGGCATAGTGATACAAACTCTGAAGGCTGTTATCAAATGAGAAGAATAATGTCCCACAGAGAGATGGAGTTGCACAAGCCACATTTTACCTCAGCAAGACTGTGCAGCTAAATGTAGGGATCACTTCAAAAATGAAAGGGGGGTGTGAACTTCATGGGAAATTGAAATGACTTTATATTTCCTATAATGTTTTTTGAGCAAAGGAGAGAAGCAGAATTGGGAAATCTTAGGGATAAGGTGCTGTGCTTTCAGCTGAGGTTATATCAGTGGAGCCTCTGAAAAAGAAAAACAAGTTATGTGGTAAACAAAGGGG
This sequence comes from Nyctibius grandis, assembly GCF_013368605.1. Lineage (NCBI taxonomy): Eukaryota > Metazoa > Chordata > Aves > Nyctibiiformes > Nyctibiidae > Nyctibius > Nyctibius grandis. The sequence continues at coordinate 99,206,315 of NC_090661.1, read as the reverse complement.
ATCCCAGCAGAGCAAAATCTTACAGTAACATCTGTGTTTGTCTTTTAGCTGTTCTGGAGTTCTTTTCATGAGCAATGCCTGGGGGAAAGTCTTGAAAACAGGGCAATATTCTCATCCTTACTAGTATGTGTTGCGTATGTGTATATGTTAACAGGTAGCACAGCCTACTAGGAGTGGGGTTGTAGCATGAAACAGTGCTGAGCATTAGGTGTCTGTTATATATATTTGGGGGGGTTGTTCCAGACTGTATCTAGGCTGGTGCCCTGAACTAAATGCCTGTGAGGGCATTCATTAGATGAGGTTTTATTAAAAAATTCATTAGATGAGCTTCCAGTGTCCAGATGAGGTGGATCTTCCAGTTAGTTTCATCCAAATAAAACTCAATTTCTGTGCTCCAAAACACAATGACATCAACCAAAATGTGGTAAATGGAAACGATCAGGAGATTCTCTCAAAGAGCACACTCCTGGTGCTAATACACTAATGAGGACACAACTTCAGACACCAACTGCAATACTGAGACCGGTAAATGCTTACGTACCGATTCAGGCTTTCAGGTTCCCAAACCTCAGAAAGGGTTCATCACTTCGCTGGAGCACCCAGCAGGTTATTCACGGGAGCTGGCTGGGGTACATTTCAGACCCCTTTGCTATGACACAATCCTTTGCTGACCCCATCCACTCTTCCACAAAAACCATGCAAGGTACCAGAGAGGGATATCACAGACAGTCCAACAGAGCTTTTCATCCAGTCACCAGGCTAACGGCTGTCGTTCATTCACATTCCACTTCCCTGAATCCATTTTCCTGTATTTATCTATTGACCAAATAAGAATGTGAATGCTGAAACAGATCTCTCAGACTGCTGGAGAGACTATTTGAAGGCTGCAAAAAAGAAACATTGCTCCTCGTTTACGTTTGTGCTTCCTATGCTCTGTTTTTGTAGTGGTTCACTTCTGAAAGGAGGATGCCTTTACTAGTGAAGAGGAGCGAAGAAGTAGACCAGGAAATGGGAAATAAGTTCCAGTGCTATATACAGGTTATTTCCTATTTTCCATCTAATCTTATGCAAAAATCTTGGCTACTGTGTAGCATTGTAACTGCACCAAAAACTGAGCTGAGTAGCAAAAGAGGAAGAAGTTTATAAGGATTTATTTAGATCTCCTGTTGATCAATGCATGTCTTAGAATTTAGTAACTACAGATGAGCAGGACCTATACAATCTAAGAAAAGCAAAAGACACCCAGGCATATCGAACAAAATACCTCTGACTGAGATGAACTTCCATATGGTATGGGAATTAGTAGCACACACTAGCAAGAATCCACTGAGTTAAGGGGAACCGACCTGGAAGATCCTACAGCACATTATTGTTGAGCCAGCTGCAAATCATCAGTTCTGGAATCCAGAAGGGATACAAATACACTGTGTGCAACTGATTACATGGGCCAAAACTAAAGCTGAGTTAGGAACAGAACACAACAGAAATCCCTAGCATGAAAACCTAAGGACGGACTGGATTTCAGCATCTCATCTCCTGTCTACTTTTCTGATCTGTTATTGACAGCATCCTGGCCCAAACTGGCCAGGAGCCTTCTGAAGGATGCGAGATCTCAAAGAGACAACAAACATAATTCAGAAGTGGTCTGCAACAGAACATGGCTAAAATTTTTTATCGTCTAGTAATTAAAAAAAAATCCTAGGAATCTTTGTTCTGTGATGGTCAGAGTCCTGTATGAGAATGAAATATGCAGCATCTACCAAGATTATCTCTTCAGCAAAAGGGAAAATCACGCTCAACTACAGAGAGGTTAAAGCAACAGGTCAGAAGTGGCTCAGTAGGCAAGAGGGAATCTCTCAGAGAAGTTTTAACTAAAGCGCTGAGTTTCAGAGTCCAAATCCCTGAAAGAAGATGGGAACGTATGCTGCTTTTATGAGTTCTAATGCCAATTATAAATGGCGTCTTCTGCTTGGTCATGAAACTACATATGGCAGGTGCAAGCAACACGTGGGGTTTTTAAATTATCTGGATTTGTTCCACATAGGACAAATACATCCTTATTACTTCTTTTTATGAGATCCACCTCTGGTACCTTATGCTTAATGATCAGTGCAATATGCAACATCAGTCACTGCTACAAAAAGGAGCACAAACAAGCCACGTTACTCTTCCGATTTATACCTAGTGTGGCTGCAAGAGTAAACCTAGGAAACGCCTCTTCCTTGCCATATTAGAAGCTACAGATCATAGTAGGCACATTTTCAGTATTTACTCTGTGTATCTTGGCTCAGGGCTGTTAGTGTTTTTAGAGTAAAGCCTCTTTCATGTATTCATAACTTAATTCCTTACCGAGACCCCTCAGATCTGTGTCAATGAATGGTTTCTTAAGATGTTGTTGCTATTTAAAAAAAGGCCTTTGACTTTTCAAATAAGAATATATTTTAAAAATACATTGAAGAATGCTTTCATTTCACGCTCGTGGGACCCAGTGAGATAGGAAAGGAAAACTTACGTAGGCATTTTCTCCCTAGTGTTTCTAACCTTTAACATGTTTGAAAGTGCACCAGTAAATAAAGCAACCTACCTAAAATGCTTTAATAGTTGCTAAAATGTTTCTATCTTTTTGTCCCCTGCTGCACTAACCTACACACATTTTAATGACGTTTATGGAAAGTTCAGCTGACATATAACAGAAAATGGTGTTCTTTTTGTGCTATTTTACAAGATGAATTTCACAGGAAATTCTGTGGAGGAGAACTCTTCCCCTAGCGTATTTTGCTACTTTATAAATGATCTTTGTACATACCTATTCTTTTTCTATGCTACACAAGTCCAGAGTAAAACCAGTCTTAAGTCTTCTTTCAGTTTTTTGCACTTCCATACTGTGGCAGACTGAAGATTGTACAGCAGCTAATAAGCTAATAAATATAACATGAAAACACATAACACGTTCTATTATTAGCACTGGGTAGCAATCCTATAACAAACAGCTCTTAGAGAATAAAATCAAATCAGTGTGGCTGTTTTATATGGTGTTCATATAATAAGGAACAGTCCTGGTCCAGTCAGTTTACATCTATATTGGCAGGTCAGAGATGAAATGGGGAAGGATTGATATACTGATGTCAGGTATAAAAAGGACCAATCTGAAAAGCATTTTTCATTTAAGTCCTTTTGACTTTCCTAGAAATTGGGATCCTAAAAAAAGCCTAGCTCTGAATGTTTGTCCAAGAATCTGGATAAATCTGAATTCATCACAGTATTCATGTTATCTCAGTTTGTCATCTCATATGTCGTGTAATTTAAGATGGTCATTTACACTCCCTTTATAGTCAATGTAGAGAGAGCAGCATCTTCAGAGAAGTCATCCTGTCTGATTTTGGTACAGATTTTATGATGGTATGAATTACTTTATGAGGTATCTATATATGGTGATATGGTTGAGTATAATGTTATTCAGGAATATAAAAATAAAGGCAGATGAACAGAAGCTAATTAAAATATTTTAAGGCTTTAGTTCTCATGAGGGTTAAAATGCTTTCTAATCTTGTCTTCTTTTTTTTATTTCACTTTTGCTTTGTTTTAAGCTAGTCTGACAACATCTGTTAGTAAGGCTTAAAAATAATCGCACTGTGAAATATATTTAAAAATATGCGTGGATTTTATGCAACGAAGTAATCTAAACCATAAGATAATGAAACTCTAATCACCTATTTACATGTACAAGACATTATATGCTACCTAGTCTCGTGAGCTTGGCACTAAGAGTGACACTGCACTTGGAAGAGGTATTTCAAGCTGACTTACAACCTCTTGATAGAGAGAATACAGTCAAGCCTAGAGACTTCTGGTGTAGCACAGATTTTAGCAGATCCCAGGCATTATTAGCTACAAGCATACAAAGGTTCACAAGATAACGATTAAATGTCACTCTAAAAGGAGGTAGAATTTTAAGAGAGCCACAATTCTTTTTGAAGATTGCACTTTCTGACATCAGCCAATCCCTTCTCTGGCAGGGGCACCATTTCAGTTTTAAATCTTAGGCAATCACTGCTTCTCCTAACTTGTTGGTAAGTTCACAGCCGCTATTTCTCACCAGGACCCCCAGCTTGTTTCAGATGACCATAAGCCTCTATTTAGGAGCTCTTTCATTCAAAATCAAGACAACATAAATGTGCAGTGGCACCAGGCAGACTTTTGCAAACAACCTGACGTTTATTACTCATTTGGAACATGTTATTTTAGGATCCTTAAATCAGAAGGGAAAAAACAAAATTAAAAATACATTTCTGCTTTTGACACTGCCTATCTCCTCATCCCCTTCTCCAAAAATTTCAACTCCTTCTCTGTAATGTTCAAAATGTTTCCCTAGTTTCCTGACATATTAATTCTTTCATTCTGAGTGGCAGTCATGCTCTTTCAGAGGTTCCGTTCTTGTCTGCCAAAGGCTAAAAATATGTCTGGTCACCAGTGCATCCAAGGTAATCCTATTCATATGTTGATGGTCTTTGAAAAGTCCTTCGTTCCAACCTGGCAATGCCCACAAGTTACCTAATTCCCTTCAATTCTGCTTTTCTAGAATAGAAGTTTTCCCTTAGTCCTGACAGCATCAAAGTAAATGGGCAAAATGAGCCAGTGTAGCAACGTTCAAAAAGATGAACGGGTAGAATGTACCACATCCATCTTTCACGAGAGTAATGTTAAAATTCACCACCCTACTACAACACAGCTACTCAAAAATGAAGCCACTGGTTTAAAAATAATGATTTTTTTTACATAGCAGATTGGATTCTTTTGTATTCACACCACAGACATCCTTCCTTACTAGCAGGGGTTACAGACTCTGCCCTAGAGTGGGATGGCCCAGCATGGTGCAGTGGTGGGTAGCGAGGAACATAAACAAGGGCGAGAGAAAAGAAAATTATCTTGGCACCAGAATATTGATTCCTGAAACCTAATGCTCAAAATTTGACTTATAATTAGGATATAGCTCTGAAGAAAAATAGTTGCAGTACACCCATAACTAACTATAATCTCTTAGCTCTGATAAATCATTCCAGAAACTGGTGTTAAAAAAACTCTATAGTATTACCAGAATTACATATTGACCTTTCTGAAGGCTCCAAATGGTTCCTTCCTGAAGCACTTGCTCCTCACATATTGACTTCCCTAGTAGCAGCTCAGGTCTGCAACGTTACAAAAATCAGTAATATCCCACACGTGAGCTTCTGTTCTGTTCATCCCTCCCTTGCCAGGGAGTGAGACTGTGTCAGAAAACATTGGGATCCCACAAAAATGAACGCAGGTCATGAATTATTGAAGACAAATATTAATATCTACAGAATGAATAATATATGTTGAGGCAAAGTCTCATTATTTTTCAAACCTCTTTTGTAACTCGACTCATTGCTCTTTGCATGTGAAATTATACCCATATAATCTACATTACAATCAACTATATATTATTTTCAGAAATCCAAATGTTAACTCACTTTTTTTTGATACTTCAGATTAGCTCCCACGGTAGCAGGAGTCATCATTTTTCCTGCTGGACCAGAGATGGGTTTTGAACATCCCTAAAGTTCCAGACAGAGGAGATTTGAAAAACATTACATTTGGATCATTTACACTTGAAAGGTAAAAAGAAATGGAAGATTAGCCAAGGAACCATGACAGTTGATCTAAATTCTTTTTTGGTGTGCAGCAAGTGCTATTGTAGTGATAGGTACCTGAGGATAGCGAGAAGATAAAAGGGAGTTAGAAAGAGGGAGTCACAGGATGTCAGGAGGTGATAAAGCTGAGTGATAGTACATTTCTTAACAGTGACATTAAGGCTTTTTGCTTCGTCATATACAGCTCGAGAAGCATGGCTATGTGACAGCTTCCCAATGCAGTCTTTTTGGCTCTTCATAGAGATAGAATCCTCTCAGAAAAACTACCATGACTCTGGGTTTAAACTTTTGGCAAGGACCCCAGAAAAGAAATTTTGGTAAGGGACTAAATTATGAAGGTATTGCATCAGCAGATGCATACAACCATGTGTGCTGGCACAGCAGAGTGGGGAAGCTGTCACATATGAATATACATTTGTATCAGACTCCAACCTTCAAATGACATTATAACCTCTATTTTCAAGAATGTGTCCTACATTTTCTGGTGTAACTGCAGTTGCCTAGAAGCTGAAAAACAGACCATGATCAAATTATTCCATGCACAGCGTCTCCTAGAACCTGTGACTGTCTCTCCTTAGAGCAGAAGTCTGGTTACGAAAGGGCTGAGATGGCACAAGGTGTTTTTCCTCTTGGGTGTCGAACTTCTCAGGTATTTCAGGTTGGCACATAACAGCGGCTGGATCCAGTTACAACAGGTGTTTCTGGAGTGTGGTAATCTGAAAATGGGAAAGAGTAGTTATGTTTCCATCAACAATAGAAATGTAAACATTTTTATTTGAAGGAATTTTTTAAAATCAGAGTTAACAGAGGGGTTTAAATTACTCTATTTTAAAAGTGAGGTTTCTCATGAGAACTCCAGCTGAGGTTTTCCTGTTCCATGGTTGGTAGTCGAGATTTCTCAAGAATGCAGATTTGAACAGTACTTGGTACATAAGTAAGTCAGGTTAGCTGGGGCTTTGAGCAACCTGATCTAGTGAGAGATGTCCCTGCCAATGGCCGGGGGTTGGACTAGATGATCTTTAAAGGTCCCTTCTAATCCAAACCATTCTATGATTCTATGATTGTAGGTGCCCTAAGGTTAGTCTGCCTTTTGAAGTCTAGAAATTCTTCTAAATTGCTTTCTCATACTCAGGTCCAAAGATGGTCGGATCACATGATGTGACCATCACAGACCTGTGAACCACAAGTCCACATTTCTAAAGTAATCAGCACGCAAAGGCTGTGCCAACATTGTCTCAGAAGACAACAACAAGCCATGTAAGCCTTCTCTGTTACCAAAAGGGACCATCCCATCCTTCCTCTTGATCCTGCTTCCACGTAATTACCCTTAAGTTATTGCTAGTGTTATGTGACCCACGGGGTAAATTCAGTAATTTCACTATTTAAATGAAAACGAACCATTTAATTTTTGGATGTTACATTTTCGGTCTGATGATTGACACAGAACTGCATGAATACTAATGCTTGCTCAAGAAGCAGGAGGGAACTCGGCTGAAGGAGGTCAAGTTAGATAACCCTTTGAGATGATGAACTTATGCAATTATGAAACTGCACCCTGATATTCTCAAATATTCCTTTACTCTGAGTAGTAAAGCCTTGAAATATTGTGCATAATACATAGCAATTTGATATCCACAGAAAATTTCAACTAAATAATTTCTAAAGAACAAGAGATTTTGACACAGAGATTCAATCATTACATCTTTCATTAAAGAAGCAGTAAGATAGTCTGCCCTGTATCACCTCACATCAGAGCCAGCCATAAAACATACAGCTGCATATTCCAATTCAGGAAGCATTTCAATTTTTATGTAGCTTGATTACTGTTAAAAAAATGTTACAAAAATGGATAATCTTTGATGGACATACTGGGTGATTTTGTTAGCAAAACGACTGTATAGATTCCCTGTAGGATGATCAAAATAAATGCAAGGACCAATATAATTTCCTGAAGTGCAGTGAAAAAGTACAAATAACATTTCAAGTAAAATTTTTGCCTCCCAGCCTTAACTATACTGTGGATAAAGAAAAATGCAATAGTTGCTCTGGCATGCTCAAGATTTCTGTACTCTGAAAACAGCTTTGAAATACCACTTTTCTACTACCAAAGAAAATTTTTGAAGTAACCTTTCTTTGTAATTTAGTTATTGTAAGCACAAATTGCTTTCCCCCTCTGTTTTTAATAACAAGCTAACCTTGGTTTTGTCTGCTGTCTTTTCTTCAGTATCTAAATTATAAAATGATGAAGTTATTAACTTGCTTTCTGTAGTGTAATGGTGAATCTAAAAAAAAATTAATAAATTCAACACCACGGTGTTCTAGGCTGGTCCACTTTTCTGTTGCTCAGTTGAAAGCAGATAAATTTATATAGCCAGCTTAGCCCTCAGTAATGCCACTACCCTGTTTTGGTCCCACAAAAATGAAATTACTTTTTGAGTTACTGGAAGTCAATTCTCTTCAAATCTAGGCAGTTACCTCTATAATAAACACAACTAATGTGGATTAAGTATTATGAAGAAAAGAGAAAGGTGTGTATACACCATTTTGTCACTGAGATATAAAAGGAGCTTTATAGTAATACTGAAATGGAAAGTGAATACCATAGCCAAAGTTCACGGGTTAAATTCCAGGAGAATATTGTGTATTCTGTACATGGAGCTAACATAACACATAAGAGTAGAGCCACATATAATTTAATACAATTAAAGTAACTGGAATTTTATTTATTAACAAACTGTATAGTTTAATTAATTATTATAAATTAAGATATATTCAAAGCCTTATTGTTGTATACATAAATTAATACACTTTCAGAATGTAGATTTAGTCTCCTGTAATCCTTGTCAAGTGATCAGACCGTAAAAAGTAAGAAATGAGACCCAAAATACGAAAGGACAAGTTTTTCTTACTGAAACCAAAGCAAAAGCAAACTGCAACAAATCTGGCTATAGCTTTTCTGTCTTGCCACACTACAACATGTATGGCACCAACAGAAAAAATTTCTAAGAAGGTGAATTAAATAAAAACCTTTTGATGTCTTCATATGCGAACGGATTGTACTGTTTTAAGATGCAGACAAAGAACCCCAGCATTATGGTTAGAGTTTAGCCAGGTCCTTGAAATATGTGACCTCTGATAATTGTACTGACATTTGCCTGCTCCCATTTTGAAAAATTCCTCGATACCTTCCAAGGTATACTGTTTTATACCAAAGCAGGTAGGAAAGGAGCAGCCAGTATATTGATAAGCACATCAGCTTTTTAGCATGATGCTAAGAGAATAAATGCAAATTCTTCTCCTTTCTAATGGGAATTAGGGGAACAGTTTCCCTCTAAGACAGTGTTTTTCTGAGGCTCAGAATTTCCTAGTGCTGATCCTTCACCAGCAAAATTTGTGAATTCCTGTGCACCTGTAATCTCTGACCTCATGTCTACAGGAACCACAGCTTTGCTAGGAATTGGGCACCATACCCAAGAGCAGAGCTGATTCTATTTATCAGTTCATTTTTTTTCCTCAGACTTCCCTGGCAATTCCTTCAGCTCTTCAGTTCGTCTGGCCTAGTACCTTTCCCCCTTTGAATTCCATCTGGCTCCGTACTTATTGATTTGCTAGAAAAATTTTGACTTATCTCCTCACAGAACAGATTGACTATTCAAAAATCTCTTGATTTCCCGCTTAGGGACGTATGCCTTCTTCCTATTCAGTTGCCATTAATCTGACAATATCTCTTGATGTATCCTTTTGCCAGTTCTTGTACTTTCTCATTTCAAAGTCTGTGCATTGTTTGGCATGTAGTCCCTGCTTTTGGTTTGGGGTGGTTTTTTGTTTGTTTTGATTTGATGATTCTAACCTGATTTCTTTTATGCAGTTTTGTTTTGTCATAACCCTTTCGGGAGGATTCCCACCTACAGTGTGAATTTTAAGATATGAATCTGCTGCTGACTGTTCCATCTTCATCCACCCATGTCTTCAACTTGATCCTTATACTCTGTATCTCTGTATTTAAAAATGTATGTTAATGCCCTTTGACACCTTGGAGTAAACTTTACAGCCTTTTTTTTTTTTTACTCCTCTGTTTTTGACTAACTTGTCAGTTCTACCACAGAGGCTGTCAGAAGCTACACAAATTACATGCATTTTGTGAATTAATATTTATAAAGACAGGCAGTGGGATGTGATTTTCATGAAAGAGGTTTCATGCTAAACAGAAAGTATTTGTGTGTTAAATTGTCCATCAACAAAGAACTAACGCATCAAAGAATGACCTTTACTTGTTCATCTATGCCATCAGTCTTAATTCAGAAACCCAGCAACACCCTTAAACAGGATAATTGCGTAGTTAACCTCACACATAAATCTTCAGTGTAAAAATTAGGCATATGGGCTGAATGATATTTTAGCTTTCAGTTTCCATTCTATAGCATTTTGCTAAGCTAATGAGAAGAAATAGAGGAATAGCTTGTAAATTCAGGGGGTGTCATCCTAGGTCCTTGCTTGAATTCAAACCAAGGCCAAAAAATCTGTGACAGAAATGCCGCACATTACTGACTTAATTTTGCAAAAAATCTGAATGCCGGTTTAGCGAAGGCTCATTGTCTGGTTTTGTGCTGTAGAGAGCCTGGGACTGAAGTGTCATGGCAGTGTATGAGTAACCTCAGCTCCCATCTCTCAGTACGTATTCTGGGGTTCCTGTATCCATCTTTGATGAAAGGCGTCTCTATGCTTCCCTATAGAAATATACTTTCCTGAGAAAAGGGGTCTAGAAGCAAATGGGCCTCCTTAAGACAGCATATAAAGGTTGAAGGTCTGTAACATTTGCTGTTTCTACCCTGTAATAATGAGATTGTTGCTGGTACAGCACCTCCTGAAATGGACATTACTGCTTCTCAACGTGCAGTCCAGCAAGGACACTGTGAACGAGCTAAAGCACAGGCTGTGCACCCAGGGAATCACTGCATGCATAAATGCTGTCAGCTTAAGGGCTTTTACTTCCTCAATGGCTTATTCAGGGTTATGTCAGTAAAACAGAACTTCATTAGTAGAAATCAAGGAGCTGTCCTATGCTGTCATGATTTACTACTTATATTCAGAAGAGCTAGCAAGATGCAAAAATAGCTTTAAATCATAGCCATTTTCCTTCCTTAGATCTGATCAGGAACCAATGTGCATTTTTTGCTGTAATTACGAGTTCAAATAAGTTTAAAAATTTACCCTAAAACTAACGGACAACTGTCCTTTCTGAAAGGTTGTGCTGACAGCCAGGGACTGGCACAATGCAACAGGAATACATCCACGTGGAACAATGTCACAGGAGCTACTGTCCTGAAAAGATTCCCTTCCTTCCAAAATATGTCTGGATAATCTTTCTCTACTGCCCAGTATTAATTCAGTGATTTCCATTTCCGTGTCTGTGCCTTTCCTTCTTGTCCAAAAGTATCTGTCCACCCTTTGTGATCAGATTCAGAATTCATTACAGAGGTGGTTTTTCTAATTACAGGCAGCTATTTCTTTCAGCTGCCTTTCCTCCTCACTAGACTCTAAGATGTTTAGTCTTAACTTATCAATTTTGAATGAGTTAGTTACAGAGCACTGGACAAACATTAGCTACAGAGTGATTCTAAGCTGATGCCTAGTGTAATTGCTTTTCACTGTAGAAATGCTACACTTTCTCTTTTCATCCCAGAAAGAGCAGCATCCTCCCTTCTCCAGCTGAACCAGTAAAATCAATACAATCATAATTTCACTTATTATCATGTTCTTGTGGTTATGAAAGGCTGCATTCTGTAGAACATCAGAAGAATGTGATAATCAGTGCAAAGAACTCCCTAAGTATTAGACTGATTCCCTTTTTTTCCTGTAAGTAAGCACAAAAACACATACCATTTATCTCACTCAATGCAAATTCCATTAGATTCTACAGAGAGTTTGGGCTCCGTCTGCAAATGCAGCTGATTGTGCTTACCTCGTGTAGATCTGCTAACTCCTACTTTCAGACAGCAGATTTAATCATTGAAAATAAATTACTTAGGAATTTGCTTCACAGGAAAAGCTGGCTCAAGATTTGATCAATTTTATTGCTTCAGAAAGTTCATAAGTGTATCATTTTTCCACAGCAGACACATCTCTCAGATATTAACTGTAATGGAGCAAGTTAAATTATTCATATCTTTATAAGATGGGCAGGCTTATAATGATGTGCAATCAGTAAAATAGGTGGGCTATGGAATCTATGGAGGGTCATCTATCATAATGTACTAGGAAACTTCACATACACGCCCTAGTGTCCTTGATTAAGGGCTTTTCTTCCATAATTTGTGATAAATGCTGGAGTATTAATATCCATAAGCTTATTAATGAAGACAGAGAACATCTTCCAAAACAGGAATTGGGCAGTAACTACAGAGAGAAAACTTTAAGCTTTCAGGAAAGAAAAAAAAAAAAAAAAAAATCAAAAATTGCCCACAAGGGAGAAGAAAAGAGTTAGTTGTAGCAATGCCATTATAAAAGGGTTGTAAAAGCTGTGTAGGAAAAAGGCAATTTATTCTAAGACTACTAAATTAAACAAAGGATGTAACAGGAAAATGGCTTTAGTAGTTGAAGTATGGGGAATTCCAGCAGCCCATAATATAAATAAGGAGCAGGTCTGTTAAAAAAAAGATATCTGCTACAAACTATGACATTTCTTCCCTCTGATTCTGTGTAGCAAGTGTCTGTAGCATTAATTAATGCAACAACGTGTTGTTTGCCAAAGATTTATACTCTTTAAAAGAGGGTCCTCTAGGCATATTTGGAAAAGTTTCACAGACTGATTTCTGATTTCTCTTTTTGTTCCAGAAATAGAGGTAACCTGAGTGCTGACAATCACTGTATTTGGAAAGTCAATTGATTTAGCTAAACAAAATAGAACAGAAAGTGAGAGAGATTGAGATCACAAGAAAACAAGGTCTTGGGACCTGAAATGATGCTGAAAAAATGGCCGTGAGACTTAACATTCCATTCCTTTGCTCAAACATCTGTACACTGCTTTGTATTTTTTTAGGAAACACTTAGGGACTAAACATTGATACAAACACCCATATTTTTATGCAAATTTAAGTTTCAGAAGCAAACAGAAGAATTAACTACTTCTCGTTTTCCATTCTCATGTTTATAACTTAAAAGGTTTTATTTACCCAGTTAGACATCAGAAAGAGTAACATGGGATATAGGTGATGAATTACCCATCTAACCCAAGGACCCTCCAATGAAATAATATAATAATAATATCATAACCAATCCCTCAGGTTATAAACTTGCCTATGCTGTTCAGCTTTTACCTTTGGGAAAATTAATGCATTTTCAAAATTTGAACTGTTTTTTTTCAATGATAAAATAAAAAAAATAAATTCAGCAAGAATTTTGCAAGATCAAGTCAATATGAACATTTTACTATGCAATAAAATGAATTCTTTAGTAGAACTTTCAGGTAATATACAAAGCCCCACCAAACCATACACAGGAAAGACTGACTAGGTAGTAGCTGTAAAACCTTCAGCTACATCCCTTCAGTATGGCTCACGTCCTGCTCTGTTAAGTCATCAAGGTATTAGAGATAACCTGATTAAGGCAGAAGCTGTTAGATGTTCCTGTTAAATGCTTTGATATCATTCCAAGCAGCTGTGGTAAGTTGAAATAATTAATTGAGGTCATCTTAGTTGTTCACTCTCCAAAAATCAGATTCTGTTCTTCCTTGAAACATCATTTTTTTCTTTATGGACAGAACTTATGTATTATCTTTCTAGCTCTTAACCTCCTCTTCAGCCCCTCTGCAAGTGAGACAATTCTGGAACATGAAGGCTGGTGGAGTTTAGCGTTTTGAATCACTGGTACTCTCCCAGCTGTGCAAAACATACTGTTGCTATTCCACCAGCTACATTTGGCTTTACAGTTCTCTTCTCCTGTGGCTTCCAGAAACCTGAAGTGAGATTTCACATGAAATTCATCCTAAAATCAGAGGGGACCTGTTTTGCTAAAGCTTCATGCAGAGCCTAAGGGCACTTGCATCTCCTACCTATCTGTAGAGACAGCTCATCTTCCTCTTCTGGCAGATGGTGGCTCAAGAAGCAGCTTCAACATTACTATTCTTGAAATGTCAGGGAAACCTCTTCCCACACAAGGTCCAAAATTTGGGAGTTATTTCTCCAAAATAAACCCTTGACTGACTCTTTCTAGTACCAATTCTAACTGCTGGGTCTTATACAATCCATTAAATTTCTCTTTTCTTGTCATTATAATGGCTTTCCTTTTTATTTTCTCTTCATTGTATATTTATTGTTTAGAAGATAACACTTTAATCTTTCCTTTCCCTCATTTCTAACAGTTCAGTCATGCTTATCCAGTACAAGCTTGATTTAATTTCTTAGCAAGGGCCACAGGGAAATTGAGGATGTGCCCTTCATTAGTCTCTCTTGTAATAAGTTTCTAACTGTGCTTTTAAAATAGCTCTTGGATGCCTTCAGTTCTGGGACTGTTTTGAATCTGATCAGTGTCTCATTATCTGTTGGGTTTTTTTTTAAAAAAAACCCTACTGAAACAGATGAACTAGCCTGACTTGGAGACTACTCAGTGTATGTCCAGTAATTTTAAGTAGGAGAAGGGGGGAGGAAATGCATTCAGTGGTGTATCAATTCCAGGATGGATTTAGTTTCTTCGAATTTTGTGATATTACTGCTAGCATATAATAAGCCATATAGATTCAACCGCTTATAATAACAATGCTTAACTCCATTGCATCATAAGGACAGTACATACTTGATTACATAGGTAGAGTCAATGTATAAATTTTCAAATATCTGGAACAGCTAATATGCCCCTGTAGCTGACTGACTATTTTTGCAGTGTATGAGGGAGACTGCAGTATTTTTCTTAAGTTGGCACAAATTTCCAGTCTGTGGAACTATCAGTTCTTTCTTTATCTTTCTTTTCTGTGTCTTCCCTTTGAACATAACCCTTTGGAAAAGGAGTCTGTTCCCCCTTGATGAGCAAATGCAACTTAGGAGAGTGCATCAGGGCAGAAATTCCTGAAAACTGTATGGCTGCATAGGGAGACAACAAGCATTAGCAGTAAAAACCCTTTCCTTTAGAAAGACTTCATTGCTGCCCGGAGGAATTCAAACTACAGAAAAGGGATAAGAAAATAACCCTCAACAGAAAGCAAATCTGACCTCTTGAACTTCTTTCTCCTGGACTGATAGAGAGTCCTCTTGGGTCAATGCCATGAGGGTCCTGAGGAATACATAAGCCTGGCAACCCTCCAGTCTCCATTTGGCCACGATACAGATTGGATCACTGTAAATTCTTCTATTCTCAAATGAATGGCCTTTGTTCTCTAGACATATACAATCCGGTGTGACTTTAAAAATGAGGTAAGAGGCAGGGGGTGGTCCGCCCTCACATTTCTCTTGAAGCAGCCATCAACATTGCCATTTATTTGTCTCCCTTTGTGATACTTTCTGTAATGGCAAATCTCATACCATTGGAAACTGGACTGAGAACATTATTACATTTTGCCTTGATGTTAATTTGTCAGATTAATAGCACCTATAAAAAAAAGATAGTAGCTCCTTAGCCTACTAACTCCAGGCTTGGTACAAAATCTGGTTCCACAGGTGGTGGTGGCTAGGGGCATATAATAAATGGACAGTACAGCAGTTAGTATACAGATAGTATCTGCTAGGATTTTCAAAGACTCTCTTTGCAACTGCTTCAGCAGTACATGAGTGGTATCGTTTGTCTCATCTTTTCTCCTCTACCTCATCTGACCCAAACTCTGACATCAGGAAATTGTGGGTTAAAGAGTAGAGTGACTTAGGTCTTTTCAACTGGAGCTATTCCATAGCATCTGATTCAATATTCCCTGCATCTTTGAAATGCATCTCAGACTCAAATCTCTGTCATGCCCTGAGAGCACTCCAACCTGTAGGCTGTAAACTCAGTTGTGGATATCTTTATTTCATTCCAAACCTAGTCATAAATATCTTTTGAAATTTGAAAATGATTGTGGAAAGGGAATTTTCACAGCAAGCTCACCTGAGTGTGCCCTGACATTTCAAAATCCAGTGGGGAATACAGGTACCCAAATCGTGCAAAAAATCCCGGTTCCATAACTAGAGACTAATTTAGATGTCTTCCATGCTCTGAAAATTCTGAGAAGTACAGTTTAATCTGAGTGTGATTTGTATCTCTCTCGGGTCACTTCAGTTTTTTCAGCTCTTACTTAGCAATGCACGCTTTACACCCATTTACAGACATCTCTGGCTTTGGATCAGCAAGACTCTGTTAAGAGGTGATTGGAGGTGATTGAATTTATATTCATCATGGAAAGCAATTAAGTAAAGCACAGCATGATTAAGGACAAAGAGCAAAATACTAGGATGGAAGCAACAGAAATAGAAATAATGTGAATACCCTGTTGTCCCTTGAGACCACTTGCCTGTGGCCATACTTCATCTTTTTTTTTTACCCAGGGACTGTCCTTACTCTCCTGTTCTTGGCAAAATCTATGCTCACAATTTTATCCTGATGTTAATATCTTAGAACTGAATGCCAAGAGCACTAAAATGAGATAATATGATATTGCTTTTAATCCCAAATGAATTAATTGCAATTACATAGAACAAAATACCAAATCAATTATAAATGTTAGAAAACATAAAATAACATGATTTGGTTTTTCCTTTTCTGTGAGTTAGTCACCTGATTTCAGTTTTCAACTTGCACAGTGCAGTTTTTCTATGTCTATCTGTTTCTAGTGTTAGTGTATTGATATTTTCACAGCCAGGAAAATCACAAGACTCATTACTTTTTGCTTGCTTATTCATCAGTCTAAATTAAGCAAAAGGAATTCTACTGGAGCATCAGTTCAACATCAGGAGCTAAGCTGATAAAAAAGTAGAGGTTTCCATCCTTAGGAAAATTCTGTTACCAGAATAAAACTTACATTTTTTCCAGAATCCAAACCAACAATTTGAGTTAGAAAAGTCCAAAAACCTACAGCTTCTCAGTGAACCTGATATTTGAGAACAATAATTTAATTGGGTATGTGCAATGGATTTCCAGGGATTTCTACAAAACACTCCCACTGCAGACTGACTTAAAACTGTGCCCTGAGGCATTTTAGATGAATTTTTTGGACCCTGTTTTGAATTCAGGAAGAGTTCATTAAACCCAAAATGTTTTGAATAAATTTCCAAAAAGATTATATTTAGGTAGAAATATCCTTTAACAGGTCAAAAAAGAAGTGCCATTACTCGTAGTAGCTGGCATACATATATAGCTTCTTTAAGAATTATATTGCCAGCTTAACCAGTGTTTTCTAATAAATCAGAGATATTTTATCATAATCATTAAAAAATGTAATTGGAAAGGTTGAAATATACTTGCAGGTGAAGCAGGAAGAAAAATTTGCAATTTCTTACTAGTAAAACCAGAGCCTTTTTATGTAAAACTGTGTTTTCCTTAATACTGAAATGTTAATTAAACCAGTTTTCAGTAGAAATATTTCATGCACTGCAAATCATAGGGATTTTTTAGTAAAGAGAAAAAAAAGCAAGAACCAGTCCAGTAACAATTTTGAAAACCTGGTAGTAACGCCAATTAAATGTTGTTTAAATATTGCAAAAGATTTAATGGAAAACAAAATATAACTCTCCCAGTTAGAGACAGGAATAGGGAAATTACATTCTTCTAATTACCCTAAATAGTTTTCATTTGGTATCAGAAGGCACTGCACTATATTAAGAAATTGACACTCCATAACCACTAAGAACAAAGAACTTCTCCCCAAGTTCGAGTGGACAAGAGGAAGGTCAATACAGATTTGTTATCTGTGGACTAATGAAGTATAAGATCTGGTTGTGGCTAGTGCCAGGAGAAGATGCTGGACGTGATTCTGGCATACTACTACACTGAATAATGAAACACATTCATCAGCACTCCTTGCTTTGGGAAACATGAGGAACATATGCTGATGTTTTGAGAACAGCTAG
Organism: Nyctibius grandis; assembly: GCF_013368605.1. NCBI lineage: Eukaryota > Metazoa > Chordata > Aves > Nyctibiiformes > Nyctibiidae > Nyctibius > Nyctibius grandis. The sequence goes on along the minus strand of NC_090661.1, from coordinate 99,188,617 downwards.
CATTCTCTTTAATATTTTATATATTTATAAAACAAGTAATTAAGCTATTTTGTAAGTGTGCTGTAATAACAATAAAAATACCATGGAAGGACTCAGGTAATGAGTGTCATGCGTTGCTCGAGATGAGTTGACTTGGTAAGATTTAGTAAATTGTAGCTTAAGGCTCTAGAATTCCCTCAACGTAAAAGCACTGACAGCTCTGTAATTTGTGTCCAAACAGTGAGAAAATGGAACAGTAGCCTCTAAACTGTCACTCACAGCCACTCTTTTCCCCTGTTTCTCAGAAGATCATCTATAAATATTTCAGGGGTTAGTCACATTCTATACACTTTGATTACATTTTCAGCTAGTAATATATTCTTGAATATTTGCTGTGCTTGAATGCAACTTAAAGTCAGAGGTACTAAATGTTCTGAAGAGATGTCTTCAAAACAAAGATCTAACAAAGCTCATTTGACAAGACAGGGCAGGAGTATGTGCCCCCCCCAATCAGGGAATCAGAACTGAATGCATGCAGATGCCTCTCTAAGTAAAACTGAATTTACTGGAGCAAAGCTATGGACAGAGCCCCTGAGTACTTCTTGGTGTCTGGAAAAAGTTTGCGTGGATATGATTTAGCAGATGGAGGAGGAGAAAAAGCTCCATGCAAAAACAGTTGATTAAAAGACTTCATAACATGATAAGGAACTGAATTAATGAAATATTGCCTGGAGTGTGTGTCAATGAGCTGTTAATATTATTTTAAACAAAAGCATCAAGAAGAGAGCATGCAAAAAATTATAATATATGTATATTAATGTATAATATATTCATTAGCATACAGAAAATTAAAATAAGATAGCATCTAATTAATCTGTTTAACCTCTAAATGACTAATTAATCTCATTAGTATAGTCAACATCTGCTGATAGATAACAGAAATTAACTGCAGTTATTGCCTCTTCTATGTTTAGGAGGTATGAAGTCACATGAAACAGAAATTTTAAAAGATCAACTTTTCCCTGTGTTTGTAAATGGATATTTCTAAGATGTCTTCACGAAGAAGCAGCTAAGAGCAGCAGTTGCCTGGAAGTGCAGGAAACGAGCCTGGCTGAACAGCAGCACAGATGTAGCAACTTCAGTTTTCATATGGATTTATTACCTTGTTAGTTGGGAGGTCTGGAGCCAAAGACATGGCTTAGAGCTTATAAAAGCAAATTGCTTTTCATACTTTTCTTCTTCTATGTATTTAACAGTGATTCTTTAGCTATTTCTCTGTCTATACTTCAGTTGTGCTATATTTCCAAGTGATTGAAGCCCATGGTCTTTCAGTATAGTCCAGTCAGAAAAGGGACATGAGTTAGGATTTAACAGCCCTAATCATTATGTAGCCTAGACTCATTCCTGCTGCTGTTTGGTAGTGATTATCAAAAAACATATCAGAATTCCATTTAAAATCTTGTTTGGTCAGGAATTTAAAAATTAGCCATAAAATGCAGTGGGTATTGAAACAGTATATCACAACTCAGGACAATGAGGTGCTGTAAATATGTATGTACTATGTAAAGACCCCTACCCAATGATTACCTTTTTCAATATCAGCTCTGTACTAATATCTTCAAAGAGGAACTGTTGAATCTAAGGATGATTTGAAAACTAGATAGAGTGTCAAACTTTAAATGTATTTTTGCACACCAACGATTTTACAAACCTCATTCCAGTTTTCCATTCACTGAGTCATTATAGGAAAAGGACCACCTTAGGCAAGAGACTTCAAACTAAAGCATTTTCACTATTTTTCAACTTTTTTTTCCACTTCAAAAATTCTGATTTGGCAAAACAGAGGGGAGATGAAATATTTCACAATGCAAAATACTTTGTAATCATTCCTGTCTTATAGTTATCCCTGAAACTGCTTGGCATTCACTGTATGCCTTCAAAAAGCCCTTGTTAAAGTCTGGATACTTTTTTATTCTGGGGAGTAAAGGAAGAAGCTAATTCTGCTAGATGAAAATCAAAATTAATGCCAAAAATTGCCCTCATTTACTATGATTTAAATACATACAGTTGTTTCATTATCCCCAGTGGAGTATGTAATGTCCTACTTTGCTCTGGATGGAATTAGTTCCCACACAGCCTGGGAAGTGATTTGGGGTGTTTGAATACACTATGCCAGATACAAAAGCAAAAGGCAGATTGTTGTTGTGTCCCCTAAGAATCAGCCACCAGGGAAATACTCATGTTCCATCAAAATGTTTTTCTTCTGGTGCAAAAAAGTTACTTCAAGATTAAGCTCTTGATATATAAACCCTTACAATGCAAACATAACTTCAAGCAAGTAATAGTATCACTGACTTCAGTGGAATTTTTAATTGCCTGAATTAATCTATGAGTTTATATGCTTTTTTTGGAGCAAACTCTTAGAGATTTTTACATACTTCTTTCTCTGTATGAAGAAAACCTGGATTAGCTAATATACCTATGTTCTATTCAACATACAGCCATTCAGACATTTAAATTAAACATGATCAGTCAGCTCTGATTTAAACCTCAGCATTTGTAGTTTTAATTACAGTACAATACACAAAACTCATATACAAGTTTTGTTAAAGATGCTCATTGGCCATAAGTGTCAAAAAACATGTAGTGTACTTCTCTCCTTGTGTAAATACTCCAGGAAGCTAAAACAGTTAACTTTGATTAAACAAATAAAATTGTCTCATTATTGATCTCACATAATTAAAACAAAGTGGAACCTCTCTCATATCAGCAAACCTGTTCTGCATTCTCCAGTAAGGGAATATTTTATGCATCTCTGAAATTGTATCAGTTGCAATGATGAAACTCAGGCAGCTATAGCAAGACCTAAAGAATCAAAGAGGAAAAATATTTCTCAGAAAACTCCATCTGTTATCAGTCTAAAAGAGGCCTTGTAACTTATGAAAAACACCAGAGTGCTGTCTGAAAGGGTGCTGCTTATGTTCATCTGCTAATGTTTCCAAACACTTACTAGCAGCATTTCACTTGCATCTGGGAAGCAATTACTAGTGCATTGTGCTCTGCTGTTTAACAGCAGCGATGTAGCGAGCTAGTGACAAACGGAGACTCATCTACAAAGTCATTTGCTATCCAGCAGCTGTGGCAAGGAAACTCAAGTATACAAGACAAAGCAACTAAGACCTATTACTTGTAACAGGAAATCAAAAAAAAAAGCAGAAATAACAAGATAGATTTTGAGTGAATATCAATAGTATTTAAAGATACATTGAAAACTCATTAATGTGGGAATGCAGCTGTGTGATGCCAACCAAGAGCTTCCGGAGATAGATATAAAAGGGAGAACAAATACTTTAAGGCAGTGGACTGAGATGGGCCATCAAGTCAGCAATGGCTGGAGATGAGTCTCTTACAGAAACACATACACTGAAATTGTTTTCTGTCTTCCAGTCTTATTCTAATTCAAGAGTTGGAATGAATTGATTTTAAAGGAATTTATTAAAACTTGCAGGAAAAGACAAAGAAGTAGACAAGGGCAAACAAGCAGAACAAGGGCAGCTTTTTAAAAACTTTTGTGTGCAATGAGCCTGTGGCTAAACTTGTTTACAAGTATCTTTTTTCAAGTTACTTTAATCAGCAACTTCCACAGCTTCCTAAAAGCAGGAATGCCTAAATACTCATAAATACTCATAAACACCTAATATAATTGGGTTCATTGGTTTGACAGAGGAGAGAGGAAACGTACCCCAGCTATCCAGACATGTATCCCAGCTATACAATCTAAGTATTTGTGGCTACACAACTGCAGCCAGAGAGGGGGTTATGACAATAAGGCTTTTTAACAGAGAGAAGCACATAACAGGTCTAAAGCTACAACCAGAGCTAAAACCGCTGTGCCATATCCCTTCCCTCAGGTATATCAGTTTTACATGAGTAAAGTTTCATTAAGTTCACTGGACCTGATTTAAGTGGAACAAGGGTTTCTTGGCATTTGAATGTAAGACGGACCTCATTGAAAAGATTTCTCTATGCAGCTCTGCTCCACAACTATAAAAAACTGAAAATTCTAGTACCCTCCTGCCCATCCATGAACAAGTAGTGATTTAAACTTGCCAGTACAATCTGCTCTCTCTCTTCTCTTCTTGTATCTATACCAGCCTTTCTGGTGCCAAAGTGCAGACTGAGTGGAGCCAATAAAAACATTGTGTAACAGTAAGATATTTCATATTTACTGCTTTCACATTGGTATAATTTCACTGACATTAATGTAATTACCTCTGATTTACTATGGTAAAAGGATACAGAATTGCATGCAACAGATAGGTAGCCTCCAAGTTATGACACAATCCTTTCAAATTAGGCAAAAGGCAGCTCAAGTCTTTCCTTACTCATTTTAGACTGTACATTTTAATGGCATCTTATAAATATTTATGAAGTTCATTAACAGACATATAATATTTGAGCTTTAATTGTTTAAGGACATTAAAAGTTCATGTTAATAGAGGTAATATAATTTCTGAATTCTTAGTGTACCAGCTCCAGACATTGCTTTTTTAAAACTTAATGGCAATGATGGGTTCTCCATCACGGGGTCAGAGGGTTTGCAAATGTAATTTTCCAGACCCATCTAAAATATCATTAATTCTATCCCTTGCATATAAAACCAGCTGAGTTA